>NW_026991710.1:20402904-21691654 GCF_029215605.1 Mirounga angustirostris | reverse complement strand
TAGAGGGAAATAGGAATATTATAATAAATGGAAATAAATATTTATTTCAGTGTGAAAAAAATTTCTGGTCCATATTATACAAGATTCTAAACTACAAGTGACAGAAAACCCAGATCAAACTGCCTTGACGAGAAGGAAGTGACTGCTTTTCATGCTTCAGGCATGGCTCAATCCAGGCCTCAGACAAAGTTGTTAGGACTTGGTCCTCCTTCTCTCACCATCTCTTAAACTTTCTCTCCTCTCTCTCTCTCTTTTTTTTTTTATTGCTTCATTTTTAGGAATGCTCTCTCCATAAACATTCATGGTGCAAATATGGTGGTGCAAATATGCCCTCCAAGATGTTTCTATCCTCTTCCCTCTGCAAATTCTTCAACTGCTTTTTTCATAAGAGTTAAAACAGAAGTCCTGGATCTTATTTTCATTGGCTATCTTGGGACAGTTTACTTATCCCTGATCCAATCAGACAGTCCCATGAATGGAATGCCCTGACTGGTTATGCCCGGGTCACATGTCCACTGCTGGAGCCAGGAGGTGGGGTCAGCTAGGGTGGCAGGGAGTGAGAGTGGGGGAAGGGTGGTTTCCTAAGAGACAGTGGTGTTCCATGTAGAAAAGGAAGAGTGGAGGATGCTGGTGAACTGAAACCACGATAGCAAAGAAACAAAAACACACTCACCGCGGATTTCAGTTTCTTTAGCTGCTGGCGATGCGTGGGTAGGAATAGAGTGAGCAGCCTTGAATCATTTAGGTCTCTTGTGTTTGCACACGACCGAGAATCCAATTAGACCTGGCTTAACCAACAAAGAGAATTTATTGATTTACATAAATGAAAAGTCCAGAGGTAGGGCTGGCTTCAGGTAAGTCTAAGCCACCCGAGGAGCTGGCTTTTACAGTCTCTCCAGTTTTCAAAGTGGTGGCAGTTTTATCTCCAGATTCCACACAAAGGCTCCTGGCAATTTTGGGATCTCTCCCCCCAAGGGGAGCAAATTGCTTCAGCCGGTCGGCACCTCACATCCTCACACCACACTGGGCATGATCCAGGGACAGAGAAGCTGTAGTATTTACCATACAGGTCCGGTGACTGTCTCCTTTGTCACTAGCTCAAATTGGAAGGGTGTGAGAAAGCTTGGTATTAATTCTCCAAATGTTTGGTAGAATTCACCAGTGAAGCCTCCTTGTCCTGGACTTTTCTTTGTTGGTAGCTTTTTGATTACTAATTCAATCTCTTTACTAGTAATAGATCTGTTCAGATTTTCTGTTTCTTCATGATTCGGCCTTGGTCAGTTGTATGCTTTTAGGTGTTTGTCCATTTCTTCAAGATTGTCCAATTTGCTGGCACACAATTGTTTAGTGTCTTATGCTTCTTTTTATTTCTGTGGTATTCGTCGTAATGTCTCTTGTTTCATTTCTGATTTTATTTATTTGAGTTCTTTCTTTTTTTCTTGGTAAGTCAAGCTAAAGGTTTGCTGATTTTGTTTATCCTTTCAAAAAGCAGCTTTGGTTTCACTGATTTTTTTCCTATTGTCTTTTTAAACTCTATTTCATATATAATTTCCATTCTGATCTTCGTTATTTCCTTCCTTCTGCTAATTTTGGGCTTCATTTGTTCTTCTTCTAGCTCCTTGAGGTTCATTTGAGCTTTCTCTTTTTTCCTAATGTAGGCGTTTATCGCTATGAATCATTGGCCCAAATTGGATCACGAGCTCATTACTGACCCATCTATGTGGCCTGAGGAATGGGATCCATGATTGGCTTGAGCCCATCATAGTCCATTCCTGGAGCTGGGGGCCAGGTCAATTCCATCTTGACCCCCAGGAAGAATGGAAGAGGGGTGTATCCGCAAGGAAGATCAAAGTGCAAAGGGGGAGAATCCGTGCTGGGGAGGTAACTGGCAAATGTCTATTCCAACTCTTGAGGAGTCTGACATGTTTGAAACTCTACCATTGTACATTTTTGAATGGGAAGTATTTATTTATTTATTTATTTTAAAGATTTTATTTATTTATTTGACACAGAGAGAGCGAGCACAAGTAGGCAGAATGGGCAGAGGGAGAGGGAGAAGCAGACTCCCCGCTAAGCAGGGAGCCCGATGCGCAGCTCAATCCCAGGACCCTGGGATCATGACCTGAGCCGAAGGCAAACGTTTAACTGACTGAGCCACCCAGGCGCCCCGGGAAATATTTATTAAAACTACATCTTGCTTGTGGCTCAGTGCAGAATATTTCTAAAGTGTACAGCTAAATGAAGAAGCATACACTGGTCGCAGATCTTTTTTAATATGTATTTTCATGAAGTTTCATTGAGGGAAACATATGGGGCTTTGAAATGTCAGCACACTGGGGGGGAAGGCAGGAAGTGTAAAGAGTTTTGTGCTCCTGTCTCTTTTATTTACAGAATGGGTTCAAAGTCGTGCAGGGTTAGCGAGGAAAACAAACACAATGGTCCACGCCTGCTTGCAATGACATCTGTCCACCAGGACAGTCGCTAGCTTTTGGTTTTGAAGGGTTTTCGGTAGATGGCACAAGCGAGAGATGACATGTTTTCATCTCCAGAAGAAAGTTTGCATGAATCCTTTCAGAGCCAACCTCTCCTATGATAAATAAATGTGCCTCTGCCAGAGAAAGCAACAAGAAGCCCTCAGCAACTGACAGCTTAAGAGAGAGAGAGAGAGAGAGAGAGAAGAAAATCACCAAGGCTAATGTCATTGCAAATGAGGGACAGCTTTGAAGTTTACATGATGAAAACTGCTCCGCACAGACAACAGCAGGGCTCGGCATATGATGTGACTCACTGATCTGCTTTCCCACGTGGCAACGGCTGCAGAACAATCCCCCATCTTGTCTCTCATGAGTCAGCAGAATTCTGCAGAAGTGTCACAAAATGTCAGTGAAAACATTTCTGCCCCCAGGGCCCAGGAGATGATAGAAGTGGGGAGAGGGGGTCCCAAAGGGAAGGGGTGTGCCTGGCCACCAGAGGTCTGCCACAGGTGAAGGAGGCTTCCTCAGCTGGCTGGTGCACAGCAGCCGACGGGGACAGAGACTTCAGCACAAGCCCGGGTGCCCTGCCCTGGCTTCCTGGCTCCCAGCCACGCCCACAGGGCATGGACCCCCTCACCAAGGACCCACAGTCTCGGGCAGTGAAGGGAGATTTCCTTTCTCTAATCCCGGATTCTTGCCAAGACCATTTTTTCTGTTGGATTTTCTGGGTCCAAGACTTGGGTCCCGCGAGATCCCAGGGGCCCACAAACTTGGCTGGGTCCCCCAAGGAGACAGTTACCAGCTCTAATGTTTATTAGGAACATTTCCAAATCTGAATTCAGCAGTGCTCACATAAATGCCCACGGAGCATAGAATTAGCCCGATTTCATTAACTGCTGAATTGATGAGTCATAGAAACGTCGTTGCATTTGAAAGCCATTTAAAGGTTAGATTCGATTCCGCTTCCAAAGAACTTCTGAGTGTACACGATGACCTGCTGAAATTCAGAGCCAAGTGTAAATTCACCGAGCGATTCGTTACCAAATGATTTCAAAAGCAAAATGTAATAGTCCTTTAAAAAAGTCTCAGCCCAAATTACGTTTAAAATGGAAGATAGGTGCGTTTAACTCTATTTGCCAGGATGTAAGGTGGGACCTTTAAGAGAAAGGAGAGTTTGGACTCAAAGGCCCTTCAAACAGTCTGGAACCTGCTGAGCGTTCATGCACATGCGTGCTTAAGTCCCAAGGTGCTCTTGGCCATGAATCACATTAGAACCCACGCATCCCTACACCGAGTGCGGCAGCATGGGGCTCAGGGCATGCACAAACCTGAGTAGAGACATTCCCATTCATTTAGTAACCAGTCAACAGATATTTATGTGCCTAGTATATTCCAGGAGGTGTTCTGGGGACTAAGAATTCAGCCACGAAAACAAACAAATCTCTGCACTGATGGAGCTTTCAGTCTAATGGGGCGAAGGACTATCACCAAATAAGTTAAATGTATAGTATATGAGGTGGTGGTAAGTGATAAGGAGAAGGGTAAAGCAGAGAATGCGTTAGAAGTTTGCAGTTTTAGACATAGTCGCAAGAGAAGACTGCAGGGAGAAGGGGTTATTTGAGCAGAGAACTGAAATTGGTGAGAAAGAAAGTCAGGCCACAATGTGAGGGAAAAGCATTCTTGGCAGAGGGAAAGGCAAGTACAGGTGCCCAGAGGCATGAAATGTTTGGGTAGCCTGAGAAAGAGCAAGAGACCAGCACAGTTACAGGGGAGTAATCAAGGCTGGGGCTAGTATAGGATGAGGTCAGAGAGGCGTCTGAGAACCACACCCAGCAGGGCCTCCGGAGCCATCGCTCGGGGTTTGGACTTTCTTCTGAGTGAGACGGGAAGCCGTTGGAGGTGACAGTGTGGCACGGCCTGAGGTAGAGATTAACAAGGGGCGCAGACTGCAAGTGACAAGAGCAGAAGCGGGACCATCATGGCATCTGCTATTGCTATGGCATGACTAGGGCCCCTGCGGTCGGCAAGGTGAGAGACACGGGCAGCTTGGACCGGTGTGAGCACGGGATGCTGAGGACTGATGAGGACTGATAAGAGGCTGGATCCAGTTAGACTTTCAGTTCTTAGCATTTTTTTTTCTGTGTAGACGCTTCCCTCCTCTCTCCACCATTCTCCACTCTGTTCAGGGCACATAGAAGCAAAACAGAGCAGAGACGAGTGCACTAGGACCCCAGAAGCATCGACACACCTTTCAGTCTTCCCCGACGACAGGGCTTTCATCCTAGCCACCCTGCTGGGGACCATCTCTGGTCCCCAGAACCTTCCTGGGCTTCTGTCCTGGGAGAGGAGACAGACGCCCAAGGTCAGAGCAAGGTGCTCACAAACACTAAAGAAAGAATTCCAGCTACTCTTGTTTTAGGAACCAGTTAGTCACTGGGGATTTGTTTTGTCCTTGCTTCCAGCAGCAGGCTCCCAGGGAGCTGTTATCTGAGGGACACTCGACAACACAGAGACTCTGATCAGTGTGGCCTCTCTGGGCCACGGCACTCATTGCCGGGACCCACAGAACATGTCTGAATCTGCTTTAGAGGACGTTTCTTCAAACCGTGTTGGTCTTTTTTTCCTTTCAACTTGTTATTTTGCTATAATTTCAGACACAGAAAAGTTGCAAGAATATGACAAAGATTTGTCACGCATATCCCCCAAATGTTTACATTGACTACATTTGTTTTATACAACCACACATGTTTTTTACCTGAACGTTTTGAGAGTCGGCTGCAATGAGCATGACCAACTCCTCCCATTTTGCCTGGGACCTTCCTGATTTCAACATTAGAAGTCTTGCTTCCTTCAGGCCCAGGCCAACTGAGACAACCGGTCACCCTAGCTACAGCCACGATGCCCCCTTACCTGTAAATACTTCAGCATGTATGTACTAAAAACAAGGACATAACTATTGTATGGGTATCAAAATCTGGAAATGAACTTTGGTACAAAAGCCTCTTCAATCTACAGACTACAAAGTTTTCAGATTTTGCCAATCTTCCCAATCATGTCTTTTGTAAAAAGGAAAATCCCAGATTGTGCACTGGGTTCACTTGTCATGTTTATTTTCTATTCCTTCATCTGGACCAGTTCCACAGTCTTTGTCTTTTGTGAGACTAATATTTGTGAAGAGTATAAGCCAAACATTATGTAGAATGTCCCTCAACATGGGTTTGTTTGATGTTTTCACACAATTAGATTCAGGTTATTTGTCTTTAGCAGGAATCCCACAGAAGTGAGGCATATGGTGTTGATTTATCCCGGGAGCAGGTATATTAACTTTGATCACTTGATGGAGGGGGGTTTCTGCCAGATTTCTCCCCTGTAAAGCTACTATTTTCCCCTTTGCCATTAATAAGTAGGTTGTAGGGAGTTATTTGGAGACTATGCATCTTGTTTCTCATCAGGCTCTCCCATTTGTTTTAATATCCATTGATGATTCTTGCCTGCATCAGTTATTTTTATGATGGTTGCCTACTGACTGAACTTTATTTTTGAATATTTTAACAGTGGAGAATCTTCATTAGAAGAAGTGCATGGGCTTATGGAGCAGACAAGTTAGAGATAATTACCGTACCATGTAGCAGGGGATGGCAAGCTACAAGCCCAACACCAATTTTGTAAATAAAGTTTTATTGGAACACAGCCATGCCATCTGCTTCTCTATTGTCTATGACCTACTTTCACACTACAATGGCAGAATTGTGAGGTTGTAACAGAGACTATATGGCTTGAAAAGCCTAACGTTATTTACTACCCAGTCCTTATAGAAAATGTTTGCTGACTCCTGATAAAAGGAGGAGACCTCCTCTGAATTGAATTTCAGTTCTGTTTAACTCACACAAAGGGAGCATCAATCTGCTCTGTAAGCCCTGAGGGGTGGGTAACAGCTAGTAGTGGGCATTTCTGCCCTAGAACCTAGTAATGTGTAAGGCTTCCCACACGGGTTACCATACATACTACAGAGGTGTCATGCCATGTCTTACTTAAAAGAGATTAACTCTGTTTTTCTTTTACAGTTTTAACTATAAATTATCAAGAAGGAAAATTACACCAAGACAGAGTGATTAAATACAATTACTGTGATTAGCCTGACCCAAATCTTTGCATATCAAAGTATCGCCAAATTGTATAAGAATGTCCTCTTTACTTCTAGCAAATCTTTGGTACAACAGAACTCCAGGGATTAAAACAACAACTTTCGAAGTGTGTAACATAAGGGTCACCTGGGTGGTTCAGTTGGTTAAGTGACAGACTCTTGATTTTAGCTCAGGTCATGATCTCAGGGTCAGGAGATGGCGTCCCGAGTTAGGTTCCATGCTCAGCGGGGAGTCTGCCTGATTCTCTCTTTCCCTTTCCCTCTATCCCTCCCCCCACCACACACGCTCTCTCTCTCTTTCAAATAAATAAATAAATCTTTAAAAAAAAGAAATGTGTAACATGAAGACAGAATCTGTTTTGGCATTAAATTCAATAAAGATAAATAATAAGGGTTATTGGGAAGTTGAAAGTATCACTTAGTCATTTACATGTGAAATCACTTTTATTTCCAGAATGTATCTTGTTTACTAAAGCTCCAGGCAAGATTAGGCTAAATTGAATGTGTTGCTCAGAAGGCTCCATTTTGTGATAGGAAGAGGAAGTTCTGGAAAATCAATTAAGAACTCAAAGTAACTTAATCATGTTGATTGTTCCCTTTTATGGGGAACACCCATGTAGTGCTGGGAAGACCAGGTCCATGAAAAGATCAGGCCAAGCCTATATGATTAGAGAGTTACATATCTTTCTGATGAATTTTGTCTGAACACACGCACACACACAAATCGATCTAGATTTTTCTAGAGCCAAAACAACAGTTTCTATTGGTAAAAACCATCCATGAAGATTCTTGCTTGAGATAGTATTGGGATAAAGAGGCAAAGAGAAGTTTAGGGGCACCTGTATGGCTCAGTTGGTAGAGCATGTGACTCTTGATCTCAGGGTTCTGAGTTTGAACCCCATGCTGGGTGTAGAAAAAAAAAAAAAAAGAATTTTCATGACTGGTAGAGTTCTTACTAAAGATTATTACTTTATGTTTAGGGAAGCATGTGACTTTAAAGCAGATAAAGCAGCCCCAAAACTGGATAGGATATTGAAGACTTGGAAGAACACAAAAATGAAACCCCAAGTAATTACAAAATGGTGGAAGATAGAAAAGGAAAAGTGGATTGATCAGTGTAAGACTAAAGCACATGAGCGTCTGCCCAAGACACTCACTGAAGTGGATGATAGAAATTAAGCTCAGGCAGCAAAGAACAGCTGAGTCCTGAAATGGACAACTAGGAAGGAGATGGGGAAGACCATGGGCTCTCCTTTTTCAAGTTGCCTATGGCCTCTTCTGGTCTCAGAACAGAGCATAGGTATCCTTTGCTCTAAACAAATTGTTATGGATTGCATGTTTATCACTCCCTCCCAGTTCATATGTTGAAACCCTAACCCCCAATGGGACGGTAGTAGGAGGGGGGGCTTTTGGGAGGTACACAGGTTAGATAAGGTCATGACGGTGGGCCCTCTTGATGGGATTAAAGCCTTTATAAGAAGAAGAAGAGATACAGGATCTCTCTCTTTCTCTCTCTCTCATCCATGTGAGGATGCAAGGAGTAGATGAGGGTCATCTGCTAACCAAGAAGCGGGCTCCCACCAGATACCGAATCTGCCAACACCTTGCTCTTGAACTTCCCAGCCTCTAGAACTGGGAGAAATAAATGTTGTTTAAGCCATCCAGTCTGTGGTATTTTTGTTATAGCAGCCTGAGCAGAGACCCAAAGCAAACACTCCTTTATCCAGAAGAGTTGGTGGGGGAGGGGTTTAGAATATTTGGAATAGGGGCACCTGGGTGGCTCAGTCGGTTAGGCGTCTGCCTTCGGCCCAGGTCATGATCCCATGGTCCTGGGATCGAGCCCTGCTTCGGGCTCCCTGCTCTGCGGGAAGCCTGCTTCTCCCTCTCCCACTCCCCCTGCTTGTGTTCCCTCTCTCGCTGTGTCTCTCTCTATCAAATAAATAAATGAAATCTTTAAAAAAAAATTAAAAAGCAGAAATTTTAAAAAAAGAATATTCGGAATAACTGAATAGTCTAGTTTCTTAAGAATTCTTGAACTCTTTGTATTTCTTTAGAGTGTCCTAGACATGTTCACATAGAGTGACTGGTTTTATTATCAAAACACACCCTGAAATAAGCATGATCAGCCCCTTTTTACAGAAGGGAAAACCAAGGAACAGAAAAGTGAAGGGAGTGCCCCAAATTAGCCAATCCATAAACTCGGGCCTCTTGAGTTCAGAGCATTTTCCAGGGCAGTACAAAGACTCTGATTTGTCAATTGGTCTGTGTGCAGCCAGAAGCAAGTAAGTGTTCACTCCAGAGGATTGAAATGGACAGACTCTAATAAAGGGGTTGCTTTCAAGGTGTGGACAAGGTGCAGAGAACAAGCATGAAGTGGGTGCATCCAGAGGTCTGCAGGAGTGGGGAGCTGGAGGCGAAGGGGAGGGCATACTCTTCCCCAGTTCGCAGCGTCAGAGCTGTGGATGTGAATTGGGCTGCCGGGCAGGAAGGGCCAGTGACGGACACCAAAGCCAGACGCAGTGGGAAGAAACACTCCAGCCTCCTTTTCCCGGCCTTCAGTTCTCCAGCCAGTCCCTGCACCAGCCATCAAGTGAGTCAGCCAGAATGAGCTCATCCACTTGACTGGCCTCCCTGGGCAGAGGGCAGGACGCTGGAGTATGAATCCAGGAGGGGACAGGAGGAGGCAGGCAATGAAAAGTGAAGAGCCAGCACTCCAACTTCATAAAAAAATGCTTACACTAAAGTAAGGTTGAACATAATTTATATAGGCTTAGGCCCATAATCACTTACCTGAAGCTCCCTGGGTCAGATGCATTCTGGGATTCAAAATATTTTGTATTCTAGACAAATAATAGTGTTCATAAACTATATATTATATAATGCCCCCCAAACAGAAACTAGGGCGGCAGTCTGTTGTTAAACACATTCTATATGCCTGCAGCAAAAGGTATGACTATTTGCTTTGAGATAAATGAATATAAATTAACTTCTCCTTAGTGTAGGTTAATTTTTGCTACCAAATGAATTTTGGAATTGTGGACAAGGGATTATTGCCATAGTTTAATGTTCAGAAAGCACCCCAGGATTTTGTGGCATCTTATTGTCATTATTATGAATGCTGATTGTCTTTCTTTCACTACCTAGTTATGTATATGTATTTTTCTGGATCCTAGAAAAAAAATGCAAATTTACCTCATACAGGCTTTTAAAAATATATTAATTTAAAAATAAAAGAACACGGCGATCCACTCCGCAAAAGAGTCTCTGTCCTGGAAATGCTTCACAGCAGATTTCAACTTTAAATAGCAAACATCCTGATCGTTACAATTGGGCTTTGTCGACAAAAAGTGGAGTGACACGCTACTTTTCCTGAGTGTCACTGGGTACTATGTCACGGATGGGCCCCTGAGAGTGAAGAGAACATCTCCCACCCTCTGTCCCCTTGGACGCTGGGCGTGCTCTGGAATGCCCACATCAGCAGCACAAGGAATGGCTTCGTGGAATTCAGTGGGGATCTTTAGTGGTAATTTTGTTGGCAGGCATTCCCGGTCTCTGAAGCTCTGAAAGACATGGTTCTCAGAACGACTTAACAGGAAGCCTCACCCATGAACAGAGGAAGCTGAGGAAGGAAGGAAAGATGGCAATGCTGGGGGAGAGGCAGTAGAGCGAACAATAAGCAAAGTCACATGCCCTGGGACTGTGTCTACGTGGTCAGAGGAAGCACCCCCATCCGTGCCTTCCTTGCTGCCCCCCAACACTCTTCTAGGTACCCTGCACTCTGCTGGCCCAGATCATTCCTCGTTTCCCAGGCCGACTCAGACACGTCCTGCCCTAGGATATTACGCTCTGGAAAGCCTCCTCTCCCTGCTCCTCATGCTCCCTAAGTCCATTGCCCAACTATCACTGTCTTCCATGACCTTCAGAGCCAAAGCTCACCTCTTTGAGGGGAAGGACTCCCCTTCTCTTTGTTCTGGCAGGCTGCAAAGTGGTTACGACTTTTCCCCAAGATGCTCACCCTATTTTACTTTGTGTTAGAGGAATTGTCTTATTCCATTTCCAAAATTAAAAGCCTTGCCCACTTACTACTTTTTTCCCATTAATTCATCAAGGATTTATTCAAAACCTCTTCTATGTAGCTAGGGGTGCTAGGCTTCAGACTTTGAAGATAAGTAAGATAGGGTTCCTGCATCACGGAGCTTACAGTCCAGTGGGAGAAGGTGGGCAATATGAGAGCAGAGTGGTCTGGGAGCACGTAAGAGGGACAGGTCACCCAGCAGGGTGCATGTTTGTGGGGGGCGGTCAAGGAAGGCTGAAACCTCAAAGGCAGGTGGAAAGTAGACCAGTGAATGGCGGGGAAAGATGTTGCTGGCACAGAGAGAGCATGGCCTGGCCAGAGGCCTGAGGATTGAAATTCCAAGAACTGCAAGTCACTGAGCATAACTGGTACGTGGAGGTGAGGCGGGAGGGTGCGGTGGCGACCGTCCTGGGGAGAGGTGAGGCTGGACAGTGAGCAGTGCGGCCTGATGCTGAAGGGTCTCATCAACTCTCCTATGGGATTCAGGTTAGTCCACGGTGGCTTCTGAGCGGCCTGGACCTATGAGGCACCCCGTCAAGTCCCAGATCAAGGTATGATTATCTGGTATCTTAGGCTGAGTTCCCACAGAAGCAGATTCTGAGACAAAGATTCAAGTGCAAGCAGGTAAATTGGGAGGTGACCCCAAGAACTGTCGGGGGCGCAAGGAAGTGGGAAGGGAAGGCGGCCACCACAGGGAGCGTGGACAAGCAGATGTCGCTGTGAGTGGCTCCGCTCACGCCTCTGGAAAGCTGTAGAATGAGTTTTGGAGTCATTCTACTTGAGGGGTGAGGTATTATCCACTGGGGCTCCCCTCGGTCTTTGTTCAAGGGCGGCTCTCAGGGGCTTCAGCATCCCAACACTGTGGTCTGCCCTGAGTGAGGAGTCATGGGCGCCTTCAGTCAGAAAGGACCTGCAGGCGCTTGAAGAGGAAGCCCCTGGTGCAGATAGCTTGTGTCCTATATACGTCTGGTTATCCAGATGGAATAATCTGGATAAGCATGGCAGATCTGGGAGTCAGGGCGGGAAAGAGATGGCTCACCCAAGGGGGAAGAGAAGAGAGTTGTCAGGTGAAGACAGAGTTGACAAGGTGTGGGCAGGCAAGGCAGCCAAGAGGAAAGGCAAGTGTCCAGGAGTCTTAGCACCCCGAGGTCTGAAGCGGGAACCCCAGCCTCCTCACCCCTTAGGCGGGACAGCCCTGAGGCTTGTTCTACAACATTGTTTTCCAGAGGTCTGAGCCCAATGTTCATCATACGCACCATGGACGCTCCCCGTATTGGCCGCCTTCCCTTTCCTGGCCCGCTTCCCCACTCCCCTAAACAGGCCTTCTCAACCCAGTTAACCTTCTTGGTGGGAGATGGTGAGAGCCAGAATGGAGGAAAAGAGGTCACCCAACAAGAGTGTGGTCTTAGGGAGAAAATTGCAGCCCTGCCCATGGACAGCTTGCTAGACACGAAGCAGAGGGCAAAAGCACTGCGTCCCTTCTCATGCCCGGGCCCAAGCCGGAGGACGGGGAGCACCAGCGATGTGATGCATCCCAAGAGAAGCATCTCCCAGGGCACAGAGTGGGGAGGGCAAATCAAGAATACCCAACTCACCTCTCACACCAGAATGGAGCCTTTAACCTGCACCATTCAGATTGGTATCTCTGCTGCCAACAAACTCATTTCATGGCAAACACAGCTTTATCCAACCCTGCTTTGTACTTGTGAACTCCTTATAATACAGAACCTCAATTACTTTTCATTTACCCCATACTTCTTTTGCCTCAGAATAACCGGGTCAGCTGGACAGAGCAGGTGTTAGTCCCCATTCCCAATCGATCCAGGAGTCCAAATCTTATCTTTAGCCTCAAAGTCCAGCATTCGTTCCAGTACACTATGTCCTCTCAGAAGTCAAGGTTGTCGGGGCTCAGCAAGGCCCATGTTCGGACTGTTCACCGTACATCTTTGTAATTGCCTCGTTAGTGCTCAGAGTCAGTAACCAAACTTCTCGATTTCTGAAGGTCCCTCCTAGCATCAAATTTCTTGCTTTGATAATGATCTGGCTTAAATTAGACATGACCTAGGTAGTGCTACAGATGGTATGTTTGTGCCCCCGCCCCCCCCCCCAAATTCATGTGTTGAAATCCTAACCTCCAATGTGATGGTATTGGTAGAGGAGGCGGTTGGGTCACGAGGGTGGAGCCCTCAAGCATGGGATTAGTGCCCTTCTAAGGGGCTGCAGAGACCAGAGTTTTCCCTTCCACCATGTAAGGACACAGGGAGCAGACAGGCATCCATGAACGAGGAAGTGGGCTCTCACTAGACATGGAATCTGCTGGCGCCTTGATCTTGGACTCCCCAGCCCCCAGAACTGTGAGGAATACATTTGTTGTTAATAAGCCACCTGATCTATGGTATTCTGTTATGGTGGCCCAGATGGGCTAAGGCAGAAGGGTACATTCTATCTCTTTAACTGTGGAATTTCATGGACAATCTATTTAGGCAGAGGGAGGCTGACAGAACTAAACTTGCTGAATGCCTACTGGGTGCCAGACAACTTGTAAATGCCATCACTTTACAGATGGAGAAACCAGAGCCCAGAGAGGCTGAGTAACTTGTTCAAGGTTACACATCCAGTAGGGCAGATCCAGGAATGGAATCTATGTCCCACTGACCCCAAATGCTTCAGTAAAGGTTTCCAGTGGAGTGTGGCTAAGAAAATCAAGCTTATTTTTAGAAACACAACAACCAAGGTAAGGAATCGTTTTGGGGTCCTCAATGACACACAGTCTCCTCTCGCAGAGACGTGTCCTTGAGCTGCGCCATCAGCAGTAGCTGGGAGCCCGGGCTCTGGAGCCAGATTGCCATTGTCCCACTCCGGCTTGTCATTGATCCTTTATTCCCTGTGTAACCTTAGATGAGTCATCCAAGCTCCTGGTGCCTCAGTTTCCCCACCACCAAAGTAGGTCAATAGTAGTCCTTGCCTCTAGGGGTGTAACCAACGTTAAGTGAAGCTCAGGGTGCCTGGTGCAGAGCAAGCCCTCAGGAAGATCAGCGGCGAGGATGTCTCTGACTCATGACCTGTCCTAGAAACTGGAGGGGTGGACCTGGAAAGGCTGGGAATCCAGGACCTGGAGAGTGACCCACAGGGGCCCGGACAAATGACCGGTGTTCCCTGTGGGTGGGAGTGAACCAACCGGCCAAGCGAGTGGCACCAGGAGGGTGGGCGGGTCTCATCAGAAACATATTTTGGTCTGTGGTTTCTCGGAGGCATTTTTATCTTTCCCAAATGACCCCCTGGGGAAAATGAGGCAGCTCGATATATAAAAATAGCCAGGATGTGAGAGAGGAAGTGAGAGGGTTCCCAAGAGCGGGCCGAGCAGTGGTTGCAGGAGCTCCGAGTCAGCCCCGCACCTCCACGCCGGGGCCCCTCCTCGGGATTGTCCAACCAACCGAGGGGTCTGAACGACTTCCTCCTCCCTGGACAGGGGCCATTGTCTTGATGCGGTGACGGCCGTGTTTATGGTGGGCTGACCTTGACTGAGGCAGGGCGGTTACCGGGCTCTCCACCTCTAAGGCGGGAGGGGGAAGGACTCTGCATCCCTGCTGTGCCTCCCAAAGGAGGGAGGGATTGTGTGCGGAAGCCCCTAAGAACCTCCTGCAATGTGACAGGGGAAAGCAGGGAAGACTTTGCCTTCTCGTGGGAGTCAGAGGGTGGGGGAAGGAGGTGTCTGAATTATTCACTCACTCACCCTCCCACCGCTCACTGGGTGTTGAGTTATTTCTCAGGGCTGTCCTACCAAAGTACAAACTGGGTGGCTCGAACGACAGGAATTTATTCTCTCACAGTTCTGGAAGTCCCAAGTCGAGGTGTCTGCAGGGAAACGCTTTCTCCGGAAGCTCTAGGGGACAACCCTCGGTACCATCGCTGCCTCCGTCACCCCATAGCCTCCTTCCCTCTGTGTCCTGTCTGTCTCTTCACATGGCCTCCTTACAAGGACACCAGTCATGGGATTTAGGGCCTGTCCTTATCCAGTATGATCTCGCCTTCGCTCGTTGCATCTGCAAAGACTCCAGTTCCAGATAAGATACCATTCTGAGGTTCTGTGTGCCTATGAATTTGGGGGCGGGGGGACACTGTTCAACCCAGTTTAGGTGTCTTCTTTAGGCCAGATACCCTGCCAGTTGGCCTGGATATAAGGATGAGTAAGTCCCCCCGGGATGTCACAGTCCACAGAAGAGGTAAGCACATAAGCAAATTATTGTAACACTCTGACCTGAACACAAGCTAATGCTTCACATTTACTGAGCACTTACTAAGGGCCTGGCACCATTTTAAACAATGTACATTTTCTATCAGTGAATGAACGGCTCAAGAAAATGTGGGCTTTATATGCCAGGAAACATTATTCAGCCATAAAAAAGAAGGAAATCCTGCCGTTCGTGACAACATGGATGGAACTTGAGGACATGATGCTAAGTGAAGGAAGTCAGACAGGGAAGGACAGACACTGTATGACCTCACTTATATGTGGAATCAAAAAAAAAAAGAATTCAGAAATACGGAGAACAAATTCATGGTTTTCAGAGGCAGGGGGTTGGGGGTGGAGGAAATAGGGGAAGAGGGTCAAAAGGTATACACTTCCAGTTGTCAGATAAGTAAGACCTAGGGATGTAGGGTACAGCAGGGTGATGACAGTTAAGAAGACTGTATTGTGTATTTGAAAGTTGCTAAATAGATCTTAAAAATTCTCGTCGTAAGAGAAAAATCTGTAGCTACGTGAGTGGATGGATGTTAACCAAACTTATTGTGGTCGTCATTTTGCAATATATATATAAATCATTGCGGTGTCCATCTTAAATTAATATAATGCTATGTGTCAGTTATATCTTAATAAAACCAGGAAAAAATTTAAATTTTGAAAATTAAAAAAAAAATGTGCATTCAAACTCATATCATCATCCTAGAAAGCCTAGGAGGTGAATACTACTATTATCTCCGTTTTAGAGATGGGGAAACTGAGCCCCAGAAACGCTGAGGGACCTGCCATAGGTCACAGAGCTGGCTCCCTTGGCTCTGGAAGCCAGGGCACACCTCCCTGAGGAGCTGCCATGGAGGCAGAGACTTGCTGGAGGAGAAAGCAGGAGCTATGGGAAGGCTGGAGGGCAGATGGGGCGAGCAAATGTTCCAGGCAGGGGGACGAGGCGGTGCCGAGGCGGTGAGTCAGGCCCAAGCTTAGCATGTGTGAGAGGGAGGGAGGCGCGGCGGCTGAAGCTCGGGGAAGGCAGGGAGGAGCCAGGTGAGCTTAGACGGAGGGGCCCTGGAGCCTGACTTAGTCTTTGTAAGTCTCTTGGGCTGTTCCTGGAAAATGGTCCACAGCAGAGCTGGGGGGAAGCTGGCTCAGGTAAGGGCGGAGGTCAGGAGGAAGGGCTGGGTTTGGGGGGGTTGGGTCCTGTTGACAGGACCGCTGATGGCTGTGAAGGTTGGGGAGGGGGGAGAGAGAAATCACGCTTGCAGCCTGAGCATCTGGGGGTGTAAGATGCCCTGGGGAGATGGGGAGGATGAGGCTGGGCAGGAGTACTAGCCTGAGTTTCATATGTGTGTTAGGCATTTGTTGGCTTTTGAAGACAAGGGACCGAATGTGAATGGGGCCCTCCTGGGTGAGAATCTTGCTGGGGCCACTTCTGTGTGGCTCCGTTCCTGAGACCCTGGTTCCCAAACCTAGTGATCCAGTAGAAAACTCTGGGGGGCATGCTAGAAATACAGACTCCGGGGCCTTAGCTCAGACGCACTGAGTCCTGATGTAAGAGGATCCAGGAATCAGCAGTGTTAGGAGGCCTACCATAGTCAAACTTGCTTTTATTAAGCACTTCCTCTGTGCCAACACTTTTCAGGGCTTGTTTTTTTAAATCTCGTAAGAGTTCCATGAGATGCCTTCTCCCCTCCCTCTGTCTCAGATGAGAACGAGAAGGCGGAGAGCATCTCAGTCACGTGCCCCGTCCCAGCAAATGCGTTCGAGCGGCGGGACGAGGAGCTGGGCCGCACCGTCTGTAACCTTGAGTGCATTTATTTCATGAATCTCCGGAAATCTTCAGGCGTCTTTCTTTCAGCCGGGGGCTTTCTCCGGGCCCTGTGGCTTACTTCAGAAAAGCGGTGTTCAGCTTCTTGTCCTGAGTCTGGGTTAGAATGTTGCAGCCGTCTGTGGATCTCCTCTTTGAGTAAATATTTAAGTCGGATTTGAATTTTTCCTCTTCAGCCTTTCTGAATAAAAATAAATCTCGCCCTCTGGACTGTGTCGGCTTGCTTCCCGTTTATTTAAGAGCTCCGTTTATCCTGCTGAGTGCGGGTGAAGTGGGGCGCAGGCAAAGAGCGGGCGGCTGTGGCCAAAGGAAGAAGGCTCTGCAAGCCCGGGCTGACCCCGCCCCGCAGCTGCCCCCGCAGAACCGGGGCCCAGTCGTGCCTCCTCGCTGGGGCGCAGCCAGAGCCCCTTTTAGCGGAGCGAGCTTGCTACCAGGCTCAGTTGCAACCCTTGAATTTGGCTGCGTTGCGCGGACTCCCCCCAGGGGACCGGCTCTGGAGGAAGTCACGTCCCACATAGACTCCCAGACACCGGGGGAAAGGCTCACGATCTACCCTCAGGAATCACAAGTTGTGAACTTTTTAATGACGCAAAGAAAAAAAAAATTTTGCTGCTTGCTTTTATTTTTTAAGCGTTAGATCCCCGGGCCCTCAGAGACAAGTCGACAGAATGAGACATTAAGGCTGACCACTCACTGACTTCCATCTGAAATCATTTTAGTCCACTGAATTCCAGAAAATTCCACTTTCCCTACTTCAACTGCGCCCCCTCTTCCCTTTGTTTGTAATTTAGCCGCCGGCTTCCCAAAGACACGCAGGCAGTGACGATTCTCGTTCAGAAGGGCCTGCAAAATCAAAAATGAGAAAGAGACATTCTGCCCCTCCCCTCGCCACCCCCCACCCCTCCCGGCTCTGCCAGACCCCCAGCGGCTTGCCAAGAGCCACCGAGGCACAGATTTCCTGTCTCATCTGCTGCATCTGGGCGTCCACTCCCACTCCCTGTTCATCCCCGCAAAGGCACTGCAGACACCGAGCTCGACCCGGGCGCTAGTTGACGTGGGGGCAGCCGCTCTCACTTCTGCTTCTTCCGGAAGCGCCGGGAAGCAGCCACCCGTCCTCCACCCAGCCAGGTGACCCTGGGCAACTCTCTAGTGGCAGGGCCACGTCCAAACCCCCGGTGCATGAAGCCAAGCCTTTACCGTGTATACCCTCGCTCCTCTATTCCATGCCCGTGGCTTGCACTTAGCTGGGAAGGGACTTCACCTCCCGTGCAAGCCACGGGAAAGTCAGGAGGCTTGGGTGGTGTTTCTGGCTCAATAATTGCCTTGCTGGGGGGCTCTGGGTGAGGGAATAATCCTCTTTGAGCCAGCGTGTCTCCGACTTGAAAACAGAGAGAAATCTCCCAGGCAATAGCTATCGGCTATATAGAAATCGGCTACTAAAAGATAAATACTTTAATAGCTGAATCTTGTTTATTTTCTTCTCTTTCCCCCCTTTTCCTTTTTAGTTGTTCTGTAGCATCCTCAAAGCATCCTTGGTGCCCCAGGCAATCTGTGTAGACAACTTACTATTTATCTGTTAGGGACCGGATATTCGGGTTTCCCCAAGTTCACGTGTTGAAATCCTACCTCCAAATGTGATAGGATGAGGAGGTGGGGCCTCTGGGAGGTCCTGAGGGTGGACCCCCATGGTGGGATTAGTGGCTTTCTAAGAAGAGGAAGAGACCTTGGAATTTCCTCTCTTGGCCCCATGAGGATAAAGGTGGCCATTGGCCAGCCAGGAAAAGGGCCTTTAAGGGGAATGAAATCTATTGACACCTTGAGCTGGGACATCAGCCTCCACAACCGTGGGAAATACATGTCTGTTGATGAAGCTACCCAGTCTGTGGTATTCTGTTACAGCAGCTGGAGGAGACGGAGACGTCAGCCTTACACTATTTTTCCTCCCTGTTCATGTAATCATCCATAAACATCAAAGGACATCTGTATAAATACATATGTTTATCATTGTTGTCTTATTTTTATTTTTTTCTGTATCTAGCTTTTTCTCTCCAGCACCTAATGGAATCCCTCTTAATTCACTCAGGTTAGCTCCAATTTATTCTTAACGACCACATAGAACTCTATGGTGTAGCAGTAGTACAATTTCTTTAACCATTCTCCCATAGACAGTATTTACTTTGTGTCCAGTTTTTTGTTTGCTTGTTTAATCACTGTTTACAATGGAGTCCATTTCTGTGAAAACATGTCCTTAAGTCTTAAAGCTTTCACTCCTAAGGGATAGATTTCTGGGAGTGCAAATTCTGGGTCAGACATGTTAAGTATTTTTAATCATGAAAGACGTTGCCATATTCCTTTCCAAAAAAATGCATTAATACATATTTCCAACTAGAAATGTACTAGAGTCCCCACATCCCTTTTAGCAATAGGGATTATTGGTCCCCCATTTTTCCATCTGATCAGTGTAACTGGATGTCTTGTTGTGACTTTACTTCCTATCTCCCTGTAACACCTGAGTTTGAGCATCTTTCCATACATGTGTTGGTCACCTGGAATTGCTTTTCTGTGAATTACCTATTCACATCCTTGTCTGTTTTAAGGGTGTTTATCCCTGACTTACTTGTTTTGTAAGAATTCTTTGTATATTATAGCTGTTCACCCTTTGATCTCTGGGTTGCTCCCCAGGCTAGTGTTTATCTATTGACTTAGTTTAGGGTGTCTTTTCCAAGCCAGAGCGTCTCATTTTTATCTCATCAAATATGTATATATGTACTTTATAACTTCTGAATTTCCAATATTGATTGAAAAGCTCTCACCCACCCTAGATTTTACCTGTGTTGCTCCAATATTATTGTTGTTTTAATTTTTACATTTAGATCTTCAATCCACCTAGAATTTATTTTGTGTATGGGGTAAGAGAGGGGCTCATTTTATTTTCTTCTGGTTGGAGTCACTCATTCTCCCATATTTATTTATTTATTTATTTATAAAGATTTTATTTATTTGAAAGAGAGAGAGAGAGTGCAGGGGGAGGGGCAGAGGGAGAGAGAGAGGGAGATAATCTCTAGCAGTCTCTGTGCTGAGCACAGAGCCAACTTGGGGCTTGATCCCAGGAACCTGAGATCATGACCTGAGCTGAAACCAAGAGTCGGACGCTTAACCGACTGAGCCACCCAGGCTCCCCTCATCCTTATTTAATATCCAATCCTTCCCCACTAGATTGAAAAAAAAAATCACTTTTTAAAAACAGCTTTACTGATTTTCAACAACATGGATAGAACTGGAGAGTATAATGCTAAGCCAAATAAGTCATAGAAAGACATACTATCCAATTTCACTCATATGTGGAATTTAAGAAACAAAACAAACGAACAAAGGAAAAAAAGAGAGAAACTAACCAAGAAACAGACTCTTAACCATAGAGAACAAACTGACGGTTAGCAGAGGGGAGGTGGGTACGGGGCTGATTGAAATAGGTGATGGGGATTAAAGAATGCATTATCATGATGAACACTGAGTAATGTATAAAATTGTCAAATCACTACATTGTACACCTGAAACTCATATAACACTGTATGTTAACTATACTGGAATTAAAATTTAAAAATTAAAGAAAAACCAGTTTTATTGAAGTATAATTTACACACTGAAATTCATCCATCATTAAGTGATTTGAGTAAGTCGATAGAGTTTTGCAACCATCACAATCCAGTTTTAGAACATTTCCATCACCCCAAAAAGTTTTCTTCTATCTGTTTACCATCTAGCCTAGGCAACCACAGATCTGTTCTCTATGTCTATAAATTTGCCTTTTCTAGACAAGAAGAATCACTTTTGTCCTACTTGAAACTATAAATACATGGTTAGGACTCTCTGTTTTGTTCCATTGATTCATTTGTTTATCCTTCAACCCATTAGAAATATGAGCAAAGAATATGAAAAGTTTTTGAAAAGGAAATACAAGTGACTCTTAAAAGAGGCTCAATCTCACTCCTAATAAGAAGGAAAAAACAAGTACAAATGAGAATTATGCTGAGATACCATTTTTACCTTTTAAAATGGCAATAATCCAAAAGTTTGTAACAGACCATGTTGGTGAGGCTATGGGCAAACCTATTCTTATTCATTTCTGGTAAAAGCATAACCCCTTGGCATAACCCGTACGTAAGGCAATTTGGCAATATTTCAAATGCATATTTCTGGCAATGGTGATTTTGGGAAATTATTCTACAGATATATTTAGGAGAAAAGACGTGGGTACACACACACACACACACACACACATTGTAACAGTGCTTATAGTAACAAAACATTAGAAATAATCTCAACATTCCATAATAGGAAACTAGTTAAATAAATTATTGTGTATCTATACAATGGAAAGTGAAGCATCTAAATAATAAAGAACCAAAAAGCTCTTTTTGTATTACAAATATCTTGGAGATTTAGTAAGTAGAAAACATGATTCAGAGTGTATAATTTGATACCCTTTATGTAGAAAATATGGGAAAAAAAGATTCTCTATGTCTTCCGATCTATCTACCTACCTATCTATCTAAATTCTGGAAGGATATACATATAGTGGGGGGTTAGATGAACCTGGGCAGATGTGGGACAAGGACAGGAGGAAAGTTTTCACTGCATAATCTTTTCCCTTAATTTTAATTTATATTAAATTTTTGCCTATTCAAAATTTTCTCTTAGCTATTCTCAGGCATTTATTCTTTTGTATACAAATTTATCCAATTCTCACCTTCTCAACGCTGCTGGCCTTTCAACTGTAATTGCATTAAATTTATATCTTAATTTTGGGAGAATGGACTTTTACATTATGTTGTCTTCTCAACCAAGACTGTTTTTTTTTCCATTTGTTAAGATTTGGGTTTAAATACTTTGATGTCATAGTTTCATTTAAGTGTCCTTACTTATTAAATTAATTTCTAGAAAAGTTTTCAGTTTATTGTGAATGAAACATTTTTCCCATTTTTTTTTTCAGGTGCTTATTGCTAGAAGACAGAACATTCAGTTCTTTTATTAACTCTAGTAATATTTTATAAGATTATCTTGGATTTTCTAAGTATATAACCGTATCAACAGTTAGACACTTTCAACATTTATATCAGTTATTTCATATTCCTGTCTCAATGCATTTGTTACAATCCCAAGACAACGTTAAATAATAGTAATGATTATGGCTTTCCGTTCCAGTTCCTGATTTTAGTGGAAATGGTTTTAGCATTTGCCATTTAGGTTAATATTAGGTTAAGTCACATGCAATTGTTGTTTTATAGGTCTAAAAGAGTTGGACATTGGTGATTTCATATGATTCTGTATGAATGTTTGCTCTTGGTTTCCACACCTCTTTTGCCTGAAGTTTTTATCAGAAATGGCTGTTAAGGGGCACCTGGGTGGCTCAGTTGGTTAAGCATCTGCCTTTGGTTCAGGTCATGATCCCAGGGTCCTGGTCCTGCTTCTCCCTTTTCCCCTCTCCCCCTCCAGTTCATGCTCTCCTCTCTCTCAAATAAATAAATAAAATCTTTTAAAAAAGAGAAAGAAATGGCTGTTAAATTTTATCAAATGTGTTTTGGGCACTTGTTGGTAGGGTCCTTTGATTTTTCTCTTTTAATATTGTGGTGGACTGTTGCATGGGTGACACCAATGAAATACACTCCCCAGTATTCCCACTTCTGTAGGTTTTCATGTGATTTCAGTCAATTGAACATTAGCACGCATGATGCAATCAGAGCTTGAAAAGTCCTTGTATAAGGGAATTGGTCCTCTTAGAACACCTCCTTCCCCAGAAGCCAGACATTATACAGTAATGAAGCTTGGGCTAAATTACTAAATGATGAGAAGCCATCTTGGATGCTCCAGCCCTAACTGAACTCCCAGTTGAAGATAGTCACGAGTCACTCAGTTACACTGTGTGGAGCAGAACTTCCCAGCTGAAACCAGCCAAACCACAGAATCACAAGAAATAATACATTGTTATTTATTTAAGACACTGGGTTTTGGGGTCATTTGTTAAGTATTAATAGATAATTGGGAAAATGTTGTAGCAATGAATTACGTGACAGATTTTCTTATAGTAAACTACTGAATTATTAGAATAAATGCCACTCGATCGTGAAGATATTGATTCATTGCTGGATTCTATTGGCTAATTTAAAAAATTTTTGCATGCTTAATTGATTGGTTGATCATCTCTTTTAACACTGAATTATAGAACTTTCTACATTTTTCTATGGTCTAGAATTACTTAAGTAACATTTAATTATCCCTTTAAAAATTTTTTATTTTTATTGAGATATAATTCAACAAATAACATCGTAGAAGTTTAAGGTGTACAACATGCTGATTTGATACATTACCACTGTGGCATTAGCTAACATTAATTATCTATTTTTAAAACCTAAAAACTTTTTTAGTTTTCTTATGATTAATTTTGATATGATGTATTTTGTTTAAAAAATCAAACATTTCTCATATTTTCAATTGTGCATCCATTTATGACTTTTGATCTCTTCTGTATATGTGGTTTTATCTTTTTTTTGTTTTTATTTTTTAATTTTTTTTAAGATTGATTTTATTGATTTATTTAGGGAGCATGCACGAGTGGGGGGAGGGGCAGAGGGAGAGAGAGAATCTCAAGCAGACTCTGTGCGGAGCCCCATTAGGGGCTTGATCCCAGGAGCACATCTTCTTTATCCATTCGTCTGTTGAAGGGCAAAAGAGATGGATTCTTAATGACATTAGTTGAACCCTTGATCATTATGTCTGGAGCTGATTCGTCCCCTTCTAACATTCTAGTTATGTGAATAAATTCCACATTTGTTTAGTAAGTTTGAATCGGGCTTCTGTCACACACCATAGGAAGAATCCTGATAGACACAGCATGGGGTGGGATTGAAAGGTCCAACCTTCTAAACACGTGCTTGGGTTCCCTGACAACCTGCCCTCATCCTTTGGTTACCTAGGGACTTTTCAAAAGCCACCTTTATTGCTCTCATCACTTAGGATATTCCAAGGGTTTCAGGAGTTCTGTGCCAGAAATGGGGACGAAGACAAAATATATGTATTTCTTATTGTAAATCACCATATCAAGGGAGGACAGATACTTGTACATTAAGACAGATATGGGTCAGAGTAAAAGGGGAAATTTATATGAATCTTTAAGATTTCAAAGAAATCTTATGCTTATGGCAGGCTACTTCAGCCAATAAACTCTTGATTTTCTGGCGACATACAATTATGATGTAATTGCTCCCACCTTAAGGAAAACCCTCCCATGACCCCATATTCTCCTCTAGCTATGGCCCTTTTATTTACTTCCTTTATAGCTAAGCTCATTCAAAAGGTATCTACACTTATTGTCTCTACTTCTCTTCCTCCTAGTTTTTCGTGATGGGGTGGCCTTATCAGTATTCTGCTCCCATTTTGCTCTTTGCCCAAGTCTCCAGTAGCTTCCATGTGGCTAAATCCAATGGCTAAATCCAATGATCTGCCTTCAGCTTATACGACTAATGCAGATCTGATGTAGTTTGTCAGCCTGTCCTAGAAACACTCTTCTAGGCGTCTAGGACCCACTTTCTGTTAATCTCATCTCTCAGAGTGGACACTCCTTTTCAGTCTCTTTTGCTGGTTCTTCTCATTTCCAAGACCACTTGGAATGGGGGCCCCGTGGTCTTGGCCCTTTGATGTCTTCACTATCCACATGTTCTGAGTGGTGATCTTAGCCAGTCTCACAGCTTTAAATGCCATCTATATGCTGACAACTTCCAAATTTATGTCTCCAGCCTGGACCTTTCCCCTGAATTCCAGTGACATACTTGACATCCCTACTTGGATGTCTAATAGGCATCTGACTTAACACACCCAGAAAGGAAACTCCTCATCTTCCCACAATAAACCAGTTTCTCTCTCATCTTTTATATTTTTAGGCTTCAAACTATAGATTCTTCTTTTATTCTTTCACACTAATACTCTACATCCAATCAATCAGAAAACCATCTTGGATCTATGTTCAAACTATATCCAGAGTTTCCACTGGTACCACCCCAGTCTAAGTTTCCATCATCCATCATCTCTTGCTCATATTACTATCTTGGGCTCCTCGCTGGTCTCCTGGCTTCTGTCTGTGCCCACTCTAGGCCATTTGCCACCCAGCCACCAGAGCAATCATTTCAATACATGTCTTTGCTTGGAATCCTCCAATGGCTTCCCAGTTCACTCAGGGTAAAAGCCAAACTCCATCTGACTGTCCTCTGGCCTTCACTCAATCTGGACTCTTCTTACTCACTGCATGCCTGCCACACTGGACTCTGTGCTGCCCCTCAAACGTACCAAGCCTGCTCTTGGTCCAAAATTCTTCCTCTGGAATGCTCTTTCTCAGCTCTGCACATACCTTGCTCCCTCATCTTCTAGGTCTTGGCTTGAATATCACTTTTCATGAGTCCTTCCCTGATCACTTTATTTAAAATGGCATCCTCCCACCCCACTCCTGATAGGTACTATTATTCCTCTGTAATTAATTTTTTCCTGTTTATCCACATTTGTTTAGTAAGTTTGAATCGGGCTTCTGTCACACACCATAGGAAGAATCCTGATAGACATGCGCTGTGATTTAATGTATTTATTCATTTACTTTCTATCTTCCTACACGCTAGAGTAAGCTCCAGGAGGGCAGAGATTTTTTTTTGTCTGTTTTGTTTGTTAACTGTTGTATCTCCTGGTTGATAGCAGGTGATCAAAAACTTTATTTGAGGGGTGCCTGGGTGGCTCATTTGGTTAAGCATCCGACTCTTGATTTTGGCCCTGGTCATGATCTCAGGGTCATGAGCTTCAGCCCCACATCAGGCTCCATGCTTAGTATGGAGTGTTTGAAATTCTCTTTCTCCCTCTCCCTCTGCCCCTCCCCCCACTCACTTACATTCTCTCTCAAATAAATAAAATCTTTAAAGAAATGTTATTTGAATGAATTCAATCAATGATTAAAGAATACATGACACCAATTTGTTCTCTACCATTATAGCTCTTCTCTAACATATCTGAGATTCTCTGCAAGAAACAACCAAGGGCCTTGCAGGGTTTGGAGCAGGAGAGAGAGGGTGACAAAGAAGGATTTTGAGGCAATTATTCTGAGAACACTGTGCTAGATGGATTTGGGAGTGAGCAGTGAGGCATGGGGAGCAAACAGGGAGCAGGTTGGCTAGTAGGAGGTTGTTGTAATAATAAAAATGAAAAAGAACTAATGCTGATGTTGGGGGTTAAGCCTTTGTGACGGGGACAGAAAGGCAGCACTGCAAGAGATATCAACATTTCAGAGGTGGTTACTGCTGAGGTGGGCTCAGTTATTTCCTTCCTTTCTTCCTTCCTTCCTTCCTCCCCCCTTCCCTCCTTCTTCCCTCCCTCCCTTCCCTTCTTCCTCCCTTCCCTCCCTCCTCCCTTCCCTCCCTTCGTTCCCTCCCTCCCTTCCTTCCTTCTTCCCTCCCTCCCTCCCTCATAGAAGCAAATTATCTCAACGATTATATGACTGGGAAAGAGAAGATACTATTTTTGCATAAATACCATTATTTGGTTTAAAAAACTGTCTATTTCATCCAGACAGTATCTCTGAGAAAAGCAGTTGTCTTTTATTTTTCTTCAAGAAACATATAAATGTACTAATAAATGCCTCAATTTATTTTTCTACAGTGCCTTTCTTGCCCCCCAAATGCAAACTCTACAGCCGTATAGTAAAAATATATTTTTAATATTATCTTGACAATAATCTAAGAGCTAAGACTCTGGACTTAGTGGAAGAAATCAGACAGAGAAAGAAAAACACTGTATGATCTCACTTATATGCGGAACCTAACCCCAACAACAACAACAAAACCGACCAAACAAAAAACCAAACTCACAGAAAAAGAGATCGGATTTGTGGTTACCAGAGGCAGGAGTGGGGGGAAGGGGAATTGGATGAAGGCGGTCAAGATGTACAAACTTCCGGTTTTAAGATAAGTGCCAGGGATGTCATGTACAGCGTGGTGACTAACGTGAACTCTGTTGTAGAATATATTTGAAAGTTAAGAGAGTAGGTCCCAAGAGTTCTCATCACAGAGAAAAAAAAAGATATTTTCCCCCCTTTCTTGGGTATCTATATGAAATGATGAGTATTAACTAAACTTACTGTGGTGATCATTTCATAATCTATGCAAGTCGAACCGTTATGCTGCACACCTTTATTCAGTGCTGTATCTCAATAAAACTGGGGGAAGAAAGACTCTGACCACGTATCTTTGCAACCCTTAAAGATAATTCTGTCTCTCCCTTTTTTAGGTCATTTTCTATCTATCCATCCATCCAAATACCATCATAATGGCACCTACGTTTATAGCTCATTTATATATGTTCCAGGCACTGTGTTAGGGACTTTGCCTATGTTAATTCATTCAGTTCTTGCAATGACTTCATGAAGTAGACCTGCTGCTATAGAAACTCACCGTGGATTCTCAGTATCTTAGAATCTTAACGAATACGAGCTGTTTTCTCTCAAGTAATAGTTCAGGGCTGGTATTTGGCAGGTGGCCTGGCACTCGGTGATGCAGGGACCCAGGCTCCTTCCATTTGGTGGCTCCATCACCCCACAGGGCTTCCGGGGCCCGCAGGCCCCCTCAGCCAGCCAGTGGGATAAGACAGAATGTGGAGGATTACCGCAGAAGTTTCTATGAGCCAGGCCTGGCATCAGGGCACCTCACTTCCCCTGACATTCCATTTAACAGAGAATTCACTCGCACAGCGCACCCAAGGGAAAGGCGGGCTGGGCTGTGTGCGCAGACTTGGCCCACCAGCCCAGCGGGGCACCAGGATGCTATTCCACACCTGGGAAAACCACGGTCTAGAATGTTAAGAAACCTGCCCGAAGTCGCATCAGTAACAAGTGCTGGGGCCAGGGCTCAAGCCGCAGTCGTCGGCCTCGAGTGCGGCTCTTCAGCGCCGCAGCGACCACGACGCGCCAGAGGTCGGCTCAAAGAGACGCCTGGTCATTCAAAGAAACGAGGACGAACAACAGCAACCAAAGCAACCGCAGAGCGCGCCCACTTTCCCGCTCGCTCTCCGGCGGCTCTCGCGCCCGGGCGCGGAGCCAAGCGGCCCAGAACCCCGGCACGGCGCCCGCCCACCAGCCAGCGCGGCGCAGCCGCACACGGCGCCCCTGGAGAGGGCGCGGCCTCCGCACAGGAAGTCAGCCCCGTGGGGGAGGGGCGCGGCGGAAGGAGCCGAAGGTCTCGCCGCCCGCGGCGCCTCCGGACACGGCGCGTTTCTGTGCACGGTAACACAGAACGCCCCCTTAGCGTAGGCTCTGTCGTGGGGCCGGGGCGGCGGAAGGGCCCTGGGCCTGCTTCCATCCTCTTCTCCGCTCCCCACCGTCCGAGGGACGCGCAGGGCCAGAGGGAGGGTACACGTGATCAAGACGCGCGGGAGGGCTTGGAACCCAAAGGAGCGGCTTAAAACGACGGGTCCTCTCCTCACAAAGCGCACATGCCCCCGGAATTTTGCAGACTCTGCAGACTCCCGGAGGGGGGGGGGTCCCGGAAGGACCCCGTTAAGATGCGCGGGACTCCGGGCCATCTTGAGCTCCGGAAAGCCGTGAGCCGAGAACCTCTCCGCTCGCCTCTGCTGCCTCCTGTGGAAGGAAACCTTGCAGGCGCCTTGTGGGTTGTGCGGCAGCCTCCGCGTGGTCGGCTCGGTGGCGCGAAGCGCTGCAACCGCGCCCCCGCATCTGCGGGCCGCCCGAGGGCCTTCCGCACGGGGCCCCGGGAGGGCGCATCCACCGGCAGCGTTTATCCGCCAGGGGAGCTTTGCGGGCCTTGTTTCCCTTTGTGCCCGCTAATCGTTAAAAATCATTTGCTTCTTAACGGTCAAGGGCGGGTCAAGGGCGGGTTTCGGGGCACAGCGGCCCCTGGGGAGGGAGGGGGTGCTGGCTGCCACTGCCCCGCGGCTGTCCTGGGCACAGGAAGTCCAGGGGCTACTTGTCAGAGTAAAGGGAACTATAAATACTGTAAAAAATGAGAGCCTCCAAGTTCAAAGGAAGTCCGGATGTGGCCAAGGTCCGCCTGGGGAAGAGGACGAAAGGGAGGCCGGAGGGAGCAGTTCTGCTTCCTGCGGAACCTTCAGGACTCCGCTCGGGCCTCCCGGGAAGAGCCGGAACCCGTGGCGTTTCGTGGCCTCCGACTCGGGCCCAGAGGGGCTTTCTAGCCCCGCGAACCCGTGTCTCCAGTTAGCTTCCCTGAGCCACGCTGCCCGTGCCCCCAGCTTTTCTGGGTACACGTTCTCATATGCCGTTCTTCCAACAGATTGTCCTTTCCGCCTTTCTGTCCGCCTCGGCCTGTCTTGTCTCAGGCCCGCTTCGAATTCCGAGTCCACCTGGAAACTTTCCTAGACCCTGACCGCTGGAAATAAACCTGGCGGCTCTTCCCTGAGCGCCCGCCACCTGCAGTTGCTTCGCGAACCTTATCACGTTCGAGTCCCTCAATAAGCTTGCAAGGCAAGCCTTCTCTCCATTTTATGGGTGAGGGAACTGGGTTTGACGGGGTTAATCACGTCTCCTGAGGTCGTTCAGCTAGTAAATGGCAGAACAGCAGCTCTTGGCCAACTGGCTTCAAAACCACTGTGTTAGGGCGTCACGCCGCTGTACCCATGCACGTGTTCGTCTGTCCAGGCCCACTTCCCCACCCATCCTTCAACTGACCCATCCTTTTGTTCCTCCCTCAAATACCTTCATGGAGCAAGGCAGCTCTCTCCCTCTTACGTCCTGTGGCACTCAGGATCTGAACCCCTCCTGTGGCAGCCCGGCGTGCTGGTACTTCTCTCCTAGTGTAGACGTTACCTTATTAACTAGATTGGAAATGCTAAGGCCAGGGATCAGGGGTCCCTCATAAAGTCTCCCATAGCACTTTGGGCAGACTGGATACTTCCTGACAACAGGCTAATGATTGAATGGTCACTCTGCTATTACGGGCAGCTGAGAATAGCCACATTCCCAGATGACCAGGAGCCCGGAGGCCATGTCTTCAGGTGACCCGGGTCAGGGAAAGCTATTCACGAAAGGTCAACACACGAAAATGGCCTCTTGCTGGAGTCCTGAGTCAGAGTCTCCGGGAACCCGAGAGAACCTAGTTCACACTCTTTTTTTTTTTAAGATTTTATTTATTTATATGAGACAGAGAGAATGAGAGACAGAGAGCATGAGAGGGAGGAGGGTCAGAGGGAGAAGCAGACTCCCTGCCGAGCAGGGAGCCCGATGCGGGACTCGATCCCGGGACTCCAGGATCATGACCTGAGCCGAAGGCAGTCGCTTAACCGACTGAGCCACCCAGGCGCCCCACCTTTCTTTTTTTTTTTTTTAATAAAGATTTTATTTATTTATTTGAGAGAGAATGAGATAGAGAGAGAGCATGAGAGGGGGCAGGGTCAGCGGGAGAAGCAGACTCCCTGCCGAGCAGGGAGCCCGACGCGGGACTCGATCCAGGGACTCCAGGATCACGACCGGAGCCGAAGGCAGTCGCTTAACCAACTGAGCCACCCAGGCGCCCTAGTTCACACTCTTTTAAAACCTTCTGACAGGTACACACTTCTGTCAAAAAAGTCTGCAGTGAGCATGGAACTTCAGCCTTGAGACTTTAATCACAGGAAATGTAGTGTTCAGTTTTGTAGGCAACCGTAATTCTTTTTTTCCCCATCTTTCCTGCCCCTTTATATTACAATGGGATCTCTGATAACGGGAATACAAATCCAAAATACTCTTCAATGGCATGCAAGGTGATATTTTTAAAAGCTCCTACAGATCCTGGTCCTCTGTAGCACAAGGAAAGGGAAATGATAAAGTAGCAGTTGTCAGAACCTAACTCTGTTCCTGTTGACACAGATGAACAGACAAGCAGTCATTTTAAGTCACTTACAGTCATCCATGCACATCCGCACCGTGCGTCTGTGTGTTGACTGAATGCTGGGGTCCCCAGCCACACCCCTGCCCCTGGGCTGGCTCGAGTTTTCCTCTCTCTCTGGTCCTGGTCCCCCTTCATGCATTATTCACACTGCACTGTAGGATGATCATCTGTTTACCTGAGTGCTTCCTCCACCAGATGGGGAACTTCTTGAGGGCAATAACCATGTCATCATTGTCATTATCACTGTCACCGTCACCATCATGGTGATAGTCAACATTTTCAATGCTGACTGTGTGATAGGCATCGTGTTAACTGCTCCACATGCATTACTGGAATCCAACCCAAGCAATCCTATGAGGTAGGTGCTCTTACCATTCTCAGGGGCCATTTTGGTTTTCTTCAGTCCCAGCTCGCATAGTCCATCAAAGTCTATCTTATTGTGAAAGTTCTTAAAACAGAGAGAGAGAGGGAGAAAGAGAGATTTAGGAGAAATATTTTCCGCCTCTACTGCGAAAGAACTTGTCATCCTTGAAATACAAACTTTTTGAACTGAATTGTAAAGATCGCCAATACAAATTCAAAATAATAGCTGGGGGGTGGGGGAGGTAAAAGACAGACCAGGTGTGAAACTGCCTCTACTAGCCTGTGTGACCTTGGGCAAGTCCCCTCACCACTCAGAGCCTCACTTTTAACGTATGTGAAGTGGGGGTGATAAAATGTGTCTTGTGGTGTTCTTGAGTGTAGGCACCGTGTCTAGCACGGCATGTGACCCAAACCTGGTGTTTAATAAAGTGTGGCCATTATCATCATTTTCATGATCAGTACTCACCGTTTAATATCAGACAGTAATAAGATCTGAGGCTTAGCCCAAATTTATATCAAGGTAGTTTTTAACTCTCTACAAATAATTAGCCAATGTTCCCGAAGACAGAGAACTACTTCTTCCTTCACAAATTCAAAAAGTGCTCAGTATTAGAACGTGAACTGGCCAGGGTGCCCGGGGTGGGGGGCACTCAGTCGGTTACACGTCCAACTCTTGATCTCAGCTCAGGTCTTGATCTCAGGGTCATGAGCCCAAGCCCCGCATTGGGCTCCATGCTGGGTATGGAGCCTACTTAAAAAAAAAAAAAAAAAAAGGAAAAAAAAAAAGAATATGAACTTGCCATGCAAGAGATTTAAGGATACTCAAACATGTTATTTTGATCAAGAGTTAAGATCTTTTATGTCTTCAGAAGATTCATGGGATTCATTTTAGATTGGGGTCACCACAAAAATTCCTGTTCTGGGTCAAGAGTTAACATGACCACACAGAGCTCTTGCTTGGCAGTAGCTCTGCAGGTGGGGGGAAGCAGAGGCAAACAGAGCGCCCCTGGGAAGGTCTCTTGGGTATATCAAAAGACTAACTTTGGGAATGCCCATCACAAAGGTTTGTTGTGTGTGTTAAGTTGCAGTTCGGCGGTTTGCCCAGTCATTCACTGGCCCAGGCATTTGCCAGTAGTCTGCAGAGACAAGATGATGATGCGGCCAGCTCTGGGCTGGGTTCCTGGGCTCCTGCCAATTGCCTTGGGCCGTCACTAGACAACTTTGAGCCTGGGAGATAAGAGGCTTAGACAACAGTCTTAAATCTCCCTGGCTTTTCCATGCTGGAGATTTATGGAGCACAGAAGTGCTCACAAAGACACAGCCTCCAGGATTCTTTACTGGGAGAACCACTTGGGGCTAAAGGACCCTTGGGATCCTTGCCCTATTGCTGTCAGTCACCACAGCCTTTGTTACAGCCAGGGCAACGGAGAAAGAGGGTCAGTGCCTCTACCCCCCAGCTCGGTGTGAACAAGTTCATGCAGGTTGTTTTCTATCCCTGGTGAAGATACTGAAGGAGTTCTTCCTGAGGTTCGAAAACAGGAGAGGCCATTTGAAACCAAAGCCATTGAGTGGCTAAACATCTCAATAAAGTTAACACACAGGGCTCCCGGAGCAAGGAGTGTGAGCTCAGCTCTGACCTAGCTCCCAGGTGACCAGTACAGAAGCTCCGGGAAGCTTCCTGGGGAGAGCAGCCACCAGAAGGCATGCTCCAGGAGCATTTCTGCGATGGCCTGAGCCATACCTCTTAGGGGAAGTATGAGGAGCACCCATTTCTCTAAATTAAAAACTGTGGGAGAGCATTCTTTCTCAATTTATTCACCCTGCCTCCATCCTCCTGTCTTATGTCTCCCTCATCTAGCAACTATTTTGACATTGTATTGCCAATCTTTACACTTCAGTTCAAAAAGCATACCCACTTTATTTCTCAGAGATGACAAGTTCTTTTTTTTTTTTTTTTTAAAGATTTTGTTTATTTATTTGACACAGACACAGAGAGAGAGGGAACACAAGCAGGGGAAGTGGGAGAGGGAGAAGCAGGCTTCCCGCCGAGCAGGGAGCCAGATGTGGGGCTCGATCCCAGGACGCTGGGATCATGACCTGAGCTGAAGGCAAACGCTTAATGACTGAGCCACCCAGGTGCCCCTCAGAAATGATTAGTTCTTTTGCATTCAAGGGGAAAAATAGGATTGGCTAATGTCTATACCAAATTGCTTTTATTTTTTTAAGTGCTTTTTTTATCTTGGAAGAAGATGTTCCAATTTGTTCTGATCTTCCTGGTCTATTCAAAATGTTCTTCAGGAGGCCTTACGTATGAAACCATATTTTTCCCTTAATCCATTTCAATAGAAGGTGTTTCTCTAGTGCATGCAAGTCGTCATCAGTGATCAGCATCTAGAATCAATCACTCCTCATGCCCTTAATTAAATCTTCAAGCTGGAAACTATGTAGTGAGATTCTTTATTCAAGATACCAAGAGCAAACATAAGCAGGCCTCATTTCTTGCTGTAACAATGCCAGTTTTCCATAATCTGATCTTCACCTGACATCAGTGGACCAGAACCTTTCTTCAAAGCAGTGTATATATTTTTATAACCTAGATGCACCAGATGACGACAGAGGATTATCTTCGGTCATTAAAGATGTTGGAACATTCTTTATTACAGAGGGAAAAAATAGCCCTGCGGTTAGTTATGATTCCTGTTTGCAAAGCTGACTTGAGTTGTCTTTTGTTGTTACAAGGTGTGGACTCCAACTGTAGGACTAGAAATACCTACGTTCTTTAGAACCAATATTTAAAAGCAGATTAGATACGTGACTCACACATTCTGCAGTCATATTTTGCAGAATAGCGAGAGATATGTGTGATCATTACATATGCAAATCTACTCACAAACAAGGAAACTATCTGTATTCTTTTCCCTGAGGAAGCTGTATTTATTTTCAAGAGAAACTTAGTGATGCAGTGCTTTCAGGATATATGCTACGTTTTATTCTTCCATGATCTTTTTTTGTTTGTTTTGTAAGAAAAGAATCAATGTTGTTTTTAATCCATAAATCATTCTGGAACATGAACAAATAAATGATCAGTTACAGGGAAAACTGGCATTGTCACAAGATGCCAATGTCAAAAGAAATTTAGTTCGACAATGAAGATTTTGGTCACTCCTAAACATAGAACAAATGATAGTAAATTTAGGACAAAGATGCACAACCGTGCAAGTAATAAAGAGTCTAACTCCAGTTTTGGTGTTTGGCTGGTGACAGCTTTTGAGCTCACCACTCTCTCCTTTCCCTTTCTGCCCCATATCTGGGCAAGCTGATGAGAAAGAGCAGGGCACCATTCCTTCGGCACCAGTGGGAGGAGCAAACCACACAAGGCCTGGCCACCCCAGCCTCTCCTAACCACAAGAAAAACCAATGCCATTTGCCTTTCCCTGCTCTCTTGAGCCATTCTTGGACCTCTTTAGACGCCTGCCCTGAACTACGCTCCTCCCTCCAGAAAGCCTCAGAATGTGAGTAATAAATCTTATCATATCCTCTTGGTGTGTGCGTGTTGCATCACCAGTTTTGACATCTGAACCAAATTTTGGGTGGGAGGAGTCCATCCCACCTCTGCAGGGTGATCACAATATGATATCCCATTAAAAAGTTTTTATGTACATATACATATTAATAATCATACCTGTTAGCAGGGAAAAAAAAAAACCACATAGAAATATACTAACATTAACAGTGGTCATCTCTGAGCAGTAGGATATGGGCGTTTTCTTCTTCATATTTCTCTGTGTTTTCTAAAATTCCTGCTCTAAAGATACGCTTTTTTATATGTACGCAAAAAGCAATGTAGCATGCAACATAGAGTCAAAAATGTTCTGCCATGAGTAAGAGAGAAGGAAAATGCTCAAATCATTTTGATCAGTTTTAACTTTACCTAATCCTGAATTACATATACAAAAAAAACAAAGATCAAACTTCACACGATCTGTTCTTCTTCCTCTCTTCACAAGAAGAAAAGAGGAAGCATAAGTGCAGGAAGTTAAGTTTCACTTTTTAGGAAAGTTTTAATCTAATCTTTGAAACTATTTGGATGAAAGTCAGCCTGGGGAAACATTTTTCTGCTATAAACAATTCTTTATCCTCGGGACTCAAAGGCTGAACTGAACTCTTGTAAACCTAGAGCCATTTAAAAATGTTAATTAAAAATGTATTAACCTTAGCATCTTGTACATGTGTGGCCATTCCTTGTCTCACAGACTTTCACTCTAGGGGCGGTGGGTCCTGTTCTGTAAATTTCCTATCTGATGGATTGCTGGGGGGAAGACACAGACACTCGTGACCTCCTCTGGAAGAGGCACTACTCCCCCCATCCTAGAGCTGAGGGAACAGACGTACAAGGTCACAGGACTAGGCGGTGACAAAGCTAGTCTTCAGAACCAGGCAGACCGATCTGAAATTCCCAACCCCCTTCCCTCTGGGTGATCCAGATGTAAAAGGGGCTGAGCAAACAACGGTGTTTTTCACTGGAGCAGTGTTCAGAGAAGTTGAGCCTGCACTGCAATCCCTGGAGGGCTTGCTCAGACACAAGGGTTGCTGGATCCCACCAGAGCTCTTATGTTAATACCCATACATTACATCATTAGTTTTAGATGTAGTGTTCCATGATTCATTGTTTGTGCATAACACCCAGTGCTCCATGCAGAATGTGCCCTCCTCAATACCCACCACCAGGCTAACCCATCCTCCCACCCCCCTCCCCTCTAGAACCCTCAGTTTGTTTTTCAGAGTTCATCGTCTCTCATGGTTCGTCTACCCCTCCGATTTCCCCCCCTTCATTCTTCCTCTCCTGCTACCTTCTTCTTCTTCTTTTTTTTTCTTAACATATATTGCATTGTTTGTTTCAGAGGTACAGATCTGAGATTCAACAGTCTTGCACAATTCACAGCGCTTACCAGAGCACATACCCTCCCCAGTGTCTATCACCCAGTCACCCCATCCCTCCCACCCCACCCCCCACTCTAGCAACCCTCAGTTTGTTTCCTGCGATTAAGAATTCCTCATATCAGTGAGGTCATATGATACATGTCTTTCTCTGTTTGACTTATTTCGCTCAATATAATACCCTCCAGCTCCATCCACGTCGTTGCAAATGGCAAGATCTCATTCCTTTTGATGGCTGCATAATATTCCATTGTATATATATACCACATCTTCTTTATCCATTCATCTGTCGATGGACATCTTGGCTCTTTCCACAGTTTGGCTATTGTGGACATTGCTGCTATAAACATCGGGGTGCACGTACCCTTTCGGATCCCTACTTTTGTATCTTTGGGGTAAATACCCAGTAATACAATTGCTGGATCATATGGTAGCTCTATCCAGGATGGTGTCTGAGAATGCTCATTTCTAACAAGTTCCCAGGCAATGCTGATGCTGTTTCCCAGCAACCACTCTGAGAACCAGCAGGGTGAAAGCAGAACCTTAACTCTGGGGCTTTTCAGGGCAGATGGTTCCAGGCCTGGATCTTAAGAGCCCTTAGGGAGCTCCTCTAATTCATTGGATGCTTAAGGCTGCCAGAGGGTCTTAGTGGTGACGCTAAAACTTCCAGTCCCAAAGATAGCCCCCTCCACACCCTAGGACATTTCACTGCTTGTCAGGGGATCTCCTCCAGAGTTGTTTCCTCCTCTGCTCTCTCTTGGTTAATTAGCCACCCCCCACAGGTGAGGTTTCATTAGGCCAATTACTTAGGGAATAGGAAATTTCTTCTTTTGTTGTAGCTCTCAAAACAGCTCATTTTAATAGTATTCCCAAGGGGGTGTTATTAGGGTTAGGGAAGTGAAGAGAGGAGCTTATATCTATTTAAGACTAGTCATGGGAGACCAGACGCCAATCCCAAGAGGCTGGATCCAACCCAGATTGCACCGTGGATACCTGGCCGTGGATACTAGCTGGGACAAGGTTTTAGGGAGATTGTTCGAACCTCATCTGGGGAATGAAGCCTTCCCTTGGTCAGGTTTTGGGAACAGTAAGGATTACTTATGCTACCAGCAGAGAGGAAAAGCCTGCTCAGCCTTTGAGCTACATTAACTCTTTTAGGTCCCAGAGTGGCTTTCTCTGAATCCTTAGAAGCTGGCAAGAAATGAAATAGAGTCTTCAGAATCTAGAAAATAAAACAGTGTTATTCCAGAGGGTCAACATGTGTCCTGATGACTAGTTTTGTTTTTTTTTTTAAGATTTTATTTATTTATTTGACAGAGAGAGACACAGCGAGAGCAGGAATACAAGCAGGGGGAGTGGGAGAGGGAGAAGCAGGCTTCCCACAGAGCAGGGAGCCCGATGTGGGGCTCGATCCCAGGACCGTGGGATCATGACCTGAGCCGAAGGCAGATGCTTAACGACTGAGCCACCCAGGCGCCCCCTGATGACTAGTTTTGTCTGGCACGTGGAAAAGGCCTTGTAGGTAGTGCTCAGAAAATTGTCAGTGAAAAAACCCCCAGTAAAAAAACAGGATGATCTCAATGTAGAAACTGAGATTTAAAGAATCTTCGACTCCGCAGCCTTTGCAATGGGTACTCTAAGGTCTCGGTTTTTTCCCTCCCCAACGCCATCGTTCTTTTTTTTTCTGTCAGACCCAGAGGAAAGTGAGTCAGTTTGCTCTGGCCACCAGAATTCTGGGTAAGTGTTCAGCCACCTCAGAAACAGGGCCAGGTAAGGCTGGCAGGGGATTCCTCAGCCTCAGGGCGTCCGGAGGGAAGCCCTTACTCAGCCTTTGCCTCAGAGCAACCATCCCCGCCCCACTGCAGGCCATTGGGTTTGAGTCAAAACTCTGGGCTGCAGCTCACCCAACCCGGGGCTGCCTCATGCCCAGCGAGTCCCACACAACCTGCTGCTGACAGTAGCTGAGGTCTTGCCAAGGGAGAAAAATAGGTAAATTATAAGCTGGAGTGAGAACGTGTTAAGTCCTGCCAAGCTGCAGGCGTCAGACCAAACCTTGCATGTCATGAATGGGGCCGGGACGGAAACCAAATCAAGTTCTGTCCTGCTGTGTCTTTTAGGCACTCATCGCCGCGGCGCTCACTCTCCGGCTTGAGCGCCTCAGGGCTATGGCCTCGGCTTCTGCAGTTTGGACTTAGTCCAAAGCCCAAGTACGCAGCAGGTGCCCCAGGGAGGAACCCAGGGTGAAGGGAGGGAAGGACAGACTGGGGAAAGAAAAAGTACACAGCCGGTGAAGGCGCAGGCAGCCAGAGAGAAGCGGTGCTTGCCCCGCGGCTGCCGTGCCGCCATCTGATGCCCCGGGAACCGTCAGCCTGTCTGCTAGGTGAGGCTGCTCAGCCCAGCGCCAGGTGTGAAGTAACCTGGAAGGCCCTAGAAGAGCCTGCAGCAACGCCCCCCCCCCCCCGCAACCCCCTTCTCCCAGAGTTCCTTGTTTCATCTCCCGCAAAGGTAAGCAGGCCAGGGCTATGCCTTTCGGGAGCCGGCCCTGATCCTGTTCTATTCGGACTGACTGGGGTTGCTGGAGGAAACCCCGGGTAGTTTCATCTGACACCAGAAACTCCTGGGACCAGCAACATCTGTCATCTGGGAACTCATTAGAAATGCAGACTCTCAGGCCCCACCCTCTACCTACTGCCATTTCAGATGCACCCAGGTGATTCGGAGGAACATGAGGCCTGAAGAGAACTGCCTTAAGCACGGGTTCCCAAACCTGGCTGCACTTTTAGGGAACCTTAAAATATATTGATACCTGGGCTCCATCCCCAGAGATTCTGGCTTCATTGGTAGGGTTGTAGCCTGGGTATCGGGATTTTTAAATGATTCTGTAGTTCTTCTTCTTCTTCTTTTTTTAAAGATTTTATTTATTCATTTGAGAGAGAGACAGAGACAGAAAGAGCACAATCATTTGAGAGAGAGAGAGAGAGCACAAGCAAGGGGAGAGGCAGAGGGAGAAGGAGAAGCAGACTCCTTGAGGCTCCCAGGGAGCCTGAAGTGGGGCTCGATCCCAGGAGCCTGGGATCATGACATGAGCCGAAGGCAGATGCCTAACCCACTGAGCCACCCAGGCACTCATGATTCTGTAGTTATTCTAACATGCAGTAAAGTTTGAGAAACACTGCCTAGAGTACCTTCAGATTTTTCTGCTAGACCACTGCTTCTCAAATTTAATGTGCACAGAAATAGCCAGGGGATCTTGTAAAAACTCAGTAGTCCTGAAGAAAAGGATATTCCTCAGTTCTAATAAGCTCCAAACTCATTAGATGCTAATGCTGCTGGTCCAAGACCTTTCTTTGAGAAGCAAGGTTATAAGACATGGGAGAGTGACCACTGAAAGAAGGGCAGTGAAATAAAAACAGGGAAAATTGGGCTGTGTGACATCTGGACCTGCGCAGCTGGGTAGTGTGGGAGAAAGCCCTCAGGATACAGAGGTAATCAGACTAGAGTTCTAGCTCTCCCCCTACCAGCTGTGGAAACTTGAATAACTTATATAATTTTTCTGATCATCAGTTTCCTTAGTTGAAAAATGGGAATGGGAAGGCCTATCTAATAGAGTTATGTAAAGATATCAGGTGACCTACTATCCCAGGGTTTCCTGTAGAAAAAAACCCAAACAAGGAAACTCAACAAACACGAAAAATTATATTTCAAGAAAACTTTCTTGAAATAAAAAAAAAAGATCTGAGGGGAGTCTGAGTGGCTCGGTCAGTTAAGCATCTGCTGCCCTCAGCTCAGGTCATGATCCTGGACTCCTGGGATCAAGCCCAGAATCGGGCTCCCTGCTCAGCGGGGAGTCTACTCTCTCCCTCCCTTACCCTGTTCTGGTGCTCTCTCTCACTCTCTCTCAAATAAATAAATAAAATCTTAAAAAAAAAGATTTGAAATTACACGTTGAAACAGCACACCATGAACCTCAGAAGATTAACACAAGGGGCACCTGGGTGGCTCAGTCGTTAAGCGTCTGCCTTCGGCTCAGGTCATGATCCCAGGGTCGTGCAATGGAGCCCCGCATCGGGCTCCCTGCTCCACGGGAAGACTGCTTCTCCCTCTCCCACTCCCCCTGCTTGTGTTCCCTCTCTCACTGTGTCTCTGTCAAATAAATAAAAAATCCTTAAAAAAAAAAAGAAGATTAACACAAAACAACCAACATCAAGGCACATTTTAATTACATGGCTTTAAAGAAAGAGAAAAAACCTTAGAAAATGCAGGCAAAATCAGCAAGTGACTTATAAGGAAAAGAGAATTAGATTATCATCTCTTTGGGGGGCAGAAGAAGAGAGAATAACATATTTAAGATGTTCAAGGAAATAAAATGGGAGCCAAGGATTTTATATCCAGCCAAACTTACTTTCAAGTAAAAAAAGATGCATACAAGCTGTAATCAACATGCAGACTTTGGGGATTATTGTCCCTCTCTGAGTCCTTCTTGAGGGATCTACTAGAAATCGAAGCTTCAGACAGCTAAAATGATTAGGAAGACATCAGCATAAGTACTGATGGTGAGTATTCAATGTAGTAGCTTGTAGAACACCAAGACTAAATAAGGATTATATGGAAGAGGGGTGTAGTATGTTCTAACTATATGCTCTGACATATGGTCAGAGATTTGGTGCAACTATAAATAATAGTATTAGAATGATGAGAACATATGACAAAGATATTTAAAAACCCTTTTGTGTTGGGGTGATAGTTTTGTTGTTTTGAGACTATGGTATGTGAATTGTTGGATAAAATAAGTAAGTGGTTATAGATATTTTATTCCATCATCTCTTCTGTCTTTGAGAACAATGATTATCAATGTCGAAAAAGGAGATATAATACAGAAAAGCTAAGATAAAAATACTGTATTTTGTATTTGAATTGGAAATTATCTCTGAACTCTTGAAAAAGCCTGGTAACAATGACTAACCTAATAGCAATGAATGACCCTAACAACCAGGTTGTGGATTTGAAATATTGTGTTCCACTAAAAGATACCAGAACTTCCTGAAGAATTGGCTGTTTTCAGGTTTGGGGTGGAAGATGCACAAGATGAACCTGGAACATTTTGTCATACCAGACAGCAAGCTAGCTTTCAGTGATGACTAGAGTTGTGCCAAAAGGATGTAGGAGCCCCTTTGAAGGTGCAGTCACTGACCAAAGGTGGAGCAATTTGAGCTTCAATCATGACAAAAATTGCAATGGATTGAAACCCAGAGAATTTCACATTTAAATCCATTATGTTCCTAATGATATTTAAAAAACAAATGACCATCTTTGAAGAATAATAAGAAACCAACCGATGGCCTTGATAACTGATAAAAAGAAAGAATCAAGCATTATCCAGGCTCTCCTATATGTACTGTGCCAAATTATTTAAATACAATTCACCATATTAACACATTAAGAGAACAAAACCATATGTCAGTAGATGCAAAAAAAGGCATTTTATAAAATTCAGCATTAATTCCTAATAAAAACTATCTGTAGACTTGGACTAGAAGGTAACTTCCTAACCTGACAAAAGGGATCTATAAAAAGCCTACTGTAGGGGCTCCTGGGTGGCTGGTTAAGCGTCAGACTCTTGGTTGTGGCTCAGGTCTGATCTTAGGGTCATGGGATCGAGCCCATGTTGGGCTCTGTGCTCAGTGCAGAATCCGCTTGAGTTTCTTTCTCCCTTGCCCCCTACCCCCACCCCCCACCCCTGCTCTCTGTCTCAAATAAATAAATAAATCTTTTTTTTTTTTAAAGATTTTTATTTATTTATTTATTTGAGACAGAGAGAATGAGAGACAGAGAACATGAGAGGGAGGAGGGTCAGAGGGAGAAGCAGACTCCCTGCCGAGCAGGGAGCCTGATGCGGGACTCAATCCCAGGACTCCAGGATCATGACCTGAGCCAAAGGCAGTCGCTTAACCAACTGAGCCACCCAGGCGCCCAATAAATAAATCTTAAAAAAAATCATCTACTATAACACCATACTTAATTGAGAAATAGTGAATGCTTTCTTCCTAACGTTAGGAACAGGGGGAAAGTCTACTCTCACAACTTCTACTCAATATTTTATTGGTAGTTTTAGCCAGTGCACATAGGCCAGAGAAAGAAATAAAAGACATCCACATTGGAATGGAAGAAGGAAAACTGTTCTTATTCATAGATATTATCATTTATGTGGAAAATTATAGGGAATTTACAGAAAGCAGTAGGACTAGTAATGAGTTTAGCAAGGTTTCAGTCTACAAAAATCAATTGTATTTCTATATGCTAGCAACAATCAAAAATGGAAATTAAACAATAGTGCTTATAATAGCATAAAAAATGTGAAACTTAGAGAAAGCTCTGACAAAGGCTGTGTAAGACCTATACACTGACAACAAATGCAGAGATATGCTGTGACAACATTGCTGAGTGGGATTTAAAAAGACCTAAATAAATGGACATATACCATGTTCATGAAATGGAAGACTCAATATTGTTAAGATATCAATTCTACTGAAATTGATCTTTGGATTCCACGAAATCTCAATCAAAATCCCAGAAGTCTTTTTTGTAGAAAAATGTGTCGAGGACTGAGCTGGGTTGAGCTGAGAGTGCCCTGAGCTCCCAGGCATCAGAGTAGCTGATTAAGGCAACAAGCCCAAACCAAAGTATCAGTTGAGCCTTTAACCATTACTGCAATAGTATAAGCAAGAGGCTAACCTGACAAAAGCGTCACCCTCCTTTTCCATTTTGTCCCCTAAAACAACTCCAGTTGAAGGTGAAGTGTATCAGCACCAATTGTCTTAATGCTCAGGGAGCCCCAAACAAAAGACTCCTGCAGGGGACCAGGAAGAGAGAGAGAGAGGGAGGAGACAGAAGTGGAAGAGTACCAAGTATTGAGTCAGAGGGGAAGACAATGTCGTCAGGTCCTCCTCACCCCCAGCACCCTGAAAAGAAGATCTTGGCAGAGCTCCTGAAGAAGGCCCCTGTAGAAGACCTCTGATAAAGAGGCTTCCATAAGAAGGCACCTGGGCTGGGAAGGCAGATATAGTGAAGAGCACGGCCATCCAGGGGAGGCCGGTCCACGTCGCAACTTCTTTTAGAGGCTGCACTGTGTTGGCTGTGCACCAAGTCTGGTGTGGGGGCAGCTCTCCCTCATGGAGCCTACCAGGTGAAGCCTTAGCAATTGCCTTTGAAAAAAATTACACATGGGTTTTTGTCCAAGATCAATTCCTCAATAAAAGATGCAGACATACCAGAACAGCCAAAACAATTTTGAGAAAGGGCAGAGTTGGATGGCTAAAACTACTTGACATCATATTTATGGGCATAAATTATTCATAATATTTCCTTTAGCTATAGCACGTCCCTCATTTCTGATACTGGTAATTTTTTACTTCTTTCTTTTTCTCCCGATCAGTCAGGATAGAGGTTTATCAATTTTACTAATCTTGCCAAAGAAACAGCTTTTTTGTTTTATTGATTTTCTCTATTGTTTTTGTTTTCTATTTCATTAATTTTTGCTTTGATCTTTATTATTTCCCCTTTTATACCTACTTTTGATTGAATATTGTTATTTTTTTCCTAGTTTTTTAATGGAAGCTAAGATGATTGATTTGGAATCTTTCTACTTTTCTAATATAGGCCTCTATAGTATAAATTTCCCACTAAACACCAAAAATTTCCAGATACTGTGTTTTCATTTAGTTCAAATACTGTCTAATTTCCCTTTTTGATTTATTCTTTGATTCATGGATGATTTAGCAGTGTATTAGTTTCCAAATAGTTCAAGTTTTCTCTAGTTATCTTTGCTATTGATTTCTACTATAATTCCATTGTCATCATAGAATATACTTCATATAGCTGGAGTCCTTTTAAATCTGCAGAGACTTCTTAGCCGGCCCAAGATATATTCTGTATTCATAAGAATTGTGTGTGCACTTGAGATGAATGTGCATTTTGCTGTTGTTGGATGAAAGTCTCTATAAATGTGATTAGATAAAGTTGGTTAATAACGTTGTTCTTTTATATCCTGATTTTTCTGCCCACTTTTTCTGTAAATAATTGATAGAGGGGTGTTGAAATCTCTGACTATAATTTTAAATTTATTTTTCTTAGCATTACCAATTTTGCTTCATATATTTAGAAATTCTGTTGTGTGTATAAATGTTTGGGACTTCTATGTCTTCTTGATGACTTTACCTTTTCTCATGGTAATGATCTTTGCTTTGAAATCTGATTTGTTTGATTTAGTACAGTCACTCCAGCTTACTTTTGATTGGTGATAGCATGCTATATCTTTTATTCATCCTTTTACTTTTAATCTAATTATATTTTCATATTAAAATGGGTTTATTATAAGGACCATGTAATTAGGGATTGGGTTTTTGTTTGTTTTTATCCAATGTGTCAATCTCTGCTTTTTAACTGAAATGTTTACATTTAAATCTTACATTTAATGTGGTTATTGATATAGTTGAGTATTTTGTTTTCTATTTTCTCTGTGTTTTGTTTCCTTTTCACTCCTCTTCTGCCTTCTTTTGAACTGCATGTTTTTATAATTCCATTTTATCTCCTTTAGCTTCTTCATTATATCCTGGTGATTTTATTCGAGTGAGTTTTTATATACATCTTTAACTTATTACAGTGTACCTTCAAGTGATGACATGCCACTCATGTACAGAACCTTATAATATACAGAAATATATTTCTACCCTACTTGGCTATTGTGCTACTCTTGTCACATATTCACTTCTACTTCTATATAAACCTCATGAGTTATTGTTATTATTTTTGCTTTACATGGTTTATTTTTTTAAGTTTATTTATTTATTTAAGTAATCTCTACACCCAACATGGGGCTTGAACTCATGACCCCGAGGTCAAGAGTCATGAGCTCTTCTGACTGAGCCAGCCAGGCGCCCCTACATGGTTTATTTTTAAAATGAATTTAAGTACTAAGAAAGAAGTTTTTATATTTATTCACATGATTATTACTTCCAGGGCTCTTCATTCCTTGGTATAGATCCAGATTTCCTTCTGATGCCATTTTTCTTCTGTTTGAAGACTTCCTTTACCATTTCTTTTAAGGCATGTCTGCTTGGTGATGAGTATTTTCAGCTTTTCAATGTGTGAAAGAGAGTCTATTTCCCCATTCATTTTTGAGAGATATTTTCACTGGGTAAAGAATTCTAGATTGACAATATGTTTTTGCAGCACTTTAAAGATGTTGGTCCACGCTCTTCTATTTTGCATGTTTCCTACAGTAGTATCGCACCATCCTTGACCTTGCTGTTCTGCACAAAATGGGACTTCTTGGTTTTAAAACCAAGTTTATGATGTGTCTTACACTTTCTCCAAAGACAGCAAAATACACATTCATTTCAAGTGCACACAGAATTCTTATGAATACAGAATATATCTTGGGCCTGCTAACAAGTCTCCACAGATTTAAAAGGACTCCAGCCACATAAAGTATGTTCTCTGATGACAATGGAATTATAGTAGAAATCAATAGCAAAGATAACTAGAGGAAACTTGAACTATTTGGAAACTAACACACTGAATCAAAGAATAAATCAAACAGGGAAATTAGATAGTATTTGAACTAAATGAAAACACAGTACATGGAAATTTTGGAATGCAGCTAAAACAGTGCTTAGTGGGAAATTTATACTATATGCCCTATTTGGCACTGATTAGCATTTTACAGATGAAGAAATTAAGGCTTGTAAAGATGAGGTAATTTTACCAAGCTTGCAGAGCTAGCAAATGTTGGAGCTGGGTTTCAAGTCAATGTCTAATAGAGTATAAACAAAAAGACGAGATACTGTGAAAATATTTGCTTTCAACAGTGGTGACTGTTCCCTCTGTGTCTAGCACAGGAATTACTAAGATGCATGGTTCCCTATGCACAGGTATAGGAACTCTTCCTGTCTCTTCCAACCATCTCCCTCACATGGAATAGGTGTCTGGTGGTTCCTTAGAGGAAGGGTGTTGTTCCTACTCAACAGGTGAGTCCACTGACCTTATCCCGGGGCTGAAGTCCAGGGTTGGCCTTCTGTCCAGGGGAGCTCCTGTTCCTTGTATACTGCCCCCTTACATTTCTGTAGTTTGCCAGCAGCCTGGCAATATCAGACCTCTGACAGAGTTGGTGTTCTATCAGCGTGTCCACTGATCCAAATATTTCTTTCCATACATGTATTCAAGTCTTTTTATTTGTTTTAGGCTCTCATACATGAAATAATCATTCAGTCACTTTTCTCCTACACTAGGGGAGGCTGCCCAACAACACAAAAAATTTGTGTGCCCTTTTTTGAAAGTAAGGCACACAGTCCTTTGAAAGGTGACAGAGAGAAAGAGAAAAACCTGCCTGTTTCTCCATATAGTCTTACCATTGACATTCTATTCCCCATTCATTCATTCATTCATTCATTCATTCATTCATTCATTCTCTCTCTCTGTCTCTGGGTCAGTCCATCACTGTACATGCTATGGGTGCAAATTAAGTTGTGTATTAATTTGCTGCTTTCTATATTTTATGAAAACTTTGCAGTGATTCCATTTATAAAGGAGGGATCCTTTTGTCTGAGCAAAGAAAATAGTCTCTCCCCAAGCCATGAGTAAGTTGAAATAATGAATAGGCAAAAAAGCCAAAAGAGAGAGAGGAAAACTAAATTCACTGGGTGGGGGGAAAAATAGCTAAGTCAACAAACTAGTGCAGTGCTCTCTTAGAGAAAACCACAACTGCTGTCTGAAAAGGCAGCTGACTATAATTAGACCATGCCAGCCTCAGGGTGCTGGAGGGAGCAGCTGTCCCAACAAGAGTAGTCTGGACCACAGCAGTAGAACTGATGGTTCAGTCACCTCTGAGAGGACCAGCCCATCCACACATCCCTGTTTATCCCACTCTCCATCAGAATTCCAAGCTTCTCAGTCATCAATTATCCAAACTTCTTTCCTTTAATCGGACCTAATCCCCACCCCACTTTTCATTCCCCTCCCTAGGAAAGCATTTCCTTTTGTCTCTTGGAATTCCCAATGTGAGATCAATAAACTGTATTTTTCAACCTCTTCTCGGAAAGTTCTCTTCACCTCTTTGCTTAACTAAAAGCAGGCTGTATCCTGGGGACACGGTTTCTTTGCCGCTCTCTTGAATGGATTATTTCTTTTCTCTTACATGCAAAATGATTCAGCACCAGCCTTACTCGGCAATGCCAATTTGAGTTTTACTCCCCCTTCCCTCTTGCAAACCCCTTCTGCTCCTTTGAGGCTCACACCATCTGGTCACAGCACTCTTCCTCCTCCAAGTTACAGTTACTAACTAGTAGCTTCGGAGTCTTTCCTTCTGATTCTCAGAAAAACTAACTTGCAAGTCTGTTTTCTTCTTCTCCCCTACTTCTGTCATCCTCCTGGGTGACTTCAATATTTATACGGATGATTCCTCCAACACCATGGACTCTTGGTTTCTTGACTTCCTCATATTTTCAATGATGTTCTCCTCTACTCTATGTCCGCTATCCACCATGCCTTAGATTTTGGCATCAACAAAAATGGCACCAAGCTCAAAATTTCAAATGCAAATATCCCATTCTGGTTACAAACATTATCCTTCCAAGTTACTTGCTGAAGTACTCTGCCTTCAAAAATGCTTTTTAACTTTTTTGTTTTTACCTTTAATCCTCTCACCCCTCTTGATCCATATCTATCATCACCCCCTAGTTATCCTTCATTTCTCTTCTTTTCTAGCTTATATTCCATGACCCATCGTTGTAATTTCTTCCTTGCAACCCTTAACTTTCTGGCCCAGGTGAATAAGGCTTGGAGATCCAAGAAACAGCACCTGTTTTCCTGCCTGAGCTCTGAGTACTTGAGAGATAAAATTAAAACCTTGGCAAATGAAAGCTTATGAAAATGATATATCATCTATCTTGCTGATAAAGTTAATCTCAGGGAGTGTGACTTAATTTTGCAGCAAGGACAGGTTTTTCAAAACTTGTGCACTCAGTGATGCACTGAACAACTGTAGCCACCCCCTCCTGCCACCACTCCCGCCCCTCCATACCCTGGGATCCAAACTTTCTAAAGCCAGGGTGTGGAGGAGCAGTACAGAACATACGCGTGCTTTGGGTTGTTGGATCCCAAGAGAAATATGTGAGAAAGGAGTTGGCTTTATATGCCCACTCACTGATCCCAACCTCATCAATAATATAATTTACTCCTGTCCACAGGGGGAGGGAGTGAGGAACATTACACCAGTGAACAACGTCCACATGGAAGGAAACATTAGGACTTGGCAATACATTTCCCCCAACACTTCTCTTCCTCTGTTAACGCTTGTCTTAAAATAGCCCAACTTTGTGGGGCCTTTTCCCTGTCAGTACCAGCGCAGAAGGTTGTCTTCAAAATACTTTTACACATTTTATCTTATTTGATCATTATAAAAACCCCACGGGAGACACTGGACAGGTAGAATCATCTATTTTATAGGTAAGAGAACTGAAGCAATGTGAACTTACTATCATATGTCACAGTTGATACAGGAAATCTAATTTATCTGAGAGGAGGTGGACTGATTTCCTGTCGTTGCTGCAACAAATCGCCATACGCTAAGTGGCTTCAAGCAACACAAAGTTACTATCTTACAGTTCTGGAGGCCGGAAGCCCGAAAATCAAGGTGTCAACAGGGCTGGATTCCTCCTAAAGGCCGTAGGGGAGAATCCGTTCCCTTGACTCCTCCAACTACTAGAACGACCTGCATTCCTTCCTCCACTTTCAAAGCCAGTAGTACATCTTCCAATCCTTGCCTGACGCTGACACTCCTGCCTGCCTCCCTCTTTCCCTGATAAGGACCCTCGTCATTACACGGGACCCACCTGACAATCCAAGATAATCTCGCTATCTCAAAATCTAATGTAATCACAGAAGCAAAGTGCCTTTTGTCATGTAATATTCACTGGGTTCAGGGACTGGGACACGAACTTTTAATGGGGGACCATTATTCTTCCTACCACAGGAGGCAAGGCACCACTGCTTGCAAAAAGAGGGGTTAGTATTCTATTTATATAAGAAGTTCTGTCTCTTACCACATTTGTTACTAAGAAAGTGAACATACAAATACGTATAAACATTGAGTGCTCAGCAGAATACCTTGTGTTTGTTGAATAAATATATACACACCATATTATCTAAAAACAAAGTTTTAAGGATAAAGAGAAATTGAAGAAGTAATACAAAAACAATCGCCTAGTTAACATAAGAAAGACATTGATAATACCTGAAGTCAATTGCTTAAGTTAAAAGGAATAATTTGAAGAAGACATCTGGACCATCAGCAACATACAACTGACCAAATTTATCCTCACTGTGTATCAGTATGTCTCCCCACCTCATTCTGAATGTTTCATTTCCTCCCACTGTTTTATTCCTAAATTGACCAAACTATTACACTGGTGTATATTTAAAATATTTATTGCACTTATTCAAGAAAGAAGTACACTTAATTTAAAATTAGGTGAACTGCAACACTTCTATATTCTATTGCAAGTTCTAGTCAATGAATTAAAAAAACATATAGATTTGAAAAAAATGTAAAATTGTCTTTATTTTTAGACGACATATCATATATGTAGAAAATCTTAGGGAGGCTACAAAAAGGGGTATTAGGAATGGTTAAGTTTAGCAAGGTCTCAGGATACAAGGTCAATATTGAAAAATGAATTGTGTTTCTATATATTAGCAAACCATTGGAAAGTGAAATTAAAAATACCATTTATAATAGCATAAAAATGTGAAAGAATTAAGGATATTTTAACAAAGTATGTACAGGAGCTCTACATGGAGGACTACAAAATATTACTGAATGGAATTAAAGAAGACGTAACTAAATGGAAAGGTATCTCATGTTCATGGACTGGTAGGCTCAATATTGTTAAAGTATCAATTGTCTCCAATGGATTTATAGATTCAATGCTATTTCAATAAAAATCCCAGCATCTTTTAAAAAATTTTTGGTACCAAGTGGAAAAGCTGGTTCTAAAAGTTATTTAGAAATGCAAAGAACTTAGAATAGCCAAAATAATTTTGACATAGGAAACAAAATTAGAGGACTTAAACTACCTGATTTCAAGATTTACTCTAAAGGTGCAAAATTAACACAGTGTGGTATTGGAGAAGAATAGACATAAATCCATGGAACAGAATAGGGTCCAGAAATAAACCCACAGATATATGATCAACTGATTTTATACAGAGGTGCTGACATAAAAGGGATAGTTTTGTGTGTGTGTGTGTGTGTTTTTGTTTTGTTATGTTTTGTTTTAGCAAATAGTGCTGGGACAACTGCATATCCATATGCAAAAACATGACCCTCAATCCTTAACTCTTGTACTATACACAAAATTAACTTAAAAAAAGGATTATAGGCCTAAATGTAAGAGCTAAAGCTATAAAGGTTCTAGAAGAAAACATAGGAAAAAAATCTTTGTGACCTTCAGTTATGGAAAAATTTCTTAGATAGGACACAAAAAACATGAGCCATAAAAGAAAAAAGATAAACTGATCCAATAAAATTAAAAATTTTGCTCTTTAAAAGATACTTAAGAAAATTAAGAGATAAGCCACAGGATGGGAGAAAATGTTACAAGACGTAAATGTATCCAGAATAAGAAATTCTTACAACTTAAGATAATTAAAAATGGGCAAGATATTTGAATATTTTTTAAAAAAGAATATGTATACATGGCAAATAAGCATGAAAAGATGCTCAACATCATTAGTAATCAGGGAAATGCAAAGTAAAACCACCTGTTGGAATGATCAACATGGTAATACCAAGTGTTGGTGAGGATTTGGTGCAATTAGAACTCTTACACACTGCTGGTAGGAATGTAAAATGGTAGAACCACTTCAGAAGAGAGTTTAGAGGTTTCTTAGAGAGTTAAATTTATGCTCACGTATGACTCAGCAAGTCTACTCCTATGTATTTACTCAAAAGAAAGGACGATCTACGTCCACATAAAGGCTTGCGCACAAATGTTTATAGTGGCTGTGTCCATAATACACCAAGATATGAGGACATGGATGCCCTTAACAATGATGGATAAACAAACTGTATGAAATAGTCATTCAATGAAATACTGCTCAGTAATAAAAAGGAATGGACAACTAATCACACAACATGGATGGATCTCTAACATTATGTTGAGCAAAAAAAACCAGACAAAAAAGAGTACATATGTGGGGTGCCATTTACATGCACCTCTAGAAAGGACCAATCTAAACTTTAGAGACAGAGCAGATGAGTGGTTGCCTGAATGGGAGATCAAATGGGAACAGGCTTTAAAGAGAATTGTTTCAGATAATGGAAATGTCGTATACTACAAGTGATTGTGGTGGTGATGGTGATATGGGTCTATACGTGTGTTAAACCTTATAGAACTGTAAAATTAAAATGCATACATTTTACTGTACATAAATTATACCTTAGTAAAGTGGATTTAAATGCAAAAATGAAGTGTTTCTAAAGTTATGAAGTGCTTATAATGTTATGAAGTGTTTTTTTCTCTCGAGATATTCTTTTCTTTTGGAAGGGAAGATATTCTCCCTGTGGAGGCAACTCCACAAGTCAACTTAGTGGGTAAAGTAGTCGTGTGACACTGAACAAGTTAAGTTGTTACTCTGAACTGGGCAAGTTTCCTTATCAGTAAAATGAGTGAATTAGGTTACATGATTTCATCTGTTCATTCAACAAACATTTATTAAAGCCCACTATGGGGCAAGCACAATGCCAGTTCTAGAGATATAAAACTGAAAAAGAAACCATTTTGGCCCTTAAGGAGTTATAGTCTAGTGGAAGAAAGACAAGCTAACATATGATTATGATATAACTTATGTATGAGGAGAATTCATAAGAAAGCAGTCTTCCCTGATGATGCAACGCCTGAGTTGGGTTTTGAGGTACAAGCAAGAGTTCAGTAAAGAGGGAAGAGAAGGCATTCTAAGCAGAGGTGCTATATGGGCAAAGGGCCAAAGTTGAGAGACATACTGTGTGTTTAAGGTACTTCAGGTGGCTCAGTAGGTCTGGAACATAGAATTTATCCTTGTAAGGTCATGGTGTGTCTTGACTGAAAAAAAGTTAAAAAAAGATTCCTCCAGTTTAAGCAGTGTGTAGACAGGAATCCTGTACCACGTAATGATACTCATGTTGTAGTGGGCCATCTAAAAGGTAAAATAACTGCACCTTCAGTTAGGATCCTTTCTGTTGTAAAAAGAATCTTTTGGCTCAGGTAACGAAACAGTCCAGGGGCAGGTTGGTGGAATGTGACTGGGGGATCAACAAGGTCAACAGAGCAGCTTTTCATGCTTTCGATTTCTAGGCTGCAGCTGTAGACCTTATATCCTCTCTTTTTGATACCCAGCTGTCCCAAAAGATTAAACCAAAGTCTTGTAATCACGTTTCATTGGTCCTCATTGGTCTTAGATTTTTGCACTGATCCTGAAGCAATCCCTGCGGCCAAGAGGGATGGTACATGGTGACTGGCTTGACCAGGACCAGAGGTCCTGGGGTGGAGTCAGCCTCATCTGAAGCATATGGTGCTAGGGCGGGGGGAAATCTCCAAATAAAAATTAGAGCCTTTGTGGAAGAAGGGAGACTAGTAGATACTTAGGAGGAATTATGTTTTAAGAAAAGCAGATCCCAACAATTTTTAGAATAAGTCAGGGGATACAAACACAACAGACAAATTCTTTTTTCATCCTCCATACTTAGGACCAGTCAATGAATACTGACTTCAGAATAAGTGACGTGAGAATCAACATGCGTACAAAAAACTGTCACTCAATATTCTTAGCACCCATATTAGTGGATGAGCAGTTTTATGAGAACAAAGAGAAGGGCGTAATTATTCCAAAATACAGACTCCAGGGTGTCTTCACAAGAGAGATTTTTTTTAGTTGGGCCTTGAAATATGGAGGTCCTTCTGGCAGAGACAAAGGGCATGGCCACAGCTGGTTGAAGATGAGCAAGTAACCTGGTGACACTGAAGTGTAGGATAATGGATCAGAGTGGGGGCCCAGGAATGGAAAGACCAAGCTGTGGAGAATTGTTCCTGCTATGCTACAAGGCCAGACTTCATCCTTGAAGCAATAGGGTGTTGTTGAATTCTTAAGCATGGAAGTGAAAAACCGAGCCTGTATTTAGAGAGCTGTAGGAATAGACTAGACACTTCTGGAGAGTAGAAGGAAGGAGATGAGTATAGGGAGAATAAAGCTAAGTTTGAAGCAGAAGGCTGAGGGGGTTCAACCTTAATGGTCTTTATTTTCTCTATGAAATAGGAAGAGAGAATACCTGCTGAGTGTAAGAGGGTGCTATGCTGCTAAGACCAGCTGGAAATTGCAATTAGCCAGAGTGCTGCACTACCAAAATGTTCTATCAGAGAGACTGTTCAATAAACTCTTCCATCATATAAAGTCATACATGTTACATTAGTGGGTGAACTGAAGTCCAGGAGAGCCGAATACAATTTGCCTACTAGCTTATTTCGCCATCAGTGTGAATGCTGCAGATAGAAAGATTACCTGGTTAACACTGGTCACTCGGGTCCTTGTGACCACTAGCAGAGCATATGTGGGGGCTTCGGGGGTTGGGAGGAGGTGGCGTAGGAGGACACAGGAGGAAGGAAGCCAAGAGGGGCAGTGTAAGGAGTGCTGTGAGAGGCAGAGGGGGCAACACAGCCCAAATGCCCTTGATGCGCTATTTTCCACGAGCAGCTAAGCACAGCCGAGAGGGGCTTGTGACGGCAGCAAAATGTGTAGCAAAATGTGAACCTTTGGGGTTCAGATTCAGCTCTGCTGGCTGGAGGCACCCGTTTCAGATGAAAGGGTCTGCTCTGCCATGTTCCAGATTTCATTTTTTATAGTCACAGTCTCAAATTATCAAATAAAGTCAATCAGATGTTAATGAAGTTAAGCATTCTTCATATGTATCTTCTACCATTTGGCCTTAAAATGTCATATTTAAAATTAATAGCAACAACAACTTATATTTGCTTGGTGCTTTGCAGTTAAAAATCAATCACTTTCAAATATATCTTCTCATTTAGTCTTACTCAACCTGGTAAGGTAAACAAGAACAAGTACAGTAATTTCCTATTGCCTGCCCCTCATACCCTCCACCCCCTCAATTACAGATAAGAGAGATTAAATTATCTAGGGACTCACTGCTAGGACAAGAACTCAGTCTAGAGTTTTTCTACTACACCACTACATTTCTGTTTTGAAAAAGGCTTATGAATATTCTCTTAAAGTAGCTGTACACAGTTGACCTTAATCATTTAAAACTCTAACAGGGAAGAAAGGGAGATAGTAGTCAAAGATGTGTGCTTATCTTCATGATGAATGTGCATTTGCACACACTCAAATGGCAAAGCATATGATTATAACTGAATCACTTTCAAAAGCAATGAAATGGGGTTTCTCAAGAATCAATCACTGAATAATAAATTATTTTGTTTTCAATAAGCACCTGATGAATAAAGCATAAAGATTTTCAAATTAAGAACTAATTCTATCAAACTCCATCACACTTGCAGTCTTGTGCTAAACCTCAGACATTTCCTAATTTATATATACTCTTCAAATAAAAGACTCAGAAAATACATCTGGACAAAACTTAATACAATTCTAGGCATTCAGTAAGAGCATCAATCTCTTGATTCGAGGTTGTGTTGAAATTTTGACTTTTTTTTTTTTTCACATTCTATCATTCCGAATTACAGAAATGGTAGGTCTTTAGGAAGTGATATAAAATAAAACCCTTCACTTACAAAAAAGACCAAAATAAGACTGATGCCCAGCATAATGTCTTCACTTCTAAAATGAATGTCTTATCGTACCTCCTGCTAGTTTCTCAGCTGCTCTGCCCTGGAAGTAAATCTTGTTAAACCAAGATACAGCAAAAGCGGATATGCCTTTGATTTTTCATTCCCTTCATTGAATCCGTGGATGTCCTCTTTGCATTCTTCCAAAGTAACAGACTCTGGCAGCAAGTCTTCTAATCAAGAGGTGGAAGGTTGAGAAGTTTGAAGAGATCACTCTGTAATTTTCTTTTTTCGGAAAGTGATGAAGAAAACACTGTCAGATGGAGACAACTGTATTTGACCTGCCCCATTGAGACCTTTCAGGGAGAAATAAAGTGGACGGGGATCTAGAAGATGTCCGGTGAGAGAAAAGTCGTTAAGAACCCCAAAGTACATTTGAATTCCATTACCTTTTTCAAATCTTCCCACTTTCTACGCCACCCGTGGCTCTGAGTGAAGAGCAATTTACAAGACAAAATGATACATTATCTAGAGATAAATTTGCAAACTGGCAGAAGAAAATTGTCCCAGAGGCTACATTACCTCAAGTTTATTACAGTATCTTGAGTTCTTATTGCATATATTGTTACATGCCTTTTACAAGTCAGGAGTATATATATAGTATGCTCAATTTAGCAGAAGTTATGTCTATTGCTTCTCTCTTGAAAATCAGCAGCATGCAGTGCAATATTTGGTGTGCGGAGTTACTGTTTCAAAAAGTGAAAAACTACTTAGGTTTAACTGAAGAGGGAACATGATCTTTATTGGCTTATATGCAAAGTTTCATTTTGGTTTTATGCAGAGTTTGCATAGTTCATGATTATTTTCTAATGAAAAACTAGATGTGTTGTCAGTGACCTTGAAGAAGATCAGGTGACAGTAGCAAACAGAAAAATTTGAAGAAGAGGCATAACTTTTAAAGTAGAAAGGTCAGCAAGAACTGCCTGAAACAAAAAAACCAGAAAATATTATTAATATCAGTATTCTAATGGGCAAAGGAAGCCACAACAGAAACACCACTGCAATGTAAGTCTGGCATTGACACCTTCTCTAAGATCTTCACGTGTGTCCTAAATCTGCACTGAAGCTACAACCTCCCTTCTCTTTTCTGAACATCTTAATGTTAGAACATGTGCAAAATACTAAAACGTGCAGTAGAAAGTAACCTGGACTTTTGCCTTGAGCCTTCTTCAAATATACAAGGTAGCAGGAGTTTATAAGAGGTCTAACATTTCAACTTGCTTCTATAAATAAACGTACATTACGAATCCTGGTCCCGTTATTCTAGTATACGGAGTATCTGGCTTCAGGAAATCATTTTGAGATGGAACTGATGTTTATTCAATTGCAAGATGCATAAACATCCTCTTCCCTTTAAACAAAGAATGTAGGCAGCTATTTTAAGGGTAAAATTTAAATTTCTATGAGAGATAACAAATAGAGTAATATGGTAAGCCACTACTTAACTGAACTACGTTTCAGGTATAAATTATACTATTGAAAAGAAACCAGCTTTAAAGAATTAATCCATTATTAAAAATAACCAAAAAACCTTGTATCTTTACTGTATCATCTGAATGCATGCTCTTTAACTCTCTCAACTCGTTTTTCCTTGTTCTAGCAGAATACACGATGTGAACAATAACCAGAAAATGCAACCCAAGCCCCAATAGCTGCTACTAAAATTCCTGGGTATCTTGTTTCCCCCATAATGGTTATAATGGTTTCCTATAACAATCTTGTTTGTGATTCCTTCACAAGAAGATTGTCTTCAACTGATTAAGGAATCTTGAGTACTTAATATTACTTAGCTTGAAACTTACAGGTTTTACCCGAGTTAAAAAATTAGGCGATGAGTAATGTGTATCCTATGCATCTGAGACTACAGGGCCCAGGCCTGGCAATCTCTCAGGAACTATTCCCAGCCCCGCCGAGTGAAACTTATCCTTACTTCGGCTGCAGCCAGTGATGTCACCTCCATCAGGTTCACTGCTCGGAAAGCAAACACAGCTGCCGCCAGCACTGGAAAAGAACGCACACTATTTCAACTGCTGGCCTACCCATCAGCCTGACACATCGACTGCTATGCCCACACCCCCAGGAGGGCTCAGAGCTCGCACTTTACATGACTGTCCGCACGCATTCTGAGTTAAGGCCTTGCGATGAACGGAAACCGTCTGCTCCGGAGGACGGAGTGCCCGATGGCTAGATAAACCGAATCCCACAGGTTTGGGAAAAAGGAAAATTCAGTGGTCTTAAAAGAGCCATTTTATAAACTGCTTCTTTCCTACCTATGACTTAAGCCGTAAGCTCTTAAATATAAAGAAATATATAACAAATATAATAAATACAGACAAATAAAGGTTTATTTTAATGCAGGTATTTCTTACTAATGCAACAGGATTCTGAAAAGTTATATGGAGACTGTATTTGCAAATTTATCAGATCATGTTTCGTATCTATCAAGAGGTATCCTGATAGACATGTGCAATAAAGACTTTTCTTAAAAAATATTTTTCTAGGGGCACCTGGGTGGCTCAGTTGGTTAAGCGGCTGCCTTCAGCTCAGGTCATGATCCCAGGGTCCTGGAATTGAGCCCACTTGGGCTCCTTCCTCAGCAGGGAGCCTGCTTCTCCCTCTCCCTCTGCCTGCCACTCCCCCTGCTTGTGCTCTCCCTCTATCTCTATCAAATAAATAAATAAAATCTTAAAAAATATATATTTTTCTAGTATTTTGTTGTATTTATACTTTTATATTCAGCATTGACTTTCCTAGAGTGTCATAAATGGATAGGCCTGTGGGGAGAGCTGCTGTGGACTGATCCTGAAATTTACATTAATGTTGGCTATAGGAAAAAGAAGTTGAAACTTTGAAAAAAAATTCTAGGACACCTTAAGGGTCAATAATGTACATGTAGTAGACAGCAACATTTGGATTTTTGTTTCTATCAATCATATGCATATGACAAGAAAGTAATGCTAACATGTAATCCGTCTTATTATATAATCTGTCATAAAACCCCACGCGAGGGAATGCATCATCGTGAACAGCGAAAGGACCCGAATAAGAGGCAGGTACCCTGACAAGGAGGTGGTGCTGCCTAAAGATGACTCTTGACTTCTCCCTTGTTTTTTCTTTTTTATCACCAGTGGTGGTAGTTTCCTCCCCATCCAGTAAGTCCTTGAAATTTAGGAAATAAATGGTAAGGAATCTCCAAAATTATTTGGAAGACTGGCTCCTAAGTATTTGGCATAGCTAATACAAATATCTTTAAATACATTTTTACTATAGGAATAATAATAACGCCAATGATAATTCACATCAACTCTATGAGTTAAGTACCACTGCTAGCCCCATTATATGAAGATGGAAACTGAGGCCCAATGAGTTTGGAGGACATGTTCGGAGTCCCACAGGTACAAAACAGTAGAGTGAAAACTTAACCTGGCTCTGGAGCCTGAGCATCTAACCATTCACTCTGTGATGACTTTATTGAGATTGAAGGTAAGTAGTAATGACTCTTCCCTGACATGAAAATCTGGGTGCTTTCCTATGAATCGTCATCTCTGCTGTCCTTCAGAATGGTTTTCCAGAGATGGCCTGAAGCATGATGCTATGGTGATCCTGGGCTCTGACAGGTAGGTGGTTGTGCCTGAGGAGAAGTCAGCATCCAGACCTCTTAATTTCCCCAGACAGACACTGAGTGCAACCACACCAGACTGGGAAACACAGGCACTTTTCTAGGGTACAACAGATTTTGGGCAGTCTAGCAAAAAAAAAAAGCATTGCAACTAGTTAGACAGGAGAACTCTGAGGGAAAAAAAAGATGGTACTGGTAAAACAAAATTTAAAAAGTCAAATCAGCTGGGATTATTTAATATGTAACAAGGGATACAAGAGATCAGGGACAAAAAATTTACCTTTTAACAAAAAAGGAGAAAACTTAAGTACTTTAAAGTCACTAAGCTTCTAAATTTATAAGAATATCAAAGAAAAGAACTTCTGTGGACCAGCAACTTCTTTATAGATTTTTAAAATCTGGAATCATTTTGACAATGGGGACATTTGGGAAGCTAAGGAATGTGACTGCTACTTCCTTTTTTGTGTATAATTTAATAGAGTTGGTGAAAGCTTGACAGGATGGCCAAATTTTCTGCTCTAGCAGGAAAGAGTTTTACATGGCGGGAAATTGTTTTTCCAAAGGTAGATAAGAGGGGGAAAAAAAGATCAGTTCACTAACTGACCTCAGCATCCCAAGTGCTTATGTGCTCATAACCTTTATTTATCTTGGTGTCACATCACAGAAGTTCCTTTGTGTCTGCTTCATGTTTGATTTGCCCAGCCCTTCCACAGAACACGTTTGTTTGCCAAGGAGTAAAGATCTCCACTTCGGGATATTCTCAACTGCAATCATGCTTCACGGTTAATATAGAAACTCTAATATTTACCTGTCATCTTTTAAGCTATTCTCATTGCTTTAATTCTAAGCAACTCTATCATAAGCATTAAGACACTTACGCTTTAAACTGTTTTTCAAAAGACCCTAATTAATTCAAACTTAAAGCCAGTAATATTTACTAACAATTTCTAAAGGCTATATAATGACTAACTTGAGCAAAAAAGGTGGTTCCAAAATATCCATTCCAAAAAATGTCTGAAATAATAAAAACTAATTCGGGTATGCCTACACGAAATGGTCTACTCCGTGGCTCCTTATCTGGATTCACAGTAGGGTAGTTCCCACCAGTCTAGTTCCATTTCTAGATGTTCTATAATTCTTCTCTGATGATTTAAAAAAGCACTCAGGGAAAGCGGACGGATGCTGCCGTGCAGACTGCATTTCTACCTATACACCAGTGACATTTTTATTAATGCATTGAGCTCACAGCAGAGTGCCTAGTTTAGAGCAAATGCATTATTCAACATTCACTTATTTCTCTCTCACTTGAGTTTGCTGGGGGGTTTTAAGTCACAAAATGAGAAAATTTAAATTGGAAGCGGTCTTGAAGGTCTTCCAATTCAACATTTCTTTCACAGTAGAAAACCTCTTAACCTTTGGGTGACAGTTAAAAGCCCATTCTGTTTTGAAAAATCCTAATTATTACTTTCTTATACCTAACCCCCTTCTTTAACATGCTCTAATATCTTTTTGAAATAATACAAAAAGCTATACACAACACTCTTCAAAATTTATGACACACCCAGAAGAGGTTTATTTGCTGGAAAGTCTAAAATCCCGTTGCCTGAGAAATGGTAGCAGAAAACAAGGCTTCTTAGCCTGGAAAGTAGAAGCTTTGGGGAAAGGCAAGAGTAGAAAAAACATGATGATGACCATGGTGTAACAGGAGTTCATTTTAACAAGGTATATTGTCCAGAAGTGAAATAAGCTATGTTGTCAGACAAGGACTCCAACACTGAGAGTTCAAGCAGAGGATGAGAACTGCCTATCAGAAACATCTAAAAGAAGTCAAAGAATTCCTCTACTTCTAGATTATAAGTATCACTGCCATTCAGCCAAGGGAAATGAGGGCAGACCCTTCTTTCCTAAGTCATATCTGTGTGGGCTTAAAACCCAATTGAGATAGAAAGGTAGTAGGAATTGTTAACATCAGTAAGTGGGATCTCTGATTACACCAAGGGTGATGTTTATCTTCATGGCACTTTATTATTACTGTAATTTTCCTTTTTGAAATGCCATACAATTACTCTAGACCTCTCAGCATTCAAGAATATTTTAATATGGTACCTAAACAACCTTCTGCAAGAAAAGGGTCTTCTTCAATTAAGCATTATTTCCACAAACCCAGAGAGGTGTCTTCACAATGCTATCAGTATAAGGTAAGGAAACGAAGTTCTCACGCAGGTCAAATAATTTATTCAATATTACACAACTGGAGAAGGTTGGACCCAGCATTCTGCCAACTTTTCTGCTCTCCACTCATTGTTGTGAAAACCTTGTGCTATTTATTTGAATTTCCTGATAATCCCAATGATTAAAAATAACTGAGCCTATTTTGTATAAGAGAAGCAAAATAATATAATTAATAAGAAATCTGTGCCCTATGTATTATCCTACAGTTGTCTTGTGTGTATATCTATTGTAAGAACTGCTTAATTATAAATAAGAGATAAATCTGTGGCTTCCTGAAAAAAGATGAAAATTTTTTTTGGCTTAAGAGAATACCTAAAAGGGGAAACTCAATCACCAGGAGTCAGAGACTGTTAGCAAAAAGGAAAAGGTTTCGAATTCAGTAGAAGCTGAAGTCCAAAAGAGCTAAGATTTCCATTCTGTAGGGAGGCTCTGTGTCAGTCTGGATTTTAGGCAGTGGTTGGGAAGGGGCACAGAACAGACGCTGAGATATCTGGGGAGCCAGGAACAGAACTTCAGTGTACATGCTACACGGACCTCACAGGTGCTGAGGGATAGTAAGCCCTTGCTCAACTAGAAACGAGGGAGGAGAAATGGACTTCCCTGGGAGCAAAGAAGAAAGACGAGGAATACACTAGTGTTGGGATGTTACACATAAGTATCTAGATCTCAGACCTTCAGTACTTGTTTTCTAAGGCAGATAGATCTATTAAATATTTATGAGTTAAAAACGACAAATAACTATAGACTCAAACTGCAATTACAGATGATGAATGTTAGAAAGGAAAGGGGCTTTACTATAGAAACGTGTGTTTTACAAACAAGCACTTATTACCAGCAAGAATTTCCAGAGAGTTGTATCCTAGGATTCTGTCCCACAAAAGCAGGAGTTGATCTGTAGCTAAGTATCCAGAGAAAGCTCGAACCATCCATTTAAAGGATATGCGAAGTCTGTAAACAAAGAAAAAAGAAAATACATTTTACTAGTGGCTTTCTTATTACAAAAAGGCAATATCAGAAGAGCCAACCAATTCATTGTTTGGGTAACTTCTCTGTGAGGCTTAGAAATCACCTATGCATTTACATCTTACATGCTCTCTCTTTTTTTTTTTTTTTTAATATTTTATTTATTTATTCATGAGAGACAGAGAGAGAGAGAGAGGCAGAGGGAGAAGCAGGCTCCCAAGGAGCAGGGAGCCCGATGCGGGACTCGATCGCAGGACGCTGGGATCATGACCTGAGCCGAAGGCAGACGCTCAACCATCTGAGCCACCCAGGCGCCCTCTTACATGCTCTCTTAAACGCTGCAGAAGGGCAATGGTGAGAAACCATGAGTCTTCAAATTAGTGGTCTCAACATATTAAGAGGAAAAATTATATCTGCTATGTTATAGTTCAGCCTTTGGAAAACTCACTCACTTCTATGTTCTGTTTTTCAGGGTCTGAACTAATTAGCTATCAATGAGGTGGTCTTAAGAGTCAACAGTTCTTCATAGTTTGAATCATGATTATTTGAATTTTTATTCCAAATACTTAAAAGAGTACTTGGTAGCTGTATACTTTTCCAATTCAATGAATTATATCCCATTTTTCAGTCAAATAGCTACAAAGGATGAATAAAATAAAACAATAGGCAGGAGTCTTTGAAGACCAAGAAAAATAGTTTTAAAGCTATAAAGGACCTTAGAACTAGATTTCTGATTTCAAACCCTTCATTTTAAAGGGGAGGTTAGCAGAACTCTGAAAGGTCAACCAGAAAATTCAACTGATTTTGAAAAAAAAAAAAAAAAATCCTAAGAGATATGAAACTCCATTATTTACAAGTAGATTATGTTACAATAATAATTTCTCTCTGAAATCAGGAAATGAACTCTGTAGCTTTGGTGCCTTATGAGAGAAACCAGTCCCTCACACTTCTGTACTATCTATTAGCATCTAAACATCACTTGACTGCCCCTGAGTGGTGCTAGGCAAACTCTTTGCTGGAGCTGTTACAATATTATGTAGATAAGTATCTGTGTTATTTTCTTAAAGCAAGAGAAAGGGACCTAGAGATTGCCATTGTTGATGTGGTATTAATTCTTTTAAGACCAAAAAACACCCCCAAGTTTTCAGAAATTCCTCAAGACTAGATAACTATTATTCTAATATAACAAAGTACATGTAGTGAGTAGTATTGACAAATTAAACTTTTTGGTTGGTTTTAGAATATCTGTTTATAAATGCTGAAGAAAGTTTTGGCCACCAGATATTTTAAATTTAAAAAGATCATTTGACTTTTAAGTCTAAATTATTAATGTCATCCAGTTTCATTTTACTGGATCTCTCATAGTGTCTTATTAGGACAATAGCACCACACATTGTGCCCCCTCCATATACAGTGCAGAATTAGTTTCTTAGAAATAGTTTATTGAGGTATAATTTATGGATAGTAAAATTCACCCTTATTAACGCACAGTTCTATGAGTTTTGTTAAGAACCAAATGGAAACTTTAAAACTGAAAAATACAATAGCAAAAACAAATCAAAAAACATCCCTCATTGGATAGATCTAATAGCAAAATGGTAATGACAGAGAAAAGAGCCAGTGAATTTGAATATAGATCAATAGAAAGTGTCTCATCAGAACCATAGAGTAAAAAGGATTGAAAATAAAATGAATAGAGTTTCAGGGACCTCTGGGATGAGACCAAAAGTTTCAACATTTGTATCACTGGAATCCTAGAAGAAAAGGAGAATAAGTATGGCGCAGAAAAAAATATTTGAAGAAATAATGGTTGAAAATTTCACAAAAGACATAAACTTACAGATTCAAGAAGCTCAGAGAACCCCAAACAGGAAAAACACAACAGAAATCCATGCCCAGCTACATCATAATCAAACTGCTGAGAACTGAAGACAGAGAGAAAGAATATTTTTTCCTGAAATGTTTGGCAGAATTTACCAGTAAAGCCATCCAGGCCTGGAGTTTTTTTGAAGGTAGAATGTGATTAATTAAAAAATGTATACTGTAAACCCCAGGACATTGTTACGGACTGAATGTTTCTGTTGTCCCACCCCTCCATTCATATGCTGAAACTCTCCCCCAGTGTCATGGTATTAGGAAAGGTCTTAGGGTGGTAATTGGAATGAGATGAAGTTATGTGGGTGAAGCCTTCAGGGTTGGTAATTAGTGCCTTCATAAGAATCATGAGAGAGCTTGTTTCTCTGCTCTGCTCTCCAACCATGTGAGAATACAATAAGAAGTCGGCAGTCTGCAGCCTAGAAGAGGGTCCTCACTAGAACTCAACCATGCTATCACCTTGATCTTAGACTTTCAGTTTTCAGAACTGTGGGAAATGTTTCTGTTGTTTATAAGCCACACAGTTTATGGTAATTTGTTATAGCAGACTGAACTAAGACAGGCATCTATCAAAAAAATGTTTTAAGAAAGGTATAAAAAAAAAGGTATAAATAATAATCCAATAGTAGAGATAAAATGTAATAAAAAATATTCAATTCAAAAGCAGGCAGGAAAAGAGGAAAAAAAGAATAAAAAAAGACAAATAGGGGCATCTGGGTGGTTCAGTTGGTTAAGCTGCTGCCTTTGGCTCAGGTCATGATCTCCAGGGTCCTGGGAACCAGCCCCGAATTGGGCTCTCCACTCAGTAGGGAGCCTGTTTCTCCCTCTCTCTTCCTGCCGTTCCCCCTGCTTGTTCCCTCACTCTCTCTGTGTCAAGTAAATAAATAAAATCTTAAAAAAAAGAAAAAAAGACATAGAAAATGTCTACCAAGATAGTAGATGGTACCAATTGATATAACTTTAATTCAATAAAATCAATTACAAATGTAAATGGAATAAACACTCCAATAAAAAGACAAATTGCTGCACTGGAAGACCCAACTATACTTTTGACAAGAAAGGCACTTAGAAAATAAAGAAATCAATAATCAATACATTAAAAGTAGAAGGACAGAAAGAATACACCATACAAATTGTAATTGAAAGAAAGCTGGGATGGCTATATCAAACACAGTAGATTTATTATCAGGAATAAAGACATTAAATAATGATAAAGGGATCAGTTCTTCTAAAAACAGAGCTTCTAATGCATGAAGTAAAAATATATATAGCAATGAAGGAAGAAATAGACATATTCACAATTATAATTGGAGACTACCATTTCTTGCTCAACAATTAATAGAAAAAGTAGACAGAAAATTAAGTTTGTAAAGGCTTGAACATTATCAAAAACTTGACTTTGTTGCCATTTACAGAAAATTCTGCTGAACACTAGTAGAATATGAATTCCTTTCAAATGTACTTGGAATATTCACCAAGACAGGTCACATTCTGGGCCATATAACAAACTCCGACACATTTAAAAAAATTGAAATCTTATGAAGCATGTTGTCTAATTGTAACATAATTAAAATAGAAATCAATAATAGAAAGATATCATAACTTTCCAAATATTTAGAAATTAAACAACACACTTCTATATAACCCATGGTCAAAGAGAAAGTCACAAGAGAAATTAGGAAACACTTCAAGGGGCGCCTGGGTGGCTCAGTCAGTTAAGTGCCTCACTCTTGATTTTGGCTCAGGTCATGATCTCAGGGTTGTGAGATGGAGCCCTGCATCAGGCTCCATGCTCGGGGGGCGGGGGAGTAGTCTGCTCGAGATTCTCTCTCTTCCTCTGCCCACCCCTCCATCCCCCTCTCATGCATGCTCTCTTTCTCTCGAAAGAGAAAGAAAGAAGAAAGAAAGAAAGAAAGAAAGAAAGAAAGAAAGAAAGAAAGAAAGAAAGAAAGAAAGAAAGAAAGTAGAAAGAAAGAAAGAAGGAAAGGAAGGAAGGAAGGAAGGAAGGAAGGAAGGAAGGAAGGAAGGAAGGAAGAAAGGAAGAAAGAAAGAAATGAAAAAACATTGTGAATTGAATGAAAATGAAAACACAACATATCAAAATTTGTTGTGTGGAGGTAATGTGGTGCTTTGAAGGCAATTTATAATAATATTGCTTATATTAGAAAAGAAGAAAGGTCTCAAACTAATGATCTTTCACCTTAAACAAGAAGACAAGAGCAAAATAGACCTAAGGCAAACATAAGGAAGGAAATAATAAATGTAAGAACATAAATCAATGAAGTTAAAGAGAGAATAATAGAGAAAATCAAAGAAACCAAAACATGGTTCTTTCAAAGAAGAATAAAATTAATAAAGCTCTAGCCAAACAATCAAGAAAAAAGAGAGAGAAGATACAAATATCAATCTCAAGAATGAGAGAGGTGTTGGTCACTGTGATTCTCTAGATATTAAAAGGTTAATTAAGAATATTTAGGGAATATTTTGAATAACTTTATGTCCATAAATATAACTTAGATTAAATGAACAAAGTACAAAGCTTATTCAAGAAGAAATAGATAACCTGAATAGTCCTATTATCTACTGAAGAAGTTAAATTCTAATTAAAAACCTTCAACAGTATCAGTTCTAATTCATAAAAGCCTTTGAAAAATTGATTTCTAGCTTGACAATTAAATTTTTATACTTTCTTCTGCATAAGAATTTTAATGTTTGCCATAAGTCATTGAAATAAATTTGTTCCTTTTCATGATTAAAGTACATAAATAGCTAGAAAAAATCAGTTTAGTTTCTAGCAGTAAACTAGATGTCTTCATCCTAGTAAAGCCTCATCATATACAAATATTCATCGCACAAGAGTAAAACCAGAGGCCAATTTACTACAAGTTTAAGAAAAAAAGACTTATGTGCAATATAAAATATTTCTGCCACATTCTTGTTTTATAATCTTAATCATTAACAGAATCTTTTTTTAAATTAATTAATTAATTTATTTTTTAAAAATTTTATTTATTTATTTGAGAGAGAGAGAATGAGAGAGAGGACATGAGAGGGGGGAGGGTCAGAGGGAGAAGCAGACTCCCTGCTGAGCAGGGAGCCCGATGCGGGACTCGATCCAGGGACTCCAGGATCATGACCTGAGCCGAAGGCAGTCGCTTAACCAACTGAGCCACCCAGGTGCCTGCAGAATCTTGTTTTTTAATGGCTACAAAGGAAAGAGTATAATCTCAGTATTATCGATGGGTGATATGAAGTAGTGTTTTATAAAAGGTATTTCTAAGATCTAAGATGTCTGAAATTCAACAGTGCTTTAGAGAAAGTACATATATATATATGTATAAAATTTTATGTGTATGTATAAAATCCTTCACTATTGAAACAACTTCATGAGGTAGGAATTCTCTTGATTTTAAAGATGAGGAAGTTGAATTATCTTGATTTAAAGAAAGAAAATGAGACTTAGATGAATTAAATAACTTTATCAGGATTATGCAGTTTAGTAGATAGAATTTAAATCCTGGTCTGTCTCTTAAACCCACCCACACATCCATCCGTCCATCCATCCATCTGATGTAGATTCAAGTGTGGAGTAAACTAAACTATTGTATTTCCCATTAACTACATTTGTGGTCTCAAAGAGTTAATGTTCCTTTCAAATATGCCTGCCAATAGGGGAAACTGGTTTCACAGAGGGGAAGACAGTGACAAAACATTAATAAATCATTTAGAAACTTCTGTTGCCTTAGACATTGTTATTTTTATAAAAAAGAGAAGAGAACCAATAATATTGAAGTCCAGAGGTACCATACCTACATGTTCACTGATAACTCATATGGAGATAAATGAACAAATGTTCAAACTTTTAGAACAAAATAATCAGTGTACAATCATTACTAGGTTAATTGATCTAGTTTCCTTTAACAAAAGACAGCAAACTTTAACCTATATAGCTTTCATTAAGTTGTTCTCTGAAAAATTTAGCCTAAAATGACTTAATTTTAGTATTATCACATTTCTTATGTAGTATTTGTGTTCACAAATTTTTGCCTCAATTTTGGCCAACACCTTTCCTTATGAATAGAAATTAGTTCATTTTAGTGACTCTTACATCAGGCACAAAAATCTCAGCAAATAAGAATTTATTAGGATTTTGGAAATTCTTCTAAGAATTTTTGGCACAATGTAGAGCTACACTCTATTACTTGATAATTTTTGTTTTATTGGAGAAATTGTTAGTTTAATTTCTCTAAAGATTACTGTATCTTCAAAGGTGCTTTACAATGATGTAACAGAACTTTCTGATGTCAATCTATTCTTCAATTAGGAGAGAAAGGTACTCACGGTTGAGCCCCAATTTCTCGTAGATGATAGAAGAGCTGGGGGAGATAGGTTTGAAGAAGAGTTTCAAACAGCAAACAGAGGGACACAATACCCTGGATATAATAACAAAACATAAGAGAAATACATATTTTAGTGTTTAAAAATTAACTCTGGCAATAAGTTATTCAAATGGAAATGAGGAAAAAATTATCAACATAAATATTTTTATATTTTCTAAGAGTAAAAAACAGGAAATGCTATAATGATCTCTAATGCTTTCTGTTTTTTTTTTTTTAAGATTTTATTTATTTATTTGACAGAGAGAGACATAGTGAGAGAGGGAACACAAACAGGGGGAGTGGGAGAGGGAGAAGCAGGCTTCCTGCAGAGCAGGGAGCCGATGAGGGGCTCGATCCCAGGACCCTGAGATCATGAGCCGAAGGCAGTTGGTTAACCAACTGAGCCACCCAGGCGCCCCTCTAATACTTTAAGATACATTTTCCCCCTATTTATGTATACCTACTATTATAGGTATGCTAAGGAACCTCCTTTTTAACACAATAGGATCCCCATAAAACCTGGTGTATAATATTCAGAGAATCCAAGGAAAACATCATTTTATAGAAAACCTGCTACTTTGTAAGCCCTGTTTTATCACTTATGTCCAGCAAACTAGTTTTTTCTGGCTGCATTCCAATTTCCAGGTATTTCTCTGGTACTATAGCCACACCCTTGACTCTCTCCCTCCATATGTCCCTTCCCTTCCGGCTGCCTCACCCATCCAGGAAAATATTTCCTGCTTTTCTCACTCTTTCTTTGAAATCCATTCCCAGCGGAAGACTGACTACAGACTGTTTGAAATTTGCATCAGGAAGTTATCAAACAAGCATGTTTCATTACCTTAGTATAAAGAGATATATATATTTATTGAAATCTACTTTGTATAAGGGCATTATTTGTAGAGGACAAGAAGTAACAAATTTAAGCAAATGGTTTTTCAAGTGTGTTTATTACTTGACAACTCTGAATAAAGTCTTTCTTGTAGCTCAACATTCCTCAGGGTTGATCTTTGTGAGGAAGTTTTAATCCTCTTTGTGAGTTTCTAAGGAAAAAAAGGCTGGCATGGTTCCAAATAGTTCAGTCTGGCTACAAGCCAGAAAAGGAGCTGACTGCCTGTAAGTCTATTCCACTGAATAAAGAAAGGCAAGAGGCAGGGCTGACCCAACCAATTCACTGAGAAAGGACACCTCAAGGTCAGCATGGAGCTAGAGAAGGAATATCCAGGGTTGCTCGATGTCAAGATTCAGTGCTCTGCATAAGGAAAATACTATGGGTGTATACTGGGCAGCCAGCTAAAAAAAATTTTTTTTTTAACTCTGAAGCATAAAATGATACAGAATATGAGAGTAAGAAATCTGAGGCTAAAAATTAGGTTATTAGAAAACAAAATTATTTGTATATTTCTGATTACTCTAGACTAAAAAATTAATGTAAGATAAGCACTAACTCTACTTGTCTCAGAGAACAGGAACCCAAGATAATTGGTGGTGCTTCATTTGTTCATCAGAGACATCCTGGATTTCTGTTACTTGTCAGTTTTTACTAGCAATGTAGGAGAGCAAAGTCGGAGACTGAGGCAGGTGGACTAGGAATACACAGGGTTAAACTGTGCAGGATAAAGAAAAGCGATTCAGTTTAATAGCAGTGACAGAGTCTTCTCTTCAGGGAAATCTGGTAGCCCCGATACATTCCAATTTAGTGTTTCTTCCGGAGAGTCAGTTGAGTTATCCGCAAGTAGACCACAGCAGGCCCAAAGGTGAAAAAAGGATAACTAAAGTAAAATAAACACTGTTTTTACTCAGGCTCATGGGTGGGAAAAAAAGATGTGATAAGGGACCAGCCAACATGAAATAGATAAAAATGTTCGACTCCCAATCGGCTCCTCTTGGACGTTCATATTGAGGTCAACAGAGCCATCTACTGAACACAAAGAAAGTATCTATGGTAACTGACAATTAGTCAAATATGAAACTGAAAAACAAGTGACAAATAAATGTTTGATTTTCATTAACAAAGAAGAAAGTACGATGATAATCACAACAACAATAATAAAAACAGCAGCCACTTATTTACTGAACACCCGCCAGGAGCCAAGTGTTACCATGGCGCTCTGTAGCCCTACAGAGACGTATTAACCTCATTGCCTAGATGAGGATGTCAGTGCTCAAAGAGGGTAGGCATCCTTGTCAATAATACAGACATTTTTATATGTGTTTTCTGTTAATATATAAAAGATAATGTAAGTACAACTGATCAAGACCCTTTTCCTCCCTAATTATCACCATAAATATTTAAATATCAATTTCTTCTCTTTCATTTATTCTTTTTATTTTTTATTTTTTTTTATTTTTTAGAGAGCGAGCGAGAGAGAAACAGCATGAGAGGGGCGAGGGTCAGAGGGAGAAGCAGGCTCCCCGCTGAGCCGGGAGCCCGATGTGGGACTCGATCCCAGGACCCTGGGATCATGACCTGAGCCGAAAGCAGACGCTTAACCATCTGAGCCACCCAGGCGCCCTCTTTCATTTATTCTGTAGAATGCTTGACATCACAAATTAAAATTTGTTGCTTTATAATTTAACTGAGTAAGAAACTTTTTCTTAAGGAAAGAAAACAGATTAGAGTCTAATTTGATCTAATTTTTATGAACTTACAGAAGGATGAGAAGAGATGGAATGGAGTCTGAAGAAGAAACGCACATACATCTCACGGAATATCTGATACAATTTGGAAGGTTCATGGTAGAGAAAACAAAGCGGTGCAACTGAAAGAATAAAGAAATTAATCGATAACGTTGCAGAACTATTAAAACTTTAGAAAATAAATTAATGAAACATGAAAGAATAAATCAGTATTTTATAGTAATATTCATTCAAAGACAAGTTTAAAGTCATATATATTGCTTCTTCATGTTGAAAAGGAAATATATACACATGTAAAAAGTTCAGTCATTAAAAATTATAAAGAAAGGGGTAATTAAAAACTACCATAATCCCAACTTAACGGAATGACACAATGGAATTACATATAGAGGGATATTAAAAATTCAAAGTAACTTTAAAATCTATGTAAAGTCAAGTCTCTTTTTTTTTAATTGAAATAGTAAGAAAGTGAGACACAGGCAATTCATTTTCACTTTGTCCACAAAGGATCCAGAAAGTTTTTCAAAGTTTTTTATTTTGGAAGTCAGGTAAGTAAAATACAAGATGATTTATGACTAGCGTTTAGAATCATGGTCTTCAACTCATTCAATTTGAAAATAAAAATTCTGATTAACAGTTTAGACTATTAGTCCTTGAGACTGGCGTATCTCACATGTACAAAGACAGTTTTTATGGACTCATAATAAAACAACTCTCAGGCAGAGGATTTATTTCTCTAATGAATGTTGAATTAAGTTCTCCTTTGCACCAATTCTTGGCAATTAAGCACAGGTGGGTCAACTCAATCAGACATCCCACAACTGAATATCAGAAAGTCCTAATCTCAGATGCTGATATGACAACATGATTATTCTGGACTGACATGGTCATGCTTCTCATCTTTTCAAACCTTGAGAATTTTATGCAGCATGAACATATTTACAATGCAGATACATAAAACTGTACTACCTAAATATTAATTTTAAAACACAGTAACTTACTGAGTAATCTTAGCTATGATATAAAACGGACAAGTTAGAAATTCTCAGGCTCCATAATCCATCAGTACTGCCCCTGAGGGCAGTAGGTATTAAGTTATCAGGGAAAGCAATAAGCCAACTCAACTCAATTCCTTTTGACAAAGTGAAAGGAAAAATGATTTAAAAAATTTTAAATTCTTACAAATATAAAAATTCAATTATCTGGAATAAATGGCAGTGCACAGTATTACAGATGAGTAAATCATCAAAAGCTAGCATTGCAAGGGAGAGATTTCACTTTTTCTGAAGGGGAAAAGAGAGAGAAATCAATTTTAGGGGAGTAAATAAATACCTACAAAAATAAGCTACTTTTATATATAGAGAAAAAAATTACATTATATACATACACATTCAAAAACTGACAGGCATAACTTTCCATTTTAAAACTAACTTTAAAAACTTATTTTACTACCAAAATAAATTGCTATTTATTAAAATAGCCCAAATTAAGGTATTCTACATATTTAAAAAGAATAATTCATATTCCAATTGCAACAACCTAAGAAAAAGCAATGTGGAATAAATACATGGCATTATTATAAATTCAAAGTGAAGCTCTGAAATTTATTTACCTTTTTAGGCATATTTTTTCCTTTAACTTTGAAAGTTATTGAAATGTAAAAACCTAAAATCTGAGTCTAAAGATTTTATGGGTTCAGTACTCATTAATTATCATTTCTAGTGAAGGAATAAAAGAGAATTTTAAAATCAGCACTTTTTTTACAAACATGTATAATACAAAACCTCTACAATCAGTTATTATTCAAGATACCCCTACTGTTTGTGTTGAATTCCTTTATATAGCTATGAAATGGAAAAGACTTTAGTCCTTTATAATGTGATATGTAAGAAATCTACATGAGTTTACTTTCTATTTAAAGCACATTTCCCTATTTTGTTCTTCCATAAAAATGAATTAGCTCATTATCTTTTTAATCAATTAAATATGCTACCATAGGAATTTCTTTGTGAAATCATTAACACACTATACCTACAATAACTTCATTAATCTGCATAAACGGGAGAGGAGAAGGCCAGTTTAAAAATAAAAAGTTTTGAATCAGTTTTTAAATGAGAGAAGTAGTATAATTCTGAAGAAACACAGAAGCTAAACCTGAAGTAGCAAAGCACGACGCGGCGTCCCTTGGGGACGCTTTCCGGTTATTCTGGTGTATACTGGTTCTGAGTAAGTGTTGTTGCTAAGGTGCGTGGCTGCTTCACGTACAAAGAAACTGTATCAAACATTTTGCCTCATCTACTTCCTTAGGAACATTAGACCTTAGCCTACTTAAGTGACCAGACGTGTGAATAAGCAGAGTCGGAGTCAATGATGTATTTTGTTCCCTAAGAATCGCTAGATTTAAACCTTCATGACATCATTAATGTCCTCCAAATCACTCAAGTTCACTTTTTAAAAACTGTTTACTTGAAAAATTCTCGCAGTTGGAATTAAAATAGACAGATAACAGGCTAACACTTTTATTATTAGATTTAAAAATTTATATTCTTAACCTTTTTGGGGTTTTTTATTTTAAATTCCTCACATATTTATAAAAGAGAAATGTGCTGAAAGGTCATTATAACGTTATGTATTATGTTATGAAATTTTGGTTGCTCAAGAGAATAAAGCAGAGTGCCTTGTAATTCAAGCCTGTGATCAACACCATCAAGGGTAGCATAATGCAAAGTTCCTAGGTCTTCCGAACCCTTTTCGTTGTCTGCTAGTTTTAAAAGTCTTAGGTTATGCCATTCACCATATTGTCTGATGTTGAACACAGAGGGGCTTTTACAAAGAGAAGTGTTAACGTGTCGCTGATTCTTTTTATAAAAGTAAAACATTAAGGTATTTCTGTTTAGTGTAAAGGTGGGGAGGTAACAGTTGGGGTGACAACACTTTTCAACATGTTTATATGTAATGTGTGACAATTTAAAAATTAAATTGCATTAAGGGGTAGAGCATTCTTCCTTTTGCTCATCTTCATCAAGTTTCTTGCATTCCTCCTTCAGTGACACCTGAGGACGGAAATGCATTCAGGGTTCTCACGCCTGCACATGCGCTTTTCACATGGTCCCTCAAGACATGCGAGCCTTCAGTGAAACCTGCTGTCTCTGCCAGCAGTCTGGAGAAAGCATAGACTCAAACTCAGTGTTGGCCCTCCCTTCACATTCTTTCTGACCTATTATTTGTTTAAAAGACTTAGGAGAATTAGTTCAGGAATTTAAGCAACCTCATTTTCCACCTATGAGAACTAAATATTAACATGTATCTCTAGTTTCCTTCAGATTAGAACCTGGTCAACACAGAAGCACTTTCACAATATGTTCTAATTTTAATTTGTTAAGCAATCATCATCTGACAAATCGTGATGACCCTTAATTTTTAAAAAAATTTAATTGGAGATATAAACAAATACTAAACTCAGTGTTTAAAAATGTTCACAATAACTTGTTAAGTGGGTGGGTGATGTGGTATAAAGTGTGATCTTCATGTTTAATTTTCTAAAGTGTGATAAAAACAGTGAATATTTTAAAGCTCAACTTACCATACATTGAAAATCCATGGAAAGGGATTACACCTAAAAAAAATATAAAAAAATGTTTCTTTTCAATTAGTATACCCACTGAGTTACTAGGTAAGCTTGAGAGGATTAAAACTGAAAATAGAAAGGTTTCCTATTTTTGCTTCAACTTTGTTCATGAATGTCAGAAAGACTTAGTGAGAGTAACCAACAACAAAAAAATGCTTTTTAATACTTGTATAAAAACAAACTAGAAGTTTTCAATATATATCCACTTAACTTTCTATTGATAATGTTGAAAAACTAAAACTATGAATATGTTACAAAAACAAGACAGAAACAGAACAAGGCAGATCACTGAACTAAGTTTAAGAACAAATTACAATGGTCTCAGAAAGTCAATAGATTATGTCCTTCCTGAAACAACTTCATCCTGTATATTAGAATCCAATCTGTTAAAAAGATTAAGTGGTTGGCTTACACAAACCAGCTGGGTAACCTCAGGAAAGTCACCGAACTTCCTGAGTTACAGTAACTGCTTGTCATGCACAGGAACTAAGACTGTCTCTGAAATATCACCTAGCTCTAAAATTCTATGTTTAACAATTATGCCTAGAGCAAACACAGAAAAATTTGTGAGATCTAAAGAAAACTGGACATAGAAGGACCTTCCAGTTTAAGAATCTTTACCAACTTAAAGGTCTTTTGCTTCTAGAAACTGAAAAAATTTAAAACCAGATTAGATTCACATTACAAGTCAACATTCCTAATGACGTGATAGCCACCAGCTCGAATTCCAAGGAGCACTTAGAACGAGGGCCCACACACCTCTTTCTTCAAGTTTCTCTCTCTGCTTATATCTTTGGTTGAGTCTCTTTTTCTTCTTATGAATGATCATCTTTTTCTACCTTCCCTCTCTGCTGCTTAATTTTATTTCTTTTACTAATTATAGGCTTTTAACAAATAATAAAAAAGTCTGTCTTTTCTAACTTTTCTACAATAAAATTGTTGACATCTGAAAAAAAAACTGAGAGGAAAATGAGTTAATAAATAGACATATTTTAATGCTTTACAGAAATGTAAGTACATATTACATTTTTCTAAATACTAGATCTCAAAGCAGGTGGCTATTGTACAAAATCCCTATATTCTTACTGCAAAAACCCTTTTTCTTTCCTCTGTAAGCTACTGCAGCAACATTTGAACAAGCAGGTTAAGGTAGTCAGAAATGGAGTTGTTACTATTATTATTTTCATCTTCTACAAATATGTATTAAGGATCTGCTAAGGATAGGAATACCCTAGTCCAGACAAGCCACTTCTAATTAGGAAGCTTATTGTGAGTGAATTCATGAACTACCAAGCAGGGAAAAGGGATGCATACATTAAGACGACTATTGGCTAATTGCACTTCCCTCACATTTTCCTCAAGTTCTGAAATCTACAGCTGCTCTATAAGCAGCTAGGTTATAAGCTATTTGAGGCAAGGGGCACAATTCATACTGTGTATTATCTTCAGCACCCATCACAGTATCTTTTACAAAATAAGATATAAACTGATGGAAATTTGAGCATTTATAATCAAGTCTTCTAAATAAAATACTAAAGTACAACAGAGAACAAACTAATGGTTGCCAGGGGGAGAGAGTAGGGAGGGGCATAGGCAAAATGGGCGAAGGGGAGTGGGGGAAACAGGCTTCCAGTTATGGAATGAGTAAGTTACGGAGATGAAAGGCACAGCATAGGGAATATAGTCAGTGGTATTGCAATAATGCTCTATGGTGACAGACAGGCGCTATACTTGTGAGCATAGCATAATGTGCAGACTTATCCTATCACCCTGTTGGTCACCTGAAACTAATGTAACATTGCGTGTCAATGATACCCATATAAAAAAAAAATTAAAAAGTGAAAAAAACATTGAAGTGTAAGATTCATTTATGAATAAGTAATTAACACGTAGGACAGGAAGTTCTCAAAAACTCAGTTTTTAAATTAGAAATGGCCAATGAAATCCTACAGATGTGAATATGAATTCTGTGTGACTCTAGGCAAGTTACTGACACTCTCTGAGTCTCTATTTTCATTTTTTAAAATGGAGATAAACAAGACCAACTTCACTGAGCTGTTCTAAAGCACCTGTGAGTTAATGTCCTTAAAGTGCAATAGTCCAGTATTTAGGACACAGGAGATGCTCAACAACCATAGCTATTTTATGGTCTCAGAAGGGAGAGCACCACTTTTAAGTATCAGCTTAAACCTAAGAATATCTTTTTTTGGTAAGTATTAGATAAGGGTTCACTTCAGCTTAATCAAGATTAACCAGGGCTTACGATTCCAAAAAAGCGTGCACGGTCTGCTCTGTTGAAGAAGGACAAAGTGAAATTCTGGCAGACAAAAGTAGAAGGCATAAGAAGCAGTAAAGAATCCATTAACACTCTCAGGCACATATCGCCTAGAACATTTCTTTGATCTCAGAGGTTGTCATGTTCTTGGCCAGTTTTCCAAAATCCTTTCCTTTGTCTCTCATCACTTCAGCCTTTCGGGGGTCAAGTTTCATGCGTGTGGCCGTCATCCAAGAGTACTTCTAACAGGCGTTGGGATGCTTGGGACACCATCTCTTCTCTGGCCTTAGAGTTCTGCAAGTCTGCCATAACTGATTATTTTAAGATACTAAGCTTCCTTTGTCTATGTAAAGAAAGTCTAAAATATGAACTGCCTGTCCCATTCAATAGGAATAACTTTCTAAAGTAATGGTTTCATGGACCTTTGACATAGCTCAGAATGGTAAGCATGGTCAACAAAAATGAATCTTGAACTAGATAAGATATAAATAGTAAATATGACTCAGAAAATACACCAAATATTAACATGCTTTGCACTTACTAAATATTTTCCCTTCATTTCCTCACTATCTCTATTAATACGTAGCACTTTTAATTGTATCACAGCTCTCACATCTGACTCACTTTAACATCATTCCAAAGTTTTATACTCCTTCATTTGGGATTACTTAGTACAGTTTATTTAATTCATTTGTGGAAATAATCATTTCCTTTGGTTATTCTCATTCTACATGTAGCCTACAGGTAAGAGTTGGCATTAGGACAACAGTTACGTTGTTTTCTAGCTATTTCTGTTATCTTTCTGAATTAGAACTTCAGAATATGACTTTGTTACTTTATTTCATAATTAAAATTTCCCAAATACTGGAACGCAACCATATTTAAAGATCAATCTAAAAATCATACTTTAAATACAATTTTCATTAGGCTTTCAATTTATGTCTAAAGTTACACATCAAATAAATTTTGGATTATGAAATGTTTTTAATTTATTTAATTAATAAAGATGACAAAGTACATTGCTATTTATCAACTTGACACTTGTAAGAGGATTTATTTATTTATTTATTTATTTTTTAAAGATTTTATTTATTTATTTGACAGAGAGAGACAGTGAGAGCAGGAACACAAGCAGGGAGAGTGGGAGAGGAAGAAGCAGGCCTCCTGAAGAGCAGGGAGCCCGATGCAGGACTCAATCCCAGGACCCTGGGATCATGACCTGAGCCGAAGGCAGACGCTTAATGACTGAGCCACCCAGGTGCCCCACTTGTAAGAGGATTTAAAATGACATATTGTCACTATGTGTTCCAAGAGGCTTTCCTAATCTTTGTTGTGAGGGGCTGTCCTGTGTACGGTAGAATGTTTAACAGCATCCCTGGCCTCTATTCACGAGATACTGGTAAAACCTCGCTTCCCCTGGCTCTGACAACCAAAAGTGTCCACAGACATTGGCAAATGTTTCCAGGGGGAGGGTGAGTGGGGCATGGAATTGCCCTTGGTTGATAACCACTGATCCAGAGTCCCCGAACTCCTCTGCCTAATGTCACTAGCAACTAATTATTTTCTCTTTTCTTGTAGGAAACAAACGGTATTAGCAAATTGTGGTGTTTGTTATTGAAGTCTCAGTCAGATCTATGTCTTGTCCCCTTGCTTGTATTCTTGTTCCTCTATATTCTTCTGTATTCACTCCTTCATTCATTTGCTCTCTCATTCAACAATATTTACTGAGCAGTGACTTTATGCCACGCATGATTCTCAGTGCTAGATATGTTGGTCATCAAAAGGTCCTTGTTCTCTTGGAACTTACATTAGAGTGACATTTTTATTCCACATAGTAGTAAGGATGATCTCTGAATTGGAGAAGAGATGTCACTGAGAAGAGTAGAGTAGGGAACTCCAAAACTCCATCCCTTTGCTAAAGCGATGGCTAGAACTGTTAGATCAACTTCTTTTGAGTTCTGGAATCTAATAATAATAATAAACCTTACAACCAAGGAAATGCTTAATTAAAAAAAAGCTGCTGAATTTTGGAAAGAGAGCATTGTGATATTTTAATTTACCCTACCTACCATTGCCCATTGTCCATGACGATATAGCCCCCCATGTTCCTGAGGCAGCTTGCTGGGCCCAGAGTGAACAATATGGATCTTGAATCAAAAAACTGTGGCTGTGTGCCTTGACCTGTCTAGTAGCTACCTGAGGGACTAGGCTGAAGCGGCCTACCCACTATCAAAAGCCTGTAAGTGCAAACATACTCCCTGCCGCTCCCTGGGGCAGCAAGGACAACAGATGAGGCAAGCAGTAGACAGATTGATAACCTTGGGAAGGAAGAGGCTGGGGAAGGATAAAGGCTTTGAAAAACTTCTCTCTATTCAGGGGAATCTAGAAAAGACCTAAGAAGCACTTCAGCTTTCACTTCTGCCAGACTCCTAGGCTCTGCATAGGCAGGAAGCGAAGGCTACGATAGAACTACAAATGGCCTCACTAAGCCTTGAAGGAGTACCAGCCTGCAAAGCCTGGGGTAATTTTTTTTTTCTTTTGGTTTCAGATGTTCAAGGAAATCTCTGTCAAATTATCAGCTGACCACTCAACTGATGGAACAGAGACTTTAGTGGGCACTCAATACAAAAAACACAATCCTGACAAAAGCAGTTTAGGAAAGTCACTAAACAAACAATTGGCTCACAACAAGCAACAACAACAAATTCTGGGGAGGGAAGACAATCTGGTTCTAGTTACCACACTCTAATAGTCGAGATATCTAGTTATCAACAAAAAATTTACCAGGTGTGCAAAGAAAGAAGAAAGTATAGCCCAAGGGGATCAGGAATACACTTATCATGATGAGCACTGAGTAATGTATGGAAGTGTTGAATCACTATATTGTACACCTGAACTAATATAACACTGTATGTTAACTAATTGCAATTAAAATTCTTAAAAAAGGATAGCTCATTCACAGGAAAACAAGAAAGTAACAGAAATTGTCCCTGAGGAATCAGCCCAGACACTGGACTTACTAGACAAAACTTTCGATCAACTGTCTCCCTATCTGACCTGGTCCCTAAGTCTCCTACCTCACCTTATACCAGATTATGTTTTGCTCACTGTCACCAGTCATGCTGGCCATCTTGTTCTTCGAACCATCAGGTATGGCCCTGTCTTAGGCCCTTCACCATGCTATATATTCCCTCTGGAAGGTTCTTCTCCTACCTCTTTGAACAGCTCACTCTGCATATTCTGGTCTCTGTCCATATTCTACCTCCTCAGAAGTACTTTTCCTGATCACCTGACCTAAAATAGCCACGCCCCCCACTATCAATTTCTGTTTCCCTTCATTGTTCATGTCCTCACTCTCTGAAATTATTTTCATTAGCTATTTATTTACTTGCTTATTGTTTGCCTCCCTCCCTCAAATGTAAGCTCCTTGACAGCAGGTACTTCGGGTTATTACTGAAGATCACCCAGCTAGAATAGAAGAGGGAGCCAGAGCAGGACTAAAGTATTAAATGAATAAATAAAGACAAATTATATAAAGTGAACAAAAAATAAAAACAAGAGAAGCTTATATAATTCCTGTGAAGAGTCTCCTCAGCTCAGACATTTTGCCTACCGGTTGTTTAGTGACTCTACTACAGAAAGCCTGTCCACTAACAAGGCCTCAAATGAGGTGAGAGGGTAATGTCCAATGCCACAGTGGTCTGTCATTTCAACCCTAGGAAAGGAGATACAGGGAGGAGGTGCCCCTGTGTAAGCACCTGCCCGGTCAGGGATGGGGAGTGTGTCAGTGAGCTGTAGGCCAGCCTCTCTGTGTGGGCCCCTGAGACCAAGAAAGCCAGGTCAGTTCTGGTGGCAGTGGTGGTAGAGGTATCCTTAAAATTTTATTTTATTTTTTTATTTTTTAGATTTTATTTATTTATTATTTGCAAGAGAGAACACGTGGAGAGGAGAGGCAGAGTGAGGGGGAGAAGCAGGCTCTCCCCTGAGCAGGGAGCCCGACGTGGGGCTCGATCCCAGGACCCCAAGATCACGACCTGAGTCGAAGGCAGACGCTTAGCTGACTGAGCCACCCAGGTGCCCCAGAGGTGTCCTTAAGATTTTAAAGTAATCCTATCTTTGGCAGAAGTGAGTAATATAAAATGTTGCTTTGTATTGCCTTACGTAAAGAATTACAGGACAGCACACTGACTAGTCTTTGTCTCTTCTTACTCTGCAATTTCAGACTCAATTGCCCAGAGAGGAAAGTTCTCTCTGATTCTGGTAACATTCTAAAATAACCTGAAAGAAGAAATTATTCTGAAGAATTAAGTTTATGAACAGCTGTAGGTTTACCCCATTTAGCAGTAAACTATTTTTATTCTGAATGAAAATCTTCCCAGAACCTATTCTACACATCTACTTTTTCAATATATTAGCCCCTTCCTTTTCTTCTAAAAGACACTTCAGTGTACACAGTAACACTTCCCAAGGTAACAGGGCATGGTGATCAAGAATACGGAAGTCAAAGAGCTTTGGGTTCAAATCCTGGCTTCGACACTCGCCAGCTGGGCAAGTTGACACGCTATGCCTCAGCTTCTTTATCTGTAAATAGGGATAATATTCATACCTGCCTCAGAAGGTACCTGCCTTGCAAGGATTAAGTGAATGAGCACATGCAATGTGCTTAGCATGCTGCCTGGAACACAGCTGCTGCTGAGGTTACCGTGATCATTATTACAGCAATATTTTTCCTTGGTGCCTTGAGTTCCTAACAAAAGTCTTAAATTATGATAGTAGGCTACAACCCAGTGAGACCTTTTAAAGAGCTTTTACATAAAATGGTCCCAGACTGATTTTCTGGAGTGCTCTTATGTGCTGGTTTATAGTTTTTCTGTTTTCCTTTGTGAAGCCTCTGATTTTCACTTCTACTGTTGTTATTAGGGTCCCGTTCCACGCTTCCAGTTTCGTACAGGGCGGGGGGCATAAACAGTGGTAAACCAAGCTTGTTGGGCATGTGTGTTAAGTAAAAGCTAAAATGTTCTTTTTTTTTTTTTTTTTAAGATTTATTTATTTGAGAGAGGGAGCATGCACATGAGCAAGCGAGGGGAGGGGCAGAGGGAGAGGGAGAGAAACCCCAGCAGACTCCTCGCTGAGCTCAGAGCCTGATGCTGGGCTCAATCTCACAACCCCGAGATCATGACCTGAGCTGAAACCAAGAGTTGGATGCTTAACCGACTGTGACACCCAGGGGCCCCAAGCTAATATGTTCTAAACTAAGTTGAAAAAGCTCTCCTAGGAATGCAGAGAGGAGAAACTTGATGCCACGGACACCTCTTTGGGCTCTTCAGAGGTATTTTTCCTTTGATTTCCTGACTCTTCGATAAACATAAAAAGTTATCTGAAAATTAGGTTTCTGAGGAGGCAGAAGTATAACATAAATAAATGTTAAAATTAAAAATCCTGTAATTTAGTTCAAATAAATACTCATTAAACTCCTACGATGACTAGATGCTGGGAGAACAAAAACGAATATGGCCTTACACCTCAAGGAGCTTGCAATCTAGAGGAGAAGATAAAGCATAAACAAATAATATCAAGACAATATACCAAGAGATATCAAAGATTTTCACACTGGATACCATGGGAGCCTAAAGAAAGAGTCCTTAACCTAATGTGGGGATGTGGGGAAGGCTTCCTGAAAAGCTTCCTGAGGTGAGGCCTGAGAGCAGGTGAAGAAAGCCTTCTCCACACACCAGAATGGAGAGGTAATGAGGCAAGAAGCAGCACGGAGCTCTGAGAGAGTATGTAGAGGTGCATGTGCATGTATGTAGCTAATCATTTGATATGGCTATGATAAAAAGAAAAGTGAGACAGGAAAACGGGGGATACAAAGCTAGGAGTCAGACTGAGTAGAGGTCTGAGTCAAAAGAGGTCCCTGAACGCCAGGCCAAAAGGCCATTAGACATTACTTGTGAAGAGATGGGAAGCCATTAAGAAAACTTTAAGGAGAAAAATGGCAATTTTTAGATTTTCCTTTTAGATGTAAAACTCAGACAGCACTGTGAAAAATAAAGCAAAGTTAGAAAAGGTTGGAAAAAGAGAGACCAGTGAGGTGTCTATTATAATTAATAAGCTAGAGATGGTAGAGCCTGGCTGAGGACAAGGCAGCAGTTATGGTGAGGAAGAGAGGGAGGAGAGGTTCCAGGTGCGTTTTAAAGATAAAATTGGATGGTCCTGGTGACTTATTAGATGAGGGGGATGCAAGACTGAGAGGAGACAAGGATGACTACCTGGCTTTAGGCCTTGAATGACTGGTTAGATAAGAGCACAATGAGCTGAGAGAGAAATAGCACAGTTTTTGTTTTGTTCTTAATTTCATCTTGTTTTTGTTTTCTTTTTTAAATAGTGGGTATAGGAAGATAAACGAATGAGTTCATGTTGAGATATGTTAAGCCTGAGGTCATTATTATAGAGGTCATAATTGAAGATGTAAATTTTAGAGTAATGAACAAAGAGGACCAAGAAAGCAGGTAAAAAAGCCCGAGGAAAATGTGTGAACAGAAGAGCAGCAGACGAGGGGTGGGGTGGGCCATGGGAGAACTCTGGTGTTTCAAGAGGGGCAGAGGAGGATGGTCCGTGGAAGACCCTGAGAAGTCATACTGACAGGTGCATACAGAGAACAGTGCCCTGAATGACGAGTATGACCTTCACATGGAGAGGTTGACAAAGAAGCGAAATAGACCAGTAGCAGCTGCATGTTTTGAGCACTGGCTACATATCAGTCACTGTGCCCTTTTTATAGATTGTGTCTCATTTAATCCATCTGCAGCTCAGCAAAGTCATATAACTTACCCAAGGTCATAGGGTGAGCTGGCAGAACTGGGATCTGAACCCACGTCTGCTGGATTATAAAGCCCATGTTCTTAACTCTACTGGGGTGAAAGGACTTCTTCAGGATGCATTTAAAGTAGTTTTAAAAAATAGCTTTCCCTCAACTCTTAAGGTTCTGAGTTTTTTCCTGCCTTCCACTGAAATCTTTAGGTAGCTTTTATCTTGACAGTTTTTTTTTTTTCCTAATACCTTTGAGTCTATTGAAAAGTCTCATGCATTCTTGCACTTGGCTTTAAGGTAAGTTTTTAATGAAAATTTTTTTGTTGTTTTTGTTGAGAGTGGTGGCAGAGAGGAGACAAGAATAAGGAGCATGAGCAATTTAGGTTAGGGTGGAGATAACAAGGACTACTTAACATTATCATAATGAGGAATGTTCTATATTGCTTTTCCGAAAAGCAGATCTTAAAAAATGTCCAATAATTTCAAAGGAATACTTAATATCTAATGAAGTCATTACACATTTGATCACTTTATATAGTCAAAATAGATTATCTTGGTGATATATTTCTTCAAAATCTTTTTAGAGATTTTATTATTTATTTGACACAGAGAGAGAGTGCAAGAGCGCACAAGCAGGGGGACGGGTGGAAGGAGAGGGAGAAGCAGGCTCCCCGGTGAGCAGGGAGCCCCATGGGGGGCTTGATCCCAGGATCCCAGTTAAGCAGACGCTTAACTGACTGAGCCCCCCAGGCCCAGGGCCTTCCTTCGACTTCACTGCCACAGTGCTCGAATCAGTTGAGTGCATTGCCTGGTGTTAAACTTTGTTATTCTCATAATTTGACAAGTGTGGTATTTATGAAATAAAAAGATTTCATTTTCTGCTCCCCCTGCTCTCCTGCTCCCCCTGCTTGGGTGCTCTGTCAAATAAATAAATAAAATCTTAAAAAAAAAAAAAAAAAGAAGAAGAAGAAGAAAAAAAAGGAAGGCCCTGGATGGACCCAGTCGGTGTCCCGCAGAGGAAAGTGAAGTCCCCTAGACCTAAGTCGGCTAAGCTTTCTCACAGATATCCCTACTGGTTTCAAGGAAAGCCAGGGAGGGTGTGCGTTGGCTTGCACAAACCTACCACAAACATGGGAAAGTTCACTAAAATAGGTATTCTATAGGAGGTTTACTTTAGATAACAAATTATTACCCTTCTCCACATAGACAAGGTCACATTTGTTATAGAAGTTGTAATTTTCCTATTTCCCACTAGAGGAAGCAATAGTATTACTCTTACCATTTGGTGGATAAAAGACCGCATACTCTTCTAGTCCTAGTTTTCCTGTAAGAAAAATCATAGAAGGTTTCAATGTGATCAAAATAAATCTTTAAAAATTAACTAATTTCGTGGATGTACTCATAATGGAATTTTAAAACTACTATAGTACAATCTCCTTGGACTTCATTGCAGGATATGGAATTAATTTGAAAATCTACCAGCTAATCTTTTCATACTAGCAAATCCTTTCCTCAAAGTCAATAATATAAACTTACGTATGAGCAACTGATACAAAGTAATTAAAAAAACAAATGCTTTCAACTTCCTTAAGCAGTTAAGAAGAGAAGCATCTATTTGGAAGCATGGATTTGTTTTGCTAACTATAAATAATTCTAATCTATTCATTAAAGTAAGTCCTAGGCTTTGCAATGCCTCATTAGTTTACATTCCTTTGGAATGTGCTGAAAAGTTAAAAATTAAATGTCTGAAACCATATAGTGGTAATATTTTCTGAATCCTAAAATAGTTCATGTGGTCCAAGAATGAGGCTAAATATTGGAAATCAGAATTGTTTCAGAAAATTAAAGTAACTTCAGCATAATCAAATGTTTAAAGTAGTTTTTAAAAAGAGCTTTCCCTCAACTCTTAAGGTCCTGAGTTTTTTCCTGCCTTCCACTGAAATCTTTAGGTAGCTTTCATCTTGACAGTTTTTTTTTTTTTTTTTTTCTAAGACCTTTGAGTCTATTGAAAAGTCTCATGCATTCTTGCACTTGGCTTTAAGGTAAGTTTTTAATGAAAAAATTTTTTTTTGTTTTTGTTGAGAGTGGTGGCAGAGAGGAGACAAAGAATAAGGAGCATGAACAATTTAGGTTAGGGTGGAGATAACAAGGACTGAGCTTGTGAGTAAGGAAAGAATGGAATAATGAAAAGTGGACGTGAGAGAGAGAGAGAGGGAGAGAGAGAGGGAAAGAGATATGGATGGTACAGAATGGGTACTAAATACGGGGCTAGTGAAAACCCTTGTAAAGTTCTAAGTGATAAGAGACTGGGAGCATCTGTTGTTCTATTGGTGTGACTCTGGTGGACTTCCGGATGAGGACTGGTCACCAGAACGACCAAGTCATGATTAGAACCTTGGAATTTTCAGCCCTGTCTGCCATTTTCCAGAGAGGGGGACAGGTGCTGGAAATGAGATTAATAACTGATCATGCCTAGGCGAGGAAGCCTCCATAAAGTCCCAGTAGTAAGGCATTCAGAAAGGTTCCAGGTAGGCAGACACATCAACACTGGGAGGATGACACACCACCACTCCATGGGGGCAGAAGCTCCTATGCTCAGGACACTCCCAGAACTCGCCCTGTGTATGCTTCATCTGGCTATTCATCTGTCTTATCATGCCGTTTAATAAACTGGCAGAGGTACATGTTTCCCTGGGTTCTGTGAGCTGCTCTAGCAAATTAACTGAAAAGCAGGTTGTTGGCCGCCCCCCAATCTGTAGCCGGTTGGTTAGAAGTACAGTGGGTAGCATAGGCCGGTCCTAGGGCAGGGGTTGTAGTAATCAGGCTGACAGACTTGGGAGGTATAGGAGAAACAGTTTCTTTCTTTATGGGAACAGCAGAACGATCATACACAATGGGGTTATAAGCTTTCACTGCTGGGTGTTCACCACTTAATAAAAAGGAGAAATTGAGAAAGGCTTCCAGCTGAAATTAGATCTGTTGTCAGGTGATAGTAGGATATTGAAATAGTAATATCTTGTAGGCAGCTAGTGATAGAGAAGAAAGCCCTCAAATAGAAATTAGAGAGCTAATAGCATATAAATTACATCAAATTTTAAATGTGGTAGACCATTTTGAGGGAAGGAATAGAGAAGGGAAAAAAAAGTAGAAAAAGCAAATTTGTGTGATAAACTCGTAGTTAGGAGGGAAAATAAAAGTCAACAGAGATGACAAAAACAGCAACGGAGGGGAGGGTAAACAGGGAAGATAAAGGAGGTAACTCTAAGTGCTGCTTCTGAGAACCACTTGCCTGTGATTGTGATGAGTTGCTCAGGCCCTGATGTGAGTAGGAGTGAAAGTATGGTTACAATAATCTGAGAGAAATCTTATTAAGTACTTTACAATAAAAGAAAAATTAACAACACCAATAAATGCTATAAAATATGTCTTGGTATGATTTTGTAAGTCTTAAAGAATACTTCCTTTATGTAACTAAAATTTTACCTCTTATGTATGATTTTGGTGGTGAAGCACTGTTGTACACAAAATGACCCAACACAGATGTATCCCGGGAAAAACAAAGTAATACCTGGGTACAACAGTGGAAGAAACAAACAATTAAGCACTGTTTTATAACAGGTAATTCATTGCTTTTTCCCTGCTCGGGAGGCACAGAGGTAGACTCTTTCCAGTTCAGTGTTGTGCCTGGAAATGGGAGGAGTGCCCTCTATTGGTACACCTATGCTAAGTGTTATAGTGGATGCCAAGGGTGATGGCCAAAATTCACCCAAAGATTTCTCACTGTCAGCCACACAAACCTTGAACAACAGCAGATAATGTAAGTTACTACCAGTTGATTCTTTTATTGTTTTCTACCTGGAAGAGAGAAGCAGCTGGGAGAAATTTAACCCAGGGACAAATGCGTAGCGGGGACCGTAGTTAATTACAGTGGCACAGAGTAGTCTGGGAAGTGCAGGAAACTGGACCTAGAGTCTCTGCAGGAATGCAGCAGCCGGTGGTTGGGCATGTCAGGGTGGGAGGAAAGGTAACTCGTGGCATCTAGAAGGGATGGCAGCTGGAGAACAAGTGGCAGCCCAATACAGGTTAGGAGGTGGGTGTCCTGCCCAGCAGGTGGAGTGTGGCATCTGCCTGGAGACGAAAACAGGAAGGGCAGAAAGTCAGAATCAAAGATGTCCTCTGGAGGAACTGGGTTGCTGACACCAGCTTGGAACTTGGGGGCAGGAGATCCATCCCAAGGTGATCAGTGACAGGAAATCTGGGTCCTGGTATTGGAAGACCTGGGATTCAAAAGACGTTACTGAGAAAAGAATTGGGAATGACAGGAAAAGGCAGACGCCCAGTTAACAAAGTAGAGGCACAAGGTCAGGACTGGACTAGCAGCAGGAGCCAATGGAGAAACTGTGGGTCCAAGGCATAAGAAGGGGCCCCAGCTTTAGAAAAAAGAATAGATAAGGAGACTGAGCATCAGTAAGCCCAATGGTGAAATGTGTACCAACCATTGCCACTGATTTATTTTTATTATATTTTAAAAGACATACAAGCAATACAAGGTTATGGTAAAAATCAGAAGTACAGATCATCAAAAAAGGACTTCTGGTCTCTAGGTGGGCCCCTAAGCCCACCTGTGTTAACATTCTGATGCTTATCCTTTCAGACTACTCTTATACATACACACATTTTTCAAACAGCAGAAGTATGTATGTTGTTCTATAATCTATTTTTTCTCAATAATATAAATATTCCCTGCCCACATTTTTTAATGCTGCAGAAAATGTGCCACTATAGGGATAAACAATAGTTAATTTAACCTGTCCTTTATTGTTGAACACTTAAGTATTTCTGCTTTTCGCCAACTATAAACAATGCTTCAGTAAACTTCCCTATAGCTAAATATTTATGTACGGCTTTATTGAAATCCCTAAAACTGGACTAGCTGTCTGGTCAAAGCAATGGGCATTGTAAATCTAGAACTTTTGATACACATTGCCAAACTGTCCTCTAGATAGAGTTTGTTTTCTCTTTGTTTTTAATAAATACAGCAATAACATAGTGCACCTTTTCTATTATTCTTTTTTTTTTAAGATTTTATTTATTTATTTATTTATTTATTTATTTATTTATTTATTTATTTATTTATTTATTTGACAGAGAGAGACAGCAAGAGAGGGAACACAAGCAGGGGGAGTGGGAGAGGGAGAAGCAGGCTTCCTTCCGATACGAGGCTCAATCCCACGACCCTGGGATCATGACCTGAGCCGAAGGCAGACGCTCAATGACTGAGCCACCCAGGTGCCCCCCTTTTCTATTATTCTCATCAAAACGGGTTATCAGCATCTTATAAGTAAAAACAGCATTTTGCTTTAATTACTAATAAAGTTGAACACTTTTCCATTTGCATTTCTTTTGCTATTTTCCAGCTCATCATCTTAGTCCATTTTAAAATTAATGTTTTAAAATTGTTTAAATTTTTTGTACATGAAGAATTCTAACCTTTGGTCTAATAATATGTTACGAATGGCTTTGCTCAGTTTGTTATTTCTGACACAGAGATGTTCTTAATTTTTATATGCTGAAATCTACCAATACTTTCTTTCATGCTTAGAAAGCTCCTCCCCACATTTAAAATATTCTCTATATATTCACCTAGATTATGAAAGTTTTCAGTGTTTTCATCAAATATTTCTGGTTCTTCCCCTTGGGTAATATACATCAGCTTGTCTTTTCTGGCCACTTTGGGGTTAGGTGTGGCCATGTGACTTGTTCTTTAGTCAATGAAACAGATACGTGTCATTTGAAAATTTCTAAATGGAAGTTTCAAGAACTAGAGCAATAACCATGTTCCCTCTTTTCCTCTTCACAGCAACCATGGTTATAGTAATAGTGGTTACTCCACCAGCCTAGGTTCTGGAGTGAAGATGACACAGAGCTAGGTCCCATCCTATCAGATGGACATGACCATAAGCAAGAAATAAACCTGTGTTGTTTTAAGCCACTGAGATTTTGGATTTGAGTGCTATTGTAGTATAATCTAGTACATCCTGACTAAAACAGGAAATTTTGTCTGGCATTTTTTTAGTGGCTTAAAACAACAAAAATTTATTCTCTCACAGTTCTAGAGACCGGAAGTCCAAAATCAAGGAATTGGCAGGGCCATACTCCCTCCAAAGCTTCTGGAGGAAAACCCTCCCTTGCCTCTTCCTTCCAGTTTCTGGTGTCGCCACGTGTTCCTTGGCTTGAAATCTCTGCCTCTGAATTAACATGTTCTTCTCTTCTCTCTCTTCTAGGTCTCTCTTTCTCTCTCTCTTTTTTGTTGAAGTATAGTAGACATACAATATTATATTAGTTTTGGGTGTACAACATGGTGATTTCACAATTCTATACATTATGCAATGCTCGCCTCAGTAAGTGTGGTTACCTTCTATCACCATACAAAGTTATTATAATACTATTGACTATATTCCTTATGCTGTACTTCTCATCCCTATGACTTATTTATTTTATAACTGGAAGTTTGTGCCCCTTATTCACCTGTTTTGCCCATCCTCCCACCTCTCTCCCGTCTGGCCACTACCAGTTTGTTCTCTGTATTTATAACTCTGTTTCTGTTTTTTGCTCGTTGAATTGTTTTGTTTTCTTAGATTCCACATATAAGTGAAATCATATGGTATTTGTCTTCCTCTGTCTGACTTATTTCACTTAGTGTAATACCCTCTAGGTCCATTCACGTTGTTACAGATGACAAGAGAGATGAATGGATAAAGAAGGTGAGGCATATAAACACAATGGAATATTACTCAGCCATAAAAAAGAATGAGATCTTGCCGTTTGTCTAGAATTTCTGATAAATTCATTTTATGGTAAGATCATTAACCTATCTAGAATTTATTTTGAAACTGCACTGCTAGCATTCAAATTCTATTCCACCACTTACTAGCTGGCGACATTGGGCAAGCTACTAGACTTCTTGGTGTTTCAGTTTCCGCATGTGTAATATGCATACCATAATAATATCTATATCAAAGGCTATTGTGGGGATTATTTAACATACATAAAGTGTGTGGGGTGTCTGGGTGGCGCAGTCAGTTGAGTATCTGACTCTTGATTTTTGCCTCAGGTCATGATCTCAGGGTCATGAGATCGAGGCCTGATTCAGGGGGGAGTCTGCTTGAGAGTCTCTCTCCCTCTCCTTGCCCCTCCCACTTGTGCTCTCTCTCTCTCTAAAATAAATAAATCTTAAAAAAGTGTGTTGAACAGTACCTAGCACATGGTGAATATTATTAAAATGTTAGCTGCAATTACTACTACTACTATTACTTTAATTTTATTCTATATTCTGTATTCCCCCATTCCCTTAGTATATATAACTTGGGGTTTGTTTTTATTTATATGGCTCAAGACTGTCATGTTTCTTCAAATATAAATTTTGTTTAGCCCCATTTCTGGAAAATTCTCAGCCATTACCTTTTTGAATGATGCCTTTACCCCATTCTCTATTCACTTCTACTTGACTTCCATAAGATATAAGACATAAGACTGAGCTACACTTATTTGACCTGCCATATTTCTTAATTACTTTTATTCTGTGCTCCATTCTGAATGACATCTACAGATGTTATCTTTTTAAATCAGTTCACTAATTCTTTCCTTCTGTTTCTACTATGCACCAGCACTCTAGGTGCTTGGTGTCTGGGATACAACAAAGGAAACAGACAAGCAAATAAACAAACAAACAAAAAAAACCTCTCTGTGGGGCTTAATTATGGTGGGGGTAATAAATGGCAAGCATTATAAATAATTACATGATATGGTATTTTAGGTTGTAAGTGCTATGGAAACACAGTAAAGGGGAAATGGAAAAGGATGGTTGCCACTTAAAAGAGAGTGCTCAGAACCCTCTTACACTGTTGGTGGGAATGCAAGCTGGTGGAGCCACTCTAGAAAACAGTATGGAGGTTCCCCCAAAATTTGAAAATAGAGCTACCCTCTGGCCCAGCAATTGCACTACTGGGTATTTACTCCAAAGATACAAATATACTGATCCGAAGGGGCACCTGCACCCCAATGTTTATAGCAGCAATGTCCACAATAGCCAAACTATGATGGCCAGATGTCCATCAACAGATGAATGGATACACACACACACACACACACACACAATGGAATACTACTCAGCCATCAAAAAAATGAAATCTTACCATTTGCAATGACGATGGAACTAGAGGGTATTACGCTAAGTAAAATAAGTCAATCAGAGAAAGGCAATTATCATATGATCTCACTGATAAGTGGAATTTAAGAAACAAAACAGAGGATCGTAGGGGAAGAGAGGAAAAAATAAAACAAGATGAAACCAGAGAGGGAGACAAACCATAAGAGACTCTTATCAGAGGAAACAAACTGAGGGTTGCTGGGGGAGTGGTGGTAGAGGGATGGGGTAACTGGGTGATGGACATTAAGGAGGGTCCGTGATGTAAGAAGCACTGGGTATTACATAAGACTGATGAATCACAGGCCTGTGCCTCTGAAACCAATAATACATTATATGTTAATTAGATGAATTTAAATTAAAAAAGTCTAAAGGTTAAAAAACAAACAAACAAACCAAACCAAACCAAACCAAAACAGAGTGCTCAGGGTAGGCATCATTGAGGAGATAACATCTTTTTTTTTTTTTTTTATGTTCAATTAGCCAACATAGAGTACATCCTAAGTTTTTATTGTAGTGTTCAACAATTCATTAGTTGCATATAGGTAACATCTAATCAAAGACTTGAAAGGACTTGAGAAAGTTAACATATGGATATCCAGGGGTGGAGCATTCCAGCATCCAGCGGTAGAACTCTCCAGGCAGAAGAGTCAACAATCGAAAAGGTGCTAAGGCAGGACTATGCCTGATATGTCAGAGGAACAGCACGAATACATGTGGCTGGAGCAGATGAGCGGGAAGAGATATGTGAGAAAGGTAAAGAGAGACCGAATTATGCAAGGCATTGCAGGCCATTGTCAGGATACGGGCTTTCATTGGAAGTGAAATGGAGAGCCACTGCAGAGGAGTGTAATGATCTAACTTATATTTTATAAGGATCACTCTAGCCACGTGAAGAAATTGGCCATGGGGGTGGGGCAGGGACAGAAGGATGGAGACCCTTTAGGAAACTACTGGTAACGGCTTAGACTAAGCTGGTAGCAGTGAGTGCTGGGCACTGGGATGTGCCACCCAGATTCTCTTTAGGAATAAAGGACTTAGCTGCTCGAAGTGCTGAAGCAGACAGTCCTCAGCTGCTCTCAGCAGTCAGCTCCTTTCAGGGAATGCCTCTGCTGAAAAGAGCTATTTTGCTCAAGGATCATGCCGCTTTCCTGGAATGGCCCGCATCCAGGGACAACTCATACATGGCAAAAAGGTCTGAATTTCCTGCCCCCATCTCAGGACAGGTCTGAGGTTTATCCCATCTTTAGACGTCTCTGCAGCATTAGCTGAGGCTTCCATTTATATTGTATTGCAGCTAGACTTCTTTCTCTGCTCAATCCTGCTTCATTCACTGCCCTTCTACAGGTGTTGATCGCAAGAGCACTCCCTAATAAATCTTTGGCATGCTAATCTCAATCTCAGTCTGCTTCCCTGGGAACTCAATTTGCAACACAGTGGAAGTGGGGAAAAATGGTCAAATTCTAAATATAATGTCAGAAAAATAGGAATCAAGGATAATGCCAAGTGGAAGGAAGTTTGATTTGAGTAAGTGGAAAAATGGGGTTACCATTAACTGAGATAGGGAAAGTTGAGTGGAACAATTTCAGGAGTGATTTCAGGGCTTCAGTTTTCAATGTACTAAATTTCAGATATCTGCAAAATACCTAAATGAGGTACTGAACAGGCAGTTGGAGATACCAGTCTGGAGTATGGGAGAGAAGTTTGGACTGAAGATATAAGTTTAGAAGTTATCGACATACAGATGATAATGAAAGTCACAAGCTAGTTGAGCTTGGTGAAATCAGCAAGTGAGTAGGTATTACTAGAGAAAAGATCAAGAACTGAGACCTGGGACACTTTAACATTAAGATAGGAGGGAGAAGGGAAGGAACCAGTCTTGGAGATTGAGGAGTAACCAAGAGAGGTGAATTTCCCATGATGCTAATGAAGGGTCTTTAGGACCTCTGTTAGGGTGGGTACCTTTGAGTGCTGGGGGTTGCTGGGAGGTGGAGTGTGCTGGGAATTGCTGGGAGGTGGAGTGTGCTCTAAGTCAGGAGGGGAAATCAGGCTGTGATCAGAAAATATTTCTATGTATGCATTTCTAGTAAACTGCCTAATAAGATCTCAGAAAAAGGAGACCTGAACCTCTTATTGTTCTAATAATTTGTTATGATTCTCCCCCTTGTTTTAAGCCATTATGCATGTGCTTACCTAATTATGATTTATTTGTAATACTGTATTTTCTATGTTTAAAGGGTTTTCCAAATGATATAAACTTTAGGTTCCCAAAATGCTAGATTTGCCTCTGGTGACCACCAAAGTAAGAGAAGAACCAAAAAGAGTGTAGTGTCTTAAAAGCCAAGTGAAGAAAAGGCACAATTGGGTCAAATGCTGCTGAGAGATCAATTAAGAAGAGGACTGACCATTGGTCATTGGATTTAGTTACTGGGGACCTTCACAACAGCCGTTTCAGCTCAAAAGGTAGAACACCATTACAATGTACAGTATCTGACTTTTTTTTAACTTAATGAATTTTAGAGATCCTTTCATACCAGTACATATGAATATATTGCTGCTTTATATAGAGCTGCTTCATTTTAAGAGCTACATTGTATTTCATTATAAGTATATACCATAATTTATTTAATGGGTTAGTCCTCTATAAATGAACATTTAAGCAATTTTCAACTTTATGCTATTTCTGGCAATGCCAAAGTAATTTGCCTTTTATTGTGTCATTTTCACACATATATGAATATCTCTGTAGGACAAATACATAGAAATAGAATTGTCCAAAGGATATGTGCATTGAAAACTGTGATGACTGTTTGGCTATGTATTCACATTCTTTGTTATCTTCTATCCAGCATTTCTTTATGTTTATAGTGTGAGTGAGCTTAGCTCTTATGTTGTCTGACTCTTTTTTCCACTGTATATTCTAAATGATTACTTCTCATATTTAAAAGAGTAAATAATTTTAATATTTTACTTGGTAAACACACATTTAACTGAATTATTTTACTAGTTCTAAAAGCTGTCAGTTAATTCCTTTGAATTTTTATTTATCTATACTTGATAATAATTTTATATTCTTTCTGATATCTGTAACTCTAATTTATTTTTCTTATCTTATTCATTGACTAGAAATTCCAAAATGATTCATGTTCTTTCTTTGCTTTGGTGGGAATATCTCTAGTATTTCAACCTCAAGTAACATTAATTATGTTAAGATGGCAAATGTTGGTTTCACACAAATATTATTTCTATGTCATGAAAAAAATATTTCCATTCTTTTGTATAAAGAGTGCAAAAAAAAGATGTTAGGTTGCATAACAGTGTGAATATACTTAACACTACTAAACTGTACAGTTAGAAGGTTAAGATAGTAAATTTTATGTTGTGCTTTTTACAAAAATTTAATAAAATAGTTGTTATAAAATACAGTTTCAAATATGTTTTGGGAATCTATTGACATAATCATATCTTTTTTTGTTGAGATATAATTGACTTATAGCAACATTAGTTTCAGATATACAGATATACAGCATAATGATTCAATATTTGTATATATTGTGAAATGATCATAATTATATAATTTTTATTTTTAGACCTATAATTGTGATGAATATTTGCCAATAATTTAGTAAAATCATTAAGTTCTAAAAAATTCTAAATCTATAAAATTTTATCAAATCAGTAAATAATATTAATCTCTTTTCTTGTCAAAACTTCCTGTACCACCATGGTACACCATATGCCCCCCCAGAGACACCCACATCTTAATCCCAGAATTTGTGGACATGCTATCTTACATGGTAATAGAAATTACGCAGATTTGATTAAATTGAAGATCTTTAGAGGAAGGGATTATTTATTATTTATTATTTTTAAGTGTTTTTTTTTTAAGATTTTATTTATTTATTTGAGAGAGAGAGAGGGAGCACATAGGCGGGGAAAGGGAGGGGCAGAGGGAAAGGGAGAAGCAGATTCCTGGCTAAGCAGGGATCCCAACTTGGGGCTTGATCCCAGGACCCCAAGATCATGACCAGAGCCAAAGGCAGATGCTTAACCGACTGAACCACCCAGGCGCCCCTTAAGTTTTTTTTTTTTTAAGATTTATTTCTATTTATTTTTGAGAGAGAGTGAGTGCAAGTGGGGGGAGGGGAAGAGGGAGAGGAAGAGAGAGAATCTGAAGCAGACTCTGTGTTGAGAGTGGAGCCCAACATGGGGCTCGATCCCACAACCCTGAGATCAGGACTTGAGTCATAATCAAAAGATGGACGCTCAACTCACTGAGCCACCCAGGTGTCCCAGGAAGGGATTATTTTAGATTATTTTGTTAGGTCCAACATAACCACAAGGATCCTTATAAGTGAAAGAGAGAGGCAGCAGGGTCAGAATCAGAGAAATTTGAAGATACTGTCTGCTAGCTTTGAAGATGGAGAAGGGGACCATGAGCCAAGGAATACAGGTGTGTTCTAAAAGCTGGGAAAGGCAAGGGAATGTATTCTCCTTCAGAGTCTGTAAAAGGAACACATCTCTGACAACACCTTGATTGTAGCTCACTAAAACTCATTTCAGACTTCTGATCTTTACAACTGTAAGAAAATATACTTGTTTTAAGGCACCAAATTTGTGGTAATTTGTTATAGCTGCAATAATAAGCTAATACAATTAATATAACTAATAAAGTAACATAGCTAATATAATAACAAACTAATACAACCAATAATAAATTAATATAATTAAAGTAAAATTAAACAAAAGGAAAATATACTTACAAGTATCTTCCCAGCATTGCCTGGAAAGAGAACAATTTCTAAAGAAATGTTTGTATTAACTCTCCCTTAGCAGGCTGGTGGGAACATAACTAGTGTTAGGAGAAGATCTGTGCTTAAATATATACTCCGTGAGTCTCCGTTGCCCTAGCGAAGACAAGATATCTGAGACTGCTCTAGAGAGAATACCGGGGACTGTAAGGGGATAGTGCTGGAGGTGGTACGTCAGACACCATGTTCTGTGTGCCACCCTAGCATACGGACAAAGAGCTGCCAACTGTCACTCTAGCTGGGCTCTTGTAGCTTCTGAGATTCCAAATTTGTATCTGTAAGGAAGTAACAGTTCAACTGTAAATTTGCTATAAAATTTTATGATTGTATAAAGATGACAACTTCAATTAACCAGAAACTAACGAGCAAATTAACTACAAAGTTTAACTTTGATTACTTAGTAATTAAGTGAAAATTGAACTTTATGAGGAAAAGGTTATACATGGCAATGATTTACTTTATTCAGGAGAGCTGTAAGAAACTGCATGTGTAAGTCCCAACTATGGTTTATACAGTAGAATTACACCTAAAATGTCCACATGTAGCTACAAAAGATTTACTTGAGCTTATAGTTTTCTTCAGTCTCTTGGAAACATATTTCTGGTGAATGTTTCTAAGAAATAAGTTATTTCTGTCATAAAAAGCACATAAGAAACAATGGATATCAATTGGAAATCATTTTTAGAACTATTACACAATTTTTTTCAAACCAATTTGGAGAATTTTTTCAAATCAATTTGGAGAATTTCAAATGATGAATTTTCAAAAATGATTCTTTAAAACACTCTTCCCTGATTTAAATTTTCATAAATTAAAAGGCAAAGTGGCTTACAAGGACTTTGAGATTGGGCAGCCCTAGCTAGGCGTCCTGGTAGCTGTACTGAGCTTGGGCTCTGAGCCTAGCTTCTCCATCTGTAAAACGGGAATAAACCTACCTTACAGGTAACAATTAGTTATGAAATACATAAAGTATCCAGAGCAGATCCTGGAACCTAATAGGCAATGCATAAATAAAATGACAAAAGTGCTGGCAATTTCACTTGCAATGATTGGAGAATAGTGGGAGAAAATTAAAAAAACAAAGCCTTTTATTCTGGACTAGTTTCTTGCTTAGGCATGGGCACTCATCTTCTTAACACATTCTTATAGACAAAAACAAACATTTAAAATCTTTCCCTTCTCTGTCTTCCTGGCTTCCAACCTATACATTCTTTCTGTATGACTAATCTGAATTCCTGGAACCACCAAGTTTATAGCTACTGAAAACCTGAAAATCCAGTCATTCTTGATTCTTACATCTCTCCCAACGTACGTATTTAGCCAGTCGCCAAAATCTACCTTTGATAGTTGCTCTTCCTTCCTCCCCCCCTTACCTTCCTTCCTCCTTCCAACAGGTATTTATTGAACACATACTACATGGCAGGCACTGTTCAAAATATATATTGTATGTCACATGGTAAATGCAATGGAAAAAAATAATGCAGACATGAAGGATGATGCACGCACACATGCACATGTCTACATTGGGAGAAGTTTAAGTTTGCTACTTAAATTAGGACCTAAAAGTGGTCAGGAAATGAACCTCGGGTAATAAGGCTTTTTGGCAGAACAGCTCCTGGGAGCACATAGGTAAGCCCGGAGTTTAAGGCAGAGGTCCAGAAAATGGGGAGTTGTCATTACATGGATGATATAAAGCTGTGAGAACAGATGAGATCACCAAAGGCAAAGACAGAAAGAAAAAAGAGGTCTGAGGACTTATCCCTGGGGTATTCCAGGATAAGACAGGGAGAGGAGGAAAAACCAGGTGAATGAGAATGCCAGCTAGTAAGACAGAAGGAAACCAAGAAGCACAATATCCCAGAAGATAAGTGAAAGTAAGTGAAAAAAGAGAAGAAGACAAGGAGAGGGGATGATTAACCAGATGAGAAGTGGGAACTAACTGGACTCAGCAATACGAAGTCACTTGTGACTTTAGTGGAACAGTTGGGCAAAAAAAGTAATAAAGAAGGATTCAAGAGAGAATAGGAGGATAGAAATTGAAAACAGTCTCTACAGATTTTTTTAAAGACTTTGTTTGAGAGAGAGCATGAGCAAAGGCTCCTTGCGTATGACCTGAACCGAAGGCAGACTCATACCTGACTGAGCCACTCAGGCGCCCCAATATCTATGGATTTTTTAAAAGAAGTTTTGCTGAATAAAGGAACAGAGGAATGGTGCTGTAGCTGGAAGGAACAGCGATCAAGAAAGATTCTTATTTCGGGGTGCCTGGGTAGCTCAGTCAGTTAAGCGTCTGAATTCGTTGGGCTCAGGTCATGGGCTCAGGTCATGATCCCAGGGTGGCATTGGCCTCCCTGCTCAGTGGGGAGTCTGCTTCTCCCTCCCCCTCCGCCCCTCCCCCCAGCTCGTGCTCTCGCTCTCTCAAATAAATAATCTCTAAAAAAAAAAAGACTTTTATTTCATTTTATTTTGCTTTGTTTTTTGGATGAGAGGAATAACAGCATATTTGTGTACTGAGAGGAGAGATCCAATAGATATGGGAAAATTGACAATAGAAAAACTAACAATTGCACTGCTTTTGAGTACCAAAGTGACATGCGTTTTAGCGTCCAAATGTAGAGACTGATTTTATCATAGATCAAAGCAGGGACAGTTTATCCATAATAAGAGGAAAGGAAAGCGGAGTATATGGCTACAGCACAGGTGGGTGCAGTGCATGTGGTGGTGGGAGTATGTGGGGTTCTCTTCTCAGAGCTTTGACTTTTTTCAGAAACAGGACTCAAAGCCATTATCTGAAAGAGAAGAGGCGGAGGTCTGAAGAAGACAGGAGGTGCACAAAGTCATCAAGGAGAACAGATGAATGACTGAACTGGGGAAATGAAGTAGAATTTCTGGACAGGAATAACTCTTTTGAGGTCATGAATGTAAAGCATACTCAGGTCAAGAACTCTTAGTGGTCATGAATGTAAAGCACAGCTAGTTATCATGGTTGCATCTTTTTCTCCAGCCACATACAAAAGCATACTGCTGCCACAGAATTGGTAGAGAATTGTATTTAACCAGGGTTAAGGTTTTGTCTGGTAATTACTATTAGAAAGTGGGAGGAAGGCAAGGGAGTTGAACACGTATTCAAGAGGAAGTGATTATAATGACTGATCATGGTACTGACATTTCTTTGTTTTCTCTTGTCTATTCACACAGACCTTGCTCTCTAGCAGGTGTCCATTAACGCGTTATAACCTGAACCACTGGAGCTGTTCATTGCCATGCTAAGCTAATCTCTCCTTACCAGTCACTGTATGCATGTGGTTCATGTGCATTTTTGTTTTTCCCATTCTCCTCCTAATTCCTTGCCTTTAAGAACCAGACATTTCTTACAACATCTCTGTTCTGAAGTCACCACTAAACTGCACTACTCCTAGAATTTATGTCTACTTTAACTGTATTTGCATGGCACATTACATAGACTTATATCAGAACATTTATCAAATTATAACTATGCATTTGCCTTTCCCCTCATTTTCCACTAAAACATGAGTTTGATAAAATCCTCTTATGTGGCACCTAACACGGTGCCTGTATCAGAACACACTCAATATAATGTGACATGGATACATGAATAAATGATATTTGATTGCCCCTCGGCCTTTCTTAAACTCCATTTAATGGCATTAAAATATCTGTAAGTATGGCATACTCTAATATGTTAGTAGTGTTGAGTATATGCTAGATAAGCCAAGCATAGGATAAAAGATTTGTCACACAACAGAGTGAGTAAATCCCCATGTCTTCCCTGAATTCTTCCTTATGAATATTTTATACACTTTGGACCACAAGTTAACTTTTATAGGTTGTCATGATGTACTAGAACCCCAAAATGATTAAATTACCCAATTTACTTCTGTGGAATGAGGAGCATCTTCTGTTTGAACACATTTTAAAACTGACAATTTAACATTTTAAACATCACAAAGTATTTTTAAGAATTTCATGCAAAATAAAAACTAACTAAACTTTGGAATACTAAAAAGTTGGACTATCACTCAAAGCACTATTTGTATAATATTCAGTGTTGTTGCCTATAAAATTTAGGTAACTAACATGAGACACTCGGGAGCAGTGCCTGGTGTATCCTTGTAACACAGGCCCAGATTTCCCTTAAAGAGGGATTACTAGACGTCTTCTCATCAATCTATGGACATAGCAATGTCACATGCCATCTAACTTTGTAGTTTAGTCACAAAACTTAATAAATGGGTTAGGACCCAGGGCATGGCCAGAAACATTAAATTTACTCCATTATCATCAACAATTTCCTCACAGAGCAGTTGTGTAGCTAGGCAGTTCTGCCAAAGGAAAGCCTATAATTAATGATTAAAAAAATAATAATAAAACAAACTATGTCTTCTCTCTCTCACACACACATAAATGCACATATATAAATAATTTTTCCCAGAGAAAAATCAGAATTCAATTTCTGATAATAGAATATTGTTTTCAATACATACTATTACATATATTTTTACTACATAAAATGGACTTCTCTCTTCTTTAGTCAGACTAATTGTAAAATAAATCATTAAAAGGTGTGATCATGGAAAGTGTTTCCTTAATAACTATCTGCATAATTCCCAAAGACAAAGCTTATGTATTATAATTATCCTTTTCTTTATTTTATAGGGATAAAGATCTGCATTAAAGCTTATTTAGTATTATTACTGAAGTACTAAAAGTAGCAAAGCCCATGAGATCTAGCTAAAAAAAAAATACAGTTGGGACTGAAATATTGATAAGAATGGAAAATAAAGGTTAAAGCACACTCCTACAGTATTACTGTCTGTGATATGAATTAATATCCAATGCTTTACATAAACACCTTAAAACAACTTCAAAGCATTTTTCATGTTGTTTTGTCTCCTTAGCTAGAATGTAAGCCCATCAAAGGTAATATAATTTACATATAATATAGAGATCAATAAAGATCAATAAATATTTACTGATGATTACTCTGCTTTTCTCAGAGATATATCCATTGTTCATAAATAATTCTGTTTGTCAGACTTAGTCACTTGTAAGTTTTCCAAGTTTATGTGGGAGAGGCAAAAATGAATATCTATCTATATCCCCCCTTAGCCATAGGGAATGTTCCAAGACGTCCAGTAGATGCCTGAAACCACAGATAGTACAGAACCCTATATATATTATGCTTTTTCCTACATATACATACCTATGATAAAGTTTAATTTATAAATTAGGCACAATAAGAGATTAAGAACAATAATAATAAAGAAGAACAACTATAACAATACTTTGTAATATAAAATAAGTGGATATAGTCTGTCTCTCACAAAATGTCTTGTACTGTACTCAACTTTCTTCTTTTTGTGAGGATGTGAGATAATGAAATGCCTACGTGATGAGATGAAGTGAAGGGAATGATGTAGGCATGTGATGCAGCCTTAGGCTATTATTGACCTTCAGACTATACACCAGAAGGAGGATCATCTGCTTCTGGACCATGGTTGACTATGGGTAACTGAAACCATGGAAAGCAAAACTATGGATAAGCAGGTACCGTTGTACCTTCAAGGGTTAATTCTGGAACTTATTTCAAGAAATTGTTACCACTCTCATTTCAAACAATACCCTTACTGATTCTGTTCGCTGGAGGAGGCAGATTTGTTACCTGGCAAGTCCCTTTTACCACCACTAAAAAGCTTTTGTAACTGTAATTTGAAATTGACAATCCTCTTCTCTCCAGTCACCAAAGGGGATGAAATTGTCAACTTTACACTTTCTCTTTACACTTTACCCACACACTGAAGTAGAATAGTCAACATGCTATAAATCATGTCATTACTGATCTTTAGTTGATATTATAATATATATATTCATATATTTAGTGTTTCATGTTCAGGATTGAAATAACTAGCACAGGAAGGACCAAAAAAATTTAACAAGTTAGTTAAAATTTTTGCCAAGCAGTAGATATTTAGTTTGTTTGGTTTCATTTGTTTTATAACTGTAATACTGAGCAACATTAACTAATCTGTTTCCCTTAGGACTGAGTTCACAAAAAGGATCTATCACATCTAGACCTAAACTCGACTTAAGGAAATCTTGAACCCTGTACAATGACAGCCAATAATTCCTAAAATTAAGCCCTTAGATAAAAGAAGAAAGCTTCCTTCTCAACAATGAAAAAAAAAATAAAAAAAAATAGAACCTCATCAATGAAAAAGATTAGCATTTTCATTCAGTATCTATAGCATGGTATGCACTAGGATTAACAATGAGGACCAAAACACTATGGAATTTATATGGGAGAGACAATCATAAAATAATCAAATAAGTCATAATAAGAGCTATAAATAAAAGGTATGAAAAGTATTACATACTACTTTAAAAGCACATTTCAGATGGCCAAGACCTGGTTGTGTGTGTTTGTGTGGGGGAAATAGGGTGTAGGTCAGGGAAGGTATATATCAGGAAGTGATACTTTAGCTGAGAGCTGAGGGAAAAATAGGATTTACTTGGGGAAGACACGAGGGTAACAGTCTTTCACATCAAAGGAACTGTAGGTCTGATGGCCCTGAGGTAGAAAGGAAAACAGGGAACTTGAGGAGTGAAACAATCAGTGGTTGGAACACACCGGGCCGGAGAGTCAGGACAGGTAAGCAATGTGGCTGGGAAGGTGAGCCAGGCATGTAGGGTCATGGAGGCCCCATGAAGGATTTTGGTCTTTTTGGTTTTAATCACACAAGTGGCATGGATCGACTGGTGTTTTTAAAAGAACATTCTGGGCAATCAGATAAGAAAAAGAAGTAAAAGACATCTGAATAGGCAGAAAAAAACCCACCCAAATTGTCTTTATTGATAGATGATACTGAGACAGGGAAACTGAAGGGACCCCAAGAGAAAAAAAAATTTTTTTTCCCCTTTGCTTCTGTTCTTGCTAGGACCTGCACCCCTGCCCTACGCATGCCTTAATGTATGTCCTCCTCATAAGGGACGAAGATTTAATGATTTCTTTGGAGCCTGCCAGCACGACAGATACCATCTAAGGAATGACCAGGTGAGGCCATCATGTGCATATTCCAGACCACTGTCACTGAGCACCTTGACACTAAAACCTTCTGGCTCTAGGGAATAAGTGACTATGACGGACACCTGGACCCTGTCCTTGTTTTGACCAGTTCCTGGATGCCTGAGAAGACACGTGTACCAAACCACAATGTCAATAAAAACCCAGACCCCAAGCACAGGCTCTCTTGTTTCCTTTCTGAGGCTCCCAGACACTCTATCTGATCTGCTCACTCTCTACTCTTCCAATAAACTCTTCTTTTGCCTCCTGCTGGCTCGAGTTTGATTTCCATCCCGTGTGCAGCCAAGGACCCTCTTGGCTGATCCTGTGGGACACCTTCTGGGTCCTCAGACCCAGCTTGCCCGCATCATCTTGGCGACCAAAGGGACCCACAGAGGAACACTGGTATCCCCAGATTGAGTCTGCGAAGCACAACTTGGCTTTCGGGAACTGGTAAGTTCCTCCCCTGGGAAACAGAGCTGGTTTAATGCTGATGTAATTTTTGTCTCCGTGCCTCTCTGTTTTCTTCCTCCATTCTCCAGGGAGGAAGAGAAACTGGGAAAACTGGTCTGTGAACCTGCTCTTCTTACTCCCCATTCTCTCTGTGCTCTGAAACTCTTTTTACTCTGGCTTCCAGACAACTTCAAGGCTGTTAGTTGTCATGAGAGACCGAGTCACTCAGCTCCGAAGAAAAGGGACACTTGTTCCTTCCCGCTGAAAGGTGTTCTGAGGCAACTAAGGACCAAGGGAAGTATCAGAGATGATTTGAGACAGGTGTGGTCCCATAGAAAAACTTCCCCCCAACCATGGTAATTAATTTTTGGCTTACCCAGGGATGCACACAGAAGGACTGATCATCCAGTGCTGTGAGTCCCCATGGTAGTTTTAGACTGCCACTGGGACAAACAGACAGATAAGTGGGGAAGATAGGCCCCCTGGTTCTCCCCATAAGTAGCACATTCGATCTACCACATGCTTTCCCTAGAATAGAGTCTGCACTTCTCTTTCTCTCTCTCTTTTCCATTGCCAAGTGGCTGTCTCCTCACGGCAATTCTGGGACATTGGAGTAATGCTGGGGATTGGTGGCCAATCTTGTCAAGGACCAAAACTCTTAGAATAAAGAGTGGTCCTGGTGCCCCCAGTTGCAATGGGTTTTTGGCGTATAGGGATGAGACACACGGCATCTTATTAGATGAGGGAGAAATGTGGCAAGTTGGAATCTTTTGCACCCTTTTGCTCACTATGCCAGACCCTATCACTCCTCTACACCTATTTCTACCCCTCTGAATTTTCGCCTTTTTGGCCCTTTAAACTGTTCACCCAGTCATTGAGGAATTATATTGTCTGACCATAGTATTCAGCATTAGCAGGCTTCCCTATCCTTAACAGATTATCTTTCCTTTTGGTTTCTAGGAAACTCCATGACTTTGATCTGATTCATTTGGCCGGGGCCACTGTAGCCAATGACTCTCTCCTCTGCCTTAGATCTCTTGCATTCTGAACAATATCATCCTAGAATCTTTGCCCCAATCTGACTCCTTGCTTATGGTCCTAAATGGGGGCAAGAGTGAGCATTCCCACGGGTTCCCGTTTGTTTGTTATATAATTAGGCACAATTCATGCTGGAGAAGTTGAAAAAGAAGAAGCTAATATTATATTGTAATGAGGCCTGGCCCCACTATCACTTGGGGAACCAAGAAACCTGGCCTGCAAATGGGAGTTTGAATTACAATACCATTTTACAGCTTGATTTATATTGTAAGATGGAAGGGAAATGGAATGAAGTGCCTTCTGTGTTACCCTTTAGGGCCCTATATCAGGACTCTAAAGGACAATGTAAAGTTTGCGTGGCCTGAGTTCCTAAATCAGGGAGGCACTTACATCCTGGAACTGATTTGATGTTTGATCTGACTTGGGGGAAACCTACAGATCTTACTGTTTCATTGCTGCACTGTAGAGGAGGGAATGAGACCATGCATAGTTAAGCCAGTTAATTCAATAAAGTAAGGGAAGAAACTCAAAGAAAGGGTGAAAACCCAGCTCTCTTTGGAGGGTCTCTGATGGAGGCTTTCCAGAAGTATACCAGTACAGACCCCAATTCTCCAGAAGGGCCGTCACTGTTGGCTGTGCATTTTATCCTGCAATCTGCGGCAGGTGTCAGGGGAAAATGACAGAAGGCAACTGGTGGGCCCTGAACTCCTATGAACCAATTGTTGGATATGGCTTTTGCTGTTTTTAATAATAGAAACAAGGCAGAGAAGATGGACATGTTTGTCCAAAATAAATGCCATGCCCCACTTTTGGCCACAGCAATGGGGAACACACCACTCCAGGATCCCCATGTGTAGAAACCTACAAGGCTAGACTCTGGCAAAGCCTGGCTCACAAAAGGCTGGGGGTCCCAATCAATGTGCCTTCAGTAAGACAGACAGCCACTGGAAAAAGGATTGTCCCCACCTCAGAAGGAAGGTGGGTCCAGCCCCAAAAGCTTTGCTGGCCAAAGTTACAGAGGCCTGAAGGGGCCTGAGCTCTCCCTATGGCTCCTCCTGGACATCTCAACATAACCAAGAGCCTCAGGCGATCTCTGATGGGGCAAGTAAGGATACTGAATTTGCATTGGACACAGGAGCCACTTACTCTGTCCTGACTCAGCCTCATGGGCTTCTATCCCAGCACTCTTGTACAGTTACTGGAATAGATGGATGGGCACAGGTGAGACAACTGACTTGTCCAGTAGCTTGTGACATGGGCTGTCTCTTGCTTTCACACAGCTTTCTCCTGTTACCTGAATGCCCTACTGGGAGCAACTTACTGGGAGCAACTTACTTGCTAAGCCATAAACATAGGACTGACAGACCCAAATGTAGAGAAAACAAAGTTTATAATGGTAATGGGCCTAGACATGCAAGTGCGAAATAATATTTATGTGCCAGACAGTATACCGTCCCATATTACAATCAGAATAATGCCCAGTGTATGGGAAACAGAGGTTCCTGGGAGAGCCAATAATATTTCCTCCATTGTTATCTCCCTAAGACCACGGGTAGAATATTCTTGGAAAAGACCAGAGACCCAAGAAGGTATTCAGCCTCTAATTAAGAAGTTTTTGAAATATGGATTATTAACCCCTTGTAAGTGACCCTGCAATATCCCCATTCTACCAGTGAAGAGCCAAACGGGGAGTACTGCTTTATCCGGGATTTGAGCGCAATGAATGAGGCAGTGATCCCTATTCATCCCACAGTCCCTAACCCTTATGCCATAATGACACAAGTGCCTCCAGATGCAAACTGGTTTATGGTGTTAGACTTAAAGGATGCTTTCTTCTGCATACCGGAACACCCTGACTCCCCATATCCTTTTGCTTTTGAATGGACTGACCCTGATACTTGTGAGATCCCCCAGCTGACAGGATGGTGCTGTCTCAGGGATTCAGAGACAGCCCATATTTGTTTGGGAATGCTTTAAAAATGGAAGGGGGGGGGGTTTACAACAGATTAATGGAACTTTACTTCAATATGTGGGTGATATATTGATTGCCAGCCCTACAAAAGAAGATTCTGATGAAAATACAACCCTCACCCTTAACTTTTAGGACAATGGAGATACAGAGTATCTCCGCAGAAAACCCAGACTTCTAAGGAGAAGGTTCAATACCTGGGCTATGGCCTCACTCCAGAGGCACGGACACTGGCCCAGGACAGAAAATCATCCACACTGAATATTTTAGTACCACAAACAACAAGGCAGTTAAGAACCTTCTTAAGCACGCTAGGCTTTTGTTGCATTTGGATTCCAGGGTTTAGCCTTATGGCCAAACTCTTTTATAAAGCATTACAAGGAAGTGATTTAGAACCCCTGGAATGGAATGATGATTGCCACCAAGACTTCAAAGGTATGAAAGAAAAACTGAGCACTGCTCCTGTCTTGGGGCTCCCAAACCTGGAAAAAATCCTTCACCTCATATGTCTGAGAAAGGACAGGAATAGCCTTGTGTGTCCGAACTCAAAAACTCAAACCTGTTCCTAGCCCAGTAGCTTCTTTCTCCAAACAATTAGATCTGGTAGCAGAAGGATGGCCAGGATGTTTACCAGCAGTGTTGTGACTACCCACCTAGTTGGAGTAGCTAGCATATTTACTCTAGGAAAACATCTGGATGTCATGATCCCACATCAAGTCCAAGGGGTTTTAGAAGTCAAAGGGCATGAATGCTTAACAGGAGAGAGATTACTGAGCTATCAAGCCCTCCTCCTTGATACCCCTGATGTAACTAACCCTTCAGGTGTGTGGAGGCTTAAACCCAGCTCCTCTATTACCTGATGAAGGCAAGCAGGAGCTTCTAATCCACTCCTGTGTGGACAGTGAAAAATAAGTGTATTCAAGGAGGTCCGATTTAAAGGACAAACCTTTGCCCAATCCAGAGGCCGAATGGTTTACAGATGGAAGTAGCTTTATGCATGAGGGAACCAGAAAAATCGGATATGCTATTGTCAGCCTACAGGAGGTAACTGAGGCACAAGCTTTCCCTCCCCATACTTCGGCACAAAGGGCCGAACTGATTGCTTTAGCCTGAGCACTACAACTAGGTAAAGGGTTAAAGTTAAATATATATCCTGATTCTAAATATGGCTTCTTAATATTTCATGCCCATGCAGCCATCTGGAAAGGGGTACTATCAAATTCAAAAAGCTCCCCTATGAAACATAAAGGGAACATTTTAACATTATTAGAGGCTGTACAGCTTCCTTGGAAGGAGCCAGTTGTACATTGTAAAGGACACCAAAGAGACCAAACAATAAGGAGTAAAGGAAACGATTTTGCGGATAGAATAGCAAAAGGGACAGCAAGGAAGAAAGAGCTTGCTATACAGGTTTTAGCTTCCAGAAGGTCCTCTGCAAGAAAGAAGCCCAAACTATACTCCCTCTGAGGCTCAATGGGCCTTACAAAAGGGATCTGAAATCGATTGGGATGGTATATATTAAATAACAAATATGTACTCCCCAAGGCATTGCAATGGAAAATAACTGAGCCTTCTTCTGCCACTCCTGGGGCTGCTTGTGTGCTCGCTCGGTGTGGACCTGGCACCTCTTTGGTGAAGCGGCAGCTGAGGAGACTCCAGTGCTCGCCATGGCTGAGGAAAAGCCCAAGGAAGAAGTCACGACTGAGAACAACAATCATATTCATTTGAAGGTGGCGGGGCAGGATGGTTCTCTGGTGTACTTTAAGATTAAGAGGCATACACTACTTAGTAAACTGATGAAAGCCTACTGTGAACGACAGGGTCTGTCCATGACGCAGGTCAGGTTCCGATTTGACGGGCACCCGATCAAGGAAACAGACACGCCGGCGCTGCTGGAGATGCAGGATGAAGATATAATTGATGTGTTCCAGCAGCAGACAGGAGGCGTCTACTAGAAAGGGAACTCGCTACTTTACTCCAGGACTCTGTTCCTCCAGACCAAGAAGACATTCTCAGGTAGAAAACCACAATCTGGTCCCACCACACCCTGACTACTGCAGTATAGTTTTCTCTGTTCTTTCATTTTCCCCTCCCCCCTTCCCTTGTCTTTCATTTTCCCCTCCCCCATTCCCTTGGTGGACATAAAGTAACTATATATGTGCACAAGCACAATTGCCCTTTTTTTTTTTAACTAAATGGCCAATGGTATGTTTTGATTGACATCAAATGGAGATGGGATAGGGGAAAATACTGGTTCTGTGAGAATATCCCCTCTTTCCATTTGTGGCATGCTCAGTCAGCTCTTACCTTTATATTCCAGCAAGTTGTTTTGCTTTCACGGTTTAACAAAAAAAGAACAACATAAAAATCTTTGCATACCTTGTTTGACTGGAGAATTTTAATGTTCTTCATCTATCATTGTAAAACCAAGGACAATTTTATAACTTTTTTGTATGTAGCCGTTACATGTAAGATGATCTGTCTTTAAGTGGGGATAAATTACTCTAAAAGAAATGAATCCTAGATTGTTTTCCTTTCAAGTGTCTTGTTGTTTAAATAAACTTCTTGTTTAAAATGAAAAAAAAAAGAAAATAATTAAGCAAATACATGACTCCACTCACTTTGGTAGAGACACTATGGAAAATCTATTGCCCCAAGTATTCAGAGGAAAGAATCTAGCCAAAACTCTAAGAGAAGTTACCAGGGCATGTGATATTTGTGTCAGAAATGACCCAGGGTCCCATCCTATGCCTCCCCTCTTAATTAAGCCAGTTCAATATAGAGGCACTTACCATGGGGAAGACTGGCCAACTGACTTCACTCAAATGCCACCCTCTCTGGGATAGAAGTATCTGCTGGTTTATGTGGATACATTGACAGGGTAGGTAGAGGACTTCCCTATTAGAACAGACAGGGCTTTAGAGGTTTCTAAGATCTTATTAAAGGAAGTCATACCTAGGTTTGGACTTCTCTGGAGTCTGCAAAGTGATAATGGACCCTCTTTCGCTGCTAAAATAACACAATTATCAGGGACCCTAGGGATCTGCTATCAACTTCATCTCTCATGGAGGCCTCAATCTTCGGGAAAAGTGGACAAAATGAACCACATCTTTAAACGAACTTTGGCAAAACTCTGTCGAGAAACTCATGAAACACGGTATAAGCTGTTGCTGATTGCTTTACTCAGAATAAGAGTAGCTCCAAAGGGGAGTCTTAAATTGAACCCCTTTGAAATGACATATGGAAAATATGACCTTTTCTCACTGCAACTTTATGGTTTGCTGAGGAAACCAATCAAATTTTAAAATACATTCCTAGTCTGGGTAAAGCACTAGTCTCTCCAAAAGTATGGAAATAAAGTACTTCCAAACCCCACTGAAGACAAGCAGTCTGTGCCAATGCCACCAGGGAGCAAGAGACCATTAAAAACATGGAAAAGGGGGTCACCAGAAGATCAGCTTGAACCAAGGTGGGAAAGGGCCCTATCAGCTTTTACTCAGCACCCCTACAGCAGTAAGACTTAAAGGTCTCTTGAGCTGGGTTCACTTGTCCAGAATCAAACCTATCTCTCCTGAGTCTCTGCAGGAGCCAACTTTGATACCACCTCCAAGGGAAGAAGGGGACACATATGCCTGCGAGCCTGTCAACGAATTAAACCTATCTTTTCAAGAAAATACCTGCTACAGTGTCTACCTGGAGCTCCCAGCATCCACCCATGCCTGCGAACCTGAGGAAAAGACTAAAGTTGCTGCTCTGAAGGACCAATAAGTAAGGCTTGATGGCGCTTTTAAAATCTTTCACTTTTCTAAATTTGCTCTTTACTTACCTATCTCTAGGACAAGCTACTGGCCCCAATTTATTTTTGCAATGGGCTCAACACTACGCTGACAGTTTACAGAAAAGTTCCTGCTGGATTTGTGGCCTCCTCCCTTTGTCCAGCACCTCAGGCCTCCCGTGGTGGGTTTCTCCTTTACAAGGCACAGACTGGCATTACTTACACCAATATATAAAAGATATGGTTTTCCAGCCAAATACAAGCATATATAGGGACATCTCTATCACTAACGGCAATGTTTCTTGTTGGCCTATGGTAAATATTACCTGGAATTCTCCAGGCCATAAAAGACCTTTTTCCTACCCCCAGACTGCCAAAATCATGACTGAATATGCCAACTCTAAGACTGAAAATAAGAAAGCATTGTGGGGAACAACTAAGCCTAATAATATGAGATATACCGAGGATGGTTATTTTCAAGTATGGGATGAATTTATGTGGCTTACTCCTACCATAGGCCAATTAAACCAGAAAGCTCTTTTATGTTGGGAGCAAAGAAATCATACCTATGATGCCTGGCCTAATAGCACCCGTGAATTAGGATGGCTCTCCCGAGGAGCTTGTACCCATATCATTGTTTTACAATCAACTGACTGGTTTGCTACTGATTGGATAAGACGACCAGGCATCAGATGGTTAGCACCCAATGGAACTCAGTGGCTATGTGGCACAAATTTGTGGCCTTGGCTACCCCCTGGATGGATAGGGCGTTGTACCCTGGGTTTTCCCTGGATACAAGGGAGATTGCGTAAAAAATTATCTATGCCTGCAAATTATCCCCATCTACTCCATCGCTGGACACGGTCAGTCTTCCACTGGTATGATCACCTGTTAGGTATTTTCCTGCCCCAACTGGGAATAGAAGACATAATCTGGCACATAGAGGCCCTCACAAACTATACCAAACACGCCCTTAATGATACTATGCATGCACTCAGCCTGTTAAATTCTGAAGTTGCATTAATGAGAAAGGCTGTATTACAAAATAGGATGGCCTTAGACATAATAACAGCAGCTCAAGGAGGAACCTGTGCTATCATTAAGACTGAATGTTGTGTATATATCCCAGATAACTCAGCTAATGTATCTAAACTTTTATCAGACATGCACAACCAAATTGAAGCAATGTCTGACTCCTCTAGTTCCCTCAATGACTGGATTTATTCCTGGTTTAGTGGAAATGGATGGTCTTGGTGGAAAAAACTTCTTTTAGTAGTAGTAGCAATAGTTCTGCTAGGGCTTTTTCTTTGCTGTGGGAGCTACTGTTGTTGCATGTTCTGCATAAATATGTCAGAAAAATTATCAGAACGGATATTCTCTAGGAGGCGTTCTATTTTAATGATGAGGCCTCATGAACATCTTTGACAATCTACAAGTAGGGGCCCTTCATTTAATTGGGATTTTTATGCATTCCAATAGGCAGGGTCTACAATCCCTTTCAGCCTGAAGAAGCTACAGAAGATGAGACCTTCGCCCTTCAACACCCCTTAAGAATATGAGAATGAAAATCCCATAGCAGGGAATGAGACAGGGAAATCGAAGGGGACCCCATGAGAAAAAAAAAAAAAAAAAGTTTGGCTTTTTTTTTTTCCTCCTTTGTTTCTTTTTCTGGCTTCTATTCTTGCTAGGACCTGCACCCCTGCCCTACACATACCTTAATGTATGTCCTCCTCATAAGGGATGAGGAGTTAATGATTTCTTTGGAGTCTTCTAGCACAACAGATACCATCTAAGGAATGACCAGGTGAGGCCATTATGTGCACATTATAGACCACTGTCACTAAACACCTTGATGCCAAGACCCCTGGGCTCCAGGGAATAAGTGACTTATGATGGACACCTGCACCCTGTCTTCATTCTGATCGGTTCCTGGATGCCTGAGAAGACACATGCACCAGACCACAATCATCAATAAAAACCTCAGACCCCAAGCAAAGACTCCCTCTTTTCCTTTCTGAGTCACCCAGATACTCCATCTGTATCTGCTCTCTATACCTTCAATAAACTCTGCTTTCACCTCCTGCTGGCTCATGTTTGACTTCCATCCTGTGTGAAGCCAAGGACCCTCTAGGCTGGTCCAGTGGGACCCCCTCTGAGTCCTCAGACCCGACCCACCTGCATCAATATGAACTTATATACATAAAAATCCTAAAGACTCCACCAAAAAGCTGCTAGAACTAACTAATCAACCAATTCAGTAAAGTTGCAGGATGTAAAACCAACATCAGAAAACAGTTGCATTTCTTTTTTTTTAAAAGATATTTATTTATTTGAGAGACAGAGAGAGCATGAGAGAGTGGCAGAGGGAGGGGGAAAAGCAGACTCCCCGCTGAGCAGGGAGCCCAAAACAGGGCTCAATCCCAGGACCCTGAGATCATGACCTGAGCTGAAGGCAGACACTTAACCGACTGAGCCACCCAGGCACCCAACAGTTGCATTTCTATACATTAATAACAAAACAGCTTAAAAAAAAACACCCAATAATTCCATCTTACAATAACATCCAAAAGAATAAGATACTAAGGAATAAATTTACCCAAGGAGGTGAACGATCTACACTGATAAGTATAAGACTTTGATGAAAGAAATTGAAGAAGACACAAATGGAAAAAAATCTCCGTGTTCATGGATCAGAAGAAATAACATTGTTGAAATGTCGATATTACCAAAAGCCATCTACAGATTCAATGCAATCCCTATCAAAATTCCAATGGCATTTTTCACAGAAACAGAAAAACCGATCCTAAAACTTGTATAAACACATGAAGGACTCTGAATAGCTACAGCAGTCTTGAGAAAGAACAACAAAGTGGAGGCATTACACTTCCTGATTTCAAAGTACACTTCAAAGCTACAGTAATCAAAACCTTATGGTACTGGCATAAAAACAGACACAAGAGATCAATGGAACAGAATCAAGAGCACAGAAATAAACCCCTGCATATACAGTCAACTCATATTTGACAAGGGAGCCAGGAATACTCAATGCAGAAAGGATAGTACGTCAATAAATGGTGCAGGGAAAACAGGATATTCACATACAGAAGAATGGAATTAGACCCCTATTTCACATCGCTCACAAAAGTAAACTTAAGATGGATTAAAGACTTAAATTTAAGACCTGATCCATAAAACTCCTAGAAGAAAACATCAAGAAAATTTCCTTGACATTGGTCTTGGCAGTGATTTCTTGGATATGATGCCAAAAGCACAAGGAACAAAAGCAAAAATAAATGAGACTCCATCAAACATGAGTCTGCTTATTTGTTTGCTGACTTGGTTGAAATATTTTACAGAGGTTCCTTTCTCTCACAGTGTGAAGCCTCTGATGTGTGTCAGAGGATGCAGCCTTGTGGGTACAGTCACTCCTCGATGACACAAGTTTTAGCAGGGCTCTCTGTAATCCTCTCTCTCTCTGACCTCTCTGCTAAGCTTTCTGCACCCCCCCCCCCCTTTTCACAACCAGACGTTCGGCTCCACTAACTGCCAGGTGATTGCTCTACTGTTTTCAACAACATTCTCAGGTATAAATTGTACCACAGTCGGATACAATCAAATTTTGAATCCTTCACAGAGGTCATTTTTGAGGCCAGTCTTTGAAATTTGTTACTATCCAGGCAAGGCTCTTCCCAGCTGTCTCCTTCTCTGGTCTCTCTGGTAAACTAGGTGGCTTGTAGTTTTAGCTCGTTACTCTCATGAAGCTAATTGTCTCCTCTTAATTGCCTATCATTAAAATCTCCATTGTTTTAGAGAAGCCCATTAAACTTGAACTTCCCACATTCCACTTAAAGTCAGTTCTTTGTGGACAGCTTCATTGGTCGCTTTTCTTATGTCCCTGGACAAAATCTCTGAGTCACTGCTCTGGAGCTAGGAGTAGGACTATGGCCCACTTCTGATTTCTGAGGACACTGGTTGGGGACAGTAAACTTTTGGTGTTCTCAGCTTGCCTCCCCCAGTGAGGAACTGCCACCCTATGAGCAAATTGGGGTGAGGGAAGTGGGGCCCCAGTATTCTCAGCCTATTGAGAGCAGGTAGAGCATTTGGGGCAGAGGCCTACCCTATGAGTGGAGGGCAGGTGGAAGAAGGGAGCTTCTGACTTGGCAGCAATATTCTGGAATTTAGCAGCTGCAACAAAGAGCTAAAGGATATGAGAAATACTGGCTACCTACACCTTCTATAGAGCTAGTGTAGCCCTTGACTGGAAGTTAAAGGGAAAGGGAACCCCATCTTCTTGGTCACACTCAGATGAACTGAAGCTTCTGTCTTGTTGATCTCGGGGTGAGGGGAAGGAGAGAGTGTGTCTTGGCTCAAGTGCCACAGACTGTTCTTACTGGGGATTTAGTAGCTTCTCTTGAATAATTTTTTTTTTTTTTCTGATTTGATGTATGACCTTAGGACCATTTTCAGATACTTAAAATATTTTTGTTTTTAAAATAATTTTTCACCAGTTTTTTGCTGGGGATGGTTCCATGCTACCATTCCAAAAGTGCTAATATCCACTCAATTTTCTTAAGTTTAGAGGTCATCAGTAAAATAACATTAATATATAAATGAAATGTTAACTTTACCCATATATTCAGAATTTTACTGATTACTAACAATTAGACACTGGGGTATATATACTGGTGACATAAGTAAATAAACTTTCAGATTTTTGTATTTTCTAAATTTTAATTAATAACTGACTTTACATTAAAAATGGAATTTTAAATCCTTACTATTTTTTAAAATAAAAAATTAATCACATATGTGAAATCATTAAAATCCTCTTAAATTTGTTTCTAGGGTTATTTCAAATTTAATTTTATCAATAAAGTCTTTGGATTTCAGTGCTTTGAATGAATAATTAAACTTTGAGAGATTCTTTTTTAATTCTTTTTCTTAAACAGATGCATACTACTACCACTATTACCAACAGAAATCTGTTAATCCAAACAACTGGAACTGATTTCTATTTACTCAAGCTGAAATTACTACGTGGAAAGTAGATATTTTCACCAGGACATTTATATTGACACTCAAAATAAAATTATTAATATATATGTGTGATCTTTTAAAAAAGAATATCATCTAGGCAATTCTATATAAATTACACATTTTCTATTTATGATAAGATGTTTTAATTTTAGTAGATACAAAAAAGACTTAGGTAAGGACCCAAACATCTACAACATCAGCATATGAGATGATCAAAGAATAATCAAGACACCTCAAACTGATTTCAAAACATTTAATTATTTATTCAATACTTTTTTTAATAGAAAAGTGTCATGTAAAATGCTTTTTCTAAACATCTTGGGATGGCTTAAGTATGTATTTAACACCCAGTTTAAGAATCCGTGCCTATACCTCTCCTAGTCATAGCAAATATGACCAAAAGAAACAGTCCAAACACTCATTTGAGAACTGTTATTCTCCCACCCAATTCCACGTAAGAACAAAAGTTAACCTTATTCTAAACTTAGAATATTTGATAAAAAACAAACATGGTTTAGATTTCAGGAGGATTCAGTTAAAAACAGAGATATCTCCTAAAGTATGATGAATTAGAGCACTTAAAACAAGAACATTATATGTTTTGATTTTTCAACTTACCTGATATAAATAATCTTCAAATACAAAATAATAATCATCATTGCTTGCTGTCAACTTCACATCCTATAATTAAAGGTAGAGAGTACTGAAAAGAACCTAAAGGAATATGTCTATAGTACTACGACATAAATGCATTATTTAGAAATAACACTGTAATGATTTTACTTATGTATGATTAGAAATGTCTCAATTAGATTTCATCACTGCTATAAATTTACTTGACTAATAATATATATACATTACTGGACCTCAAATTGCCCACAACTTTTTAGGTTCTGTTAGTAATTCCTTATTATTTATTTTAATTTTTATCTTCTTTTAATCTAATATTTAAGTGTTTTAAAGTTGGAAAAGCAGATGCAATCATAAGATCCAGAAGAAACCATAGCAAGGCCCCAAATTACTGTTCCAAAATCATCCTCTACTGTTCAAGTTCACATTCTTGCCATTCCCTTGAAATACCAAACATCTTCCACACCATTGTGATTATTCATTTGCAAGTCATTGCATATTGCCCCACAAACAACTGTTTATCTTCAAGAAGTCTACAATCTCACCACAGAAATATGGGAACAATTATAAAGAAATATTAAAGAAATCCAAGATAATATTGCTCAATCTACGAATTTCAACCAGGCCGTTGAGTATAGTAGCAATCAAGGGAGGATGAAATGAATTATGGATGATTCTGGAGGTAGTGAATATGTGCTAAGTCTAGAAAAACTTAAAGACACAAATTAAGAGAAAAGAAAGGGGTCAGTCTTCCAAGTCAGAAGACAATATGGGTAGAAGCAGAGATCGTGCATTCTCAATAGAGATGATATTACCTCTAAGGGGGTGAGAATTAGTTCGCCAAGGCCAAAAAATTTCACATATTACAGTGGTTTATAGGCCCCCAAATCTTACTCTTTGGTATTTAATTTTTTTATGTTAGAGAAAAATTAATTTTTGTCTTCAGGGAGCTAATGATGAAGAAAAGGTTGAGAAACACTGGTATAAACTGTCAGGTCATAGTAAGTGGTGCAAAACTGTAGAAAGTGTGGATACAAGGCAACTTTGTGGGAAAAAAATACAGTCTAGAGAAAACAAAAATTATTGAATAATTTGGCTTAGGGAGGGTTTGGTGATGTTCTAAATTTAGTATTGCCTTGTTCCATCCATTCCTTCAACCACTAACATAATTTTACTTTATTTTCAGTTAAATTAAAAATTAGTCTTTGCCATAGGAAGCTGTAATGAAACTTCAAATAATTTTTTTAAATGCCCATTCTCTCCAAAGCTGACTTTAATAACATTTGGAGTTGCTCCAAAAAGATCAGCGAAGCTCAACACACACAAATCAGGAACAACCAGAGACAGGTATCTTCCTAAAAATATTCAAGCTGTGGACTGTCAGGATTGATTCTACTAAAACTTACATTTAATTTTTCAGATACAAACTGTTTACCTCTTCCTTTACTGATTCAAACTGAAATTCATCTTGGCAGCAAAGAGAATTCTCATGCTAGCCCTCCCTGACTTTCTGAACTTCCCTTGTGAGTCTTCTTCATTTGAATAGAAAAATGGTTGAAAGGCATGAAAGCTCAATAGATCTCTTAATGCTAGTGCTAAAATAATCCCCTGAGCACAACTGTTTGACCCCAGTTAACAATAGTACCTGTGATCCAAACCTATGTAAAACTTCTGAGAGAGTCAAGACTTAGATTCCTGTAGTGAATAGTGATTTAAAAAGTACGGTTGTGAAGTTATCTACATTCAAATCTTGACTTTGCTACTTAATATGTGAATTTAACTAATTTCTCTAATCTTTCTTTACTTCAGTTCCCTCATCTGTAAAATGGTAAAACAACAGTACTTCCTATTTTGCTATAACACATGTCAGTACGTGGCTGGGGGGTAAGGGAACGATATCTGCTATAACATGGAAATTGTGTTGGTTCACATGCAACTTTTCTTTTAATAGGGGTGCCAAAATGGCAAGAGTAGAATTACAACCTTCAGCAAGAAAGGAAAAATGCCTTCAGCTCAGCTGCTGCACAGGCATGAGCCCTTATAATTGCATTTCAAGAAAATTAAAAACAAATGACCATATGAGGAGCTCCCTCTCCAGACAGGCACACCCCTGGGCCACACAACTCCTAGGTTCTTCCTCTTGTGCCCACCTTAACAGCAGCCCCAGGGGCCCAGTGTTACCACTCCCACCTGCATTCTGTTAGCATTTCTACTTCATTATATTTGTACATTTTTAATAGCTCCTGCAGGAGCAGCCTGCCGGCTATCCAATTCATCTTCCAAACTATCAATAATTGTTTTTGTTCGTGCTCCGGTTACAAAGTTGCAAAAGCTACCCCAACACTATTTTTCCCATAAGCTCTATTATCTTTAATGTATGATTTTACTGAATGTAAGGCTTTTTCCCAGGAAAAAAAAAAGGTGCATTTATCTATAAATGATACCTAAATGCTGGTATCTGATACTCTTAAGGTAGTTTTCAGGATTAAGGACAATCTATGTGAAGAGTTTGGAACACTGTATGGCACATGGTAGACAGTCATTAAATGCCAGGTGTTGTTGTTATTAACCTTGGTCACGTTCCACCCATAAAAATCTTCAGGTCCTCAACCTGTAATTTTCTCTCTCCCATTTCTGAGGCCTGAAATAATATGCCCTTCTTCTCTATCTTACAAGTCCTAAATTAAAAATCCAAGTCTTTTGAATAGCCCAATTATTAATCCAGAATCAGGCATATCCTATATCATGCTTATACTATCTACATCTCAACTCCCAACTCAATATCAGATGCCTAGAGACAAAAACTCAACGTATTCCTATCATAAACCTTGAGATGTGCTTGACCAGATGTCTAAAACTACAAAAAATTAAAAATAAAAATGAATTCAATACAAGAGAATAAGCAAGTTGGCCCTAAAGAATCATGAGATAAATAAGATAAAAATATTAGTCTGATTTTGACTCTCAAAAATATAGTCTGATTTTTCTTTCAGTTGCATTTTTATTCGGTTTGTGTGGAAATGTTTATCATTCTTTTAATCAAAAATGGGAGTATCAGGAAAGAATCATGAGGACAGCTTCAAAGGGAAGGAGGATAATATTGACTGGAGACTACAAATTTTGAAAATGAACCTTACCTTTACAAGTACAAAGATCACTTACAATTATTTTTCAAGGTTAACACGTATCATCATACAAAGCACAGGTCCTGTATGTTAAAGACTCACAATAATTGTTTAACGATATTACTGAAATGAAAAAACTATGTACACCTTCACTTACTTTATAGATTAGACTGTCCACCAAAAGGTCATGCTGTATCACATTGGTCTTAAGCTGCTCATAATATAAGATATCCTAGATTTAAAAGTAAAACAAGCAAACAAAATTAAAGGTCAATCAGATTTATAAAGTCAGCCTCAAATTTTAATAAGTAATAATCATTAATACTATCATAAACACCAAGAGGACTTCATTTTATTCACTTCTATATTCTCCATGCCTGGCCAATAGTAGATACTCAATAAACATACCTAATCCCATCACTTAGGATAAGATCTGGGCACCTGGTGGGTATTCAATCAACGTTTGCTAAACCGATTAACCATTATCTAACTTTAATATCAAATACAATAATATTTATTAATTATTAGATGCCAGAAACTGTTTTATTAACCCATACATGGGTTAACTCATTTAATCCCATACCAACAAAATAAAATAGCTCAGTGATTATTATTCCCAATTATATTTGAGAAACAGATCCAGAGAAAAAAGCAACTTGCTGTCCAAGGCCACAAAGGTAGTAAGATTTGATCCCAGGAAACCAGGCCCTAGAACCTACACAAAAATCCAGAAGGTTTTTTGCTTTTCTAATATCTAAATTATTATAAAATAAAAAGGTTAAAGATCCTAAATCATCCCAGCTAGTAAAAGCAATCACATAGTGGCACGAGCCAAGCTATTCATGCTGTTTGACAAAGTCCAAGTATGGGGGACGATCCTGAAAACAGGAGACTCCACAGCTGGCTCCTGCTATTCTCTCTCATTTTGTTTATGGCAATCTTTATAATTGTGGGAATATTTCTGGGCTGGCTCCTGCTATTCTTTTTCATTTTATTTATGGCAATCTTTATAATTGTGGGAATATTTCTGGGGTTTCATGATAAAGTGACTACTCATCTTAGTTACGCCTATCTAAGCAATCATAATGAAACTAATTCCACGAAGAATTAGTTTCTATAGAACAAAATAACAAGACGGTCACGCTCTGTCTAGCACCTTTCTCTTTGTGTACTGTTTTTTAGTTTTAGCGAAAGCCAATAAGCAGAAATCAATAAAGGTCATGTTAATCATTGCAAAGGAAAAATGAAAGAAGGCTATGGCTGTAATCCAGAAAATGATCTAAGATTTGGAAAAACAAAAATATCCTAACATATAAATAAAGTTCCTCCGAGGCTGTCAGGAGGAGATGCTTGCAACCTAATCCTGTGTCTGTGTCTCCTCATTCTCCGACGCCGTCCTTTCCTACGAGACCCACCCCGGCTGGAGCTGGACTCCGGCAAGTGGCGCCCAACATGTGGGGCTCGACTAGGTAAGCCTTTCTACAGGGACGGATAGGACTCTGCTCATGGGTACTGCAGACCCCTCTGTGAAGGAATACAGAGTTAAGAGTGAGCAGAAAGACAGAACTTAGAGAAGCTATGGGCCATAAGGAGTCAAAGGAACGACGACTCTTTATTGATATTATTAAGCATATGATTGACAAAAGAGGTGTTAAGGTTACTCATGCTCAACTGGCTAGATTTTTTACCTTTGTAGAGACCTGTTGCCCTTGGTTTCCGAAAGATGGTAGTCTCGATATTAGAACATAGAACAAGATAGGGGAGGAAATGTGGTTATACTATTCTAACCATGGTCCTGAAAATGTACCCGTGGAGGCATTCTCTTTATGGGCATTGTTAAGAGATATGTTAGATCCTATGCCTAGCTCACAGCCTTTACACAAAAAATTACGGGAGACACATAACGCTGCCCCCACTGAAGAGACACCTCTATTACAAAAATCAGCCTCTCAAGTACTGGTAATAAATGAAATGAAATCAGAAGATGAGGACAAAGATAATAAAAGAGTTGAAGGGGGAGACAATCAATTGTCCTCCGAAGATGAGGTAGCCCTTGAGGAGGAGGCTGCTAAATATCATGAACAAGATTGGGAACTTTTTGCAAACGCCACAGCCCCTAAATGCGGCTCTGTGATTAATCTACATAGACAGAAGTTCCACAGAACAAGGCCTTAGTTCGTAAAAAACCCTTGCCACCTATTAAGAATATTGGCTTTAAGGGAGCAATACAGGAGGTCTTGCGAGATGGGGATTTAACTTTTAAATGTTTTCCAGTGACTTTTGATGATGAATGGGACGAAACTCAGTGGGAACCACTCCCTTATAAGGTCTTAAAGGAACTAAAAAAGGCCTAGACGCCCTGACCATATGGAGGTGGTCACGGCATGTGTAGGTCCCCCTCATGCTCTCTTGGTGCAAGGTCATGGCCAATTACAAGTAAACAAGATTAATCATACCTATTATGTATCCTGTTCAAAATGTATATTAACTAATTGCATTGATCCAACTGTTGGACCAACTGTCTTTTTTTTTTTTTTTAAAGATTTTATTTATTTATTTGACAGAGAGAGACACAGCGAGAGAGGGAATACAAGCAGGTGGAATGGGAGAGGAGAAGCAGGCTTCCCATGGAGCAGGGAGCCCGATGTGGGGCTCGATCCCAGGACCCTGGGATCATGACCTGAGCTGAAGGCAGCCGCTTAACAACTGAGCCACCCAGGCGCCCCCCAACTGTCTTTATAGTTGTTCATCAACCTCCTTATGTAGTGTTACCTGTAAAATTAGAAGAACATTGGTATGATGATCCTGGCATGTATACGATTCAACTTGTAGATAAAGCCTTATGCCACCCTAAGAAATTTATTGCAGCACTTATATTAGGTATTACTGCTCTTATAGGAATCATAAGTTCTTTTGCTATATCTACAACTGCTTTAGTACAGGAAATACATACTGCACATCATGTGGATAGATTAACCCAGAATATTTCAACTGCACTTTATTTGCAGGAACAAATAGACAAGAAGTTTGAGGCACGATTAAATGTTCTAGAGGAAACTATATTATAGGCAGGAAATCAAATTCAAAATCTCAAAACTCGGTTAACCACTAGATGCCATGCACAATATAAATGGATCTGTGTCACTCCCCACCATTATGATTCCTCATCTGTCCCTTGGGACAACGTCAAAAATCACCTATGGGGAATATGGAGCAATGATAATGTATCCTTGGACTTAAGCTCCTTGCAAGAAAAAATTAAAGACATTAGTTGGGCACATGCGTCCTCAGCCACAGCCTCAGAAGTTGCAGATTCCTTTCTTGCCACTTGGCAGAAATACACCTCCACTACTGCCTGGTTTCCATCCCTCATCAATCTAGGTATATCAGCACTAATTATTATCTCCCTTTTGTTTCTCTTTCCAGTCTTCGTCAAATTACTAAGTAGAGGAATAAAACAAATTCATTTGGAATTGAAGACTTTGCAACTGAAGGCCAAAAATAAAAAAGGGGGAGATGGCGCGAGCCAAGCTACTCATGCTGTTTGACAAAGTCCAAGTATGGGGGACGATCCTGAAAACCGGAGACTCCACAGCTGGCTCCTGCTATTCTCTCTCATTTTGTTTATGGCAATCTTTATAATTGTGGGAATATTTCTGGGCTGGCTCCTGCTATTCTTTTTCATTTTATTTATGGCAATCTTTATAATTGTGGGAATATTTCTGGGGTTTCATGATAAAGTGACTACTCATCTTAGTTACGCCTATCTAAGCAATCATAATGAAACTAATTCCACGAAGAATTAGTGGAATTCTTGTTATACTTGTTATATATTTATATATATATAAATAACAATAACAAGACGGTCACGCTCTGTCTAGCACCTTTCTCTTTGTGTACTGTTTTTTAGTTTTAGCGAAAGCCAATAAGCAGAAATCAATAAAGGTCATGTTAATCATTACAAAGGAAAAATGAAAGAAGGCTATGGCTGTAATCCAGAAAATGATCTAAGATTTGGAAAAACAAAAATATCCTAACATATAAATAAAGTTCCTCCGAGGCTGTCAGGAGGAGACGCTTGCAACCTGATCCTGTGTCTGTGTCTCCTCATTCGCCGACGCTGTCCTTTCCTACGAGAGACCCACTCCGGCAACATAGCATATGAAGAAGTCAGGTTTTTTTAATATTAGAATATGATCCCATAACACCATAAAATCTGATTAATGGTACATAGTGAAAAGATTAGGCTAATGTTTAATTTAATAGAGAGTAAGACATAGAAGATAGAGAGGGGAGATGGAAAGGAGAGAAAAAAGGAAAAAGGAAAAATAGGGAAAGAGGGAAGGAAAGAGGGAGGAGGGATTTGAGACTATAATCCAGTTAAGCATCAGGTTAATAGTTGGTCAGGCATTCAAAATATAGAATGAAGGTAAGGATCAAGGGGATAATAGTTGTCTTAAAGACAGATGGAAATATCATCTCATTGCTTTAGCTGGCTCTTGTGTTCCTCCCAATGCCTCCAAACATCTTCCAGGCACTTTCAGCCCTGGCTTCTGCCCATCTGCAAACACTGCTTGGCTCCCCAGGTACACACCAATCTGTAAGACTCTTTCTGAAGACTCTGCCTCAGACAAGGAAGAGGTGAGGGGAAGGGTCATGTGGGACAAAGAATATCTGTTGTGAATAGCTGCCTTGGCAGGATGGTGTCCGACCCTATGTTTCCTGAAATATGATTTCTTAATCTGGAAAGATGCTTAATGCACAGTTCTTTGGTTTGGGTCAAAGTGCTCTTTGCCTAAAGATAATCTGGAGATTTACTGGCTATTTTTAGTCATTTTAATTTTAATAAAAAGCCTTATTTTGCTCTTATTTATGATGTTTTGATTTCTTAACTAAGGCAAAATTATTTTATTTTAACTTCCATTGTATTTATTGAATCCATTTCTCTCACTAGAATAAAAAAAACATTCTTTTTTTTTTTTTAAGATTTTATTTATTTATTTGACAGAGAGACAGATAGTGAGAGCAGGAACACAAGCAGGGGGAGAGGGAGAGGGAGAAGCAGGCTTCCTGCTGAGCAGGGAGCCCGATGGGGGGCTCGATCCCAGGACCCTGGGATCATGACCCGAGCCAAAGACAGACACTTAACGACTGAGCCACCCAGGCACCCCATAAAAGAACATTCTTAAAGACAGGAACAGTACCTAATTCAAATACCAATCCTTGACAACTGACAAAGAGCCTAGTATTATACTTTAATGTTTTCTAGCAAACATTAGCATGGAAAAGCTGGTAAGTTTAGAGGTATGCCTCTTTTAAAAAATCAAATAAATTTAAAATCACAAACTGATATGTGACTATTAAAGAAGTAAAAGAATCTAAAGCTGGATAAAGAAAAAGGTAATAATCCTTCCTTTTCCCATTCTGCCTTCCCAAAGAAACTAATGTTATTTGTATTTGTAACATTATTTATAATTTGTATTCTTCTATAACTTTCTCCATGCTTGTGTAAATATATGCTTATATGTAGGGGTTTTAGTTGTCATTTTTTAAACATAAACTGGAATCATACTATACTCATTATTCAGCTTCTCTAACTTAGCTATATAGCATGGTCATCCCTCTATGTTAATAGGTATACATCTATCTTTCTTCTTGATAGCTACATATGCTTTATATTTTTAAAGCTCTGCCATAGAGAGATCACCATTTATTTAATCATTCTCCTACAGATAGATATGGAAGTTGCTTGTCACTACAAGTAACACTGTAATAGATATCCTTATACACATGTGCTTTTGTATCTATGGGATACACTGGCAAAGGAAGGAACATGGGCTGAAGGTTTTATATATATATATATAAAAATATATATTCTAATATATATATATATATATATATATATATATTAGCTGGACTACAATTTGCCTGATCATTTTCCAAAAATCATCAATTCAAATTCCCACCAGCAAGACATGAGAGCAAAAACTTACCTATATCCTCACCTCTTTTAATTTTCTCATGGATGAAAAATATGGTCTTACTGTTGTGTTAATTTGCACTTTCCCAAATATCAATAAAGTTGAACATCCTCTCATATGCTTATGGGGCATTTGAATTTATACTTCAATGATTTGCCTTTCATAACATTTACCTATTTTTCTATTAGATTTTATTTATTTTATTAATTTGTTGGGCTATTTACAGTGAGGAATTAACCCTTTGTCATTTGTATTACAAATACCTTTTCTTCAAAAAAAAAAAAGAAGTGTTGTTTGATTCTTATTTAGGGCATACACTGACAAATTTTTTAAAAATTCCTTATGGCAGGGCACCTGGGTGGCTCAGTCATTAAGCATCTGCCTTCGGCTCAGGTCATGATCCTAGGGTCCTGGGATCGAGCCCCATGTCAGGCTCTCTACTCGGTAGAAAGCCTGCTTCTCCCTCTCCCACTCCACCTGCTTGTGTTCCTTCTCTCGCTGTCGCTCTCTCTGTAAAAAAAAAAAAAAAAAAATCTTTAAAAAAAATAAATAACAAAATAAAAATTCCTTACGGCTTTGGGTTTTCTTGCTTGCCTTAGGTAAGGCTATCCTACCACATGTTTATACAAATATTTTTCTATTTTTTTCTAAAATTGATATTTTTTATTTAAATACTTATAATCTACCTGAAGCTTATTTTTATATGTCATAAGCAAAAGGTCTGTTTTCTTTCAGGAAGATGGTTAATTATCAGCATTATTTATTAAATAAACCATACATTTCCAATTGAAATAAAACTTTATTACTTCTCTATCAGAAATGGACTGATACAGCGGGTAGAAAATCAGTAAAGGATAAAGTTGAACACAACACCATTAACTGGATATAATGGACATCTATACATTACTTCATCCAACAATAGCAGAATATACATGCTTCTCAAGCTCACATGGAACATTCACCAAGACAGACCAATTATGGGTCATAAAACATCCTAAACAAATTTAAAAGAATGAAAATCACACAACATCTGCTCTCAAATCACAATGGAATTAAACTAGAAACCAGTAACAGAAAGATAACTGGACAATGATTAAATACGTGAACATTAAACAACATTCACATGGGTCAAATAAGAACTCTCAAGATAAATTTAAAATATTTTGAACTAAATGAAAATGAAAACAACTTGTGAAAATTTGTGGGATGCACTGAAAGTAGTGCTTAAAGATAAATTTATAAAAGCATTGAATGAATATATTAGAAAACAAAAATCTAAAATCAATAATCTAAGTTTCTACCTTAGGAAACTAGAAAAAGAAAAGCAAATTAAATCCAAAGTAAGCAGAAAAAAGTAATCATAATATTTAGAGCAGAAATAAATGAAACTGAAAACAGAAAATCAGTAGAGAAAAATCGTCAAAACCAAACTGGTTCTGGGGCACCTGGGTGGCTCAGGCAGCTAAGTATCCAACTCTTGGTTTCAGCTCAGGTCATGATCTCACAGTCATGGGATCGAGCCCCATGTTGGGCTCTGCACTCAGTGGGGAGTCTGCTTGAGATTCTCCCTCCCTTCCCTTCTACCCCTCCCCCTCTCACATGTGTGCATGCACGTGCTCTCTCTCTCTCTAAATAAAATCTTTAAAAAAAAAAGCTGGTTCTTTGAAAAGATCAATAAAGCTGATGAACCTCTAGCCAGGCTAACTAAGGAAAAAAGATGACACAAACCACTAATATTAGAAATGCATGTGAGGACGTCACTACTGATCCTGTGAACATTAAAAGGATAATAAAGGAATACTATAAAAACTGTATACCCACAAATTTGATAACCTAGATGACATGGACCAATTATATGAACAACACAACTTGCCAAAATTCACACAAAAAGAAACTGACAACCTGAATAGGCCTATAACTGTTAAAGTAATTGATTCAATAATGGATAACCTTCCAAAACAGACAGTACTAAGCCCAGAGGGGTTCACTACCAAACGTTTAAGAAAGAAATTCTACCAATCCTCTACAATCTCTGTCAGAAAACAGAAGCGGGGGAATACTTCTTAACTCATTCTACAAGGTCAACATTACCCTAATACCAAAGACAGACAAAAATAACACAAGAAAAGAAACATACAGACCAATATCACTCATGGAGACAAAAAAAAAAAAAAAAAAAAAAAATCCTCAACAAAATATTAGCAAAACTGAATCCAATAACATATAGAAAGAATCGTACACCGTGACCACATGGGATTTACCACAGGTCTTTAAAGCTGGTTCAACATTCGAAAATCAATTAATGTAATCTGTCACATCAATGGGTTAAAAAGAAAAAAAAACAGGATTAAATCAATAGATAAAGGAAAGCATTTGATAAAATCCAACACCCATTTATAATAAAAACTCTCATAAATTAGAATTAGAGGGGGAACTTCCTCAACTTCCTCAACAAGAATATCTACAAAAAACTTACAGCTAATGTTAATCCTTATGCTGAGAAACTCAAAGTTTTCCCCCTAAAATTAAGTGCAAGGCAAGGGTGTTGCCTCTCACCACCATTTTCAATATCATGATGGAAGTTCTAGCTAGTGCAGTAAGACAAGAAAAGGAAATAAAAGGTACACAGATTGACAATGAAGAAATAAAACTGTCTTTGTTTGCAAATGATATGACTGTCTATGTTGAAAATCCAAAAGATTTGACAAAAAAACCTCCTGGATCTAATAAGCAATTATAGCAAGGTTGCAAGATTAAAATGTTAATATACAAAAGCCAATCACTTTCATATATACAAGAAATGTACAAGGGGAATTTGAAATTAAAAACACAATATCATATACATTAGCCCCCCAAAGAATAATTTCAACTTAGGTAAAAATCTAACAAAATATGTATAAGATCTATATGAGCAAAACCACAAAATTCTGATGAATGAAATCAAAGAAAAACTGAGTAAGTGGAGAGATATTCCATGTTCAGTATTGTCAAGATTCAAGACGTGCATTCTTCCTAACTTGATTTATAGATTCAATGCAATCCCAATCAAAATCCCAGACAATTATTTTGTGAATATTGATAAACTGATTCTAAAGTCTGTATCAAGAGGTAAAACCCAAAATAGCCAACACAATATTGAAGGAGAAGGAGGAGATTTTAAAGTTTATATAAAGAGGTAAAAGACCCTGAATAACTAATACAATATTGAAGAAGACCAAAATTGGAGGGCTGATATTACTGAACTTCAAGACCTACTATAAAACTATAGTAATCAAGGCAGTGTGGTACTGGCAAAAGAACAGACCAATAAATCAATGGGACAAAATACAGATCCCAGAAATAGACCCACATAAATATAGTCAGCTGATCTTTGATAAAAAGAGCAAAGGAAATATGAGGGAGTAAAAAAACCAGAAAACAATCTTTACAAAAAATGATGGAGTAAGTAGACATCCACATACAAAAAAATTAATCTAGATACAGACTTCACACCCTTCATAAAAATTAACTCAAAATGGATTACAGACCTAAGTGTAAAGTGCAAAACTATAAAACTCATAGGAGATAACAGGAGAAAACTGAGATGACCTTAGATGTGGTGATGCCTTTGTAGATATAATACTAAAGACATGATTCATAAAAAGAAATAATGGATAAGCTTGCTGCATTAAAATTAAACATTTGTGCTCTGCAAAAGACAACGTCAAGAGAATGAGAAAACAAGCCACAGACCAGGAGAAAATATTTGTAAAAGATACATCAGATAAAGAACTGTTATCCAAAATATACAAAGAACTCTTAAAACTCAACAATAAGAAAACAAACAACTCAATTAAAAAATGGGCTAAAGAGCTTAACAGACCTTTACAGACACCTCAACAAAGAAGATGTACAGATGTCAAACGAGCATATGAAAAGACGCTCCACATCATATGTCATCAGGGAAATGCAAATTAAAACAACAAAATACCACTACACACCTACTAGAATGGCCCAAACCTGGAACACTGACAATACTAAATGCTGGTGGAGGTGGAGCAAAAGGAACTCGTGTCTATTGCTGGTTGCAGTGCAGAATGGTAGAGTCCCTTTGGAAGACAATTTAGTGGTTTCTTACAAGACTAAACATTCTGTTACCATAAAATCCAGCAATCTTGCTCCTTGGTATTTACCCAAAGGAGTTGAAAATTTATGTCCACATAAAAACTTGCACACTCATGTTTATAGCAGCTTTATTCATAGTTGCCAAAAGTTGTCCTTCAGCAGGTTAATGGATAAACTGTGGTATATCCAGACAATGGAATATTATTCAGCACTAAAAAGAAATGAACCATCAAGTCATGAAAAGACATGGAGGAACTTTAAATGCATATTACTATGTGAAAGAAGTCAATCTGAAAAGGCTGCATAATATATGATTCCAACTATGTGACACTCTGGAAAAGGCATAATTATGTAGACAGTAAAAAGATCAGTAATTGCTAGCATGTTGGAGGGGAAGAGATGAATAGGTGGAGCACAGAGGAATTTTAGGGCAGTGAAAATCTTCTGTATGATACTATAAGGATAGATACCTGTCATTATACATTTGTCCAAACCCTTAGAATGTACAACACCAAGACGAACCCTAAGGTGAACACTGGATTTTGGGTGATTATGATATGTCAACATAAAAGTTCATCAATTGTAGCAAATGTACCACTCTGGCGGGGGACGTTGACAGCTGGGGAGATAATCCATGTGTGGGGCACGGCAGGTATATGAGAGATCTCTGCACCTTCCTATCAGTTTTGCTATAAACCTAAAATTGCTCTAAAAAAATCAAGTCTTAATCATTTTAGTTTGAGTGATTTGAGTGATTTTAATTTATTTTTATATTTTTTAAAGATTTGTTTACTTGTCTTAGAGAGAGTATGCACATGCATGAGTAGGGAAGGGGCAGAGGGAGAGGATCTCAAGCAGACTCCCTATGGAGCGCAGAGCCCCACGCAGCGCTTGATTTCACAACCCTGAGATCCTGACCTGAGCTGAAACCGAGAGTTGGATGCTTAATCGACTGGGCCACCCAGGCACCCTGAGTGATTTCAATTTATTATTTATTTAATTTGCTATTTTAAAATGTTGGGTTTAGGGCACCTGGGGGGCTCAGTCATTAAGCGTCTGCCTTCGGCTCAGGTCATGATCCTGGGGTGCCGGGATCAAGTCCCGCATTGGGCTCCCTGCTCGGCGGGAAGCCTGCTTCTCCCTCTCCCACTCCCCCTGCTTGTGTGCCTGCTCTCGCTATCTCTGTCAAATAAATAAAATCTTAAAAAAAAAAAAAATGTTGGGTTTATATTAACATAAAAAAGTGAAGTTAAATCAAAGAAAATATTTCTTTAGGTAATATATGCTGCAAACATGTATTCACATCTATATTATTGCCTATAATTCAGAAATTCCCTGTGGGAATTCTTTTTTTTTTTGAAGATTTTATTTATTTGACAGAGAGAGACATAGTGAGAGAGGGAACACAAGCAGGGGTGAGTGGGACCGGGAGAAGCAGGCTTCCCATGGAGCAGGGAGCCTGATGTGGGCCTAGATCCCAGGACTCTGGGATCATGACTTGAGCCGAAGGCAGATGCTTAGCAACTGAGCCAACCAGGCACCTCCCACAGGGAATTTCATTTTAATTGCTATTCTAAATAGTAATTTGTAATTGCATTTGTAATGCTTTTTATTGTAAATTAATAAACATCCTTCATGACCAATGCTAGAAAGCTAATAAATATTTTATTAAAAGCAAGTCATTAAAATTCTAATTGTAGTGCAGTATGCTTCCATAAAGAAATACGTCTTCAAAATGCTGTGAATAACTGAACATCTATAACTCTTGACATCTAACAGTGCTACCAACAAAAATCTCTTAATTCTAGAAAAAAAAGCATATCAGACAATTTGAGACCTATAAGGGACCTTTGAAATATCTAATCTATTTGCCTTATTTGCACATTAAGAAAATGAGATCTGGTCAAGTTAACTGCCTTAGCTAACATTATAGAACTGGCTATTGGCTGAACGAGTCTTCCCAATTCCAGTCTATGGTGTTTGGTTTCAATAACTTTTAGTGTAATTTATCCATATAAAATGAAAGAAAAACATGGATAGGAGAGTTGAAATTATAACAATGTTATAGTGATAAGGGATGATTTTTATATTAATAGCTTAATTTTATTCTATAAAATACATAAGTATTTATAAAATGCAATGATTACCAATAATATAACAGGATATTCTTAAAGAATATTTTGTATAAGCTCCAGTAATATAGATATTTAAGAGTAATAAATTATAATTATAAAAAGCAATCTCTGAAAAACAAAGTAGCCCAAATTTTTAGTATCAGAGAATATTTAAAGTTTAGTACATATATTTGTTTGGTATTTTATGCAGACTTACACTACTTTAACTAAAGAAAAAAAGGAAATGTACTCTCAGGAAATGAAAGACCTCAAAGAACATTCATAACATTTTACAGTTCATTAAACATCTAGACACTATGCAAGATACTGACATTCACAGATGGTGAAGAGGGAAAAAATCTCTGTCCTCAGGCACTCAACAAAGAAAAAGTGGCAGCCAAATAAAGTAAGAAGTATGGTACATTTTTCTCTGTCTTTAGGCCTTTGCTCCTGCCCTGGTTATGAAGGGAGAAAAAGAGAAGGAAGTATCTAGCTGTAACGGTGACGGAGCTGGGAGAAGACAAGATAGGGGAGAGAATGTTAGAAAAGCTTCTCAGAAAAGGTGATGGAATACGCTGTGTTTGAGAAAGATGAGTAGGAGTCTCCACGCAGACAAAAGTCTGAGAAGGTTTTTTTCAGGAAGAGAACTGCGTGGTGCAGAGAGACAATAGAGCATCTCTTGGAGGACCACAAACACATCGAGGTAAAGATTATGCCTTTTCTTTTAGACATCATGAGTCTGGCATACTTTCAGAACATATATTGGGGTTCTTTTTTTTTTAAGATTTTGCTTATTTATTTGAAAGAGAGAGAGCATGAGCCAGGGGGAAGGGCAGAGGAAGAGGGGCAAGCAAACTCCCCACTGAGCGGGGAGCCTAATGCGGGGCTCCACCCCAGGACCCTGAGATTGGGACCTGAGCCGAAGGCAGACACTTAACTGACTGAGCCACCCAGGGACCCCCACATATTGGAGTTCTGTAGGCAACCGGAAATAAAAGTTTTAGGCTTAAGAGAGAGCTTGGTTGAACCCAGAGTCAAAGCCATTAGGGAGTAAGTGACTTATGGATGAGACAGTCCAGGAAACATGTACAGAATGAAAAGAGGATCAAAATGGCATTCTTAGAAATACAAGCCCTTAAGGTCTAAAAAAGGAACCCAAATGGACACACACAAAAAAAGGAGAACAAGAGAATGAAGAACTAAGAAACTAGGGCAAACTAAAGACCAATATTTCAAGGGTGGAGTAGGCAAGAGTATCAAACGCAGCAGACGCAAGGACTAAAATGTGTCCACTGTTCCTTGGTGACTTTAGCTAGGGCAGTTATAGTCCTGTAGTGGGGTGTACACCCAGACTATAGTAGACTGAGTGATTAATGATTTTAAGGAAGTAGATGCTGCCACCATAGACTTTTCTTTCAGAAGGTTTAGCTACAAAAGTAGAGGAGGCAAGAACAGGTGCTGATGCAGTTAAGTTTACAGGTTTGGTAGAAGGAATCTGAATGAGTTTCTTAGGATGATTTCTGTTTTCTCTGGGTAGGAGAAGGTGAGGTGTTTCACTAAGACTCCGCAAAGAAGTGCTGAGGCGAGTGAAGGTCAAAAACAGACACTGTGAAGACTAACGAGCTGACCACGAAAACCTAGGAAGGTCAGGAGTTGTTGTGGACCCGCGTAAGGTTGTGGGGAACCTTATGAACTCACTAAAGGAAATGTTAAATATTAATACTAGTCCTGGCGATTTTATCAGTAAGGGAGTACCTAGAGCAAAGTATAGAGAAATTTTTTGTATTCTTTAATTAGCAAACTGAAATTAAGCAAAAATGTTTAAAATCTGAATAATGTTTACTAAATATGTATATTTTTATATACACCTAGAGATTTGCATAAAAGAAAATATATAAAAGCAATCCTTTTAAACTTATCACTTATTTTCTTAGTAAGAGAAAAAAATCAAAGTTAGTAATGTTCTAGTGAAATAAATTAATTACTAGGAACTTAAAGCATTATATCCAGTCTTTCTGTTGAGGTAAGATTTTTAAAAATATCCTATGGGTGTGAAATGTGAAATATTCCACTTAATCTCTCTAACTCCTTAATTATGATGCTATGTGTAGTTTATTTTAAATGACTGAAAAGTAATTGAACAAAAAGTTCTGATGAAGTATTCTTGATAAGAAGCAACCATTCTCCCTTTCTTTCCCCCCCCCTTCCCTCTAATGTACTACCTATAACAATTATTTGGAACTGTTTGTTCCAGTTTGTTGAGGTCATACTTTTACAGCTGAAAATAAGTGTAAGCGATGGAAGGTGTTTGCTTCAATAAAATCAAAACTGCTTTTCTGATAATATTAATTTCTATTTACAAACTTGCCATTTTGCATTTAAAAATTAAGATGACTATTAGCTCCAAAATTCAAGTGTAAAAACTGCCTTTGTACATTATAATAAACAATCACTATCTGGGATTACTACTTTGATTCTAGGGTGATACTTCTGGAAAAATTCTAAGTTTGTTCCTAAAATAGCAGCAGTTAATTCCTCTGGAGAGACAGATTTTGTTAATCTAGCGCCTGGTTAGTGAACTTGGTAGGTCATCTACACGGTTAGATCAGAACAAGAGTTACCATCTCTTCTCCAAGAGTTGATACACTCACAAAAAATGCCCAATATACACTCAACATCTATTCTGTAAACTGTTACTTCTAGTGTCACCACAAAAGATCAGCAATATCTGGGGCGCCCGGGTGGCTCAGTCCTTAAGCGTCTGCCTTCTGCTCCGGGCATGATCCCGGGGTCCTGGGATCAAGCCCTGCATCGGGCTCCCTGCTCAGCCGGAAGTCTGCTTCTCCCTCTCCTGCTCCCCCTGCTTCTGTTCCCTCTCTTGCTTTCTCTCTCTCTGTCAAGTAAATAAATAAAATCTCTAAAAAAAAAAAAATCAGCAATATCAGTTGGTCTAAAACTTCTCTGAAATAAATCATAATGTTTATTCTTTCAAAAAGGAAGTGATTTTTGACAGTGCTGATCACAGAGATTTAAAACATACATATATACACAAGCACATAAGTATATAATTTGCAAAGGTAAGAGGTGTAGTTTTTATTATAATATTTAATTTTCTTAAAAACTGCATTATTATAAATTATAATTAAGTTGTAACATAATAAATGCAACATGTAAGTATTATTTTATTACTACCATTAACGGTGACCATTTGTGTCAGGCACTATGGTAGAAGACTAACATACATCATTTCATTTAATCACAACCACTCTATGATATAAATATTATTACCTATATTTAAGAATGGGTAAATTGAGGTTTCAAGAAATTTAACTTGCTCAATGACTCATTTCAAATAAGTTGAGAAAGCTAGGAGTTGAAACCAGGTCCATATGATTCCAACACCCATGCTTTCAAGGACTAGGCTAGGGAAGTATCAGTTTGCTATTTATTAAAATCTTTAAGTGGATGGATTATATGATCAATGGGCTTAAAGCAAAAAAAGTAAAATTTTTTTCAAAAGGAATCAATGTCTTATATCATTTTTCTTTATTGAATCTATTACCTGTCTGTTGGTGATTTCTCTTCATATTCATTATATTTCCTAAAATAAAATGTTCCTATACTTAGAAAAATAATATTCCCATATAATATGTCAATTTTTAGAACCATAAAAATAGTGCATGTTTCAAAAGTAACTGTAGGGAGCAAGGGCTCATTCACATATACTGGGTGGGGTGGTCCTTCTTTATTTCTCCCTATTCTAACAACACAGTTCTACCAGATGTCTTCACTGACCTCCACTGGCGGACTCCATTTCTTACAATTTTATTTACGGCTTTTTGCACCTGTAAGTTTAAAGTAACCAACTAATTATCAATAACAAAAACTTCTATGTTAAGCACACAGTGATTAAATTCTGTTAATCTTGTCTTGGAACTCAAAACTATAGTGACTTTGAAAATAAAAAAGGGGGTAAATACATTAGACTAAGAAACCAAAGTAGAGAAAAAAAGAAACAAAAGTATTTCTATTTTGAGTAACTGGTCGTTGAAGAATAAATATTAATAGCTCAAATCTGGCCCATCTTTTCTCCTTCTTACCTCCGGTTGACTGGAAATATTCAAAATGAGAGCCCATAAGTCTGCTCTCAGTGCCGTGGGGCTTCCTTGTCGGATATACTGTTGAGCAGCTGCACCATCTTGTTCTGCTAGAACTGTCAGAAGTGTAGAAAGATCTCATTAGAAAATTCATAATGTAAGAAATAACACTGAAATCCTTAATTAAAATATCTTTGGGGAAGCTAACATTTCATCTTATATCTAACATTACATCACGTCTGGACAACCTTCTTTTACTCTCTGAATTTTGATGTGGCCCTGTTTACAGCCCTATACGTGTCAAGCCTTAAATTCCCCCACCTTCTACCTAATCTGGTAAAAGTTTTTAATGTAAGTATCTGGAAATCACTTTGCTTTAACTATAGCTGTACATATATATATATATAATCTTTGGGTTCCATGATCAAGTAAAGTCATATTTACAAATAACTCAAATTTCTTATGCATATTCTCTAAGTTATGAATGTTCTAGTATTTGGAAGTAGTATGGTATTTGAAGTATTATGGTTAAGAATTATAAAGGTGATGTGCCCTGGGTGTCATACGCAACTAATGAATCGTTGAACACTACATCAAAAACTAATGATGTATCATATGGTGGCTAATTGAACATAATATAAAAAAAAAAGAAAAAAGGAATTATGAAGGATGTAAGATATCTAATTTATTAGATGACTTCCTAGCTATCTGCCAAAATCAACAGAAAAGAGAGATTTTTTTTTAAAAAGAGGTAAAAAATAAAAGATCTAATAACCTTTAAGAAGGCCAAAAACTATTTGTAAGCAGCCAAGTTCACAAAATTAATATATTATCCTTTTGCTTTCATTTTCATTTTTATTTTCTTTAATGAAAATACCAACTATTAAGTCTGGAAATAAAGGCTCTCCCCAAACAAACAAACAAAACAAAACAAAACAAGCAAAAAAAAGATATACCAGACAACTGCTGGTATTTATCTAACATAAGTTTTCTTATTATTTTCTTCTTAAAAGGGAAAAATAAAAGCTTATACTAAATGAAAATGACATAACCTAAAGAAATAAAGGGATCATATAAAATAAAAAGAAATGAGACATATCCTTTAATTTGCAATTGTGTTTAATGCAAATGTCAAACATATGAGGGAAAAATGATGAAGTCTTGAATAAACATGTTCTTGAAAAACTGAACTAGGGAGTTGAGAACATGGCAGTACAATTGCCATAGAAGGTACTTTGTGATCCAAAGACTTACCTGCACTTCGTATTTCAAAGACAAAACAAGGAAAAGAATCTTCAAAAGGTAGGGGAAAACTATTCCCCGGAACACTAAGAGCCGCTTTGGCTATTAAGTCTTACCATTGTGAACAGTCATCGAGAAGCATGAAAGTTATAGTTTCTCCTGATGCAAGGGCATATTCCCATTAACACTAATGAAAAGTGTGTCGGTGCATCAAAGAGAGAGCCTGCCTCTTTGATTTTAAAATGAAATTCTATTGCTGAATGGAGTAAGCTAACATTCTTGAAGAATGTGTGTCTGCATTTATTATTTCCTTTTTAGTGAACCATCTGTGTGCTTCTTTATCTAACATTTATTGATGAAGCCAAAATGATGCATTTCTCCTCTTTATAAAGATTCCCATTATATTAACTACACAACTAAATATTACTCTTTTTTAGATTTTTAACTTTTTAGAGACTGAATTTCAGTTGGAGGTATAGAATGCAGACATTTACTTCAGACTGTTTCATTTTCAGAAAGTATAAGTATAATCAAAAGCTTACCTTTTTGCCCAATACGTACATGCTCATTTTCAAAAAGTTCTAAAAATGATAAAATAAAATTATTAGACACAAATATGATCAACCACATTTAGAACAATATTAGGTATATTTTTTCTGCTATTGATACTGTTTTAAAGCTGATTGGCTCTATAGAGAACTACAAGAATATGTATCTTTATATGTAGAAAAATCTTTTTTCTAAGTTGTTTAAAGTTTATGGAAATTAAAAATAAGTACATTTAATCAGAAGAAAAAACTGATAATTTTCCTTTGTTAAAATAAAACAGAAGGGCGCCTGGGTGGCTCAGTTGGTTAAGCGACTGCCTTTGGCTCAGGTCATGATCCTGGAGTCCCTGGATCGAGTCCCGCATCGGGCTCCCTGCTCGGCGGGGAGTCTGCTTCTCCCTCTGACCCTCCTCCCTCTCATGCTCTCTGTGTCTCATTCTCTCTCTCTCAAATAAATAAATTTAAAAAAATAAAAAATAAAAAATAAAACAGAATATCTTTTCACAACAGAAAAATGTCTACTCATCTTGACAGCTTCATTTGCAAAACCCTACTTCTGCTCTCTAATCTGCTATGAAAGCATAGCTGAAAAAAGCCTTAATGCTATTATAGGTAAAATTCCACTATACAAATGCCATTTTAAAAGATTATATGGGAGAAAGAAAGATTTACTTTTTTTAAAAAAAGATTTTATTTATTTATTCATTTTGAGAGAGAGAAAGAGAGAGCACGTGAGCGCAAGAGAGCAGGAGGAGGGGCAGAGGGAGAGGGAGAGGGAGAGAGAAAATCTCAAACAGACTCCATACTGAGTGCGGAGGCCAACGTGGGGCTGGATCCCATGACCCTGGAGATCATGACCTGAGCCAAAATCAAGAGTCAGGTGCTTAACTGATTGAGCCACCTAGGCATCCCAAAGATTTGCTTTTAAAGTACCAATCATACTGGGAAAAGACTCGATAAACTAAATCACATTAAAAAAAGAAAAAACTTCTATTCATCAAAAGACACCATGGAGAGTGAAAAGGTAAGTCGCAGAGTGGGAGAATATATCTGCAATACATATACCTGGCAAAGGACTTGTATCTAGAACCTGTAAAGAACTCCTGGAAAAGACAGACAACTATCTGACACAATAGGCAAAACATGTGAACAGGTTCTTTACAAAAAAGGAGACCCAAAGGACCAGTAAAGTTATGGAAAGAGGCTCAACCACATTAGTCATCAGAGAAATGCAATTAAAACCATTATGAAATACACACCCATTGTAATGGTAAAATAAAAAACGGGCAATTCTACATTCAAAGGAAATGAAGCAAATGAACTTTTCAGACGAAGGTGGTGGGAATGTAAATAGTGCAGCCACTTGGAAAACTGGCAGCACCTACTAACACTGAATGTATGCACATCCTAGGACAATTAGCAATTTACTCTCAGGTATATACCTTAATGCATGCATATGTGCCCCAGGGGACATATACTAGAATATCATGGCAGCATTACTGGTAATAACCAAATAGTGGGAACAACTCAAATGACCATCAATAGTAGAAATCATCAACTGTATGATCCCATATCTATAAAGTAAAAAATAGGCAAAACTAACCTATGGTGTTAGAAGTCAGTATAGGTGTTACCCATGGAGGTGGTAGAGTCTAGAATTGTACTTGGAGGCTTCTGGGATGCTGGTAATACTCTATTTCTTGATCTAGTCAGAGGGTTCACAAGTGTTTTCACTTCATAAAAATTCACTGATCTGTATACTTAGGATTTGTGTCCTTTTCAGTATGCACATTATACTACTATAAATGTTATTCAAAAATTAGAGCAAAAAAAAAAAAAAGATTATGAAACTATGAGAGGGAAAGATTGTAGCTCTTCTCCCCATCCCAGAGAAAATCATTTTTTCAATTTCCTTTCTTCCTCTTTCTTCCCACCAGCTGAGAAAGGAGGAACTATTAATTGGATTTGTTAGATTCTACAACAGTGATTAGTTTGCCTTTTCTAATAAATGGGATAACCATGTGTTAAGGGCCATGAACTTACATGTGACTGTCTGGGTAAGTAGAGCCTGGGTCCCCTGGCAACCTGGTGACCATCTTGGCACTTGATTCCCTCCTCCCAATTTCTAGCAGTCCTGCTTTGAGGAGTAGAGAATAAAAACAACTGCATCAACTAAAGAGACTATCAGCCTCCTCTAGCAGATGTAGTGTTCCTTCCTCTGCTCCAACTGTCCCTTGTATGCCTTGTATGTAATAATAGCAAATACTACACTGATTCTTATCTGAATCTTACTTTCCATTATATCTTCACCAAGAGTAAAGATTATGTCATATCTTTGTGTTCACTAGTGTCTGGCCCTTAGCAGGGTCTCACATTTGTTGTGTCACAAGTGAATCAAAGAAGAAAGAACTATACTCCAGTTTAAGAAAACAATTAGGCTTTCTAAAGCATAGCTACTATAGGATTTAGAATAATATTAAGCAATTCTCATGGGTTATTTCAAAAATGAAAAACATAAATATCATTCAAGGTTGTATTATTATTATTTTCTTTTCCTTTTGTTATATATATGGCTATCACTGGCCATGAACAGAAATAGAAGATATCTGTCTTAGTCTGTTCAGATTACGATAATAAAACACCCACAGACTGGGTTATAAACAACAGAAATTTATTTCTTACAGTTCTGGGGACTGGAAGTCTAAGATCAGGGCACCAGTTTGGTTGGGCTCTGGTGAATGCCCTCTTCTGGTTTGCAGACTCCTGCCTCTTCTCTGTGTCCTCACATGGTGGAAGGAGCTAGAGAGCTCTTTCACAAGGGCGCTGATCTTATGCGTGAGTGCACCACCCTCCTGACCTAATCACTTTCCTGAGGCTCCACCTAATACCATCACCTAGGGGATTAGAACTTCAAAATAGTTCAGGATAAAAACATCTAAACCATAGCAGTATCTTCTTCTGTAAGATATCTGATATCTTCTTATAAAATAAAAAAGGACTATTAAAGGGGCTAGGAGGGGAGGCAGCATATAATGGCAGACTTTGGAGGCAGACTGTTTAGTTTTGAATCTTGGTTCTAGCACTTACTAGCTTTGTGACCTTGGGCAAGTTACTTAACATCTCCACTTCTTCAACTTTAAAATGGTAGTAATACTTATATCTCACATGACACTAGAAAATTAAAGCCACAATATTGTGTAACTATATGCCACCAGAATGACTACAAAGAAGATGGCATACATCAAGCATTAGCAAACATATAGGACAACTTCTACTCTCATACCTTGTTGGTGGAAGTGTAAACTGGTACTACGGTTTTTTCTTTGGAAATTATCTACTAAAGCCGAACTTATGCAAACCCCAGGAGAGAGAAATTGTCTTCCCAGGGGTATACTCAACAGTGGAGTATACATATGCTCACCAAAAGAAACATACTAGGATGTTCATAGCAGCCTTATTTGTCATACCCCAAACTTGAAACTTCCCAAATACTCATCAACAGCAGAATGAATAAATAAATGTGTGGTATATCAATACAGTAGAACATTATAATGCAAAAAAATTGCCCACAAATACATACAATACGGCTGAATCTCAGAAACATAATGTGGAATAAAAGAAGTCAAACATCAAAGGGTACATACTATATGCTTCCATTCATATGAAGTTCAAGAACTGGCAAAATTAATCTATACTGCTAGAAATCAGAATAGTGGTTATCTTTGACAAAGGAAATAAAGATTGAAAGAGGGTAGAAGGGGCCTTCAGTTTATTGATCTGGATGGTATTTTAATAGGTGTGTCCAATTCATAAAAATTCAATGAGCCATTCTCTTAGGATATATGTATTTTTCCTTTTTTAAAAAAATATAATCTCTACACCCAACTTGGGGCTCAAACTCACAATCCAGAGATCGAAGTCACACTCTCTACCAATTTAGCCAGGCAGCCTCCCCTGTACTTTTCTATATGCATTATACATTAATAAAGTTTTAAAAATGGTAATAGTACATACCTCCTAGAGCTGCTGGGGTTAAAATGAGATAATACACATGTAACATATAGTATGTACTCAATGATTTTATTATATTTACTATTATTATTAATAAGAAATAGCCAACTTCCTTATTTTATAGAGAAAGAAAAAAGTCCAGAAATGTAAAGTGACTTGTCCAAGTCACATAGCTAGCCAGTGGTGGAGGAAAGACTAGAACAATTCCACTACAATATAGGCCTCCATATTTTAAGTCAATTTTTACTTCTTGTTTATTATAGCTAAATACTAATCTGGTCTTTTATGAAAAACACATTGTATTTATGCACAAAAAGAGAAAAGCTGGGGAAATGTTCTGTTTGGTTAAGATTTAAAAGACACTAATTTTATAGCCTAAGTTTACACAAGGTAGAATATATGTATATAATTAACTTGGTGATACAAACAGTAATAAAAATAGATGGTAATGGCCAGTAAATGAAAATATGAGTGCTGCCAGTGACAATTTTACCAACAAAATGACTTAAGTATGTTAAATGACTTTTCAAAATTAAAGACCTTCAAATAAAAAGACAAAATCTAGTTGAATTCTGATAATTATAACATACAGAATTCTATTCAATAATTAACAGTAATCAAGGAGTAATCAAAAAGTATGCTTAGTTTTCAGACATAAAAAGTTACTAGATTAATTTGGAAATGACAAGATGAGCTTTCAACTCACTCTCATTTATCATTAATTATCTGCTGTATGGAAGAAACACTCACCAGGAGGCACTTGTGTAGAATCATCTATACCCAGCTGTCCTGTAGTTAAGCCGAGTTCTACAAAGAATTCTTTCTGAAAAATAACACACATAGAATTAACATACATCTCAGGCTTTGCTACACAGTATCAAAAAAAATCAGCCTCCTCCAAATGTAAGCTTAAATAAAAATCACAATGAAAAATGAATCTTTGCTTCCTTCAAATATCTTAAAAAGAAGATGATATTATTGAACTTTTCAAGAGTAATGTGTTAGTCAAATTTTGCTTTTTTTAAGTAATAGTAAGTAAAGTAAGTAAACTAAGTAAAGTAAGACATGATAATTATACTTTTGAGTAAAGAACTAGTAACATTCAAATCTTTCCTGAAACATACCCACATAGTATGTGTAGAACTCAACAATTTTATCTTCTAAATTCATTGTCTAAAATTCCCAATATGATTCTCTACCTGTTTTCTATGGTACTGTACTTCACTTCGCTTTTAATCAACTAAACACTGCAAATATCCAAAACAACTTAAATTAATTTTTAAGTAAAATTAGACTTTCAAGTGTTCTGCTAAACTAAGAACAAATTAGATTTATTCTCCAGACTTCCTCCACTTATCTAGTAATGTCTAGGGAAAGTAATCATGTTTGTCTGTTATTTTTTAAATATATAACAACCCCATATATTCACATTATTTTTATTCCCTAAGTAATTAAATATTTCTATTAATATTTGCCTCAGTGTTTTGTTATTATTCTAATTGCTAAAACCAAACTTCCTTCTCCTTTAAAAGATGGAATTAGTTTTGGGGCGCCTGAGTGGCTCAGTCGGTTAAGTGTCTGCCTTCGGCTCGGGTCATGATCCCAGGGTCCTGGGATAGAGCCCCACATTGGGCTCCCTGCTCTGTGGGAAGCCTGCTTCTCCCTCTCCCGCTTCCCCACTTGTGTTCCCTCTCTCTCTGTGTCTCTCTGTCGAATGAATAAATAAAATCTTTAAAAAAAAAAAAAAAAGATGTAATTAGTTTTAATCCTTCATAATTATATTATTATTTAACTTAGTGATTTATTTCTGCCCCTCATAAGACAGTTATCCAGCCTAACATGTACAGTCATTTCATTTTTGTATTGATTTTAAATAACTGATGTTATACTTCAATTTTTAACTAAACTTGGTTTTTACATATACTTTTAAAAAGCACTTCAATTATTTTTCCAATTTTTAATGACTAAAGAGGAAAAGTCCCTTCATACTACAGAAGGGACCTAGATCCAATAAACATGTCAATATTAGCTTCTGTAATCACAGTGGAGAATTTTACTTATGCTAAGACATGATAAGGCACAGAAACAGAACTCTGAACATTCATTTTCTATTTCACTGCTCTGTACTATTTTTCATTCAATATCAGTAGACCTGCACCCCAATCTCAGATTTCCTTCAAAACTCACCCAAGATACTAGGCCTTCTGGGATGCCTTCGTTGATATTCTGGGCTAATGGAAACAACTTTATATGCTATATGTATTACCTTTTATAAACCTCTACAAAGCATAGAATCACATCATATTGAAATTATCTTTTTATTGTCCATCTCCCCATTAACCTGAAGCTCCTGGAAGGTAAGGACTGTGTCTTACAAATATTTGTACGCCCAGTAGAGTGTGCTGAGTGACAAATAGCAGAGGGGCTCCATAAATATTGAATCACCCTGCTGAGCTCTAGTTTCCAACCTGTTGCCTCTATATGACTGAAACAGTAAACAGGAATGAGTTGACAATTTCACTTTAGAGTTAATAAATTTCAGTTTATTTAAAAAAATGTCTTTTTAACATGGATAAGTCTACATAACATTGTAAACTACGTTTGAAAGCCATCTATTAAAGGATCATTTGACTCAGTGAGCCTCACCAAGTTCAATACTCATACACACAGACCAGGGTCTCAAATAAAACATGCATCCTGGAGTCAGAATCGTATCACCAGGCCACATGACTCAAGGAAGGCAGGAACAACTAGCCCTCGTCACAGCAGGAAGAGAAGGACTAACCATACTCTTAGTGGGTATAGCCACAAGTTTTTTGAAAATTAGCCACAGGCTTTTGGTTCTTCAATAGCTAAGAATGAATCCACATCAGCTCCAGGTCCCCCCAGACAGACAGAAGACATACCTAGTCCCACTCACACACATGCTAAACGTTTTCATACAGTATCCTTTCCCTGCTTCTTTACCTAGCAAACTCCTTCAAACTAGTCCAAATGGCAGTACCTCTAAGAAGACTTCCCACCACTTCCAGCAGAAGAATCTGCCACTTCCTCTTCTGTACACTTTGTATAAACTACTACAAACAGGACTTCTAACATTTTTTAAAAAATAACTTCTTAAAAATTAATTTTTTTAATTGATTAGATTTTTAATAGTAATGATTAACAGTTATATACTGCTTACTAAGTTTCAAGTACCATCTATATGCTTTATATTTTAGTTTCCTAAGGCTTCCATAAAAAAAAAAAAAGTCCCACTAACTGGGTGGCTTTAAACAACAGAAATTTATTCTCACAGTTCTAGAGGCTAGAATCAAGGTGCTAACAAGGCCATGCTCTCCCTGAAGACTCTAGGGGAGATCTGTTCCAAGCCTTTCTCTTAGCTTCTGGTATTGCTGGCAACCTTTGGTGTTCCTTGGCTTATAGATGCCTAACTCCAATCTCTGCCTCCACTGTCTTAAGAAACTCTCCTCGTCTCTCTTCTGTGTCTCTTCTCTTATAAAAACACTAGTCGAATTGGATTTCCGGCCCATCCTATTTCTGCAAGATATTACCTTAATCATTTATCTCTTCCTTTACCCTTCAACAACTCTGAAAAGACCCTCCACAATATAATTTTGCATGTGGTCAAACTTTTCTTGGCAGGCATTCATCCTGGAACCCTCCACCTCTTGCTTCAATCTGGAATCCCTGTGCTCTGGTCCTATTGCACACCCTTTGCCCTGAAACTTCTTTTCATTCTCATTCTGGAAATTTTTCTTCTCTTAGGTTGGAACCCTATTTCCTGGGTTCCCCTATTTTGCTCTCTTTATGAGCTTGTTTTGGAGGTTTTGGTAATAGTTCCCCAAATAAGAGTAAATATTTTAGACCACATATATCTGAAAATGTCTACTCCAACCTCACATCTGATTAACTGTTGGCTACATACAGAATTCTTGGCTTGAAATCATTTGGATTGTTAAAGGGATTACTTCAAAATCTTCTGGCTTCCAGTTTTGCTGCTGAGAAGTCAGATGCCACTCTAATTCCTGACACTTTATATGTATTCTATTTTCCTTCCATAAAGTTTTTAGAGTCTTCTTTTCAGGGGCCTTGATATTGGTCTTCTTTCATTCATGGCATTGGAAAGTGGGTGGGGACCTTTTCATACCAGAGATTCCTATCTTTCAGGTCTTGGGAATTTTAAGAATTCCCTTACCACTGTTTTCTCTTTCTGGAACTCCTACTAGTCAGATGTTAGCCCTTCTGGATTTATCATCCAGGTAAAAAAAAAAAATCTTTTCCCTCTTATTTTTCATCTCGTTGGCTTTTTGCTTTTGTTTTGTCTTCTTTTTTTTTTTTTTTTAAGATTTTATTTATTTATTTTGACAGAGAGAGAGAGAGACAGCGAGAGAGGGAACACAAGCAGGGGGAGTGGGAGAGGAAGAAGCGGGTTTCCCGCTGAGCAGAGAGCCCAATGTGGGGCTTGATCCCAGGACCCCGGGATCATGACTCAAGCCGAAGGCAGATGCCTAACGACTGAGCCACCTAGGCGCCCCTTGTTTTGTCTTCAGATAGAGATTTCCTCACCTTTGTTTTCAACTCTCCTACCATATTTTTGATTCCTAAATGTTCTTTTTCATTCTCTCATGTTTTGTGGTTTTAATGAAACTCTGTTCTTGTGTAATTCTTGTTTCATGAGTAGTATCTTCTCTGAGAATACTAATGGATTAAGTCTTCTATTGGAAAGAAATGTTTAATAGGTTAACCTCTTTGTCCATGTGAAGATGACCTTGGGTTTACCTTCTCCCAGCACTGTTGCCCTGTGTTCTGGATCTCACACACACCACATATACACATGTACACACAAATTGTGGCAAAGGAATGCCAGCTACATTACTAAGCAATGGACTTTACTGAAAAAATATGACCCTTGATGATAAATTACATTTGAAATAGAAGACTGTGAGTGGACTATAAAAATCTATTAGAAAACACAGGCCTTAGTTGCCTGGTGTGGTGTCTCTTGATAGGACTTGGAAGTTATGCTCATGTGCATTATAAGAAACAGTTCCTATCGTGTATGACTTCCCTATGTTGTACCTATGTAATTTTGTCACTTCCAAGTGCATGCATTCCTTGTCGGGGCTGGGAAGTAGCATAGGATTGGCTGTAAGGAATCCCAGTGAAGATCTACGTGATATACAGACATGCTATGTTTTCTGTCCTGTCCTATTCTACAAATCTAAGTGAACCTATGCCAGGTTATGACCTATTGTATCCTGTGAGTGTGAATGTAACTCTAAACCTAAAACAATTAGTGCTCATGATAAGCATTCATTCCCTAAATTGGCTATTTTTCTTTTTTTGGTTTTAATTTTTGTTTCTGCCTTTCAAATTGGAAGATTTCAAATATCTGGAGATCCTAGGCTGGTCAGTCATATTTAGGAATGAGGCAATCGAAGGGGAAGCTGTGTCTGCAAGGATAGGGCATAGGATGCAGTAGAGGGAGAGAACTGGGCAGGCACAGTGATGGAGGTAGGGGATGAGGGTATCAGTCTCATCATTTGGTCAACTTTCACTTAATTTCTGTTTTCAAAATAGTGTCTCATTCCTGTACTGCTCTAAATCTGAAGTCTCTGAATTCTTAGCCTTTCTGATTCTTTTTCTCTCATGAATATGTCTCTGGTCTCCTGTGGGGAAGGAGGAGTCATCTGAATATGCAAGGTGGTAGGAGTCTGTAGGTCTACTGTCTCCTGATATAGACTTTCACACAGTCTCATTTTCAACCCTATTGCTCACCAAGGCCTTCTATAACATGTGGTGTCTCCAATTCTTGAGCCTTTCCAAAGTTCTATGGAGAAAATCATCTTGCTTCTTGTATCAGTCAGAAAATAGAAATCATACCAGAAATATGAACAGGGAAGAATAGAATTAGCAAATGCAAAAAGCAACTATGACTTCTAGACTGATCAAGAAGGAACCAAGAAGGATCTAAGAACTCAGGAAAGGGTCCCCCTTGCCCTCAAGACTGAGATTCAGACTTTCTTTTTTTACGAAATTCTCACCATAGTAAGTTGTAGTTACCATCTGTTATCAAAGTTATTACACTATTACCTACTATATTCTCTATGCTGTACTTTTCAGCCCCGTGCTTTATTTATTTTCTAACTGGAAGTTTGTACCTTTTAATCCTCTTCACCTATTTTGCCCATCTCCCCACCACTCTCCACTCTGATACCCACTAGTTTGTTCTCTGTATTTGTGAGTTTATTCTCTTTTTTGTTTGTTTTCTACTTTGGATTCCATGAGATTCAGTCTTTTTTTTTTTAAAGATTTTATTTATTTATTTGAGAGAGAGAGAGAGAGAAAGTGGTGGGGAGGAGTAGAGGGAAAGGGAGAAGCAGGCTCCCCGCTGAGGAGGGAGCCCAATGTGGGGCTCAATCCCAGGACCCTTGAGATCATGATCTGAGCAGAAGGCAGACACTTAACTGACTGAGCCACCCAGGTGCCCCAGATTCAGTCTTTTAAGGAGAGAGAATGGCTACCCCAGGAATGTTCATGGGGATTAGAGGATGGGTGAAGAAACTTGTCAGGGCACAGTCTGGAGCTGGTTTCTCCATGCTGATCGGCTGCCTTCCGAACATAGGAACCAGGAAGGGAAGTTCCTTTTTCTTGTTATGGTCTGCAGTGCCCCTCCAGAACCTTCTACTGATAAAGCCTAACATCAAGCCAGTTAGCAAAAGAGGAATGTTTGTAAGATCTAGCTCCAGCATAATAAAGCAGAGCAAAAAAAGGTGGATATAGAGCTAAAAGATAAGCTGATAATTGGCATGCCTCTCATCTGTATCTCCCATCTTCTAGAGAGAGGCATTTGAGCTTGACCTTCTTTCATGTTTAAGTCATTTATCATTTTCCTACCAGTTCTCCAACTGAATACATTAACAGAGGTATAAGTTGTTTCCTAGTTTCACCAATGACAGTATTTATAGTTCTGTGCTCCTTATTGCCTTGGGGTGATCAGCAAAAGAAGGAGTGATAATTTCTTAACTCCACCATTAGGAATTCTCCCCACCTTTCTATATTGCTCTATTTTAACACTAACTTCCTCACCGAAATGTGATAGTTTCCAGAGAAAAGACAATCTCTACCTCATCTTCCCTTTCCTTTTCTCCCTCAGTGCCTCATCCTGTTAAGCTTAATAAAGGTTGGTTGAATTAAATAAAATGTACATTCTTTAAAACTTTTTAATAAAATTCACAACTTGTTTCAATGAGTTATATTGCCATAGATCATGCACCTGAATCGCAACAAGCTGTCTTATAAGTATATGCTGTTGGTTAAAATGAGAAAAAAGCAAAAGCATTTATAGGTCCATGAAAGCTCATCTTTAGTCCTACCAGCAAAGTAACTCACTGTCTATATAACATATTGACAATAAAAAACAAACCTTTCACTTAATTTATTTAATGAGCAGACAGTCCTGTTGCTTTAGATATATGCTGCACTAAAATATTTTTCTAATGGCTGTCTTCTAAAATATGTAATATTTTGAAATGCCTATACTTACCAATTCAGGGATGTCTTTTACTTTCAGAGGTACTTGGATTAAACCCAGATGAGTCCTGAAACTAAGAGAATCACCATTTTCATAATTTGGGTTGCGAAGATTAATTAACACCTTTAAAAACAAATCCAACAAAATTGGTTAGTTTCTTTATAGAATGTTTACACTTATAAAATTGGCAGTAATATTCTTGGTGTATCACCACAAAATTAAAAACTATTTGGGGCTATGCATATACTTTAATTACATTTTAAAAAACTATTCAACTGTATTGAAATGTTAAAATACCATAAACATGCTTTAAATTTAATATTCCAACTGGTGATCTACCATATGAAAGTCTAAAAAGTTAAGAATTTAGTTAGAATGAAAAACCTTTTGATGGTAATAAAAAATAAAAATTGCTTCATTATAATATTTAACCAGGGAAGGTGATAGAGAAATAAAAATTGCTTGATTATAATATTTGCCAGGGAAAATTTTAGAATCAACTCTAGCCCTTTTAAAAACAGCCACTGACAACATTTTTAGAGAGATAGGGGAAATAATACTGAAGGGTATTGCCTCTAAACCAAACCCACTAGAAAAAAAAATTCAGAAGCCAAGCTAACAAGAAAAACCGTTTACATACTTTTCAAAATTAAGCAGATAAAAAAAGTCTTAGACATTTACATACCCTTTAATCTAGAAATCGTACTTCTATAAGTATGATTATGGAAATAATTAAGATGTTTGCAAAGACAGTACAGAAAGAATGTCAATGAAGTACTGTTTATAGCAGAAAAATATGAAACAACTTAAACATTCCATTAGAGGGAATTACTTAAATAAATTATAGTTAATTTATATAATAAAATACAATGGCATTTGCCTTAATTAATATAGGTAATGTAAGTAATGACATAGAAAAATATTCACAATATATTCAGTTAAAAAATGTATAATAATGTAGTGTTTATTCCTGTGTGATGGTATTAAAGTAATTTTTAAAAATTTTTCTTCTTATGTGTGTTTTCTTATTTTTCTAACAATTAACATACATTTTTAGGAAAGAATAATTACAATTTAAAAAATATTTTTAAATTGAAAGTCTTGAGGAAAAAAAATCAAGAATCCAATGCAATGACATAGATGGAACTAGAGAGTATGATGCTAAGTGAAATTAGTCAGTCAGAGAAAGACAAATACCATATGATCTCACTCATATGTGGAATTTAAGAAACAAAAAAATGATCATGGGGAAAAAAAGAGACAAACCAAGACACACAATCTTAACTATAGAGAAAAAACTGACGGTTACCAGAGGGTAGGTGGGTGGGGGATGGGTAAAATAGGTGATGGGAATTAAAGAGCACACTTGTGATGAGCAAGAGGCGATGTATGGAAATGTTGAATCACTATATTGTACACGGAAACTAATATTACACTGTATATTAATTAACTGGAATTTAAATAAAAGCTTAAAAAATAAAAAAATCCAGTGAAGGAGATTATGGTAATAGAAATACTACCATACCTGAGAAAGGGATTAATGAACTGATAACTAATCACTGATAAAATGGAATGTGCTATAATGCCAAAACAGTTTCCTAAAATTGCAAACACTAAATTGAAACTAAAAATATCAATGTTATTTGTTAAAAAAAATAAAAATATAGCAAAGAATTAACAGTGCTAAATGCAGACTAATATAGAACAATGCAATTTTAGTCTAATTACACAAACAAGGGATTATACTATACAGAAACCTCACAAATGTAGGATAGAAAAGAGAAAGAAACAATGAATATGTAGGTAATAGAAAAGAGAAAATATTAGAAAAGCAGCAACTGTAAGGATGTAATTATAGACAATGTTTTTTAGTTAAAGAAGAATCTCAGCCTGAATAATAAAAGGATCAATGCGTCAACAGTCCTGAAGGAAACAGAATGTTATGATTATTAAGGAGAAAACATAGTTAAAGATAACCATACAAAAATTACACGAACTTTTGGTCCTTAAGTACTAGAAAAGGGAAGAGTTTGGGAGAAATCTTTAACAAGCTAAGAGAAATAACACCATCACCATAAAGGCAGTTTCTGACCAAACTAACTTCTCCTTAGAGTTAAAAGGAGATTACAGTTGGGGAGCCTGGGTGGCTCAGTCAGTTAAATGTCCGACTCTTAATATCAGCTCAGGTCCTGATCTCAGGGCTGTGAAATCGAAGCCCGCTTTGGGCTCTGTGCTGAGCATGGAGCCTGCTTAAGATTCTCTCTCTCCCTCTCCCTCTACCCCTCACATCCCCCACCCCCCCACCTTGGTCTCTCTCAAAAAAAAAAAAAAGGAGACATACTACAGTTGACTCTTGAACAACACAGGTTTGAACTGCATGGGTCCACTCAAATGCAGACTTTTTATAGTACAGTACTGTAAATGTTTTCTTTTCTTTTATGATTTTAATATTTTCTTTCTTCTAGCATACTTTATTGTAAGAATACAGTATATAATACATATAACATACACAATATGTGTTCATTGACTGTTATGCTATCAGTAAGATTTCCAGTCAACAGTAGACTATCAGTAGTTAAGTTTCGGGGGAGTCAAAGTTTTATGCGGATTTTCGACTATGCATGGGATCAGAACCCCTGCGCTGTTCAAGCATCAACCACATGTTTTATGCTGGCAAACTAGTATCAGAGACAACAGTTCAGAAAAGAAATAAAAAGAAAATGTGAAAGATTTATTCATTCTTTTACTCATTCATTCAAGACCTATTTATTGAGCAACTATGTGCTAAGCACTATTCTACCTGTTGGAGATGGAACAGTTAACTTGCAGCTGGTTTGTGGTAGCTCTATGCTAATCTCCAGGGACACCTGGATGTCTGGAGTGACCCTTGGCCAAGATGGGATGAAATATACTAACTAGTCGTTTATACTGTGCTATTTAATGTCCCCTGGAGATAGTCCATATCAGTTTATTTATATTGTTTCTTGAAAATGTACAGATTGTTGGTTTCACGTGATTTACCAGTGGGGATATAAAAGACCCGTGGGGAAACTTGTGTCTAGACTCCCAAGGCCAGTGTATCTCACTTGTATCTTGATAGTTGATAACCCAAAGACAAAGCATGTCCTGTGCAACTAACAAAGGGCCCTAGGAGCTATCCCTGGAAGTTTGTATCTCTTTGTATTTGTATGTGCTTTCCTTCTCTTGCTGAAACAAAAGCCTTCTGTGGTTAAATCCTGTGAAGTCCTGTGAGTGTCTTCCATTATCTGACTCTGTAATTGTTGCAGGAATGCACAAAACAGAAAGAGAAGCTCCTGCCCTTACAGATCTTCCATTTAATAGGGGAAGGCAGGCAATAAGCAAAATAGAAAAAGAGAATGTTATATAATGATAAATGCTATGACGAAAAACAAAGTAGGAAAAGGCTAACAGGAGTTCCAAGCAGGGGGGTGGGGGGAAGGCTTTGCCAAGAAGGTGACATTTAAAGCAAAGACATAAGAAATGAGGGAACATGCAGACAAGTATCTGAGGAAAAAGCACTGCGGGCAGAGAAAACAAGGAGCAAAGGCCCTCAGGTGGGAGGAAGCTAGGGGAAAGCAAGGAGGCTAAAGTAGCTGGAGTAGAACAAATCAGGGACAAGTTATAGGAGATGAACTCAGAGATGTAAGGGGGTATCAGATCAAATAGGATATTTGATGCCACTGTCATGACTTTGGCTTTTTTTTTTTTAATTTTATTTTTTAAGATTTTATTTATTTATTTGACAGAGAGAGACACTGCGAGAGAGGAAACGCAAGCAGGGGGAGTGGGAGAGGGAGAAGCAGGCTTCCCGCCGAGCAGGGAGCCCGATGCGGGGCTCGATCCCAGGACCCTGGGACCATGACCTGAACCGAAGGCAGACGCTTAACGACTGAGCCACCCAGGCGCCCCTTGACTTTGGCTTTTAAGTAGAATGAGGTGGGGAAGTGCTGGATACCAGAGGAGTGGTTTATTTGGAATGGTACCTAAAGGGCTTCCTCTGGGAACTGCAGTGAGAACAGATTCTGGGTGGGCAAGGGTGGAGTATGAAGACCAGTTAGGAGGCCCTTCATGTCTTGCCTAGACTACTCAAACAGGGGAGGACTAAAAAAGGAAAAGATTCACTGAGCATCCATATGGGCCAGGCGACAGGCTACCTGATTTACAATTACTAGTTTTTAATCAAAATCTTCCTAATTGATTTTTTTGCCTCTAATCTCTCCACATTCCAATGTATTTTCCAAGAGCTATTTCCAAACACAAATCTGATCATGTCATTCTACTGCTTCAGTGACTCTAGGGCTTTATACATGGTGATTCCTCTGCCTGGAGATATTCTTATATCATCATTTCTTCCACATTTTTTCCCTCATTAATATACCTATATTGATCCAAAATAACCTACCTCCAGAAAATCCTTTGGTGCATAAACAGGTCTGAAAAGGCTTAAATCTGGAATTAATAAAATAGATTAGAACAAAATTTCAATTAATACAACATATAAATGCTTATTAATATAAATGTGAATGACTCTTTCATATGTTACTATGCAGCTAGATTAATTCAAACTTGCAGAGTATCGATAATTTGTCACTCATTGTCTTAAGTATTGGGAACACAAAAATGAAAAGGCAGTCCCTTCCCTTAACAGCCTAAGATGACATATTCTGGAAGAAATTAAAAGACTCCCCTTCATAAATCTGTAGTAAGTTTATAACTGAATTGAAAAAACAATGTCAATATAACATAAAAGTTCTATATGAGTATTCTCAAAGTACACAGAACATAAATAATACTTTCTTAGTGAATTCCTCTAGTTGTATTGAACTGTTTTCCCTTTTGAGCTTGTATAACACATTGCTCCTCTAGTACAGTACTTATTTCTTGCCCAGTCCCCCACACTTATTTTTAAAGGAGTGGTGAGGGATTATGTACATGTCTATCTATACAATTATATGCATCTATTTATCATAGTAAATGAGATATAGTTGTCACTCATATGTTTATAAAATTGATTGACTCCATTTTAACCATTAAAATGAAACAAAATAAATACTTAAAAACATTAAGAAGTCTCAAAACTTTTCACCATTTAACCTATCTTTAGAGCCTGAAAAATATTTACCTTAATTATGAGTCTAAGAAATCCACTGAAAGATTTAATCTACTTTACTATAAAAATGTTTTCAAATGCTCCTTTAAAAAAGGGTAATTGAATTAAATATTCTCGAAATAACATAAAACATTGGCCAAAGTTAGGAATTTTTAAACTGCAAAGTAGAAGTTTAAGCAAAAAAAGTAGAGGATAGTAATTAGCAGGGAAGGAAAATTGCTATCTTTCCAAAAGAATTGTTAAATTTGTTATTTTGGATCCACAATTAAAAAGGCAATTTGTTTCCTACTTCCACATTTTGAAAAAAGTTGTTCATATACCTGGTTCATCAGTTCCCATTTCATTCCATTTATTGAGCAGTTCTTTCTGTTCTCCAACTGGCCTCTAAAAAAGGTAATTTTAAAATTGGTTTCATTTTGTGAAGTTTAGCAATGCAGCTGAAAAATAAGAACCAATAACTTATCTAAAAGTTTGAATAAGCTACCATAAGAAAAAAATAATTTCATTACATATGGTGAACTTTTTTTGGAATTACTCTTAAATTATTGTTATTTAACTATTATATCTAGTCTCAATGGCTCAGGTAGAATGTGATACTAATGAGCCCAAGAAAAGAAGGTAAATGATCTCTACTGGCCAGTAAATTTCACAAAGAAAAACTGCTCCTCAGCCACATACTACATCTCTTACCCCATCCAGCAACCTCAGAAATGCATTGCAAGGGGGACAGGCCAAGAGAGTATGACTGTGAGTCAGTAGCATCATCTTCCTATATGAAAGACAGTATATTACACAATACTACATACTTTGACAGTTTTCCATATAAATGTATCCGTTTTTTTACACCATCCTTCTGGTGCCTTCACTGACTTGTCCTTGGCTATTATCCAAAGTTCATCCACAATATCCTGTCCCATGACAAGGAATAAATAGCAGGTAGGGAGAATAAAGTAAAGAGAAACATGTTTTCCCTACTCAGGAGCAGCCAAAAAGAATCCAGAGCATTCCTCAAGTGGTTCTTCTCTTCCTCTTTACCTCTCCCCGCTCAAAGCCCATAGTGACAGATAAATGTTGAGAATTAGATCTGATACTACTACTATTAGAACTAAACAGGTCAACAGAGAGATGACAAATCACCTTTCCATTCTCTATGTTAACCCTGAAAGATGGTACCATACTGGCTATTACAAGATGATAGTATGCCTGAACCCCATCTCTAATTCAAAAAATATGCTTATTGTGCTAATTGGTCAAAAGTAAGGAGACCAAAGGTAATTAAAATTCTTAAAGTACATTTATAACACTTATAACCTTTACAGACAAATTTCTAAATAATCTGTATGTAGATTATATACCGTATTTTTATTTACTCTCAAGATATGCTTCATTACAAAAAGCATTGCAGTATATGTAATAGAAACCTATTTAGAATACACCCATGTAAGTGGCCTTTTACAGATTTTTGTTTCAAAACAAACTGATACACTGGTTTAAAAAAAAAAGATAAATCTGCCTAACAGTTACAACTTCATGGTCTCCTAGTATTTGATTCACAATAAAATACTTAAATGTTAAAAGTACCTTTCGTGCCAATGGGATACTCAGTTCAGTGCACATACTATTTAAACTCTTCAAAATTCTTTTTTCCCAGCTTCCCTGAAATATAAAGAACTAATTATTGTTTCTGATTAACAATACCAAAACAAATTCAAAAAAAATTAAAGATATTATGAGTTATATAGAAATGGTGAGGTTGGTTGAGATTGGTTAACTTCATTCATTAGTTTACGCAACAAATATTGATTACTGCCTACTACGTGCCAGATACTATCCTTAGTGCTGTGAATTAAGCCATGAACAGAAGGTTTCAGTCCTCATAGAACTGATGTTCTAGGGGAGGATGGTGATGAGGATAGGTTAAAAAAATCAACAATCCGTATTATAAGAAAAAATAGCAGGTAATAAAAAAGTAAATTACATTTAAGCATTTTGTAAATGTTTGATACTCAGAAATCCCATTAATAACCTAGTAAAAATAAAACTTTACAGGAATTATTATATTGTCATTTTTCCAACCAAGACATTTCAGTCCTAAATACTTCAGCATGAATGTTCTAGTAAGAACCTTCTCCTACATAATAACCACAATATCACTATCACACCTAAGAACATTAGCAATAATATTTCACATCATCTAATACTTAGTCCACCATCAAACTTTTCCAGTTGTCTCCAAAATATCTTTTATAGTTTTTTTTAATCCACAATCCATTAAAAATGCATGCATTACATTACATTTGGTTGTTATGTCTCTTCCCATGTAGCTGAATCTAGAGTCTCTTTGTCCTTTTCTTTTTCATGATACTGACTTTTTTGAGGAGTCCAGGCCAGTTATCTTGCAGGATGTGTTATAATCTGGATTTGTCTTATTGTTTTTTTGCAGCATTGATTACCTTCTTCTCTAACCCCCGTATCTCTTTTAAACTTGAAATAATAAGTTCTTTTCAATAGTCTGTCATAAATTGATTATCCACATATACCATGTTTTAGTAAATTATTCTTTTTAACACCAAGCTAAAATGTCATAACTTTTTTTTTGGTCTTTTTACTAAAACATGCCAATAGGCCACTTCCAACACACTGAAACCAAAATAAAATAATACCAAAGCTTCAAAATTTAGACCAAGAGAGGAGAACTATATATAACATTATTGATAGTGGACAGTTATATCCAGTCAATAAAAGTAGAATAATAATAATAATAGCTCCTTTATGTGGTTGTTATAAAGATTAAAGATGTAAAGCGCTTGGAACAGTGACATAATAATGATAATAATAATCATTCAATAATGATAACTTTTACTACAGCTATTATTGGCCATAGCTTCCTCCTTAACACATATATTTAAATGCATTACCCTCTTTATCTGGAATATACTCTCCATGCTCTACTCCCATCCCCAACATACTTATTCCTATTATCTGAATAAATCTTATTCAGCTTTCAGGTCTTCACCTCTATTAAGCCTTCTCTTCCTGGTCCCTCACCCCAGATGGTATTAAGTGCCTTTGCTTATAGTCTCTAACAGCACCCCTTCCTTCACCTATCATAGCACATAATCACACTTTGTCTAGCACATTATAGATACTCAATGATGGAACAGATTTCTACTCTAATGTTGCAAGCATTTTAAAAAATTTTGATACAATGGCCTAAGTAATGAGTGAAAAAAAAGCATTCATCTATAGGAGAGATATAGAGCTGTGTGAAATGTATCAGTCTTAGTTCACTAAATATATAGAAATAGATTTTCAGGAGTAAAAGAATACTCTTCATAAATTATATGAAATACTGACAAAACTAATCCCATTTACTGGTTTATTTTCAATTATCTCTCTCTCTTTTTTTTTTTACTGTAAATATTTCTCTTAGATCCAAGACTTAAAATACATTTGAGCACCTTATTCATGATCAAACATTAGTTATAACAATAAAACCCACTTCCACCCCCAACATCCTTATCCTCAATTTATCTGAATAAATCTTACTCAACTTTCATGTCTCAGCTTAAATATTTCCTCTAATAAGTCTTCTGTCACTCCCTTCCCCCACTCCAGACTGTAGGGGAAAAAGATACAAGAAAGCTTATTTTGGAAAAGAAAAAAGTAATTTTAATTCAATCATTACTATAAAAATAAAATTTGCATAAAGATTAAAAATCCAGTCCCTGGAGCGCCTGGGTGGCTCAGTCAGTTAAACGTCTGCCTCCAGCCCAGGTCATAATCCCAGGGTCCTGGGATTGAGTCCTGCATGGGGCTCCCTGCTCAGTGGAGAGTTTGTTTCTCTCTCTCCCTTTGCCCCTCCCCCCTGCTTGTGCTCACTCTTTCTCTCATGCTCTCTCTCAAATAAAAAAAAAAAAAATCTTTAAAAAAAATTAAAAGTAAGAAAAATCCAATCCTTGAATTTGTATCACTTATTTCATTATATAAAGAACCAAATTGCTATTATTGAATTATGATTCCAAGTATTCTCATTTTCAACCACACATAAAAAGGCTCTTGAACTGATAGAAAGACACTAATCACGGACATAAAAACAAAAAGTTACAACAGACATCAATGTGTGGCTCATAATACGTACATAATACATATACACATTTTTAAGACTGCAATACACAATCTTAATACAGTATAAAGCCTACTAAAAAACATGAAGGCCATTCAAAATAGAGTGACATCTTCTGGAATGACACCTCAAAAAGATATCCTGAAACATATTTGTTAATGACTCCTTTAAAAAATTATTTTGGTAAAAACATCTCATTCAAGTGTTTTCTAGAAAGTACAATTTTTAAATGATTAATCATAGTTCTCCTAAATGGATAGCCCCCACTACCAAGTATTTCAATTTACCAATTTGAAATTGAATGTAATTCAATTAGATGTAATATAGAGCAATGTAATATAGAGAGAAAATAGTTAAGGAAAAAAGTTACACAGAAAAGGAATCAGACAACAGAAGAAAGCATTCTGAAAGAAAAGAGTTTGGAAACAGCCACATAATTTACATATATTACTTTATTAATCCTGTGAGATATGTATCATTACCTTCATTTTATGAATGAGGAAACTTTAAGATTTTATTTATTTGCAAGAGAGAGTGGGGGAGAGAGAGAGAACACGAGTAGGGGGAGGGGCAGAGAGAGAGGGAGAAGTAGACTCCCTACTGAACAGGGAGCCCCATGCAGGGCATGAATGAGGAAACTTTTTTTATTTTTTAAAGATTTTATTTATTTATTTGATAGAGAGAGACACAGCGAGAGAGGGAACACAAGCAGGGGGAGTGGGAGAGGGAGAAGCAGGCTTCCCACTGAGCAGGGAGCCTGATGCAGGGCTTGATCCCAGGACCCTGGGACCATGACCTGAGCTGAAGGCAGACGCTTAACGACTGAGCCACCCAGGTGTCCCTAAATGAGGAAACTTCTAAAAGGAGCACATGAGAGTAGAATGAGAAAGAATATTAAGAACTGAAGCAATGTTGAACAAATCTTTATTCAATTATCATTTTTATGTGCTCCACAGCTAAAGCAGGAACTTAGAAATAATCCAGAAGAGAAGAAAGCATAACTAAAAATAAGAGGAAAAGAATATTAAATTCAGAAAAATTGGGATTTTTGTGGCTAGAAGAGGGGGACATGAGGTGTTATAGCTAAAAATTCAAATAATAAAAAGATTTTGATTCAACAAACATTTATTGAAACACATACCACTAAAGATGAATAAAACGGCATCCCTGTCTCTAAGAAACACATCATTTTTGTCGTGGGAGTGGGGAAGATAGGACAGATACACAAATAACATGAGACCGGTTCAAAAAGGTCACAAGGGCTGTATTAGCCCATATGCCACACACACAGAAAGAACAAAAAAGAGTAAGCAAGGAAACAGGGAGCTAGGTATGTCAAAACTTCTAGTTGTTAATAAAATAAAAACCACTTTTTTCAAAGCCTAAAAATACTGAAAGAAAAGTAACTCCAGTGGTTCACCATGTCTTCCTCCCCACTCCCTATTCCATATTTATGACACAATGCCAAGGTCAGCAGGGCTTTTCCAAGGTACCGCTTACAAGAACTTCAGTCAGATGATCGGACAGGTTATTTCCATAGAAATCTTGGGTAGTCAGAAAAGTCATTTCTATTGACATCAGAAAGAGGAATAGAATTTCCTGACAATGAGGGGAAATCCAAGATGAAAGCGGTTGCTTGCAACCTGGGTTATCCTTTAGGTTCCCTCAAGAACTCTAATCTGAATTCAGGGGTACTCCTTCATTCCTTTGTTTACTTGCTGCCTCACTGACTGACATGTATGGAATGCTTTCTATGTGCCAAGCATAAAACTATGACCAGTGAGTAAATGTTGTAAGGAGCAAATGACCGTTTAATAAGAGAAAGAAATTTTCCAATAAGTAGAAAGGCTTAACTGAAATGGATTATGTTAGTGAAATCCTGACTTCCCTGTTTCCAAAAGTATTCAAGCAAAAGGACATGAACTTGAGAGGTTGGATCCACTTCCACTCCCCAGTTTTATAGATAACTTTTCTCAGGCTCTATCTGTAGACATGACTAAACAAGCCCAAAGTCTCAAAAATAAATGCTCAAAAAAAAATCATAGTCCTGGCTATTATTGAAATTAAAATATCAATATACATTTAGCACACACAGAAAAAGAAGTGGAAATGGCAGATAAACTATTGAAAATGACAGCACACTAATGCAAGATACAAAGAAAACAATGGTTTCTGCCCAAAAGACTTATGAAATAAAGCTTGAAAATGCTATTTAAAAGAAAAATGAATGGCCTTTTACATTTAAAATGTTTAATAGGAAGACATTACCTTTTACCTAAACCCATATCCTCTCCAAATGAAATTATTGTTGCCTTCAAATCAGTTTCCCTAACAACTGGAATCTATGGTATTAAGTCAAAGGATTTCATGAGTTTTATAAATAAGGTAATTTCTAAGCCATGAGAAGCAAAAAAATTACAAAAGAATCACAATTGTATTGAAATCTCTAATTCGGTATTACCTATTGCCTTGCTACTTTTTTATAACAACTAAAGTAAGTAAGTCTTTAGAAGCCATATAATTTAGAGTGTAAAAAACTATGAAATTATAAAATTAAAAAATTATTTCCTTAACTCTGAAAAAAATAAAGCATAAGAGTTATAACCCAGCTAGCTAAAGGAGAAAGATTTTAGTAATTCTCTCACTATAAAAGTAACACATTTATTCTAGATAATTTGGAAAAAAGAACAATATGAAAAGAATAGAATAACAAGTATCCATAAATGTCGATCAGCCAAAAATAACCACTGTTAATATTTTATTCTCTTCTTTCATTTTTCCTATGCATGTGTGTGTACAATTGAGATATACATGGGTGTGTATACATATACACATGCATATACATATTTAATTAGAGTGGAATTATATTGTTTTATATTTTGCTTTTTCCATTTAAGATTATATTGTATACCCTTTCCTATTTCATTATATTCTTTCAAAAATAACATTTTTGATGCCTGTCTTTTGGAGATACCACGCTATATATATACAAACCCTACTGTTATTCATTTAGAGTCTTTTAAATTTTTTAATATTATCATGAACATAAATTTCTGCATTTCCCTGATTCTTCCCTTTAGATAAGGTTCTAGAAGTAGAATTACTAGGAAAAAGGGTGTGAATATTTTCTAAGGGGGAACATTTTCTATTTTTTGTTTATTCAATTGATCGATCATTAAAAATAACATCCATGGAGCATCTGCCATGAGCAGGCACTGTGCCAGATGTAGTTGTGAAAGGAGAGACACCGATCCTGCCTCACAGAGATGGCAGAATCTAGATGATAATACAGACAATCCAAGTACTGTGGTAGGAGGTATAGGGGGCTTCCTGTATGGAGGATTGGAGACAAAGAAAAAGCACCTGAGAATCTGAGATCTCAAGGTCAGAAACCATCCTGTAACCTGACACCTGAGAATGTGCAGAAGTTAGCCAGAATAGGTGGGATTTGTGGGGAGGCAGTTTTGGGTAGAAGCAATGGCATGAGCAACAGTTCTCCTGCTGGAACAACTGAAGGAAGTCAAGCATAATTAGATAGAGAAGGCAGATGTGTGTGGAAGTGGGCAGGGGAGTGGCAGGATGGGGAGGAACAGTGTGAGGACACAAGAGATAGGACCTGACTGGTAAAAAGGAGCAAGATCATTTATAGTTTTGTAAGCAAAAATAAGAAGTTGCAATTGTACCCTAAAAGTCTGGGAAGTTTTGCGTTTTTAAAAAAAAATTTATTTACTTGAGAGAGAGAGAGCACGCTTGCACCTGAGCTTGAGCAGGAGAAGCAGCAGAAGGGGAGGGAGGGTGAGGGAGAGAATCTCAAGCAGATTCCCCGCCAAGCACGGAGCCCCACGCAGGGCTCGATATCACACCATGAAATCATGACCTAAGCCAAAACAAGAGTCCGATGCTTAACCCAACTGAACCACCCATGAACCCCCTAAAAGTCTGGGAAGTTTTAAGAAATGGAGTGACTAGGGACGCCTGGGTGGCGTAGTCGGTTAAGCACCTGCCTTGGACTCAGGTCATGATCCCAGAATCCTGGGATCGAGTCCCGCGTCGGGCTCCCTGCTCAGGGGGAGCCTGCTTCTCCCTCTGCCTGCCGCTCCCCCTGCTTATGCTCGCTCTCTCTCGTTCTTGCTCGCTCTCTCTCGCTCTTGCTCGCTCTCTGACAAATAAATAAATAAAATCTTTAAAAAAAAAAAAAAGAAATGGAGTGACTAAACAGAAGGCAGAAAGATCAACTAGGAAGAGGATGGGAATTGAAGTCACATAAAACTAACAAAATTTTCATTTTTATTTAGGTTACTGGATTGACAGAGAACTGAGCAAATTCCACCACATAGCATACCTTGAATTTGAGCATTTCGGGAGTGGATAGAGAAACAGGCTAAATATCATCTGGTAGTACAGATTCTAGAGCCAGACTGTCTAGGTTGAAATCCCAACTCTTCCACCTACTGGTTTTGTGAAACTGGACCTATCTAAGATCCTAAGAGTAACACACCTCACAGGCTTGTCATGAATGTTAAATGAGTAAACACTTGTAAAGCACTAGAATGGTACCTGGCACATAATTAGAGCGCTATGTGCTTACTAGTACTATTTCACAAGAAAATTCATATACTTATATTTAATCACACACCATATATCAGTTTCTTCAAATACTGCTTTCTCTAAAAGGTGTAGCAAAGTAGTTCTCGAATTGTTTTACATGGAAATAGGGTTTCACGGTCACATAAATTTGAACAACACTGGATTAAATAAAATTAAACAGTTTCTTTACTGCAGAACATCTCAGAGCCTAAAACAAATTGTGTGCAACAAAACTAAGGAGTACTGAACTAAAACCCAAAGTATAAAATAAACACCCTTGAGTCCACAGTGATATAATAACTGGGGGGAGGGAGGCAACTCTTCCATGCAGAAACACTCCAAATAATTTCTGTAGAGACTCCCACCTCAAGGAGGGGGAGCATAACTGTCTCACCTTACGTGTGAACCATAAACAGTGACTTCCTTCCAAGGAGAACAGTATATACAAGGGGGTGGGGGGCAGAGAGTGACGTTGCAGTGGAGCAACCTCACATACACTACCCAAGCCAGGCGAGCCAGGTCAACATCAACAGTGCCAACCATGTTGATAGTATATACCCTGACATGATGTGAGGACCATAAATGGCACTTTCTATCTGTGGTCTTCCTCCAAGAACCAGCCCCCCCAAGTCTAATCATGAGAAAAACATCAAATTCCAACAGAGGGATATTCTACAAAATACCTGACCAGTACTTCTCAAAATTGTCAAGGTCATCAAAAACAAGGAAAGTCTGAGAAACTTTCATAGCCAAGAGGAGCCTAAGGAGACATGACAACCAAATGTAATGTGGTTTCCTGGATGGGATCCTGGAACAGAAAAAGGACATTAGGTTAAAACTAAGGAAATCCAAATAAAGTATGAACTTTAGCCAATAATAACATATTAATATTGGTTCACTAACTATAACAAATGTACCATAGTAACTTAAGATGTTAATAATAGGGGAGACTAGGTATGGAATCTATGAGAACTCTATAATATCTTCTTAATTCTTCAGTAAATCTAAAACCTTTGTAAAAAATTAAGTCCATTAAAAAATCATAAAATAAATTGTGCTTCTAGGAGTGAAAGGTACAGCACAGGGAATATAGTCAATGGTACTGTAACAGCATTGTATGATGACAGATGGAAACCACACTTCTGGTGAACATAATGCATAGAGTCATGAAATCACTATGTGGTACACCCGAAACTATGCTGAACACCTGAAACGCTGAAACTAATGTAACCTTGTGTGTTAACTATACTTCAACAAAAAATAAATTCAATGAAAAAACACGAATTTTTAAATATTAAATAAATAAACTGTGATTGACCAAGAGGAAGGCAGTGTGGGCCTCAATTTCCAAACTTATTTGTCCACGGCACCCTTTTTTGTGGAGCATCTCTCAGGGCTAGTATTCAGCGGAAAACACTTTGGGAAATGCTGATGCAGTATAAGAAACCTCTTTCCCACATCAGTCCAGAAAACTGAACACCAATCTAGCTTGCCAAAAACTGCAGAGAGCTGATTTACATCCCAACTCTGAAGACACAATCAAGATCTAAGGGAAGATCAAATAACTCATGCAACTTTAATAGGAAAAAAAAATCAAAATTTTCCAGGCTCCAGTTCCAAAATATTTTCTGCCAACCTGTTTTACTTAATAAAAGGGGAAGGAAATACTAACTGGATTTTTTTTTAAGTTCTTTCTGATTGTAAAGAGCAAAGAACAACTTAATAAGGAACCGCCTATGCCCAAGTCCTTCCTAGTGCTCCTACAGAATGTTTTGGCCACCTCCCCCATAGCACATAGCACTCTCTACCTTACACTACAACTATTTATGCCCATGTCTTCTTTCAATGATTAACCCGTGAGTTACCCATAGGCAGAATCTTTATCTAATTTTTTCTTTCTTTTAAGATTTATTTATTTATTTGAGAGAGAGAGAGAGGGACAGTGAGCTGGGGGGAGGGGCAGAGGGAGGTGGAGAGAGAAACCCAAACAGACTCCATGCTGAGCACGGAGCCCAACATGGGGCTTGATCTCACAACCCTGAGATCATGACCTGAACTGAAATCAAGAGTCAGATGCTTAACTGACTGTGCCACCCAGGCGCCCCATATCTAATTTATTTCTGAATCTTCATAGCACATAGTAGAGAGTCTTTTAGCAGGCATTCAGTAAAGATCTTTTAAATGAATATCACAATAATCAGTAGAAGAGATGGCAAGCACCTTTATTATTAATTTGACATAAACTTCCTAAGTTCGTGTTACATAAAGGTCAGTATGTTAGAAGTAATGGGTATAAAAAAATGTTTTTAAATTGTTACTGCTTTCAAGAGGCTTATAACAAAAGTGAAAAAGATGTACACAGAAATTGCTATAACAGACTGCAATTTGTGATAAGAACCATAAAATGACAGTGTGCTACACTGTCCAAAAGAGGGAGAGATCCTTTTCAACAGGGATGGTAACTGTCACAGAGAAGAGATGTCATCTGAGCTGACCCTCACAAAATAGATGGATTTTCATAATGCTAAGCAGGCAGAAAGAGCTTTCCGGGACAAGAAAACAAAATAAGAAAAGCGTTAAAAGATGCAAGAGGGAAAGGCAAAACGATTCACTTGGAAGGGCACATAGGACAGTTATGAGAGCAGAGATTGATAAAGTAGAAGGGGAAGCTAGGGACAAACAGTAAAAATCCTTAAATGTTGCACTTTGGAAAAGGAACTTGTTAGGCATTCATAGTCACTGAAGACGGGAGAAGGCAGTGAGATACGTTATAAGGTTTCACCCACTTGTAGCTAAAGTTAATTGTAATAAGAGTACGTATGACAATGGGGAGGGAAACAAGTTGAAAATCAGGATGTGAATTAATGTCTGAAACAAAGTTTCAATACAAAGCACTCAATACAAGGCAGTCGTCCTCCTCATCATCGCTGTGATCACCATGGTAATGGCCTTGATAATAAAAAAGGACGAAAAGGCTATAAGACTATGGGAAGAAATAACTTATAGAACTTAATGACTATTTGGACATGGAAAACAGAGATCAAAGATATTTCAAGTCTAAATTACTATAGTAATGATGAATTAATAGAAATAGGAAGGTCAGGAGGAGACGCTTATTTTAGGAATAACATAATAAACTCAGTTTTTGACATGTTGAGTTTGACGTCACAGAAGAAATGTACAGTAGATAGTTGATTATAGAGGATTAGAGGCAAAAAAAGATGAGGCGGCAAAGAAGAGGGAAGCTGTGGAAACCTGAATGAGAGGACCTGAATGTTCTTAATAAACCAAGTGGCGAATGTTAAAAATATTTAAATGTTTAAAATGAGAGAGAGGTAGAATTAGGGGCTACACAAGTGTGAAAAACTGGGAAAACCTAACTGGAAAGCAGATAACGCATGATGAATAATAATAAAAGGATTGACAGGCAGTAAAATGAATCCACTGAAAGACAAATAAATGGATTTAGACTAAACTCAGGGCAAACATAGAATTCATGTGACTTTCCTAAGTAATTCCACATTCTGGGAGAAGAAAATAGATGACAGAGGTAGGCTTAGGCTGAGGACTGGAATGGCAGACAGAACAGAAGTCTAATGGGGCAAGAGACGATGAGGTGCCAGGGAGCACACTGCTGGAATGGGAGTTACGCCATCCGGACTACAAAGTGAGCAAACTGCCCAATACAACAGGGAGCTTAAGAACTAGATGACTCAGGGAGAACAAATAAAAGAAGACAGGCAGACACTAACTGGTAGAGGAGGTATTTAGTGTGACCACAGTTAAAGAATCAATTATTTCAACAAATCGTGTTCCATGGGTGGAACTGGATGCCGAGGATAAAAAAACACAGTCCCTGCTCTTAAAGAATGAATAATGTGGTGCAGGGATTGACAAGCTTCCTGTGAAAAGACAAACGGCAAATAATTTTAGACTTTGCAGGTCATAGGGTCTCTATGCAGCTACTAAGCTCTGACACTGCAGTGCAAAAGCACCCACTGACAATATGTAAATAAATGAACGAGACTATTTTCCAATAAAAGGTGTTTTATTAATTCCTAGAATCTTCATGGGTCACAGATATTACTATTCTTTTGGCTTTTCTGCCAGTTGAAAATGTAAAAAAAATATTCTTAGCTTGCCTGCTGTACAAAAGCAGGTGGCAGGGCAGATCTGGCCAATGGGCTGTAGTGCACCAGGCCCCGAGTGAATGGGCAAGTCTGGGAAGAAGAGAGCGGAGTGGCATCTATCTATACACGATACATACACTTACCCTTCCTATGTGTTCTCAGCAACTAGCAGCAGGCTTGAAGAATGGACCTGTGATTTACCTCTTTACCTCTTCTTTTCCGTCATGATAGGAAAACAACTTTATTATCTTCTTTCCTATACCTAATATGCTAAAACTGATACTTTCTCCAAACCCTTTGGAAATTTTCAAATTTCACCAAAAAAATATTCAGACCCAATCTTTTCATTTTTTTGAGTTTATATCTTTACAACAAAAGATCGAACAATTTTTTCACACATGTATCATTTAATGATTTTGCTTTATGACATATCAACAATACTGTCTGATTGTTAGACCTAAAGGTACCACCCAGAGATACGAACATATTACATATTTCCTCAAATATCTCCATGTTTTTTGTTTATATTGCTTCCTTTCACCATCTGATTTTGAGAGCTTTTTAAATGAAAATAAAAGTTGAAAAATAAAAAAGCTGCCCCACACCCACCGCTTGGATTGTGATAACTCAAAGCAGCAGATTCTTTCTCAGGACCAGAACGAACCACTATGATAAGTGAAGCTGGGTGATGGGTTTACGAGAGTTCTTTGGGGTATATTTGAAATTTCTCATGATAATCTCTGAGACTATGGTTGAGAAAGATTGACTGTGTAGTGCCCATTAAACCCCTTGGCAGCGGCAGAGAGTCACACTCAGTACCGCAAGGAAGGCTTGCAGAGGTGCGCCAGGCCACACTGAGGTGAACAGTCCAGAGGTCAGGGGCATGTGACAGGGCCTAAGTTTCTATTTTAACAGTTCTTTACAGTTTTTCTGTTTAAAGTCATTCTTTTTGGGGCGCCTGGGTGGCTCAGTCAGTTAAGCAACTGCCTTCGGCTCAGGTCATGATCCCGGAGTCCTGGGATCGAGCCCTGCATCAGGCTCCCTGCTCAGCGGGGAGTCTGCTTCTCCCTCTGACCGTACCCCCTCCTGTGCTCTCTCTCTCTCAAATAAATAAAATTTAAAATCTTAAAAAAAAAAATAAAATCATTTCTTTTTTTTAAGTGAATTTTAGTTGTTTCAGCCCATTTTAGATAGCAGGTTCATTTGAGTTCTGTGACAGAAGAATACAGTTAGTATATAGCAGCCTGCTGTGAGAACAAACCTATTTCAAATACAGTTATCAGTATCACCAGCTTCAAAAGCCAGTATTTTAAGGGAAGAGTGAGTCAGTTCATTCCCATTTCATTCTTTTACTATCATAGAGCATGAGGAATAAACGGTCACATAATACTTTTATCACATTTAAAATTTCAGGCCAGTATGGTACATGATTTTTTCTTCCTTCTACTCAACATTTTCAGGATTACTGTAGTTAAGTAGGTGTGCTCCTTGGTTGCTAAAAGTAGAAAGGAAGAGCATGCAAATTCTATTCACATCGCTGGAGTGGTTCTTACCCAGGCTTCCATATAATGAATAATATATACTCCTGATACCAATTAGGATCTTTCATTCTGTATTATATAACTTAGCATGGAAAAATAAAATTAAAAATGAACAACAGCCAACCTGTGCTTTCCTCATGTAAACCAAAGGTTCTTTCAGATGTTCAGGGGGTGCAGCAGGATGACTAGGTAAAGGAAACCTAGGGATAAAAAGAGGCAGCTAAATATTGTGCATTATCTTGATAACTAATTAATTCTCTTTGTTAGAAATTACTTACCTCTGTGGTCCATGTCATAAATGAAACAGAATATCTGTTAGCAATTTTGTGTGTTTATAGAAGGTACAACAACATGATAAAGCTTTCTTATCCTACTAATACTGTAGTTTTAGATTAGCAATTTACTTGTTAAAAGTTGAGCTGCACAATAATCTGAATTCATAATCTGAAGTAATTTTAAAATTACTTAGCTTTGTAAATGCTCATGTAAAAATTGTCAGAACTGTTATTTTTAGCATATAAATATTTTAACATTTAGAGGAATTTTTTAAGGTTGAAAAAATCCATGAACTTGCTAACATATCAACTGTTTTCATTTCTCCCAATTTCCTTTTCCATATGATTACATATTTTTTACATAGTTTAAATGATAATATAAATACAATCTTTAAAAGAGCTATGTTTTAATATATAATACACAAATTTAATAAAAATTTAAGAATGTTAATGTCTTGTTTTCTAGGTAACTTTACATTCATATTCAAAATGTATTGTTTTTATTAAGAAAACATTTATTTATTCAACAAATATTTGAGCCGTCTAAGTACTAAGTATATGGTGGTAATTGAGATGACACCCCCTGTTCTCATATACCTAACATTCTAGTGAAGAAAGACAGTCAATAATTACAAAAAGAAACAAATTAATAGAACAATATCAGATAGTGATACATGCTATGAGAAAATGAAAGTGGGGTAATGAGATAGAAGTGATGTGCAAGGGTAAGTAAGTATCTAGGGGAGCTAATACTTGAACTAAGACATAAGTGAGAAGGAGCTGACCATACAAAGATCTAGGGAAAGAATATTTCAGGCAGACGGGCAGCAAGCACAAGACCCTGAGTTAGGAACATTTGGAATGTTTAAAAATCAGAAAAAGCCAGAATGGTTGGAATATAATGATTGAGACACAGTGACATGAAATCACAGAAAGCACAAAAGGAAAACATAACAGTTCAACATTTACTTAGAGATTCCAGTCTCTTTCACAACAACAAATAACTCCTACTGAAATTAGTCGTAACACTTGTGCCTACAGCAAAGCAACCATGTTCTAATACTCGAGAACCACACAGTGAATTTCCTTTCTTTTTTTAAAATTTTATTTATGTTTTTAATTTATTTGACAGAGAGAGATAGCGAGAGAGGGAACACAAGCAGGGAGAGTGGGAGAGAGAGAAGCAGGCTTCCCGCTGAGCAGGGAGACCGATGCGGGGCTCGATCCTAGGACCCTGGGATCATCACCTGAGCCAAAGGCAGACACTTAACAACTGAGCCACCCAGGAGCCCCCCACACAGTGAATTTTCAAGAAATGCCTCATCCAAAGTGGGACACCAACATGTAAAGTGTTTATGATATACCAAGCTTAATTATACCTACCCCAGGACCTAAGAGTAAAATGCTCAACTGTCCAAAGGAAACATTTCTGGAATAGAACAAGCAACCTGTTCAACCCAATCTCTAAAACAGTTTCACTAATTATTTCTAGCTAATTGTTTTTTCCACTAAAATCTGTACTCCATGTACCTAAATAAATCATCTTTCCCCACTCACAAATGAAAAAATAATGATATATATACCTCAATATTTCTTCATATATGCAAGATAGTTTAAAAACCATCTATTTCATACTGTTCATTATATCATTTGTAAGGGACCATACTTTAGAATTAAATATTTTTCAAAATCCTTTAATTTTAATGATAATTATCTCTAAATTTAATAAAACTTAGAAATTTAGGATTGAAACTTGAGAGAACTTACTGATAATCTTAAGTTATTTAGTGCACAAAGAAGTTTATCCATAAATAGGTAAGAAGAGGTAGCAACTCAAAAATCATTAATGTGAAGCCAAATCAAGTTAGATTTTTATTCATTCAGAAATATATATATTTTTTTAAAGATTTTATTTATTTGACAGAGAGATAGAGAACACAAGTAGGCAGAGCGGCAGACAGAGGGAGAGGAAGAAGCAGACTCTCCGCCAAGAAGGGAGCCCGATGTGGGGCTCGATCCCAGCACCCTGGGATCATGACCTGAGCCGAAGGCAGCCGCTTAACCAACTGAGCCACCCAGGCGCCCCCATTCAGAAATATTTAATAAGAATCTACTAAGTGTTTAAGGTAATAGAAATATCAGTAAACAAAATAGGCTAAAATTCTGTCCTTGTAGAGCTCATGTTTTTATATGAAGAGACGAGGGTTGAAGAAACCTGTGCATCACTCTTGATTCCTGCCTCTTCCTGTGCCTTAAGTCCCTGGAAATACTTCTCATCTTTTTTCCACCCACTGACAGACAACCAACATCTCTTGCCTGTATTCATCTGACAGGTTCTTAAGCAGTCTCCCCTCCTTCCATACTATTTTCAACCTCCTTGCCAATTTGTCTGGCTATTTAGCCAAGAGCAATGTCTTCCTTATTCACCAGTAATTCCATTTCCAGTGTCTAGCATAATGCACGGCACATACTAGATAACCAGTACATTGCTGCGTGAATATAATACGCAAATACGATCATGTCACTACTCTGCTTAAAATTCTAAAATGACACCCAAATGCTCTTAGGATCCCGTCTAAGAAAGTTTAGAGGGGCGCCTGGATGGCTCAGTCGGTTAAGCAGCTGACTCTTGGTTTCAGCTCAGATCATGATCTCATGAATCGTGGGATCAAGCCCCAAGTCTGCACCTGGCATGGAGTCTGCTTGAAAAATTCTCTCCTTCTGCCCCTCTCCCAGCGCAGCGCCCACATGTTCTCTCTCTCAAATAAATAAATAAATCGATAGATAGATAGATAGATAGATAGATAGATAGATAGATAGATAGATAGATAGCAAGCCTTGAGGAAGAAGCACATCCCCACCTACATATCTGGGATCATCCTTCACCATGTCCCTTTCCCCATACCACTCAGCCATACAACTTCGCTCCTCCAATGTGCCACACTTTTCCACTTCTAAATCTCTAAGCTTGTTGCTCCCTTCTTCCTGAAGCACTTTTCTTCTCTACTCCTTCCCCAGATTAACACTACCTTAGCTTTTTTATCTGAATCTGAATATTGTTTCCTTTGGTAAGCCATCATGATATCCCCAACGTGAGTTAATTGCCTGCCCTATGTGTTCTGCGTACTTCCTCATCATAGTACTTGTACTATTCTATAATTGCCTCCTTAAACTGTGTGTGCTCCACTGAGATATATGCTCCGTGAAAGCAAAGACTATGCAGCTTGTTCATCATCCTCAATTCCTAGCTCAGTGCATAACACATAGCAAGTACATTTAAAGTAACATTCAAAAGAAGGCAATGAAGAACTATGTGATCAGTATTTTGGAAGTACTCTGGTCTACTGCCTGACACTCTTCCAGCAAATGCCATGAATGTCTATAAAGACTTAACCATATCTTGTGGTCTAGTGAAAGGTACCCATTATCTAAAATCTTTCCATTTTTGGTCTGCTACTGTTCAACATTCACACCTCTCTAAAGTATGGCAGATATTTGCATCTATCTACTATAACAGTAGACTATGGTATATGTTTTTATAATATATACCTATATTGAAAGACTTTAAAAAGGTTTATTTATATTCCTTAAAGGATAATAACAGGTAACCTAATTCTTTATCAACTGTTCTACACAAAGTACAACTAAGACAGAAAAAAAGGTGCATGTTCCATTTAAAGACTGTCTTAATTAAATCTTTTTAGTAAGTTTAGGATTAATATCTACAGGGTATACTCAATTCAACAAATATTTATTGTGTGTTAGCATTGGTTGGTGGCCCAATAACTACCTATCTGCTGACTCAATACCATTTATTTGAAGGTACTAAAAGAAATATAAAATATAATTCTTGTTTCATAACACTTTTAATCCAGGCGAGAGATAAGATAAACACTATGTGAGATGTAGTATCAAACAGCTGGAGGTCAAGACCCATTCACTACCATTTACTAGCCATATGATCTTCAGCAAACTATTTAAGTAGTTTGAGCCTTAGTTTTCTCTTCTGCAAAATGGTTATAATAATAAATTCCACAATCATAGAGTTGTTGTGAAGATTACATTCCATAAGGTAATGTATTTAAAGTGCTTAGCACAGTGCTTACATAAAAGGCTCATTTGATTATGTAAATTGCCTATTAAATATTAACACAACAATAATTAAATAAGCTTGATCCCATGACCCCAAGATCATGACCTGAGGTGAAACCAAGAGTTGGTCGTTTAACGGACTGAACCACCCAGGCACCCCAATTAAGTAGTCAATTTTAAGTGGGAAGAACTAACCTAGGCTACAATTAAAGTTTCAGGTAAATAACAGAATACAAAAATTTTTCTCTCTCTTTTAAACAAGAATTGGACAAAAATCTTTTGACATGTTTACTAAAATGAAGTGAACAGTTTTCAGGTATCATCTGTACAGCTCATGTATCTACACCTTTATTAGGTAAGAACATATTTTTTCTACTCTATTTAGCCTAGTGAATTCTTCAACTTTACTGTTTGCGCTCTCTACTTGTCCATCTAATGGTTTCTGCCAGTGAAAAATACAACACAGTATACTCAGTCCCCTTTATTCTTCTGATTTATGTTAGGGGAAACACTTCTTCTCCACCCTGGATGTGTCCCTCCCTGTGAAAAGAGCTCCATTACCATCACATTCTTGGCCTCTCTCCAGGGCTTTACTTGCTACACCACAGAAGAGGTTTAGTGCCTTATCCAACTTTTAAATTTTGGAGTAATAAACTGAACATGCTCACCAATGTTATTTAATTGGAAGGTTAAGTCTACTTAGTTCTGGAGTTCAGTTAAAGGACTCATTTTGCTCTTGCACTAAGCTGTGTCCTCTTATCTAGTCTTTATCAGTAATCGAAGTATAATTTTGATCACCCACTTGCCTTTATGTTTTATCTTATTTCTCAATTTCTTCAAAACCCAAATGAGTAAAAAAAGTAGTATTATTTACTCCTTCAAAAATCCCAACAAGTTATTCAAAAATATTTATTTCATGTCTATTGTTAGGATATTGAAAATAAGACAATAAATGAAATACTGTCCCTGCCATCAAGTAAAAAGGCACTCACTGTTCACTCATTGAACAATTTTCAGGAATGGATTAGACTACAAAAATAGCAATCACCAGTAAAATCTCCTCAGATGAGAAGCCACTGTTTGTAATTACACACAACCAGATGCTTTTATTCCACCAGTACTGGAAACAAAGAAAGTTAACAAGCTTCCTGTATAACAGGCAAAGAGAAAAATCACCATGTTCATATTAGTTTAAGCAACCTGTGGCATCTCTATACATATTGTACATTTAAAACCTTACTTATCATGATAAACATCTATTCCTTGGTGACTAGTATCAGGGATATGGTCACAGTCAACTTCAATAGCACTTAAATATGATATTATTTAAGAATTTATAAATCAACTGGGAAAATGGTGACAAGCAAAGAAGTAAATACTAATTTTTAAAATGTGTGTCCAAGCACAGGTCCACAGGCCTTCATCTGCGTCTCTATTTTAGAAACAGTTCTGATAAACTAGATTATCTTGTTTCTCAGTTAACGGCAGATTAGAAGGGACAAGTTAGGAGCAGAAGTGTTAGAATCTAGAGAATGCTAGAGACACAGGCACACTGATAGCAGTAAAAAAAAAAAAAAAAAAAGACATAGGAACTCCATTAGACTATAAACTCCATGAGGGTAGGAATTGATTCCTTGTTCTATACTATATTCCCAGTGCCTAGCATAGTGCTAGCACATGGTAGGGGCTCAATACATAACTGATGAATAATGGAATATTGAATAAACTATAAAAGCTAACTCTACATCTTTATTCTTTATAATGACAAATAGTTTTATACACCTCAACAGACTCTGAGGGCAAGTCCAGATTAACAAAAACACTGATTTTCTTACTAATGACACCAATTTTGCAAAAAAAAAAAGTAATTATATTTAGAATGGTTGCTTTATAAAGACAGAAAAAGGGTAATATCCAAAATGGCCACAATAAAAAGAAGTTGATAAGCTTCAGTTATCTGAAATAGTAACTTACTTCCCTAACCTACACTGGATAAATGAATTGTTAATGTAAAAATTTTGGTGGTAAAAACCCCACCTATTCATTATTCATTCTCAGGCAGGACTGTAAGTTTTAAATGTATTAACTTACGTGGAATGTTATATAAATACTAATGAAAAATAACAATATAATGAGTGTACACAGCAATACTATATTCATTACTTACAAAGTAAATACAGCTAAACATAACAGTATCTCAAAATAGGTAGGAAAAACTCACACACTCAGTTCACTATAAACAGCATTCTGAAGTTTCTTCTCCCAACCTATTTTTTAAAAAAGAATAAAATATATGAACGTGTTAGTTTTAAAAATAAGCATACATTATAATTAAATTTATCTCACTAAAACTCTAACATCATATTCATTTGTGAAAGAACTTTATCAATCGCCAATTGCTGTGTAAGTGTTATTAAGGAATTATTTCCTATACATTCACTATGTCCAGTGGCAAACACTGAGTAGCAAAATTATCAGTATGACACTGTCTTTTAAGTAAAACTGTTGTACCCTTTTCTCCGGATGGGAGAAATCCTTCCTCCATTGCTCAGTGAATACCAAAACAGTGCTACTAGTACTATCAGGAATGTGCCAAGGGAAGGGCAAGAAACAGCCAAGCACCCTGACAAAGATCAATCATAAGCAATTAGTTACAACTAACTAGCCCGTAAACTCCTGAACGACAGAAACATTATTATGAGGTACCATCAGACCAGTGAGCTTGGCTGCTAACTACGTGAATTTTTCTGGGTAAGTAAACCACTTAACATCTCAATTTCTGTGTGCAAAGGTTAGAATAGGGAACTTCTCTTCTTGCTCTAAAAGAAATTAGCATTTTCTTTTCTTTTCTTTGAAAGGATAGAAAGGAGGAAGGGGAAAAAAGTGTAGAAGGAAAAGAAACCACAAATGAAAAGTAAAAGAGGAAGTGCTTAGTGAGGGAGATTCTTCATACATTGAGGATGTATGTTGATCAGGAAGTAAACAGCATTCAAAACTGATTAATTTAATGCAGTGATTCCCACAGCGTTCCTGAATTTTTGCAGCATTTTATTGAAATATCTGAAAGTTCTAACTCTCATCAAATAGAAACCTATCTACCCACTGTTCCACAATTTTTAATGAGTAATTGGAAGTTTGAGGATAAAATATTCCCTCCAAATAAAGTATTCCCTTATTTTGCCTTAAAGAATTAGGAGGAAAAAAGCAACTTACAAACCTGATATTTTAAAGAATTCCTTAATATCTTCTTTTAGTGATTCAAGTTTAATCTCAGGTCTCTGAAGACAGGCCTAATTTTAGAAAGAAGAAGAAAAAGAAAGGAGAAGACAGAAGTCAAAAGTAAGTCATTTGGGTTGATATTTAATATGAATGAAAATTTTAAAAAGGAGTATCCAGATGTGCATACTATTTTAAAAATCCCTTTTTGAAGTCAGAGCACTTTAGAATTATCTAGAATAGCTCATAAGAGAGAAGACTTTTTCATCTACTCTTAAAATACAGGATCTGTGATGGTACACTGCAGTCTACTCAAAATATAAAAACTTGCAGCTTATGAATACTTAAATTTTTATCTAGGATTTTTATCTTATGAATATTTAATATCTATTTTTCTAGTAGGAAAAATACTCAGATTTTATAAATTCATTCTCTTAATATTATATCAAACATATACAGCGGCATTTACACCTAATGACCAAAAAGCCAGTTGCATCCCTTATAAATAGATCTTTGAAAAGTGTCTTCCTCTTCAGATTGCTGCTCAATGCAAACCTTCATTTGTTGTGCGTATTTATGGAAAACACATAAAACTATTAGTTCACAAATACTTATTAGTGTCTCCTTCATCTTTAAGTGCATGCTTTCTATTCTACTGGTTTTTCACACTGTAATTTTAACAAAAAGTAATAATTTGTCCAATTTATAATGGCTTTATTTTCAGTGTTGATCTTTCATCACCTAGCTCTTTCTATCAAGTTCTAAAAGTCTATTCCTTAAGAAGGCAATAATTTTAGGATAACTCATGATAAGCATTTCAAACCTAAGAAATCAAAACTTGATCTTATCTTCCACTCATACTTTGTTCCTTCTCTTCTATTTTTTAATCCTCATCACTGAAATTACCAGGCACCAGATCTTCTAAGTCAGAAACTTCAGTTATTCTTACTTTCACTCTAACCCCTCAAAGATTACACCTCTTTCTGGGAAGATGGCATTGGAGGTAGTGAGTTATTTTTTGGTTTGGGTGGTTTTTTGTTTTATTTGTTAATCTCCCTGATTTCCACATAAAAACAGACCAAGCAACTGAATAGGAAAACCAAAATCCCATGGAAAACATTTACAAAACTTGGTGATAACAAAGTTAAAATACAAGCAGCTGGGGACAAACCAACAGCCACAGACCTGTATGGTATTAGCATTTGTGCAGGAAAAAGCAGAAGGAAGCAGTGGGATATGTGATGGATGTGAAAACAGGAGGACCCCCAAAATAGCCAACACTGTTTTCACTGGAACATATGAAAAGCCAATTTTAGAACAGGAGCTAAAACTTGGAGGGGTTCTGCCTAACTAGAGATAGCAGATGAGGTCTGAAGAGACTGTGGCAGCCTAGCACCTATGAATTCTTGACACTGACCAACCAGCACTCCCTTTCCAGACAAGGCCATACTGAGGAGAAAATACTGATAGAGTAATAAAAATTGAGGATGACAGAGAGCCAATGTATTACCTTGAAAACCAGTAAATAAAGGAAAAGGCATATATCTTGCCTTTCCTATAGAAACTGCATCACAGGGTAACTAAATAATAGATAAGGGGAAATGTCTCCTGATAAAAGTATTCCAGCTAATAACTAAAACAGATGTGATATAATTAGAGTATCACCATTTTGCAGCCCCTAATAAATTACTAATTCTAGGCAATGAGAAGAAACAGCTGTTAACAATGCAAAAGACAACCAGATATTATGTGCTTCTTAACGAAAGAACACTCCACTTGCCAATAGTCATGGCCAAAGGGAGACACCTCAGTCTGATCAAGCCCCTGGTCCAGCTGTCAATTTACAAGTCATACAAAGGACAGAGGAACATGTTAAGCTGCACCATGAGGGTGCAATCAGAAAAATCCAGGATATGAGATATCCTAAAGGTCAAATGGCTCTGTTCTTTAGCTCATAAAGTGTAAGGAAAACAAACGGAAGGAGAGAAAACCTGTTGATTTAAAAAGACATATCAAAAAAACTTCTTTAGGGGCGCCTGTGTGGCTCAGTTGGTTAAGCAACTGACTCTTGATTTGGCTCAGGTCATGATCTCAGAGTCGTAGGATTGGCCCCATGCCAGGCTCTATGCTCAGTCTGCTTGAGATTCTTTCCCCTTCCCTCTCCCTCCCCTCTGCTCCTCTACTGACTCCTGCTCTCGCGAGCTCTCTCTCTCTCTCTCAATCTCAAATAGATAAATAAATTAAATCTTTAAAAAAGTTTAAAAATTAAAAAAATTTTTTTAACTTTTTAATTGGCAAGACTGAGAGTGTCTTCATGTGAGGGATATGTATTTGGTCAATAAAACTATTCAAAAATGCAGGAAAGTGATTACCATAAAAATCAGGTTGCTTGGGAGAAAGGAGTTTGTGATTGGGGTGGGGCAAATGGAGGGGTTTCTGGTTTGGCTGGCAAAGTTTCATTTTTTTTTACCAGGGTGGTTGTTACAAGGTCGTTCATCTTATAATTGATGACATTATAGGTTTGTATTATACAGTTTCTATCTGTGTTTTATCTTACAATAAAAAGCATCAAAAAGGAAAAAGAAAAATATGTTTCCCAATTTATTCCTTCTCTGCATTCTAAAGTCCCACACTTAAGCCTAAATCCTCATCATTTCTCATTTGGATCACTATAACAGCTTCTGAACCGTACATCTTGCCAATTTATTCAAATTGCAGCTACTCCCCACCTGGCATTTTTACACTCCCTTAGTCTACTTTTTCTTCTTTCTTATCATTTACTACCTCCTTATATGCCATATGATTAATGTATTTACTATGTTTATTGGTATATTGTCTACCATCCTACATTAGAAGTGATAAGCTCCACTAAAACAGATATCTTTGTCTTTCTGTTCACTGTTATGGCCCAAGTGCTTAGAATAGTTACTTCCACACAGTAGGTGATCAATAAATGTTTATTGAGTAAATGAACCAATTTCTCCCTTTATTAATCCATCCTCCAGCATTTTCTTCCTAAAACATAAGGCTTTCCTAACTGCAAATCTCGATAGCATAAACAAGAAATCTAAATTTTTCAACAGGGCACACTTGGCCCTTCAGTGCAGACCAACTTATCTTTCCAAATTCTTCAGCTGCTCTTCCACCAAGCTAACAACATCCTATCTTTTGTCACACCTTCTCCCCCCAAGACACCCTACTCTCTAGTCACAGTGAACTACATTCACTGATCCCCCAACTGTTAAATATTTTAAGGGTTCCAGGCTTTTGTTCATGTTGCTCTTCAGATGCAAGTATTCCCTCACCACCCTGGCAAATACCTACTAGCTTCCAAGACATCCCTCAAATACCACCTCCTTTCTCAATTTGTCCCTACCACTTCCCTACAAAGATAGTACACTCAGTTCCTCTGTTATAGCACTCATCAGATTATATTGTAATTTTCAGCTCACCTATTTTTCTTTTTGACTCTTAAATTCAAAGGACCATGACTTCATTTTTGAATCTCAGGTATTAACTCAGTATTAATTGTTGCTTGACAAAATTATATTGATCAAACCATGTTCTATCCTTTTTATCCAATTTTCACCCAAATAAACAAGGAACTTTATAAAAGTTATTTTTAACTAAGGAGACTGGTTTCCAGTCCGTTATTCCTAGGATTGTAAAAGCTGCAAAACCTTGCTCATTATTCAAAAGTATCAAAGCAAAAGGAAACAGGTTTTCTTTTACTAAGTCTGTATTTGGAAATGACTCTGAGGTAGCATAATTAAAAGAATTTCAAAAGAAAAAATTGGTTATTTCTTCTAAACATTTTCAATATTTTAAGGTTGCTAGACCTCCTAGATATATTTTTTAATCAAAGGCAAACCAAATTCATAGTCAACATAATTATAAAAATCTTGAGAAATTTGGGGCGCCTGGGTGTTTCAGTTGGCTGGGCATCCAACTCTTGATTTCAACTCAGGTCACGATCTCAGGGTTGTGGGATTGAGCCCCATGTTGAGCTCTGCGCTGAGTGTGGAGTCTGCTTGAGATTCTCTCTCTCCCTCTCTGCCCCATTCCCCCACTCACACTCTCTCAAAAAAAAAAAAAAATTGATTAATTTGAAAATCAAAAGCAGGCCAGTGACAGGAGGACAACGTGGTAAGGCAGTTTTCAAACATGTTTTAGCAGCTTATTCCTTCTTTCAAATGAAATCTGAACCCAATTAAAAACCCTACTATAGGGCACCTGTGTGGCTCAGTTGGTTAAGCAACTGCCTTCGGCTCAGGTCATGATCCTGGAGTCCTGGGATTGAGTCCCGCATCGGGCTCTCTGCTCAGCAGGGAGTCTGCTTCTCCCTCTCACCCTCCTCCCTCTCATGCTCTCTGTCTCTCATTCTCTCTCTCTCAAATAAATAAATAAAATCTTTAAAAAAAAAAAAACCCTACTATAAAAAAAAATCTACTATATGAAACATATTGAAAGTGATAGTAGTAGACAATGAAAATCAGTATTCTCTCATTGACTAAGGTATAATTACATTATAAATGCATAGCTTTATCATGATATAGCCTTAATATCCAATCTGTTTTTGTATTTGGTTTTGGTTGCTCAACATAAAGAAAAAGTCTTGATTCACAGAGATAAGTGGTTGCACTTTTAATAGCCTTCTTGGCAATCTCAGCACACTCCCAAATTAAACTGCTGTGGGAAATCAAAAGAGGAGTACTTGGAAATTTTATTTTGAAAACAAATCATTGAAGGGGCGCCTAGGTGGCTCAGTCAGATAAGCGTCCAACTTTTGATTTCAGCTCAGGTCATGATCTTGTGGGATTGAGCCCTGTGTCAGGTCCCACACTCAGCCTAGAGTCTATTTGAGATTCTTTCTCTCCTTTTCCCTCTGCCTCTCCTCCCACTCATTCTCTAAATCAATCAATTAATCAATAAAATCTTTAAAAAAAACAAATCACGATATTAGTTATCATAAATACAAAATCAGACAAAGAGCTTCTGATGCTTAAGACTGTTAGAACTACACATATCATGATATTACTACCACATGATGGCTCACTTGTCCCACATCAGGGCAGTATACCATTTAAGGGAGCCTCTGTGAGCAGATGCACCCATGCTCTGCCTACCTTCTGCAGTAGTATCCTCACTTGCACAATGAAACATGAACGCACGTGTGCAAACCCAAATATTTTGAAAGACCAGTGCAGAATTATATCCTTCCTCATCAATGACACATTTATAAGTGTCTCTAATATATGAAGATGACGAAAGGAACAGCATTTTTTCCTGGGACTTCCCTAGAGACAAGTTAATTTGGCAGCATAACAGTGGATTATGAAGTATTTAATATAACAACAAAGCATTTGAAAGCGTGGTGCTTCTTATTATATTTTTTAAATTAATTTTTAAATAAATAGGACATTTTCTGAGTCCTTGGGTATAACAGATTTTAAAACTATTTGGGACTAAATGAGGATAGGATTTGGCATCACAAGATTTTGAATTATCTCTCTCTTTTATTATCTTAGTCAAGTCATTTGACTTATATCTCAGTGTTCTTTATTTAATAGGGAAGGTAATACCCGAACTAGGTTATTGTGAGACTTAAATAAAAAAATTTTCAAAGTTATTTTTAGTTGGGAAGTCCAGTGTAAATTAAAGTTGTGTTATAAAATATGAGGTATCCAGCTGACAATGGTCTAAATGTAAAAGACTAGCAGGGAGGGAGTGCCTGGAAGTAAAGGTTTTTTTAAAAAACCTACAACAAAATTTAACCCTTTCTTTAAACAAAACACCTCTAACTCACTATAAGAGCTGGTAAAAATATGATAAAAAATATAATCCAGGGATGCCTGGGTGGCTTAGTTGGTTAAGCACCTGCCTTTAGCTCAGGTCATGATCCCAGAGTCCTGCGATCAAGCCCATCGGGCTCTCTGCTCAGAGGGGAGGCTGCTTCTCCCTCTCCCTCTGCCTGCCACTCACCCTGCTTGTGCTTACTCTCTCTGTTTGTCAAATAAATAAAATCTTTAATATATATATAATATATATACATTTACATATTATATATATTTATATCTTAATATATATATAAAATCCAGCAAGTGTTACATTACCCTGCATATATTCTTCACTCATTTATGTTGATATTTCTGACATCCTCCACCATTCTGCACTCTAAAAACACATGACCGTCTTTGCTCCCGCTGCCCTTGACACACACACACACACACACACACACACACACACACACACAAATTCAGTTTCAAACTTTTACTCTTTGCAGATGACATGATAATCATTGTAGAAAACCTGAGAGACTCCACCAAAAAATTGCTAGAACTCATAGAGGAATTTAGCAAAGTCATAGGATATAAAATCAATGTACAGAAATCTATTGCATTTTTATGCACCAATAATGAGGCAGCAGAAAGAGAAATCAAGGAATCAATTCCATCTACAATTGTACCAAGACCATAAGATACCTAGGAATAAAACTAACCAAAGAAGTAAAATATCTGTACTCTGAAAATGATAGAACAATTATGAAAGAAACTGAAGAAGATAGGAAGAAATGGAAAACCTTCCATGCTCATGGACTGGAAGAACAAACATTATTAAATGTCTATACTACCCAGGGACGCCTGGGTGTCTCAGTCGTTAAGTGTCTGCCTTCGGCTCGGGTCATGGTCCCAGGATCCTGGGATCAAGCCCTGCGTCGGGCTCCCTGCTCGGCGGGAAGCCTGCTTCCCCCTCTCCCACTCCCCCTGCTTGTGTTCCCTCTCTCACTGTGTCTCTCTCTGTCAAATAAATAAATAAAATCTTAAAAAAAAAAAAAAAAGTCTATACTACCCAAAGCTATCTACACATTCAATGCAGTCCTTACCAAAATAACACCAGCATTTTTTATAGAGCTAGAACAAATAATTCTAAAATTTGTAGGGAACGAGAAAAGACTGAGTAATCAAAGAAATGTTGAAAAAGAAAAGCAAAGCTGGTGGCCTCACAATCCTGGACTTCAAGCTCTATTACAAAGCTATAATCATCAAGACAGTATGGTACTGGCACAAAAACAAACACATAGATCAATGGAACAGAATAGAAGAATCCAGAAATGGTAACCCACAACTCTATGGTCAACTAATCTTCGACAAAGCAGGAAAGAATATCCAATGGAAAAAAGACAGTCTCTTTAACAAATGGTGTTGGAAAAACTGGACAGTGACATGCAGAAGAATGAAACTGGACCACTTTCTTACACCATACACAAAAACAGACTAAAAATGGATGAAAGACCTAAAAGTGAGACAGGAAACACCAAAATCCTAGAGAAGAACACAAGCAGCAACTTCTTTGACCTTGGCTGTAGCAACTTCTTACTACATATGTCTCCAGAGGCAAGGGAAACAAAAGCAAAAATGAACTACTGGGACTTCATCAAGATAAAAACCTTCTGCACAGTGAAGGAAATAATCAACAAAACTAAAAGGCAACCTATGGGATGGGATAAGATATTTGCAAATGACATATAGGATAAAGGGCTGGTATCCAAAATCTATAAAGAATTTACCAAACTCAACATCTAAAAAATAAAAAATACAGTAAAGAAATGGGCAGAAAACATGAATAGACATTTCTCCAAAGAAGACAAACAAATGGCTAACAGACACATGAAAAAATGCTCAACATCACTCAACATCAGGGAAATACAAATCAAAACTACAATAAGATACCACCTCACAACTGTCAGAATGGCTAAAATTAACAACACAGGAAACAATAGATGTTGGCGAGGAAGCAGAGCAAGGGGAACCCTTTTACACTGTTGGTGGGAATGCAAATTGGTGCAGCCACTCTGGAAAAGAGTATGGAGGTTCCTCAAAAAGTTAAAAATAGAGCTACCTTACCACCCAGCAATTACACTACTAGGTATTTATCCAAAGGATACAAAAATACTGATTCAAAGAGGTACATGCACCCCAATACTTATAGCAGTATTATCAACAATAGCCAAATTATGAAAAGAGCCCAAATGTTCATCGACTGACAAATGGATAAAGAAGATGTGGTATAGATATATGGAATGGAATATTATTCAGCCATCAAAAACAAAGAAATCTTGCCATTTGCAAGAATGTGGCTGCAACTAGAGTGTATTATGCTAAGCAAAATGCTAAGCCAAATAAACAGTCAGAGAAAGACAAATACTATATGATTTCACTCATATGTGGAATTTAAGAAACAAAGCAGATGAACATAGAGGAAGGGAAAGAAAAATAAAATAAGATAAAAACAGAGAGGAGGGCAAACTATAAGAGACTCTTAACTATAGAGAACAAATTAAGGGTTGCTGGAGGAGAGGTGGGTGGGGAGATGGGCTAAATGGGTGATGGATATTAAGGAGAGCACATGTTATAGTGAGCACTGGGTGTTATATGTAAGTGATGAATCACTAAATTCTACTCCTGAAAGAAAGGAAGAAAGAAAGAAAAGAAAAGCTCTAAACTAGCTTTCTAGTTTAGAAACTCACTACATCCCTACCTTAGCCAATTCCACCTTTGAATTATTAATTAGAAAATTCTTTATTATGAGCTAAAATTGATTCCTCATACCATATTCCACCATCACACCCCCCACACACATACACAATGTCACAAAATATAAACTGAATCCCTTTTCTATTGGAGACCTCCAAATATTCAAAGAAAGCTACTGAGTCTTCCCTAAAAGCTTCTTTTCTCAAGGTCACATTATTTTCAGATTCTCCAAGTTCTCTTTGTATGACAGATTCCCTGCCCACTCTTCTATGAGCAAAGTCCAGTCCAACTTGTCCACTACCATAGTAACTTCCTAACTGATCTCTCTACTTTACTCATTTCACTAGACCACTGATTCTCAAACTTTTAAACCTCAGGACCCTCACTCTCTTAAAAATTGAGGCTCTAAGAGTACTTTCTTTATGTGGATTATATCTACTGATATTTACAGATTCAGAAATTAAAACAGAAAAAAAACACCTTATTTGTTTATTAGTACGGAATTCCCCCCAAAAATATTAGAAACTGAATTACCTCATGATCCAGCAATTTCAATTCTGGGTACGTACTTGAACACATATTTGTACACTCACGTTCATAGCAGCATTATTCACAGTAAGTAAAATGTGGAAGCAACCCAAATGTCCACAGACAAATGAATGGATAAGCAATATGTGACATGTACACACAATGAAATACTACTCAGTCCTTAAAAAGGAAGAAAATCTTGACACATATACAACATGGATGAACCTTGAAAACATTATGCTAAGTGAAATAAGCCTGTGACAAAAAGACAAATAGTATATGATTTCACATATATGAGGTACACAGAACAATCAAATTCATTGAGACAGAAAGTAGAATGCTGGTTGTGAGGGGCTATGGGGAAGGTGGGAAGGGAGAGTTAGTATTTAATGGGTACAAAGTTCTATTTGGGGATGAAAAAGTACTGGAAACGGATGGTAACTGATGGTTGCACAACAATGTGAATGTACTGAATGCCACTGAACTATACACTTAAAAATGGCAAATTTTATGCATATTTTACCACAATAAAAATATTTATTTATCTGTTTAAAAATAACACTATAGGGCACTGGGTGGCTCAGTGGTTAAGCATCTGCCTTTGGCTCCGGGTCCTGGGATTGAGCCCCACATCGGGCTCCCTGCTCAGCAGGAAGCCTGCTTCTCCCTCTCCCTCTCCCACTCCCCCCGTTTGTGTTCCCTCTCTCACTGTATCTCTCTCTGTCAAATAAATAAATAAAATCTTAATAAATAAATAAAAATAACACTATAACCCATTATATATTAGCCTAAATATTTTTATTTAAAAGAACTGTATTTTCAGACACAAAAAATCAGTGAGAAAAGGAGGCATTGCTTTACATTTCTGCAAATCTCTGATGTTTGGCTTAACTGAAGACAATTGGATCCTTCAGTCTGCTGTGATATTCCACCTGTGGCACTATGTTATTTTGATTGATGTATATGAAAAAGATCAGTGTCACACAGATATGTAACTGGAAAAGGGAAGGGTATTTTAATATCCTTTTCAGATATTGTAGATATTCTCCTGTGATAGTATACCAAAATTTGACTAGTAGTTTCCTAAAAATTAGTTGCAGTGTGGAATCTGAACCTCAGTAAAGTTTTCACGCTTTATTACATAAACATGTAACGCTCTGCCTTGCACTTTGAACCAATCTTCTACCTATATATGATTTCATAACATTATGCATTGATCATTTTGAATATTATTAAGTGATGCAGTGGACACATTTCATTAAACAATATCAAAAAGTAACATTCTTTAACATCACCATAAATATCATCAGAAAAGTCTTTAAGTATTGAGGAGCCGTCAAGTTCACAGTAATGAATTCAAGTTTTTCTAGAATCTAAGTGTCTTTCATCTCTGTATCCCAAGAATCAGCACAATAGCTATCACATAGTACATACTTCATAAACATGTTCTCAATGAATGCATTTGCACTAGAGATTCCTTAGACCTACACCTGCAAAACCCCATAGGAAACACAAGATAATTGCCCTTGTTTTCTGAAATTTTTAGTCCAGACATGAAGATATCCAATAAAAAAAAAAAAAAAACTAATGCTACCATAAGAAAAAAATACGTTACAACAGAGGTATCATCCTTAGAGACAGGAACAATTAATTCTAATTGAAGAACTGGAAAAAGGGGAAAAAGGAGTATAGGCTAAGTAAACAGACTGAACAAAGGCATAGGGATGTTCTTGTGCACTATCACTTTGTGGAATAGCAAAAGTTCCAAGAGAATGTAGGAAAGAATAAAGTGGAAGATGAAGCTGGAACACTCTCTCCTATTCCTATTTATTGAACTCACCAGTGACAGATTAATATTCTTTAAAAAATCCTTCATGTCTTCACCCTCCTCAAAATACTTCAATGACCCCTTCAGTACCTACAGAATAAAAGCAAATTCATTCTGGTATTTATGATCTTCTAAAAACCTAGTCCTACCCAACCTATATAATCTTATCTTTTGTTGGGAAGGAAAAATTTTCCTCTAGCCTTCAGAGATTCTTCCAGCTGGTCTAAGAATTAAATTGACATGAAACAGAATAACAGGAGAAAATCAAATTTAATTTCATACATATGGGAAATCCACATACATAAGAGGTTCAAAATAGAAAGGTAAAATGAGGTATATGTGCCATCCTGAGCTAAAGAATGGGTTAGAAACCTGGGGCTTCAAAGGGAAGGAAGGTAATCCACAGAGAGTAATAAGAGCAGATGTTTCATAATTAGATGTTTGCCCTCAGATAAAATTTATCTCTGGTAGTAACACTTATTCTGGGAAACACCCAATTTAGATTCTTCTAGGTAGTTAAGTGCAAAAGTTTCTTTTGAGCCTGCAGGATCTCAACTGCCTTCAGCTCAAAACAGTCCACATACCAAAGTGGCACATTTTGGGGAGACTTGTTCTGAACTCCTTCACTCTTTAAAAGTGCCCTACAACAGAAAACTTCTGCTTAACCTTCTTGCTGTTCCTATATTGGGAATTCACTCTAATCTTCCCTCCTTGAGAGCTAGCCACGCCTTCTCTACCCCCATCTGTGTCCTTTCAGTATATTTATATCCTAGTATATGCCTATGGATTTACATTCTTCTTTCAGTATTAATTAAACACTTCCTATGTGCCAGTTGCTGAACATAAAAAGAAAAACAAGACATGATTTTCCCTCACTCTTGAGGAACTCACAATGTATTGAGGGACATAAAAAGCTGGGGTGCCTGGCTGGCTCAGTCAGTAAAGCATGTGACTCTTGATCCTGGGGTCGTAAGTTCGAGCCCCACATTGGGTGTAGAGATTACTTTAAAAAAAAAAAAAAAAGCTAAGAAAAAGTGTGATAAATAACTGCTGTTTCCTGCATCAATCCACAAACATTCTTCTCATTAACATCACTGTTTTGGACGTTGGCTAATTTTTCCCATCACCACCATAGAAGAGGGGCTCAATTAAAACATGCTGAATTGGGTATCTCCATTCCTTCCTAATATTTTTGGTTCTTTATGAAATGGTAGACCATATCTGTTTCTGTAATCCAAGTAGTCCCAGTGGACATGCATTGTAGCCAGGAATGAGTTTTAGTTACAAATTGGAAATTTTGGCACTATGCAAGCTGACCATGCCTTACACTCAATCTGTGTTGTATAATTCAAACCCTACTTTGGTTTCTCTCACCTGAAGATAGATTCCTCACTGGTTTTCTTTTGCTGACATCCCAAAGCTGACCCACTTCTCTGCCAGCACTGTCTGTCTTATCCCCCTTATTCCACATCTTTACTTCTTAGCCTCCTTTCATAATATACTTTATGCCTGAGCCAGTCTTCAGTTCACATTTAGTTATCAATCTTTTCTCTCTTGTTTCAGCTTGGCCTTACCTAATTCAAAAACCTTATATGACCTTCTCTAAGCAACTCAGTGCTGAAATAAAATGCAAAGAGATATACTTACTTATTCAAAGCAATCCCATATATTAATAGTTATCTTACCTGCACCACCCCCCCAGTACATAAATTCTATGGAGAAAAGAGGTTTCTTATTTTGAAATGCTATACACAATAATTCATTTCTACACTGTTGTTAGAAGGTGGGGGAGAGACAGTAAAGTATCCCCCAAATTGAGAAGGCACTTTGATGGTGCAACCACTCTGGAAAACAGTATGAAGTTTCCTCAAAAAGTTAAAAATAGAGCTACCCTACAATCCAGCAATTGCGCTACTAGGTATTTACCCAAAGGATACAAACATACTGATTTGAAGGGGCACATGCACCCCAGTGTTTATAGCAGCATTACCAACAATAGCCAAATTATGGAAAGAACCCAAATGTCCATTGATTGATTAATGGATGAAGAAGATGTGGTATATATGTACAATGGAATATCACTCAGCCATGAAAAAGAATGAAATCTTGCCATTCGCAACAATGTAGATAGAGCTTGAGTGTATTATGCTAAATGAAATGCGTCAGTCAGAGAAAGACAAATACCACATGATTTCATTCATATGTGGAATTTAAGAAACAAAACGGAGGAATAGAGGGGATGGGAAAAAAAAGAGAGAGATAGGAAGGCAAACCATAAGAGACTTTTAACTTTAGAGAACAAACTGAGGGTTGCTGGAGGGGAGATAAATGGGGGATGGGCCAAATGGGTGATGGGTATGAGGGACAGCACTTACTGTTTTGAGCACTGGGTGTTATATGTAAGTGATGAATCACTAAATTCTATTCCTGAAACCAGTATTATACTATATGTTAATTAATTAAAATGTAAATTAAAAACTGATACCAAATCAATCAATAAAAGAGAGAGAGAAGGCACTGTGAGACCAGAAAATGAAACTCCATACAAGTTACAGAGAGCTACCACGTAACTTACTAATGGGTGGATCAGGCAGATGATGATTCAGGTGCTGTATAGCTATTCTCCACAAAGTCTAGACCTTAGTCCACAGATTTTATAGTGTGACAGGATGTGCAGAAGGGCAGTGTAGTAAGATTAAAGGGTCTGCATGCACCTCAAAGGCTTTGCAGGCACCTATATAACAGCTAACCTTTAATTAGATCTTGTGGTACTACCTGTGCATCAGGAAGGAGAAAGACTATGTTATCTTTAATGGATTCATGGGAGGTCAAAGCAAGCCTCCCCACATCCTAGCCTTGGTGGGCATTTCTAAGTTACGTATATTAATCTCCAAGGAGCCAGGAACACGTAGCTCCAAGAAAGGTCATCCAATGAACATGACAAAATGAAGGGCCAAAGATACAGTCAGTATTGTCAGCACTCCTATAATTGTCTTACTTTCCAGGATTAAAGAACACAACAATAGCCAAGACCGATATGGGTAAGAATGACACCAGTCCTTGGTTCACACTACACACAGAGTCCCTGAATTATTAATTTATATATCAACTTCAGTAGTCCAATCTGAAGCTTAACCATATATATGCCAAATCCTATCCTAGAGAGAAAAAAAAAGACAGAAGATGGTAAGTTCTACTCATGGTACAGGCCTTTCAATACTGATACATGTTCTGGGGCACCTGGGTGGCTCAGTCCGTTAAGCATCTGCCTTCAGCTCAGATCCTGATCCCAGGCACCTGGGATCAAGCCCTGCATTGGGCTCCTTGCTGGGGCGGGGGGTGGGGGGGGAGCCTGCTTTTTCCTCTCCCTTTGCCCCTGCTTGTGCTCTCTCTCTCAAATAAATAAATAAAACCTTTAAAAAATATATACATGTTCTATCTATGTCTTACAGAAAATATATTTAATTAAAATTTATTTAAATCCATTAAATTTTCATTTCCTTAAAATAAATGATAAATGAATGTCAGTTTCTTCTCTTTTTATGATCTCTAAATTCTCTATAAATGTATATATTTCTGATAATGATGAATGAAAAAAACAATATTTGAAATATTATTTCATAAGTTTTTTAGTAAGGGACACTAGCATTGAGATGCTCTGGGATTCTAGACTTATGACAACATCCTATCAATTATATTATTCCTTCTCTCTCCAAAGCCTATCTTCTTTCAGGTTCCTTCCTTTCACAGTTCTGTTATTTATAATAACAATCAGAGCATCAAGACTTATTAAACACTTGGGGGGGAAAGATGGCGGAGGAGTAGGGGACCCTATTTCAACTGGTCCCCGGAACTGAGCTGGATATCTACCAGACCACTCTGAGCACCCACGAAACCAGCCTGAGATGTAAGAAGATCTGGATCTCTACAAACAGAATATCTCAGGCAGTTGGTTTCAAGGTACGAAGCAGGGAGCCATGATTCCGTGGGCAGATATCGGAGGATAAACAGCAGCGGGAGGGTGCCTGGCCGTGGGGATCCTACACCACAGGTGAGCGACAGCCTTGTGCGCCGAGGACCGGGCACAGACTCGCAGACCGGTAGCGGCGGGGAAAGGACTTTAGGGCAGCCACCGGGGCAGAAACCCAGAGCGGTGGGGTCGCGGCTGCAAACTGGGGGCGGCTGGCAGTTTTAGAAGCACAAGGGGCAGAGAGGAGCCCCAACCTGGAGGCAGGACTGGGGGCGCTGTGGAGGGGCGCACAACCCAGGCCGCTGCAGTTTATAGCAGCACGGACAGAAACAGAGACGGTGTGGCCTGGAGAGCTCACTGAAGAACAGACTGCGATCTCTCTGCTCTGAGGCAGAGGGTTGGAAATGGTCTCTTCTGCTCTGACTTGCGGAAGAGATGCAGAAAGCCGCCAGGGAAAGGCGCCAGAGAACAAAAGCCCCAAAGACTGATTCCCGCTGAGCCAATCCCCCGCCACAGGGGGGCAGGACAACTCCGCCCAAACAGGGTTGCCTGAGTAACAGTGCGGCAGTCCCCTCCCGCAGAAGACAGGCTGGGAAAACAAGAGGCCAGCAACCCTAAGGTCCCAAGAAAACAGGTGCATCTTGCTTGGGTTCTGGTCAATAATTTGGACTCTATACATTCCCTCAAACACCCATCAACAGAATGACTAGGACGAGGAGCCCCCAAAATAGAAAAGTCTCAGAGATTATGACTTATGATACAGATTTACAAATGGATGCAGATATAACCAAGATGTTGGAGATGGAATTCAGGCTAGCAATTGTGAAGACAATGGCTAGAATGGAGAAATCAATTAATGGCAACATAGAGTCTCTAAGGGCAGAAATGAAATGTGAATTGGCAGAATTTAAAAATGCTATCAATGAGATCCAATCCAATCTAGATAATCTAATAGCTAGGGTAACTGAGGCAGAAGAGCGAATAAGCGACCTGGAAGACAATATAATAAAAAGGGAAAAGAGGAGGCCAGGGAAAAACAACTCAGAATCCATGAAAATAGAATCAGAGAAACAAGTGACACCATGAAGCGTTCCAATGTCAGAATAATTGGAATCCCGGAGGGAGTGGAGAGAGAGAGAGAGGACTAGAAGATGTATTTGAGCAAATCGTAGCTGATAACTTCCCTAATCTGGGGAATAAAACAAACATTCGCATCCTAGAGGCAGAGAGGACCCCTCCCAAGATCAAGGAAAACAGGCCAACACCCTGGCCTGTAATAGTAAAACTTGCAAATCTTAGAACCAAGGAAACCATCTTAAGGGCAGTTAGGGGGAAGAGATTCCTTACGTACAGAGGGAGGAACATCAGAATAATGTCAGACCTATCCACAGAGACCTGGCAAGCCAGAAAGGCCTGGCAGGACATATTCAGGGTACTAAATGAGAAGAACATGCAGCCAAGAATACTTTATCTGGCAAGGCTTTCATTGAGAATGGATGGAGAGATGCAGAGCTTCCAAGACTGGCAGAAACTGAAAGAATATGTGACCCTAAGCCGGCCCTGCAAGAAATATTAAGGGGTGTTCTATAAAAGGAGAAAGACCCCAAGAGTGATATACAATAGAAATTTACAAGGACAGTCTATAAAAACAACGTCTTCACAGGCAACATGATGACAATTAATTCATATCTTTCAATAATCACTCTCAACGTGAATGGCCTAAACGCTCCCATAAAACAGCACAGGGTTGCAGACTGGATAAAAAGACAGGACCCATCCATATGCTGTCTACAAGAGACTCATTTTGAACCTAAAGATACATCCAGACTGAAAGTGAAGGGATGGAGATCCATCTTCCATGCCAGCGGACCTCAAAAGAAAGCTGGGGTAGCAATTCTTATATCAGACAAATCAGATTTTAAACTAAAGTCTGTAATTAGAGACACAGAAGGACACTATATCATTCTTAAAGGGTCTGTCCAACAAGAAGATCTAACAATTATAAATATCTATGCCTCAACATGGGAGCAGCCATCTACATAAGCCAACTGTTAACCAAAATAAAGAGTCATATTGATAACAATACGTTAATTGTAGGAGACCTCAATACTCCACTCTCAGCAATGGACAGATCATCTAAGCAGAAAATCAACAAGGAAACAAGAGCTTTGAATGATACATTGGACCAGATGGACCTCATAGATATTTACAGAACATTCCACCCTAAAACAACAGAATACTCATTCTTCTCGAGTGCACATGGAACTTTCTCCAGAATAGACCATATACTGGGTCACAAATCAGGTCTCAACCAATACCAAAAGACTGAGATTACTCCCTGCATATTCTCAGACCACAATGCTCTAAAACCGGAACTCAATCACAAGAAAAAAATTGGCAGAAATCCAAACACTTGGAAGCTAAAGACCACTCTGCTCAAGAATGTTTGGGTCAACCAGGAAATCAAAGAAGAACTTAAACAATTCATGGAAATCAATGAGAATGAAAACACATCGGTCCAAAACCTATGGGATACTGCAAAGGTGGTCCTAAGGGGGAAATACATAGCCATCCAAGCCTCACTCAAAAAAACAGAAAAATCCTGAATTCACCAACTAACTCTACACCTTGAAGAACTAGAGAAAAAGCAACAAATGACGCCTAAGCCACGCATTAGAAAAGAAATAATTAAAATTAGAGCAGAAATCAATGAATTAGAAACCAGAAACACAGTAGATCAGATCAACAAAACTAGAAGTTGGTTCTTTGAAAGAATTAATAAGATCAATAAACCACTGGCCAGACTTATCCAAAAGAAAAGAGAAAGGACCCAAATTAATAAAATTATGAATGAAAGGGGAGAGATCACGACTAACACCAAGGAAATAGAAATAATTATTAGAAATTATTATCAACAACTATATGCCAATAAACTGAGCAATCTGGATGAAATGGAGGCCTTCCTGGGAACCTATAAGCTGCCAAGACTGAAATAGGAAGAAATTGACAACCTGAATAGGCCGATAACCAGTAACGAGATTGAAACAGTGATCAAAAACCTCCCAAAAAACAAGAGTCCTGGGCCTGATGGATTCCCTGGGAATTCTAACAAACATTCAAAGAAGAAATAATACCTATTCTACTGAAGCTGTTTCAAAAAAACAGAAACAGAAGGAAAACTTCCAAACTCATTCTATGAGGCCAGCATTACCTTAATCCCCAAACCAGGCAAAGACCCCATCAAAAAGGAGAATTTCAGACCAATATCCCTGATGAATATGGATTCCAAAATTCTCAACAAAATCCTAGCTAATAGAAGCCAACAATACATTAAAAGGATCATCCACCACGACCAAGTGGGATTTATCTCCAGGATGCAAGCATGGTTCAACATTCGCAAATCAATCAATGTGATAGAACACATTAATAAGAGGAGGGAGAAGAACCATATGGTTCTCTCAATTGATGCAGAAAAAGCATTTGACAAAATACAACATCCTTTCCTGATTAAAACTCTCCAGAGTATAGGGATAGAGGAAACATTCCTCAAGTTCATAAAATCCATCTATGAAAAACCCACAGCGAATATCATCCTCAATGGGGAAAAGCTGAGAGCCTTTCCCTTAAGATCAGGAACACATCAAGGATGCCCACTCTCACCACTATTGTTCAACATAGTACTAGAAGTCCTAGCAACAGCAATCAAACAACAAAAAGAAATAAAAGGTATTCAAATTGGCAAAGAAGAAGTCAAACTCTCTCTTTTCGCAGACAACATGATACTTCATGTGAAAAACCCAAAAGACTCCACCCCCAAATTACTAGAACTCATACAGCAATTCAGTAATGTGGCAGGATACAAAATCAATGCACAGAAATCAGTTGCTTTCTTATACACTAACAACGTAACTGTAGAAAGAGAAATTAGAGAAACGATTCTGTTTACAATAGCATCAAAAACCATAAGATACCTCGGAATAAACCTAACCAAAGAGGTAAAGGATCTATACTCTAGGAACTACAAAACACTCATGAAAGAAATTGAAGAAGACACAAAAAGATGGAAAAATATTCCATGCTCATGGATCGGAAGAATAAACATTGTTAAAATATCTATGCTACCCAGAGCAATCTATACCTTCAATGCCATTCCAATGACATTTTTCAAAGTGCTGGAACAAACAATCCTAAAATTTGCATGGAATCAGAAAAGACCCCGAATCGCCAAGGAAATGTTGAAAAAGAAAAACAAAGCTGGGGGCATCACGTTGCCCAATTTCAAGCTATATTACAAAGCTGTGATCACCAAGACAGCATGGTACTCGCACAAAAACAGACATATAGACCAATGGAACAGAACAGAGAACCCAGATATGGACCCTCAACTCTATGGTCAAATAATCTTTGACAAAGCAGGAAAAAACAAGCAATGGAAAAAAGACAGTCTCTTCAATAAATGGTGCTGGGAAAATTGGACAGCCACATGCAGAAGAATGAAACTCGACCATTCTCTAACACCATTCACAAAGATAAACTCAAAGTGGATGAAAGACCTCAATGTGAGACAGGAATCCATCAAAATCCTAGAGGAGAACATAGGCAGTAACCTCTTTGACATCGCCCACAGCAACTTCTTTCAAGATACATCTCCAAAAGCTAGTGAAGCAAAAGCAAAAATGAACTTTTGGGACTTCATCAAGATAAAAAGTTTCTGCACAGCAAAGGAAACAGTAAACAAAGCAAAGAGGCAACCCACAGAATGGGAGAAGATATTTGCAAATGACACTACAGATAAAGGGCTGGTATCCAAGATCTATACAGAACTTCTCAAACTCAACACCCAAAAAACAAATAATCAAGTCAAAAAGTGGGCAGAAGATATGAAAAGACACTTCTCTGAAGAAGACATACAAATGGCTAACAGACACATGAAAAAATGTTCATCGTCATTAGCCATCAGGGAAATCCAAATCAAAACCACATTGAGGTAACACCTTACACCAGTTAGAATGGCAAAAATGGACAGGGAAAGAAACAACAAATGTTGGAGAGGTTGTAGAGAAAGGGGAACCCTCTTACACTGTTGGTGGGAAGGCAAGTTGGTACAGCCACTTTGGAAAACAGTGTGGAGGTTCCTCAAAAATTTAAAAATAGAGTTACCCTATGACCCAGCAATTGCACTCCTGGGTATTTACCCCAAAGACACAGATGTAGTGAAAAGAAGGGCCATATGCACCCCAATGTTCATAGCAGCAATGTCCGCAATAGCCAAACTGTGGAAAGAGCCGAGATGCCCTTCAATAGATGAATGGATAAAGAAGATGTGGTCCATATATACAATGGAATATTACTCAGCCATCAGAAAGGATGAATACCCAACTTTTACATCAACATGGATGGGACTGGAGGAGATTATGCTAAGTCAAATAAGTCAAGCAGAGAAAGTCAATTATCATATGGTTTCACTTATTTGTGGAACATAAGGAATAGCATGGAGGACATTAGGAGAAGGAAGGGAAAAAAGGGGGGCGGGGAATTGGAGGGAGAGATGAACCATGAGAGACCATGGACTCTGAGAAAAAAACAGGGTTTTAGAGGGGAGGGGGGAGGGGGGATTGGTTAGCCCAGTGAGGGCACGTACTGCATGGAGCACTGGGTGTTACATGAAAGCAATGGATCGTGGATCACCACATCAAAAACCAATGATGTATTGTATGGTGACTAATATAACATAACAAAATTTTTTTAAAAATGGTTAAAATAGCAACTTGTGTATTATGCATATCTCACCACAATAAAAAAGTCAATGAATCAATGTTACTACATGATAATTTGAAAAATTAAATAAAATGATGCAAAAAAGAAAAACCAAAAATTGAACGTGCATGCAAATCTCCTGAACTTGTTAAAACACAGATTCTGGCTTAGCAGGCATGGGTGGGGGCTGGGAGTCTGCATTTCTAACACAGTCCCAGGTGGTGCTGACACAGCGGGTGAGGATGACCATGAGTTACACGGTGCAAGGAGACATTTACCAGAATGTTCCTCGCAGCATTACTGAGTTTAGAAAAACTTGCAAGCAAGCTAAATGTCCATCAGTAGAGGAATGGCTAAGTAACGGGTCCGCTCATTCAATACAAACCCGTACAGCAGCTACAATGGACGGGGTAGGCTCGCCCGCATCAACAAGGATAAACAGGCTGGAATATGGAAAAAAGCAAATTGAAGGACTAATGTTGTGCTCTGATACTTATACATGAATATTTAAAGGCACACAAGATAAGAACATGTGCTGTGTATGCAAGACCTACACACACCGTTAAATGATAAAGACCGAGCCGGCAAGACATCCGCCACTCTGAACATCAGCTGCCTCCAGACAGGGGGCAGGAGAGGCCGAGAGAGCCACCAGGATCTGGAGTGCTGTTTTTCCAATCTGAAACAAAACTAGAAAACTGCTGACATGTTGGGTCTAGGAGCTAGATGTTTGTTATATCATTCTCTGTGTTTGCCAGGTTTTTTTTAATATCATGATTAAAACCCAGGAAAGAAAGAAAAAAAAAAGACTTATTAAACACTTAATGGAATGGAAATAACATGTGAGGTTTTACACAACATCCATTTTAAATACAAATAATGAATGATACAAAATAACAATGTTGATCTTTGTGCTAAACATCAAATTTAGATTAGGTTATTATGCTTAGAGGATGAGTGAGCAAATTCGATTTTAAGATGTAGGTCGACTTCATAACAAAGTAACTCAAGAAAACTCAGAAATCAAAAAACACCACCCCTTTCCAGAAACACAAAATTCCATGTTATCACACTAAGATCTTGATAATTAAACTTTAATCTACAAAAGGATATATTAAAATACAGTTTAATTATACTATTAAAAAAGAGGTGCTAATGGGGGGGAGTCTAAAAATCATTTGTTTCTCTTTGAAATATTCTGTGTGATTTTATTTTTCTAATTAAGTTGAACCAATACTGCTCTAGCACTTTCAGAGTATACCCAAACAGACAAAATGAAGACAGTACAGAAAAAGGCTGGTGGCACGAAACTGCCCTCATGATTAAAATTGTAAAGGCATGTAACAAATAAGTAGCCAGTTGTTTAAAAGTATGTTACTAAAACTGATTGTAGCGTTGCCTTTTAAGAGTTAGCTTATTTGGGGCGCCTGGGTGGCTCAGTTGGTTAAGCGACTGCCTTCGGCTCAGGTCATGATCCTGGAGTCCCAGGATCGAGTCCCGCATCGGGCTCCCTGCTCAGCGGGGAGTCTGCTTCTCCCTCTGACCCTCCCCCTCTCATTCTCTCTCTCAAATAATAAATAAATAAAATCTTTGGAAAAAAAAAAGAGTTAGCTTATTTCTATTAAATGTCTGCAGTAGTGGATATAAGCTAAGGCAAAGTTGTTAACACATGTTTTCAGGTTCAAGGTTGTATTAATATTAAAAGATCTATAATTACATTCTTTTAAAGTATCAATCTATAATATTATAGATCTTTTACTTTATGTATCTTAAGAACCAGCCAAATATAAGTTGAGTTCCCATGTAATCATCTCCTTACCCTGCTTTATCTTTTTCTCTTCCCTTTCCCTATTTTTTATTATATCAAAGCAATTAACTGATGTTATATTGCAGATACATTATCCTTTACTTTAAATTCCTTGAAAACCAAAGTTTTTTTCATAACTAAATTGGTGGAATAATCAGTCTTGACTTGAACTCATTTGGCAGCAAAATCTGATCTGACCTGAATTGACATGAGACTATTTATAGTCCTTACTTATCACATTTAGTGTGAAAATTCATACATTTTGTTGCAGAAATATTAATTTGTATAATTACAAGGTGCTACAAGACCATGGTAGAGATATTAAATAATATAGAACATGCCTGAATTACCCTTCTAAATTTTGAAAAAAATCTGAATTCCAAAACATACCTGGCCCCCAGATTTTAGATAAGGGATTGTGGGCCTGTATTTATTTGTAATACTATCATTTCTCCATGATGGTAGAACTTTATTTTATTCACTGTTATATCCCCTGGGAGTAGAATTGTGCCTAACATATACTAAATGTTCAATAAATACTTGTTGAATAATCAAACAAATAATCATATTTAATTAATATAAGTGGAGTTCAAAATAGAAAGCAACAAAAATACTTCCTCAGGGCGGTAATCTCCAAATAAGGTTATACTATACACAGGTCTTTAATCTCTTACCTGCAGTTTGAAATACAAAAGCTTTAAAAACAAAGTTTTGTCATTGCTGCTTATTTTCTGGAACTTTAATATTTCTTATAAATTGAGAAACAGCTATTAACTTATTAGATCTCAAGTTTGAAAAAAAGAAATATTTAAAGGAAAAAACCTTTTCAAAGAAAAGCAGAGTCCCACATAAAACTCTGAATGGTAAGGATGCTTTCCGTAATCTTTTATCACATAGTAAAGTAGTAGATACTCCATATATACCATTATAATCAACATTAAAGAAGAAGAATCTGGATTTATTCCATTTAATAAATACACATTGAGCACCTGACTCATGCCAGTCATTTTGGTAGGTGTAAAATACAACAAAACAATGAAGACATACTCTCTTCCTGCCTTCATGAAACTTATACTTTAATGGGGAAAGCAGACAATTAAAAAATAAATACAGGTATGATAAATATTACCCCCAAAAAAGTCCCAGGTACTACAGGCCACTAAACTGGGAGGTTATATAAGACCTACAGAGATTAAATGGTCTTGGCTGAAAGAGTAGAGTGAAGAACAGTACTTCCAAGCTTCGTGGGCATGATCAAAGATTTTGACCATTTTTCTAAGGGCCATAAGAAGCCTCGTGGGTTTTAAGCCATCTTGTTTGGACCTTTAACGATATCCAGGTTTCCATTTACTAAGCACTTACAATGTGCCAGGCATATTATATTCTTCAGTCCTCACAAAATGGCACTTACATTTCCAAGTTGATGGAAGAGCTGGTGGCTGATCAGCATCCCTGCATAGAACTAGCAAACCTGGGGGTTGGGGGGTGGGGTGGGGATCAACTATCTGACGGTAGAAGAGAACTGCTGAGAGAACAAGAACTACAGTAACAGGGAAAAATCTTGATAGATGAACTGGTGTCTATAACCATGTTTTCCCTGGTTTCATTATTCTGAGCACAGAACAAGAGGCTGAGAATCAATACAAACCCAGTACAAAGCAGGGCTACCAACAGTGCACAGAGAAATAAGGAGAGCTTTGGCAGAGACTTGGAAGTCTTAAGCACATGGCTGGTTTTGTCCTCAAGAAATTTTTTGAATATTAGGATTCTGTGGAGTGGAAAGCTAAAAATCTAAGGAGGAAACCTGTGAAAAAGTTTTTTTAGCAGTCTGACAAGAAAAAGATTAGAGTTTGGGTCCCAAGGGGGAAAGGACCTCTAGAATACATAAAAGTCTTAGTTGAAAACCTTGGGAGAGCCAGGAAAGAACCAGAGAAAGATTGAGCCTAAGAGGCTAAAACTCAGCCTCAATCCAGAACATTCCCTAATTGGATTACAGTAACCAGTCACAAGACTATCTTCCCAGTGGAGTGGGAACCCTCAAGAAAGTAAGAGATCTACAGGCTTTACAGTTTTTCACACACAATGTCTAGCATCAAATAAAAATTTACTAGTCATGCTGATAGTAAAAATCAGATAAACAAAAGCTAAGAGAAAATAACGCCAGAGACACAGATCTACATGTGATCCAGATATTGGTGTTAACAAGGACTTTAAAATAATTATGAGTTATATGTTTTTTGAAAAAAAGAGGAAAAAGTGATCTGTTCTACTGTTCTTATTTCATTGTTTTCTGCTCTAATCTTTATTAATTCTCTTCTCCTGCTGGCTTTAGGCTTTATTTGCTGTTCTTTCTCCAGCTCCTTTAGGTGTAAGGTTAGGTTGTGTATTTGAGAACTTTCTTGTATCTTGAGAAAGGCTTGAATTGCTATATACTTCCCTCTTAGGACCACCTTTATGCATCCCAAAGGTTTGGAACAGTTGTGTTTTCATTTTCACTTGTTTCCATGAATTTTTTAAATTCTTTAATTTCCTGGTTGATCCATTCATTCTTTAGTGGGATGCTCTTTAGCCTCCATGTATTTAGTTCTTTCCAAATTTCCTCTTGTGATTGAGTTCCAGTTTCAAAGCATTGTGGTCTGAAAATATGCAGGGAATAATCCCAATATTTTGGTACCAGTTGAAACCTAATTTGTGACCCAGTATGTGTTCTATTCTGGAGCACGTTCCATGTGCACTCAAGAAGAATGTGTATTCTGTTGCTTTAGGGTGGAATGCTCTGAATATATCTATGAAGTCCATCTGATCCAGTATGTCATCCAAAGCCCTTGTTTCCTTGTTGATCTTCTGCTTAAATGATCCATCTATTGCAGTGAGTGGGGTGTTAAAGTCCCCTACTACTATTGTGTCAATGTGTTTCTTTAATTTTGTTGTTAATTGGTTTATATAATTGGCTGTTCCCATGTTAGGGGAATAAATATTTACAATTGTTAGATCTTCTTGTTGGATAAACCCCTTAATTATGATATAGTGTCCTTCCTCATCTTTTATTAGTCTTTGGCTTAAAATCTAAGTTGTCTGATATAAAGATTGCTACCCCAGCTTTCTTTTGATGTCCATTAGCATGATAAATGGTTTTCAACCCCCCCCCCCCCGCCACTTTCAATCTGGAGGTGTCTTTGGGTCTAAAATGAGTCTCTTGCAGACAGCATATTGATGGGTCTTGCCTTTTTATCCAATCTGATACCCTGTGCCTTTTTTACATTCAGAGTAACTATTGAAAATATGAATTTAGTGCCACTATATTACCTGTAAAGTCATTATTGTTTCTGTATATTGTCTTTGTTCCTTTCTGGTCTATGTTACTTTTGGGCTCTCCACTTAAAGGATCCCCTTTAATATTTCTTGCAGGGCTGGTTTAGTGATCACAAATTCTTTTAGTTTCTGTTTGTCCTGGAAGATTTTTTTATCTCTCCTTCTATTTTGAATGACAGCTCTGCTGGATAAAGTATTCTTGGCTGCATGTTTTTCTCATTTAGCACCCTGAATATACCATGCCAGTCCTTTCTGGCCTGCCAGGTCTCTGTGGATAGGTCCGCTGCTAGTCTAATGTTTCTACCCTCTTGTAGGTTATGGGCCCTCTTGTGCTTTCAGGATTTTCTCTCTCTGAGATTTGCAAGTTTCACGATTATATGTTGAGGTGTTGACCTATTTTTATTGATTTTGAAGGGGGTTCTCTGTGGCTCCTGGATTTGAATGCCTGTCTCCTCCGCCAGATTAGGGATGTTCTCTGCTATAATTTGCTCCAATATACCTTCTGCCCATCCTTCTCCCTCTTTCCTCTTCTTCTGGAATCCCAATTATTCTAATATTGTTTGGCTTTAAGGTATTACTTATCTCTCAAGTTCTCCCCTCATGATACAGTAGTTGTTTATCTCTCTTTTCCTCAGCTTCTTTATTCTCCATCATTTGGTCTTCTATATCACTAATTCTCCTATCCTAGCAATTACAGCCTCCATTTTTATCGCATCTCATTAATAGCCTTTTTTATTTTGACTTGATCCGATTTTAGTTCTTTTATTTCTCCAGAAAGGGATTCTCTAGTGTCTTCTATGCTTTTTTCAAGCCCAGCTAGTATCTTTATAATTATTATTCTGAACTCTAGTTCCAACATCTTACTTATATCCATAGTGATCAGATCCCTGGCAGTCAGTACTGCCTCTTGTTCTTTTTTGAGGTGAGTTTTTCCATCTTGTCATTCTTGCAGAGAGTAGTTGCTTTTCTACTTGTAGAGTTGCAGTTATTCTTTTCTTAGATCTCCAGTTGAGTTCACAGGTGTTCAGAATGATTTGATAGCTATCTAGCTGAATTCCTGGGACCAGACGAAACTAAGGTCTCCTACTCATTCGCCATCTTGGACTATCTCTCTCTTGAGGGATTTAAATTACACATAAAAGGCATGGCAAAAATAACAAAAGGAAAGAGGCATAAATGAGTAAAGTGTTCTAAGTTCTAGCATTACATAATAGGGAAACAGTAAAGTGATCATTTATGAGACTATAATTAATCAAGAATAAATTCTGTAACCTCTAGGGTAGCTATTCAAAGAACAGTAAAACAAGGTATAACTATCACATTAATGGAGAGAAAAATAAATAATAAAATATTTGAATAATAACTGAATAATCAAAACAAAAGAGGGAAAGCAGAATATGAAGCAAATGGATCAAATAAAAAAACAAATATTAAGACCAATAATACAAAACTAATTCAGTAACATACAAATACAAAACTAATGTCAGTAAATTCATTGAATACAAATAGACTAAATAATACAATTAAAAGACTACGGTTGTTAGATTGCATTTAAAAAACAACTATATGATGCTGAAGCTTTCAAGAGACATATCTTACAGTCACAGTAGGGTGAAAATAAAAGTATGGAAAAGTCATAACATGCAACCACTAACTAAAGAAAGCTGGTGTAATTATACTAACATCAGACAAAACAGACTCTAAGGCAGGAAACTTACTAGAAATAAAGGACATTTCATAATGATTAAGGGGTTAAGCTATCAGGAAGATAACACAATATAAATCTTACACAACCAATAAAACAGCCTTAAAATATAGAAAGCAAAAAATTGAGAGTATTGAAGAAATAGAACAATATATAATCATGGTGGGAGATTTTAACATATTTCTTTCAATAGCTGATAAAACAAGCAGAAAAAAACTCAATAAGATTTTAGGAAAGTTAAGCAGCATAATTAACAAGTGGACCTCAGTGGCATATAGAGATAAACCGAACCCAACAGTGACAGTAAACACATTCTTTACAAGTGCACATGGAACATTCAGCAAAATTGATTATACACTGGGTTATAAAGCAAGCCCCTTAAATTTTAAAAATATTTTATCAGTCAGAGGATGTTCTCTGACAATACTAAAATTAAGCTGGAAATTGATAACAAAAATAGAGAATCTCAACTGCTTAGAAATTAAGCAATATACTTCAGAATAACACTTGCATCAAATTAAAAATCACAAAAATATTAGGAAATATTTTGAATGAAAGGATAATGAAAATATCACTCATTGAAACTATGGGACACAGTTAAAACAGTGCTTAGGGGGATAACTTTAAATGCATATTTTAGAAATGAAGAAAGGTTTCAAATCTTTGATGTAAACTTCCATTTGAAGAAAATAAAAACAAAATAAAACAAAAAACAGCAAATCAATCCTAAAGAAAGTAGGAGGCAATTAATAATAAAGAAACAATCCAAAATTAAGGCAAAATCATCAAAGCCCAAACTGCTTTTTTGATGAGATTAACAAAATTAAGAGACCCTTAGCAAAACTGTTCAAACACACACACCACACATGCACACATACAAATTACCATTATCAGCAATTGCAATAGAATTTTCAGACATTAAAAAAAATATATGTTTAATATAAACAACTTTAGGCCACTGATTTATTATCATTTAAATGAAATAGATCCCTTGAAAAACAAAACTTACTAAAACTCACAATAAAAGAAACAGAAAATCTTAATACTCCTATATCTATTAAAATTTAATGTTATTAAAAATCTGGCCAACACAATATTAAAGAACAAGAACAAAGTTGGAGGACTGACATCACCCAACTTTTATTATAAAGCTACTGAAATCAAGACAGTGTGGTAATGGTGAAAGAATAGACAAACACATCAATGGAATAGAATAGAGACCCAGAAATACCAACACAAATATGGTCATTTAATCTTTGACAAAGGAGCAAAGACAATTCCATGGAGCAAAGATAGTCTTCTCAACAAGTCAACAAGTTATATTCGAACAACTTGACATTCATATGCAAAAAAAAAAAAAAAAACCTATATGCATACCTCATACCCTTCACAAAAATTAACTCAAAATGGATCACAGACCCAAATCAAAGCCTAGAACTATAAGACTTCTAAAAAAAGATAACATAATTGAAAACCTAAGTGACTTTGGGTTTAGCAATTAATTTTTAGACACAACACCAAAAGTACAATCCATAAAAGAAAAACAACGACAAGATGGACTACATTAAAATTTAAAAACTTCTTTGAAAAGATACTGTTAAGAGAATGAAAAGACTAGCCACAGATTAGGAGAAAATATATGTACAAGACATAGCTGATTTAAAAAAACAAAAACGAAAAACCTTGTACCCAAAATATACAACAAACTCTTAAAACTCAACAATAAGAACATACAATCTAAAATGGGCAAAAGATCTGAACAGACACCCACCAAAGAAGATATACAGATGGCAAATAAACATCTGAAATGATGCTCAGTGTCGTAAGTCATTAAAGAATTGAAAATTAAAACAACAGTGAGAATATCACAATACACCTATTAGAATGGCTAAAATCTAAAGCACTGGTAACACCAGATGTTGGTGGGGATGTGGAGCAACAGAAACTCGTTCATTGGTAATGGAAATGGAATATGGTACAGCCACATTGGAAGATAGGTCATCAACTTCTGACAAAGTTAATCATAGTCTTACCATACAATCCAGCAGTCATCCTCCTTGGCGTTTTATGTCAACACAAAAATCTACATGGGAATGTTTTAGCAGTTTTATTCATAACTGCCAAAACCTGGATACAACCAAGATGTCCTTCAATAGGTGAATGTATAAATAAACTGTGATACATCCACATAATAGAGTATTATTCCAAAAAAAAAGCTATCAATAGAGTAACAAAGAGACACAGAGGAACATAATGCATATTACTAAGTAAAAGCAGCCAGTTTGAAAATGCTACATACTGCATGAATCCAACTATATGACATTCTTCAAGGTGAAACTATTATAGAGACAGAAAAGTCAGTGGTTGCCAGAGGCATGCGAAGTATAAAGGGAGGGATGAGTAGGTAGGGTACAGAGGATTTTTAGAGCAGTGAAACTATTCTGTAAGATACTGAAATAGCAAATATATGACATTACACATCTGTCAAAACCATTAGAACTGTACAACACAAAAAGTGAATCCTGATGTAAACTATGGATTTTATTTAATAATTATGTATCAATATTGGTTCACCAATTGTAAAAAAGTACCACACTAATGCAAGATGTTAATAATAGGGAAAACTGTGTACAAAGGAAAGGGGAATATACTGGAACTCTGTACCTTCTGCTCAATTTTGCTGTAAACCAAAAACTATTCTTAAAAAATAAAGTCCGCTAAAAAACAAAACAAACCTTCCCAAAAGAAAATCTAAGACACAGACTTTATTGGAGAATTCTTCCAAATATCTAAGAAAGAAATAACACAATCTCATAACACTCTTTCAGCAAACAGAAAATAAAAAAGGAGGGACTACTTCTCTACTCATTTTATCAGGCCAGCATAACCTTGATATTAAGTTTGTCGAAGACATTACAAGAAAGGAAAATTACAGACCAATTTTTCTCATGGACATAGATGCAATCCTTTAACACTTAATATTGGAGTTCTACTAACACATAGGATGTAGAAAGCCAGTACAAAAATGTCTCTCCCACCCTAATAATGAGAAAAAATGGTATAATCTACCAAATCATAATTTGTTCTTGAACCCATCAGAAAATTGGAGATGTAGGACAATCAAGTGAATTAAGTTTCAAAGAATAACAAGTCTCTCCGAGGACAGAAGGGACTCCAAACTATTTCACCTTTGGCAGAGCACAGGAGGAAACGGAGGCTACCATACAAGCAAAAAAGAAGAAATCAGCTCTTTTTAACTGTAGTAGACTGTATGTGAGCTAGCATTTCAGTTTAGAGTAACTAAAAGCTCAAAACACACGGGGAATTTACACTCTCATGTTCTTTTCCATGAGTCTTAACCAGGTGCCCATCCAAAAGAATGGCAGCAAAGCCAGGAACTCCAGAGAGCCCCCCTTTTGTGGTACAGGTGCACAAGAAGGGGTAAACTGCCACTCCATGACAGGCATAAAACCGTGCCACCTTGCCTAACTTTCCACTCATGTGAGGAAAAGGCCTTAAACCTCTGAGGGAGGGCTCAGAATACTTCCTACTCTGAAGACAAGGCAATAATTAATTGTTTCTGGGGGTGAGATAGATGCAAAAATGACCTCGCTCAAGGGAAGGTAAAAAAACCAAAACGCTCTGGGGCCCAGGAGCCTACACCAGTACAAAGCCGAGGTGAGCCAGCACTGGTGAGGATCAGGAATCGCTCTTTCACCCGTTATCAGCCACAAATACAAGGCGCATTTTGGTTGCCAAGGGGAGAAGAGGAAGAAACACAGAGAAAGACCCACTCCCAAGGCACATGGACTAAGACAGGGCCAGGAGAATAGAGAATGCCTGTACCTACTATGAGCTTAGGACTGAGTAACAAACAACATTCTACTGCTGACGAAAAGACAAGAGCACGGAGAGAGATTTCTCTCTGTGGCACAGGCAAGCAGAGGCAGATGAAAGCACAGGATGTAGAACAAACACTGAGAAAAACCTTCCAGTACTCCAGGGCCCTTTCTAAGCACAAAGTTACAGCAGCCCACCCACCAAATTTGAAGCCTGTGGTACACTGAGGCTAATGACAGTAATAACAAAACTCAAGCCAAGCTTGATTCCCAACGATACTGACTGAAGCTTCCATACTCAGTAGGCCTCCACACTCACTTGAACAAAATTGCCAGTATACTTGACCTAATCTACATTTATAGAATACCAAGAGCAGAATGCTCATTCTTTTCAAATGCACATGGAACACTCAACAAGATGAATAACCTGAATAGCCCTGCATATATATTTTACTCAAATTTTTTATTAAAAAGGTTCCCACCAAGAAAACTCCAGGCCCCAGTGACCTTACTAGGAATTCTACCAAATATTTAAGAAGGAAATAATATTAATTCTATACAAATTCTTCCACAAAATAGGAAAGAGGGAACACTTCCCAACTCAATTTATGAAATCAGCATTACCTGATAACAAAATTAGACAAAGATGTAAAATAAAGCTACAAACCAACATTTTTCATGAAAATATTCACAAAATCCTTAACGAAATATTAGCAGATCAAATCAAGAAATATATATATAAAGGATGATGCATCAAAACCAAGTGGAATTTATCTCAGGAATGTAAAATTGGTTCAACATTCAAAACCAATCAGTTATTATTCACCATATCAACATATTAAAAAAAGAAAAACCACATGAGCATCTCTACATATACAAGAGAAGTATCTAACAAAATTCACCATCCATTCATAATAAAACTCTCAAAAAACAAGGAATAAAAGAGAGCTTCCTCAACCTAGTAGAACACATCTATACACCACTGCAGTGGAGGCACTAGGCCATGCAACAGGGCAAAGGAAAGGAAAGGAAGGGAAGGGAGGGGAAGGGAAGGGAAGGGAGGGGAGGGGAGGAGAGAGGAGGAGAGGGGAGGGAGAGAAGAAAGAAAGAGAGAGAGAGGGAGGGAGAAAGAAAGAAAGAAGAAAAGAAAGAAAGAAAAGGCATACAGATTGGAGGGAGGAAGTAAAACTGTCTTTATTCACATATGATACATGTTCTTGGAAAATCCTATGCAATCTACAAAAAGTGGTACTATAATAAGTTTAGTGAGGTCACAGGATACAAGGTAAATATACAAATATCAATCATATTTCTGCTACAAACAACAAACAATTGGAAAATGAAATGAAAAAATCAGCATTTATAATAGCATGAAAAAAATAAATAGGGGAAAATCTAAACAAACTATGTGCAAGATTTGTATACTGAACTATAAAACACTGACAAGAAAAAATAAAGAAAATAGAAATAAAGAGATAAAATATGTTCATACGCAGAAAATTCAATATTATTTACATGTCAATTCTCCCAAAATTGATCTACATATTCAACATAATCCCAATCTAAATCCCAGCAAACTTTTTGTAGTAATTTACAAAATGAACTCTAAACTTTATATGGAAAAGCAAAGGGTCTAGAATACTCAAAACAATCTTGAAAAAGAGGAACAAAGTTGGAACACTAATTACCTGATTTCAAGACTTACTATAAAGTTACAAAAATCAAAACAAATAGATCAGTGGAACAGAACAAAGAGCCAGAAATAGTTGTGTGTGTGTGTGTCCTAAATCAATTTTCAACAAAGGTGCCAATGAAATTAGTGGAGAAAGGATAGGTGTGTCAACAAATCGGTACTGGAAATAGGTGTGGTATTGGACACCAATCTATCTATACCAAAAAATTAACTTAAAATGGATCACAGACCTAAACGTAAAAGCTAAAACTATAAAACTTCTAGAACCAAACATAGGAAAAACTTTTTGAGACTTTGGGTTAGGCAAAGATTCGTAGGTAGGGCACAAAAAACACAAACCATAAAAGAAGAAACTGATTAAAAAATTGTCATCAAAATAAAAAATTTTGCTCTTTGAAAGATCTAGTTAAGGAAATGGAAAGATAGGCCACAGATTGGCAGAAAATATCTGCAAGATGCCTATCTGATAAAAGACTTGTGTCATATATAAAGTATCCTTACAATCCAACAATAAGAGAACAAACACAATTTTTTTAATGGGCAAAAGATTTGCACAAACTACTTGACCAAAGAAGGTATTAACCTATGGTAAGGTGTTCAGTATCATTAGTCATACAGGAAATGTAATCAAAGCCACGATGGGATACCATGCTTCTATCAGAGGAATGTAATTAATAAATAAAAATTAATCAATAAAAACTGATATCAAGTACTAACAAGGATGCAGAGCAACTGAAATTCTCGTAATTGCTGGCAGAAATGCAAAATAATACAGCCACTTTGGAAAAGTTTGGCAGATTCTCACTGAATTAAACATACACTTACCATACAACTCAGCAATTCCACTCCTAAATATTTATCCAAGAGAAAAAAAAAATATTCAAGCAAAAACCTTTACCAAAATGTATGTATCAGCTTTATTCATAATCTCTATAATTGGAAACAACCCATAACTATAACAGAAAATGCCCAGCAACCAATGAATGGATAAACAAATCACAATACAGTCAAACATGAAATACTACTCAGCAGTAAAAAGGAACAGAAGTAGTGAAATACCAACAATATGAATAAATGTCAAAAGCATTATGCTAGGGCGCCTGGGTGGCTCAGTCGGTTAAGCGACCGCCTTCGGCTCAGGTCATGATCCTGGAGTCCCGGGATCGAGTCCCGCATCGGGCTCCCTGCTCGGTGGGGAGTCTGCTTCCCCCTCTGACCCTTCCCCTCTCATGCTCTCTGTCTCTCATTCTCTCTGTCTCAAATAAATAAATAAATAAAATCTTAAAAAAAGGGGCGCCTGGGTGGCTCAGTCGGTTAAGCGACCGCCTTCGGCTCAGGTCATGATCCTGGAGTCCCGGGATCGAGTCCCGCATCGGGCTCCCTGCTCGGTGGGGAGTCTGCTTCCCCCTCTGACCCTTCCCCTCTCATGCTCTCTGTCTCTCATTCTCTCTGTCTCAAATAAATAAATAAATAAAATCTTAAAAAAAGGGGCGCCTGGGTGGCTCAGTTGGTTAAGCGACCGCCTTCGGCTCAGGTCATGATCCCGGAGTCCGGGGATCGAGTCCCACATCGGGCTCCCTGCTCAGCAGGGAGTCTGCTTCTCCCTCTGACCCTATCCCCTCTCATGCCGTTTCTCTCTCTCTCTCTCTCAAATAAATAAATAAATAAAATCTTTAAAAAAAAAAAAAGCATTATGCTAAGTGACAGAAACCAGACACGAAAATTTACATACTGTATGATCCCATTTATATGACATTCACACAAAAGGACAAAGATCTCCTGATCAATCTCTGCATCCAAAGAATTTAGCACACTAGAAAATACTCAGTAAATGCCGGATGGAGAGAAAGAGGAAGAAATCACTGCAGGGAGGATAGAGAGCAAGAAGGTGATAGACTAACGGAAAGCAAAAAGGCACCTGGGGGTCCAAACCCACCCACAGGCCGAAAAATGTGAGCGAAGGCGTGGCCCAACCCACCTCTACCGATTCCAGCAGCTTAAAAAAGGACTATGGTATGAATGAATAGCTTCAGCATTCTCCGGCCTAAAGAAAGGCGGGGTGCGCCCCACCCTGCTTTAAAAATCTACTACCGCACGCGCGAGGCTGAGCAAGTGAGCTTCCACCTGCAAGGGAAGCTTTTCCGTGCCCAGGAGCGGAGCCGGGGAGACCCGGGCGGGCTCCCGCTTAGGTCAGCGGGTTGCAGACGGAGAGCAGGCTTCCCCGCGGCCCCGCCCGTCTCCATCCCTTCCCGCTCGGCCTCACTCACCCAGGCCTGCCGTTCCAACTGAGCGTACAAATTGGAGCCCTTGAGCTTTTGGACTATCTGGGCGATAACGAGAGACAGATCCGACTCCTCCTGCAACATTTCCCCTGCCCTAGCCCGCCAAGCCGCGGGGACAGGCTGGCGCAGAGAGAACGGGCTACGGGGTCCCACTCGGGGCCAGCGACACTTCTCCGGGACCTTCTCACGCTGGGACTCCCCTAGCGGGAGTTACCAGGCAACCGCCGGGCCGTGAGTCCGTTCCTCTCTGGTCCCCCCGGCGGCTGAAGGTCCCAGCGCCTGCGTTCCGCTGGCAAAAAAAGGATCTGGTTGCGGGAAGCTTTTCGTTCCATTGTTCCTGCTTGGTGTACGCCTAAGGGGAAACAAGAGGAGCGCTTTCCTCCGGAGATACGGTACCTCTGATGCACCAGGGGAATTCAGAGTCGTGTACTTTTGTGTTTTATTATAATGGATCATTCCTTCTCCACCTTTCAATCTCTGCAGAAACAGGGCTGTACACACAGTTACATGGAAAATTATGGCCAAGAATTACCAGGCTCTGACACTAGCTGTGTAAACTTGGGTGAGGTGCTTACATTTCAGAACTCAGTTTCTATCTCTGTAAAATAACACCAGTTCGGAAGATGTTGTGATGATTAGCTGAGGTAACAATTGGGAAGGTGGCTAGCGCTGTATTTAACAATTGGTTTTATTTGCACTTCTCCTGTTTCTATTCTGTGGGGTCTTATGCCAGGAAGAAATAGACAACATCTTCTCATCAAACAGCTACAACTTAACCAAGAAGGATTTATTTATTTATAGACCTTCTGTGAAACATTGGCAATTCAAGGATGACTAAGACATTGTCCCAGTCCAAGGGATGTAACATCTAGATGCCTCTGCTTCTATGTATTCATCCATTCAATCATTTATTCAAAATTCATTCAGCTTTCAAAAAGAAAAGTCATTCAGCTTTCAACTTATTGCGCATTTACATGCAAGAAACGGTGTGGGCACAAAGGTAAATAAGGCATGGTTCTTGCCTTCAAAGAAACATATCAAAGGTTTTTAGTAGAACTAGAAGAAACAGATTTAGCTAATTGAATGGCATTCCCAAAGGCAGCTAGAAAAATACCTGTGGAATAATGTAAACGTTAGAATAACCTCACCAAAATAATCAAGAATTAATTTCAAGTGTGTGTGTGCATATTTTTAAGCGAAGCAAAGGTAAGATTCCAAGAAAACAGATCAAGATGACTGCAAAAACTACTCTAGCCTAACTACATTAAACTTTAATCAGAGCATCTGATTCAACAGGACTCTTGTAGGATCTGCTAATCTGATTTCTGGCAAGTTCCAAGGAGATTGTATTGCTGGTGGTTCAGGAACTACACTCTGAACACCAAAGGACTAAAGCAGGTACATGATAGAAATTCTAAAGGACGGGGCCTTTGGCACCCATGCACAACACCTTGGCATTCATAACACCACTGCTCAGAATATTGTGATGGCAAATACAGATTCCAAATAACCCACTTGGTCATGTTTGTTTATTAAAAACAACTTTGGAAAGAGGCAGGCAGGGAGGAAAAAGTACTTAAAGGCAATTAATGACAGACTCCACAAAACACGTAGTTTCTATACAAAACATTCCCCCTACAATTCAGAATTTCTCCAGCTTGTAGAGGAATAAATCTCAACTCTTTACAGCCTCTCCATCCCAACACCCCACCCATCCATGAATCTCCAGCACAAACGTCACTTCGAACAAAAAAAAAGGAAAACTATGGAGAGAGTTCTTTTGAGATTAGAAGGGGGAAGGTGGTTAATAACTAAAAAGATAAGAACACTTAGGTTGAGAACGGTCATAAAGCATAGGGAGGAAAGAAGGTGAAACTGTGGAGTGGCAGAAAGTCATGGTACCTGGAATCAGAAAACAACCTAACTCCTTTTCTGCTGTGTATCCTTTGGTCCCTTCCCCTGTCAGAGTTTCAGCTTTCTCATCTGTAACAAGAGGATAAAATACTGACCTGAGGGGACACTCTGGGGAAAGATGTACCTTGTGTTAAAATATTTTTTTAAAAATATGAATAAATGAAATACTAAAATTGAGGTAAGTAAATAAAAATAATGTCCAAGCTATTGGCAAGGGAATGGAAAGTAAATAAATGTAGCAACATGTATGAAAGTGCCCAGCACAATTTTTTGCACAGAGGTTTTAAAAAGTTTTTTCTAAGGAGAAAATAATTTGCAGTCTTACAGCAACAATTAAGAAGTTTGGATTTGATTCTGAAGACATGCCCAAGCAAAAAAAAAAAACAAAACTTAATCCTAGTATTAAAGATTTGTTTCTTACACACATAGAAGCAGGTGTGTTACGTTATAATTCAATTCTAGAATGCCCTCTGTTCTCTTTCTAATTCAATTTAGCAAAACTTCTCAGAACACTTGCTCTGTGCTAAGAAAGGCAAGGAATACAAAGATGAGTAAGAAATGTCCTTTCTTCTAAGAAATTCTCAGTCACAAAGGGATGGTGAGGTCAGTACACAAAGAGCTATAATGGTAGATGGGCCTCTTTAGACTCCCACCTGTGTATCTGGAAATTTTATTACTCTAAAGTCATTGTCTAATAAAAAGCAAAAGGTGCAGATTTCCATCTCCATCTCACAAGTAGAATTTTGCCTTGGAAATCCTTATTCTACTCAGAGTGGGAGGGAATTGGGAAAACACTCTAACAGATGAATAGCAAAAGGAATCCAATCTCATCTGAGTAAATAAAACTATATAAACAGAAACAAAAGTAAAATGAATGCAGAGAGAATTCTCCTCAAAATCCCCTCAAATTCGAAGCAAAGGCACTTCTGGGCCAACATGTGTAAGGTTCTGGGCTCAATCCTGCCTTTCTCGGATCTGCTCTGCTTTGATTTATTGTATATATAATATTGTGTCAGATTTCACTGTGGGTGAGTGGGTGGGGGAAGCCACTGACCAGTGGCCTCACATGAGCAAAGATGAGGACCACATCCAAAACACCCTGTGAGCTCCACACAAAACTGAGGCTTACATAAACTCCAGGATCTGCAATGCAAGTATGTTCAGCTATTGTTTTAGGAGACACTGCTATTAGCATGCTGTATCTGCAGAATAGATTGAATATTATGTTGTCAGGAATTTACTTAAATAAAAAGTATTTTGTGTGTGTTGTGTGTACCATGAATGTCACAGGCCTCCTTGTCTTTGGGAACAAATGAGCTCATTGTGATACCAGTTATCTGTCACTGGATCGTTAGCCCCCATATGCTTAGCACAGGACCTCGGGCTCCTCTTCAAAGTCTCTTCCTGTTACTTCTGGGAGTCCTCAGGAAGTGGCACATGTGTGCTTAGGAGCAAATCTGGTTGTGATCTGCTCTACCTGCTTTGATGGTATCTGATGCCCCAAAGCTACTGTCTAGGGTGCTCCCGCTTTTTGGTGCTCCCAAAGCTGCAAAAACCCAGAGATACTTAAATCCGAAGGCTCACAAAACCCCTCAAGAACAAAGCCCCTTAGGGTTCTGCTTGCCACCTCCCTTTACAAGGTGGTCAGATCTCCTTCTATTCCAAGCTGAATAGAAGACCTTGCTATTGGAGGGGAGCAGATTTTGCTACCCCAAAATATGTCTCTTTGGCATAAAGATTACTTTGAGCTAAAGGCATTTAAAACCCAGTAGATTCAGGAAAACCGCTTAATTTTATATTGGAAGGGAGACCTGTACCTGGAAGAGAGCTATTACCAGAAATACGTTTCCCCTGAGAAATTTATCTGCATAAGAAGGCAACCTTTGTTTCCTAAACATCTTCTTTGCCTTCCTGTGATTGGTATTTTCCCCTTTGTATCCCCAAACCCCTACACCTTTCCTTAGCTCAGGATGTTATATAAGCCTCAATTGACTAGCTGCCCTTCCAGTCTTCATTATCTCTCCCCTATCCATGAAATTTTGTTTGTTTTTCTCCTGTTAATCTGTCTTAAACCAATTTAATCATTAGACCAGCCAAAGAACCTAGAATGGAAGAGGAAAAATTTTTCTGCCCTTCACTATACTCCATTTCTCCATCTTTCCTGCCTCTGGACCCAGGCAATTATGTGTAAATGGGGAGGATTGGGCTATTGGTTCCATGAACACTCTCAGGGACTATGTTGGCTTCATGTTAAATATAAAACTCATGGGAAAAATCCAAGTAACTGGTTTAAATCATAGGATATTTATTATTACCAACAAGTCTAAAGGAATGTACAAAGGCTGGTTTAATGCCTCCACAACATCATCAAAAATCTAAACTCTTTCCTTCTTTACCATTCTGCCCTCCTTAGCATGTTGGCCTTCACCATTCAGCCTTAAGGTGGCTGCTGCAGTTCCAAATTGACATTTTTCTACCACTGCCTACAAAGGGAGGCAGGAAGAAGACAAAATAAAGGAGCTCGCAATGACTTTGTATGTCTCTTCTTTTTTTTTTTTTAAAGATCTTTTTTATTTATTTGACAGAGAGAGATACAGCGAGAGAGGGAACACAAGCAGCGGGAGTGTGAGAGGGAGAAGCAGGCTTCCCGCGGAGCAGGGAGCCCGATGCGGGGCTCGATCCCAGGACCCTGGGATCATGACCTGAGCCTAAGGCAGCCGCTTAACGACTGAGCCACCCAGGCACCCCTATGTCTCTTCTTTTTTTGAGGAAAGATTATTTTTCTAAGAAGCCCCCAAGAAGACTTTCCCATGAATCTTATTGCCCAAAGCTGTGTCACTGACCACCTCTAGCCACAAGAGAGTGGCAAGAAATGATGTGGTATTTTATCTTCAATCCTGGGAGAAAGATGAAGGAGAAGAATGGTTTGTTGATTCTACCAAATTGTCCAAAATAACTTCAGTCTCAGATTGGCATTGTGATATGAACACTTGTAGGTGAGAATTCCTGACTGACATTCAGGCTAATTGGACCACAAATAAAGTAGAGTTGGGCAATATCCAGATCATTTATTATCCACAGAGTTGGTTGTGTGAAGTTCAGAATCCAGAATCTAAATTATAGTACTTATTGATGTGGCATTTTCTCAGTATTATGGTGACATAAAAGCTAAAAATAAATAAGGTTGACCCATTTGCAAAATAAGATCTATAAGTAAAAGATTATTTGACAAGAACAGAAAATTTACAAGTGTTATTATTTTTTAAAAGACAAAAATTGATGACTTGTGAAGAAAACAGCTTGTTCATAAATAACTTTCCGTGAAGGCCTCCCTGTATTTGCAAGTCAGTCTACTGGAATTCTAGGTTATTCTCTCTGGTTGTACAAGCAGAAGTGAGCAGTGGAAATAACCTATTCTCTAATACAATCTGTACAGCTTGGAGCAAAAGAAGCTTACTGCTGCAAAGTGATGGATGGCCTAGTTTCTCCAGACATTTCCTCTAGGTTTCAGGTAACACAGTAGAGCAGGATCTACTTGACTCATTTTCTCCTCAGTTCTCTGACCATAGCTTTGCTTTCCTACCTCCCCCAGCCAAGCTACACCACACACACACACACACACACTTCCATTCCACGATGTTTCTTTTTAAATTATTCTTTCTTGTTTTGTACCACCTTTCCTCCATTGCCTCTTAGGAAACTTACATACTGTCTGCCATCTTTTTTTCTTTCCAGTTTTTTTGAAAGCATAGCAACATATACAAGGTAAATATATATATATATATATATATATATATATATATATATATATATATATATATATGAATAGAACAGCTACAATATTAAGTATTAATTTGATTGAGATCAAATTGAAGGCCACAGTGGGGCCTGTCCCTGTCCATTAGGGAAGGGAAAATTGTCCATAAGGGTGCATATGGGGAATCAGGGTTAAGTTATAGACTGGAAGAAGATCAAAAACTATCTGTCGCAGGCTTAGTCATCTAGGAGCAGAGCCAGTGAGGAGCAGAGCATGCACCTCTAGTGCATAACCAGCAGCCCCACCCGCAGATGCCTGTTAATGGGAGGGGTCCTAGGGAAGGGGCCATCAGGTCTGTTACCAGGACTTAAGTTGAGACAAGCTCTGTGCATTGCAAAGAGCAAAGCCATGGACCCTGGAACAAAGTGGGTGTCTTGGCAAGGAAGAGCCTTTCAAGTGAGAAACTGAGGGAAAAAAAGGGGGACTTGGCATGGTGCCACCATTTCCTCCTCTTGGGTCTTAGTGCCTTTCACAGATCTTCCACCAGCACCATGTTGGGACAGAGCATCCAGAGGTTCACACACAGGAGACACTATGAGGAGGGCCTAGGGAAGAATTTGCCATTTTCAGTGAAAAACAAGTGGCAGCTACTCATTATGATGACTGTGTACTTTGGATCTGGATTTGCTGCATCCTTTTTTATAGTAAAACACCAACTACTTAAGAAATAAGGATATGTTAGTTAATCCATGAGATAGATAAGAAGAAAAGCACTTTAAGATGCGCAATTTCTTTGAAAAATGGATCAAACTCTTGAATTTAATGTACTTGTTATGTTTGTAAATAAACTTATGGCATGACTGAAAAAAAATGGGAAATTGAATTAAATGTTTGATACAGAGAAGAAAGAGAACAAAAGACAAAGACTACAATAAAACAATGTTTCTCAGCTCAAATATCCTTGAGTTCTTATGCTTTATCTAAAAAATTCATGACACGATAAGTGTATTCCAAAATATACCTTTGTGTATTTCAATATAAAAATGTTTTAAATACTGCAACATCTAGAAAATTAACGTATCATGTGTAGCCTTGGTTGTCAGCATACTCTGTGGGAAACAGCTGAGTGCCCCACACCATATGCTGTCCCAGAAGTCTCAGCAGTATTGAACCTAATAGCCCACATCTGTACCCTATGCACTAACATACCCCATTTTATCTGCCCTTCCCTATCTCACTTCCCCACTCCACTGCAAGTATTTGCTGAGATCACCCCCAATACACTATGAACCCTCAAATTTTTATTTCATAGTCTGCTTCTGGGGGGAACCTGATCTACATCTAGTACCTAATGTGGTGCCTGGAAGGTAGCAGGTACTTCTTAAGTGGTCAAAAGAGGAATGATGATTTCCAAATTTCTCCAGGTGAAACTGCTTGACTGGAGTCTTGCAGCTTTAACCCCAAACTTCCAGCCCAGCAGAGTCTTCTGAACTTTACATTTTTGTATTAGAGAAGAATGACAACAGAGGTATTATCAGTAGGATTCTCCAGAGGAACAGAACCAATAGGAGATAGAGATAGAGATAAATTTATTTTAAGAAATTGACTCACATGGTTGTGGGAACTAGAAAATGTGAAATCTATAGGGCAGGTCGTCAAGCTGAAAATTTAACTAAGAGTTGATGTCTTGAGTCCAAAATCCACAGGGCAGCACGCTAGAGACTCAGGCTTTCTAATGACAGTCTTGAAGCAGAATTCCTTCTTTTCCAGGAAATCTCAATTTTTGCTCTTAAGGTCTTCAGCTGATTGAATGAGGCCCACGTTATGGAGGGCAATCTGCTTTACTTAAAGTCAACTGATTGTAGATGCTAACCATATCTATCCACCAAAAACATTCACAGCAATATCTAGATTAGTGTTTGACCAAACAACTGGGCACTGTAGTCCAGTCAGGTTAACATTACCTGGTTAAATTTTTTTTTAAGATTTTTTTTTTTTTAATTTATTCATTCGAGACACAGAGATACAGAGAGAGAGAGAGAGAGAGAGAGAGCATGAGCAGGGGGAGAGGCAGAGGGAGGGGGGAGAAGCAGGCTCTCCATGGAGCAGGGAGCCTGATGCAGGGCTCGATCCCAGGACGCTGGGATCATGACCTGAGCCGAAGGCAAACGCTTAACCATCTGAGCCACCCAGGCGCCCCTTACCTGGTTAAATTTAACCAACACAAGAGGTACCTATCTTCTTAATATAGTCCTTTAAAAGCCTTTGTCCTGGGGTGCCTGGGTGGCTCAGTCGGTTAAGTGGCTGCCTTTGGCTCAGGTCATGATCTCAGGGTCCTGGGATCAAGCCCTGCATAGGGCTCCCTGCTCGGCGAGGAGCCTGCTTCTCCCTCTCCCTATGCTGCTTCCCCTACTTGTGCTCTCTCTCTGTCAAATAAATAAATAAAATCTTTAAAAGAAAATAAATAATAAAAGCCCTTGTCCGAGTCATACAAGCATCCACAGAACCCTCTTCTACTTTGACCTCCTCATTGTCTCCCTAATATCCTCTCTCTACCACACTTCAATTTTGATTTTGTTTTATGGAGAACTTTGGCCCTTTACATTGCTGCCTTATTCTTCTGTTCCTCATTTGTCCCTGCTGAATTGGACTCCACTCTTGGGCACTGGCCTCTTGAGCTGGTCAGAGCCCCTAGCAGAGTACCACTTGGCTGTCGTCTGGGTCCAGAGTGGTCCATTCTGGTGGATCCCAGATGTGATATTCTCCAAAGTCCTAATACAATACAAAGTTTAATTCATAGAACTAAACATGAAATATGTCAAATAGCACTTGTGTTAAGGGAAAAGGGAAGTGGCAAAATCAAACTTCAGCCCCAAGGAGGAAGGGAGGAGAGGCTGTGATTCACTACCAGTATTTTAGTCAGACCTCTTGTGTGTGTGTGTGTGTGTGTGTGTGACTTAATATCTAAGCACACTGGAAACATTTTAAAAGAATATCTTTGGCACATTACATCAGATAAATGTTTCCATCTCAAGTGACTCATGTGCTGGAACAACTTCACTTGACAATACAAATAAAGCGGATAGGAAATGTGGATGGTTAAAGAGCACATTTTAAGGTATTCAATTTATGAGTAAAGATGTAAAAGTTTTTATAAATTTTAAGAATTACTTTTTATATTCCTGCAACACAGACTGTCAGAATTAGAACAAACCTGGAAAGTCAAAAATTTTAATTCCTTTTGACAGAGTGAAATTTGTACTTTACAAGACTAAAATTAAGAAAATTGCTTCACATCACAAAACAAGATAGATTGTTAGTTGAAGTCTGTTACCAGGACTGTTGTGATTTGTGATGTTGTGTTGTGATAATTTATCAGTATTAAAAGAGAGGATTTCTGAAAACTTCTGAAGTTGTCATTTTTATCACTAGTTTCACTAGTTGGGCTTATAAGGCAATAGTGGGACCTAAACATTTTCGAGGCAAAAATTACCCTCATTTATCCCAGTTTCCCAGTTTAGTCAAACTGGGAGGCAAAGTTCCAAGTTCACACTCAAATTATCTAATAACTCAACTCATGCTTTCTCATGATTCCAGAATGTTTATTTTGGGTGTTTATGATTTGTTGCTGCCATTCTTTTCTATATTTCTTCCTTCCTTTCTTCCTTCATTTCTCTCTCTCTCTCTTTATCTCTCTCTCCATCTTCTCCAGAGCTGCAGAGATTCAACATGGAGGGAAAAAATATTATTTCATTTAACCCTTATAACATTTCATAAGATGGGGGTTATTTTCTCTGAGTTTTACAGATTAAGAAAATGAGACTTTAAAAAAAATAAAAAATAAGACTTGAATGTTAGATAACTTGTCATAATTCACAATAAAGTTCATAATAACAGAGCTTGGATTTGAACCCAGTTTCTTTGACATCACATTGCCTCTCTGGGATAAATGAGGGTAATTTTTGCCTCGAAAATGTTTAGGTCCCACTATTGCCTTATAAGCCCAACTAGTGAAACTAGTGATAAAAATGACAACTTCAGAAGTTTTCAGAAATCCTCTCTTTTAATACTGATAAATTTAAATTTGAGAACTTCTATTGACTAAAGAATTTACAAAGTTTAAAAGGGGATAATATTTCCTTTTATTCACTGTGCATTTCTGCACATCTCTATAAGAAGTTCCTATGAACATCTTCCAGGATCTTCCTCTACATTATTAATTTCTAGGCATTAGGAGAATAATAAGATTTTATTAAGTCTTAGAGATGCAATCTTGAAAATGTAAGAAACATGATTAATAAGAAAAAGGAATGTGGGACTCTGCAGCTAAATAACACTATTTTGATCTGTTCTTCTTGAAAATGTATAATGTTTTTCTAATAATAAACGGAGGGACCTAAGGGTCAGTTTGCTATTCTTCACTTCAAAGATAATAATAATATTCAGGGAATTATTAGTTTTGTATCTGAAAGTAATTACTCCTTCAAGCTTGATTTGAATAGATTTTATTAGACTTTGAAGTTTGTTGGCATCTACCTTAGAGACTATTGTTTCGCTAGAAAGAGTTTTGTTAGCTCAATACTTTCCTTTAGTAACTAAATGACCTGATCACAGAGACTGGGATATTGTTGTTGGTTTTTTTTTGTTTTTGTTTTAAGATTTATTTATTTATTTTGGGGGGAGGGCAGGAGAGAGAGAATTTCAAGCATTTTCCCCGCTGAGTGCAGAGCCCAACGTGGGGCTCAATCTCACGACCCTGAGATCATGACCTGAGATGAAATAAAGAGTTGGACACTTAACTGACTGAGCCACCCAGGTGCCCCGAGACTGGGATATTGTTAAGTTTTAAAAAATTATTTGAAGGAATCTGATTTAAATTTAAATGAGACTCATCCTTAGGCTCTTCTGAGAAGAGAGAATTCATGCACAAGAATGTATTTGTCATGAGCTTGGGGGTCTAAGTCCCTTGGTTCTTGGGTTTAGATACTAAGATCTACTTACGAGCTGTGTGATCTTGGGTACATTTCCAAGACTCTTCATTCTTTGGTTTTCTCATCTAAAAAATGGGGATAATACTATTTCCTACTTCATAAGGTCAATATGAGAATAAAAAGAGTCACTGGGTATCACGTCCTTCAAAGATGCCTGGTCCCTGGTAGGTCTGAGAGAATTTTTATCCAGAACTTCTCAAACTTTGATAGTTATTAGAATCTCATAAGGAACTTGGTAAAAATAAAAAGCCTTATTCTCTCTCAGTGAGTCTGGGCCTTCATGTTCATTATTGGCTTCTAGGTGATGATACACATCAAAGACTAAGAACCACCAGTTTAGACAATAATAATAAGGGTTTGTTCATCTTCTACATATGCCAGGCATTGTGCTCAATCTAAAGACATAAAGAAGAATGCATCAATCCAGGTTCAGCTGCAAAAACCAGACACTGCTAGCTTTCTTAAGCAGAAAGAGATTTTATACAGATCATTAAATACTTACGACATAGCAGGAAAGACTTGAGGAGCTACTTCTAGACCAGAGTTCCCAAAATGACTCTCAGAACATTGTCAAGGTGGCTGTTACCTCTGTCACAGTCAGGGGTAGAAGAATCAGATGATACCATTCAGGGGTGTCTGGGTGGCTCAGTTGGTTAAGCGTCCGGCTTTTGATTTTGGCTTATGTCATGATCTCAGGGTTGTGAGATCAAGCCCTGTGTCAGACTCCATACACAGTGTGGAGCCTGCTTAAGATCTTAAGATTCTTCCTCTCCCTCGAAGAAAGAAGAAGAAGAAGAAGAAGAAGAAGAAGAAGAAGGAGGAGGAGGAGGAGGAGGAGGAGGAGGAGGAGGAGGAGGAGGAGGAGGAGGAGGAGGAGGAGGAGGAGGAGGAAGAGGAGGAGGAGAAGAAGAAGAAGGAGAAGAAGGAGAAGAAGGAGAAGAAGATCATCCAGTTCAGGAACTGCTGAGTTTGAGGATACGCTGCCTTAGCTGCCATCTGACAATCAAGAGTCTACCTTGATCACCACAATAACTGCCTCACAACCTCCTTCAAACCAGGACTGGACACTACCATGCTGCTACTGAGCAGCCCAGCACTTTATGACTGTGCCTGTCCCAGCAACACCCACAGCAGCCTGAAGATGGCCCTGCCTCACTTCCACCTTCCAAATTTCCCTTGAGAACATCTAATCAGTGAAACCAATTTACATTTGAGACTGGACGAGAATATTTTAAGCTCTCTAACCTCTACAGTATTGGAAGACACACTGGAAGGAAGTTGGAAGGGATGCTGAGTGCCAATCTTCCAATTCCATCATAGACAAATGTATTAGTTGGCTAAAGCTGCCATAACAAGATACCAAAATACCAGACTGGGTAACTTAGATAACAGAAGTCTATTTTGCATGGTTCTGAAGGCTAGAAGTCCAAGATCAAGGTGTTGACATGTTTGGTTGCTCCTTAGGGCTCTCTCCTTGGCTTCCAGATGGCTGCTTCTCCCTGTGTCCTCACCTTTCATCTGTGACTGTGCATCTCTGGTATCTCTTCCTCTTCTTCTTTTTTTTTTTTAAGATTTTATTTATTTATTTATTTGAGAGAGAGAATGAGAGAGAGCATGAGAGGGAAGAGAGTCAGAGGGAGAAGCAGACTCCCCGCTGAGCAGGGAGCCCGATGCGGGACTCGATCCAGGGACTCCAGGATCATGACCTGAGCCGAAGGCAGTCGCTTAACCAACTGAGCCACCCAGGCACCCTCTCTCCCTCTTCTTATAAGAACACCAGACCTATTGGATTTAGGGCCTCACCCTTATGACTTCATTTAGTCTTAATTACTTCTTTAGAGGCCCTATTTCCAAATACAGTCACACTAGGAGTTAGGGCTCCAAATTATGAATTAGGGAGGAGAGGACACAACTCAGTCCATAACAGTAACTTAGACAAGCCTCTTCCCTGGACAAATTTCCTCTAAGAGAAAAGGTTATGAACACAAATGCAGGTGTTAAGAGCCATAACATAAGTAGGTAGAGATTATGGTAAAAATACAGCACGAGATGGAGGTGAGCCTTTGATGACAGGTTGCATGTGCCTGTATAGAGCTTATAACTGGAATCCTTATCCATATTAATTCTCCTTTTCCATTCCAGAGGTAGAGTTCTAGTGCAAACTCCAATGCCCAACAATAATGGGAAAAGATGGTACAAAATGTTGCCTATAGGAGATTGCTGACATTCTGTACAAATCTCCACTCCTTTGACTTCAGGAACAACCTGGTGGCTGATGGGCTACAGGGAGGAAGGTAAGACAGTTTTGCTCATTAGTACCCTGTTGAGTGATTTAAAATACAAAATAAAAGGTGACAGTTTTGAACATTCACTAAGAAGCAGGTTCAGTGCTAAGACCTTTACATGTTTATTTCCTTTAAGCCTCATTTCAAAATCGTCTAGACTTCCCAGGATTTGAATCTGGGCTGTCTCCAATGACTGGTTTCTTATTTATGGTGTCAAGAAGCTGGATCCCTTGCCTTTCTGATTCATCCACAGTTCTAATCTCTGAGGATCACTGCAGGGAGCATACCAACCCTGCCGTTCAAACCTTCCACCTAATACTTTATCTTTTTGCCAAATTTCTTTCTGATTTTTAATCTTTTAGCCTTCTTTTGAATTTTTACCCATAAAATCACTTAAATTATTTAATAATAATTACTAATCATTTCATTTTATTATTTATTTTTCAATCATCTGGCTCTGTTTTATTTAGTCTTGTTCTTTAGTCATTCCTAACTGTTCCTAATTTCCCTATTTGTCTTAAAGGAGTTTCTCCTTTGCACAGCAACTTGGAAATTAGTTTTCATTCCAAAGGAAAGAAAAAGATATAATTAAGGCCATCTGCCTTTGGTTTTTGGATACTCATTTAACAAATATTTATTCCATGTCTCTCATGTGTCAGGCTCCATCCCAGGCCCTGGAGATCCAGCAATGAACTAGATCATCAAGAAATCTGACCTTAGAATGCTCACACCCCGGGGAGGAAATGGACAAGAAAGGAAAGGATAATCACATTTTCAGAAACAAAACATTGTGATGGGTGGTGTCTGATATGTGGACTGGGTGGTCAGGGAAAGCATCTCAGAGGTGGTGACATCTGACAAGGCTGACCCAGGGTACTTAGCCATTGACATCAAATTATACTCATCATCCAAATAATTAACACACTCTTAAAGGTAATTATCACTTTTATGAAGAAGTAAAAAACAAAGGAAAGAAAGCCCAAGCTGCTAGTGGTTAGATGCTTGGTAGCTGTGAGCAGTAAATCTTCTGAAGACTGATGAAAAGCTGTGGCTAAGAACAGACCTTCCTCATTTGGTATAATCTCTTGCTCTTTTGTGTGTTTTTTCTCCATTTTCTAGGCACTAGGGATTTCTTCACTGAACTCTTAGGTGAGTGTGAATCCTTGAAACTGCAAGTTATGTGTGCCTGTTCTTTCTTATTAGTAATCAGTAGAATTCAGGGCTGAGCATTCCAGACACCCTGCCATTCTATTGAAACATCTCACAATTTTCTAAAAGATTTATTTATTTATTTGAGAGAGAGAGAGCACAGGAGGAGTGGAAGGGCAGAGGGAGAGAGAGAATCCCAAGCAGACTCCCCACTGAGTGCAGAGCCTGATGCAGGGCTCCATCCCAGCACCCCGAGATCATGACCTGAGCCAAAATCAAGAGTCAGCTGTTCAGCCGACTGAGCCACCCAGGTGCCTTACTGAGCATGTATATTTAAAAGACACCACAGTTAAGCCAACAGTGTGCTGGCTTCTGATTACAAAGTTGCACTGGTTTACTCCAATCCTTTCTCTTACATGGTATTTTTCTTTCAGCGAATTTTTGAGAATATGAGTTGTGCATTGCACACCAACTAAACTATGTTCTTTCATTAAGCCAGTAATCATCCAAATCTGTGCCTTAAATTTCCAACTATATTCCAGGTAGAAACGAATTGTTCCTTGATGCTACTCTAGGTTTGAATTTGACTATGTCCATTACTGCAAATCTGGATGATAAAAAACTCAGGCTAGAGAGTATGATACTAAGCAAAATAAGTCAGTCAGAGAAAGACAAATACCATATGATTTCACTCATATGTGGATTTTAAAAGAAATAAAACAAATGAACATGTTGTGGGGGGTGGGTAGGGGAAGAGAGGAAAACCAAGGAAACAGACTTAAATATATAGAACAAACTGATGGTCATCAGAGGGTAGGTGGGTGGGGAATGGGTGAAATAGGTGATGGAGATTAAGGAGGGCACTTGTGATGAGCACTGGTGTTGTATGGAAGTGTTGAATCACTGTATTGTACACCTGAAACCAGTATTACCCTGTATGTTAATTAACTGGAATTTAAATAAAAAGTTTGGGGAGAAAAAAAAAACAAAGCCTCAGACAGTCATTTAATACTTGTAAACAGCTATATGCTTATCATTAGGTAGCCAAAATACCCAGACAATTGACTGTTGGGTTTTGTTTTTTGTGTTTTGTCTTTTCCAATATTCCTCCAGATGATTCAGTGTAGATGCAGCCAAGGAAATCTTTGAATCATAAATGCCCAATTTTCATGGCAGATTACAAATTTCTACAACCAGCATGACTCATCAGTTTTTTCTCAGAAAGAACAGTTCCTCCAAGGACCAGGATTTTGGTTTCTCAGTCAATTTTCCCAGAAATTCTTTGATGCTAATCTTGAATGTAACCTTTGCTCTTTAAGATGACCTTCTGAATTTTAAGCACAAAATGGAAATACTTAATGAGGAAAACATAAAACAAACAGCCAATTCAGATCTTATTGACTTTATCACTCAGTTATACATTTTCCTTCCTTGAAAGGCCAAGCAAAACAAAAGAGAACTGAATGGAAAAATCAAACTCTTCGAGGTTCACACATCATCTGTAAATATTTCCTGTGATCTCAGGAAGCCTGGGAGAAGAATAACTTTGTCTCTCCTCTCCTCTTCCAGAATTTGATTTACAACAAAGGAATCATACCGGTCAATATTCTCTAGGTTTGAAGTGTATGGGATATGTGTCTTTCTGGAGCCACGAGAGACTTCTGGGCTTGTAAAATCATGCCATGTGGTATGGTGGACAGAGACCTGGACACGGATTCAGGGGATTTAGGCTCTCAATCTGGTTCTGCTACAAATTAGGTGTGTGGCTCTTTGGGTCTTAGTGTCTCATCTGAAAACATGATGTGGCTAACCAACAAGATGTTTAAAGATTTTCCATCAAAACCTATGATGATGTAAAGCTAACAAGGAATCCAGTGGCTCAACAATATTGTATTTTAAGGAAGGACATCTTTGGTAATATGATGAAAGACTCCAGTATTAAAAAGAATCTATTGGAGCGCTTGGGTGGCTCCGTCGTTAAGTGCCTGCCTTTGGCTCAGGTCATGGTCCTGGGGTCCTGGGATCGAGCCCTGCATAGGGCTCCCTGCTCCATGGGAAGCCTGCTTCTCCCTCTCCCACTCCCCCTGCTTGTGTTCCCTCTCTCACTGTGTCTATCTCTATCAAATAAATAAATAAAAATATTTAAAAAAAAGAATCTATTGACTTTTCTAGTATTCTATTATATATTAAATTTCATGAATATACAATTAGAAAAGTTTAATGGAAGTAATAATGATTAATCTAGGGACAAAAGGTAATGATTATAGCAGATCAAAACAACACATCAATAGGCACTGGAATAGTAACATCTCCTACTGCTCAAATATGGTTGAGTTAGATCTATGAACATCAACAAAAACAACAAACCTCAACATCCTGTGCCTGGCCAGTGTCTAAATAACAATAACACACTTCAAGATACTTTCCTGATCAATTCAAAGTTTAGTCCTCGTATTATCAGCTTCCTTGTTTATTAAAGCATTTGGATTTAGACTTCCTTGTCTTCAGTTTTCTTATCTATAAGATAAGAGGTTTGGCCAAAATAACTCGAAGATTCTTTCAATCTCTAAAACATTGAGAGTCTATATTTTGGGGCAGTTTGAAAAGCTGGGCTTTAATAAATTAAATTCAACTAATCTAAGAAATGTATGCTATCAGATATATAGACTTGGGGAGAGGCATACCTTGCCAGAGAGCAAAATGATTTCCTAAATAGTTTCATTGCAGAGATATCAAAAAGGACACTGCAAGTCCTATGCCCTCCCTTCCCCCAGAAAACCTCTCTTGCTGCCTGATTTATAAAATTACAGATTCATCTAAGACCTTATCTTCTGGTAAAATACAAATGCCTCTGGAAAGGTCACGCATTAAACACTATCAGTCATTTTTACCTTTGTTTGAATGATTTTTTTTTTTTTTCCAATTTGACCCTACCTTGTTCCATAAACTATTTGAAGCTGCTTACTGGAATGAGTTGATCAGATTTGATGAAAGTCCATGGGGACCAGGAGAGAATGCAAGAAGGAGGGTGCTACCAACAAGAAAAGCTTTATGTAAATTGTAAATTGCAAAGTGTTGTAAAAATATTAGAGATTGTTATTAATAAAGGGAGGGCTGGATGGCTAAAGATAAACCTTGTTCATTTCCCAATGATTCAGTCTACTATTTCAACAGGTCAAATTATTCTTCATTCTTCTTATGGGGTTTAATGTTCTTTGTCTAATTCTTTGGACAGTCTGTTAGAAAAAGAAATACATTCATAATTTGCTCTTTACCTTGCTCATGTTGCTTTCCCATTTCCTGAATGGCATAAAATTCTGTTAGCCACTGTGCTGTCTGAGAGCACTATTTGCACAGTCTCATGATCTATTTCCTGGAAATGCAAAGATCCTTTCTCTGTCCTTGCATAAATAGGTGTCTATTAAGCTCAGGAAGGAAAAGATGACTAATTTTAAATGGCTCTCTCAAGGTTGTCAGAGCTGATTATAGCAAAATGAATAGTTCTAGCATAAGACAGCAAAGAAAAGCCATAGCCCATCTTCAGAAGTACCAATTTTAACCAAACACAAAAAAATTCATGTCATTTCCACATTATACTGTACAGATTATATTTTGTTTAGGTCACAAAGATAACAGAGCTTTGAAAAAAAGAAAGCTTTGGGGCGCCTGGGTGGCTCAGTCGTTAAGCGTCTGCCTTCGGCTCAGGTCATGATCTCCAGGTCCTGGGATCGAGCCCCGCATCAGGCTCCCTACTCAGTGGGGAGTGTGCTTCTCCCTCTCCCTCTGCCTCTACTGCTCCTACTCTCCTTCTCCCTCTGCCCCCACTGCTCCTACTCTCTCTCTCTCTCTCTGTATCTCTCTGTCTCAAATGAATTTAAAAAAAAATTCTTAAAAAAAAGAAAAAAAGCTTTAAACCCTGAGAATTAGGCTGAAAATAACTTACCTTCCTGGGAAATACCAGCCCATGAAGGAGACCTACTACAGGGTCAGAGAGCCAAGAAAGAGAAGCAGACCTTTTGAGTTAGCCTTTCTAACCCTGCTGGTAGAATCTAATCTTGAACAAATAATTTAAATATTTTACTAAGAAACTCTTTTACCATTATATAACTATTGGCCTGAATTAGCAGTTTCCAGAATAGGATTAGTGAATCAATATTAGAAGCTCTACTTATATGCATTTGTCTTATGAAAATAAAGTTACACTTCAGTGTGATTTAGTAAGAACATTGCCCACCCTTATTCCACATCACCTGTGGCCATGTTGCACACTCAGGGTGGGAGGTGCACAGGGGGAAAGGTTTCAGAGGGACTGACCATAGTGGTCTCAGGCTATTCCACTTTTCAATAGTTTGGAACACATAGATTTGAGCTGTGGGAAGTGGATTTACAGATTGTGTGCTCATGTTTCAATGAAATCAACCCTTAGAAAATGGGCCACCAACAACAAAGCAACAACAAAAGATACCTGCAAATAAACCATAAAGGCAAAGCTGTTATTTTGTGACTACTCATACAAGCCCTTTGTCAATCACGTGTCATTGCAACCTATTGTAAAAAACAATGATAGGACTAGAAGTTGGCACTATTCCTTGCAAATATTAATAAGTCTATTTGAAATATAGGTTTATATCCACTCTCATAAGCAATGACCCCCCCTTGAATGTATCTCGTGGTTTGGATATTAGTTATTGATAGCCTGGTGGCAGCACAATTTAAAAGGACCCTTAAAAATCAAGCAGGCAAGGAGGATTCTGGGAAGATGGCAGAATAGAAGGCATTAGGAATCTGTCTCTGCACTCAGACAACAATTATACTGGCAGAATCTGTCTGATGTAGCTATTTTGGAATTATGGAGTCAGTTGAAGACTTGCAACTTCCAGGGGAAAACTTGCATGGTAAACTTTGGTCAATCTTAGCTTTTAGCTCAGCAACAGCTACTTACCCACTCTGGGGGCACACAGCTGTGCGCTTCTTCCTGGAACTGCTTGCAGGCTGCTTGTGGGAGCCAGGGCAATAAAAATCATGTCCTCCACATACTGGGGCTATGTATTTGAATTGCTGATTGCTGCTTCTGATCCCATAAGTGTGGTCACAAAGGTGGGCAGTCCTGTTCTTGCACCTCCTTCTGTTGTTATAAGCCCCTCCTCATCCAGCTGAAGTCACTTCCCCCGGGGTTTAAAGGACCAGAGTCTTTGTTTTCTCCCTTCGTTTTTCTCCTTTTTCCTCCTTTTGGGGTCAGACATTAAAAACTAGGACACTCAGGGGCTCCTGGGTGGCTCAGTCATTAAGTGTCTGCCTTTGGCTCAGGTCATGAGCTCAGGGTCCTGTGATGGAGCCCCATGTCAGGCTCCCTACTCAGTGAGGAGTCTGCTTCTCCCTCTCCCTGGCCCCTCCACCCCAGTGGTGTTCTCTCTAGCTATCTCTTTCTCTCTCAAATAAATAAATAAATAAAATCTTAAAAAAAAAAAAAAAAAACCCTAGGACATTCAAAAGCAACCACATATATAGGAGAAATTGGAAAGTCACCACACATGCCTAGGAAAAGGCTTAGTCTCAGAAAAGACCTAACGATACCTTAAGTTTATAGCTCAGGCTGATCCTTGGCACAGAAATAGCCCACAGCAATCAAAACAAAGCCAAACAGAACAAAACCCAGCAAAACCTAACAAAGGGGAACAATCTGATTTCATTTGACTCAAATGTTAAGTTTTCAACAAGAAAATCACAAGGCATATCAAAATATAAGAAAATATGACCCACTCAAAGGGAAAATTAACCAAACACTGTCTCCAAGAAAGACCTGACAGATGTATTAGACAGAGACTTGAAAACAACTATCTTAAAGATGTTCAAAGACAAAAGAAAGATCTGAAGAAAATCAAGAAAACGATGTATGAACAAAATGTAAATATCAATAAAGAGAAAACTAGATAGATAGATAGATGATAGATAGATAGATAAATTCTGGAGCTGTAAAGTAAAATAACTAAAATAAAGAATTCACTAGAAGAATACAAAGGCAGCTTTGAGGAAGCAGAAGAAAGAAACAGCCAACTTGAAGATAGGAAATTAGAAAGATAGAAAGATATTAGAGAGAAGAAGATAGAAGGAAAGATAGAAAAAAGATTTTAGAAAAGTAAACAGAACCTAAGAGACTTGTGGGACACCATCAAGGAGAAAAGGAAAGGGAAAGAAGAAGAGAGAATATTTTCAGAAACAAAAGGCCCAAACTCCCCAAATTTAATGAAAATCACGATTATAAACAATCAAGATACTCAACAAACTTCAAGGAGGATAAACGCAAAAAGACCCCCACTGAAATGCACAGTAATCAAACAGTTGAAAGACAACAAATCTTTAAAGCAGCAAGAAAGAAGTATCATCACATACAAAGGATCCTCAATAATATTATCAGCAGATTTCTCATCAGAAACTTAGGAAGCCAGAAGACAGTGGGTGGATATATTTAAAGTGCTAAAACAAACAAACAAAAAGCCAAAAAACCTGTCCACCTATATCTGGCAAAATTGTCTTCAAAAGTGAAGGAGAACTCAAGACATTCCCAGATAAACAAGCTGAGGGAGTTCATTACTTCTAGGCCTTCCCTGCAAGAAATGCTAAAGAGAGTTTTGCAGGTTGAAAGGAAAGGACACTAGACAGCAACTGGAAGTTGCATAAAGAAATAAAGGTCACAGTAAAAATAAATACATGGGCAATTATAAAAACTAGTATTATTATAACTTTGGTTTGTAACTCCACATTTTATTCTCTACATAACTTAAGAGTTTAATTCATTTAAAAACAAAACAATTATTACTTTATGTTTTTGGAAACACAATGTATAAAGATGTAGTTTTGTGACATCAACAACCAAAAGCATTAGGAAGGGAACTGTAAAGGAGCAGAGTTTTGTATGTTATTGAAGTTTAGCTGGTATAAAGTCAAATTAGAGTACTATAACTTTAGACTATTAAGTGATATCCCCATGGTAACCACAAAGAAAACAGCTATAGAATATACACAATAGGAAATGAGAAGGGAATTAAACATTTCATTACAAAAAATCAACTAAACGCAGAAAGTCAATAAACACAATAATGCGGGAAATGAGAAACAAAAAAGAGCTATAAGGCACATAGAAAACAAACAGTAAAATAACAGAATTAAGTAACTCATCAGTAATTAATTTTAATGTAAATGGATTAAATTCTCTAATCAAAAGACAAAGATTGGTAGTGTGGATTAAAAAAAATCATCGAATTATATGCTGTCTACAAAAGACTCTATTTTTTTATAGTTCTTTTTTTCCCCAAGTTTTTATTAAATTCCAGCTAGTTAACATACAGTGCAATGTTAGTTTCAGGTGTAGAATTTAGTGATTCATCACTTATATACAACACTGGTGCTCTTCAAAAGTTCCCTCATCTATTTAACCCAACTCGCCCACCAACTTCCCCTCCAGTAACTATCAGTTTGTTCTGTATAGTTAAGAGTCTGTGTCTTGGTTTGCCTCTCTTTTTCCCCCCTTGTTCATTTGTTTTGTTTCTGAAATTCCACATATGAGTAAAATCATATGGTATTTGTCTTTCTCTGACTGACTTATTTGGCTTAGCATAATACTATCTAGCTCCATCCATGTCATTGTAAATGGCAAGATTTCATTCTTTTTTATGGCTGAGTAACATTCCATTGTATACATACATACCACATCTTCTTTGTCCATTCATAAGTCAATAGACATTTGGGTTCTTTCCATAATTTGACTATTGTTGGTAATGCTGCTGTGAACATTGAGTGTATATGTATCCCTTTGAATCAATATTTTTGAATACTTGGATAAATATCTAGGAGTACAACTGCTGGATTGTAGGGTAGTTCTATTTTTAACTTCTTTTTTTTTTTTAAAGAAGATTTTTATTTATTTATTGACAGAGAGAGACACAGCGAGAGAGGGAACACAAGCAGGGGGAGTGGGAGAGGGAGAAGCAGGCTTCCTGCGGAGCAGGGAGCCCAGTGTGGGGCTCGATCCCAGGACCCTGGGATCATGACCTGAGCCGAAGGCAGATGCTTAACGACTGAGCCACCCAGGCGCCCCCTATTTTTAACTTCTTGAGGAACCTCCATACTGTTTTCCAGAGTGGCTACACCAGTTTGCATTCTCACCAACAGTGTAAGAGGGTTCCCCATTTCCCCACATTCTTGCCAACATCTGTTGTTTCCTGTGTTGTTAATTTTAGCCATTCTGACTGGTGTGAGGTGATATCTCATTGTAGTTTCTATTTGTATTTCCCTGATAATGAATGATGTTGAACATCTTTTCATGGATCTGTTAGCCGTCTGTATGTCTTCTTTGGAAAAATGAAGAGATTCACTTTAGATCTAAAGACACAAACAGGTGGAAACTGAAAAGATTGAGGGGTGCCTGTGTGGCTGTTAGTCAAGCATCCGACTCTTGATTTCAGCTTATGTTTGCTGATCTGAGGTTTGTGAGATCAAACCCTGTGGCGGGCTCTGTGCTCAGCAGGGAGTCTGCTTGAGATTCTCTCCCCGTCACTCCCCCTGATCATGTTCTCTCTCTCTCTGAAACTGAAAAGATTGAAAAAGAAATTCTACGCAAACAAAAATCAAAAGAGAACAGGGGTGGCTATAATAAGGTCAGACAAACTAGACTTCAAGTCAGAAGAGGTTATAAGAGACAAAGAATGACATTATGTATTAGTAAAAGGTTTAATACAACAAGAAGGTATAAGAACTATAAACATTTACACACTTAATAACAGACCGTCAAAATATATGAAGCAAAAACTAACAGAATTGAAAGAAGAAACAGATAATTCTACAGTGTTAGAGACTTCAATACCTTAATCCCAATAATGGATTGAACAACCAGACAGAAGAAAAGTAAGGGAATAGAGGACTTGAACAACACAATAAACCATCTAACTCTAACAGACATATACAGGATATTATACCCATCAACAACAGAATACCCATTCTTTTCAAGTGCACATGGGACGTTTTCCAGGATAGATCATATATTAAGCAACAAATAAAGTCTCAAAAGATTTAAAAAGATACATATACAAGATATATTCTCTGACCACAACAGGATGAAGTTAGAAATCAATTAACAGAAGAAAAATAGAAATTCAGAAATCTGTCAAAATTAAACAACATACTCTTAAAACAACCAATGGATCCAAGAAGAAATCACAAGGGAAGTTAGAAAATACTTAGAGGTGAATGAAAATGAAAACACGATATACCAAAACTTATGGGACATAAAGAAAGCATTGCTGGGGGTGGGGAGAGGTATTTATGGTTCTAGACACTTACATTAAAAAAGGAAAAAGATCTCAAAATCAACAACTGAATGAGAAAAAAAGAACAAACTAAACAAAGGCTAAAATGGAAGGAAATAAAAATTAGGGGAGAAGTAAACAAAATAGCGAACAACAATATAGAAAATCAATTAAGCAAAAAGTTGGTTTTTTGAAAAAAACCAACAAAATTGACAAACCTTTAGCTAGATGAACTAAAAAAAATGAAGAGAGAATATTTAATTACTAAAATTGGAAAGAAAGCGAGACACTACTACTGATTCTACAGAAATGAAAAAGGAAACTGGAATCCTTGTGCATTTTGGGTAGAAATGTAAAATGATATAGCTACTGTGGAAAACAGTACGGCAGTTCCTCAAAAAGTTAAAAATCGAATTACCATATGATCCAGTAATTTTACTTCTGGGTAATTCTATTTCTGGCTATATACCCTAAAGAATTGAAAGCAGAGTCTTGAAGAGATATTTGCATACCTGTGTTCACTGCAGATTTATTCAAAATAGTTAAAACATGGAGGCAACCTAAGTGTCCTTTGATGGATGAATGGGGCATTCTGACATGCTACAACACAGATGAATCTTGAAGACGTTATGCTAAGTGAAATAAGCTAGGTAGAAAAAAGACAAATGTTGTTATGACTCCCCTTTTGTGAGGTCCTTAGGGTAGTCAAAATCATACAGACAGAGAATAGAATGGTGGTTGTTGGAGACGCAAGGAGAGGGCATGGGGACTTACTATTAGCAGGTATATATAGTGTTTAGTTTTGCAAGATGAAAAAAGTCCCAGAGATGGATAGAAGTGAATGGTGGTGATAGTTGCACAACAATATGAATGTTTTGAACTGCACATTTAAAAGTGACTGAGATGCTCAAGTTTATGTTATGTATATTTACCACCAAAAAGGATTGCTTGGAGGGTGCCTGGGTGGCTCAGTCTGTTAAGCATCTGCCTTTGGCTGAGGTCATGATCTCAGGGTCCTGGGATCAAGCTCCCTGCTCAGTGGGGGGTCTGCTTCTCCATCTCCCTCTGCCCTTCCCCCTGCTCATGCTCTCTCTCTCAAATAAATGGATAAAATCTTTTTTAAAAAAGACTGCTTATTAATTCGTTTTAAAATAGCAACAACAAACCCACTGTATATTAACCTAAATATTTTCATTTAAAAGAACTGTATTTTCAGAAAAAATTAGCGAGAAAAAAAGCATTGTTTTAGATTTCTGCAAATCTCTTTGATGTCGGGCTTAATAGAAGACAGCTGGATTCTTTAATCTGCTGTGGAGTTAAATTTGTGGTGCCCTGTTATTTGTGGGTGATGAAAAAAATCCAGTGTCACACAGATAGGTAACTGGAAAAGGGAGATGTGTTTTTATATCCTTTTCAGATATTGTGGATATTCTCCTTTGATAGAACACCAAGTCACATTAAAACAAACAAAAAAATCAAGCAGGAAAAACATGAAAGAACCCTACTACTTTTCAGCAATATTTGAAATAATGCGGTATCAATCTAGTACTCTTCAACATTTCATTAAATTGGGTGATAAATATTTAGAACGCTCATATGAGATGTCTTAAGACGGAAACCAAACAAGCCACACACCACTAGTGGAAACAGTTGTTCTTCCTTTGGTGGTGAAAATGGCCAAAATGATACATTGAAAACAATATGGTTAAAAACAAATACATATTTATCTGTCAGAAAATACTGTTGGAAGTTATATTTTGAAAAAACACTGGGGGTGCCTGGGTGGCTCAGTCAGTTGAGCATCTGACTTTTGATTTTGGCTCAGGTCAGGCTCTCAGAGTTGTGAGGTCAAGCCCCACATTAGGCTCCCCAAACAGTGAAGAGTCTGCTTGAGATTCTCTCTCTCTCTCTCCCTCTGTACCTCACCAACCCCCCCTTCATGCTCTCTCTCTCTCTCTCTCTCTCTCTCAAATAAATAAATAAATTGGAAAAAAAAACAAAAAACAAAAAACAACCTGCTGCAAAATTGAATCAATATCAGTACAAGTCAAGCAGTTCGGGAAGTTTGTTATTCTGTTGGAGGAAACCACAGATGTTGCAGGCATGCTTCAACTTGGCAGTTTTCAGGGTTTGGGTTTCACTAATGAACAGAAGAAGGATCTTTGTGTGTGCGTGGGAACCTCGAAGGAAGGGTGGCCAGTAGAAGAATTCAATAGGGAATGCTTTCCATTAAAAAATAATTAGAAAAAAAAAGTTTTAGCTTTGTTAAAAGCCATGTGAGTGTAACTCCTGATGGGACAAGAACTTTGATAGGATTATATAAAGACATTCTGGGGAAAAAGTGACAAAGATAACATTCCCTGTGGTGAAGTTTGTATAATATGTTTTAGTGAGATGAGAAGTGACCACAAAAATCTTAGGAACCTATGGTGAACTGAGTGATCCCAATTCTTCATTCCCCTGCTAGAAAAGTACATTTTAATACCCTTGACACGGATTCATGGTGGGCAGACTGTTCTTCCCACTCTTGACTTTGAGTTTACTGTGTGATTCATTCTGACCAATGGGGTATTAGAGGCTGTTGCTTGAGCCGAGGCTTAAAATGCACTAGCCAATCCCTGCTCACCTGCTATCACCACGAGAAGACTATTCCCTGCTGCCCATCAGCCTATGCTCTGTAATAAGATGCACGGGGCCGCCCAGAGCCAAGCGCAGTGACCCACAGCCTGGAGCAGAGTCTCCCTGGACCTGTGAGCAGGAAATAATGCTTTGCCTTAGGCCATAGGTCCTGCATTTGTTGGTCAGGGCAGCAACAGTGAACAACATGGTCCCCCAGGGACAAAGCAATTATCTTAAGGTAAAATCATTGCCAAACGTAAAGATGATACTCATTTTTTTTTTTTTTTACAAAATTAGAAGCATTACAAATCTGCTAACCTTTCCTATGGTGAGCAGTAAATGCCACTAGAATGCTAACTAGCACATGTTTGATAGGTTTAATCTCTCTTCAAGGCAAAGGTGATTTCCAGTGATGATTTGAAAACAAAGTCATTGTTTTTAAAAATATACGCTATGGAAGGATCAGTTTCAAAACTGGTGCTGGAAGAGTGTTGCAATATTTCAGGGTCTTGCTCCAAATGACTTGTGTTTGTTCCCTGTGAAAGCAGCCAAAGATGCACACTTGAGAAACTTGGCAATTGAATTTTCTTCTGCTTAGAAATCCTCTTTTGAGTTTAAGACCAGTGTTTTTGCTGTGTGTTAGTTGTCACTCAATAAACAATATTTTTTCCCATTTCCTTTTTTTTAACTGAGGAATAGTTGGCATACAACATATTAGTTTCAGGTGTACTACATGATTTGATTTTTGCATATGTTGCAAAATGATCACCCTAATGAGTCTGGTTAACATCCACCATCACACATACCCTTTCCCTTGTGATGAGAACGTTTAAGATCTACTCTCTTAGCAACTTTCACATACGCAGTATGGCATTAAGTATAGTTGCCATGCTGTACATTATTACACCCCCCATGACCTATTTAAATTTGTTTTCCAAACAGAGGACTTCAATGGCTTTTAAACACATTTGTTAAAAATAGAGACAGAACACCTTACAGTTAGTTTGCAAGAGCGAATGATTGACTTGAGGGAAGATGGAAAGTTCCTAGCTAAATTTCAGTGACCACCCTTGCATAACTGATGGGTGGGAATGAAAAACAAGGATCATGATTTGGTACGCCAAGCAAATGGTACACTACTTTCAATCAGATCTACATGTCTTTGTGAGGTATCTTTTTCAGCGATAACAGACAAAAAATCAAGTATCGGAATAAGCTGAAATTAGAACCAGACCTTTGAATTGCTATATTACAAAATGTTAAATCAAGATTTTCAAAAACAGTGAAGCATATTCAATCACTCTGCTGCCACTAAATATATTATTATCACTATTAATAATATATAGTAGTGGATATAAATAATTTTAAATACAAAATACTTGTGCATGAATAAACTATTTTAAAATACTTTATTTTTATATCCTCACTTTTAAATATCCATTTTGCACAATTTTAAAATGTATATAACAATGGCATATGTAAGCAATTTTTAAATAAATAAACATACTTGAGTTCAAAGTAAACCCTCAAAAGTGTTTTACCCATAACAATGGCATACTCTGAAGTTTCAAGACCACTCACCTAAAAATGTCTTACGTCTGTGGGCTCACCCCTATGCACTTCTTGTCCAACATCCGTAGTTCCCCTCGGTGTCTCTTCCTTTCTCTTCAAGCACGCACACCTCCATTCTTTCTTGAAATCAAACACACAAGAGCATCCTCATTCGATCCTGTAAACTCCTCTAGCTGAGATTCTATTTCTCTCCTTTTTACTGCCAAATTTCTGCCCTTAGTGGGCATTAGTGATGCCTCTGTTGCTCCAATACTTGTCACTTTCGTGCTTCTTTTGCACCTCACCACCATTCCCAGCATTCATATCACACACAGCCCTGTTTGTAAGACTCTGCAAATATGCCTCCGAAACTGGCGGTTTGGATGTTCCCTCATATCTTAATGCCAAATCTAAAAATCTTTCCTTGGTCCTTGACATTTTTGCCCCCAGTCAAATTTATTGCCCTTTTGTATCACTTTTTTTTTTATTATGTTATGTTAATCACGATACATTACATCATTAGTTGTTTTTTTTTTTAAAGATTTTATTTTATTTATTTGACAGAGAGAGAGACAGCGAGAGAGGGAACACAAGCAGGAGGAGAGGAAGAGGCAGGCTTCCTGCTGAGCAGGGAGCCTGATGTGGGGCTCGATCCCAGGACCCTGGGATCATGACCTGAGCCGAAGGCAGACGCTTGACGACTGAGCAACCCAGGCGTCCCACATCATTAGTTTTTGATGTAGTGTTCCATGATTCATTGTTTGCGTATAACACCCAGTGCTCCATTCAATACATACCCTCCTTAATACCCATCACTAGACTAACCCATCCACCCACCCCCCTCCCCTCTAGAACCCTCAGTTTGTTTCTCAGAGTCCATAGTCTCTCATGGTTCATCTCCCCCTCCGATTTCCCCCCCTTCATTTTTCCCTTCCTCCTATCTTCTTTTTTTCTTTTTTTTATTAACATATAATGTATTATTTGTTTCAGAAGGTACAGGTCTGTGATTCACCAGTCTTACACAATTCACAGCGCTCACCTTTTGTATTACTTTTAAAAACGATACACAAATAAAATCTTTCCCTTCACTCCACATTCTTATGAGAAACCCAGTGTCTTGTCAGATACAGCCGAAGATTACTGAGTGAGAGATGCTTGTCACTTCCCTCAAGATAGTTGTACCAGGCTGCTCTTTTGGATTCCTCTTGCCACCTTGCCATTCTTGCCCAACGGTGGACACAGCCCCTTCCCTCACTCCCCATGTCCCTGCTGACAAAAGTTTACTGTGAGGAATTATCACAGAAGGCAGTAACAACAACCCCTCCAAAACAAACAAACAAACAAAAAACTAAATATGACCTCAGTCATAAGTCAGATAACAAAAATCTAAAGTTCACTGGTTGTGCCCTTTTGGGGTATGGGGGGCAGGGGTGGAAATGAGAGTCAGGGAGGAAGGTCAATATTGGCTGTCTACCTCCTTAGCCCTAGGCCAGCCACCATGTTACAGAAGATCCATTCCTCAATTAGATCAAAGACCACCTCTCATCTTTTCACTTAGCAAGTTTCTGACTCCCCATCTCTAACCTCACGCAGAGGCTAAACATCTAAAAGCCGCATATAATCCCTGCCCCCTAGGAAAACCATGCTTTGACCTTATCACTTACAACAGTTTAGTTCAGTGATTCTCAATCCTGGCTACATGCAAGAATCACCTGGGGAGCTTTTTAAAAATTCCAGTGATTGGACTGTACCTGCCAAGATTCAGATTCATGTGTTCTGAATTGGGGCTAGGGTACAGTTATGTTTGAAAAGCTCCCCATGTGGTTTAATGTGCAGCCAGAGTAAAGAAATCCCAGCTGTCTGCTCACTGTGTCCGCTTCTCAATTCCAGTATAAAAGTTTGCATTCTTCTTTGCATAGCTAAAGACCTACTCACTCCTTTCTTTACCAGAAGCAAATCCCAACTTCTGACCTTTAACAAAATAAATAACAAGCAGAAGCTCTGAAATTATTCATTTTCCTTAAAGGCTGCAGAGTCCCTCAGATCAAGGCCAAGTGCTCAGGCTTTTTCTAAGTGGGAAAGCTTTCTCTGACCCATGGGGCAGCCAGTTCCAACTTGGGTCAAGAGGGATTGTGGCAGTGGGTTGAGTCTCATCTCTCTCTTCCAGAACAAACCTAGGGGGCTGTGACTTTTTAGATTTTTTTATCCTTTTCCACTTTGCTGCAATAAACATTGCCATCTCTCCATTTTCATTGAAACTTTATCCTCTCTTGACTAGAAAAATGCCAAATAAGCCAAATCTCCCTCCTGGGGTTCATCTCTGCTTGGTTCATCAACTGCTTCTTCTTCCTCTTGTTTGATTTATTTTAGGTCCTCCCTAAGGCTTAGTCCTTGGCTCTCAGCTTTGTTTTGTGTTTACAATTCCTCAAATAGGTTATTCATGATGATATCTTCAGCAATTGCATCCATCCTTTATTCTAAGTGTTCTAAGTGCTCGTGTTCATGACACAATGGCAAGCTTAAGTCAACATGGCCCTTGCCTCATGGGGCTTACACTCTGGTGGGAGGATGCCAACTTATTCAGAAAAGGCACACAAGCAAATGTATAAATGCAAGTTCCTTTAAGGACAGGGACAGAGTTCTGTAAGAGTATATGACAAAGGGATGACGCTCATTGGAGACATTAGGGAAACTGACATTTGCCATGATTCCTGTAAAACTTGTATTAATTTTGTGAACTACTGTAGGATCCAAAATTAGTTTCAACCAATTTGAGTTGAAATTCTGCCCCTTACAACTAACAGAGTACTGACTATTACATTCTGGCTCAACTCTAATTCACAAACAGCTATCTTTGAGGGGGTCTAATTTGTCTTTAATTAATAGAAAAATGGTGGCCATTATTTATTGTAAGTAAAATCAACAAACGATATGGTGCTGGAACTACAGAGATGAAAAAGAAGTGGTTGCTACTGTTACGATACTCACAGCCAACAGGAAAAACACTCAGCAAGTAGTTCCTACAGTACGACAAGGGCAATGACAAAGTTATATACAGGATATGGTCATTTTGCTACTATATTAACTCCAATTTCATCTTGTCATTTAAAATTTATGGGCAACTAGTACTTAAATGGCATTTGCCTCTGTCCTCTGTCTACCCCAAATGTGGAGGTGGATAATTTATTTTAAAATGCAAGGCATGTGTTGTGATGAGCACTGGGTGGTATACACAACTAATGAATCGTTGAACGTTACATCAAAAACAAATGATGTGCTACATGTTGGCTAACTGAACATAATAAAAAAATAAAGTAAATGCAAGGCAGTTTTTAAAATCCTATAATACCCTTTCCTATTCTATGGTACCTCCATTCATAAGTTTAAGTCAAGGAGCTGATGAGCATGCTTTTTTCTCAGTTACAAAGTAAATCATTTGAGAGCAAGAAGGTTTAGGAAACATTGTTTCAACCCTTCTCCTCCTTCACCATGAATAGATTGGCTTTGACCCTTTCTTCACACATGTCCATCTTTTAAATCATTATTCTTGGCTCCTTTTCAGGCTGTGTGAAATTCTTTCTAAATTAGAAGGAATGATATGGGACCCAAACCTCTTACTCCAGATAAGAAGAGCTTTCTCAGCTTCCTTGTGGTTCCCCTGGGAGAATACTGAGCACAGGCTGGGTGTGACCCGGAGCAAGTTACAAACTTCCGGGAACCTCAGTTTGTCAGTTAAGTAGGGGTGATAATATTACCTCTCTGGTAGGATTCCATGGTGCCTTGTCTCTTATGAGTAGCCAATGAAATGCCAGTGTTCGGTCCAGCGTGAGTGGCACTAAGATGCCAACCCTCTATCTGTCCTGTGTATCATCCCAAGTCTTTAACGACCTGACTCACTGCCATTCATTTCCCTCCAAATTTGTCTCACTTGTTCCTTTTGAAATTTATTTTTATTCTTGAGAGATCATTTTCTCTTTGGTAAAGGTGACTTTGAATTATATTTATTTTCCCCAATGTGTTAACGACAAGGCTCAGTGGAATAATCAACAAGCAATATAAACAAGCTTTCAAATGTTTTCATTCACATATTAAGAACTAAATCATTTTGACCTCTATCTTATAGAGTACCAATCAGCATGATTCTCCAGGGTGACTTTCAGTCACCTGTCAGTCTACTGATACCACATCTTCCTGATTTAATGATGAAAATCATTATAGTCATCAGATTTTTATTAACCGCCTGAAGCAGGGGTAAGGAGGAGAGAGGGAGAACACTAGAAAGACCTGATTTTGCTTACAGAGAGAGAGAGAGAGAGAGAGAGAGAGAGAGATCCAGAATAAACTTCAATAGGCCATGTAGGTGGCTAGAAATAAAACCAAGGATAAAATATTTAACTGCCTTTTAGGAGTAGGAGCAAGTTCAAGTATTTTAGCTCCAAAAAGTTACTCCCAGCCAGGTCTTATTCTAGGCACTGGAGATATATTCTGAATGATAGAAATTCTCTGCTTTCATGGATTTACAATCTAGTGGGAGGTGACAGACAAAAAAATAAACATAGGAATGTATGTATTACATTAGATGGCTACTGGTCATTATGAAGAAAATAAAAACAGGTAATAGGATAGAGAAGAATGAAGGTGGGAGGTAGAAAGATGGCATTATTTTAGACATAGTGGTCAAGAAGACCTTTTTTATGAAGTGATATTTGAACTGAGATCTTAATAGAGGGAAATATCTGGCCATGCAGATATGTGCAAGAATACATCTCAGGCAGGGGGACAGCAAGTGCAAAGGCCCTGAGGCACTGACATACTCGAGGAACAGTATGGAGGCCAGTGTGGCTAGAGCATGGGGGCAGGGAAGGGGCAAAGGAAGCAGGAGGAGATAAAGTCAGAGAGGTGGTAAGGTAGGGGTGTGGGTGACAGAATCATTTGGGGTCTTGTAAGACATAGAATGGCTTTGGATCTTGTTCTGGGTGGACCAGGAGGCCGCTAGAGGGTAAAGGCAGAAAGACCAATAGGGACATGTTTGCAGTAACACAACTGAGAGACAATGATGGCTTAGACTATGTGAGTAATGGAGGAAGTGAAAAGAAATGGTCAGACTGTAGGTAATTTTGGAGATAGAGCTGACAAGATTTACTGATGGATGCAACATGGGAGATAGAAGAAAGCAAGGGATCAAAGTAGATTCAGAGGTTTGGCCTGAGCAACTGGGAAAATGAGCTAACATTTACTGAGATGAACGAGGAACAAGTTTGAGATTGGGGATGGAGTGGAGCAGGGTGGGGAGTCGAGGGTTTGGTTTTCCATGCCAGACAGGGCCCAGATCAGGGTGAAACAAGTGCGGCATTTGCCTTGGACAGAAAATTTAAGGGACACCAAAAAACTCAATAATCAAGATAACATATTTTTCTAAGATTTTATTTATTTATTTATTTATTTATTTTATTTTATTTATTTGGGGGGGAGGGACAAAGGGGGAGGGAGAGGGAGTGGGAGAGAGAATCCTGAGCAGACTCTGTGCTGAGCAGGGCTCGATCTCATGACCCTGAGATCACAACCTGAGCCTGAAGCCAAGATTGAACGCTTAACTGACTGAGCCACCCAGCCACCCCAAAATAAATAACATTTTAAAATATACTTTTTTAAAATAAAAATATTTTAAAATATTAAAAAATAAAAATCAATGCAAAAAATTGATGTTGAACAAAATATCAAAAATATAAAGATAGGCTGTTATTATTTGTTTGTTTATTAGCCTGTTTTATTATGCAGCAGGAACAATCATTTGCATTAGCCTATGGTTCCTGATGGAATCCCTCATTCCCCTTAACGAAGGTTGACAATGTTCTTGGAAAGGATTAGTTATCAGAGCTTTACAAATTGTCATTTTTTTAAAACGTAGAACTTCTGTTGCCTTTTACACTTGGTTCAGAACATGGAACATATTTTGATAAGCATAGATAGGGGCTCACCTGTCTTCTTTGACCTTATGCTGCAATGTGCTCAGCAGGGAACTGCATCGAGTGGAAAGGGCGAGTCTGGACATGGAGTCTGGAGTGCAGGACACATAAATGTGGGAGTATGGACAAATAAGTGCGGTATTTAAAACCATGGGCTGGTTGAGCTCAGATGGAAGAACAGCAGGAAGACAAAGGAAGTGAGAGTTCTGAGGAGTACACCTGGGAAGGACATGTGGACAAGAGAGCAGACCCCCAGATGTGACCGAGGAGGAACAGCCTGGAAAGGACATGACAGAGCGGCGTCACAGAAATCAAGGAACAAGAGTATTTAAGAAGGAGGGAATATAAAACTATAGAGATGCTACTTTTGCATCTCTGAGATTGATAAAGATTTTCTAAAGTTTTACTAAAAGTATGGCAGGAGGAATGGTGGCTCCCAGAGAGATGTACCCATGTCCTAATCCCAGGAACCTGTGAATGTTAACCTTATTTGGGGAAAGGGTCTTGGCAGATGTAATTAGGTTGAGAATCTTGAAGTGAGGAGATCATCCTGAATTATCCAGATGGGCCTGAAATCCAAAGACCACCATCCTCATGAGTGAGGTAGGGGGACATTACACAGCCTTAAGAGGACAAGGCCCTGAGGACGGAGGCAGAGACTGGAGTGACACTGTCACAAGCCAAGGATATCCATGAATCCCTGGAGCCACCAGAAGCTGAAGGAGGGAAGGAAGAGTCTCCCCCAGAACCTCTGAAGGGGGCATGGCCCTGCCAACATCTTGATTTTAGACTTCTGCTTCCAAAACTGTGCAGAAATAAATTTCTGTTGTTTTAAGTCCCCAGATTTGTGATTATTTGTTATGGTGACTCAGAAAACGAATACAAACCTCTATAATTGAGGGGGTGGGGAACCAATTCTCTCACACATTACTGGTGGGTGGTAAATTGGAGAGCACCTTTTATGGAAGGCAATTTGGTGATATTTATCAACATTTCAAACACACATATTATTTGAACCAGCAATTCCAATGACAGGAATTTATCATACAGCTAGACTCACATGCCTACCAAATTATATATGTGCAAGGTTATCCACTGAAGCAGTGTTTGTAGCAATAAACTAGAAACAATCTAAATGTGTTGACCTTTGTGTTCAATGAGCTTGACTCTAATAGGGAACAATAAAAACATAGCTTTATGTTTTCTCTCATTGTGGGCCTAGCTTTTTTCTACCCCTGGATGAAATCACAAGCTGTTCTGATATTTTTTTCCCCAGACACTTAAGATAATAAAAAATATCTTTGGAGATTTTTATTACCGTGTTGGCCCTGTTGTATGAGCCTGAATATCTAGTCTGGGGTAATATTAAAATTGTCATACTCTCAGCTTGTTTAAGGATGTCCCTTCTCCGCTACCACAGGTTGGAAGTCTGCAGTGGAGGGAGGGGCTTATTTTCCCTCCTCTCTCTCCTCCCTGACCCACACTGAGTCAGCCTCTGACTTCTCCGGAGTTAGAGGGCTGGGGAGGAAGGCGGAAAGAGAGGTAAGGGACAGAAAAAGCCTTAGTTGCTGGTCACGGATACCATCTGGCAATGGTGTCTTCTAGCTATCAGAGCTTACTAATCAGAGTTACATGAACTATACTAACAAATGGCCCCCGATTAGAGTGACTTAACAGGGAACATTTATTTCTCACCCATGTCCTGGGTAACTGGATCAGTCTTTGAGCCAGGTGGGGTGCCAGGACTCAGTTCCATAGCATCATTCAAAGCCATACTTCTTCCAGTGTGTGGCTTCCCCATTTTCTAGGGCCTCACCTTGCTCTGCTGTGGGTGGGGAAGAGAAGATCACGGAGGATGCAGTGGGGTGTACTTCAGTTGGGAAGGTAATCTGCCACACCTCTGCTGCCCACACGTTGTTGGCTGGAACTCAGTCGTATGATGCCACCGAAATGCAAGGGCAGCTGGGAAATGTGGTCTAACTGTGTGCCTGGGGCGTTAAAATGCAGAGCCTTGCCTCCACTGTATGGGGATTCTCGAGGGGATTCTTTCTCTGCAGTGATGCTGTCATGGATCCCTCAGAGAAGCCCCATGTGATTGCAGCTTCCTTCATCACCACCCCTCCACCCCCCTGCAAATGGGCACTTAGCAACTCCTCTGTTGGAGTCACATTACTCCTCCAGAAAGTTCTTTTGGGTGGAGTCCAAGATGACTTCAAGCTGAATCCCTTCAATTTGTCCCCCAGTTGGCCCCCTCGGAAACATCTGTCCTCCCCATCAGTGATGTGCAATTTGCTCCCAGTGTGGGTCCTTCTACTCAGCCACCTAAGGCTGCATCACTCAGCCACCTGCCTGAAGAATTTTTCAGAAGTGGATTAAGTACAAATCTGGGAGTTCCTTCACCTCCAGCAACACATGCCAAGATCTCTTGTAACCTGCCAAATTCAGGGTAAGGTTTAGGTAGGCAAGGCTCTCCTTTCCACCCTTATTGAAGGAAGACTGAATGCACAACGCATGAAACTTCCCTTAATGTTGACTCTCCAGATCATCCATCTGGGGTCATGAACCAGGTTTTCCAAAATTTCTTTTGCAAGTCCTGCATAGATGGTCTCGCATCTTGAGTTGGAATGTAGAGGTTCTTGACATATTGTGTTGCTTGTGGTGTTTTGCAGTGTATTTCGTGCTCTGTTTTTTGCATGTTTTGCTTTTTGTTAGTGATTTCTCTGTTTAAAATAGTCCCCGTGCATAATGGTGAAATGCTTTCTAGGGTTCCTAAGTGCCAGAAGGCTGTGATGTGCCCTGCAGAAAAAATACATGTCAGATAAGTTTCATGTTTTGCCAAAAATCATGCCAGGTTTTTGTTGTTGTTTGTTTGTTTGATGTAGTCTAATTTGTCATTCTTTTGACCCTGGGTAAAAAAAAAAAAAAAAAGAAAAGAAAAGAAAAGAAATTCTTATCCTATTCCTGGTCTTAAAAACTTCGATTCTCCTTCCAGTTCTTCCATTACTAACTGAACTGCGGAGGGCGGGGGGGCGGGGGGGGTGGCGCACAAATTACACTACAGGTTTAAACCTTCGTTCCTTTACCAGCAGAGCATGAAGTAAAAATTTCTGTTATTGTGGAAGTTAAACTAAACATTATCTGTGAAAGTATCTAGCACCGTGCTCTGACAAACTAAATGTTCAACAAGAAAGATCTTCATTCTGGTCTAGAAGAAAGATGTCCAAGCTGTTTCCAAACTGTAAATCAGTGAATAAATAGTGGTTTTAGACTTGTGTTTGTGATTAACAAATGGCTTTAGAAGAGAGGTTCTGACGAGAATGAATTTGCTAGAAATCTAACCTGGACTTACCCTTTCATGTTCCTCTTGGTTAGGTGCTCTTATTTTGTGGGCAGTGTGCCACTCATTTAAACTAAGAGCCTGGAATGAAAAATGGGTTTAGATTTTACTTCATTTCGCCCACCCCCTAGCCCAGTCTTGTATAAACACTGCCAAACCGTAAAAGCTATCTACTGGTTCCTGGGAAGATCTTTTCTGAGTATAAAGTGCCCTGGGGAGACTGATAATATGCTCTAAAAACAAAACAAAGAAAATACATCTGGCTTGCAATGGGCAGTCGGGTTCCTGGTCAGGGTTTGGATAATATTTAGTCCTGACATAACCAGGGAGCCCTGTCAAGTTGGCATACATGGGAACAGTGAAATGGGTGTCCCTGATGTGTTAAGCCAACCTCTGGCATATCCAATAGCAAGCCAAGCCTAAGGCTTACTGTAACCGGCTGGGTGGTTTCTCTCACAGTTTGCCATATAAAGTATCTCCTTTTCCTGGGAAACTGGATGTGTTTGGAAAATGGGTACCTCGGATCATTTCCAAAATCAGAGACGGAAATTTCAGCTGTTTCAGATTCTTGGGGCTCCGCTCAAGCTCTTACTGTGTGTTGGGGTACGTGCCAGAGCCTGGTAAATTCTAAACTAATTGAGAAATTAGACAAAGCAGTTCTTTTTTAGCAAGCCTGTTTATTTGCTATTCTGCGCATTCTGCTAGGTATTTGTCTCTTGAAATTAGAGAGGAACTTGATACACACGTTCCCAGCTGAGGTCGAATGAGGCGATTAATGCTCTGCCTTCTTGTTCCAGCTCTCCCCACCTTAAACAAGTGTCCTTTCGCCGTCTCTAATAGTGCTCTGTTTTTTGCATGTTTTGCTTTTTGTTAGTGATTTCTCTGTTTAAAATAGTCCCCGTGCATAATGGTGAAATGTTTTCTAGGAGTCCTAAGGGCCAGAAGGCTGTGATGTGCACTGCAGAAAAAAATACATGTCAGATAAGTCTCAAAACTACCCGTGTCAGACAATGAATCAACAATATATGCCAAACACGGTGTGTTTAACAGAAACACACATGAAATAAGGTTCTGTATTGATCAATCAGTGAAAATGATGTAACAGGAGTCTTGTACGTACCTAACCTTTCTTTTCCCCTAGGAATAATGGTTTAGTATCAACTTATTTGAAGTTGTCAACAACTTTATAGAACATAACTACCACAAATAATGAGAATCAACTATAATAATAGCAGTCACAGTAATAATACCAATATGGTCATTTTGTCATTATTAATATACAATAATCAGAACCATTATTATTATTAAGGCAGAACAATTGGCAATAGATCATTCTAGTCCCAGGGCCTCCTGATAAAGCCTGTCCCCCTCCCCGGTGGAGGGAGGGGGAGGGAGATGGGGGGAGGAAGTGGGGGGGTTGTAGTAATAACTAAAGGTGTGGTAGTCATATGAGCATTATTGCTAGAGGCCACCTGAGCCCTATTTAGTCACTATGCCTTATCAGCCCTTCTCAGACACAAGTCACATGGTAAGATCTTATTTCAGAGTCTGCACATGTCTGTTGCAGGATGTGGCCAACCTGCTTTGACGCCATTTTCTTCATAGTTAGTGGGGTTGCCAATGGGAAGTGTTAACATGATGAAAGGGTAGGGAAAATTGGCTCCAGGAGAAAAGACTAACAAAAGTGGCATAATTTTCCACAAGGCAAGAGGCAAAAACATCATAATAGCCTTCCAATAGGTGGAGAGACCATCATGAAGGGACTATGAGTGAGTATTCTTTCTGTCAACTGGGGACAGATGGCTTGAGCTGGGAATACTGCAGACTGTTACTAAAGTTGAAACTTCCTGGTGAATCCATAAATCCCAAGTTAATGGTGAGTTCTGAGATTTTTTTTTCTTTGAAATGGCTTCCTTGTTTCTAGTGACAACAAAAGCAAAACATATTCTTTTTTAAAAATGAGAAAATACAGAAAAGGATAAAGGAAAAAGTTAAGCATGCTTGTAATAAGAGATGGCCACTGTTAATTTTTTTTTTTAAGATTTTATTTATTTATGTGACAGAGAGAGACACAGTGAGAGAGGGAACACAAGCAGGGGGAGTGGGAGAGGGAGAAGCAGGCTTCCGGGGGGAGCAGGGAGCCCCATGCGGGACTCGATCCCAGGACCTGGAGATCATGACCTGAGCCGAATGCAGATGCTTAATGACTGAGCCACCCAGGCGCCCCACCACTGTTAATTTTTTTAAGACTCTTTGTTTTAGAGCAGTTTTAAGTTCTTAATAACATTGATAAGAAGGTGGAGAGATTTCCCATACTTCCCCTGCCCCATACATGCATAGCATCTCCCATTATCATCAACCCTCGCCAATATGGTATATTTGTTATGACTGATGAACCTACATTAACACATCATAATCACCCAAAATCCATAGTTTACCTTAGGGTTCATTCTTGGTATTGTACATTCTATGGTTTTGGAAAAATGTATAATAACACATATCACCATTATAATACCATACAAAGTATTTTCACCACCCTAAAAATCCTCTGTTCTCTATCTATTCATCCCACCCCCCACCCACCCGACTCCCGGCAACCACCCAACTCCCGGCAACCACCAATCTTTTTATTGTCTCCATAGTTTTGCCTTTTCCAGGATGTCATATAGTTGGATCATACAGTATGTAACCTTTTCAGATTGGCTCCTTTCACTTAGTAATCTGCATTTAGGTTTTCTCCCTATCATTTCATGGCTTGATAGTCCATTCCTTTTTAGCACTTAGTGGAATAGTGAATAGTACTCTGTTGTTTGAATTACCAGTTTCTTTATGCATTCACCTGCTGAAGGACATCTTGGTTGCTTCCAACTTTTGCAATTATGAATAAAGCTGCTATAAACATCCATGTATAGGTTTTTGTATAAACATAAGTTCTCAACTTCTTTGGGTAAATACCAAGGGGCACAATTGTTGGATTGTATGGTAAGAATATGTTTAGTTTTGTAAGAAACCACCAAACAGTCTTCCAACGTGGTTGTACCATTTTGCACCTCTACCAACAATGAATGAGTTTCTATTGTTCCACATCCTCACCAAAGTTTGTTATCAGTGTTTCAGGTTTTGACCATTCTAATAGGTGTGTAGTGGTGTCTCATTGTTGTTTTAATTTCCCTGACGACATATGATGTGGAGCATCTTTTCATATGCTTATTTGCCATCTCTGTATCTTCTTTGGTGATGTGTCTGTTAAGGTCTTTGGCCCATTTTTTAATTGGGTTGTTTGTTTCCTTATTGTTGAGTTTTAAGAGTTCTTTGTATATTATGGATAACAGTCCTTTATCAGATATGTCTTTTGCAAATGTTTTCTCCCAGTCTGTGACTTGTCTAATTCTCTTGACACTTTTTTACAGAGCAGAAGGGTCTTTTTTAATTGAATAAAATCCAGCTTCTCAATTATTTCCTTCATAGATTATGTATTTGATATTGTATCTACAAAGGCATCACAATACCCAAGGTCATTTAGATTTTCTCCTTTGTTATCTTCTATGAGTTTTATAGTTTTCTGTTTTAAATTTAGGTCTGTGATCCATTTTGAACTAATTTTTGTGTAGGGTATAAGATCTGTGTCTAGATTAATTTTTCTACACGTGGATGTCTAGTTGTTCTAGTATAATTTGCAGAAGAGACTATCTTTGCTCCATTGAATTGCCTTTGCTTCTTTTATCAAAGATCAGCTGAGCATATTTATGAGGGTCTATTTCTGAAATCTCTATTTTATTCCATTGATTTCCTCTTTTTCTTTTTTTTAAATTTGAATTCCAGTATAGTTAACATATAGTGCATATTAGTTTTAGGTGTACAGCATAGTGATTCAACACTTCTATACATCACCCAGTGCTCCATCACAACCCGTGCCCTCCTTAATCCCCATCACCTATTTCACCCATCCCCCCAGCCACCTCACTTCTGGTAATCATCGTTTGTTCTCTACAGTTAAGAGTCTGTTTCTTGGTTTCTATATCTCTCTCTTTCTCCCCCTCTCTCTCTTTGCCTTTGCTCCTTTGTTTTATTTCTTAAATTCTGTATGTAAGTGAAATTATATGGTATATGTCTTTCTCTGACTGACTTATTTAGCTTAGCATTATACTCTCAAGTTCCATCCATGTTGTTGGAAATGGCTAAATTTCCACTGATTTCTTTGTTTATTCTTTCTCCAATACCATCCTCTCTTGATTATTGTAGCTTTTTTAGTAAGTTTTAAAGTCAGGTAGTGTCAGTCCTCCAACTTTGTTCTCTTTCAGTATTGCTTTAGCTGTTCTGGGTCTTTTGTCTCTCCATATAAACTTTAGAATTGGTCTGTCAATCTCCACAAAGTAACTTTCTGGGATTTTGACTGGGATTGCACTGAATCTATAGATCAAGTTGGGAAGAACCGACATCCTGAGAATATTTAGGCTTCCTATCTATTAACATGGAATATCTCTCCAATTATTTCATTCTTCTTTGATTTTTTTTCTCAGAGTTTTGTAGTTTTCATCAAGTAGGTCTTGTAGATATTTTGTTAGACTTATACCTAAGTTGAAATCTTTTTTTCTTTCTGGATGCTAATGTAAATGGTACTGTGTTTTTAATTTCAAATTCTACTTGTTCATTATTGGTATATAGGAAAGCAATTGGTTTTTGTGTATTAGACTTGTATCCTGCCACCTTGCTATAATTGCTTATTAGTCAGAAGTTTTTTGTCAAATATTTGGAATTTTGTACATAGACCATGGTGTCATCTGCAAACAAAGACAGTATTATTTCTTCATTCCCAATCTGTATACCTTTTATTTCCTTTTTTTTCTTGCCTTGTTGCATTTTCTGGAACTTCTAGTATGATGTTGAAAAGAAGTCGTGAGAGGGGATATCCTTGCCTTGATCATAGTGGGAAAAGCTTCAAATTTCTCTCCATTAATATTTTGTTGAATGGTTTTCCAGAACTTTTTTTGTGCATTTTCCTTTTATAGGAGAAGCATAGAGATAAATCCCCAAATTTCATCTGACACCTTTGGCATGAAACTGTAATGCCGTTTCCTTCTCATTGAAACAAATAAGGTTCTTAAACAAGGTATGCCAACCAAAGTCATTACCTCTTTTCCTTTAATGAAGGTAAATTAATGTCATCCAAATATCTACTTTAGAGTTCTTGCATAAATAAGCTTGTTTGTTTGTTCTTTTGATATGTAATTGTCTCTTTACCTTTTGGAGAAACTTACTTCTTTTCATCCAATATAAAGAAAAAGAAAGTCTTAAATGGACTTCTTCATTGGCTCACAGTTGCCACCCTGGGACAGAACTCTCCATTTTATGGGACAACCCAACCACTTCAGGGAGCACACAGTGCAGGCTCACTGCAAGGAGAGGGCATCCAGCCTCTCATCTCCAGTACAAATGAGGATACCAGTAACAAGCTCCAAGAAAATTAAGAAAAATTAGTTTTCCATCTTCAGGAGGGGACTGAAACAGTGCAGGGAACATAATTACGATAGCTAATACTTGGGTAGAATTTACTATGTGCTAGGCATTGCTGTAGGAACTTTAGGCATCAACTCATTGAAAATCCTGAACAAACTGAAGAGGTCAAGACATCATCCCCATTTCACAGATGAGGAAACACAGGCACAAGCACACGGGAAACTTGCCCAATAACACAAAGCCAGTGAGTGGTAGAGCTGGGCTTTGAACCAAGGTAGTCTGGCTCCAGAATCTATGCATACGACCATTAGACTAATAGTCTCTCACAAAGCATTTAAATACTACTTGGGCATTGCATTTCTAGAGGATAAAAGGCTTGAGAAACCAAGGTATGAAAGTCATATGAAATCCTTGCTCAAGTCTGACGGCTGCTTATCTGAACAGTAAAAATAAGAAGAGGCACAAAAAACAAGGTAGGGTGGAAAGAATTTAAGCAACGGTATTAGGATGGAACCGGGTGTGAATCCTACTGCTGCCACTTCTATTGAGACGGCCCTACTTTGGAAACATCACTTCACAGCACGAATGAGTTGAATGATACCTGACAAAATGAGGTGTTGAATAACACCTGTGCCCTGCACTCTGCCTCTTATCCTCTGGCTCCCGAATAACTGTGGGCAGCCACTGGGTCTGTGTGATTGCTCCCCACTCACTTGTGTGCACAACTCAAATAACTTTTTAGCTTTCCCCAAAGAATGCACTTGCACAGAAGCGTTTGTAAGTAACATAGACTTTACTGAAGATTGTATAGGGGCATAAAGAAGAGCTTACCTATCAGGCACCATAGCACATGAGTTCATGTTTTTTCCCCAACTCCCTTCTCTGCTAACCTGCCTCAAGAGGGGATGAGGTCATCTGGGCTGATAGTTTGAGCTCCCCTGCCCCGCAGTCTTTCTCTGCCTTTTTCTTTCTCCTTTTCACTTCCCTTATTGCCCCAACTCCATACTCTCAACATGTAGACTCTTTTTCCCTCCAAGATCTTTCAGCCGCAACATTCCATCAAACTTTTATTACCATATTACTTTGGCTCTGAGTCAGCTCTGAATTCTACACTAACACATGCAAACTTGAGGCACTGCTCAGCAAATAAAGGCCTTCCCCTTATTTTAACAGAACCCATTATTTGGTTTTAGATTGCTGCATTAAAAACCTACCCCCAGTTTTATTGGCATAACATAGCAACAAACATTTATCTCACAGTTCTTTAGGTTGATTAGGCTTGGCCTGGTGGTTCCTCTGCTCTGCATGGTGTCAGCTGGCCTGATAGTCATCAGGAGGCTGAAATGTCCAAGATGGTTTACTCATATGGCTGGCAGTTGGTGCTGGCCCTCTGCTGGAAACCAAGTTGGAGCAACTCAACTCTCCTCCATGTGGCCTCTCCATTTGCTTGGGCTTCTCACAGTGTGGCAACTGGGTTCCAGGAGGGTGCATTCCCAAGCAGAAGCTGCAGCTCTCTTAAGGCACAGGCTTGAAAGTTCTACAGTAAAAATGTCTACTACTTTCTATTGGTCAAAGCTAAAGCCAACCACATTAAGGGGAGGAGGGGCAAAGAATTTGTGCCATCTTTCATCCACCACGCCCATCATTTTGAAAAAGGGTTGTCAACAGCAAAATGATTTTTTTGTTATTTATTCAAAGTGTTTGGCATATAAAAGCCAGAATGAAGTTTTCTGACTTTTTCCATCTCTTTCAAAGAAATGGGTGCATCAGTGGGTTTACAGGAGTGGGATAGAAAGAATGGAAGGTACTGGCTAGCTAGGAATAGACCCTAATTTCATATTCGCTTACAAGGACCCTTTTTTGCTTAATCTTAGAATACAAACTCCAAAACAATTAAGATCATATTGATCAGATTGATCAGATAGCTCTTCCTTATCAAGGGGTATCATTCATCCCTTGACCCCCCCCTAAAGGGGGTGGGATATGACAGAGTGGGGGATACACCCCCTATATCTGCACGGCTCTCAGGCTCAGATCACCAGCATCACACCCCTCAGCACATCTCTGTGTCAGGACCCTGATGTGTTCCTCTTCTCTTCATTTTCTTTGCAGATTAAGTTTATTATCATCTGAATGGTACGTTTGAAAATCAAAAAGCAATACATTTTATGTTGCCAGTAAAAAGTTGTCAGATCCTAGCTAGCCGCAAGAGCCGAGTCCAAACATTCTCCAGTAGCTGTAATGAAAAGAAATAAAGAGGATTCTTTTTAACTGCCCCACGTCAGCCTTCACTTTAGCAATAATACATTCAGCAATAATCTTGTAAACAGAGCTGAGGGAACTGGAGGAAAAGTCTATGTTGTGACCCAAGTCATTCCTCTTGCTAATTAAAAGAATTTTGTAAGTCTAGACATGGATTAACTTAAATTCCTCTGAAAGACAGAAAGTAATTTGGACAATAAAAATAATTAAACTTTCCAAATATGTAAGAGCAATTCTTAAGAGACTGGGAAAAACAAAAGCTTCTTCCTTAGAAATAGAAATAATTTTCTGGAATAGACAGAGCCGGTTTTTTAGGCAATCCTGAGAGGACTGAAATAATTTCATTTGGACTCAAATTATGTCATTGCTGATGACCTGCCAAATATATTTTATTCAGTTGACTTTGGCGTTATACATGTACACATTTTAAAGGAGGCACGCACCATGGGGTGATCAGTCAAATTGTTCATAGTTTGCTTGATGTAAGCATTGGATTTTTAAGTAGTTGAATCTATTGATCTGTTCCTTTGTGATTTCTTCTATTGCTCTTATGCTCAGAAAGTCCTTCCTTATTCCAAGATTGGTTCAATATTTGCCTATATCTTCTTCCAGTTCTTTTAGGGATCCCTTTCTGACATTAACCCTTTAATTGCTAGAATTTATTCTTAAGTATTATACTGACTGTTTTTTACATGTTTGGTTGACCAGCCACTTGGATGCATCCTTCATGTGTATGTGTATGTTGGGGGGAAGTATCTGCTTGTTCTTCCCCTCTGCCCCCATGGTAGAAGCCAGAAACTTGATGTTCAGCTGCCTTCGCAAATAGGGCACAAGCATGTGACCAAGACTCTACCAATCCATGTGGAATTTCAGTTTAAAAAACAGGGATGAGCAGAGTAGGGGCCTCCAAAAATCCATTCTGGGGAAGGTGGTGGCACAGGGCTCCAGATCTCAGAGGCAATGATGTCCTAGGTTCTGGCAGCACGAGCTTCTTCCTGGCTACAGCGGTGAGGTCTGGAGGTTAGTCCTCAAAGGTGGGGGGGTGGGGGGAAATTTCCACTATAACTGGCCTGTGTTGTAATTTGAGCTACTCCTGGTTGCATAGTCCCCAGGACTGATTCCTGACCTTCTTAGAGAGTCTCAGGGCTCTTTAATATCTATTAATAATTTCCTTTTCTGCTTTAGCTAGCTAAAAAAGGTTCTGTTGTCTGCAACCAAGAACGCTGACTGATTCAAGTATGCTGTGAGCAAGAGTAGAACTTAATTTTTCTCAAATATATAATCAATTGCCCTTATATGAATTGTTGAATAATGATAATCATAATCTATTTTCTCCCAACTAATTTGACATGTCATCTGCTATAGATTAAATGTTTGTGATCCCCTAAAATTCACATGGTGAAATCCAAATCCCCCATGTGATGCTATTTAAAAGTGGGCCCTTTGGGAGGTGTTTAAGTCAAGAAGGTAGAGCTCTCATGAACAGGATTTGTGCCCTTATAAAATAGAGCCCTCAGAGTGCCCTCACCCATTCCACCATGTGAGGACACAGGGAGAAGACAACTCTCTGTGAACCACGCAGGGGGTTTTCACCAGACACAAAATCTGCGGGCATATTGGTCTTAGACTTCCCAGCCTCCAAAACAGCGAGAAATAAATGTTGGTTGTTTATGAGCTGCTTAGTCAATGATACTTTGTTGCAGCAGTCTAGCCCAAACAGACTAAGACACCATTTTATTTCCTTAAATATGCTGGGTCAGTGTCTGTGCTCTCAGTTGTGTTTGACTGATCAACAGTCAGTTAAATTGTCTGGAAAAGGAAGGAAAGCAGACGACCACAAACCTTGATATGGACTGTGACACTGTATCTCTGCTTTCTGATTCTACCTACAGGTAATTGTGCTCTTGCCTTGACTGCTATTCATATCATTTAGCGTAATGTGATTTTTACCTTCTGAGACAGCACTCTTCATTTTTTTCCTTCAACAAAGCCAACTGTGGAGACGCCTAACCCTCTCCATACCTGTGTCAAACAAACATTCTGGTGGCAGCCAGAGAATTCTGCTATTTAGCTGTTTGGTACTAGCAAATAAACATTCAAGTGATGCACAGAATTTTTCCATTTCATACAGCTTGTGTAGAAAGTGCTCTTGTTGTCCTTGTAGGAAGGGTAGAAATGAAGCAACAAGTATACTGAACCAGCAAGTCTGCGGGCAGGGTAGATGGTATCAGGGGCTCTTTGCTCCCTGCTGCCTCATTTTCCACCACACACTCCCCTCCCACAGCCTCAAGCTAGAGACGTAGAGGAAAGAGTCTTAATTTGGGCTTCATAAGGACCGGGTTCAAATCCCATTCTACCACTAACTGGCTATGTGGTGTTGGGCAACAGGTTCTGTTCAATCTGGGTGGCATGAAACAACCAAAATTTATTTTCTAACACTTCTGGAGGTCAGAAATCTGAAATCAAGGTGTCAGCAGGGTTGGTTCTTTCTAGAGGTTCTAAGGGAGCATCTATTCCATGTTTCTCCTAGCCTCCAGGGGGCTGCAATCCTTGGTGTTCCTTAGCTGACAGACACACCCCTCCCATCTCTGCCTTGATTTCCACATCTCTTTCTTTGTTGTGTATCTCCATCCTCTCCCGATCTTATAAGGACATCTGTCATTAGATGTAGGGCCTACCCTAAATCTAAGATGACCTCATTTTGAGATCCTTAATAATTGAATCTGCCAAGACCCTGTTTTCAATTAAGATCATATTCTGAGGTTCTGGTTGGACATGGTTGGTCAAGGGGGACACGCTATTCAATCCAGTGCAAGAAGTAAGTAAAGATCAAAGGCGAGAGCCTGGCTGAGGTCAGTGCCTAATTCCTGCATTCTGATCTGGTTGCCTGGGAGCCAACACAAGTGATGGGTCAGAGCCAGAGGGCTAAATGAGGAGAGTAAGAAACCCAGCTCACCACAGAGAAATAAAGCCAGAAGGAGAAATGAGGATATCAGCAAGATTAACCAGAAGGGCAAGGATACTTGGAGAAGTAGGAACATAACCAAAGGACTGAGGGAAGGGGGGCAGAAGAGACAGTTTGCCACTGCCGCTGATGTGGCCACCTACACTGTCCTCCCGTTTCTGTGAGGATTAATTCCAAGTGGACTGGATTGGATCCCAGCCTCTCCGAGTCCACAAGGGCCAAGTTGCTCATTCCTATGCAGCCCCTGAGCTGATAGCTTACAAGACAGTCAGCTGATACCCATCTGCAGCTGGAGTCTGAAATTTATTTTGCAGGACAAGTATGTGTTTTGCCTAGACAAACTCTGGTCTACCACTCCAGCTTCTGGTCCATAAGCCTCCTCTGTGCTTGCTCTATTCCCAGGTCCCTCCTTGATTTTCAATAGAGCTCCCCACTTGGACTAAACCGCTGCTTATCTGTGAGGTTAGACACTCTAGCCAACATGTACCACCACTGCCCAGGGTCCTGTTCCAGACCTGCTTTTGCTGCTAACATGCCTTTGCCCTCTTCTGGTTTTTCTCTGAAGGACCAATTCCTCCCTCACTTTCTGTCCTTGTGTCATAGGTGAATTTACCTTCTACTCTAGCTCTAGGGTGGCCATGTGCCTCGGGGTTGGCCAATCAGGTATCTTCTTGACCATAGTGATGAGTTAAGGGATGGGCATGTCACCCGGTACAAGCCAATGACACATAATTAGGCTTCTGCTGGGACGTTCTGGAGAGGGGCAGGCACTCTCTTCTGCTGACTGTGAACCCAGGAGAAAGTGGGCTTGGAGGTGCTGGTGGCTATCTTGCGGCCAAGCAGAGCCTGAGAATAGAGCGAATATACAGGAAGGTATTGCTCAGAGATGGAAAGACCGGATTTAGCATCAACTGAATCTCTGAATCAAGACACATTTAAAGCCAGAATACTCTTGAACATTTCAATTTCATTAGGCAAGTAATTTTTTTTGCTTAAAGGAATTGGAGTTTGTTTTAAATTTCTTGAAATGCAGACTCCTGATTACTACCTGCTCCAAACTTGATGGATCCCCTCCACCGCAGAATTAAAACCCTGCCAATGCCTATCTTTTGAGGTCACCAATGCCCAGAGCCTCTTGCAATTGTGCCTTTCCTCTGTACCCCACTATCACTTGGGGCTGTCTCGATGGAGTGGGCACTCATTACTTTTGGCTACACACCTCACCATTTCTTTTTTTTTTTTTTAAGATTTTTATTTATGTATTTGACAGAGACAGACACAGCGAGAGAGGTAACACAAGCAGAGGGAGAGGGAGAGGGAGAAGCAGACTCCTCGCTGAGCAGGGAGCCCAATGCGGGGCTCGATCCCAGGACCCTGGGATCATGACCTGAGCCGAAGGCAGATGCTTAACGACTGAGCCACCCAGGCGCCCCCACACCTCACCATTTCTATTCAAAGTGATCCTTCTCCCTGATTCCTGGCTACTAGAGCATGGACACCTGGCCCATCCAGAAGGTGATACAAAGATGTAGGGACAGGGCGCCTGGGTGGCTCAGATGGTTAAGCGTCTGCCTTCGGCTCAGGTCATGATCCCGGGGTCCTGGGATCGAGTCCCGCATCGGGCTCCCTGCTCCTTAGGAGCCTGCTTCTCCCTCTGCCTCTCTCTCTCTCTGTCTCTCATGAATAAATAAATAAAATCTTTAAAAAAAAAAAAAGATGTAGGGACAGTATTCATAGCAGAAATGGCAGTTTTGAATCCAGTGACAACAATGCCAGTGATAGCCTACCCAGAAAGTTCCTGAGCTGTGGTTAAGGTTGTGTTTCTGGTAACCTAGGTTCCTGCCACTTTTTCCAACTGGCTCTCTAAATCTTCCATCATTTCTATTAGAAATATAGTATCTTTCTAACGACTCCCTTTTCTGCCCAGTTTACCAAACTTAGTTTCTGTTGCTTACAAACAAAAGCCCTGATGGTACACTTGATGTGCACATCAGTGCACATGGAGCCCATGGTTTCCATGGCCTGCTGGACACTAAATTTTGCACGGAAAGTGGAGGGGCTCAGGAAGAAACAAGCATGAGCAGTGGTGAACAATGTTTTTCTCCTGAATCAAATGCTACTTGGAGTTGAAACCAGAAATACGTACTGCTCACTGGAGGCCCATATCTAGGATGGCTCCGTGAGTCAAAGAGAAACGTCTCCTTAACAAGAAAGAACTTAACACCTAACCTCTGTGTGCTTCATTTTGCTCATTTGTAGATATAATAATGTGAACCTTGCAAGGTTCTGTGAGACCTAAATCCCCCATTATATTGTATATTGTATGTAGTAGTCATCATGTATATCTTGTTCACTGTTGAACACGATCACTAGGTCCAACAGTGCCTAGAACTTGGCAGGCACTCTGTAGATATTACTTGAATAAATTAATAAAAAATATTTGTAGGGTGCCTGGATGTCTCAGTTGGTTAAGCATCTGCCTTCAGCTCAGGTCATGATCCCAGGGTCCTGGGATTGAGTCCCTCATCGGGCTCCCTCCTCCTACATTGATACATCAGATGTATCATCAGGGTTTTTGTTTGTAAGCAACAGAAACTAAGTTTAGTAAACTGGGCAGAAAAGGGAGTAGTTAGAAAGATACTATATTTCTAATAGAAATGATGGAAGATTTAGAGAGCCAGTTGGAAAAAGTGGCAGGAACCTAGGAACCTCCCCCCCCCCCCCCCCGCTTATACATGTGCTCTCTCTCTTAAATAACTAAATACAACCTTTAGAAAAATAATATTTGTAAATCATTTATTTTCACCACCCTAGAAAATGACAATCACTATGACAAGATTATTAGGATCATACAGTTTTGCCCCAGGATTATTCAAGTGTGATAGCTCTCCAGGGTCAGGATATCTTCCAAGCAAAATTTCTAGTTTCAAAGGAGGGCATCAGAAAAGTCAGACATTTTCATTGGGTTTTCTAGACAACAATGATATAAGTGCTTATATTAGGACAAGAAACTCTAGCTGCTGTAACACATCTCCATGACTTCACAGAAGAACATTTATTTCTAGCTCATATAAAATCTGATAGAGGTCAGATGATGTTATTGGGGAGAATGGCTTTAATGATGACTCAGGGATACAAGCTCCTTCTATCAAATAGCTCCATCATCTTTGGAGACCTTTGCTTCTAGCCATGTAGCTAGGGCACAAAATAGCATGGAGAATGGCACAGTGTATTAGTCGGGGTTCTCCAGAAAAAACAGAGCCAATAGAATGTGTGTATATAGAAAAAAAATATTTATTTTAAGGAATTGGCTCATGCAATTATGGGGGCTGGCAGTTCCAAACTCTGGAGGGTAGGCAGCCAGGCTGGAGGCCAATGAAGAGCCAATGCTGCAGTTTAAGTCTGGAGGCTAACTGCTAGCAGAATTCCCTCTTGCTTGGGGGAGGTCAGTCTTTTGTTCAGTTCTTCAACTTATTGGATAAGGCCTACCCACATTATGGAATGTAATCTATTTTACTCAAAGTTTACTCATTTAAATGTTATTGTCATCCAAAATACCCTCACAGAAACATCCACAATAATGTTTGACCATCTATCTGGGCACTGTGGCCCAATCGGGTTGACATACAAAATTAACCATCAGGCACAGCATACTTTACTGTTAAACCTGGAAGTAGTATGTATCACTTTGACCACATTCCACTGGCCATATCTCATCATCAGGCCCCAATCTACCTACAAGGAAAGCCAGGGAATATAATCTTCCCATGTGTCTAGGAAGAGGAAACTGGATTGGTGAACATCTAGCCAGTCTCTGCCACAGTGTTTTTAAAATATAGAATCCTTGATCTGGGAAGGAACAGTCCCCAAAGTGGTGGAACCAAGTGAGGAGGATGTCCAAGAAATTGCCAGAGCACAGAGGGTGGCAAGGTATAGGATGTCCTGGGAATTCAGAGCAGAGGGCAAACCAAAATCACACTGGCCAAGTCTGTTGCCTAGAATATCATTTTAAAAATTTAGTGGAATTAAAATAATTTTAAGCCTTGGTCAATGCCTATGCTGAATATTCTTTTTGATAATATAGCTATGAAAATCACCAGAATAAAAATGCATTACTATGTTTTAGAGTTTCATTCCTCCCCCTCCCCCCCAATTCTTAGTACATGAGAAGTCCTTCAGGAGAACTAACTTTGATACAGGGATCCTTCCTCAGTATGGAAGCCAGGGGGATCAAGAGAGTAAAAAACAATGGTTTGGGGGAAAACTGATTTCTGACACTGGGGACTAAAAGTAAGAATATCATGGTCAGGGGTGCCTGGGTGGCTCAGTCGGTTAATCATCTGACTCTTGATCTCAGCTCAGGTCATCTCAAGGTTTTAAGTTTAAGCCCCACATTGGGCTCCACACTGGGCGTGGAGTCTACTTAAAAAAAAAAAAAAAAGAATATCATGCTCAGAAAATGTAAGATGAGTCATAAATTACCACTATTGCCTAGTGCCTGTTTAAAAGGAGGGAAATGTAGTGGAAAGAGCACATGTTTTATAATGAGACACACAGTTCAGTTCCATCACATCACACATCAGGCAAGTTTCTTAATATTTCTGAATTTTATTTATAATGTTTTATAGTAGAGATTTAAAAATACATACCCCCCAAAGGAACACATCATACCTGGTAGGTCTAAGAGTTGAAGTTCCCTGGAAATGCATGACTTTTTTTTAAGATTTTATTTATTTATTTGTCTGAGAGAGAGAGAGAGAAGGAACAAGCAGGGAGAGCTGCAGGCAGAGGGAGAAGTAGACTCCCCTCTGAGCAAGGAGCCCAATGTGGAGCTCGATCCCAGGACCCTGTGATCATGACCTGGGCCAAAGGCAGAGGCTTAACCAACTGAACCACTCAGGGGTTCCTGGAAAAGCATAACTTTTAATGAGCTGGCAAACATGGCTTATCTTATCTTATCTTCTCTCATTTACCCATCACAACAACAGTATGAAACTGAGACTATTATTGCTCACATTGTCCAGAAGAGGAAAGTGTAGTCAGGAAAGATTTAGTAACTTGCCTGAAATCATAGAACTAATAAGTGATACAGTCTGATTTGAACCCAGGTGGTCTGATTCCAGAGCCTATGTTTAGACTGCATAGTACATATAATGGATAACTTAGAGCATAGGTATGCTGTAATGCCAGTTCAGAATACACAAATACATTATTGCTAGAACAGAACAGGGAATCCAGAAATGAAATAAAGACAGAGTTAGAAAACATGATAAAGATAGCATTTCAAACCAAAAGAAAAAGGATGAACTGGTATTTCACAGAGTGTGTTGGAATAATTGGCAACCAATTTATTAAATTAAAAATAAACTAAAGAGTGCTACAAATATATTGGAGAAAATCAGTTATTGATTGAAGTTGGTTTTCCTTATGATGAAATGAAACCAAGATCACTATATCAGGAAAAACTGACAAATTTGCATGAAAATGGGAGAAAAATCTTCTCTCTGGCAAATTAGAGTACAATGAATTATCATAGGTCACGATATAAATAATCCAATAATCTGAAATCTCTCAGGGATGCGAGATAAACAAACAAACATATGTATATATAAAGGATCCCTAAAAAATCAATAAGAAAAAGTCAAACAATTCAATAAAAATATGGTCAAATGATATATTCAGGAAACTCACTGAAGAAATATTAATGGTTAGGAACTGTTAAAAAAGAGCAAATTCTTACTAACAGTAAAAGAAAAGTGTTTAAAATAGCAACAAGACTCCATTTTCCACCTGTTGCCTAGCAAAAGTATTAAAAAACTGGGGGCGCCTGGGTGGCTCAGTTGGTTAAGCATCTGCCTTTGGCTCAGGTCATGATCCCAGGGTCCTGGGATCAAGCTCCGCATCGGGCTCCCTGCTCAGCGGGAAGCCTGCTTCTCCCTCTCCCACTCCCCCTGCTTGTGTTCCCTCTCTCGCTGTTTCTCTCTCTGCCAAATAAATAAAATCTTAAAAAAACAAAACAAAACTGATTACCTCTGGTGTTGACAAGGTGTTAAGAAATAGGCACTTTTGGAACCCTCTTACACTGTTGGTGGGAATGCAACCCACTTTGGAAAACAGTGTGGAGGTGCCTCAAAAAAGTAAATATAGAGCTACCCTATGACCCAGCAATTCCACTCCTGGGTATTTACCCCAAAGACACAGATGTAGTGAAAAGAAGGGCCATATGCCCCCAATGTTCATAGCAGCAATGTCCGCAATAGCCAAACTGTGGGAAGAGCCGAGATGCCCTTCAGCAGATGAATGGATAAAGAAGATGTGGTCCATATATACAATGGCATATTACTCAGCCATCAGAAAGGATGAATACCCAACTTTGACATCAACATGGATGGGACTGGAGGAGATTATGCTAAGTCAAGTAAGTCAAGCAGGGAAAGTCAATTATCATATGGTTTCACTTATTTGTGGAACATAAGGAATAGCATGGAGGACATTAGGAGAAGGAAGGGAAAAATGAAGGGGGGGAAATCGGAGGGGGAGATGAACCATGAGAGACTATGGACTCTGAGAAACAAACTGAGGGTTCTAGAGGGGAGGGGGGTGGGGGGATGGGTTAGCCCAGTGATGGGTATTAAGGAGGGCACGTTCTGCACGGAGCACTGGGTGTTATATGAAAACAATGAATCGTGGATCAGCACATCAAAAACTAATGATGTATTGTATGATGATTAACATAACATAATAAAATTAAATTAAAAATGTTTAAAAAAAAATGAAATAGGCACTTTTGTATGCTTGATGGCAGTATCAACTGATAAAGCCTTTTTGGAGGCTAATTTCACAGTATCTTTCAAAAATATATGTGTGTTTACTCCGTGACCCCAAAATTCCACCTTTATAGAGATGAAGCTTTAGAAATAGTTGCACCAGTGTATAAAGATATGTATAGAAGGATATTTGTTGCTTTATTGTCTATAATCAAAAAATAGACAAAATGTGGGTGAATTGGAGAATGATTAAATAAATGATGGTATAAATAGACTATATTATGCAGCCTTGGGACGAATGAGGTAGAATTGTATGTGCTGGTCTGGAAAGTGTCCATCACATATTCTTAAGTAAAAACCAAAACTATTGCAGAACAACCTGAAAAAAAACCTGCTACACTAAGGGAGTGAAAATTGAGAATGAAAAAAAGGAGTATTTTTTTTTTTAAAGATTTTATTTATTTATTTGAGAGAGAGAATGAGATAGAGACAGAGAGCATGAGAGAGGGGAGGGTCAGAGGGAGAAGCAGACTCCCCGCCGAGCAGGGAGCCCGATGCGGGACTCGATCCCGGGACTCCAGGATCACGACCTGAGCCGAAGGCAGTCGCTTAACCGACTGAGCCACCCAGGCGCCCAAGGAGTATTTTTTTATATGTACATTTTTTCAGAGAATATGTTTGAAATGCATTAAAAAATTATCAGGAAAGATTCAAATATGATTTGTTAGCAGTGATTAGTTCTGGAGAGTTGGACCCGGGGAAGAGTGGGTTAATGGAGAGTGAGAGTATGCTTTTAATTTTATGTTTTTTATTTAAAATCGGTGCAGGAAGTAAATGTGAATTTTACAATAAAAGTCAGAGAAAAAACGAAATGCAAAAGAAATACACACAAAACATCATCCTAAGGTTAGCAGGCTTTAGGGTTTTCTCTTTAATCTCTGGATCTACAAATAGAAAGAATGGCAGATCGTACTCCAACCGACCGAACTGGATGGCATTGATTTTAAGGTACTCAGGGAATGGGAAGAGGTGGCCACAAAGCCATCAACTATTATTTTTTAGTTCTTAAGAAGGATAAAGGAAGCTCTCGAAAAATGAGAACAAATCACCCTTCTCAAAAAAAAAGAAAAATGATGACCTTGGGTTTACAGGCTGGACATTTTAAACTCTGCTTTTATCATTGGAAATCTATTAGAGAAGGACCTTAAGCAAGTAGAAATACCGCTGCTAGGATAAACAGGAAGTGGGGTGGGGGCGGGGAGCGAGCGGAGCGAGTGACGTCATCACGAAGTGGCCCCTTAGACCGCCCCCCACACTCAGATGGGCGGAGCCGCTAGCCCTTTGAAGGTGGCTCCGAGCAGGGCAAACACACCAGTCGCACAATCAGGTCAGCTGTGCCACTTTCGAGCGTGGGGGTTATGACCAGAACTCGGCCACAGAAACCCAGCTCACTGGCATAAGCCAGCATTATTGGCCCTCTCAACCGAATCTTCCAGCTGGATCCAGATTATACAGAAGCTGACAGTCCCCAGTTATGCATCAACTGTATTCTCCATCACCTCTTTTCTCCTGTGGTCCCACCTAAAACTTAATGTCTAGTGAAAAAGAAGGCCCTTCTGCAGGCACTCCCAGGATGAGGTAGGTTGGATCTGAGGGGGTCACTGACCAATTTTCAATGATGCTCAGGTGGTGTATTAGTCTAATGTCCACTTGTGGAACCATTGGCTGACTCAGCTTCACAAGGACCTCACACCCTGAGACTGGGGAAGTTGACTCCAATAAAAATCAGGATGGTGTTAGGAAAAGGGAGAGATGCCAGAGGGAGAACAACGAATGTCCACTACAACAATCACATAGGACAAATCACCAAAAACACCTGAGTCTCAGTTTTCTCATTTGTAAAATCCGTGCGTAAACCCATCTCATGAAATTGTTGAGAGGATTCAAGTTATATAAATGAAAATGCTTGTAATTCAGAGAGCACTACTCAAATATAAGATATTAATATCACTTTTCACCTTAAATAATACGAAGAAAAAAACTAAATGAGCAAAGGAAAGAAAGAAAGAAAGAAAGAAAGAAAGAAAGAAAGAAAGAAAGAAAGAAAGAAAGAAAGAAAGAAAGAAAGAAAGAAAAGAAAGAAAGAAAGAAAGAGAGAGAGAAATCCAAAAAAAAAGGAATGTCATATACAGGGGAAATTAATATGGCAGTGGAAAAAATCAACCAGGGCCACAAACTTCAAAATGAAGGAGTAACATGACAATCTGTTGAAGAATTACTCCTGATGTTCGCACAGGAAAGAAATATCTGTCTGGACCTGGGAGCCAGGGAAGGCTCAGCATTCTGAGATGAAGGGGAGAGCTCAGCCTTGGCAGCCAGGGATTGGGGACGGCAGTAGCAAACAGCAGTGAGAACCCAAAATGAGCGCCAAAGACAGATGTTAGCATTCTTCTGTAGACAAGAAAAATGTTGAACTCTTCTCAAAATGTAAATAAAGGCTTACTCGGCCTGCCTCTGTTCCCTGGCTCCCTGAATGGCCTTGAGTCGGCACTACACACATTTGGAAAGATAAAGGCATTAAGGTTTGCTTTATGAAAAGCAAACATTTGTCCAACATTTAACTTGTTAAGGGCTACCTGCGCAGGGTCATTAGATAATGCTTATTTCTCCGGAGGGAATAGGACTTTTCACTCCCGTGGTAGAGTGATGTCTCGGTAGAATAGCAGTTTTGAAGGTCAACATCTGGTTTAAATGTCACTTCTGTCAAAACAAGACCTCTGTGCCCCATTATCTTACCTCCAGAATGGGAGTAACACGAATACTTGCTTTATAGGTATGCTGTGAAGATTTAGTGCATTAAACACATGGAAACTAAAGTGCATACAACAAATATTAGCCAAGATTATTATCATGACTAATCAAAAACATTATATCAATCAAGGAGATTGCTCATAGAAGCAGGTGTGAAATCAGGACCACAGGGAGAGCAAACATTTCCTTTTGGTTGCATGAAATGCCCCCTGAGATTAAGAAAAAGAAGATAAGAAAAATGAGAACTTAAGATCCACAAGGGTCAGGATTATATCTGTTCTGTTTATCGCTGTGTTCCTATCACGTTGAATACTGACAGGTACATATTAAGTGCTCAATATGTTCTTTGCTTTATTTATTCCTTATAATACCAAAAGCTAGATGTTTTCGCCATTTTTACATATAACCCAAATAAAACAAGACCACCTTAAAAGAAGCACAAATCCCACTTGATGGCACTGAAGGCAGCATGAATCCTCAGGAAGGCTGGAGTGGGGCGGGAGCAGGATGTGGGAGTACATGATGGTAAGGGAGGAACATCATTGCTCGACTGTTATAAACCCCCTCTCCATAACTCAAAATCCCACCCATCAGAGAGAGGCCCACTCACCACTCTCTTCTTCTCCCTCTCCACAACTCCAAACCTTCTCAGCCACCTGACATTCCCTGGTCCACTCTCCTCTCCATTCTCAAATCTTTTCTCCCTGTGGTAGAAAAGTTTCAAATTTTTCAAAAAAATCTTATTTTTCCTTATACAGAATGCTAAATTAGTTGTCAAGGGACGCAATCACATAACCTCAAATTGTCATGTTCATTGTGGGTTGCATACAAGTCTTGCTCCGATCTTCCCCAAGGACATTGACCCTTCATTCCCATTTGCCTTGGTCTTACTTGCTTCTTCCCTTAGGTTCCACAGACCTCCCTCTTGACCCTTGTCCTTACTTTTTCTCCCTTTGAGTCAATTCTCATCACCATCATGACTCTATCATCTGCTCTAAAGTTGCCAGATTCTTGAAGGCTCATCCCACATCTTCCTTTTTACTTCCATCATCAGAAAATGGCGGCCCCTCCCTTCACTCATCCGGAAACTTTTGATTCTGGAGTGATTCATTCTTCAATATCTCTTTGGAGCCAATTAGAATAGATTCATAACTTTATCTGTTAAAAATGGAACTAATCAATGATTCCTAGCATAGAAGTTATTAAAAGATTGAGCCTCTAAAGACAAATGGGATAGGCTTTCCTTACAACAAAGAAATTGCCTCTCTGCTTGTTGCAGTAGGACAAGGCCTACTTTCAATCACTGTCTCAATATTTACTCCAAGACAAAATATTACCAACATTTATTGTGAAATGGTAATGGAAACCATGTTTTTCCATAGATAAAGGAATTTCTTCACATTTCACATGCTCTGCTGCCTGGGTCTTCAAATTACTCACTTGTTCTGTGATTTGGATATCTCTCCAGTAAGAATTCTCTACTTTGCAATAACCTTGAGCTATAGCAGAAGACAGGGCTGAACTCAGCGGTTTCCCATTATCACTGTGACTTTTCTGTTAAATCAGTGGTGTTTATAACTAAGATAAATTCCACTTTTCGTTCTTCTGCCTGAATTCTCTGATATGAGTAAGGAGTGACATTGGCTGAAGATAATCCCACCTTCTTTGTATTTATTAGGGTTTATTCAGTGTATGAATTGCCAATGTCAATTACAGGCTTCTCTGCATTCATACTTACATAGACCTTTTCCCCCAGTGTGAATTCTGTGATGTTGCTGGATGTTTGCGCTCTGCCTGAAGGACTTCTTACAGTCATGACATGTACAGGCTTTTCTCCAATATGCATTGTCTCACTCTACATGAGGCTGGCATCATGGTGGAAGGCCTTGCCTTCCAAAGTCATTCTACTCATAAGTTTCATCTTCATTATTAATTCTGTGGTGCCTAGTAAGGTCTGAGCATTTGCTAAAAGCCGTTCTATGCCCATGACATTCACAGGCTTCAACCACAATATGAATGTCCCAGTAGAGAGTAAACACTGAACAGTGGCTGAAAAACCTTTCACATTTATTATGTCTAGAGCCTTTTTATCCCCAATATATATTCCTTGATGTTGACTAAGGTGCAATCCAGAGCTAAAGACCTCCCTTCATATGTCATGTTCACACCTTTTTATTCCACTATGAATTCTGTGATGTTGATAAAGCTGTGAACACTGATGAAGGCCAACGCCCCATCCTGACTCTCAGTGAAATTTCCCACAGAATGAAATTAGTGCTCTTAAGCAAAATAATTCAATCTTTTTCAAATTCACTACATTTCCAGACTGTCATTCTTGCATAGGTAATTTTAGCCTTCATGGTAAATGTGGTTCTTTTGGAACTGTGATCATGTGGATGGTAGTTATGTGTTCTCCCTGTGGTAGAAAGGTGTTGGACAGAAAGAACTAACCGGATGAAAGCTTCCCCTAAACTTGCTACATTTGTGTTCTTTTCACAGAAGTTTTGTTATGGCTACCTCTGGCTTCGAACTGATCACCCTCTTCCCAGTTTTTGGCTAAGTAAAACTATCTTTAGGAAATGCTTGTAATATTTTCCGTCATTAACTTCCTATATAATTCTTGATACAAACCCAACTTTGGAGTTCACCTCTTTGTCACGCAAATCACTTCCCTCTCTAGAGATGGCTGGCTCTATGGAATGTGTTTCTGATGGGACACATGATCAGAACTGAAAACTCACAGCCGCTGTGACAGTAGAATAATGGCTCCCCAAAGACGTCCATATCCTAATTCCTGGCACCTGCCAAGATGTCACCTCACACAATAAATAGGCTTTCGCAGATGTGATTACGTTAAGGACCTTGCAATGGGGAGATTATCCTGAATTATTTGAGTGGGCCCAAGGTAATCACGAGGTCCTTAAAAGTGGAAGAGAGAGCCAGAAATGGAAAGACAGGGAGGGAGATGGGACCGAAGAAGGAAGGTCCGAGTGATGGGGTGTAAGGACTCCATCTACTGTTGCTGGCTTTGAAGATGGAGGAAAGGAACCATGAGCCTCCAGTGCCTGGGAAAGACAAAGATTGTCCCCTAGAGTCTCCAGAAAAAAAAAAAAATAGCCCTGCTGACAGTTGCTTTTAAGCCCATTGAGACTCTCGTCTGACTTCTAACCTACAGAAATGTAAGGTAATAAATTTGTGTTGTTTTAAGGCATTAAGTTGGCAGTAATTGTTATGGCCACAATTGGATACCAGCACAGCAACGGTGACCACCAACCTGGCAGCCATGACGGCCTATGGGGGGGGCATCTTTGCATCATTGTCTGTGGCAGACCTGGGAGCACGCCTCTCTGAGCTCCCTTCGGGAGAGAGCCTACTGTGCTATGTGACGCGTGTAACAGCTGACAGCCTCGAAGGGCTGCGCCTACAGGATCCATCACAATGTTTACAGCAAGGACATCTCCTCCCCAGACTGCTCCCCGCTGACGACTGAGCACGGTGGGTGTCCCCGAGCCGGGCCATTCCTCCCCATCAGCCTGGCCAGGACTTGCACAGAGCTGCACTATTTGTCAGAGAGAGAGGGAGAGAGAGCACAAGCAGGGGGAGCGGGAGAGGGAGAAGCAGGCTCCCCTGCTGAGCAAGGAACCCCATGCAGGACTCGATCCCAGGACCCCGGGACCATGACCTGAGCCGAAGGAAGACGCTTAACCCGACTGAGCCGCCCAGGTGTCCCTGACTGAAAGTCTTCTTATTCAACCCTCCTTCCTTCCCTCTTTCTTCACAAATGTTAAACTTCCCTCCTGATCTTGCTTCTTCCTCTCCTTTTTATCCTACAGACATTTCTCCCCAGTAAATCTCAGTATTTCTAATTCCATCTTGGTGTCTGCTTAATGGAAGATCGAAAACGACACATCTTTCAAGGCCCAGCTCCAGAACTCCCTTGTCCTTATAGTTAGCCATGAAAAAGGCTCCCGTTTGCTCCTTTCTGACTCACCACTGTCCCTTCCTATCTTTCTTAAATAACTGGCCTCCCTTGATTGGTTTCTTTATTTCTCCTCTCTATCTCTCACCCTGATGGAACCCATCCAGCGCCCTGATTAAGCAGGCAAAGATCCTTGCTGTAATGTGGAATGTGTGTGTGTGTGTGTGTGTAGAAGAGTCTTAATATTAACAATCTAATATCCTTCCTTGTTCCTCTGTCACATGAAGATAAAGGACCCAAGGCTCAGAAAGTTTGAGTAACTTGGCCAAGGTCACATACCGAGAACATGATGAAATCGCCTTCAATTCCAGATCTTGCTGACTGTAAAGCCCATGCTCTTTCAACTAAATGGTGTGCACTGTGTGTGCAAATGTATTTGGGAAGACTCCCATAGGTGTTTAGGATTCAGATGCATCTGGAAGAGTAGGGGAAGAATCACATCAAGACCCTGTTTACATGAGGAACAAGGATCATCTTGAGAAAACACTTATCCAGGCTAGAGTTAAGTGTGCAGATGTGATCCAAGCTCAGCAGGATTACCTTGGACAGAGGGCTGGAGCCCAGCGTAGGATTCCATACTCACTTCCACAGTCTGCCTTCTGACCCAGCCAGTGGGGACTTACACCTGAGTCCTGGAAGAAGTAATTATAGTAACAAGCTGCTTCTCAATATATGAATAGAGCTAAAAACACTCAGTATATCCAGGGTTTTTTTTTTAATGTTTCTTTTTAAAGATTTATTTATTTTAGAGAGAGAACATGCATGCTCGGGGCTTGGGGGTGGGGAGCAGAGGGAGAAGGAGAGAGAGACTCAAGCTATTTTACATGAGGTGGTCAGGGAAGGCCAAGGGGATAGCAAGGTAAATATTCGAGGGAGTGGCTGCTCACCACTCCCGTGATGCTAATAACACCAATGTCAGGCTCTAGAATGTTCAGTGTCCTGTAAAATGTTCCCTGTGCTCTGTAAGCGACAAGAATCATTCCATATCTGTGTTTTCCTCCTGCTTTTTGCCCCTCATTCAAAAGGAAGGTGATGCTTCCCAGGTTTTGAGACCCTTGGGGTTTGGTTTTTGTTCTTGGTTTGGTTTGGGTTTTTATTTGAGGGTGGCTGACACACAATGTGACGTTATTTTCAGGTGTGCAACATAGTGATTTGACACCACTCCAAGGCCCAAGGCCCAGCAGGCGGGGCCCCCTGCAGCCCCCCCAGCTTCACACTGAGGAATGCCGGGGTAGGCCTGGCTGCCAGATGCCCAGATGCCCCTAATCCCGGCATGGGGGTGGCCCGAGGCCCGTTGGAAGAACATGGGTCTGCAGTGTATCGAGATTGCACAAAGAGAGAAAGACAAAACGAACCTCTTCTTTCCATCCCCTCTGTTGGTGAAGTTGGTCGAGAATGCAGCAATTCGAAAAGCATCACAATTGGTGACCATGAGGTCTGACATAATCATACTTCATTGCCAGGGCTATGTTTAAAATCACAGATAACATAAAGAGCAGGAGGCTTGAAATATTACACGCAGATTATTTTAAGTGGCAGTGGTGCCTCTTGCAAAGTTTTAGAGGGCAGGACCATCTTCTATCTCCTAGCCTGTGTTATATCAGGGCTCCCCTGCCTCCCCCCACCACTGTGGTGGATTAGCAAGGATACATAATTAGACCCTCAGAAAGGAGCCATGATCTGGGGTCTAAATCCAAAAGCATCGAGCTTGGTTCTCTGTGCTAATCACAACAGTACAAAAGGTTGCATGAAAGGAATCAGTGAGAGTGTGTTCGTCGTGGTGACCCATATAAGAAAAAGGAGTGGGGTGTGCGTCGCTCTGGCCCCTTACCCAGAGTCAGAGTGTAAGTGGGCAAACCTGGCTCCAGACATTGAAACAGGGTCGAGCCCCCTCAGCCTTCCCGCCACGCCCTCCAGATGCCAACCACAGCCTCGTTGCTCCATTTCCAGGACCGAGTCTCGGGAAAAGCCCCGAATGTGTTTTGTTCTAAGGAGAATGTGACCGGTAAGAGCCTAGTGTGGTCCCAATCCCGAGCATCTGTTTTTTAATAAGAATGAAAGACAGAATCTGGTTCTGGGAAAGGGAGGCCATGCAAAAGCCAGGAGGGAGAGGCTTCCTTATTGCATACCACGATGGATGGCGGCCTCCTCAGCCCTAGAGCTCAGGGAAGCCTGGAGAAAAGATCCTATCTCAAGAGACAAATAAGAGGAGAGAGTTTCTTTAAAATGCTATATGGTACCAGGGTGAGAATGCTTGATATAGCCACTCTGGAAAACAGTTTGGCAATTTTTGAAAAAGTTAAACACACCAGTTTACCGTAAGACTCAGCCATACCATTCCTGGGAATTTACCCTAGAGATATTAAAACTTAGGTTCACATAAAAACCAGTCTGTGAGGGGCACCTCGGTGGCTCACTTGGTTAAACATCTGACTTTGGCTCAGGTCCTGATCCTCATCAGGATCCCTGTTCAGCACAGAGTCAGCTTGTCCCTCTGCCCCTCTCCCTCTTGTGCTCTCTCTCTCTCTCTCTCTCTCAAACTCTCTCAAATAAATAAAATCTTAAAAAAAAAAAAAAAAAAAAAAACAGTCCATGAGAGTTCACGGCAGCTTTACTCATAACCACCCCAAACTGGAAACAACCTAAATCACCTTCTCTAAGTGAATGGATAAATGCCCTATGTATGGTACAACCACACAGAGGAGCACTGCTCGGCTATAAAAAACAACAAACTACTGGTACACACACTTCGATGGACCTCAGATGCATGATACTGAGTGACAGAAACCAGTCTCAAAAGGTTCACACTGGGGCGCCTGGGTGGCTCAGTTGGTTAAGCGACTGCCTTCGGCTCAGGTCATGATCCTGGAGTCCTAGGATCGAGTCCCGCATCGGGCTCCCTGCTCGGCGGGGAGTCTGCTTCTCCCTCTAACCCTTCCCCCTCTTGCGCTCTCTCTCTCACTCTCTCTCTCTCTCTCTCTCTAATAAATAAATTAAAAAAAAAAAAGGTTCACACTGTATGATTCCATTTATATGACATTATCAAGAAACAGAAGGAAAGTGGTAGAGAACATAGCCATGGTTGCAGGGGTTGGGGTAGGGGAGGATGTGCTTATAAAGGCAACATGAGGGAGGTTTTTTTGTGATAATGGAACAGCTCTGTCACTTGATTGTGGCAGTGAGTGTATGAATCTATATATATATGTCCTAAAACCCACAGAAGTCTATATACACACCCCCAAAAAGTCAATTGTACTATATGATGATTTAAGGCATTTTTAAAAAATCTTTATACATCTAAAGAAGGAGCGCTTGACACGGCTTATGAAGACCTGGGTACCACTTCTTCGCAGGTCTGACATTCATTCATCTCTTCACCCAGGAGCCCGCCAGCCAGCCCCACATTTATGCCAGGCAGCCATTACACATGCACAGAAGGTAGAGTTTCTGCTCATAGTGAACTCGTCCAGTGGAGGAAACCAAGGCTTCTACGCATGATTTTAACATGGTTTGATAGAGACTCGTACAATGGCAGGATGGAGACACCTAAAAGGGGACCCCACGTCACACTGGGAAGGTCAAAGATGGCTTTGCCCTCAGAGCCTCTGTTTGCTCACTAGAAGTTTGGAAGAAATAGCTCTTCCTGCCTCATCTGTTCTAGAGGCTTGTTTGGAGAATCAAGTTCATAAGAAGGTGTCTGCCCCGTACAGCATGGTCCTACGAGGGTCTTATGATCATCCAGATTCAGAAGGAGCTCTTTGCTGTCTCAGAATAAATGGGCAGTTTAAAGAATAATGATTTTGTAGGTAATGTAACGGGGGGGGGGGGGTGTTGAGAAGAAAACAGGAAGTCTCTGCATCTTCCCAGGCTGTTTTGAAAAATGTTTTTATAAATTTGCTTTAAAATTTTTTCAATGAAAACTGAATTTTACTTTTATTCAGGCTTTTCCCTGCTGTGCTAACAGTTGGATTTCTACAACATTGGCTGGAAGTGAAAATAAAACAGACCTATTGTAGAGTTATAAACCAAAATCAAACGTGATGTTTTTTTCTACTATTCATCTTAAAATATCTTTCAGACTTTCATTTCTGTTTTCCTATAGAAAATAGATCTATAACCAATGGGTAAAAGGTTAAAGTAGGCATCATTTTTGCTCATACATAGAAAAATGTTTTAAAGATTAGCGATGAATAATAATAATTACTTTTGACACTTATTATATGCCAGCCCAGGCTCCAAGCGTTTTATAGGCATTATCTCATTTAATCCCTAACAACAGTCCGACAGGTCCATGCTACCTCCATTTTACAGAGGAGGACTCTAAACCTCGAAGGGGTAAGTATTTACAGTTGACCCTTGGACAACACAGGTTTGAACTGTGTGGGTTAATTTATATGTGGCTTTTGGGACGCCTGAGTGGCTCAGCTGGTTAAGCATCTGCCTTCGGCTCAGGTCATGATCGCAGGGTTCTGGGATCGAGTCCTGCATCGGTCTCCTTGCTCAGCAGGGTGCTTGCATCTCCCTCTGCCTGAAGCTCCCCCTGCTTATGTTCTCGCTCTCTCTGACAAATAAATAAAATCTTTAAAAAAATTTATATGTGGCTTATATATATATGTATATACATATATATATATAGTACAGTACTAAAATTTATGTTCTCTTCCTTATGATTTTTAAATAAAATTTTCTTTTCTCTAATTTACTTAAGAATATAGTAATACAATACATAAAACATACAAAATGTGTGTTAATTGACTAGTTATGTAATCAGTAAGACTTTGGTCAACAGTAAGCTATAAGAGTTAAATTTTGGTGAGTCAAAATTTATACATGGATTTTCAACTGCTCAGGGGCTGACGCCCCTAATCCCCATATTTTTCAAGGGTCAGCTATATTCAAGTCATCCAGAAAGTCAGTGTTAATTCCAAGACTCCAATCCAAGGGTGTAGATTATAAGCACAAGAAATAGATGGAGAGAAAATACTTGTAACAAAGTTAGTAAATGTTTAATAATAGAATACAGTAGGGAGCTCATAAATCAGTGACAGAAAGAAAATGCATAGAAAAATTAGCAAAAGAAATAATCAGGTAATTCACAAAATACAAACAATCAATAAAATACAAAAAGATGCTCAACATCACCAGTAATCAAAACTGCAAAATAATACAAGGTACCTTTTTTCATTCATCAGACTGGAAAAGATTGAAAAGATTGGTAACAGTAATGGTTGAATATGCATAAATATAGGTCTGGTACATTGTTGGAGGGAATACAAATGGGCACCACCATTTTCCAGGGAAATTTGATGGTATCTTGTATATTTTTAAAAATGCACCTATTCTGTGACCCAGCAATCCCAGCGTTTTGGTATTCTTCTAGACAAATATCTGCTCATAAGCCTGAGAAGTGTGTATAGAAGTGTTCACTGTGGTTTTGTCTGCAAGAGCAAAAATCCAGGAACAACCTAAAATCACTCAGTAAGAAAATAGTAATAGCATGGCACATCCATAAAATGGAATGCTACACAGTATTTTTGAAAGAATATGGCAGATCTATATAGCCTGAAAAACCTCTAAGATGATACTCTTAAGTGAAAAAAAAAAAACAAGCAGCAAGAAAAAAAATAAGATACAGTACAATATCATTTGTGTTAATGCCCCTGTAACTCACAACACCGCCAAGCCATTTCCATGGGTACGGGAATAGGTATTTAACGATAGAAAAAGGATATAAAATGAACTGGTCACGATAGTTATTTCTAGGAAGGGTCCTGGAATTATTTGGTCAAAGGGGACATTATCTCTAATGTTTGGGTTTTCACTAAAGAAAATGTACTCCTATATTACTTCTTAATTAACAATACGTAACGTAAAAGACTGAAACCAGATGTGGCTGACTCCAGAGCCAAAGGGTATGAGCACATTGGTTCTTAATCTCTGGTTTATGGTTAGATTTTAGCAAGTTTGTGGACTTCCCGAAACTGTGTGCACAGCTGTGTGTCTTGAGGAGAGCACATTTTTCCTTAGGTGGAGATTCGTAAGATCTAGTTCCTAAGGGCGATTCAAGACCCAAAGCAAGTCCAGAACAACTTCAGTAGAACATGTTTCTGTTCTGTTGTGGTCTTGGCAGCGTTACTCAGCTTCTCTGGGAAATGGGGATCGTAGGCGTTCCTGCCTCATTGGGTTAATGTGAGGATTACGTGAGCCAGTGTGTATAAAGCTCTTGAAACAGAAGTCAACACCATTAGCTATTATTATTCCTTTCATTGTTGCTGCTATTATTCATGGCTTGGAAAGAGCACTTCATTCAAGAGATTCAAGTTCTCAAAACAGTGACATCACAAGTAAAATAAGGGAGACAATTTCATGCAGTCTGAAAATCCCGCAATTCCAGACTCCTACTAAGTTTTCCTCCATCTGGAAGAGTGATAAAATGACATTAAATGACATCAGTCCTCCCATCTGTTCACCCTTATGCCTGACAAACATTTAGTGAGTGCGTACAACGTGCTAGACTTTGTAGGGACAGCTAGGGCCGTAACTGCGGCAGACATGGCTGGCAGGGCCCTGCCCTCCAGGAGCTCAGAGCCCACTGTGGACACATCGCCACAGACTAAGCTCTGAGGCTGGGAGCTTCGGTGCCATAATGACTCTGTGACCTGTTAGTGGCTTCCTAAGGTAACTGACTTTCGAATTCAAGCTTTTATTATTGACAGGCATAGACATTATATTTTTTTAATCCTTAAATCTGACATCTCTCCTTTACTTTATTGGGCCATGAAGGGGGCAGAGATCGAGAGTTCTCTTCTGACCCTCCAACCCGCAGTAATTAGGCCAGATCAGCATTTTGATGCTTCAACATTTCAAGGCACCGTGCTTCCAATTGCTTTTACTTTTGGTCCAGCTAATGGATGTGGTAGCTGTTACAATCCCAAAATAGCGAGCGGACACGTGGGTGGACCAGATGCGAGCTGGGCACAACTCTCTAAAAGGTTCCCGTAAGAGCAATGTTGCCGGCTCCCCACACCTCGGAGGCATGTGAACCGCGGGTTTTTAGTGACCTGACAGTGTGCACAATGTTGTCCCAGTCCACTTAGAACACATCACTGAACGATGATGATCATGGGTAGCACGTTTGGCTGGCAGAGCTGGGACACAGACCTCCCCCATCCCCAGAGAGGCACATCCAGCTCTTTACATCCACTCATATTCCTGGGGGGTTTTGTCTTTTAGCTTAGGAAGGAGAAAGAGGCTTGGATGGGGGAGCACCACAGAAGAGCAGGGGGATGAGGGCCACAGTGCGCCTCTGGACGGGATGAAGCCCCTAAAGGAAGTGTGTGCTCAGTAGGCAGTGCTTTGATCACTCACACACGGCTTTGGTAGAGTTCATACAGAGCTTCCAGACAAATGCCTCATCCTGTGCGATCCTCGCATGACTCTGTGAGGTTCGTATTATGATGTGTGCTTTATGGATGCAGAATTGGAAATTCAGGGGGATGAAGGTCAAGGGTGGAACCCGGCTGAGGCCAGATTGTGGAGATGGCACAGTAAGGACACATACTAGGTCCTCATGTGTTCACCTCACAGCAGTTGCCTCTCGGTGTCCTGTTCTGAGTGGTCCTCGGAGCCCCTGAGAAAGAGGGAGGAAAGGGTGCCTGGGTGGCTCAGTCGGTTGGGCGACTGCCTTTGGCTCAGGTCATGATCCCAGGGTCCTGGGATCGAGTCCCACATCGGGCTCCCTCCTCGAGGGGAAGCCTGCTTCTCCCTCTCCCACTCCCCCTGCTTGTGTTCCCTCTCTCGCTGTGTCTCTCTCTGTCAAATAAATAAATAAAATCTTTTTAAAAAAAAGAAAGAAAGAGTGAGGAAATTCTTGTCTTCCTGCTGACTCTCAAGTTACCACTGCCTCCGCCAACAAGTGTCTCCTCCAGTGTCTGTCACACACTATGAAATTCCATTCTGAGATTCATGCCGCTGAGTCTTAAAGGCTCACAAACCCCTCAGCAACTGTGCAGAGACCCTGGGGGGAGTGGGGGTCAGCCAGTTACTGGTCCTCGTTCCCATCAGACTTGGCGGTCGTGAGGGTGGCGTTGATGCTGTGGCCGTGAAATGAACTGAGTGTAGAGGTTGGCACCAGTCCTCCCTGGGTCTGAGTCCTAACGCAGCCTTTACAGTCTCTCATCTGCAAAAGGAAATTATAATAACAGAGTTATAATTTCATAAGGCTTTGTGAGGAATGATGCTGGACGCTTACACCGAGGAGTTACTATAGTGATGTGCAGACCAGACACGGTCCTTGTCTTTGTGAAGCTCCAGGCTAGTGGGGCAACGGCTCAAATGAAGTATTACCAACCAGAGTCAGCGCTGTGTCAGCGCAGAGTGAGGGAAAGAAGAGACCTGGGAGACATGTGAACATCCAACGGGGACACTTGTTCTAGCCTGGGTCCAAGGGGAGAGCTGGCTGAGAAGCCTGCTCCTTCTCAGTGGGTGAGGCCTAATGAGAGAAGGCGAGAAGGCCGAGAGAACAATGTGCGCACACACTCTGGGGGTCAGGGCAGAAAGTGGGCCAGGAGCACGGCCCAGGAGGGAGGAGAAAGTACGTCTGGACCACACGGGCTGGGGGAGGGGATGAGGGTGAGTGTAAGATGAAGCCATGAAGGGAGGCAGGTGCCATTCATTCAGGGCCTTACTGGGTTGGAGGGTTTTAGGTAGGCAGTGACAGCCAAAGCCACCATGAAGTATCCTGAATACAGGTGAGGGGTAGTGTGAGACAACATCAGAAACTAAGATATGGGGTGCCTGGGTGGCTCAGATGGTTAAGCGTCTGCCTTCGGCTCAGGTCATGATCTCAGGGTCCTGGGATCGAGTCCCGCATCGGGCTTCCTGCTCCTTGGGAGCCTGCTTCTCCCTCTGCCTCTCTCTCTCTGTCTCTCATGAATAAATAAATAAAATCTTAAAAAAAAAAAAAAAAGAAACTAAGATATGCAGACTCTAATTCACAGTGTTTTAGTTAGAATTAGGCTGCAAGAGGCAGAAAACCCAAAATAACGTTGGCTTATAATAAAGTAAATTTATTTTTCGTTCTCACATAAATGAAGTGTAAAGGTAAGTAATCCAAACAGGGAGCATCTATGGTTGTAAAAGACATGCAAATTAAAACAACAATGAGGTGCCCTTTTTCAATTATTAAATTATCAAAAAAAACAAACAAACAGGTATATAAATTCTAAGACCATCAAGGATCCAGATTCCTTTTAATAACTTCTTCTGATGCACTGGACCACCCACCTCAGAATACAAGATGGCTGCTCCAGCTCCAGGGATCACGTCTTCATCCTAGCCAGAGGAAGGATGAAGAAGAAAGAAGAGGGTATGCGGGCTCTCTGTAAAGATAATTCTCAGGAGATGCACATTTGTGTCTGCCTACATCCCATTGGCCAGAACTTGTCACAGAGCCACATCTAGCTGCAGAGAAGGCTGGAAAACGTTGCATTAATTCTAGGCAGCCATGTACCTAATTAAAAATTGGGGATCCAATTACCATATAAAAAGGGGAAAAGGGAAGCAGTCTCTGTTCCACTCAGCAGTTTATGACAGCAATTTGTAAGTTAAACATCATTATCTCTTTAAGTAGAATTCCTATCAAGTGATGAGGAAAACATTAAGACCACAATAAATAGCCTTTCTGGAATGTTCTTCTCCCAGGGAGTCATGAGACTCATTCCCTCAATTCATTCCGATCTCTGCTCCAAGGCCACCTCCTCGGATCATCTGTCCCTCTCAACCCCCTACTCTAGCTTTGTTTTCCTTCATGGCACTTACCACTGTCTGACATTATGTACTCTGCTTATTTATGTGTTTATTGTGTGTCCCCCACTCGACTGAGGGTCCAGTGAAAGGAGCTCCCTGCTGTGAACAGAACCTCTATCAGTTGCTGCCCCATGGTAGATGTTCGATTGAATAAAGGAATGGGCAGAGCACATAAACAATTCATAAAGGATGCTCTGGTTTATCTTAGGTTTATATAAATAGCAGAAGAAGACACACAACAGGTAACGAAACCCATGGAAAACAGGGAGCATCTTTGGTCGTAAAAGACATGCAAATTAAAACAGCAATAATTTTCAATTATTAAATTAGCAAAAGGCAAATGCTAACTAACACTCTCAGATGCTGAGCAAAGTATAAGGAGCCAGTAGTCATAAACAGCAGCCTTGCAAATGAGTATGATTTCTCGGAAAGCGTTTCGCTCAGGCCGCGGGCTACCAGTGCCAGGACGCGGTGCAAAGCGCCTTGGTGGCTCGAGGGGGTGGCTCGGCCAGTGCGTCCAACGTGAATGCCGCCCTTGGAGCAGGCTGATGGCAGCTCTGATGTCACCGAGGTACATCAAAGGCCACACAAATGTGTGCATAAGTGTTCACTATGGTGTCACTTACAAAAACAGGGAGCTAAGAATAATGACAAAAGACCCAACTGAAAGGAAATATTTTAGTAAATTGGAGTACATACTCTTTTTTTAAGATTTTATTTATTAGAGAGAGAGAGAGAACACAAGCAGGGGGAGTGGGAGAGGGAGAAGCAGGCTCCCCGCTGAGCAGGGAACCCGATGCGGGGCTCGATCCCAGGACCCTGGGATCATGACCTGAGCCGAAGGCAGACGCTTAACCAACTGAGCCACCCAGGCTCCCCTGGAGTACATATTCTTTTTTTTTTTTTTTTTAAGATTTTATTTATTTATTTGACAGAGAGAGAGAGAGAGCGAGAGCAGGAACACTAGCAGGGGGAGTGGGAGAGCGAGAAGCAGGCTTCCTGCCGAGCAGGGAGCCCGATGCGGGACTGGAGTACATATTCTTAAGGAAAGAACAGACATCACTCTAACATAACACTATGGAGAAGAACTAAAACATGACAACGAAATAATGCTAGGTAAAAAAAAAAAAAAGAATATACAAAATAGCATGTATGCAAAACACTTTGTAAATCCTCTGGGTGATAAGGTTATCGATTTTTTTCCCCACTTTCTTCTTATCTAACTTTTTATAAAGTACACACATTTCTTCCAAACCTTGTAAAATTTCTCTCTCTCATTTTCAAAATTTTCACTGAAACTCCATTTTCAAAATGCGGTAAGTAGGATGAAAACCAGACGTAGAGTATGATTCCAAATTTGCTTTTAAAAAGATTTGTTTAGAGGGAAAGCCTGGGAAAATATCCACAGAGTTATCTTGAGGCAGTGGCATTAAGGATGATTTTAATACTCCTAACGACATGAAATACAGTAAATGACGGCTATTATCATTTCTGAATCTTCGTGACACGCCAAGCACTCTACTGGGCGCTTTACACACACGGTGACCTGTGATGTCCCAGCCGTCCTCTGGTGGGGGGGCGGGGGGGGGGGGAGCAGTTACCACTGTGAAGCCATTTTCCAGGTAAGGAAATCAAGTTTGAGGGAGGCAAAGCGACTTGCCCAAACCCAGCCAGTGGGAGAAGAACTTCAGGGCACGGTTGTCTGCATTCTCTGCAGGGAGCAGGGGTCCACCCCTAATTCCAGAAGCCTAGGGATGGCTAGAGGGAGAGAAAGAGGAGAGTCCTAGCAGGTGGTGGTCTGGCTGTGTTGGGGAGGAGAGCGAGGAATAAGGAATTTAGAGAGCCACGTTCCAAGCAGCAGAGTGCGGGGCGGAGCGGGGCTGGGGGGGGGCGGGGAATTGTAGAGGAGAGGCAAGAGAATTTTTAGAAATGTCAAGGTGCCCTGTGAATTGGGTACCCCACAACGTACAATTACCTGTTAACTACCTCGGGCTCTGGACTGTGTCTCTGAGGATAAATCATGCGGGGACCTGAAATTCATGACTCTTATAATTATACTTATCTCTTTTTATTTACAAAATTTGCCATGACCCTGTGATTGATGTGATAATGAGAAAAAAAAATACATAGGCATTTTTTTTTTGGTGTCTCAGAACAATTCTTCCTTAAGATGGAGAACGGTTTAGGGAGCGGCTACCAATTTCCTTCCCTAAGAACTGGGTAAGGTTGCTCGTGTTCTTTCTTTCCAGCATTTGCCAAGAAGAGAGTCCCCTGCACCAGAAGGGCTTTGGGGAGTGCGGGAGGCTCCTGGGCTTATGTGCCCAGGACTGCGTGCCTCGAAGAGGGAAGGCACTTAAACCATTTCAACTCAATTTAGTAAATTATTATCAATTTGCCTGGAACTGTACCTGATCCCAGGATAGGCTCCGAGGTGGGAGAGGCACTCCCATTTTGCCCAGTTTATTAATAATCGCCTGTCGCCCACGGCGGACTGAGGATTTCATGAGGGCAGGATTTTCACCAGCTTTGCTCATGGCTTATCCCCCTTAGCTAGCACAGTGCCTGGCACGTGGAAGCTCGCAATAGATGTGTACTGAGGAAAGAAATAAGGACTAACACCCTGGAAAATGCATCCGTTCTTCCCTTGAAAGCCCTAAAAGTTTTAGTTGGAATTCCCTTTTCTGGTTTAATTCTTACGTAACACTGGCTCAGAGACTCAGAGTGAAAAATCCAGAGCTGGCCAGGAAAAGAACCAATATAATAGAGTTACAAAAAGGTAGACTAAGCAATGAAAGATTGGTTCTCCCAGTTTTTCACTCTTGACTCATTATTCACATTTCCCAAACACATCCTTTATGCCAATCACTGTGCTTGAGTTCTAAAGATACAGACCCCTTCGCCTGGCCATGATAATGGGGATACATAGAGCATCCCCAGCATTTATCTTATCCACCAATAATAAGTGTCCAGCACTATGTTCCAGGCATTGTTCTGGGTGCTTTCCATGTATTGCTTTGTTTATGGGTAGCATTATGTTATCCCCATTTTAGTGATGAACAAGCTGAGGCTCAGAAAGGTTAAGTAATTTGTCCGTGTTGCACAGCTGGCCAAAGGTGAAGGCCAGGCTCGGGTTCCTGCAGCTTGATGCTTGTGTTCATGCTCTTAATGGCTTCCAGGGAGCTTCCCGATAGAGTTGACCCTGAGATCACTGGCCTTGGAATCACCAGGGACACTGGATAAAAAAAAAGCAGATTCCCAGGTCTGGGGCTGAAGGGTCAGAATCCCCGGGAGGGGAGCCTGGAAATCCCGGTTTTTTTAAAGCACCAACCCAGGTGTTTCAGATATGCACTGAAGTTTGTCAAGCACAGCACTCAAATGTACCACACTCATTCCTTGGGAGTTTAGGATATCTCCAGCCCCCACCCTCCTATACTCCACCCTCGCTTCCTGCCAGCCGCTGGACACAAGTGGAATAGAGAGGAAAGGAGGGAATGAGGGAGGGAGGGAGGAAGGGAGGAAGGAAGGAAAGAAGGGAGGGAGGGAGGAAAGGGACGGAACTGCAGGGCAGGTCGGCGGAGCCCCCTACCCTTCTGCCCTTGGACCTGCGGTAGCACACTTCTCCACCTGCTAAAGCAGCTACTGATGGGTGCGAGGAGCCTCAGCGGCTAGAGGGACGTCTGCCCAATTGGAGCAACTCAGCAGCCAGCTGCTGGGAAGAGCAGGAGGGTGAAATTTAGCCGCTCCCTGGGCTCAAAACCTGAATGTTTATCCCTCCCCAGATCAGGCCAGCACAGCACTGGGTCCCCTCCTAGTGGGCAGGGTCACATCGGTCTGCAGGCTGGAAAGATCCAGCCGACAGGACACGTGGCAGGAAGGATGAGCAGACAGGAGGGCCCTGGCAACAAATGGGCTACATGATCCTAGGATAACAAAGAAGGTTCCAAGCCGCAGGAAGTGGAGTGAGGATGGGTAGGCTGGGCTACCAGGGGGTATGCAGTGCTGGTTCTCACCAGCAAATCAGGGAGCCACTCTGAGTCTCAGTTTCCTCCTGCATAGAAGGAAAATAATAACTATTATTTGATGGCTATTGATATCATGATCTGTGATTGGGTGAGCACGTTTATTTTTTTTTTTAAGGTTTTATTTATTAGAACGCCTGGGTAGCTCTGTGGGTTAAGCGACTGCCTTCGGCTCAGGTCATGATCCTGGAGTCCCGGGATCGAGTCCCGCATCGGGCTCCCTGCTCAGCGAGGAGCCTGCTTCTCCCTCTCCCACTCCCCCTGCTTGGGTGCTCTCTCTCTCTCTCTCTGACAGATAAATAAGTAAATAAGTAAAAAATTTATCTGTCAGAGAGAGAGAGAGTGAGCGCACACAACCAGGGGAGTGGCAGGCAGAGGGAGAGGGAGATTTATTTGTCACTCTAGGTGCCACTCTATCTTCCCAGCCCACATCCTCAGCCTCCACAGCAAAAATACCAGTTAGTTCATCTGCATTCAGCAAAGATGCAGTGCATAGCTCTGTCAACTGAGAGAGCTGTCAGTATACAAGGGCCCCAGAGATACCTAGCAAATAGACCCACTGTCAGCCAGGCACGTGGCATGTCAGAAACACAGGTCCCGCAGCTGCCATCTGCTTCGCCAAAGGTCTGAACTGAGGAGACCATCTGTATGACAGACACTGAGGGGCTTGGGAGGGCGACAGAGCTTCGCAGAAAACCCAGACCCCCCAGGCCGGTCTTCCTTTCTAATCTTACCTCTCACTGTTTGCCCCTCACTCACTTCTACTGTTACCTGTTCCCCAAAGAGGCCAAGCTCATTTCCACCTCAGGGCCCTTGCACTTGCTGTGACCTCTGCCGAAAACACCGTTCTTCCTGCCTAGAAGAAACTTTCCCCAGATCTTCCCTAGGCTTCCTCCTCCTTGTGTTCCAGATGTCAGATCATGGTCCCCTCCTTCAGAAGGCCTTTCCTGACCACCTCACCTAAATTAGTGCCCCCAAACCATTCCTCTCCATTGCATCATCTGGCTTCCCTTCCTTCGTGGTGCTTAACACTATCTGAAAGGATCTTGTTCATTATTTGCTTCTGTGTTCAGAGAGCGCTTGGCAAATGGTTGACTCTCAGTGAATATGCGCTGAATGAATGGACAAATGAATAAATGAATGAATGGGAGATCTTACTAACTTTTTTTGTAATAAGGATCCGGAACCCTATATCCAAAAGCAGCCCCTCCCCTCTCGGTTAACAAGGGCAGAGACCACGAGAAATAACAGTGTGGTTGGTAACAACAACCAGAGGGCAATTCTATCTACACACATTGCTGGGCATGGTTCCAAAGCTAAAAAGGCACTAATTGCTTTTATATAAGGAGGAAAAACGCAGTCCCTCCGTGCCCTTCAGTCCTGATGGTCTGCATTATCGTATCTGTTACCGTGTTAATTGTTCCTGTCTCACACAGCCAGCCTGGGCTTTCTTCTGCATATGTCTGGGTTGGTGACAGGTTCCTATGCAGAGAAGAGAGGTACCGGGGAAGCGTGTGTGTTTGTGTCTGTGCATGCGTATCCGTGTGTGTACAAGTGTGTATAAGAGCAGTGACACTCTGGGAAGGGTTAACTCGCAGTCCAGCTGTCTGTGCTCAGGGCCCTTAGACTGGCCCAGGAATGGGAGGGGTGGGCTCGGAAGGTGGAGCAGGCTTGGCTTGCCTGAGCTGCCTTTTCCAAGACAGGAGAGCACATGCTTGCCCAGCTGGACCAAGCGGGGTGAACTCACGTCGCCTTTAGGAATGGCTGCAGAAGTCCACACCTGGAAATCCCTCCCTCCCTGCCCCTGCACGGCAGGTTGCGTCTGGGAGGCTCTCCAGTCATTAGAGGAATGAGCTGAGGGTGAGCAATTCACCAGCTCGCCAGCACTTGGAGAACAGCAGGTGAGGATGGATGTGGTCGACAGCCTTCTCGTGAATGGAAGCTACATCACCCCTCCCTGTGAGCTGGGAATTGAAAATGAGACGCTTTTCTGCTTGGATCGGCCCCATCCTTCCAAAGGTAGGTGTCAGACACTGTTATTTTAATTCAGAGAATGATCAAGGGGAGGGAGAAATGAGCAAAGACGAGGCTGATAGAGAAAATATAACAAAGTCCTCTTGAGACCAGGCTGGATAAAGTCATACGTTCACAAGTTTGGATAACAGATCAAAAAGCAGAACTGAGTCAAATACCCTGATTGTTCCCCCGCAGGAGAGTTGAGATGGGTGTATAGGACATGGGGGGCAGGGGGAACAAAAGCCAAGGGAGGAGGAGCTGAAGTGTCATAAGAATGGGGTACAAGTGTCGAAGGTGGAACTTACCAGCATCACAGAAAAGGTGTTGTCACAATCGAGCTGTCACCTTTTCTTGGGGGAAATCCAGCATGAAAAAGTGATTAAAGTGAAATCATGCTTAGCAGCTGGGAAAAGAAAGCAATCACTAGTCACGGGAGAAGCTTTGTTCTTAAGAAAAAGTGGTTCCCTGCATGATTCTTTAACAAATTAACCTCCCAGAAGCAACGGAATCACTCCGTGCGCTCCTCAGTTTGCTTCTGCAAAATATTGTCGCTAGAGGAATAGTCGGGTTCAGTGATTGTAGACCCTTGCAAAAAAAAAAAAAAATCTGCAGGAAATCACCTTTCATTTCGTGTGCTAAGGTTTTAACATTCTGTTCCCATAACCTCCGTCCCTCTGTCTCGTCCCCGTTACTCTTTGCAGAGTGGCAGCCGGCCGTGCAGATTCTCCTGTACTCCGTGATTTTCCTGCTCAGTGTGCTGGGGAATACGCTGGTCATCACCGTGCTGATTCGGAATAAGAGGATGAGAACTGTCACCAACATCTTCCTGCTCTCGCTGGCGGTCAGCGACCTCATGCTCTGCCTCTTCTGCATGCCGTTCAACCTCATCCCCAACCTGCTCAAGGATTTCATCTTCGGGAGTGCTGTTTGCAAGACCACCACCTACTTCATGGGTGAGTTTGCTGCTGGCGACTATTTCTGGAGCTGGCCCCAGACCCCACTCGGCCCCAGACCTTCCCAACCCCTGACAGCCTCAGCAGAGGCGTCCTGCTGAGTGAAAAAAAACCCAAAACACCCACCAAAAAAAAACAAACAGAAAAAAATGAAAACAAAAAACCATCTGGCTGCGTGGGGCTGTGTACAAGGACGCAGGTGCTGGCTTTAAGGTAGGTCAGTCCTCACGTGTCGCCAGAAGTCAGTCCCCTGTGTGTCATCTGTTTCAGAGGTCAGTTTCTCAGGGTGGAGTAAGTTGTTAAGCACCCGCAGAAGAGGTTGGTTTTGCTTGCTTCTGCTAGAAAGAAAGAAGGATTCAAGCGACTCTGTCCCTTCCTGGAAGCCACGGGTCGTAGTCTGAGCTCTGCCCAAGCCGAGCCATGGCTTTTGGGGGTGGTGGGGGTGGTGGAGGAGGGTTCTTTCTGTTGTTGCGCCTGCTCTCCTAGGGAACAGGGGCTATGTGAAAACCAGTTTCATCCCAGCTCTAGATTCCTGTCTCAGGATTCACTTCCCAGCCTGATCCCCAGGGACTGGGACGCTCTCGGGCAGAGAGAGAGAGAGAGAGCCCTCTGACACTAACTGAGGAGCTGATTTTGCTCCCAGAGCCTGTGGGTCATTAAGCTCCCCCTGACTGGCTGAGACATGCAGATCAATCTGCCAATCAAAATGATGATGATAAATACAAATCCCAAGAGCCGAGATTTTTGAGTACTTTTTATGCACCAGATGTTGTACAAAGTGCTTTTACTCCCACTATCTCATCTCCCAACCCACCCTGCGAAATAAAATACAGTTGTTCTTTCCCGTCTCACCGAGGAGCAAACAGAAGCACAGAGAGGTTGATCATGTGCCCGGGGACACACAGGTGGTAAGCCACAGAGCTGAGATTTGAACCTAGATCGGGAGCCACCACAGTGGTGGGTGAGGACGCCGCCCCAGTTTGCCAGCTGCTGGGGTTCCCCTGAAGCCGAACAAAGATGTTTCTCCGCCCTCTGTCTGCCAGATTGCCCTGTGCCTTACCCCTTCCGAGTACTAGCTGTGGGGAGGAGGAGAGGCGGGAAATGAGGGAGGGTTGTTTTTTGTTCTAACCTCAGCCTTGCGTTGGCCTGGGGCCGTCCTCAGTGACCTGAAAGCTTTCAAAGCCTTGATTTCTCCCCATTGAGGCAGCGGGATCCACCCCTGACAAAACGATGATGAATTACTGATCCGTGTCCCACGGACAAACAACCAAGAAAGTGTCCGTCCTTGTCCAAGAGCTCTGAAAATAAAAACGGACTTACAAATGAAAGGGATCATGATTAAACAATGAAGCAATAACAGTTAACTAGCATCTCCTCGCGCTTTCAGCTTTCATGGCCCACCCATATGTATCTTGTGATAATATTATTTAAGAATCTTAACTAGGGTCTGTGAAAGGAGATTTAAAACAAGTGCTTGTGTGATTGCACAACACTGTAAATGTGCCGAAGGCCACAGAATTGCCCGCTTGAAAATGGTTAATTTTTTGTGATGTTTCACCTAAAAAAAAAAAATGTTTTTAAAAATAGCTAAAATGAAAAGCAAGAAAATTCTGAAGCTGTTTGCAATACCGTAATGGTTTGGTTGGATTTCTAAATCTGGGGATTTTGATTCTGCCCTTGATTCTGTGTTCTCCTCAATACTATTCCTAACAGTTAAAATTCATTAAACTCCTTATATGCAGCAAAAAAAAAAAACGAAAAAAAGGAAAGAAGGAAGAAAGGAAGGAAGGAAGGAAGGAAGAAAGAAAAAGAAAGAAAGAAAAAAAAGAAAGAAAGAATGCTTGCCTGATGGTGGGTTTATAATAACAATGAGCCCATTATACAGATTTGACTCTGAAGATGCTGGGGCTACACTCTGTAATCTCAATGTCATCAGTTCCTTGGGGTACAGTGCAGGAAAACACAGCCATCCTGTCTCAGAACATGCGTTTTTATTTAATGGTTTTGGGGTTGTAGATTCCTTCAAGTCTCTAAGGAATACTGTAAGTATATCACCCTAGAAAAGAGAACATTTTTATAAACAGTTTCAGAGAATTTATTTATACCCATAAAAGGCCCCAGGCTAAGAGCTTCTTCTCCCTAACTTAGGTTCATTCTAAGGCTGAAGAAATCATGCTAAAGACAATCAGAAAAACTGACAGAATCCATGGGTGAATAGGTAAAGGGAATTTTTAGGGGATAAGACGTGATAGTAAATATACACACACAAAATACAAAAGTTAAAGAAAATTAAGTTTTTTTTACTTTGCCTAAGCACATCATTGTGAGGTTTTGTGATGTCTTTCTCGCTGATGATGCATGCTCATTCTACAAAATACAGAAAAGCAAACAGAATAAGAAGGAAAGTTCTAGTCCTCCCACCAGAAGCAACCTTTGGTTACAGTATAGCGTGACCTCCCTTTATCCTTCCTTTACTATGTGTTTTTTCAACAGAATGCTTTTTCAAATTTATAATGTTTCATTCTTAAAAAGAGTCTGTACTAGAAATTCTCGGAAAGTTTTAATGCCTCCAGCTCAGACCCCAGTGACCTTCCAGGGTCACAGTCCTTAAGAATCTGGGTTATTAGGTCAACTTAACTTCAGGTTATGCTCAAAATGAGAGCTTCTCTCTAGGCGACTCAAAAACCTCTTCTGTGGGAGAGGAACATATCTCATCCCCTTGGTTATTAATTAATGAGCAACTTCAGCCTGAGAAGGAGTTCAGTTGTAATCAAAGTTCAATAAACGTATCTAAATGTTGGCAATCATACGTATTCATAAATACATTTCTTTAACTGCCTTAAATCCTTTTTGAAGCAAAGCTGGGAATCAATCATTTAAAAAAAATACAGGTACATGATCTTTCTTTCCCCTCTGAGTGTTGTCCCTCGATATCGAACCTGTGCAGAGCAGATATGCTTAAGCTAATGTGCAAATAAACTTGGGATTTCAGAGCTGTCATAACCAGCTTCTTTATTCCTTTCCCAGGCACGTCTGTGAGTGTATCCACCTTTAATCTGGTAGCCATATCTCTGGAAAGATACGGTGCAATTTGCAAACCCTTACAGTCCCGGGTCTGGCAGACCAAATCCCATGCTTTGAAGGTGATTGCCATGACCTGGTGCCTCTCCTTCACTATTATGACTCCGTACCCAATTTATAGCAGCCTGGTGCCTTTTACCAAAAATAACAACCAGACGGCGAATATGTGCCGCTTTCTACTGCCAAACGATGTCATGCAGCAGTCCTGGTAAGGTGGTGTGGTGTTTATTTGCGAAATGCGACTTGTCACGGTGTGCAGTTTTTATAAAAACGGGAATGTATTGTCCAGAGCGGCTGGGGGAGGTCCGTGTCCAGGAGACTTTGAGGAGGATTATTCTAACTTCTTTTTAGGATAATAGTGATAGCAGACACTTACGTGTTCTGTTTTAAATGCCATACACATATGACTTCAATTAATCCTCTTAAAACCCGATAGGGTAGGTACTGTTATCATCCCCATTTTGCAGATGATGAAACTGAGACACGGAGAAGTTAAGTGAGTTGCTCAAGGTCACAAAACTAGAAGAGAGAGAGCCTCTCTGCTTACCCGCTCTGCAGAATGCCTCTGGATGGTCTAGCGGGGGGTTGGCTACAGCATCTGGAGGGCTATGATTTTTCTAAGAACTGAAGATAAAGCAGAGAATGAGTCCCAAATCCCGTGTGGTTGTTTTTTTTTGTTTTTGGGGTTTTTTTTTTTTAGAGCTGCAGCTATGGTATTGGCACACAGAACACTTCACTAGACATAGACAGGCGAGATTCTAAGACTTTCTTTGCTTACTAGCCGACTGCCGTTGGACAAGTGCAAGGAACCTCTCTGAGGTTCAGGTTCTTTATCTATGCAACGATATAATAATAGAGATTTTTTTTAATCTACCTCATTGGTGGCTGTAAGATTCAAAGGAGAGCCTGTGTATGAAAATGTCGTTAAATATTCTAAAAAATACAAACGCAGGGTATTACGTTTACTAATTCCAGGCATATTTTAGAATCAGGGAACTAGATGTTCAAAAATGGCTCAAAACTGAGATAATCTCTGCTTTCTTTGCCTTCCTTTTTTTTTTTTTTATTTCAACCAAGTAACACACACACACACAGAGTTATGTTGCAAATGAGAGAAACATTTCCAAGACTTGAAAAGGAATCTTATCAAAACATGTCCAATTGAAATGAGAAATGGCCAGCCACTGTGAGCCTCTGACAATTTTACGGCCTAATCCTGTAACCTTACACATGCCAGACTGCAAAAATGATTTAGGGGCCAGACTCATAAAGGAGGCTGTGGGGCTTCAGGAATCAAACATGTTTAGAGAAAGCATAGCTCTGCCCCACCAGGCACTAGAAGGAGCCCACCACTGTGCCAATGGGGCGGAAATAGCCAGAACACCCTATTGTGCAAAACCACGGAGGTCATCCATCATTCCTACCTATGGGCTTGACGGTTCTGTTGTTGTAAAGTCAACAAATAGTATATTGTGATGCTTAAAAGCACAGATTCTAGAATTGCGTATTCCTTGGGTTCAAATACCCCCTTTGCCACTAGGTGTGTGACTCTGAACGAATGATTTAATCTCTATAAATCTCAGTTTCCTCATGTATAAAGTAGGTATTATGGTAACAGTACCTACCTCAAAGGTTACTATGGGAGTTAAATCTAGTGTTGCATATATATATGAAATATTATTATCTGTACAATGCTTAGCCTAGTGTGTCGCGCAGTAAGTCCTCGATGAATGTAAGCTCTTATCAGTATTTGTTGATGTTTTTGTTAACAGCTTTATTGAGATTATTCACATGCCCTTGCTGTTGTTAAGTTCTCATTGGTTCTACATGAAGGCTTGTTTCAGGCACAGAACACACCAGCCTTTTCCAACTTAACTAGTCCTTCATAATAGACTTTATCTGAAAAAAAGAAGAGAAATAAGCAACTTTGAATGACCGAACCTCCAGACATAGTATTTCCAAGGCTATTAAATACTAGTAATTAATGTGTTTGCCCAGACCAGTTGAAATGGAGATGAATCCTATTTATTCCATCCCGTCTGAGTTTGAAATACTGGAGTTTATGGTTATTGAATTTCTTTTTATTTTATTAGGCACACGTTCCTGTTACTCATCCTCTTTCTTATTCCCGGAATCGTGATGATGGTGGCGTACGGATTGATCTCTTTGGAACTTTACCAAGGAATAAAGTTTGATGCTATCCAGAAGAAGTCTGCTAGGGGTAACTACCTCTTTGCTGTATGGTTTATGCCAAAATATCGCAAAAGCTTGGTTCCTATAACATAAATAGTTATACCCAGAGTGTGTGTTGGAGATTTTTGGAAGTATCCTTGGGAGAGACTCTGTGCCGTAAGGCACAGTCAAGAGACCTAGTGTCCCTATTCCCTCATCTGTAAAATGGAGAAACTGTCCCTCTCAAAACGGACCTAACACGCATATACCCAGTTATCAACTGAGGGCCCGTGTGTCCCTCGCTGTCTGCAGTGTTGTATTCCAACGGACCCCTCCTTCCACAACTGAAGGGAATTGTAACTCCAACCCCCCACCTCTGGTCTCCCTTTCCTTATCACCCTACAGTTGCCTAAAACCTAACTTCTTCCCACTCATTGTAATCCACTAGCCACTACAATTTACCCCAACACCTTTGTTGATATAACTTTTTGCCCTTCTCATTCCACCCCTTCATTCAGCTCTTTTACCAGAACTTGTATGTCTCCAGGACTTCTTTGGTTTTGGTTGATTTTTGCTCATTATCCAGGTTTCCCAGTAAAAGCATTCTGGAAGCTCACCAAGCAAGCAGGGACCTTTCCCCTGAGGATCTGGGAAAACAAAGAGTGTGAATATTCACTCTTTAGTAATTCTTATCCTTATAATTGATGTCTATAAAGTATTCTTTTATTATATACTGTGTATATGATAGATTATATATTATTGTTGTTGTTTTTAAGATTTTACTCATCTACTTGAGAGAGACAAGAGAGAGTGAGGGGAGGGGCACAGGGAGAGAGAGAGAATCACAAGCAGACTCTGGGCTCAGTGCAGAGCCCAGTGCGGGGCTTGATCTCAAGACCTGGAGATCAAGACCTGAGCGGAAACCAAGAGTTGGAGGCTCAACCAACTGAGCCACCCAGGCTCCCCACATTATTTTATTAGTTTTAAGTAGCTTTCCATTTGAAGGAAAGGACTACTGTAGATCAGTACTTACCCATACCAGCACAGGCCCAAGGATGCCTGCCCCCTGCTTCAGTTCCAGTTTGGTTTGACCCCCTCGATGGAGGGGGCATCTGCCCCGCGTGACCCATCCCCAACAATAAGCCATGTCACTTGCCCATCCAGACAGGAAACCGAGCACCGGCAGCAGCAGCAGGTATGAGGACAGCGATGGGTGTTACCTGCAGAAGGCCAAGCCCCGCAGGAAGCTGGAGCTTCAGCAGCTGTCCACCCCCAGCAGCGGCGGGGTCAACCGCATCAGGAGTAGCAGCTCCACGGCCAACCTCATGGCCAAGAAGCGGGTGATCCGCATGCTCATGGTCATCGTGGTCCTCTTCTTCCTGTGCTGGATGCCCATCTTCAGCGCCAACGCCTGGCGGGCCTATGACACGGCGTCGGCCGAGCGCCGCCTCTCGGGGACCCCCATTTCCTTCATCCTCCTGCTGTCCTACACCTCCTCCTGTGTCAACCCCATCATCTACTGCTTCATGAACAAACGGTTCCGCCTTGGCTTCATGGCCACCTTCCCCTGCTGCCCCAACCCCGGTCCCCCAGGAGCCAGAGGAGAGGTGGGAGAGGAGGAGGAAGGCAGGACCACGGGGGCCTCTCTGTCCAGGTATTCCTACAGCCACTGAGCGCCTCGGCACCGCCCCCCTGAGCTGTGCGGGCCTCCAGGGCTGCAGGAAGGAGGGGCGGAGGGCGGAGACCAGAAGGAAGATTCCATTGCCCATGGGAGCTGTTCATTGTCCGCTTTTCATCCTTCATCCATGTTCCAGGGGACACTCCAGCAGAGTGGGGCTGTGACTTGGTTTCTGGGCAAGTCCAGGCAGGAAGGGTTCAGCAACATTCACCATCAGAAACACCTCAACAGGCCAGTCACAGGAGTCCAGCGGGGCTCATTCTACAAATGCGATGCCAAACACGTGGTCCAAATGGAGACGTGAACCCTACTTAAGCTTTATTAGTTTCTAGAACATCCAAGGTGGGCTCTTATTCCCCCTAGTGACACAGTTCTGAGCTCTGCTTCATCTGCTGATGCAGAAGTGTGGAGGCTGCTTTGCCTCTGGAGAGAGTCTATCATGTACATAGCGTTGCCACCCCTCTCATCATGACCACAAAAAGGGAACACGAAGCAAACCCTCTTCTGGCCATTTTTCTGAAGTAAGACAACAGCCTGACTTTTTCTTTTTGAGGTTGGCCGGGGCCATTCAGAGACATAATTTTATGGTGTCATCAAAAGAGCTTAAGGAATGTTGTCTAAAGAGATTGAATTGGGAATTTATGTTTCTAAAAAGAAAAGAGATTTGCGGCAAATAGCTGAGTGGAATGCCATCTTCCCATCGTGAACATTAAGAGCCAGAAGGCACACAGAAAATTTTTTTCTACTTTAATGACATATATCGCTTAACTCCTCCTTTATATGGCAAAATGGAACCCCATTGCCTCAATTTCTCATACTCATCTGGCACTGCCTCTTTCCCAGAAGGACTCCAGGTAGAAAGGAGAGTTGTAACCTATGTGTACCTGTCCAGGGGTGGAAACAGAAACATGTATAGCCAGTCCCAGAAGAAAAACTGGCATTCTCGGACCCCATTCGCAAATAGTTTTGAAGGTCAAAGCTGTCTGTCCCATTAAATATAACCTATGTATTTGTCAGTAATATATATGTACAAACCAAACATATAAGTATGTTCTTTACATATAAGTGTATTCTTCAGTGTGTTTAAAAAAGAAAAAAAATAGTGAATGGATGTTGGAATTCAGTAATTGTTATCATTTTACATTCCTTCACAACAGCTAGAGTTCCATGTGAACTTTTCCTTGCAAAACTAGGGTTAAATCTCTCTCCTCCAATTTAGAAATCTCAATTAAAAGAAGACATGAGCTATAAATTTAGATAGTAGGAAGTACATTTCTAGAATAGAATGTATCAATCCACTCTGCCAGCACTTTTCTTTCTTTCTTTCTTTTTTTTTTTTTTCGAGGTAACATTGTCTTGACTATTTAAATAAGTTAACACAGGCATTTTGGACAGAAACAAGTGTACATGCTAGTGTAGGAATAAAAAAGGAAAGAAGGAGGGAAGGAAGGAGGGAGGGAAGGAGGGAAGGAAGGCAGGAGGGAGGGAAGGAAGGAGGGAAGGAGGGAGGGAGGGAAGAAAGCCGGGAAGGAAGGAGGGAGGGAAGGAAGGAAGGAAGGAAGGAAGGAAGGAAGGAAGGAAGGAAGAAGGGAGGGAGGAAGTTCATAGTGTCCATGCCTCCAAGTATCTGACAAGTGAGTTTTTCTTTTCCTGGCTTTCATGGGACCGTGACCATCCATTGTTCCAGGCCTGACATTCTTCAGGATGCACAAAGGTCGGTGATTTCAATCATGGAAAAAAAATCCATGTGAAAAGGAGAAAGGGAAGACAGTGGCAAGAAGGGGTCATGAATAGGGGAAGGGATATTGTGTAACTTAAGATGTGCCACCATTTAATTTTTTGGGTGGGATGGCTGTGTGCTAACAGATGAAACATTATTGAGAACATGACCATTTATTATAGGGGACTTTTCAAGCCAGATGTTAGTTTTTCTATTTCTCGGGCTGCCGTGTCATGTTAGTATTTATAACCAGTCATCTCAAATATTTCAAGATAAAAAAATTCGATGGACTAAAGCATGTACTGCTAAATGATAAAAGGAATAAGACGTGAAATTGTCTCCATTATTTAAGTAAATTCTACAAAATCTACAATTTTCCTTCCAGAAGAAAAAGCCTTCCCCTTTGACAGTGTTAGCCTATAAATAAAGATAAATTAGGCCCTCCCCCCATTATTGGGAACGTCTGGAAGTTCCAAAGGTGCGTTAACAGCTGCATAGGGCTGCCAGATTTAGCAAATAAAAATACAGGATGTCCAGTTAAATTCTAATTTCAAATAAGCAACAAATAATTTTTTTTAGCATGAGAATGCCCCATGCACTAACGTACATCCTGTATTTTATCTGGCAATCCTACTTTAAAATAATTTAAAAAGTACATAAAAATATAAATAAGATTTCCCAGATACAGGACAGTAATATGCCTCTGTTCACTAAAATTCATTGGATGGTCTTTCATATAATGGAAGCTTTTTTAAAAAAGAAGACAAATGCTATTAACTTTCAGAATCTGTGTCTCACCTTTGGAAACAGTATCATCAACAGGCTGATTTTACTTAAGAAACATTTTTATTAACATAAAGCTATTCAAGTAGTTTGTGGAATCAACTGCCTTTATTTCCTGCTGCAGTGGATTACTAATTTGAATTGGAACTAGAGGGGCCCATACAGTTAAGAAAACAGATTCACGAAGTTCCTAGTATTTTCTAGTGTTTTCAGGTAGCTTCCACACATTACCAGTGCAGTGAATTACAACTTGTATCTTTGATCTTTCCTTAACCTATATGTCCCAATGGCTTCTGGTGCCCCAGTTACTGTGGTAATTTCTCATGATAAACTTGTAGTGGTGAATGAGCAATGCATGTATCTATATGTTGGTCACACATGTTTGCGTATGCTTAACATGTATCTCCTCCATTCGGTTAAACTGTAATCGTGACGCACATGACAATAGCTGTCGAACCTCCAACCTCCACTGTAATTCCTTCCAGTGTTTTGCCCAGCACTCTGCACGCTGGGATTGCTCAATAAATATTGTGACTGACTTCTGCTCTGCCCCCTATGCTTTGGGAGCGCTCTTTCCGTCCACAGGAGCAGTTCTCAGCAAGGGGGCATATTCTTGGGGGAGTAGCCAGAATTTCTGGAAGGGTTTTCCCAACACCCAAGAGCTGGCTATGTGAGTATGTGCTGTCATCTCTCCCTTCCCTTTGCTCTCTTCCTGGGTGTGTGTGCGCGCGCATGCATGTGTGTGTCTGTGTGTGTGTGTGCGTGGATGTGCATGCATGCGTGTGGGGGGGTGTGTGTACGTGCGCAACTGGAGATGTTACTAATGGAGGATGTTGTATCTGTGAACAGTGCTAGACACAGATTTTTTAAAAGGACCAGGCAAAGGACATCTAAAGTGGTCAAAAGTCATAGAAGCAGAAAGTAGAAGGGCGGTTACCAAGGGCTGGGGGAGCAAGCGAGGAGGGGGAGTTCGTGTTTAGCAAGTATAGAGTTTTCGTGTTGCAAGATGAAAAGCTTGGAGATCTGTTGCGCAACAGTGTGAAAATACTTAACAGTACTGAACTGTACACCTAAAAATGGTGAAGGTGGTAAATTTAACATTGTATGTTTTTTAGCAAGATAGAAAAGTGGGGGAGGGGTTGGTCTATTATATCCTTCGATTTTGCTCTTCTCTGCCCTCATTCTCGTTAAGGAGAATAGCAAAGAACCATCACAACAATCCTACTCCATGCTAAAGTACCCATCTGACTCTTTAGGGCTGTAGATATTATCGAAGCCCATTTGGTGCCCTTAGCTTTTCTCTCCCATCCATTGTTCTCCTGTATGACCCCTCTGGACAGCATTTCTGCTCCAACCAAGGTGCTCCATCCCTCTGCTTCCTTGATTTGGATGTGTCTGGCCCCCGTGGCGTCCTAGCCACCCTCAAATGGAATATCGATTCCAAATTTCCTAGACCCCTCCTGTAGTGAAGGCCAGCTGCGCCCCCACGGCTTCTCTTAAAGCCCAGCCTTTGAGGAATCCTAGCTCCTCCTTCTTGCCCAGGAAGAGAGGTCAGACAAGCATGAATTATCCAGCACCCATAGCACATACAGGTGCTCATAAGTGTTCGGGGGGATGAACGAATGAGTGAACGAATGAATACATTTGAATGGAGTTGTTCCTCAGTGCGAGTTCTCTCCTGGCCACTTGGGGGCAGGGCGAGCATCTTGCACTGAGTATGCAGCGGAGCTTGACAAAGGACAATGCTGATGGGCAGCCACACTGTGTTTCTCGTCCTCCACAATGTACATGAAATCCAGCTGATCCTGCGTTCAAGTTCACTGACATAAACACCTGCTCTGTGGGCAAAGCAGATGTACTCTGGACCACAAATCCAGAAGCCTGTGTTCCAGTCGCAGCCCTCTCGCTTGCTCGCTGTGTGGCCCCAGGCAAGTCACACCCCATCTCTGGGTATCAGTTCCTTCTTGTGCGAAATGAGAGGTTGTCGATCCCTCTCTGATACTCTGTGACTCGGTGGCTCAGAATTTGCTGTGTCCTCTTCTTAGCCCACACCTGCTCTTTAATTTCATTGGCTTCCCGTTGACTTTGCAGTCGGAGGAAGCTCCTCGACACCCAAGCACATAACCACCTCTGAGGAAGCCTTGACCTCTGGAACACCTCTGTGAGAAGCCTGCCAGGGCAAGAAAGCACAGGGCCCAGAGAGGACTCTGCCAGCCCTCAGCCCCTTCTAGGCCCCAGCTGCTCAGAGCCACCTGTGGGAAGCTAGTCCCTGCAACACCAGCCCCTGTTGCCATTGAAATGCAGGCACAGAAAGCCACTCCCGAGATAAATTTAGCCTAGGCAAGAGGGGACCAACACTGATTAAAGCCTGTTTTATGCACTGTGGCAAGTCACTGCAGGGGACAGCAGGCGACAATAAACACTCCTCGAAGGGAGGAACGGATGTTTGCTACGCATTTAATTCTCAAAGCAAGGTGTGGGAGGCATCATGGTCCACATCTCACCGGTGAAGAAACTGAGGCTGCGAGGGGGTGGTAATGTGTCCGAGGTCCCGCAGCTGGTAAATGACAGACAGGATGGGGGCCCATTCTAATGTTGCCGGGCTGCTGTGGAGACGAGGTGACAGCTAGTGGTTCAAGAAGACAGGCCGGCTGTTCTGTTTCCAGTGATGCTTTCCAGTTCCGAGTCCTTGTGCTATGACGTCCCCAAGGCAGAGAGGTCCCATCTGTGTCCCCCTCCCCTCCCTCCCTCCGCTGACGGTGGTCCTCTCTCTGAGCTCCCTGAATGTGGAGGATTTGAAAGCTGGCTTTGCGCACAGTGACCTGGATGTTGTTAGCCCTGCTTTTATTTTTAGAAGAAAGATAACACACGTTGCCACCTCGCAGGGAAGCCGAGAGATAATGTCAGTAAACAAGCTTTCACCCCTTCGTGGATCATCGACATTATTAAGGCAGATCTATTCTCTCAGAATCATCGGAGAGGAGACAAACACCGGGCCAACTTACCCAGCAGTAAAAGGTGGTATCAGAAAGCAGTGGGGAACGTGGACTTTGATGTCAGGAAGTTGACATTCCTAGGCTGAATTCCTAACCCAGACCCAGCAGCACTCACCGGCTGTAGGACTGCAGACCATTACGCAGGGGGCCAAGCATGCAGTCCTCGTCCATAGAGCTCACCTCAGGGGTGTGAAGGAAATTAATGATACTGAATTTAAAATAATATCAAAGGATCTTAAAGGAAAGTTTTTGGATTCAGATTGTGGCTGTGGACAGAAGTGGCAAGTCCTCCAACATTCCAAAAGGGGGACTCGCTGCAGTCCCCTGATTTACGGAGAGACAGTGAGACATGCTCTAGAATACATGTTTCTTCACCTTTCTCCTGCTTGTATGAACACAAAAGAGAAAGAGAGGATTTCTTTGAAGAGTGCTGTAAATTGAGTGAGTGGGGAATTCTGTGCCATTGTCTACTCCTCTGACCATAGACCCAAGCAAGAGAGACTTCCAGAAACATTTGGAGAGGGTGGAATTTTTGCCAGAACGGAAAACTGACATCTCGTCCTTGTTTTCATGGGACCTCGGTTTGGGGAAAAGTTCCAAGGGAACTTGTGTCTCCTGGATTCAGGATTTGTTTCTTTTATCTCATGCTGTAAAGGGTTCAAGAAGAGCCTGGCTGGAACCAGCTTCCCAAGGATGGAGAGTGTCTTAGTTGGTTTGAGCTGCTGTAGCAATAATCCCCTAAACTGGGGGGCTTAAGCAACAGAGATGTATTCCTCACAGTTCTGAAAGCCGGGAACCCCAAGATCAAGGTGCTGGCTGATTTGGTTCATCATGAGACCCTCTTCGTGGTTCACAGAAGGACGCCCTCTTGCTTCAAATGAAGAAGAGAGACTCCCTCTGTCTCTTCTTTTTTTTTTTTTTTTAAAGCTTTTATTTATTTATTTGAGAGAGAGAGTGAGAGAGAGAAAGACCACAAGAGGGGGGAGCGGGAGAGGGAGAAGCAGACTCCCCGCTGAGCAGGGAGCCCGATGCGGGACTCGATCCAGGGACTCCAGGACCACGACCTGAGCCGAAGGCAGTCACTTAACCAACTGAGCCACCCAGGCGCCCTCCCTCTGTCTCTTCTTACAGGGGCATGAATCCCATTCCTGAGGGCTCCACCCTCACACCCCAGTTACCTACCAAAGGCTCCTCCTCCTAATAACCTCATGCTGGGGATTGAGGTTCAACAGGTGAATTTCAAGGGGACACAAATATTCAGTCCACAGCAGAGAGGAAAGAGGGTCTGGTTCCATGGACACAGCAGACATCAAAGAGAATAGCCAGGCTTGCTCATTCTGGGACAGCAACGGTCACGGGAGCTATGCCAGCAGGACAGGAGCTGACTGGAGAATGCGTCGCCTACCTCAGAAAATCAGGCGGTATTGGCGGCCCCCCCACAGTATGTGGTTGGGGGGTCGGGGTATGGTAGGAGGGTTGGTAGAAGGCTCTGAAAAACCTACAGTGCTGCCCCCCAGAGGAAAGAGCCAGCATTTGCACATCTGGCAGGACGAAGGTGATTTGTCCACTGAGGAAGAATCACAAACAACCTCACTTTTGCAGTTTTACCACTTGTCCCCCCCCCCACCCACCCCGCCATAGCCTCAAGAGGAGGAGATGGAGCAAGGAAGAGAGAAAGCTGGGGGCGGGGGGGGGGGGGCGGGGGAGAAAGACCTTCAGCTTCTTCTTCCCCAGCAGATGTCTTGCCTGGGACCAGTCTGACTTAGAGGAAAGGGGAGAAGGCCGCAAACTGGATGTGAGGTAAAAGGTTTGATTTATGTCGTATTTAATACCTAAAAAATTAAGTTGTTCTAACGAAGAGAAAAAAGAGACGGGGAAGAGATGGGAAAGCTCTGGGGGCTGCCAGAGATAATTATGGTGGGGGCTGGGATAATCTAACAGATAGGGATTGAAGACAGAAAAATAAAGCTATTTCCTGATTGATCCAGATATTTTTTTTTTGATTCATCAGTCTTATATAACACCCAGTGCTCATTATGTCACGTGCCCTCCTTAATATCCATCACCCAGTTACCCCATCCCCCCACCCCCTCCCCTCCAGCAACACTGTTTGTTTCCTGTGATTAGGCCAGATCTTTCAACACATGTGCTACACGTGAAGGGGATCCGGCAGAGAGGACGCACTTAGGGAACGATAGCCATCATAAGGGATATCTAAGACACTTGGGTCAGTTATGCGCCCAGTCTGGCTGGTGTATTGGGTTGTTATTGAGAACACTCTAATCAGAATTCCCTCTGTACTTATCATCCAAAAAGCCACAGTAGCTGTTCAGCTGGCCTCTCAACCCCTAATTCTCTCCCCTCCAGTTCACCCCACTCTCCCATTGCCTTAGCCTGGTATTAAAGTCCCCAGCAACTGGGAGTCAACCCTCCTTCCCAACTTCCTTTCTTATCAATCAATCAGGCTCTTCTTTCGTTCAGAACAGAATGATCTGCTGTTCCCCCAAACATCTCTGGCTCCCCCAGTTTGCAACGTGCTCCTTTTATCTTTAGCTCTTCCTGATAAAACCCTATCACTCTTCATAGCTCAGCTCACATGTTAACTTCTCCATAAAACCTCCAAAATCTTTTTGGTTTTTTTTAAGATTTTATTTATTTATTTGACAGAGAGAGACACAGCGAGAGAGGGAACACGAGCAGGGGGAGTGGGAGAGGGAGAAGCAGGCTTCCCGCCGAGCAGGGCGGGAAGGACCCTGGGATCGTGACCTGAGCCAAAGGCAGACGCCTAACGGCTGAGCCACCCAGGCGTCCTTGGAAAGGCTTTCTCCCTCCTCTGAGCTCCCGTAACAGTGCCTTTGCCCACCAAAAGCTCGTTACCCCACCCTGCTCCTCGTTGTTTGCATTATATACAGGCATTATGTCCAGGGGGAAAAAAAGTCCAGTTCTGAGGAATAAATCATGGTGGAGTTACACTAGGCATGACAAGCTCATTCTCTTTTCTTAGTTGTTGGTTCAGGGGTAAGTTTGGGTCTCAGTCCTCACCAGTAGTAATGTCTAATGAGGTACCCTCCAGTTAAAAAAAAAAAAAAAAAGTCTTAATTTGTAGCAAAAGTTTGCTGATTTCCATGGTACCATGATCCCCACCATGGCCAACTTCAAGTCACCAGTGGGACATTATTGGACATGGAACTTGGAGGAGATGTGCAGTATCACACTGTTTTATAGTATTCCACCACTCCAACACAATGACATCAAGGGCATAGATAATAGCTGAGTGTAGTAAAATAATTAGGAAGTGAGGCATTTTGAGTGTTTATTACCGAGTTTCCTGAAAATTTAACAACTGGCTCTTGCAAGCCAATAAAAGCCAATTCTAACACACCACTGGTTCTAGCCAATTGCTATAGACATGTTTGTGTCCTCTCAAAATTCATATGTTGAAATCCAGCCCTCAATGGGATGGTATTTGGAAGTGGGGTCTTTGGGAGGTGATCAGGTCATGAGGGCAGCGCCTTGACGAATGGGATTGGCACCCTTATAAAAGAGACCCCAGAGAGCTCCCTCACCTTTTTCACCATGAGAAGTCACTTGGCTATTTATGAACCAGGAGGTAAGTTCTCACCAGACACTGAATCTACTAGCACCTTAATCTTGGACTTCTCAGTCTCCAGAACTGTGAGAAATGAATGTTTGTTGTGTAAGTCACCCAGGGTGTGATACTTTTGTCATGGCAGCCGAATGGACTAAGATACCAAGGAAATGCAAGGAGAAATCTGCTTGGGGGTTCTGGATTTATTGGTCAGTTTTTATTGCATTTGCTTCAATAACAAACAACCCCCAAATCTAGCACAGAGCATCATATATGGAGGTTTTCAAAACATGTTTGATGAATGAATCCCCTACCTCTAAAATAAAATATTTGGACTAAACTAATGGTTTCTAAATTTTAACAAAGAGAAACTTCTCGTTTTTTCCCCCAAGCAATTCTGTTTGGAAGCCCAAAGAGGGAAGAGATAATGGTATAGTTGTTCTAGTTGAAGGAATGGGGCTCTGAGACACTGTCTTGAAATCTTAGTGGAACCCCCTGGGTTCCATAGAACATGGTTTGAAAACCACTAATTTAGCTTCATTCTAGGACTAATAAACTATGATCCTAGGGCCTGTAATATATCAGTCAATATATCAGGATTAGCCAGTGATTTGAATAAAGCTTGGCATCACAAGTTCAGGGTCTTAACTTCCAGACTTGCTGTGCCCTTGGCCTTGTTGAGTGAGCAGACCGCTTTCCATGAGGCTCTCCATTTCACGCACTACCCATCTCCCTCCCCGACGGGGGCAGTGCTCAGAGGGCCGCTCTCCTTTCTGTGGCCCAGAACCAGCCCGGGCTGGTCAGAGAAGATGGAGCCTCCCAGAAGCCCTGCCGTGGACACCAGCCAGAACCCCCCGGGAGCTTGGGCTAAGTCCCTCCACCTGCTCCCAGACCTCGTCTCCCTCAACTGCTCTCTCCCACTTGGGCTCTGATTTCATCCCTCCCGCACAGAACCGCAGCTGTGATAAGGGAACAGCTGGTCGGGGGATAAATAAACGAGATGGGCAAGCGATGGGTTTTCAGCCCAGCGGAAAAATTCCCTGGCCTGGGGCCAACAGCTCCCAAGACCTACTTCAGCAGGTGTTTTCCTGGGCACCTTCCAGGTGTAAGGTCGCCACTTGAATTTGAATTTCAGCTTCCCTGTGAATAGTGTTTCCCAAGAAGCATGTCCCGTGTAACGCTGTATCTCTGTTTGCTACCCCTGGCCACCGCATCCAGGGACAGGGGCGCTGGGGAGGTGCTGGGGGCGGGGAAGGCAGGTCAGGAAATTGAGAGAAGAGAAATCAAACCGGATGTGGCACCGCACCCCCAGAGGACAGGTAGGCACTGGCGCACCTCCGAACCAGTTCGGGAGGAAGGGTGGGGTGCCTCTGGGTGATGTGTCTCTGGCGGGTCCCGGCCCTGCGGCCCCTCATCTGGAGTCAAGGCAAAGAGGCCGTGTTGTCTTCACTTCCTGTTGCTGCTGTACCCAGTTCCCACAGACTTCATGGCTTGGGATGACACCAGACGTTCACGCTCTTACAGCCGCAGAGGTCAGAGCCCCAGATGGGTCTCACTGGGCTAAAATCAAGGCATCAGTGGGACTGTCTTGCTTTTGGAAATTCTAGGGGAGAACTCATTGCTCACCTTTTCCAGTTTCTCGAGGCCATCTGTCTTCCTTGGCTCTTGACCCCTCCATGTGTAAGACCCCAGTAGCGTAGCTTCTTCAAACCCCGCCTCCCTCTCTCCGGCTTCCAAGGCCCCCCCTCCTCCCCTGCCTCTCATTTCTCCCTCTTCTGGTCCAGCGGGGGAACAGTGACCCACAGGAAGTCCCACTTGAGACACACGCATTCACTGGCCCCTTCGGAAGAGGGACAAGTGAGTGAGGTGCAGGACTAGGACCCACCAAAGGAAGCCCCTCATAGAAAACTGAGTCCCCAGTAGGGGGCTGAGCAGGTGCCCAGGTTTTCGGGCCAATTCTTGAAAGTGCAAAAGGGCTACCAGCCGGGGAACAAAATTCGCCGGGGACTAGTACATGGGAAGCATGAGTGTACAGGGGAGGCCAGCTTCCAGGGACAGAGGAGCCTACCCCTGTGCCTATAGAAAGAAAATAAGGCACAGGTCTCACTCACAGACACAGCAGTGTGGCATTTGCCACTCTAAGCTCCCAGATGCCACCAAACCCTGCCCTCAGAAAGTGTACGTCCCCGGAATGGGACAAACGGCGCCACTTTCCCAGCCCAAGGCAATATTGCAGGGATCCCCTGATAAAAAGTGAAGGGAAGAAAGTGTTCTCAAACATTAGTTTGTAGGACAACATGGGACGAGTTTGATATAAATTCAGATTCCTGGGCCTCATCCCTGGGGGCTGGCGTGGGGCTCGGGAATATGCATTACTAACCAACTTCCCCGATGATATTTATGCGATGGCTCATAGGATGCACTATCAGAATCTCTGTTCTGGAGCTTTCTGTTCTTTAGGTTTGACTCCCTGTAGACGTCACCGCAGGCTCCTGCTCATGAGCCACTGTGGGGCAGCTGAGTCACAGGCTGGGACGGACCAAGAGGTAATGTGGTCAAATGCAGAGAAAAGAATCTTCTGTAGACATCTGACCCCCCACCATTGGACTCCCTGCCATCTGACCCCCGCCCTCTGACACCCGCCCCCCAACTCTATCCCCACCGGCACCATCGGACCCCGCACAGGGAGTTTTGGGCGGCATTGCTTCTCATTTGCAAACCTTGCTTGCTTGCTGTTCCTGTCTCCACCCTTCGATCCAACGTGCAGGGCAGGCCAGGCGCCCTCTGAATGCCTCCAGGGGCCTCTGCTCAGGGTGTGCCCAAGACAGGCGTGAATGCCACCAACCAGCCCCCACGCCATTTGAACAAAAGCCCAGAGGGAAATGGACCCCATGGGCTAGTTATGTCATTTTCCCTGCCCCGCCCCCGATACTTTAAAGGTGGACTCACCAGGCTTTTATTCCCCGTAAAACTGGGACGCCGATGTTGCTATGTCTTCTTTCTGAGGCTCCTTCACACCCCCAGGGACTTACTGGTCAACACGCGTGACCTCACCCTCCTTTCTCGCCCCGCCCCAGGCGGCCCCCGCCAGGCAGCGTCTGTGCGCCCCGTCGCCCCCACTGGGGGAGCGTTCACGGGGGGAGCTGGGTCCTGCGGGTGCACGAGGGGCTGGGATGGGCTGATCTAGCCGACCGGAGTCAAGAACCAGGGCCACCAGAGGACGAACCACGCCGCCCCTTTGTCCTGCAGCCCCTGATGGTTGCCATTCCTCTTGTTTCCCTAAGTGGGTGCCGAGGGGCCGGCACAGCGAAGATGGAGGCCGAAGGCGAGAGGCTCGGCACAGGCGCGCTCGGGGCACATGGGAAACTGTTTAGGCCTGTTGCTGTCAGTTTTGATCAGTCAGTTTCTTCTTTTTACCTTGGCAATAACAAATTACACTCATTAACTATGCAAATAACCTTTATTATTGAATTTCTTGTGGGAAAGATAATCTCGTTAGAGTGAGCCTGAAACTCCAGTTCCTGGCCCTCTTACCCCTCATGTTTACAAGGGGAATTTTAAGAAATTCAGGTATCCTGGACAATGGCTGGTTTTTTATTGCGGAGGGTGGTGGTGTTGTCCCCACCCCCCACCCCTCCAGGGGCGCCTAGAGAGGGTGCTTGGGTGACTCAGTTGGTTAAGCATCTGACTTCGGCTCAGGTCATGATCCTGGGGTCCTGGGATCGAGCCCCACATCAGGCTCCCTGCTCAGCAGGGAGATTGCTTGTCTCTCTGCTCCTCTCCCCGTTCATGTGCTCACGCTCTCTCTCTGTCTCTCAAATAAATAAAATTAAAATCTTAAAAAAAAAAAAAAAAAAAAAAGAGGCCTAGAGAAGGAAATGGAATCTGATCAATTTTAGCCCAGAGAAATAGAGAAGTGGGGCCTGGAGTCCTGGCATTTGGGGTGAGTGGTGGAAAGGGGAGGAACAGTGAGGAATGGGGAGTCCTTTGCCGACTCTAACTATGGTGCATGAGAGGGTAACACAGCCCAAAGACCCTGAGCACCATTTGGGACTCAATGTCCTAATTCTGTGAGAAGCCAGTAAAACCGAAAGGGATTACCGCAAAGTGAAGCGCATTGTGAGGTTGGCACAATGGCTTCAACACCCGGGTTACGCGTGGAAGTTTACATGATCATTCAGCAAGTATCTTTTCTCTTGACACCATCAGCTCCTCCATGAGAAGCATGTACTTCCCTACCCCTCAATATTGGCATGGATCGTGTGACTTACTTTGGCCAAAAGAACTTGGGAGAGGGACAGTGACAGTGAGCAAGTTTCGAGCCTGAGATGGAAGAAGAATTGTTTCCATTTACTCCTCAGCTTGTGGCTCATCCAAGAAAGATGACAGACACACGGGCAGATCTGGAACCAAGATGAGCAGAGCCTAGCACGGATCAGCTGAACCCAAGCTGACCAACAGACACTTGAGCAAGAAATCAATGCTTCACATATGTCACTGAGTTTTGAATGATTTGTTACACAGCTTTACCCTAGCAAGAGCTGATTGACACAGGGCCCTTTCCTTGTTGCCTACTACCTCTCTCTCTGTGTCTCCCTTCCTCTGTCCTCTGTCTTCCCCCTATCAAAACCTTTCAGCCTAAAAGGTCTGAGGTCAACCTCTCACCTCTTAGACTGAATTTCAATTACAGACTTTCCCCTCCCAAATGTATGTGCTTTTCAAGTGACTGTCTCTTTGTGAAAAGAAAGGCTTTGCTATTAAGATTTCAGGAATCAGCTAGCAGGTGAGAAAGGCATTTATAAACGGGGGACACTTTTTTTTAGGTCTCCTGATTTCACAGTCCTAGTCGCCTAAGGCGGGTCAGACCCCAACATGTAGCTGATTTGGTGGGGAAGGCTTAAAATACTGAAAGAAAGGCATGGCAAAATCTATGCTTCTGTTTCATTCTATCATTTGCTCTGAAAAAGTTGAAGCATGGGTTGGCAATTCTAGCTGGGTGTATGAGGACTTCTCCCCCTCCCCAACCCTCCCAGAACGTTTGGCCAGATCCCCAGTCCAAATGGCAGCATGTGTTTGGAAAGATGATTAATGTTAGCACAAGGCTCCAGAGAATCTCTCAGGGCCCTTTTGTTTATTAAATATAAAAATCCATGTTTAAATATAATGTCAAGGGTATGACATGGACCAACATGATCCAAGACAGACTGCTGGCCCTAACCTTTGATAACTATGTGTGCTTTGAGTTTTGACTTCTGGGCTTAAAACCCTTAAAGATTTTCCAGGAAGGCTCAAACTACTCAAGGAAGAGGTCAATGGACGCCGACAAAGCCCATCTATTTCTTTCCATCCTCGATTCTTCATGGCAAAGGCTGTAGCTTTCACGTTGCAGATAAAGCACATAGTTGGGTCAAAATCAGTATCCATAGAAGGCAGCCATTCCTAACTACCTGGCATGGGCTGGAGAACACAGCTCTGTTCTGCCATGGGACCCAAACTCTATGTTCATTCATTCATTCCTTTAGTAAAGAGTTGCTGAGAACCTGCTATGTGCCAAGCCTCACTCCAGGACTTGGAGACACATGAAATACAGACAATGCTCAGGTTCCCTGGGTAGATCCCGGAGGTGCAGAGACAGACAATACATGAGTAAACACGTAGTGGTTTGGTACAAAGGACTATGAAGGAAACAAAACGGGACAATACGGTACATGTGGATAAGAGGAGATGTGTTACTATTAGGTCAGGTGGTCAGGGAATAACAGAAGCAGAAGCTTCCACGCTGCTTACCCTATGACCAACACTACTGTGAGTATTTCATGTATATTCGCTCATTCAATCCTCACAGCAACTATGGGGGAGGTACTATTCCTACCCTTTCACAAATGAGGAAACTCTTGCTCAGGGAAGCCAAGTACCGTGCCCTGTATCACTGGGCTGGGAAGTAGAGGAGCTGGGCTGCAGGCCTGGTCTTGTTGCAACCGTCTGCACTTTCACCTGCTATGCATATGCTGCCACCCCAGGCAGGTGACATTGGAACTGAAACCTAAGTAAGAGGAAGGGGCCAGCCACGTCAAGATCTGGGGAGGAGTGTTGCATGTGAGGGGATGAGATCACTGCAGTCCCCTAGGCAAGAGATGAGGGAGATATAGACCAGGGTGGCAGCAATGGACCCAGTGACAAGTGGCAGTTTGGGGATCTGTTTTCACTCATGGTGTCATTTCCCATGTCAACATCATTTGTCCTGCTAAACTCTAAGCTCCATGAGCACCAGCGCCTCATTTGTTCTACCTATCTTAGATCCTAATGCCTCGTACAGGGCCAGGTTCACAGATATATTTAGTAATTCTTTTTGGATAAATGAATTAGTTTAATTAATTAATAAATACGAGGGGCCACCTGGGTGGCTCAGTCGGTTAGGCGTCCAGCTCCTGGTTTCAGCTTAAGTCCTGATCTCAGGGTCGTGAGATTAAACCCCGAGTCGGGCTCCACGCTCAGCAGGGAGTCAGCTTGGATATTCTCTCTCTCCCTCTGCCCCTCCCCCACCTCAAATAAATAAATAAATAAATCTTTTTTAAAAATTAATGAGTGTTAGACCAGTCTGAAGTTGTTTTGAATCCCAAATCCTTCACCTGTTAACTCTTCCACCTTGGTTAAGTTACTTAACATCTCTGATCTTCACTTTCATTTTCTGTACAGTAGGAATTATAAGACAGTCACAAGGTTGGGTGTCAAGAGCATTCAGTGAGATAGCTTTTGTAGAGTCAAGCACAAGACCGCCATAGGACAGCCCTACGGAAATAGTGGTGTCCATCTTCTTTTCCCTACTACATACAAACTAGAGTTGTTCCAGGGACATAAACCCATTGTAGAATTTTCAGCTGAAAGGGACTTTGAGCCCTTGTTACTTGAAGTGTGGTCCAAGGACTAGCCCATCAGTACCCTGGGGGAGCTTGTTAGAAATAAAGAAACTCATACCCTAGACCCCCTGCCTGAATCAGAGTTTCTGGGGAGAGACTGGTTATCTGTATATTTAATAAGTACACCCCCACCCCCTCATCCTGAGTGATTCTTATTATCAAAGGAAAGGTTGGAATAGGTTGAGCTTGCTCCAGTCCAAGTTCCCATCTCCTTATATACTGTTCCAAACACATGGACTCCAGCCCACCCCCTCTGATGCTTGCTGCCTGGGCCTCTGCACATCCTCACTAGCCCATTTTCTGGCTGCCATGCTTCAGACCCCTGCTATTCCTAACTGAGCCCCCAGTGAATTGACAACCACCCCATTAGATACCTATGCTGGACCAATCAGCTGGGCTTAGGATGGTCCAGTAGCATCACACAAAATGGGAGCATGAGCCTGGCTGGCTCACCGACCAGTGTCCCGGACCTGTGAGTAATACCTTCTCTCTTTTGCAATCCTCCTGGCTCCCCTGCTAGGCCTGAGGAGACACAACAGAACAGAACGCTGACTGCTGGGAAGGCAGCCTCATTTCTGAATCTCCAACTACATAAACAAACCCTAAAGATAGATGTCTAAGACAAGACAAATTCCTACTACCCCATCAAACATTTTCCAGGCCCATCCATGTTCACTGACCATTAATCAACTCAGAGCCCAGGGTGTCATAAAAATTTGTTTGTTCATTTCTAAGATAATGATCGAACCTTCCAGAAACGAAATCTTCTTCTCCTAATTGGTGCAGAACTCACTTTAGTGAGGCATGGAACCTGCTTTTCATCCTTGGTGACCATACCCATTTGGACTGTGCGGCGTGCTGAAATGAGAATGCCTTGCATACCACCCTGTAGTACCTTTGCTTTGCACCTCAAGACACCTGCTTTTGAAAATCACTTAGATGGGACGCCTGGCTGGCTCAGTTGTTAAGCGTCTGCCTTCAGCTCAGGTCATGTTCCCAGGGTCCCGGGATCAAGCCCCGCATCGGGCTCCCTGCTCCACGGGAAGCCTGCTTCTCCTTCACCCTCTCCCCCTGCTTGTGTTCCCTCTCTCACTGTCTCTCTCTCTGTCAAGTAAATAAATAAAATCTTTAAAAATAAATAAATAAATAATAAAAATCACTTAGAGGGATGCCTGGGTGGCTCAGTCGGTTGAGTGTCTGCTTTCGGCTCAGGTCATGATCCTGCTCAGCAGGAAGCCTGCTTCTCCCTCTCCCACTCCCCCTGCTTGTGTTCCCTCTCTCGCTATGTCTCTATCTGTCAAACAAATAAATGAAATCTTTAAAAATAAATAAACAAAATAACAATACATTTATTTTTAAAAAAATCACTTGGAGACCATCTGCATTGGGATGATAAGCCAAGGATTCACGCTGAAACATAGCTTCAGCAAGGCAGAGATCCTTCCTGCCACGACTACCCCACCTGGCACGACGTGGGCGTTCCATTTATACCGCCTGACAAATGGCATCAAACAAAGAGATGCAAATGGACGTTAGAAGAATGCTCATCAAGATGATGACTGGAGAGCACATGGGGCTCCTGTTTGTACCCAGGCTGCTTGTGCTCTGGCTCACTGGCAAACTCAGCTACATCCAACAAGAAAATCTAGTTTCCAGGCCAGGTTCAAAGTGCTGCCATCTACTGGCCGAAACTTAACACTATCTTTGCCTGAGTACATTTAAATTTTAACTAAGCCCCTGGGAAACTTAAAACATTTACAGAAAATTAGGGAAACAAGACCGATTAAAAAAGACTTGGCAGTAAAATCCCATTTTCAAAAGAATAAATATAAACTGTTTCATATTAAGTGTTTTAAAAGCTTAGATTATAAACTGGAGCTCAATGAAATGTCCAATCAATAAATTATGTTATACCCTCGTATGATGGATGTGCTGTTTCTGCCGGGCTTTATGGCTACTCCTCCATAGTTTGTGAGTTTGGAAAAAAGCAAATTGGGTCTGAATGTGTCTCCTGAAGACACTCAAGCCCAGAAATGTAGAGATTCAGAAATCTAGCAGGTACAGCATCCTGCTTAGTAGGATATGCCAGGAAATCCATCTTCCCTGCTCCCCACGGTGAGAGAGAGAGAGAGAATATTTACTATATTTTTTAAAAAAGATTTTATTTATTTATTTGACAGAGAGAAAGAGCAGAGCAAGGGGCGTGGCAGGCAGAGAGAGAGAGAGAGAGAGGGAGAACCTGGCTCCCCCCTGAACAGGGAGCCTGATGCGGGATCACGAACTGAGCCAAAGGCAGACACCTAACCACTGAGCCACCCAGGCGCCCCCACTATACTTCTTTTGTACCTGATCTGTCACGGAGGGATGCTTGCAGGGAAATATAGATCCCTTCACACTACTTCCCATGCATATCAGAGGGAAGTCTGCACCAATAAGTAAAATCGCCCCAGAAAGAAAAGGCATGGACACATACACTCACACACATTCTTAACTTTGAAGATTCTTCCAAGAGTCGGGTGGCTCAGGAACGGCCACCAAGAATTTGATGGTCCTACAATGGGTCCTGATTTTTATACACTGAAAGACCCAACATCTGGTTACTGATTCTTCAGACTGATCAGAGCTACCGTCGCCTCCCAGAACCACAAAAAACCCCCTCTGGTCCAGAGGCAGGTAGGTGCTCTATATGCTGTAGTCCAGGAAAGATTCTCCTTCCTGAAAATAGATGTAAAGTCTCCGAGAATTGTTTTTCCTTGAGAACAGGTGTGTTTGTGTGTGCATGTTTAAGAGTTGCCTCCTGGACAACTTCTCTCTGACAGGCAGGGATTGCCTAAGTCCCCTGCCCCCGCATCCCAGTGACCTGCTGGGTGGTCTCCTACAGTTCATTCATTCTACAAAGTCATCCAATAAATATTTATGGAGCCATAACAGGCCCTGGGAGTACAGGGGTGAATGAGACAGCTTCTCCTCTCTAGGATCAAGCCTTCTAGTGGGAGAGAAAGGCAACAGACAAGTCACAAATGCAGGAGTGGTAAGTGCTACACAGAAAATAAAACAGAGAATGGAGGGGCGCCTGGGGGGCTCAGTCTGTTAAGTGTCTGTCTTTGGTTCAGGTCATGATCTCAGGGTCCTGGGATCGAGCCCTGCATCAGACTCCCTGCTCACTGGGGAGTCTCCTCCTTCTCCTTCTGCCCCTCTCCCTGCTCCTGTGCTCTCTCTCTCTCTCAAATAAATAAAATCTTTTAAAAAAAGGGGGGGGAGAATGCAATAAAGAGTGAATGAACTAGGGGGCTGGTGGGGGGAGAGATTTATTATGTCAGTCATCTTCAAAAGATGCTATTTGAGCAGACACCTGAATGAGGTGAGGAAGACAGCCACGCCAAGATCTGGGAAGAGCAAACTAGGTAGAAGGAACAGCAGGTGCAAAGGCTTAGAGGTGGGAACCTCTCGGCATGTTTGAGGAACCAACGGAACAAATGTCACATACAGACCCTCAAAAAATTGTCACAAAAACCCTAAGAAGCAAGCACTATTATTATTCCCATTTTACAGATGAAGAAACTGAGGCTCAGAAAGGTTAAGTAAATTACCCAAGGTCCTCCAGCTAGCAATTGGCACACGAACCCAGGCAGGCTGGCTGTGGAGTCCAGGCGCTTAAAAAATTTGAATTAAGTGAGAAGCCACAACTACCATGTATTACCTGCAAGAACTGTGTGTGTCTTCCGGGGGGAGGCGTGAGTAGGGGTGGAAGGTGCATCCAGGAGCAAACTCGTCTTTGTGCATGAAGGGTGGCTTTTCCTTCCTCTCTTGGAGACTTTGAAGAGGGCGTATCAGTTGACGGAGGGGAAAACGAGGACCTAGCGTGTGCCGGTGTGTTCGCAGTGCGCTCTGTGTGTGTTTTCTCTTGTACGACTGTGGGGACTGCCACTCTCCTCTCCACTTAGATCCACAGGTCCCTCTGTAGAGTCGGATGGCTTTGGGCAGCGCCACGGGGCACTGTCATGGAGGAGCGGAGACCCCGACGTCCGCGCTTCTCCTGAGCAGGTGAGAAAGCGACAGCAGAGGTCAAGGGCAGGGTGGTTCTGGGGTTCCAGAGGATGAACACAGAGAACCCATGGCCTGCAGCTGAGCTGGCCCCGAATGTACGTACGACAGAGGCTTTCTTTCCCAAATGTCCCGAGGGGAGGGGCGAGCAGACAGCGCCTGGGTCTCACCGTCTCACCCTAGAACTCAAGGTCTGGAGGACAGTAGCATCACCTCCCTCCCACACTAGGCACCCCGACCCCCCCCCCCCCCCCCCGCACACCTAGCACAGGTCCTGGCAGGTAGGTAGCAGGCACTCAAAAGGGTGTTTGTCATATGGATGTGCGATGGCCTGTAAGGACCTTCTGTCCCAAGAGGCAGCAAATTTCCGGTTTAAGCCAAAAGATAATGTCTTGCCTTGGTAATGGGCTGGGAACTAAATTGGGCTTCTCACCCAACGGACATGGGGCTTCTATGGTGAACCCAGAACTCCGCGTTGCCCAGGAAAGCTCAGGCTTCCACTCTCAAGTAAGATGAGGAGGCGACCCACCCTCGCAAGCGAACGCAGGGCCCTGGGAGTCCCGCGGATTGCAAGAGCGCCCAAGACTTTCCCAGCCCGGGGCCAGGAAATGCGGTGTTTTGATTGGCTGAAATCTGGGTCATGTGCTCCACCCCAGTTTCCTAAATGCAGCCCCGCGCTGACCCCCAAGGAGCAGCAGAGAGCCCAGGGGGATCACTTCTGAAAATCTTGTCTCGAGAAGGCACAGAGGATGGTGGGGAGGAATTACAAAGGATCCGCACCGTGGGAAACAGGGAGAGGGTACTCTGAGCAGTCCTAAGAATTTGCAGAAGGCTGATTTCCACCGTGCTGTTCCAGGCACTTCTCAAGCGGTGATGCAGGCCTGGTAGCAGTCTTATGGGTAGGTAGTATCGTTAGTCCCAACGTCACAGAAAACGCATACAGAGGTTCAAGTAACTTGCCCAAGTTTACACAGCCAAAAAAAAAAAGTGGGGGGGGGGGGGAGTGCAGAACCAAGAATCAGACCCAGGCAATCAGCTACAAAGCCCATGCCCCTAACTACACCTCTGCAGGTCATACTGCAGCCGCTGACACCTGGTGCCAAGCAGAGCCCCGACACTTAACAGGGGTTCGCTGTTTGTCAAGGGACTAAATAAACGGTGCAATGGTTTCACCTCCGTGCGTCTGATAGCCTCGGACTGCCAGTGACTTGATTTCTGGGGAAATGCTTTATACTGCTTCCATATCCTCCTAGGCTGAAGGATCGTAGCGGGTGCTGAAATTTTTTATTTTTAGGGGGAAATGAGTAAGTGATCATGGTGAATGGAAAAGCCTTCATCACGCCACCTTAGATTTCATCCTCCTTAAATTTTTACCAGGAGCAGCATTTCTGGAAACAACTTTTCTGGGTGATTCTGATAACATTTCCTGTGTCTGCTCTTCTGGGAAAGCTTTCTTCAGAGACCGTATCCATGCCACTCGCCGAACAATGGATGAGGACTGCCAGGTCCCATGTCTTGTAGACTCACAGATCCAACCAAGCGGGCACCTGTCCCATGTCTTGTAGACTCACAGATCCAACCAAGCGGGCACCTGCTCGACAGAGTGCTGCTCAGGGCCCTGGATCCTGAGGTTTGTAGGGACAGAGAAAGCCTGTGGTCTGAAACTCGTCCCCTTCCTGGTCAGAGTGTCCGCTGGGCACCAGGTGGCCATTGCCCAAGCTTGGAATTCGCAGCTCCGCTGCTGGTTGGTGCTTTTCCTCTAAGTAAGCGCTGGGCTTGGGTCTGAGCTGGACAACCAGGGGGAGAGGAATACATACGGCATTCTTCCCTTCACGCATTCCCTTATCCATCACTTCACGGCCACTGCTGAGCACCGAGCAAGTGCTGGTCACTCTGTCAGGGGCTGGAGGTTTGAAAAAAGAAGGACCAAACAGTCATCCTCATAACTGCAAAGTCAGGGAGCCAAGAGCAGTGAGGGTGCTGGTGGAGGGAGAGACAGTGGACAGCCCCCAGAGGAAGTGATTCTTTGGGCCGAGCTCAGCAGAGTAAGTCGGAGTTCAAGGCGCCGTGAGTTGAGAGGAAGGGCATGTAGGCAGAAAGAAGAGACAGGGCGAAGGTGGTTGGCAGAGGTAATGTGGGTGGTGCAGAAGTCAGGGGACGAAGGAGAGATGAGGCTGGAGAGACAAGCAGGGGCCTGCCCCTGGAGGACTTTAGGATTTGTTAGGAATGTCGTCGTTCACACTCGGACACTGACAGTCCAGTAATGGGTAATGGGTTCAAGAGAAAGAGATGTGATGCATTTTGAGAGAGGTCCTGCTGGCTTTTGCGTGGAAAACCGGAGTGGATGAGGGGAGACTCATTTTGGGGCTGCTAGAGAACCCCATACAAGAGATGGCAGAGGTTTGGACAAGAGTGATGGCCTTGGAAGAGGAGAGCATGAAGAAACGTTTAGAACCCAAGTCAGCAAGTCGGCTCTGTGATCAGAGCAGATTCAGAAATGTACTTTCTAGTCCCACCCCTCCCACCAGGGACAACTGTAAGACTTGCAGGCCCGAGGACCTCAGTCTTCTTGGAAGCCATTCCCCACATTCGTATCAAACACCCACATCCCATGTTAAATACACATAATTCTATAGTAAAAAAAAAAAAAAAGAAAATTATTTTGAAAAGATTCTTATAATTTTGCCTTTTGAATTATTTAGCTACATGTTTAATACATTTAATCGGCAAATGGCCAGTTTCTTGGCAATCATCAGGCATACCCCAAAATCCTAGCCAAGTGAGAAAATCTAACCATAAATCATTTCCAAATATAATAAAACTTATACTGTATTATATTATATGTTATATGTATTACACAGTATATTTTACTACATTAAATAAAATACAATAAAATAAAAAATATTTGAGTGTTACACTGGATAATTCATTAGGTTAAGGATGTGATGTTTTGTATCCATTTTGCACCGGCTCCTCTGGCCCAGCCTCACCTCCTCTGGCTCCGCCTCACCTCCTCTGGCTCCCGCCTCACCTCCTCTGGCTCCCGCCTCACCTCCTCTGGCTCCGGCCTCACCTCTTCTGGCTCTGGCCTCACCTGCTCTGCCTCCACCTCACCTCCTCTAGCTCTGCTCACCTCCTCTGGCTCTGCCTCACCTCCTCTGGCTCTGCCTCACCTCCTCTGGCTCTGCCTCACCTCCTCTAGCTCCGCTCACCTCCTCTGGCTCCGCCTCACCTCCTCTGGTTCCGCCTCCCCTGCTCTCAGCCCCTGGTTTACTTTGGCCATTGCGGTAACAGGCACCTGGAACGGGAGCCACCTCTGCCCTGGGCTTTCCCTGCCGCCCCTTTCCCTAAGGGAATTACAGAGGACCAAGGTAATCATCTTTTTTAAAAGCACTCACCATACATAAGGTGCCCAAAAGGGTTAACTAGAATTACGCACCAATGAGTCTCGTTTGGAATTGTTACAAGGGAGCCCCTTGACCCCTTGACCAACGGGGGAGGGATAAATGCCATCCTCTGTCTCCCCGCCCCAGCAAGGGAAACATCTCCGTCATCCTCTGCTTGGCCTTCAGGATGGTGCACAGCGGGATGGACCCCACTTGCCTGCCACAGTGACCAACTTTATAGTGCACGTCTATGCCGCTCTCCCCCTTCCTCGGCCCCCCATTCCCAGTCTCCACCGCTGTTTCTTGGGATCCTTTCACAAAATAAGCTACCTGCCTGCAGGCTCTGGTTTTTGAGGGAAACTAGGCTAAGACAATTGGTACCAAAAGTGGTTCTAAAATGTAAATGCTACCATGAGATTAGGGGACACTGGTGACAGGTGGAATTCCTCAGGTCCCCTTTCCTGTGGAAGGGGCAGGAATTGTCCTTTCTGGAATTGATGCCAGAGCCAGACAGAAGTTTGCCTTCCCTGCCCACAGCAACCCTGCCGGGACCGCCATCCGGCATGTCCGCGCTTCGGCTGAAGCAAGCAATTCATGGCGCAGAGGTGTGGCGGTGGGTGCAGGCCCCTGAGAACCGCGGGGTCTACCCTACACTGTGTCAGCTGGAAGCAGCGCCTAATAGAATAATAGAAGGAACTATTAATGGCTCAGCTGAGATGTCAGCTCAAAGAAGCACCCGGTGGGGTTGGGGTTCTGTCCTTCAGGAAGAAATACATGCACGGAGGGGCGCCTGGGAAGCTCAGTCGGTTGAGCGTCCAACTCTTGATTTCGGCTCGGATCAGGATTTCAGGGTCATGGGATTGCGCCCCACATCGGGCTCTGCCCTCAATGCAGAGTCTGTTTGAGATTCTCTCTCCCTCTCCCCCTCCCCCAGCTCACACACTCTCTCTCTAAATACATAAATAAAATCTTTTTTTTTTTTAAAGATTTTATTTATTTATTTGAGAGAGAGAATGAGATAGAGAGAGAGCATGAGATGGGGGAGGGTCAGAAGGAGAAGCAGACTCCCTCCCGAGCAGGGAGCCCGATGCGGGACTCGATCCCGGGACTCCAGGATTATGACCTGAGCCGAAGGCAGTCGCTTAACCAACTGAGCCACCCAGGCGCCCTACATAAATAAAATCTTAAAAAAAAAACAACCCTAGCATATATGCACTGAATCACAGACCAAAATATGCTACTCTCTTCTCAAGAGCGAATACTCAGGTCCAGGAAACAAAGGATGGAAGTGGAATTTGTCCCTTTCCCTCCCCCGCCCACCCCACCGAGGAACCCACTTGCAGATTTTGATTCCTGCTGCTCCAGTTTGAGGCTTTGCCCAGTACCTGGAAAGTTTCAACCACTGGTAAATTGAGAGAACCCACCATTTATGTCTTTCTGAAAAGGTGGTGGATCTAGGGCTGGCAAAAGACAGAGGGAGACGAAGAGGGAGAGAGATGAAGATGAAGATGAAGTTATCTCCTGGAAGTATCTGTAAGAGTTGTAGGTCATGGGTACCGGCAATAGAAGTGGAGGTCACCAGCCAGAGACCCAGAGGAAGTGGACACAGGCCTAATAGGATTCTGTACCCAATTCCACTGTGGGGTTCCCCCTCCCCCCACCAAGTAATTCTGGGACACCAGCTGTGTGTCCTGCTATTTAACTCAATTCTGACCTGGAGATAACATCAGATCCCGCAGATTAAGGGCTCAGCCCTAGGAGACTGCACCGCTGCCTCCTCCCCACTTCAGAAGTCAGTTGCAAATCCAGATTGTCACCTGTGCTTCCGTGAGCACAGCGGCGAAGAAAGAATTCTTGAGACATTGTATGGTACGGCTTAGTAAGTTCATTTAAGTAGCAGGGGAACAGGACCCGTGGGCAGAAAGAACTGCACTTTTGCAGTATGGAGCTGGTGGTTATATGCTTAGTCCTCAAGGCGGCGGGGACATGTAGGGAGTGTTAGGTCATAAATGTTTTCTTCAAATTTCTACTAGTGGGGGCGCCTGGGTGGCTCAGTCGGTTAAGCATCTGCCTTTGGCTCAGGTCAGGCTCTGGGGTTGAGCCTTGCATCCCTGCATCAGGCTCCTTGCTCGGCAGGGAGTCTGTTTCTCCCTCTGCCCCTCCCCCACCTCCCCACCCCACTCATGCTTGCCATAGCGTGCAATCTCTCTCTCTTATCTCTCTCTGAAATATTTGTAAGATATCTCTTATCTCTCTCTGAAATATTTATTTATTACTAAATCTTTTTTAAAAATTTCTACTAGTAAAACTACTTTTGAAAGACCCGGTGTTTATCATTCAGTTCGATATTAACTATGGGTGAGATACAGAGGCAGTCATGAGACCCTTTAAGAATGTAGCAACCAGCACGTATTTGATCCTTATTGGAACTATGCAGGCTTTAGGTCAGCCCTCTGGGCTAAGGGTGAACATTTTTCTGCTTCTGTCCCTCATCACTTCTGACCGACCAACTGGCTATAGATTGGAGGTTCCAACGACCCCCCCCTTGGGTTTGATTAATTTGCCAGAGCAGCTCCAGAACTCAGAGAAACATTTTACTTACTAGATCACCAGCTTATTATACAAGGATATAAACTGGGAACAGCCACATGGAAGAGATACACAGGGCAAGGTGTGGGTTAAGGGTGTGGAGCTTCCATGCCCACACCGCCCCCCTCCCCCACCCTCTCTCTCTCTCTCTCCCCCCTCTCTGAGTGCACCACTCTCCCCAGATCTCCTTGTATTCACCAACCCAGAAACTCTCGGGACCCATCGGGGTGTTATGGAGTCTTCATTACATAAGCATGACTGATTAAATCATGGGCCATTGGTGATTGAATTGAACCCCTAGGCCCCCTCCCCTCCCTGAAGTTTTAAGGCAGGGGGATGGGGGTGCTGGCGGTTGGCCCAACCTGACGGTTCACAGTCCTGAAGTTGGCTCCACCCGAAACCAGCCCGCAGCCTTCTGTGCTTTTGAAAAGTCATCTCACTAACATAACAAAAGAAACATTTATCTCTCTTATCATAGGAAATGCCAAGGGTTTTAGGAGCTCTGTGCCAGAAATGAGGACAAAGACCAAATACATATTTCTTTTTTTTTTTTTAACATTTATTTACTTATTTTGGTGGGAAGGGAGAGAGAGAGAGAGCAAGAGCAGGGGGGAGGGACAGAGGGAGAGAGAGAGAGAATCTTAAGCAGACTCCCCAGTGAGTTCGGAGCTCTATGTGGAGCTTGATCCCAGGACCCCGAGATCACAACCTGAGCCGAAACCAAGAGTCAGACATTCAGCTGACTGGGCCACCCAGGTGCTCCTTTAAGGATTTATTTATTTATTTAAGAGAGAGCCAAATATATATTTCTTATTATAAATCATACTATCACACATGAGCAAAGGCCACACACAAGCCAGATCCAGAGTCCAGGGTAAAACTGAGACATAAAGGAGCTGCTTGGGAAGGAGCACACAAGCAGGGGGAGTGGCAGAGGGAGAAGCAGGCTTCCCGCTGAGCAGAGAGCTGAATGCAGGGCTCGATCCTAGGACCCTGGGATCATGACCTGAGCCGAAGGCACACCCTTAACCAACTGAGCCACCCAGGTGTCCCGGTATATCATTGTTTTTATTCTGGCTATGACAAAAGTGTTGATTTGTTCAATGTAAACAAAATATACTACAAATTTGAGAACAATGTTTAGTATTCTTTCACTTTTTAAAAGATTAGATGTATTGTGGTACTATTTACATCCAATGAAATTCAATCTTTTTATATGGGTTTGACAAATAGTTGTGTACCTGTGACCACAATCAACATATGGGGCATTTCCTTTATGCCCCAAAGTTCCCTGGACCCCCTTTGTGTTCAGTCCTCTCCCTTCCCCCTCAGCCCCCAGCAACCACTGCTTTGATGTCTGTCCCCAGAGTTTTGCCTTTTCTAGGTCATGTGAAGTAGTCAGAGTCTGAAGCCTTTGTGAGTGGCTTCTTTCACTTAGCAAGGGGCATTTGAGATCAAGCCAATTATTTCACGTAATCAGTAATTCATTCTTTTTTGTTGCTAAGTAGCATGACATCATATGATGTGTTACCACAAACTTGTTTATTGCTTATACATTTATTTACAGGAATTTATTCTTTCACAATTCTGGAGACCAGAAGTTCAACATCAAGATGTCTACAGGCCTCTGGGAGATTCGTTTCTTATCTCCTCCAGTGGCTCCAGGCCTTCCAGGGCTGGGACCTGCATAACTCCAATCTCTGCCTTGGTTCCCACATGGTCTTCTTCTCTTCTACCTCTGTGTGTCACTTACAAGGACAGTTGTCTTTGAGTTTGGGACTCAATTTGGATAATCCAGGATGATCTCATCTCAAGGTCCTTTATTTTTTCTTCTTCAAATTTTTATTTAAATTCTACTTAGTTAACATATAGTGTAATATTAGTTTCAGGAGTAGAATTTAGTGATTCATCAGTTACAGACAACGCCCAGTGCTCATCACAGGTGCGCTCCTTCATACCCATCCCCCATCTAGCCCATTCCCCCATCCCCCTCCCTCCATCAACCCTCAGTTTGCTCTCTCTTGTCTAGAATCTCTTATGGTTTGTTTGCCTCTCTCCTTTTTTCCCCTTCCCATATGTTCATCTGTTTTCTTTCTTAAATTCCACATATGAGTAAAATCACATGGTATTTTTCTTTCTCTGACTTATTTCGCTTAGCATAATACACTCTAGCTCCATCCACATTGTTGCAAATGGCAAGATTTCATTTTTTGTTGGCTGAGTAATATTCCATTGTATACATACATACCACATCTTCATCCATTCATCAGTCGATGGACATTTGGGTTCTTTCCATAGTTTGGCTATTGTTGATAGTGCTGGTGTAGGTACCCCTTTGAATCAGTATTTTTGTATCCTTTGGGTAAATACCTAGTAGTGCAATTGCTGGGTCATAGGGTAGCTCTATTTTTAACTTTTTGAGGAACCTCCATACTGTTTTCCAGAGTGGCTGCATCAGCTTGCATTCCCACCAGCAGTGTAAGACGGTTCCCCTTACTCTGCATCCTGGCCATTTGGTGTTTCCTGTGTTGCTAATTTTAGCCATTCTGACAGGTGTGAGGTGGTATGTCATGGTGGTTTTGATTTGCATTTCCCTGATGATGAGTGATGTCGAGCATCTTTTCATGTGTCTGTTGGCCATCTGTATGTCTTCTTTGGAAAAATGTCTATTCATGTCTTCTGCTTATTTATTAACTGGATTATTGGTTTTTTGACCTCAACTGTAGCAACTTCTTACTAGACAGGTTGCCGGTGGCAAGGGAAACAAAAGCAAAAATGAACTATTGGGACTAATTCAAGATAAAAAACCTCTCGCACAGTGAAGGAAACAATCAACAAAACTGAAAAGCTGCATACAGAATGGGAGAAGATATTTGCAAATGACGTATCTGATAAAGGGTTAGTATCCAAAATCTATGAAGATCCTTACTTTACATCTGCAAGGACACTTTCTCCAAAAGAAAAAAGTCCCGTTCACAGGTTCCAGGGATTAGCAAGTGGATATAACTTTGGCGGGGGTGGGGGGAGGTAGGGGGGGTTGGGGGGAGGGGGGCTACCATTCAACCTAGTACCTATGTATAGACCAGTTTGTTTATTCTTTCACCAGATGATAGACATCTGGGTTGTTTCCAGTTTGGGGACATTATAAATGCAACTGCTGTAAACAGCCACGAGTCTTTGCACAGCCCTCTGCTTTTATTCCCTTGAGTGTGGGATCAGAGGGTCATTCCTTCACTTGCAACATACGAGCTACTTCAAGAAATGGAAGTGGCCTCTCTCTGTCCCCCTCGGGTGGCCGTGCCCCAGGCCCCACGCTCCCCCAGCTCTTACCCCTCTTCTGCCCCGCCCTGGCTTCGGGCAAGTTCCGGTCTGGTCTTCCGACCCTGTCCCCTGCCCCCAGGCCCCAGAATCAAGGACTTTTATAGAAACTGGCTTTTAGAGGGGAAGAGCCTGAGCAGGGCCCCGGGCCTGCTTCCTCGGGCGCCAGCCTCCAGGCCCAGACGGGGCAGCTTCTCGAGCCTGGCTCGGGAGGGAGTCCGGGCGGGCGGGGGAAGCTTCCGAGAGATGCGCGTGCGGGCGCCCGCCTCCGCAGCCGGGCGCCCCCGGACAGACCCGCCGAGATGCCTTCTTTTTTTTTTTTTTTTTTTAAGATTTTATTTATTTATTTGACAGAGAGAGACACAGCGAGAGAGGGAACACAAGCAGGGGGAGAGGGAGAGGGAGAAGCAGGCTTCCCGCCGAGCAGGGAGCCCGATGCGGGGCTCGATCCCAGGACCCTGGGATCATGACCTGAGCCGAAGGCAGCCGCTGAACGACTGAGCCGCCCAGGCGCCCCAGGATTTTCTTCTTTTAGATCCTACATTCTGGTAATGGTATGAAAAGACATAGTTTCAGGCAGAAATTATAAGTAATAAAGAAGTTAATTTTAGATATGTTTTCTGAGACTGATAAAGAACAAAATATCTTCTTTATTTGGATAACTAGAATCCATCATCATATAATCTAAAAGGAGAACATATTTTCTTTCCTACATATCAACAACTTAATGTATTTTTTTTAGAAGATTTTATTTATTTATTTGACAGAGACAGAGATAGTGAGAGCAGGAACACAAGCAGGGGCAGTGGGAGAGGGAGAGCAGGCTTCCTGCCGAGGAGAGAGCCCGATGCGGGGCTCGATCCCAGGACCCTGGGACCATGACCTGAGCCGAAGGCAGACGCTGAACGACTGAGCCACCCAGGCGCCCCCGAGATGCCGTTCTGTAATCAACCTGTAATTGCGTTATCTCGAGAAAACAAAGGAACGGTCGTTATCGCTAATCTGCTCGGACTCCCCCGCCGAGACAGGAACTCAAACAGCCTGGGGGCCTGTGTTTGGCTACACATGCCCTCCCCTTGGCTCAAAGGAGTCTTCTGTTCAACGTCGACATTTGCTTGTGAAACTTTTCTGTTGTGCAGTTTTCATTGTTGGCTTCCGCTTTGTCCTTGCCCGGCGTGAGAACACCCGGATGCCGGGGCCCTAACCCCTTGTGTGAGATCCTGCACACCTGTGTGACCCTCGATCGCCGGCTTACCTCGCCCCGACTAGGCTACCCTGCCTCCCAGAGACCGAAGAGCCCATGCAGCCGTTTGGAAACACCAATTGCTGGTGGCTGAGCTGCTCCCCCGGGAAGGCAGCCCCCTCCCCTGCAGGGGAGCAAGAACCCCGACACAGTCTCCACCTCCCGCTTCCACCATTGGCTCAGAGGCTCTTCGAGGTCTCCGTCCTTGACCTGGCCACACTGCAGCACTAACTCAGCCTGTCCCTGCTCTGCCCCGTGTCCTTGGAGGCTCCACTTCACCCCTTCCCCTCCAGGGCTCGTTCCCCTCCACTTGGGCGCCTGGGTGGCTCAGTTGGTTAAGCGACTGCCTTCGGCTCAGGTCGTGATCCTGGAGTCCCGGGATCGAGTCCCGCATCGGGCTCCCTGCTCGGCAGGGAGCCTGCTTCTCTCTCTGACCCTCCCCCCTCTCGTGCTCTATCTCATTCTCTCTCTCTAAAAAAAAAAAAAAAAAAAAGCCCCTCTCTAACCATTTGTGGGCTGAAACGCCTCGCTGTTTGCAGAATTCGAAATCTACGGGCAGAGATGGAGAAATCCGCCTCCTTCCCAATCCCAGTTCGCTTTTATATTCTCTGCTACTCCGGGGGCATCCTGAATGGTGTGCAGCCTAATTCCAGATGACAAACGCGGGTTCTGGGAGGCTGGGAACAGGGAGCATTCGCCCTTCTTACTAGAGGATGCCGGCGGCTGTTCAGACCCAGGTAACTCTCCCCCGCCCCCCACCCCTCCACCAGCTGGTAAATCTCCGTGGGATGAAAAGCCACTTGGCTTCAAACATAATGCACGTTTGCCTTCTCTCTTCCGAGCAGGCTGCCTGCCACCTAAAAGCCTAGCTGCGTTTCCCAAATCAAATGTAGCATCTCGCGAATGGCTCCTTCATGCCAACTGCTTTTACACATTCGACTGCATTTTTATGTTTATCAACCTCTGTGAGGCAGATTTCGTCACCCTCATTTTAGAGAAGAGTGCACCGAGGCTTCCAGAAGTAAAGTGAGGTGTCTGAGACCGCAAGCCAGGAGAGACGCGGACCCGGAACCTGAGCCCAAGTCTGTGCCTCGAAGGCACAATGCCCTTTTCAGTGCCAGGCTGCCTCCCCCAGCTCTGACGTAATTGACGATTTGCTCTTGGACCAGTTAGTTGCTCTGCGCCTCAGTCTCCTCCATGAAATGGGAATAAGAAGTTCTGCTTCCTAGAGTTGTGGAGCATTTTAAACATGAGATCAGGGGGGTAAAACAGCACAGTTTGGGGCACATGAGTGCTCAGCAAATGGTACCACCGCCTGTTCCCTGGTAATAGCCTTCCAGCTTTGGATGACAGTCAGGCCATGGAATCTTCCAGCTGCAAGCACCTTGATGACCATTTGTGACAATCGCCCACGTTACAGACCTGGAGACAGAGGCCAAAGAGTTTCGGGGAACTTCCTGTGGCCAGGCGATGTGTTGGTGAGAGACTGGGACTGACACACGGATCTCCCAAATCCATGTTCATGCTCTTTCAACTACAGATTCAAGTTCATCAAGGCTGACTTTTGGAAGAAAGGAATGTTTATATCTTGGCCTCTGAGCTTCTCAGCTGCATTCCAGGCCCCTCCTTACCCAACTTCCTTTCCTCCCTCCCTCCCTCCCTCCCTCCTTCCCTCCCTCCCTCCCTCCCTCCCTCTCTTCCTTCCGTTATTTCTTGATAACAAATTGCAATTGGGGAAAAGTTACAAAGGAAAGACAGATGTGGGCAGATAGTTGTTGACCCTTGGTTCCCAATGTGTGGTCCCTGGATCGGTATCAGCATCACCTAGAAACCCATTAGAAGTGCAATTTCTTGGGCTCAACCCAGACTTCTTGAGTCAGAAACTCTCTTAAAATGGATCTTATGATAACTACTTCAGAGAGATTAAAAAATATATATTGTATCCATCAAATGCACTAAGAACAGGATGTTATGAAAAAACAAGAGCTTTAGAAAATGAAAAAAAAAAAAAAAAAAAAAGAGCCAAATGAGAAAATGGAGAGGAAGGTTAAAAGAAAAAGTAGAGGAAATCTCACTGAAAAATGGAATAGAAAGACAAATGAAAAACAAAGAATAAAAGACAAGAAAATGAAAGAATCGGTTGGGGTGGTGGGGTTGGGAGGATCGTCTGACTGGTAGGAATTCTGGAAAGAGAGAACAGAGACAATGGAAGGGAAGAAACTTTCAAAGAAAAAACACTGGACAAAATTCCACCAAAGCACCAAAGTTCCTAAGTCCTACCCACTTCCTTTTTATGTAATAACAGAAATCTTCATTGAGAAAAAAACCCCGAGACACTAAATCAATTTTTTACCATCCCATATTCTTGGCTGCCAAGAATCCCTTCATTCCCACTGTTGATATTCTTGTCTCTACATTGTGTCTCTGGTCTTGAGTAGTTCCTGTCACTTCTAGACTTCCAGAGTAAGTCATTCTTTATCAAGTTTCTGAATTAAAGCATAAGCCTGGGTTTTCAAGGTAGATTGGACACACCACCCAACAGTGACTAAGAAACAGTCATCTATTCCACAAATATTTACTGAGCACCCAATACGGGCCAGGCACTGTGCCAGGGTCTGGGGACACAGCAAGGAACAAAACAAAGCTCCGGGTCTCAAGGAATTTTCATGCTGGTTGGTGGGCAGAAATAAACAAGTTGATGAGTAAATACACAAAGTGTCAGGTGGTGATAAGCACCATCAATAAAAAACAAGTCAAGGGTACAGAGAGCAAAAGGAGTAGAAGTACAATTTTGCATAAGGTGCATAAAGATGGTAACCTGCGGGAAGTGAGGGCATAGATCTTGGGGACATCAGAGGAAGAGTGTTCCAGACCATTCTCGGTAGTTTCATTGTTAAGCATTTTTGCCACAAGCATTTTTGCCGCATAACTAATTGGCCATAAGGCAATTTTGCCATAAAAGGTAAAACCATGAAAAATCAGAGAGGGACATTCATTAAAAAGAACATAATGAAATGTGAAAAATGAATAACAAAGTTAAAAACTTTATTGCAAAATACAAAATATTTGAGTACATTTAAAATGTCAGCAGGGGCGGGGGGGGGGCACCCGGGTGGCTCAGTCAGTTGAGCGTCTGCCTTTGGTTCAGGTCATGATCCCAGGGTCCTGGGATTGAGCCCCGCATCCGGCTCCTTGCTCAGCAGGGAGTCTGCTTCTCCTTCCCCCTCTGCTGTTTCCCCTACTTGTCTCTCTGTCAAATAAATAAATAAAATCTAAAAACTGTGTGTGGATTCACGGCAATGCGCAAACAACGGATTTTATTTTGTGGGTTCTATCTAAGCACTTGTCTTTGAAGTCTTTCATTCCTAGTATTACATTTTTTTGCTTGTTGATTCGTCTCCTTGTTCAGTATTGTACTTTTTTTTTCCCGCTAAAATTCCTTCCTTCATTAAGAGAAATATCAGTTGTTAAATACTAGGATGCATATGCGTAACTGAGCTTTGTATTGCATTGTGAAAGCTCTTTACACTGTTTTGTTCTTGGCATATCGTCATATGTCCTAAAGTTCTATGGGAAATGTGGGTTCAAAACTCTGTGCCACTGTACAGACCATTATAAGGGCTAAGATTTATATAAAAATGGGAGTGTTGCATCAATGGGGAAATGACACTAAACTGTCAACCAGGTGATGAAACCAAACTATCAAACCAAATTGTCTACCACTTATTCTTTTTTTATTAACTTATGGCCAAATTGTCTTATAGCCAATTAGTTATGCAGTGAAGATGCCCATGGCAAAGATGCTTACGGCAAAAATAGTGGATGCTCTTCCAGACCTTCCAGAACCACCAATGCAAAGGCCCTGAGGTGAGAGCATGTTTGCTGAAATCTAGGAAAGACAAAAGAAGTCAGCGTGTCTGGCATACAGTGGGCCTGGGGAGAGGGTGAAAGATGAGGACCAAGAGTAGCAAGGCAGGTGAGGGTCATGAGGAGGGGTCTTTGGATTTGGACTCTGAGCAAGATGAGAAGTCAATGAACAGCTTTAAGCAGCAGAGGGACACATTTTCAAAGAATCCCTCTAAGAGGGCCTGAGAGGAAGCAGGAGGAGTGGTCAGAAAGTGACCCTAATAACCCACGTGACAACCAATGGCAGCTTGGCTTACAATGGTGGTGGTAGAGGTGATGAGACGTGGTCAGAGTTTGAATATATTTTGAAGGAGTTGTTGACTAGCTTTACTGATGGACTGCATGTGGGATGTGAGAGAAAGAAATGAATCAAGACTGACTTTGTTTTCTCCCTAAGCCACTGGAAGCATGGAGGCCCCGTTTACCGAAAGGGGAAGACCGGCTGGGGAAGGGGGAGAGATGGGGATTGGAGAAGGGGGGGAAGGGGTGAAGTGAGGAAATCGTGGGTTAGCCTTCGGATGTCGAGTAAGCAGTTTTATCTACAATCCTGGAGGGCAGGCAAGAAGTTTGGGCGGAAAAGAGGATGTGGGTGGTCATCTCCACATAGACGGGAGACGGGGACAGATCACTGTGGGAGTAGTGTAGTTGGGGAAGAGGAGGGGACAGGACTTTGCACTGATGCTGTCCCACGTTTGCAGGCTGGGGAGGTGAGAAGGAGCTATTGGCGCAGACCCACAAAGAGTTGCCAGAAAGCTTGGTGTCCCGGAAGCCAAGTGAAAGAGGGTTTCAGCAAGGAGAGAATCATCACCTGTGGCAAGGAAGTGAGTAAAAGGATGCCCAAAGCCTTAAAGCAATACTGTAATAAACCGCCTTCCATCTGGCTCATACAAGGTGGGTTTGCAAATATTTTTCCTCAACAGCTCAGAAAACAAAGTGCTTCGTATGCCTTAATGTGTGACTTTCAATCTTTTTAAGTATCTCCACTTCTGCTTCACAGGTTAGAAAGGGAAACATACAAAAGCAGTTTCAGTTTGCCCTGGGCCCCAGTGCCTGTGCTCAAGTCTTTTCCGCCTGCCCACGGTGAGCCAGACTCCAGGGTATGGGCCCGAAGCTCTGCTCTTGACACCCAGCCAGGGTTCCAATCACATGACAGAAAATGTTACACATCACATTCCAAAGAGACCCCTGGTGTTGTTAACACATATTCAGAGGATGGTAGTGGTGTATGATGGGTATGTGTGTGTGTCTCCCCTTGGGCTAGTAATGTTTCTGGACTCTCCTACTTCGCCTCTCTCTGCTCACCTTGCATCTAGAATCCTCTTCCCTAGAGGGAACTTGTATACTGTTGATGTCGTTTAGATCTAAGATCACAGTGAGGGAAAGAAGACGTGGCCTTCCGAGAGCCACGCCACAGAAAAGTGGCCAAGAGCAGCTTGGCCGGTTTGAGTGAAGATGCCACTCCTGGAGGTTTTTGTCATAATTCAGTCTTTCTGAACTTGCAGAATTGCTTTCATGAGTAAGGGAGCTTAAAAATGAGGGGTTTTGGTGTTTTTTTCAAACCAAGGTTTTTTTAAACGCAGGAGTTGTTCAACATTCCTCTAACTTCTGGGTACACCAACTGCTTGGATGCTACAGGGCTCTGGGGTTTCTGACACACTGTCAGGTCATGAAGCCTCCTGTGCATCCTCCCTATAATTGCATGTGAACATTTCAATTTTTAGACAGGCCACACGATCGGCCCTGTAACAAGCATCTGCCTAGTCCATTTGCGGTCTGGTATAGAAGGCCTTCTTGAGCGTAAAGAGAAATTTTACCTCTGTGCTTAAAAACCAGTAAGGCTTGGAGCACCTGGCTGGCTCGGTAGGTAGAGCATGTGACTCTTGATCTTGGGGTTGAGTTCAATTAAAAAAAAAAAAAAGAAACAGAGCTTCTTCTAAAACCATTATTAGTGAGTTCATAGTGACTCGGAAAACACTGATGTTAAACATAATCACTTCTATGGAGTAAAGAGGCACTCTACTCTTTCTGTCAATCACTCCCAATCCTCTCTGGGGATACATGAGGCCCTCGCTACCCAAAACAGGGTCTCCAGACAGCAGCACCAGAGTTGCCTGGGAGTTTGTTAGAAATGCAGGATCTCAAGACCCACGCCCACCGACCTACTATAAAGTTGGAGAAGCGCTGCCCTGGGTTCGGTACTGGAACCCCTTTCTTACCTATACCCCTCCCTCAGTGATCCCATCAGGCTATGGCGTTAAACACCATCCACCTGGGAGGGGCTCCCAGATGAGTATCTCTAGCACAGACTGCCCCCCTGAACTCCAGACCTGAACACCTAACCGCTCACTTGACATTTTAACGTGAAGTCTAATAGTCATCTCAAATGAACATACCTAAAATTTACTCTGGGTCTCCTCCTCCCCCCCACCCCGCCTTCCCTATCTTGCAAATGGCATCTCCATTCTCCTGGCTGCACTCTGTGTAGGGGAGAGGTCACTCCCGAATCAAACCAGCAGGGATGGCAGGTCGGCTGCTGTTTGGGCTTCCTGGGTCCACGTGCCAAGCCGCACCAGGGTCCCCGCGGTCCTCACGCAGTCCTCAGCCTCGGCCTCCATCCCTGACTCCAGCTGGGGCAGGAGGGGCTCAGGAGGGGCTCTCTCTCTGGAAAGAGGGCCGATGGGAATCCTGGAGTCACAGCCGACTTCCTGATGAAAGACCTTCATACTGAACATAACATACTCAGTACCTCTAGGATACAACAGTAATCTTCACCCATATATACCCCAGGACACTGCTGGGCTGTTGTGATGGTCAGATTCCATGATCTCGGACCTCTAGATGAGTGACGTTTTCAGTCTGAGCCCTTATTAGGTAAATACATGTGTGCATGTAAATAAGTAAGTTTTGTATCTACACCTAGCCTCTCTCCGCTAGCAGGAAAGCTCCATGTAAGCAGAGCTTTTATTGCTGCATCTGCAGGGACTGGTTGTAATAGAGCAAAATTAACCAATTCCGCAAAGTTACTAATACTGAGTAAGGGGCAGAGGCCAAGAATACGAACACATCCTAATGAAGGGTCACTCCATTCCACAAGGAAAGACATGAGGCTCAGAGAATGGTTTTTCCCCTAACAGACATAGCTAGAGATTCTACCCATCTGACCCTGGTAACCTGTCATATTTATACAAAACCATGTAACAACCAATTCCCACGCCCCACTAGTACCCCCATGGTCCTGTGACACTGAAGAACTCGCCCTTGACCATGCACACCCAGACGCTCCCAGCTCCTTGCCTTCCATTAGTCCGAACCCCAGCACTTACCTGCTGAAATCCTGAATGCCTCTCTCTCTGAGGCACTGTTCAAACGCTACCTTCTCTCTGCTCTTTGGAGGCATCTTAGTAGTGCCTCCAAGCCCTTATCTACCCCAACTAATTACCCAGGTCCAGTGCGCCTGGGTTTGAGTCTCAGCTTTGCCACTTGAAGCTGTGGAACGCTGCAAATGACCCTTGCCTTTCTTTTTCTTAATTTCTTCATTGGTAAAATTAAGGTAACAACAGTAAGACTTACCTGTCAGGACACCAGTAACAAGTAATAAAAACCTATTCAAGTTAACTCAAGCGCTGAAGGGCAATGATAAGGATAATGGGTTTTACCTCTGGGAACTCAAGAGCAGGAATCTAGTTAAGTCTAGTAAGGGGGTGGAATTGGGAGTGCTACCAATTTTCTTTGGGTGTCTGCTTCATGCTCCCTATAAACCAGTTCCCTTCCCATGTCAGTTCCTATGTCAAAACAAGGCCCATGTGATCTCCCATCTGCTCCCTGCACAATCACCTGCAGAACCCGACAGGAAGTTCCTTCAGTGGTCCTGAGTCGATCAGCTACCATGGGGTTTAAAAAAAAAAAAAAAAAAAAGCACACAGTTCCCAAGAGCCCATCCTGTGCAAGGAGCTTTTTTTAAAGGTTAAAAGGCCAGAGGAGATGGGAGGGCTTTTCCTAATGTGGCTCATGATCTGAGCATCCTTCTCAAAACTGCCTACTAAATTGGCTCATAGGAATTTGAGGAATAAGAGAGGTTTTCACGTAAAGGCTTTAGCACAGAGAATACACTTAATACACTTTATTACAGAATATACTGTTTGTAGCCCTCTAGAGTGATTGCCTAGTGTCTGTTCCCCCATCCTGGCAACTTCAATTTCCTTTGTGGGTGATTATCTCTTTCCCTACTGATAGTCAGGACTCAACACGGGAACCAAAAGAGGCCCTAGAGGTTCCTTTTAACTGACCTTTCCTCTAAATGCACAGCAAGTGCCAGTGACCTAGGCTCACATGACCAGTTGCTGTTATCTGCAAAACCGCATCTGGAGATGACTTAGGAATGAGACAGGGAATGCAGAGGGGCAGTGGCTCCCAGAACAGACCACTCTTACAAAGCAGGCTCCTGGGTTAACCCACAGGGGTTCTATTTCTAAGCATGATTCAGGCGTCCCTTCAATCCTGTGGGCTTCTGCTTTTCTTACAAAATCCCCTTTCCCTAGTAACAGGTCTTGGTTTCTGACTTTAGAACGATTTTAACTCCAATGGCCATCACAGTGAAGGTGTACATTTTTAAAACTCTGAGGTATTAAATGCAAAACAGTCCTATCATGGTTTTCTTGAATGAATAAGCAACAACCGGGCTTGAGGACCACACTCACACTGATCCTAACGACCCAAGCCAAATGGACTCCTGAACCCCACCGAGGACAACCGAAGCAGGTGTTCTGCACTTTGAGGCTCAACAGAGCTAGGACCACAGCTAAGGGCTTTCCATTTGTGCCCCTTCTAATAACTATGTGTCATTTCCCCCCACTTACAAATGGGACAAAGGAATAGTGGAGAGCTGCAGAATCGACCACCTAGACATGTCAGTGGCGGAACGATGTTTATGATTTGAGCACCAATCACTCAGGTCACTATTCATACCCTGGTCTCTGAGCTCTGGTCTTCCTAACACCAACATAGTGGGTCCAGGAACATGTGAAGTTAGAATTGGCTACTAAACCTGTTAGAGATGAGACCCATTATCTTCACCTGGAAGATGGAAAATGTTTTCAAGTGTACAGGCTCATTCTCTCTAGGGTTATGAAATTTGCACATTATTTACAAGTAAGGCTTGGATAGGGGGACTAGCCAAGACGTCAGCCCGGAGATATTAGCATAATAATAATAGTAACAATAATAAACACCTAGCAACTGAATAGCTCTTTCGAGTTTATAAAGCATTTTCAACCTACAACTACATTTGGATTTTTCAATTTCTCTAGGGCTTTTTCTCAACTGCAAAATCTGAGGATTGAAATAGAACAGCTGTTCACTATAAAGTTCCTTAAGACAGAACTTGTCACAGAACCACTCCCTAGTAACCCGGGTCCCTTGATCCTTAGGTAACTGGGGCTTGGGAAGTCCAATGTGGCACTTAGGAGCAGGATCCTGGGCCTGTCTCTTCATCTCTAAAACAGGCATGAGCTCACAGGGTTGTGGTGAGGATTACATAGTGGCCACCAAACAATTTACAAGCGGCCAAAGTGACTTCTCCCAGTCCATTCATCATCTTAGCTAACTACTGAGAAAACCCAACCAGGACTTACGATGCTATAAACCCAAATACGGTCATCTAGATGGACATCCAGTATGTGGTTTAAACCGCAAACCAGAAGGTTTTTAGGATGAGCCTGCTCTGGACTGAATTGTGCCCCCACTCCATCCATTCATGTTGAAGCCCTAACTCCCAATGACTCCATCTGGAGATAATTAAGGTTAAATGAGGTCCTCAGGGTGGGGCCCTAATCAGATAGGACTGTGGCCTTCAGAAAAGACCGATGTCTCTCTCTGCCCTGTGAAGCCACTGCAACGGTGGCTGGCTGCAAGCCATTAAGCGTTGTCACCTGAACCTGACCACGCTGGCACCCTGATCTGGCCTCCAGCACTGGGAGAAAATAAATTTCTGTTGTTTAAACTACCCAGTCCTTGGTATTTTCTTACGGCAGCCCGAGCAGACCAAGCCAAGCCCTTAGTGGAAATTTTCAGAAATGGCAACACCCTGATAGAGCTCAGAGCCTAGACTGTTACTGGCCATTTAAAAGTTCCCACTTGTGTCTTAACAAAGCCGAACTTCTGGCACTATCCAGAACTAGGGATGGACATTCATGTTTCTAAGCAAACAGCCGCATATCCCATTATCCTTCAGCTGAAGTTCTTCCCCCAAATCACACCATTTGCACCTTTGGAATCTACCAGCAAATTCTCAAGCTCATGAACTCTCTAGGACATTGTCCTTGAAGTCACAATTATTTTCCCCCAAAACTTTTCATTATATCATCTAAATATCTGAATGCCATATTAAGAACTTAGTTATCATTACTTTGTGTTGTGTGGTGAGGAATAACAGAGAGGAAGCTTGCAAGGAGAAAAGTTAGTTCTAGGTGAAAGGAACAGCTATCAAGGACTGCCCAGAGGCCACTGTGGAAACCACCTACTTACACTCTTTGCTCCTTTATATGGTGAAGGCAGGGGGTGCTTCTAGATGGAAAGTTCGGGATTTAAATAAATACTAGTGACCCTACTCTGTCCAGCACCAGGAGAAATGACCAACCAGATAAAGGTGCCAGCAATCACTGACCTACACGTTTGTACGAGTAAGTAAGCTGGTAGAATTTAAGAGATGAAAAGCAAGGACTACAATCATTATGCCGGAAAGAACTTGATATACACCTCAACTTCACAGATACCTTTAAACAATTTTTTTTCAGAGAATACCAGTTTAAAGTGCCAAAAAGCAAAACATTCTGTAAATCCAACAGTTATATCTATGTTTGGTATGAACGGTCCTTGTTGTCAAAACCTTCCCCCTTATCTGTATTAGAGGATATTTACCTGCCTTTTCAGTGAACCAAGATAAGTCATGATTTCCACATATATGAGCCTAACACCTTTAACTCAACTACTTACTATCTCTGTGACAGGCACATAAACGACTTTATCCTGAACACAAAGAACTATGTGGACGACTGACTGTCCATTTCTTCAGGCGCTATCGCTTGGCCTTCTGGTTTAGGCTGTAACCCTTAAGTCAAGATAAATCATCTCTTTACATACATCGGCTTCATCCATCTCCCTCATGATTTCCCAGCACTAAACTTTTTCTAGGGTTTCTTTTTAGTCTATCCTTCTAGATTTTTTTTTTTAAAGGAGAAGACTCCCTTCTGTGATCACTTACCACTAGAACCTGATGTAGCTTGCCCTCTGCATCTCTATAAATGGCAATCATCTAGGGGTTTGGTGACAAGAAGAAGAAAATAGACTTAATGGATCTTTGGTAAGATTGCTTAGAAAGGGCTCACGTACTATTTAGAGCAAGGAATATATGATTATGCTCTTCTAAACTTTACATCAAGTAATCACTATCAATCTCCACCTTTAAAAGCTTCCAACTAAATTGTTTCTTATTTAACAATCACTATTTTTAGAGTAAGAGGTCTTTAGTAAAATTCTGGTAACGTATTTTTTTCTTTTGGGAGAAGTCAGATAAAAAACTTGCTATGATTTAAAAAATATGTAACGCCCCCCCCTTTACTTTGTTTCCCTATTAAACAAAGAAGGCTCTCTCCAATTAGGAGCCCCCACTAAAGAGCATAAACCATCATTATATGTTCTTCCGTACGGCAAACCAAATGACAACTTTATACTGGAAAGCAAGCTGCTGCTAAATTAAATACTCTTTAATCTTGTTGAGAGTAGCTTGAAATGTTCCTGAATTGGAGGATACGCCCCTTGAGTGACAAAGCCCCTTATTACGGGGGGGGGGGGGGGAACCACAAAACACTCTCTCTCTCTCGGAAGTATGACATAGTTAAAAAACACTGAAAAAGAAATTCACATAGCTATCACTTTGATGTGATGCAGATAGCAAGCTAAGATTTTTAATACGCAAACTGTGATATGTAATTTAATTGTATCTTTATGAAGTATTCTGAAATCAAAAGAAGGTCATACATGCATCAGGCACATTCGACAGAAGACTTTTACAATGGTTTACATTTCCTTTTTATTTATTCCTTGAAACTGCGGTATTGCAGGTTTCTCATGGATGAAATATGGAACTGAGCAGATTCTTTTTTCTACAAAATTATGGTATAAACTTGCTCAATTTTCTATCTTATTGCTAATAAACCTTACAGGCGCACAGTTTATAAAATAAACCCCTTAAGGACTGAATGCGTAGAGCATGCTGCAAGGTACAAGAAATAAGCTAAAAATGAGCATATAAACCTACATCTGGACCAACACAGTACTGAATGCTGGCAAACATTTATCACAACACAGGGAAAAATTAATAAAAGGAGATACAGTTCAGTCCTGAAAGGGTTAAATAGAAACCCTAATATATTATTGTTTCTAATCATTCATCCCACATTACAGTGCTTGAAAACAAAGTCAAAAGTCTGGCACAGAAATTACACACGTTTGTTCAGTACTCATCAGAAAACACAGCTGCTTTTGAAATCAAAAGTAAGTAACTTGGTTAATAATTGAATAGCATTTTGTTTAAAAAAGGAACCCCTCCCCCCTGTGGATTATCTGGTTAAACATGAGGAGTTTAGTTCTCAAAAACTGCATTGGGAATATTCTGTGAGGGCACAGATGGTACCAATTTCATTAAAAAAAAAAAAAAAAACCACACACACACAGAAAAACTAACCAGTTATGATCGCAAATAAGTCTGTGCAGAGAATGATAAATACTTCACTAACACATAAATGAGGATGCCTTTAGTTGCCACAGTTGAAGAAAAGTCAGCAGCAGGTTAAATATTATCCTAGTGTTCAATTCGGGAAATCATTCAAAATCAAAAGGGCATTCTACATTTAAAGTCTTTTACTTGCCTTCCCAATCTATGTAATCAATTCAATGGAACTAATAAAAACATACCGGATCACAGACTCAGTTTCTAGCATATTTTTAGAAATTGCATAGCTCATGAGAGCAGAAGATACACTTCTAAAACAGAATGGAAAAACAAAAACAAAACCCCAAACTCGAATGTTCTCTAACTGAAGCAGCCACCATTCTAAGAGAGTCGTTACGAGGAAAAAGGACCAGCATCTCTAATAATGCCATCGGAGGAGGGGCTGTGTTCTTCTATAACCAGAGGACAAGGCTCCTATAAATTATACACTGAAAATGATTCACCAATCCATGAAGATTTTTTTTAAAAGCAGCTGACAAAAGAACTATTGATTAAAATAAGGTACAACAGACAAATCATTTCAGTCTTTAGTTTGTGGTATGCAGAATGGCATAAAATAGCAAGGGAAATGCCTGTGTAAGTACATTCTTGGACTTTTCAAACAAAAAAACAAACGGGAAAAGGCTTTACAGTCTAATATTTCAAAATCATCTTATTAAAAGAAACAAAGAGCCAAAATAAGGCATAATTAAATAGTAAAAAAGCAAAGTTCATTTTAATAAAGCCATCAACTTGAAAAATTAATTTGAGCTGCAAAGACAGGTAAGGAATCGTTTGTTCTTCAAAAGTATCTCATCTGCTACCGGTTAATTTAACACAGTTTCCTAACTAGACACCAAACCTGGGGAGTGGCCCATTCAAAGGACAGCGGCACTGAAAATATTTCCACACTCCGAACGAAAAGCACTGTATAAAGACTACTTTGGTGACTCAACAGAGAAGAAGAAATACTACTCGGAAATGAGCAAGTTTGCAAGAAGCAGCTAGTAAACAGTTAAAAACAAAGACAGATAAGGCCACAATTCTGCCCTCGATCACTGGAACAGATTTAAAGTGTGAGGCTGGGTTGGCTTACAGGAGAAGCTAGTGACTGGAGCAGATCTGAAGAGAAGGCTTATATAGAGAGAAGAATGCAGCCTGTGAGTAATTAAAAAGGCTTGCAGTAAGATAAAACCACAATAACTTTGATTTAACCACTAACGTGTTTTACAGATGACTTCCCCCTTGAAAACCGAGGAAAAGGTGATTGAGAGAGGTTAGCAATCGTATTCACAATGACATAGTATGAGCAAAAGGATGGGTGATGAAGACAGCAAAGCTCGGGGGACAACAACAACAAAAAAGGCTACTAATAAGATGTTTAAAAAGTCTTCCGATGACAATGTCTTCAAAATCGCCCAGGACACCAGAAAGACAATGTTCTGTCTGGAAACATTGCAGGAAGTTAGTTTTGCATTCATAAGGTACTTGTGGCTCCTGTTTTATGGGACAGTAAAAGCTTACCACATTCTAGAGGTAGTTTTTAACTCTAAGAAGGATGATTGTATTACTAGACTGTGTCCTATAAGTTAACACACAGGGTTCCTGTATTAAATGTAGCCCAGTGAGTTGGCCGCAATTTCTGAGAAACCGAACGAAGGCATAACCAAAGTGAGGGAAGGGAAGCAACGTGAAATCGGTGAGCCGAGCGTCCGAGGCCAACACACAACCCTGAATCCAACTAAATCTTAACTGAATGGAAAAGAAATGTTTTCTGAGTAGGAGACATTTGTGGAGACACTCAGTACTGGGGAAGAGAAGACAACGAAAGGCAGGAGAGATATGAAAAGATAAATTACATTTGCAGTTTTATAATCTCACAACTATCTGTTCTAAAAGTACTGTCTTCCAAGCTATTTTAGTTGGTCATCTAATAAAAGCATCTTGTTTTAAGGTTACAATGTTTTGACCTAGGCTACCAAAAAAAAAAAAAAAAGTAAACACATGCTTTTGCTGAGATTTTCCTCAATAAGGGCACCATCTACCAACTGGTAGCAAATACTTCTCATGATATATATATATATATTTTTTGTCATATGCCGACAAGGCAGAAAACACCCTGCTGAATGAAATCACTGGGAACGTTCCAAGTTCAAAATAATATGTTTAACTTACACATAATACAAGTTATGTACAAGATCAGGGAGTTGTGGGGGGGGCGGGGTACAGGTGGGGGAAGGGACCTGAACAAATCCTGAAACATGGAGATACATTTACGCATGGGAAAAGGGGAGATAACACTCCAAATACTATGTTCTGCGCCATTAATTCATTAAGGACTAAATGGCCACATTTAATTCCACCTCTTGGAATACCGCTATAAATACTTTTTTAAAAAAAAAAAGGAAAACAAGGAAGTAACTATGGACAGTGTCTGAGAACAGAGACGAAGTTAACGTACATTGCATGTATTGCAGGCAAGGCAGAGGCATTTTTTTTTTTAAAGCTTTTGCACAGACTTCATATAATCTTAAAAAAAAAATATGCGGGCCTTTACAAGATTTGACTTGCTGAAATCAAAACAATTTCGACTCATGAAAAGTCATTAAGACATCTGCTTAAAAAAAAAAAAAAAATAGTTCCAGCCTTAAATAAAAACAAAAACAAAAAACCCTGGAAGAATATGGTAATTAGATTAAACAAGCATGGTCAGGCTTGGAACTTCAATGTACTGAAGAGCAGAAGCTCAAAGAGGGGCAGGGAGGAAAACAACCTATTTGGTAACAAAGGTGTACTAGATACTGTGATATAAAAAAAAAAGGTATGGTGAAAATGTACCTTTTGCTAAAGCTTATGCAAGTTCCTTGGTCCGTAAAAACTATGTTAGATTTGTGTCTTCTAGGTTGATTAACTTTTATTCCAGCCACATCTCTATTTCTTGCCCATTTAAACAAAACCAAACAAAAGCCAACCAAACAAAAAGAACAGCTGGAAAAAAACACCGAATTCCAATAGTTTGTACATTTCCATGTTTTGCTTGTCTGTTTTACTGTGGCTTCTGCACGTCCAATCAGCACTTGTAGGTAATGGGGTTTTGGAACAGTATCACCTGGTATGAAAAGTTTTCCCAAGAAACCACAAAAGATGGTTCATTTTTTTTCCTTTTTCTTTCTCTCTCTCTTCTTTGTCACCATTTTGCCGCACTCAAGTCAGTTTCAGTCCTAGCAAAAAGACGGTAGTTAGGACACCACTGTTGCTGCAGAGGATGTGACACTGGTTGAATTTGTGCTGACGTTTGTGTAACCTCCCTCGCTGTTTGTGTTTGATTCATTAGGGGGCACTTGGCCTGAACTGGCTCGAAGGATGGCTCCCGCAGCACTGCAGTGTGGCCGTGGCCCTGGTTCTGGCGTGTAGGTAAAGGTAAGGCTGGTGGAATAAATGATCCCATCGTTACGGACCAAAGTTACTGGGACCTGGACTGGCTGTCGGACCCATCTCCAGCCTTCTCGGAATGCAGAAATGTCTGGGACAACACACAGCATGCTCTCTCCACATCTGCGGGGGGGGGGGGGGGGGGGGGGGACAAAAATCACTTAGAAGCCACGTACGTTTCACAACTGGAATGAACCTCATGTACCCACCCCCATCAAAAACTCCCGATGATGTAAGAAGTTTCATTAAGTACCTGTACATAGTTTCAGCTTCTACATCCCCAAACCACACTCGTAAATTTGGAGTGAAATTCTGTCCTGTAAGTTCAAGCATTGCTACATCACCACCGCCATTCAACTGAAAGTCACAGAAAATGAGAACAATGTTGAGAAAAATTTTCATTTTTCGTTGAAGTACACAGATCAGTTTTTCATTTGACTATGATTTGTGAAAAAAATGAATACAACTCTTATTTATTTATTTATTTTTAAAGATTTTATTTATTTATTTGACAGAGAGAGAGATAGCGAGAGCAGGAACACAAGCAGGGGGAGTGGGAGAGGGAGAAGCAGGCCCCCTGCCAAGCAGGAAGCCAGATGCGGGGCTCGATCCCAGGACCCTGGGATCATGACCTGAGCCGAAGGCAGACGCTTAATGACTGAGCCACCCAGGTGCCCAAAACTCTTCTTTTTAAATAACATGATTATAGGGGTGCCTGGGTGGCTCAGTCGGTTATGCATCTGCCTTGGGCTCAGGTCATGATCCCAGGGTCCTGGGATTGAGCCCCACAATCAGGTTCCCTGCTCAATGGGAAGCCTGCTTCTCCCTCTCCTACTCCCCCCCCCTACTTGTGTTCCCTCTCTCGCTGTCTCTGTCAAATAAATAAATAAAATCTTAAAACAACAACAAAAACACCCCAAAATAAAAGTCAACTTGTGAGTAAGTGGTCTTACCTGAAGACTTTCTACAACAGGCACAGGGGTGACTGGGGCAAGGACAGGGCCCATTCCCTCATAAAATGTATACTCCGCCTTATCCGTACTAATGATTGTCCAGGAAGCTCCATCATTTATCATCTCTTTATTTGGTTCTTTTGGGCATGGAGTGGCCTTATGAAGAAAGAATGTTTAGAAATCGAGTTTTATATACATTGCAGTATAAGACAATTTTAACAAAGTAGCACTCGTACACTGGAGTTAACAGGCAGAGAATTCAGTGCAAATTTATGAACTTCCAAACACGATGCTTTGCCAGTCCCTAAATAAACATAAACAGAATATTTAATTTGGCAACCTCACATTCAGCAGTTTTTATTATAATATGAAATACTCTGGTGACATATTAAAAATAATACCTTTCATAATGACCATTTGAGAGTACGCCAGTACCTGTGTAATTTCTTTAATAAAAGATGAGAATTCGTGATGTAAATAGCTAATTAAAACTCTTTATGGATCCCTAAGAAAGAAGCTAGGAACCCCTCAAGCTTAAAGAGCAGTTAGAAACTCATGCACTTTCAGCAGGAGGGAGCTGAGATGTGAACTGGCATTCCCCTACCCCTACCTTGAAACACCCAGACCGGTCCATCCGCTCCGGGCTGAGGAGAATGGCTGCACGTGGCCACCTCTCTGAAACAGGTCTCCAGATGTTGACAAATGAGTTTCACATGAAAGTATAATTATCCTATTAAATCATCTGTCCATGTCACAGATGTATTCATGAAAGACTTCTGAATGAATGTAGTCAAAAATCAGCTTACAAAACATCTCGTCATGACCATCTAGGAAGACCCCAATGTAAATCTGATAATTATGAACCCTCCCCCAAAATATATGTGTATCTATATACAGTGTCTTCACACAGCTTCAGTGGATTCACCAAACACTCAAAATCTACTTTTGAAAGATCTGAGGAACTTTTCGATTTCCCAGAACTAGATGTTAACTGTTTCTCCAAGAACATTTTTATCGTTTTGAGTTCTTCCTTGAGGTACGGTGACGGCCATGTCTCAGGATCATGTAGGTTAAAGAACCTTTGGACTTGAGATAAATATCTGAAAACAGCTTCATGTATTTGGGTACAATTAACATTAAATGAGAGTTTTAGGTTTCTGTATGCTGCTAACTGGAAGATAGTACATTTTTACCAATAATTTTAAAACGTACCTGAAACTGGATTATTCTTTCTTGAGAAAGGCACAAGTACATTCTTTCAGTATCCTTAAGGTAAAATGCACATTTATGGAGTTGTGACACAGGATCATCTGCATCCAGTAATGCGGTCTGCTTATCAACCTTCCTAATTATCTGTATTTCAATAATTAGAAAAAAAAAGATTATCACATATGGAGAAACATTTACAAACAATAAGGCGAGGTGTAAAAAATACTTTCACATGACAAGCACGGTAGAATGTGGAAGCTGTTACCTTCTTCCAAGAACACCTGAAAAACAGGGCGGGCAGATACTTGCTTTCCAGATCACTGCTTTTCAGACTTTGATGTGTATACAAATCATCTAGGGTTCTTCTTCTAATCCCAAAGATCTCATGGGGGCCTAACAGTCTGCATTTCTAACAAATTGACAGCTGATGTTAATTCTGTTGGCCAATGGACCATATTTTGTGCAGCAAATACAGCTGGCTTTTCCAATAATATACAATGACATCAAAGAAAAAACTGTCTCTAAAGATACTGTGAGTATGCTAGTCAGTGCAGTTCATCAGCTAACATATCTGTTTTAAAAACCTAAAATATCATTTTGCAGATTAGGAAATGGGCTCAGAGAAACCAGGTAACTTATTCATAATCACCTGGTTAGAAGCTGAAGGACCAGAGTGTGATTCCAGGGCTGGCTGGCTGCCTGCCCAGCCTGAACGCTATTTAGTAATTTTATAATTCAAGTATTTCACAAAACACATACAGATGTCTGAAAGAGAATCCTGTCAAGTCTGAGATGCCACTTAGGCCACAGAATGTAATCACTAGGTGTTTGATGATTATGAAGAAGATCACTCCCAAAAGCATATAAACATGTTATAGAACTATTTCTCATCTAAAATCAAAAGTAAAGAAAATCCCTCCTTGACTACGTGTCCCTCTTCCACCCTCTCCACTCCATTTCTTAGCTCCCCTTTATGGCAAACTCTTCTTCCACACTGTCTAATCTCCTGAAGTAACTCCAGCTTTTTGTCTCAAAGTCCCCACTACAATTGCCCTGGTCGGGGGCCACCAAGGACTTCCGGAGAGATGAATCCGTGGGTATCAGGAGGCACCTGTCCTCACCTTACTAGCTTTCTCAGAAGCACTGACACAGAACATCCTCCTTTTTGGGGAGAGCCCTGCTCTAACTGGCCTTCTCACTGGCCTTCAGACTGTCCCAGAGCCGAGTCCTCAGACCCCCTTCTCTTCTCTCCATCCTATTTCCTTTCTGTACAATTTAGAGGTTGGCAACTCCTAAAGTTGCATCTCTAGCCCTAACCTCTCTCCTCTGGCACGCAACTTGCATATTTAACTACCAACTCAACAGTTCCACTTAAGATGTTTAATAGGCTACCGCAATCTTCACCAAAACCCAGACTTTTGGGATGCCTGGGTGGCTCAGTAGGTTAAGCGTCTGCCTTCGGTTCAGGTCATGATTACAGGGCCCTGGGATTGAGTCCCGCATTGGGATCCTTACTCAGCAGGGAGCCTGCTTCTCCCTCTGTCTACAGCTCACCTTGCTTGTGCTCTCTCTCTTCTATCTGACAAATAGATAAAATCTTAAAAAAAAAAAAAAAATTAAAAAAACGCCAGATTTTTAATTTCCTCCTACAAGTGATCCTTCTCCAACTCACAGCTCAATAAATAGCACCACCATTCACTCAATCCAAAAACTTTGGAGTCACCCTAGACTCCCTTGTTTTCTCTTATACCCCATCATCCAATCTGTCAACAAATTCTATTACATCTCCTTTCAAATAAATCTGTCACCTCTCACCTTACCACTACAATCCTGGTCTAAGATGCCACCATCAACTCTTGCTTGAATGATGACAGAAGCCCAACCGCGGTCTCTCTGCTCCCACTGCTACACCCCATCCACGTTCTCCTCTTCACAGAGCAGCCGCAATTACCCTTCTAAACATAAACCAGCCACCATGCCCTGTTTAAAACCCTCCAGTGGCCTCCTATTATATGTAGATAATATCTCAATTCCTGCCTCCAGCCCTCCCCTGGCTTGGTCTACCATGGCGTCCTTACTATTTGTCTCACATTTCCATCTTAAGTTCTTTTTGCACTCATGCTGTCTGAAATGCTCTTCACAGTTTGTGGTCTCTGTTCAAATATCTCCACTACAAAGATTTCTCTGACCCCTGGAAGCACTCCCACAAGTCTCACTTTATCCTTTTTTAGCTTATTTTCTTTTCATTTGTTTTAACCTTTAATACATTAATATGGGTATTTCTTTAGCTGATTTTTTGTCCATCTCCCTAACAAAATGTAAGCTCCATGAGGACAGAAAGCCTGTCTTGCTCACCAATGTATCTCCAGTGTCTAGACAGTGGCTGGCACATGGAAGGTTCAGGAGTATTTGCAGGATGCATGTATATATGTAGGACTGTAATACTTTGCTCCACAATGAACATCCTTAATAGTAACTACTCAGTTTTATGAGGATTAAATCAATATATGTGAAAGTACTTAGAACTGTACTATTAATATCATGCAATACTGTTGGCTTTACTACTTTACATCTCAATATTCAAAGATTTTTAACTAAGCAAAGCCACAGTTGTATAAAAGTCCCAATCTTTAAAGTTAACTTTTCTCACGTTTACATTTTTTAGCTCTACAGTTATTAGTCAGAATATTTGCCATTCTACTAACACCATGCCAATTTTTGAGTTTAAAGGGAAACAGTACACTTTTAGCAATTATAACTTCTAACATAGTCTGGGAGACTGACTAAACTCAAGCAATATGTTTCAATTCAATGCTAAAGTCTTCAAGCTACATTTAAATTTGATGAGGTTTGGACTTTAGAGAAATAACTGATTTTTGAATGATGTAAGTCTAGAGCTTCTAGGTCTATAGCACTGACTCCTGCTTCCCCATCACATGAGAGTCATGGTTTGTCTAGAGTACCGTTATTCATGTACTCCACTGTTTCTCCACTAGCTAATAAACACATTGAGAACATGAGCCATGTTTGGTTCAATTTTATTCCCCACAAGAGTTCTTTGGACACAGACACTGCTGAATGACCTCTCACCAATAAGGAAACCAAAGATGTTCACTAGTATTTGGCATCAAAAACTTGCTTTGGTCATTTCTAAGTATTTTTTTTTAAAGAGTTTTTTTTTTTTTTAAAGATTTTATTTATTTATTTGACAGAGAGAGAGAGAGCTAGAGAGGGAACACAAGCAGGGGGAGTGAGAGAGGGAGAAGTAGGCTCCCTGCCGAGCAGGGAGCCCGACACGGGGCTGGATCCCAGGATTCCAGGATCCCAACCTGAGCCGAAGGCAGCCACTTAACGACTGAGCCACCCAGCCACCCCTGGTCATTTCTAATTATTGAGAAGAGGAAAGAAATCTGATAACAGGTAGTGCAAACACTTTAACTTAAGGTATGTGTCTGGTGAATTCTACATTCATAAAACATCAGGGATTACTCCAACTGGGGTTCTCTCCTCCATGCTGGCTTTGTAGCTTGTTGGTACAATATTTACCATATTTCTGAGATAAACTGGATATACAGCTCAACACTGTGTCCGCCAACTTGACCTTGAATCAGGGCTACTCATAAATCCCCTCCATCTTAACTGAACTGTACTCTGTTTCAGAAAAGGAAGGGGAACATAAAGGAGGGAGTATAAGGGGCTTTTGCTTTCATTTTGCTAAGAAATGCAGTTTTTACAGTTTCAAAACCATCCTAGTGAACAAAAAGCCCTAAACACCATGCCTCTCTGAGTATGAAATGACAATTTAATTTTCAATAAATCTATCTTCTTGTAGGAGGGTAAACTAATAAAAACTAAGCTTATATTTTTAAAGAAGTAAGAACTTCTATGCTTCTGAGAACTTGGTCCTGTGGTGGGACAGAGCAGGTACCACAGAAAATGACGACAGAGTATCTGTATTAGTTAAGAAAGGAAATCATAATTATTTAGTGCCCTCTATCGAACATGTTCAGATATACAACCAAAAAGGAAAACTCCACCAAAATTAGAGATACTAGTGTAACAGAAAGTCAGTAAGAATGCATTCATAAAAACACAATAAAGTGGGATATAACTGTGAATAATGAATAGCAGTGATTACTGATACATCTTCTTAAATTAAAAAGCATGAAATTGAAGTGTATTTTTACATTTGCATGCTGTGTCTTTTATTTTTCCTACACACAACTAAAGCCGAAGCAGAGCCGTACCAGCCTGGGGAGCGCCATGCCCGTAACAGAGCACACAAGTTTGACGGTCTGTCCGTAGTGGATGTAGCCATCGCGGACTGTGAATTCTTCTCCTTCTGATTCATCATCATCCACTGCATTGCAGGGAAAAAAGAGGCTGAATTATTACCTTGTAGAGTTCATTAATCTACTTAGGAAAACAACAAAACTTAATAGAGCTGTATATCTTACTATCAAAGAATAACAGTTTCACACTAAAAACATCAAATACACATTTTCGTACTCACAGAGATGAATGTAAAATGCTCCCCACTGCTGAGAACTGGCATGGAAATTACCTCCTTCTACATGCAAGTATCTGGTACTAACTGTCTGGGATCGAAGTCGATTAAACAGAGCCACCTTTGTTCCTGAGGCAATGCATACTGCAAAGAAAAAATAGCTTCTGTTTACGTGATTGAGGGGAAGGGACCTGTACTTGGCAAGTTATGATTATTCTTTATTATAACTTAATAATTAACAGATCGTGCTAACAAATTGATGTCCTAAAAAAAAAAAAGTCAAGGTAACTCTCATTAATAATGTCACACTAAAGATATAAAGTATGTCCATAAAAATAATTTTTAAATGAGAGCTACACAGTATGTTTCATGCAGTGCTGTTCATTAAAGGGAAATTATTTTTTAAATAATAAATATCCAGCTGTAGGAACTTGATTAAATAAATTATATCATTTACCTATTTAAATAATGTGTATCTAAATGCACTTGATAAAGAAAATATCTCCCTAGAAGACCACTGAATGGAAAAGCAGATGATAAAAGCCTCCGTATACTGTGGTTCCCTTAGGTGTATACACATGTACATGTACACACACACATTTATGGGATTACACGTGTCTCTCCATGTGCTCACATCCAATCCTATGGAATGTATTCACAGAGAGGGGTCTAGGAGGAGGTTTACCAAGTTGATGTCAACTGCCTTTGTGATTTTAGAGATTCTGATTATTTCTAAATACCCTGAAGTATAGTGGTATGTGAAATTTCTTGGAAACAAAACAAAACAAAACACGTCTATGTAAGCAGGAAAATATTCTGGAAGTGAAATATGTTCTTTGCCAATAAGAAACTTATGATCAATAGAAAAAGTCAGAGGTTAAATAAAATCCAGTAATTTGAATTAGAAATAGTCTGAATACATGACATTAGCAAGAATACTCTATCACTACAAAGTAAGCTTTGTCCTCTAGCAACAACAAAAAACCCCAAAGAACAACAAATTTAAATCTGACCAAGCTTTTAAGTTAAACCTGACCAAACTTTACAGACAGGTTCCTCTGAGCCCTGTTTTCAAGTAATCCTCTTCCTTGGGCCCAGTAATTGGCCTGCCTAGCCAGTTACTCCAAGAACCCAAGTTCCCCATCTCCCACCCTGTACATCTGATCACCTAGGCCAGGCTTTAGCAAAAAGCCTCTTAAGCTGGCTCCTCTAGAACCCCCCTACGCTTAATGTTTCCTCTTAGTAATTTTCTACCCACTGACCCTCCCCTCACTCTGCTCCTTGATTATAAATCCTGACTTGTCCTTGATGTATTTGGAATTGAGTTCTACACTGAAGCCTCTTTTCCCTACTGTGATAATACTGAACAAAATCCATCTTTACCACTTTTAACTAGTGTCCAGTTCTAGTGTGTTTCTCTCTGACACTACCAATGTACAAAATACATTAAACTACACCAAGGAAATGAAGTTAACAAAATCCAGTATGTGGAAAGCTCTCAGAGCCAAATTACTCAGTTTCCTGAATAAGCACATTAAAAAGAGAGAGAGAGATGAAGAGGGAATCCACAGATAAAAATACTCAAGGACGTGTCAACACAATATGTATTCTATATTATATATATATAAATTATATAAAAATTATATAAATTATATCTGGTGGAGATTAAATTTGAATTATTCAAGCAAAATACTTAAAAAATGACATTTTAGACAATTTTAATTTGATCAACTGACTAGACATTTGATGAGATGAAGAAATTATTTCTTTTTTTATTTTAAAGATTTTATTTATTTGACAGAGAGAGAGCACAAGCAGGTGGAGCGGCAGGCAGAGGGAGAGGGAGGGGAGAAGCAGGATTCCTGCTGAGCAGAGAGCCCGATGTGGGGCTTGATCCCAGGACCCTGGGATCATGACCTGAGCCCAAGGCAGACGCTTAACCGACTAAGCCACCCAGGTGCCCCAAGATGAAGAAATTATTTCTTTTTATAGTTGTTTCAATAACATATTTTGTTTGTACGTGATCATGGTATTGTAACTATATTAAAAAAAACAAGAGCCCCTATCTTTAGAGATACATATTTGCATTTTTGCATATTTGCAGAGATACATATTGCATTTTTAGGTATACTGATGTTTAAAAAGAAAGCTATCTGTTAAGAATCACTACTGTAGAAACGGTGGTTGAAAGAACAGGATATCTGAGATTTCCATTAAAATATTCCAGCCGTCAAAAGAAGGAAGAGGCCATGGAAATAATGAAACCGAATTGGCAAAACCTGTTGAGGCCAGGTGCATGGTCACCATGGTAAAAGGGAGAAAGTAGTGTAAGTTTGAAAGTTTTCATCATAAAGAGTTAAAAATAAAGAAAGAAAATGGGGTGTAGGGGTTGAAATGCATACTTTAATCAGACAGCACTTATCTTTGGTAGTCTAAAAATCTGCTCATAAGACAGGAGTCTTTACCAGAGCAACCATGTTAAAAATTTTGTTTCGGTTTGCAGGATGGCCTTCCAAAGCCCGTTTGGGAATATTGTCTCTCAAAGAGGAGCTTTTGACATTCTTTGCGGATCAATTCTCCGTGGAATGTGAATGAGAACATCTAGCATCACTGGCCCAACACACCCAATGCCACCTTCAATCACTCCCTGCAGTCAGTGACAGCAAAAGGAAAAAAACCTCCCATTTTTCCATATGTGCCTGGAGAGCAGTGAAGAACCCAGTCTGATTGGGAACCATTTCCCTAGACCAGGTCTTGTTCATTTCAATTAAAAAAAAAAAAAAAAGGAAGCCCATAAAGTGGCAATAATAAGCGAGTGTGACCGTTTCAGATCAAGTGAGGGCCACAAAAACATTAGTAAAAAATGAACTTGCTGGGGCACCTGGGTGGCTCAGTTGTTAAAGAGTCTGCCTTCGGCTCAGGTCATGATCCCAGGGTCCTGGGATCGAGCCCCCCATCAGCTCGGCGGGAAGCCTGCTTCTCCCTCTCCCACTCCCCCGCTGCTTGTGTTCCCCCTTTTGCTGTGTCTCTCTCTGTCAAATAAATAAATAAAATCTTAAAAAAAAAAGTGAACTTGCTATCAAAAAGTGATTCTCAATTAAAAAAATAGCTGTATCTGTCTTATTAATTTACGATGGAAATTGGTGGCAAAAAGAAAACTCAAGCATACATACAGTCAGCATTTTTCAATGACTGCTTCTTTTTGGAAGGTTTGGAAATGACTTTTATCCGCTTGCTGAGGAACACACCGATGTCATCGCTGTTGCCGTAGAACATCTTTACAGATAACATGAAGTGCTTTCTCTTGTCTGAATCAGATATGTACAATGTTTTGGCTGTGCAATAGTTCTGTGAAAGAAAAGGAAAGTTTCAAGAGCACCAAAACCTTGTTGGTTATGTACTTACAGCTCAGTATGGCCACGGCTAAGTTTTCAATGAATGAATTCAATGAATAACTGATAAAACCAACTGTAACAATTACTGAAAGACAAAGTACAGGCGTCTTTATCAAGGCTATAAAATACTAATGTTGTGATCCATTTTACCCTAAGATTGCTTTAAAACACAGTTTTTTCTTGTTTAATATAGCCTTATGCCTACATCACAGAATTACCAATGCTACAGCAAATATTTAGAATAGAATTTTACAGTTAAAATAGTCCATGACTGTATTTCTGCAAAGAAAACATATAAATAAGGCTATCAGAATTCAACAAAATTAAAATATTTTAGCAGTGGTCCTTTTGAAAACAGTGCATATAGTGTTTTTCTTTATACAGCTGAACACTAGAGCAACCACCTATAAGTCTGATGAAAACTATGCTAGACCAACTGGATAATTATAAAATAGTTTATGCCAGAAAGGAGTATTAAAAAAATGGCTGACTTTGCCCAATGGGATAATTCATATTATATCATCAAAAGAACTGGACTGAGGGATGCATGGCTGGCTCAGTCAGAGGAGCATGCAACTCTTGATCTCAGGGTCATGAGTTCAAGCCCCTCATTGTGGGCAGTGTTTACTCAAAAAAAGAACTGGACTGAAAGGTAACAGAAAATAAATGCAGCAAGTTATTATGCCAGTTTACCAGAAAATACATTCTGGTAACTGAAAAGATAGAATTACAGAGGTATAGCACTGGCAAAACAGGAAAGACACTCTCAATGCTCCTATCTCAAATATATGTGACAATTCTAAACTCTTTCCTATTCCCCTAATCCCTATGAATTAGGCAAGGAACTAAATTATTGATCTCTTTTTCCAGATTGGGTAAATGATGCTTAAAACACAGCTTAGGTATTTAAAATCAATGTTAGTATTTTTTAAAAGATCAATGCTCTACCTTAAAATTAGGCTAAACAAGTTTCTTTGACAACCTCTGTTGTGCGTTTCTTTTAAAAATCAGGAAAAACGCCACTCATTTACGAAATAGCTAATGTAGTCTAGGTTTTAAATTTTTTAAATTGTAATCATGGGCAATTTTAGTAGCAGAACAAAAATAATGCCGCAGCTTATTTCATTTCTCAATAGCAAAGTTATGTAAGAAACTGTAGTTGCCATGTGAATATTTTACACTCAATTAAGTTTTCCTAAATTCAGAAGTGTGGTAAAGCTTTGAGAAGCTTTGTTCTGCAGAAGACAAAATTAAGATAAAGTTAACAGTAGTAAAAAGAAAAATAAAAACAACAGTACTTCACACTCACGCAGCTCCTTCTACTCAGGGATCTCCAAGCATTCAGAGATGCTGTGGCGGGACTTACCGCTCTGCCATACAATAAGAAGCACTGAAGGTCAGATTAAGCCTAAACTATGGAATTGTTCTGTACCATAAAAGACAAAGTCTAGGGGCGCCTGGGTGGCTCAGTTGGTTAAGCGACTGCCTTCGGCTCAGGTCATGATCTTGGAGTCCCTGGATCGAGTCCCGCATCAGGCTCCCTTGCTTGTCAGGGAGTCTGCTTCTCCCTCTGACCCTCCCCCCTCTCATGTGCTTTCTCTCTCTCTCATTCTCTCTCAAATAAATAAATAAAATCTTTAAAAAAAAAAAAAAAAGACAAAGTCTAGGAAAATGGGTATCAACATACTAAAGCAGACAGTTACAGGGAACAAAAATGAAATGTGTACTTAAATGAAGACAATTAAATTCTCATGGGAAAAAGACTTTCACACAAAGGGTTTTATTTTGTTTAGAAAAAGCACACGCACATATATCCCTTTGAAAAAAAGGAAAACGTATCCCTATTTTTTACAGAAGTGAGTCTTAATCCCCCAAAAAATAATCATACCTGGGACAACTGTACTAGAACCATTATTTTTTTTTAAAAAAACTGTAAGACCACCGACCACAAGCTACTCAAATTCCATTAAAAAAAAAAGGTAAAAAGTCACTACTCAGAAAAAGTATTACAGCATTAAGAAAATAAATTAATAAAGTTTAAAGTTACATTCATCATACTAAAAGGCTAGATTACCTAAACAAAATTCTAGAATAGAAAACGGCATAAAATAAACCTTTCTATAAATAATAAACAATTTAACTTAAGAACAACTCTTTCAAGACGAGATCTTCAGGCCACAGTAATAACATGTGCCCTGAAATGAGAAATACCAGATATAATACTGCAAAAGTACTGTAGAAATATGTGAATTATATAAATAGTGCTAGCAAGAGAGGTGTAGGGGATGTAATTTTTGAAAATAAGAAAAACACAAGCGGGCTAAGTAGGGATTAATTCATCTTGTATAGCTTACCTAGTTCCAACTATGTAAGATATAAAATTGAGGAAATGAGTATTTAACAAATTTAAAACATCATTAGGTAAAATCTCAGATCCAAAATATTATCAACATAGAGTCAAATGTCATAACCATAAGAAGGGCTACATATACTAGAACTTTACTGTAATGAGTATTAAGTACAAATACCCAAGAGTGCAAAACAAATATCCCTTCTTTTTGAATAGTGACTAAACTGAACCATTCAATGAGCAGACTATTGAAAGAAAAGAGTATTATCTTAAATGCACTGAGGTGAAGTGAGACAGGCAAGAGCAAAGGGCCCCTCTCTGAAGCTCAGCATCGCGCTGCTCAGGCCATCTTTGCCTACGTAGGTCCACACCTACCATGTTCTTACACCTTTAGGCTCCAAGCACATATGATGTTACTTCCACCTGGAATGCCTTCTGCTGACTCTCAACAAGTCTTACTTTATATAAAGTAAGACTTCTCTAATAGCATTTTTCATTAAAACTAATAATATTAACAAGTAAATCTGGCTTATAGACATTATACTACCCCATTAGTAGATGCTTTAAATACTAGTTAATACTCAAGCTTTCAGGTATTCTTTTTGTCTTGTGTGAATTTTTAGGGCTTGGGGAAAGTACATAATGGTGTAAGTTGAAGAAAGATATACTAAGCCATGATGCTGGGAAAAGCAAGTGGGGATGCTGTTTGCTTGGTATTAATTCCCTTAAAATGCTGGAAGCTGGAATTGGTTAAAGCAGGCAATGAAATTCAGTTAACAGTTAAATACGCTGGTAGCTACAATCCCTGGCTTCTCACTACCTACCTAAGTAGTCAATTCATAGTACCAAGTGTCTAAATGTACAGCTTGGAGACGTAACTCTGAGACTTTCTGCAGGACAGGAAAACAGGTGAGACAGAGCTAAGGCCTATCAGATCAGCCTACCACTTAAAAATATCCTTTACTTTGGCTCAAGGGTCATAATTTAGAAATATTTCTTACTGCTCTATTTTCTTTTAAAATGAAACCACCTTTATTGTGATAAGTTTTACTGAAAATCTAATTAAAAAATACATAGTTGACAAGCCTGACTGATAAAAATTATAAAGATACAAATGTCATAAAAATATTTGAAGAAGGCTGTTATTAAGGCTTCTTGGTGCAGATTCTGTGTATTATCTGTAAATGACTAAGATTGAACTGCAGTGTACAAACCTCCTAGCTCATCACCTTCAATGTTACCTGCCAGCCCCCATCCCTACTGCCAACTGCAACATAGCAAACACTAAGATACTCAGTAAGGATTTACTGAATGAGGAAATATCTTTTTATGTACTATTTTAAGACATTCATGTGATCGTTGAGAACTAAACATTTTTCAAATTTTAATATCAAGGGAAAACAAAATAATAGTTAAATGCTAAGTCAATAAGAACTATTTTTGAATACTAAAGGTACAGACTGAAATGATTACGTTCTAATTTCATAAAATACAATTAGTAAAACTAATATATAAATTCCATTCCCTAACAAATTAATCAAAGAAAATTCCTAAAAGTCTTGAGTAAAGCTGATTGTGGCTGTTCTTGTCTATTGTAGTTTTGCTTCACACAGAAGCTAAGTAAAACATTTACGATCTTTATAACCCAGGTAAATACTTCTAAGAATTTATCTCTATCACTTTGCTTCTAGTATAAGAGTAAGATTAAGAGAGAGTAAAATATTACTGAACTATGTATTTTCACTGTTTATTGAATATCATGTCCCCCCTGTCAGTCACATGACAGATTAGCCTCCTAAATTTATTATTGGCTTCTAATGGAAACCTGATTCATAGCCTGCTAAAACTGCTCCCAATCTGAGGAAGCTTACTATGTGCCACCTTTAGATGTCCACAGCTCATGACTAGACCACAGCTATTTGACAAGTTTATCTCTGGTGGGTAGGGCTGGGTGTGTCTTGGGGGGGGGGGGGGCGGTGTTCAGAAAATTGCTACCAAAAGAGATAAAAGAAAAAAAAAGCATCAGCACAAAAACAAATAAGCTGGTACCATGGTGCCCTTTAAGAGAACCAACAGTTTTAATTTACCTTTCCTTCCAAGTTCAGCTGCTGCATTTCTTGGTCACTATTTCCTATTCCAATAAATGCACATGGTTGAGACTCTTGTTCAGAACAACCATCTCGTTCCATTTGTTCTTTTTTTTTCTTCCATCCACTGCCCATAAGATACACACAAGGAGGAGGGCAAAAAAACCTGAAACAATATACACACCACAAAAATACAAAAACAATGCAATTAGATTCAAGAAAGCATTTTTCTTCAAACATATGAATACAAAATTATACTGAAATGCATTAAGTAATCTCCTAAAGAAACATTTTGGTGAAGCCTTCTGTAATGCAAATAGTCATGTACAGAGCATGGAAATCAAGGCTTTCACAAAGACTACACTTGTTCAGGGCAGGTTCGTCTATCCTAGAATTATGCATTCAGTTACATCAGATACTTTTTAGAGCAGGGAGTATTAAATTTTCACGGAGCCCAGAATTCTGAACTATTGGAATTCAGCAAATCCAACAATGTCTAAAAGGTTATAGAAGATGATACACCAAAGCAGAATCTACAATTATTAATTAAGATCTACTTAAAATGACATATTATTCATTGATGACGGTGGTTTTTTTTTTTTTTTTTGAAGATTTTATTTATTTATTTGACAGAGAGAGACACAGCGAGAGAGGGAACACAAGCAGGGGGAGTGCGAGAGGGAGAAGCAGGCTTCCCACTGAGCAGGGAGCCCGATGCGAAGGGATGTTGGGATCATGACCTGAGCCAAAGGCAGACACTTAATGACTGAGCCACCCAGGCGCCCCAATTGATGACATTGTTATGGCTATTATACTTTATTTGGTAATTAACCTGGAAAAAAGATTTAGAACAATATCCAAAGTAGAAACTTTCAAAATATTAATAAAAGTAGAAGAATTACAAGCAAAATGGACAACTGGATTCCTATGTGTTATATATTACACCCTGAACACCTGGTACAAGTGGATGACTGAAAGAACAATGCATTGTACCCTTTCACCTCACAGATTACCAACGGATTTGTTTTGCTAGCTGCTGAAAACCTGCCTTCAAAAATTCTTCCCACCTAGAATAACTTCCTTATACGGTTGACCCTTGAACATTATGGGGGTTAGGGGTGCCAACTCCGTATGGAGTCAAAAAATCCATGTCTAATTTTTGACTCCCCCCAAATTAATAGCCTACTGTTGACCAGGAAGCCTTACCATTAACATAAACAGTCAACACATATTTGTATGTTGTATGTACTATATACTGTATTCTTACAATAAAGCTAGACAAAATACTACTAAGAAAATAAAAAAAATACATTTGTAATACTATACTGTATTAAGTGAAAAAAATCTGCACGTAAGAAGAGCCTGCAGATGGAACCAATGTCATGCAAGAGTCAACTGCTATCTCCTCTCTAGCAACTACGAAGTATCTATTTCGGGGTGCATGGTCGGTTGGGCGTCTGCCTTCGGCTCAGGTCATGATCCCAACATCCCTGCGTCGGGCTCCCTGTTCAGCGGGGAGCCTGCTTCTCCCTCTCCCTGTCTGCTGCTCTGCCTACTTGTGCTTTCCCTCTCTCTGTTAAATAAATAAATAAAATCTTAAAAAAAAAAAAAGAAATATCTACTATTTCAAAACCTAGCTCAAGCCCCTTATTTTACAGTTCAGACCATCAATCTAGTCCTTATGGAGGGCATAATCTGCTTTTGCTCAATTATACACAGTGGTTTATGCATACTTTAAAACATTTACACCATGTCTCATCAAGGGGCCTGAAAACCCAAATACCCTCTCAAATAGTAGCCAGGTAAGTAATTTAGTGGGTGAGGCAGGTGTACAATAAATAAGTCGGAATATCCTTTAATTACTCCAAGAAGTAGGTTCCCTCCTTTCTTTCTTGAAACGCACAGCCCTCATGGTAATTCCCACTTTTTGTACAGTTATGAGTAAAGGAAAATTTTTCTTAATTCTTTTAAGCCTACTGTAAGAAAAAGAAGAACTTAAATGCAATGACAATCAGCCCCTGATGTGTCACTCTAATGATAACAAGGCACAACAGAGAATAGCAAGCCGGTGAGTACACACCCTCTCAATCACTTTGCTGAACTACCTGCATGTGGGCCTAGTGTTGGGCCCATCCTCCAATTGTTCAACAAAGGCTTGAAATCAAATTTTAGATGAAATTCCTAATTTTAAAATTTAGCGACTAATTCATGCTTTTTAACACTTTGTAGGCCAACAGCACACAGGCTTAAGAAAACGACAACAACAAATAAATGTGTACACGTGCCTACTTGTGCGTATGTAACACACGAACAACACCAGGCTGGATTTGGCCTCAGCCCTTCCTAAAAGTAGTTAGTATCTACTTCTTGTTTGCTCCCCGCCTTAGCACCTACTACAATATTGACTGAATTGAATCAAAATTATATAACATCTACTTTTTGCTCAACTCTAAAAGACCACTTTAGGAGCAATTTATATTCATTTATAAGAAGTGAGCTGGATTTATGTAATATTAATTAATTCATCAAATTATTATACCCCTAGCCTGTACCCCTAGTGTACCAGGCACTGTGAATATAGTAGGAAAAAAAAGACAAAAATTCCTGTCTTGATGGAATTCACACTCTTAATAGAACTAAAAAAAACCCAAAAACATAAATGAGTAAAATGGCTTCTATATTCTGTTAGCTGATGATAAATACTAAGGGAAAAAATAAAGCAAATAAAGGGTACTTAAAATGTAGACGACCTGGGTGGCCAGGCAAAGCTTCCTTAAAAAGGTGACCCTGAGTCACAACCTGAAGCCATGGGTAGCTGGGGTAGGAGCATTTCAGCTGAGGGAAGAGCAAGTGGAAAGGCTCTAAAGTAGGAAGGACTAAAGTGGACTCTGTCTAAACAAACACAGACCAGCGTGGCTGGAGTTGAGAATAGAAGATGAAGCCTAGATAATGGGGAAGTAGACCGAGTAGGCCCTGGGGAGTCAAGGTGAGTAAGGAGGGAAGCCTCTGGAGTCTTCCCATATTTATCTAAACCAATAAAAAGGAAGCAGAGCAGCTTTCATGCCTGCATACTCTCACTGTGGCCATGGACACAGAGGTCACAGCTGAGGTAGTGGGCTCAGCTCCAGGTCACTCCAAGTTTGGAGGGATGCCTGGATCAGCCAGCCTAGTTCTGGAGTTGGATCAATTCAAGTCTACACCAGGGATCTTTCTGGCCTCTAACCCTGGGAGCCACCTAATGCTTACCATGGCACAGCCTCAAATACCTAGCTGGCACACTACTGGGAGGTTGAGAAGGCATCAATTTAGGAAACTTGTCTCCTATTAGTGTTTTCTACTGAACACTGATATTAAGATTCCTTAGTAAACTGGTATACCAGCTATAAAATTCAAAGAGCGGTGCTTTAGTAGAATGTACCAGAAGTGGGAGTCAAATCTCAGCAAGTTATCACAAAAGATGCTTTTATTTCACATCTGAAAAATATAAAAAGGGCTAAAGCTGTACAAGATTGGGTAGTGCTGGTTTTCTCAAGAGTACTGTGATAAAATGGCATAAGCAAGGTATAAAATTAGGCTGGCAAGCTATTCTTTATCACTTAAAACTCAGACCAAGATTCTATATTGAAAGTGCTTTCCAATCATGCAATAAATAAGAAAAACGAAGAAGACTCTTTGCAAATGCCTCTGAACTAGCCTTGTTTTTTAATCAACTCTACAATTCAAAAGTCATGATATAAGAAAACAGCGAATCTAATACAGTCTAAACAGACTATTTCTATATAATGCATTGATGAAATCATATTTTAACACCCCAATATTGCCATCCCCTTGGAAATAGCTAATGAGTCAGGCTTGCATTTCCACAGACTTCAGTAGTAACCTCATCAAACAGAAGATAAACATACAACAAAAGAACACAGACAAAAGAAATTAAAGGGAGTGAGGATAAAAAAAAAAGGCCACCTAATTAACAGAAGAAAAATTATAATACGCCTTATAATGCCGTGTGCAATCCATGATTTTTTGAATGTGGGCAACTGGTGAATACGTACCAAACAGTGAAAAGTTTGACCAACAAGTGGTCAGCTCGCAGAGTTTAGCAGCTGCTCTGAAAGAATATGCTACAAAACAATGTGCCTTGATTTTCTAGTATTTCCTACAGCTCTTATCTAGCAACTATGACAAACAATGTTTTTTTCCTGCCACTTGGTGGCAATATGCACACATTTACAATGTTATTCATTTCCTAGTTTAAAAAGTCCATCTTAAATTATTTTCAGAGAATGATTCAACAACTTTTTCCTCAAACCCTAAGATGAGTTCTGGAAAATACCTTACAGATTCAAAGAAGCCTTTTTATTCAGCCTAATACACAAAATAGGTTAGGTTAGACAAAATCCAAACATCATTTACGTTATCTGACCTTTGCAGAATCATTATCCTTTGATGATTATTCAATCCAAAAGCACCAAAATAGAAACCGTTTTGCACACCACAGTTACCTCAATTAACACACATTCTCAGTATGACTTCAGGAGCATCACCTCGTTGTCTACACGGCTTTACTGTCGCCTCAACAGTATCTCTACCACCTTCACTACTGCTTAATGACTTCCGTTGACACAAAGTTGAAGCAATACTAATACGTCAACTGTAGTTTCCCCGTCTTTATTGAAAATTTTCCTCTAGACAAAATAATCTTTTTAAAAGTCTATTTTTTTTAACCTAGAATAACCTTCTTTAATGAAAAAGTAAAACTAATCACTAACATGAGTGGGATAACAGATGTCCAAAAAGATAAATATTTGTTATTAGGCACCAAAGTTAATACCAAGGACAAGTTAAAATTTTAGGACAAATTTTCCTGACCTAGCATTTCTAGCATCATTCTCTGGACTTATTTTATATGCCAAGAAGACTGCAGTCATGTCCCCAGGTTACCTTGTGCCTAATGCCTTAGCGGCTTTTCAGAAAGGCCTGAATCTTTCTTTCCACCACGTGCGCCACCCGTGAGTAACTGGCCAGGCTTCATCCAGAACGCTGGACCTCCCGAGCAGTCCCTTACTACTGATCCTTTTTAAAAATCAAGTAATTTTAACAGGTTTCCACCTTCGTATGTAAAACAAATACACGTCTACTCTGAAAATTTAATAATACAAATATATAAAAAATACAGGAAAGTAGTTACTCTGGCCTTTCCATCATTATTTCTTCAGTCTTTGGAAGCTGGAAGCTTAGATTCTTCAAGCTCTCCTTTATCTGCTGTTTTAGATAGGCCAGGCCAGACCCAAATAGAGAGGAAGTGAAAACGAAGGCAATCACAACAAAGGATAACCTTTAAATCACCTACTCAAGAAGCCACTATAGCTTTGTACTCATTTTCAACAGTAACTAACAAGAGGAACCTTATTTAGACTTAGGCATAACTCTTTAAGTAGCTGTTCCTTTCTGCTTTCCCTGCAGGGCCTCAGTTACTCAGTATTAAATGACACAATGACTTCCAAAATTCCCAGTCAAGATTCTTTTGTATAGTACCTGGCACCTAATTTCCTAACCAAAATAAAGAAAAAATGAATTAATGAATGAATCCAGCTATACCAAAATGCACCTTCAAAAATCCAGAGAAAGAACAGCCTCGCTGCAATAAACGCACATCTATTCCTATTTCCATCAGATGCAGCCCAGGCTCATGGAGCTGATGGTAAAGGAACGATCTGGGGCAAACTTTGTGTTCTTTAGGCATCTTTACCTCCTTCATCTTCAAGCCTTACTGTACGTGACCAGCACTCAGACACAAAATGGAAAGCTATGAAAATTAGGGCAATAAAAAGAATATGAAATTTGGAGTTATAGTCCCAGGGGTTCTAATCCTGGCTCCATCGATTCCTAAACTAAGATGAACGTGGGCATATTTAAAGTTTCTGATCTTTAGTTTCCTCACTAAGAAAATGAGGATTGTAACATACTGATTTTACAAGATTATTCTGAGGATTAAAATTTTAAAATATCTGTAAGGCATTCCCAGTCTGGTCCAGAAACACTGGTGAAGTGTTTCTTCTTCAGGTTTATTATGAGGTGCATGGCTGGCCTACTAACTCATCAAATATTAAGGGTGTTTACTTGCTCTGTTTCTACAACAATCTGCTCTGCACACACATTCAATTTCATTTTATATATATATATATATATATATATATATATATATATATATAAATGAATATCCAGTATTGACTTCATAAAAAAAAAAGGAGCCACTATCTTGACTTGACTCTATGCCTCAAACTGTAGATACTAACTTCTTCCCATATTTAATTCTAAATCAGATGGCTAAGTTTTATTAGTAAATTAAGATAAAATAATCAGAAGTTTAGTAAGCTTCAATAATGGTAAGAAAGAACACTTTGGCAGTATGAGTCCTAAATATTGCTTGAATTTGCTCATCCTATTTGAGGATAAAGTTATTAATTACACAGCTTCACCATCACCTCAGCTTGGATTGAGAGGGCTTTAAGAAAGAGACCTCTTAACTTTCTTCCAGCATAGACATTAGTCACATAGTTACATCTCGCTCCTCTTATGCATTATGCTAAGTTTTCCTTTATCTCACAAACTCTAAAATACCAGTCATCCCTTTCAACCCAATATCCAAACCTGAATTTTCATTCCTTCTCTCACTTCAGTTTGGGCTTTTCTGGCCAATCCAAAAAATCTTTCATCTTCCCCCACAAGCAGCCTTTGTCCACGAAATGCTTAACACAGTCTCAAAGAAGTCCCAAAGACAAGAAAATCCAGCAACCAAATGAAAAAAACAAACAGCAAAAGTCCCAAATGCTGAAATTCATAAGATACTGCAGCAAACACTAAATATGAAGATCACTTTGTTATAGTTTAATTCTGCGAATATGACTTCTAGGTTATTTCTGTAGTGTCTACATTATGAGTACAAACTGAGTACCAACTCAGTGTTGCTATTTTTCTTTTTTTTTTTTTAAAGATTTTATTTATTTATTTGAGACAGAGAGAATGAAAGAGAGAGAAAGCACATGAGAGGGGGGAGGGTCAGAGGGAGAAGCAGACTCCCTGCCGAGCAGGGAGCCCGATGTGGGACTCGATCCAGGGACTCGATCCAGGGACTCCAGGATCATGACCTGAGCCGAAGGCAGTCGCTTAACCAACTGAGCCACCCAGGCGCCCCAGTGTTGCTATTTTTCTTAACCTGAATAGGCATAGGGTCAAGGTGGAGAGCTTTATAATCACTCAATTCAGGTGTTTATTTAGCCTTCTCCTTTTCAAAAGTACTTTGGGGGGGAGGGTCACGTTTATAAAACTACATTTTCCACCAAAAGGAGAGCTATTTTTTGAAAGAGCTAATGCACCACAGTAATACTTAGGGAATATCATGTAGGCCGCCCCCCAACCTGGCAAATTATGGATTATTTCATTTCATAACTTCAGAGACCTAGCCAGATGATCTTTACTAAATATGCCACAGTTCACTTTGTTTCTCCCCTTCAATAGAGACAAATCCCCTATTTTTCATTTGGTACTTGCAAAGCAACCCAATAAAAGAAACCACCCTCTAACTTGTATATTAATAAATCACTTGCAAATTCATGATAGCTACAATTAACTACCCACCAGAAAAACAATAACCTTACCTTTTTTCATTTCCATATGACTTCTGTGCAACTTTTGCATGAAGAATAAGTACTGTTTGATCCCCTCGCTCTTTTAAGTAATTTCGCATAGCTTCCCTAAAATAAAATATAAGTATTACTATTAGAGGGGTGAGATTTAGAATATTACTATGCTCTGTGATGAAAAGAATGATTAAATATATTTTTAAATAAGCAAATATAAAAATGAAAACAAAAAAGCAAAACAAATCCAATAACTAAATTTAAAGAATATTATACGATGGGGGAATAAATATTGTTCATCTTCAACTCTGTATTTTATTCTTTAAAAGAAGAAACTGCCAAAAACAAAAAAAAGGGAAGAAGAAACTGTCCCTCATTCCTGGAATTTATGATGTAACTGAATTAAATCACAATTACAACTTCTACAGAATAACTAGAATCATTATATACATTGTTTACTTTGCTTTCAACTGTCTGTAAAATTAATGACGTGCAACATTTTTATATTTAATAATCTAATTCCCCACCACCACCAGCGCCATTCCCCCAGCTACCACAATCAGTATTTTCCAATGAATACAAAGCCATAACAAATCACTAGTCACCCAAACTTATTACATGTATTATCATTACATGTTCTTAAAATAACAGCCTTACATAAAGACTATGAAAAGGCTATCATTTATACACAAACACACAATTACCCTGAAGGATGTTACCGAAGACATAATAAAATTTAATAAAGGTTAATTCAAATTAGTGTAAAACTAAATTAAATTTTGGAAAAAAATAGTGTTAATTCAAGTACAAACTACTTCAACTGCCTATTATGCATAAACTGCATAAAAAGTCCACTGTCTGAAATATTTATTCTCTCGATTATTTTGCTAAGCAATACGAGAGTATATAAAGCCTACACAGATCAAACAATTCTGAATCTGCAGTCCCAATTCTTGAGATGTTTTATGCATTCTGAAATTAAAGCAAAAACAATCAAAAAGCACTTTTAATGTATTAAATGCTATTTTATTTATATTGTGAATAAAAGACAAATGTGTAAGAGGACAGCTATGCAATAACAGTACATTATTAAATGTGGGGAGTTCTAGACTTGTAGCACTTAGAAAGTGGCTTGGGGCAAATCATTTCACCTCACCCAGTCAGATAATAATGCAGCCCTAACACAGAGTGGTTGTAGAGATTAATGAAATAATCTAGATGGCAGCCAGTGTGGCTACTGACTGAAAACCTGTTAGCTGGCAAGGCAGGGCAGGTAACACTGAGATCCAATAGCTTGAGAATGATTCCCTACTGCTGACAAGGAGCTTAAAAGTCCAGTGAAGACAAGAGTTTGGAAAACAAATTGTAATAAAATACACGACTCAGAGGTACGAACAAAAAGCACCACTAAGGGAATATTTGTGTCAAGGAGGGGAAGGGTGATAAAGAACTACAGTTAACTCTTGAACGATGTGGAGGTTGGGGGAGCCAGCACCCTGCACAGTCAGAAATCTGCATACAATTTTTGACTCCTCCCAAACTTAACTACTAATAGCCTACTGTGGACTAGAAGCCTTACCGATACCACAGTAGATTAACACATACTTTGTATACATATTATACACAGGATTCTTATAACACAGTAAGCTAGAGAAAAGAAAATGTTATTAAAATCATACAGAAAATCCACTTACAGTACTGTACTGCATTTATGGAAAAAAATCCACATATAAGTGGACCCATGCAGTTCAAACCCATGTTGTTGTTCAAGGGTTAACTGTACACACTAGGAAAAATTTCTTAGAAGAGTTAAATTCAAAAAGTAAAAGGAGTAGGCACAGGAAGTGGGACGAGGAAAGACGAAGGCATTCCAGCATCTGGGAGTAGTATGTGTAAAGACACCAGAGACCCTGCACATTTGGGTACATGGAGATTCAGGCTGAGGAATAAGATCAACACAACAACAAAGCAACAGCTGGTATTTCTTGAGTATTTACTATGTGCCAGGCCCTGAACTAAGCATTTGATGTGCACTGCTTCATTTAATCCTCATAAACCAGAAAGGTAAGAAGATTCTTAAAACCACTTTGAATGTCTTGCCCAGTGTGTTGCAGTTCTTGTTAGGAGTCAAAAGTGAGCCGTGGCAGTGAGGAAAGGGGACACACTGGGTTGAGTCCAGGTGTGAAAGGCTTGTCAAACCGCTTGAAAATGTTATTTTGGGGCGCCTGGGTGGCTCAGTCGTTGGGCGTCTGCCTTCGGCTCAGGTCATGATCCCAGGGTCCTGGGATCGAGCCCCGCATCGGGTTCCCTGCTCGGCGGGAAGCCTGCTTCTCCCTCTCCCACTCCCCCTGTTTGTGTTCCCTCTCCCTCTGTGTCTCTCTCTGTCAAATAAATAAATAAAATCTTAAAAAAAAAAATGTTGACATTTGTAAACTTACATACTAATTCCGAAAGTTTAAGTTAATTCAAATACCACTCTATGATAGATGATGATAAAAGTGGTAGCAAGTAATAAAATTTTTAAGGGACCTGGGAAAAAATTTAAATGTAAATAAATAAATAAAATAAAATCCTTCTCTTTGAGAATTGGGAAAAGATCATCATTTAATTTTACCCAAACCCCATTACAGAAAAACACTGTGGATTTTCAACCTAGACAAAAAGGCAATGCGAGATCTTAAGGTTCTTTAAACATTCAATTAATTTCCCTTTTAGTGGTGGAATAGAGAAAGGATTAAAAGCACTGAGACAAAACAAACTTGAAAAAAAGGCTGACACACTGAAAAAGAGGTAATGGAAGATAGTAGGAGGGAAGACGGAAAGACTTGCTAACTGTATTTTGGTCTGGGAGAAGTGCGTGTAGCTTAACAGATTCTGTTTGACAAATGTGAATTCTGAAGTGTCCCTGACCTCCAGGCTCTAAGTATTCAATAGGGTGTTGGAAATTCCCATCTGCAGTTCCAGAGATAGGTCTGGGGAACAAAAGTGGGGTCTGCTGGTATATAGTTCACACATGAAGCCACCACAGTGAATGAAATCTCCCAGAAAGAAAGCACGGTGACAGGAGAGTCAAGAAGAAAATGTATAAAAGGAAATGGTGAAGAACCAGAAAGGGGTAGAAATGAGACTGTTTATTAGATGCTATGGAAGGAGACAACCTTGAAAGAGGGTAAGAATCAAAAGGTGAGATGCTGCAGAGGTCAAGGTCACTTTATTTTTAGCAAGAAGTCTAATGGATGCCAGCTAACAGAATACCTTTTACAAATTATTTGTAAAATGAGAAGCCACTGTACCATCTAATGGTAAGAAAAGAGCCATAAATATCTGGCAACACCCTCAAAGGAATGGCAAAAAGCAGCCGACAATGGACAAGTAAAATGAAGATCACCACCAAAGGACCAGCTGGCTAATGGTAGAATCCATAAATGATGGTGCCAATTCCCTCTAGCACTCCAAAACTGGGAATACAGAGAGCATATTCTCAAAACTGCTGGGTACTGGATAAGAGAGGTACAGCCTGGAAAGGATAATGAAGATAAGGTATTTGAGGTGTTACTCAGGTGATTAATCATAGAGTTCAGGGTGGACAAGAAACCAACAGCAAAGTCAGAAGGCCAGTATCTTCACAAAACTGGTGGAGAAGTCCAGTTCTTAGCATAGAAACTTGAAAAGTTGCTATATACTTGAAAAGAAAAATTTTATTTTTTTTTAAAGAAAAATTTTAAGTAGCAATTTTAAGTATATTTCACCCCCTATAATCTATTTACATCTATAATTTCTATTATATCATTTAGCAATTACTTGGTATGTCTGTCAGATTTCATGTCTTTCTTCTTGTCTTTCCAAACAAACCACGAACTCTTTTAAGACACACAATTAGGCATATTTTAGAACGGGGGGAGAGGTTAAGTAACTTTCTCAAGAGGATAATAAACACCCAGAATTCAAATTTAGGTAGTTCAACTCTCAAGGACGAAATTATACTATCAGATACTTTGCAACAGTTAAAAGCACAGCTTTGCTGTGAAACACACACGTAGTTTTCTTACCTGTAAGACAGAAGTGTACCTATGTATTTTAAGTAAGTTAGCCCAACTAACTTACACCAAGTGTCAGTAAACTTTCCTACTATTACTATTATACTCTCAGAAGAGGGGGCAAGGCGTTGGCAGTACTTACACTGAAGTCTGAGAGCAAACTTGAAAAGGGCCTGCAGGTAAATGATCAGGCATGTCACCTGACTTGCAAGGCACACTATCTGTGGCCATGACAGGTAAACCTTACATTTATCCATCTTCCCATTAAAGATTTATTGAGAGCCTGTTCTATCCTGGCACTGGCCATCACGCTAGTTGCTTGTATTGAAAGCAGCTGTGTACAATTATGATTGTGACAGAAGATTTCAGATCTCAAGTTATTTATGGTGAGTGCAAGATGACAGCTCCAGTTTTCATCCTCTCCCTTCATATTTATAATACGGATTCTTGAAAAAGCAACAAGAACCTTCAGATAACCATTAATAGTTGTCTTGTAACTAATTTGCCAAATAGCTTCTTTCAACAAGGAAAAAAAAACACCTTTGCTTCCTTAATAGAACATCAAACCCATTAAAATTATGTTCTCCGGTAATTAAAGTTTGATCATTTCTTCCAGCATTCTTAAGGAGCCATAACAAAGATGATACACTCTAAAGAAACACAATTTTAAGGGGCGCCTGGGTGGCTCAGTCGTTAAGCATCTGCCTTCGGCTCAGGTCATGATCCCAGGGTCCTGGGATCGAGCCCCGCATCGGGCTCCCTGCTCGGTGGGAAGCCTGCTTCTCCCTCTCCCACTCCCCCTCTTTGTGTTCCCTCTCTTGCTATGTATCTGTCAAATAAATAAATAAAATCTTAAAAAAAAAACAATTAAATAATAAAGCCCAAAGAATGAGAGCCCATGTGCCTTTCATCCAAATAGAGTAGGGTTTCACCAACAGAATGGGGTTTCAGTTTCAGCACTGCTGACACCTTGGGCAAAATAATCCTGTGCTATGAGGAGACTGTTCTGTGCACTGGAGTTCTAGCTTCTACCCGTCTGAAGCCAGCAGCACCCTTCCTTAAACTGTGACAACCAAAACTGTCTCCAGATACTGGCAAATGTGAGCGGGGTACAAGGGGGAGGTCACCTGGGTTGAAACCCACTGACTGGTTTAGAAAAAGTCAAAAGTATTTCAATAAAATGGCAAAATCATCCATTGCCTTTTTAAAAAAGAATGAGGGAAATTTTATCATTGGAAAACATAATGTAGGTATTGTAAGACTCTTACTAGTAAAATTATTACTCTGTATTATTGAATTGTTAAAAAGAATGACAAAGTTAAAACTCATAATTTCTTGGAAGAGTTACTATTCTAACAAGTTTGAGTATATTCTTTGTTAATTTCATTTAATGATTCCTTAGAACATAAAATATTCATTCTGAATAAAAACCAATTAAAAATTATTTGAAGAACACTGTGTAGCAACTACTTTTGAAAGAGTCTGCTTACTCAAAACACGGAAGCTTTAGAAAAGTGGAAAATTTTATTTTTATCAATATTTTTATTAACACGAAATAATGGCAAGTGCCATGCTAGGTTAGTATGTTCAAACTGCCTGTCATTGTATTTGTCCCCTTTTTGGCTGTGTTTTCCTTTAAAATTTGAACCTTTTTATACTGCAAACAAAATTCATTTAAAAAAAAAATGTTCTTATGGTGCTAATGCCCATTCTTCTGTAAAAGAGCCCCTTACTCCACACTCATTTACCTCCATGCTTGGGCCAAGGGACTAATAGGCGATTTACAGTGTGTGTGTGTGTGTGTGTGTGTGGTGGTGTGGACATATGAGACATATGAGCTGGGAGCAATCACAGCCACAGCCCCAACTACTCTAGGAGAGAAGTGATCCACAGAGTGGGGAGGTCTAGTCATCCAGTCATCCTACCAATAGGTTCAGTCCCCTTATTTCTCAAGTTAGATTTCTGTCACTCCTAAAATCCAAATAATAGAAGTTCCCACAGGAACGGTCTTATAGAAAAGAAACCCATTTACACCACCGCCACAAACATTTTCGAGAGCTGCAAGTACACTTTGGGAAACACTACTAGAGGCCAGGTTTTAAATTTTTTTTTTAAATTTTTTTTTTTTTTTAATTTGAGAGAGAGAGAGAGAGAGAGCACATGAGAGGGGGGAGGGTCAGAGGGAGAAGCAGACCCCCCGCTGAGCAGGGAGCCCAATGCGGGACTCGATCCTGGAACTCCAGGATCATGACCTGAGCCGAAGGCAGTCGCTTAACCAACTGAGCCACCCAGGCGCCCTAGTGGCCAGGTTTTAGAAAACCATGTCAGCAGCCTGTTTTCATACTTCCTAGGAACTAAAAACGTCTTTTACATTTTTTAAGGATTATGAAAAAGAAAAGGAGACTGTGTAACATCATGTGGACCTCAAATCCTAAAATATGTACTACTTGGCTCTTTACAAAACGAAAGCATTTGCTGACCCCTGCATAGGCAATAAAAAACAGAAAGATAATTTTAAAAGTTGCAAAACAGAATGAATAATGACATTCTTTTTTTTTTTTATGAATAATGACATTCTAATTTGTTTAATCAATTAAGTATACCACATGGCTGACATTTAATACAATTATTAAATAAAACTCTTCCTTGAAATTGGACTTGGGGACACCTGGATAGCTCAGAAGCCTCTGCTGGACTCTTCTCACTGCTCCTCTGGAATGTTGCCAAAAGGTGTCCAGATTCATGCCCCACCCCCCCAACAAACTCCTGGAGCTGCCCTATTTCTGTCAGATTCCCCAGGTAAGTTCTTCACATCATCACAGACAGTACTTCTCACAGTGAGCTCCACAACAGTTACAATCTGCATGTGAGAGTGCTCTGCTCAAAGAAGTTTTAGAGCAACTGGTTCATGTAAAGTAAAATCAGTTCTTTCACTGCAGGACTACTCAATCTTAAATAAATCTTCAACAGAGGTTATCTGTAATACAATACTGGCCCAACTATCAGACCAGACCAGGATCTCTTGTCTTCCCCTCAAGTGCCAGTTTTGAAAATGATAATCTAGGGGTAGGGCTAACAAAGTCTATTCTCATAATACTAAGGAAACATTAAGGATGCTACACTAGGTTTCTGTATCTATTGGTGACCAAGGCCAAACAACAATACAGGTCATGTTCCTAAGAGAATGCTGGCAAATTTCATTCCATTCCCTCTCGTAATAAAATAAAATTAATGATCCATACATAATCCTATGAAATTCTATGAAAGTTGATATAGAGGTAAACTGCTTTAAATCCTGTCTCACAGCTATGAGACAAATCCTTTCATAAACTCTTGGTGGTTTTTATTCTCCCTCCCAAATAGACAAAGCCATTACATTGTAGGGACTGGGTCAACATCACTAATAGAACATTACTTCTGTGTTCTATTATTTTAAGTTTCTACTTACTTAAGTTTATTTTGGAAACGCTACTTCTCGTGTAGAGAAAAATCAGACTTGAGGATTTTGATAACATGTAGCAGGAGGGATTACTGACATTGAAAGGTAGGTCATCACCTTGGTTCTTAGGTATCTAGGCCTGGTTGATCCAAACTTGGCTCCTCGAATCCCAGGGACCACATGGACCCTTCCTATTCCAGCTCATTTTCTTCTTCCCCCAAGATGCCCTACAAAGATACGACTGGCCTAAGTGAAGTTGGATATTAGCTGCAGCCACTTTTACATGAATTATTTACCATTTATAAACTAATTACCTGACTAAAAATTATATAGAGCAATATATATTAATATATATATTATATATTACTATCAATGTATATTTAACTTTATGGTTTTATTTTACTATAAATCTAAATTTGTTTCATTTCAACTTAGTTTACATGGTGTTTGCTACTCATGGTTGTCTTATGATGAAGTAAAAGGAAAACCCATAATTAGGTTAAAACATGAATATTGTACTCTGTAATATAAAATGTAAAGTAACCTCTGATTTCTTGAAAAGAACCAAAGCAGACATTAATCTGACCTAAGTCAATAAAAAAGAATGGATAATTCTCATGTCACAAATTGAAAGGGACGGATCATAAATAGGCATAGCAAATAGTGACTTTAACTATAATCCAGGGCAGACAAGAAGAATACATTGCTTTAAGAGTTTCTCATTAGGCACTGGTAAAATGCTTCTCAAAACTGCATGCTATGGACAAGAAAGAAAAGAGATTCAAAAAGAAAAAATATGGGCTCACTCAAAGACAACAGAACCCCAAAATTAATACACAAATATTTACAAAATGTATATAACCTGTGTTGAAGTAAACAACAGATACAGAGGTTAAATTTTAACCTCTCTTTTAACCATTCTCTTAGGATGTTATTCCTTATTCTGGGGCAACCTGAAAATAAGCCAAATGGCAACTGAGTTTTCCAAAGGTTTGACCAGGACGGTAATGGAGTTAGGTACCAGTACAGTGAGAACAGAGGTATGGTAGTGAGACCAAAGGGGATAGGGTTTCAAAAAAAAAAGAACCTTATGAAAGAAATCCCGACAGTAAAGGAATTCAAGCAAACGCATGAGTTCGTGGATACCAGTCTGCAGTATCGCAGAGGGGAAGAAAGTTAAGAGTACATGCCTTTGAAGGTTGCCTATAACTCAATCATATTCAAAATTTCAGGTCTAACCTTCTGATTATTGACAATATGGCAAAGTCTCTTAGTACAAGGGTGTTGTAAGCTGAATAACATCTATGTTTTCTAAAAGCACGTGTTACAGTTCTGCCGCAAGTCGTAACTGCAGAGCTCAAACACACTCTCACGTAAGAACAGGCACGCTCGCTGATCTATTCAGCATACCTGGAGGGACTGACACCTAGTTGCATTGCATCTAGTATTTTCACTGATGACCCCAGGCTCTAAATGACAAAATGAGAAGCCTCCACAATAAAAGAACTGTTTCTCTACATCAATACAAGGTCTGGTTGGTCTGTTTTGTGTTCGAATCCACAGTCAGTTATACCTGTGAGTCTCATGAAGGGGACTATGTCAAGAGAGTAGGATGCCCTTGTAAGTTAGTACTCAATTGCTTCTATATATGTGTTTCTGAAAGAATGTAATATTTAAAAGAAAAAAAAGTGAATCCACGATAATGGTGAGTAGTACATGGTGTTAATTATCCTTAATCAAAAATTTACATTTTGTGTAGGCAGAACTGTGTTCTAAGCACTATTCAAAACACTGTCCTCTAATAAAAAGACAATTTTTCAATATTGCTTAATTTGGAAGATGAGGGTAAGGACAGAATAGGGTCGTTTTAAAAGATTTATTTTTTGGGTGCCTGGGTGGCTCAGTTGGTTAAGCAACTGCCTTCGGCTCAGGTCATGATCCTGGAGTCCCGGGATCAAGTCCCGCATCGGGCTCCCTGCTCGGCAGGGAGTCTGCTTCTCCCTCTGACCCTCCTCCCTCTCATGCTGTCTCTCATTCTCTCTCAAATAAAAAAAAAAAAAAAAAAAAGATTTATTTTTTAAGGGACCCTCTCTGAATTAATTCCCTACCTCCCCCCAATTAAAAGAGATATAAAATTCCTTTAAAAACATTTTTTAAAATGTATTTATTTGAAAGAGGGCGGGAGAGAGAAAGCACGAGATGGGGGAGGGGTAGAGGAAGAGGGAGAAGCAGGCTCCCCACGGAACAGGGAGCCCAACTCGGGGTTCATGGGATCATGACCTGAGCAGAAGACAGACACTTAACCAACTGAGCCACCCAGATGCCCCTAAAAACATTCTTTTTTTTTTTTTTTTAAGATTTTATTTATTTATTTGACAGAGAGAGAATGAGAGAGAGAGCACATGAGAGTGGGGAGGGTCAGAGGGAGAAGCAGGCTCCCTGCCGAGCAGGGAGCCCGATGCGGGACTCGATCCAGGGACTCCAGGATCATGACCCGAGCCGAAGGCAGCCACTTAACCAACTGAGCCACCCAGGCGCCCAAAAACATTCTTAATAGAATAAAAGACACTAAAGTTTTCCAACAGAGAAAACTCTTTAAAGGAAAAATGGGAAAATATGATTAAAAGGAACCAGAGAAAATCTACATTTGCTATACTATCAAAAGGGAAACTTCTTAATTTTTACTTTGGGCTTAAAATTAAAGTCTTATCAGAATTGGTCATTGATTTTACAATCCAATTTTCTGTTTTATACAAACTGTTTTTACTAAATTTTCTTTGTATTAGCTTTGATAATAAAGAATAAGGGGTGCCTGGGTGGCTAAGTCAGTTAAGCATCTGATTCTTCATTTCAGCTCAGGTCACGATCCCAGGGTTGTCAGACTGAGCCCTGTATTGGGCTCCGTGCTGGGCATTCAGCCTGCTTAAGATTCTCCCTCTCCCTGTGCCCTGTGCCTCCCTCTCTCCCTTTCTAAAAAATAAAAATAATTTTTTAAAAAGGTAATAAAGAATAAAAACCTGTAAGCTCGTTCTCTTTAAAAAAGATTTAAAAAGAAATAAAAGCTTACCCTAGAAGATATGCTAATTCCTTTTAAGGTATTTTTAAAGGACAAAAGCTAATAAAATCTTTTACAACTTTATTGAGATTTTTTTTAATTAATTAATTTATTTTTTTAATGAGTTCTTTTTTTTTTTAAGATTTTATTTATTTATTTGACAGAGACAGAGACAGCGAGAGCAGGAACACAAGCAGGGGGAGTGGGAGAGGGAGAAGCAGGCTTCTTGCTGAGCTGGGAGCCCGATGTGGGACTCGATCCCAGGACCCTGGGATCATGACCTGAGCCGAAGGCAGTCGCTTAACCAACTGAGCCACCCAGGCGCCCCGCAACTTTATTGAGATTTAACTGAAACACAATAAAATGTATTCATTTTCAAGTGTACGGCTGGGTAATTTTTGGCATATTGGATACACCATCACCACAATCCAGACGAAGACAGTCATCATTCCCAGGTTTCTCTTCTGCCTCTTTGTAATCCCTCCTCCTACCTCTCCGTTCCCAGGAAACCACTGGTCTGCTTTGCCATTATAGATTAGTTTCCATTTCCCAGAACTTTATACAAATGGAATCATATAGTAAATATCCATTTTTTTTTTTACTTTTGAAACCTGACAGTAATTATCGTAAGATTTATCTGTGTTGTTGCATGTATCACCAGTTCATTCCTTTTATTGCTGAAGAGAAATCCATTGTAGAATATTCCACAATTTGTTGATCCATTCACCTGCTGGTGGATGTTTGAGTTAAGCCTGTTTGGCTATTATAACTAACACTACCACAAACATCTGTGTTTCAGTCTTTGTATTCACATTATGTTTTAATTTTTCTTACTAAATATGTAAAAATGGAATGGCTGGGCCATATGGTAGGAGTATACTTAACTTTTTAAGAAAGTGCCAGATTATTTTCCAAAGTTGTTATACTACTTTACATACCCACCACAAGGATATAAGAGTGGTGGCTGTTCTAACATGTATCTCATTGTGGTCTTTTAAGGTTTTTGGTTTTTGGGTTTTTTTTTAAGATTTTATTTATTTATTTGACAGAGAAAGAGAGAGTACAAGCAGGCGGAGCAAAAGAGAGAGGGAGAAGCAGGATCCCGCTGAGCAGAAACCCCGACGGTGGAGCTCAATCCCCAGGACCCTGGGATCACAACCTGAGCCGAAGGTAAACGCCTACGCCTACCCGACTGAGCCACCCAGGTGTCCTCTCACTGTGGTCTTACTTTGCATTTCTTTAATGGTTATTTGCCATATATACACATTGTCTGGAGTATCTGTTTAAATCATTTTCCTATTTAAAAAAACAGGTTATTTCCTTATTTTTTTGGCGTTCTTTTCATAATCTGGATACAAATGCTTTATTCCTAATTTCGATGAAGTAAAATTTATCCATTTCTTTCTTTCAGAGATAGTGCTTTTGGTGTTATATCTAAGAAATCTTTGCCTAACCCAAGGTCACAAAGATATTCTCCAATATTTTCCTCTAAAAGCTGTATAATTTGAAGTTTTACATTTAGGTATATTTTTAGCTAATTTTTATATATGGTTCTAGACATGGATCATAGTTATTTTGTGTTTATGTGTATGTAAATGGTAGGGACATACAGATATCCAATTGTTCCAGAATCCTTTGTTAAAAACCCCTCAACTAAATTGCCTTTGCACTTTGATTGAAGAACATAGATCACGAGAACTGTTTCTGGCTGCTATTCTGTTACAGTGATCTACCTTGGCTATCTTTACGCCAATACCATCCTTGATTACTGTATGCAGCTTTCTATAAAGTTTTGAAAACAAGAAGTCCACCTTCTTACTGCTCTTTTTCAAGGTTGTTTTGGCTAATCTAGGTTGTCTGTATTTCCATATAAATTTTAGAAACAGCTTGTCAACTGCTACAATAAGTTCACTGGGATTTGGCTGGTAGTATGTTGAATCCGTAGATGAATTTGCGAAGAAGTGACATCTTAAATTGATTCTTCTTTCTCAAGAACATTTATTTTGGACTTCAAGCTCTCTCAACAACATTTTAAGGTTTTCAAGTGTATAGTTTTTGTACGCCTTGTGTCAGATTTCCCCCTAAACATTACATATTTTTGATGCTATTAAATATAGCATTTTTTATTAAATTTCAATTTCCCATTGTTCATATAAAAAATACAATTTATGTTTATATGTTGGTCATGTTTCCTACGACCTTGATAAAACTCACCTATTAGTTTTAGCAGCTTTTTTTAATAGATTCCATAGGATTTTCCATATAGCTGATCATGATGTCTGCAAATAAAGACAGTTTTACTTCTTTCTTGCCAATCTGGATACCTTTCTTTTCTTTCCTGGACTTACTGTACTAACTAGAACCTCAAGTACAATGTTAAATGGAAATGGTAAAAACAGACAATCCTGCATTGTTCCTGATCTTGAGGGAAAACATTCAGTCTTTCACAATTAAGTATCGTGTTAAATATAGTTTTTTCATAGGTATACCTTTTCAGAATAAGGAAATACTTCTATTCCTAGTTTGGTGAGAATTTTGATCAAGAATGAATGTCAAAAGCTTTTCCAAACCTCTTGAGATGACCACATGATTTTCCCTTTTGTTCTGTTAATATACTGAATTATACTGAATTACACTGATTTCCATTTGTAAGATAAAGCCATATTGTTATTTTCATTGTGAAAATTTAAGACTTTTTGCATCTGTGTTTGTAAGGGATATTGGTTTATAGTTTTATTTTCTTAAAATGTCTCTGCCCTGCTTTTAACAAGGCAATGCTGTCCTCAACAAAATGAAATGGAAAGAATATCCTGCTCTCCAACTTTCTGGAACAGTATATAAAGAACTGGCATGATTTATTTCTCAAATGTCTGGCAGAATTCAAAAGTGAAATCATCTGAGCCTGTAGGTTTCTTTGTGGGAAGGTTTATAATTACAAATTTGATTTCTTTAGATAATAGGGCTATTTAGGTTATCTGTTTCTTCTTGAGTAAGCTTCAGTAGTTTACTAGTTTCAAGGAATTTGTGCATTTCTTCAAAAGTTGTTGAATTTTTTGGCAGAAACTTATTTATAATATTTGTTATCTCCTTTCCAGTTTTTTATGTCTAAAAAGGTCTTTATTTTGTCTTGCCTCAGGATAAAATTCTAGGTTGCTGGTTGCTGCATTTTTTTCCCCCTTTGAGTACTTTAAAGCTCTTGCTTCACTGTCTTCTCCCTAGCAAGGGAGACATTCCTTTATGTATTTTTTTTTCTCTGTTGCTTTTAACATTTTCTTTATCACTAACTTTAAGCAATTTGATTACTATATGCTCCAGTGCAGTTTTTGCACTTGGGTTTACTGAATTCTCAGAACTATGGTTTTAACAGTTTTCACCAAATTAAGGAAAGCTTCAGTTGTTACTTCTTCATCTCTTCTTTTAGTCAAACGATGACTCCAATTACTTGGATGTTAGCCACTTGAACATAAACCACAGCTCACTTATGATCATGTTTTTTTACCCCCAGACCTTTCCTCTATGTTCATTTTGGCTAGTTTCTACTGCTATGTCTTCATTAGTCTTTCTTTCAGCAACATGTACCTGTAATTAATTCCATCAAGTGTATTTCATCTTAAATATTGTAATTTTCATCTCTAGAAATTTGATTTAGATACCTTTTTAATCTTCCATGTCCTCTATTTAACTTGTTCAATCTTCCCTCTAGCTCAGGAATCACAATACAGTTTATAAACCAAATCTGATGCACCCCTCTTTGTGACAAAAATTGTACTCCAGTGTCCAGACACGTCCATTGGTTTACATGTGGTCTATGGCTGCTTTTTTACAAGAGTTGAGTAGTTACAGCAGAGGCTACATGGAGCTCAAAAACTAAAATATTTAGCATCTGACCCTTTAACAAAAAAATAGGTGAACTCCTGATGTTAGCATACTGAACATACAGAAGACAAATATAATAATTGCTATAATGTCATTGATTCCATCATGTATGTCATTTCTGGGTTGGTTTAGAGTTGGTTTAGATCCTCATATGGATCATATTTTCCTGCTTCTTTGTATGACTGGGTATTTTGATTAGATGTTAAGACTCAGTAAATCTTACTTTTGAGTATTTGATATTTTTCTATTCCTGCAAATTTTCTTGAGCTTTGTTCTGGTATACATTTAAGTTACTTGGAAAGAATCTGATCCTTTCAATCTTATTTTTAAATTTTGTTAGGTAAAACCAGAGCAGCATTAGTGTTAGCCAAATTTTGCATCACTACTAACGGAAAACCCTTCTGTGTAGTAGTACTCTAGTAGATGCATCGTGAAGTATAATATTTTTCCACTTTAGCTATTGGGAACAGGCAGTTTGTAGTATGAGCTTCGGGAAATTTTTTCTCTAATTCAACTTGGTTTTTAATCCCCAGCCTTGGGTAATTTCCCAGCAGATGTGTGCCGATCAATACTCAGCTGAAGATGAGAGAGGACCTTCTGCAGATCTCTGGATCTCTTTCCTCTCCAGCTCTCTGACCAGGGAACTCTAGCCACCTTGAACCCCTAGATACCTAGCTCCATCTCTTCAGCTCAAGGTGCTTACCACGCTCCACCTGCTCACCTCACTTGTTTCCTGTCTCTCAAGGATCACTGTCCTTTCTTGCCTGCCATCCAGTATCTTGAAAACTGTTATTTTATATATTTTGTCCAGGTTTATAGCAGTTTCAGTTTGGAGAGTAATTCCAGTTCCTGTTACTCCATCTTGGCCAAAAGCAGAAGACTTAAAAGCTTACTAAAATTTTCCAAGCAGGGAAAATTGCTTAAAGGGTAAATGGAAAATCATGATAAAGTAAACAGGACCTAATTATATTACTGTATATATTTAAGGAAAGGAAAGGAAAGGACAATTTTCTTATGATATTTATTATCATCACACTGATTGCTATTTTTATAGAGGTATCCATTAAAAGCAAGTGATTTATTCATCAAAATATATTTTATGGTTAGGAGTCATTCCATAACCAATATATTATTACTGGTAATAAAACAAAAATACCTATTAAATTGTAACTTTCAAAATGTCTACACATGTGCTTAGAATTTCAAGATATTTACAAACATGTAATTATATTTAATGTCTCTAGAAATTTTTTTAAATTTAAGTAATTTCAGACTTACAGGAAAGTGGCAAAAGTAGTACAAAGAATTCCTAGTCCCCTTTCCTCCAGACTCCCTAAATATCAGTATTTTACCATATTTATGTTTTTAAACGAATGCATTAAGAGCTCATTGTAGACATTAAAGCCCTTATACCCAAAATACTTCAGTGTTAATTTCCTAAAAACAAAGACATGCTCTTAAACAAGCATAATGCAATGATCACTGATACAAATACTTGTATATACAGATTTTATTCAAATGTGCCAACAGTCCCACAAACATCCTTTATGTCCTTTATTTGGGGGGTGGAAGGCAGTGTTGAGAAACTAATGTTCCTGGACCAAATCAGGATAGCCACCAGTTTTTGTAAATTAAGTTGAGCTGGAATACAGACATACCATTCACTTATGTATTGATATCTATGGCTGATTTGGGGATATAAAAACTAAGATGAGAAGTCACAATAGCCTCAGTATGGACCAGAAAGTCTAACATGTTTATTATCTGGCCAATTATAGAAAACATTTGCTAACTCCAGCTTTAAAACAAAAGAAAAATTCTTCTTCCTGACCCAGGATTTAGTTGAATTTAGGGGTCATGTCTTTTTGGTCTTCATTAATCTGCTATTCCTCAGTCTTTCTTTTTCATGATCGTGATAAGTTTGAAGATCAAATGCTGTTTATTTTATAGAATGTCTCTCATTTGTGTCTGTTTGGTGTGTTTTCTTATGCTTAGATTTAGCTTATGCATTTTTGGCTGGATCATCACAAAAATGACATTGTGTCATCCTCCTCAGGATGCACATGATGTTTATATGTCCATTACTAGTGATGTTAACTTAGATCACTTCATTAAGGTATTGTCTGCCAAGTTTTTTCACTGTTATGTTACTATTGTTCACTTTATAATTAATACATACTTTGTGAGGATATGCTTAGAGACAAAGTAAATATCTGTTTCTTATCAGACTTTAAATCAATAGTTTAAGCATTCACTGATGATTTTTGCCTGAAACAATTATCATTGTAGTGGTTGCCAAAGTGTAATTTCCTAGTTCCATCATTCCTTCTACATGTATTAGGTGGAATTCTGCTTTAAGAAAAAGAATTCCTCTCCCTCTACTACAGGATCATTTCTTTAACTCAGTGTAGACTTTTAAACTGTATTTTATTCTATTGGTTCTTATCTATTACTATCATTATTTATTTTGAGGATTAAAGTGTCCATGATTTGGCTAAAAGGGAACCTCTTCAAACTGGTTCCCTTTCTGTGTCCTTCTGGCATGTCCCCATCATTCTTTGTGTGCAACACCTTTTTAATAATAACAATAACATGGAAATAACCCCAATGGTCATCAATGTGAAATATTAAAGGAGTAGTGTGAAGGCAATGAAAAACTGTGGAGACATGAAAGAGAACAAAGTAGAAGACGTACAGTAAGTGGAGTTAAAAGGCCCAGAACAATGGTAGAGTATGATGCCAGACGATTAAAAAAACAAAACAAAACACAAGCATATGCTTATATACGCACGTAATTTTCTTGAAAGATACTAAGAATACAGGATTAACATTAACTCTAGGATATAACTGTGCAACTAGGTGTCCTACCTTTTATTTTACAACTGCTGATTGCTGAAAAACTTAAAAATCATTTTCAAGACTAATACTTTCAAATAACATTTGTAATTAAAATGTGTATTGTAAATTAGAACACAATGTAATATTTATAGTTTCCTTAAAAGTGAGTAAAATTTTATATTTTCTTTAAAATTCTTTTCTAAAGCATTTATTAAATATCCTCAGGTGCTACCCTAAATGCAGCTAGATTGGCTAGATGTAGGAAGCTATCTTTACATTGTCACCCTATTTATATTAACTGTATTATACTCAAGATTCTTGAAAGGTTTTACACCTTCCCCATTGAACTATATCCTATTATCCTCTTTTTGGTGAGGTGGGGGAGGGAGGATGTGGAGGAAGGATGGGAATAAGCTTATGATCTAGATACCAGTATTTGAATAACTTCTTTTCAAGAGCACCTAATACAGTTTTTAAGATGACAGGATCTGATATTTCCATGAAAGGTTCGTGTGAAAGACTAAAATGCTTACCTAGTGAGTCGTTTAGGTGGAGGCCGCTCACCAAATTTTCTGGAAAAAATAAGAAAAAAAATAAATATATAGGCTGTACGACACATTCCGTAGGAAGCTTTTTAGGCACCATGAAATCTCCTTTATGACTTATATTTCAACTCTACTAAAGAACAGCATAAAGGAAAATCCTCTAATAACCATCCATGCCCAGAAATAACAAAATACGTACTTTAAAAATGGTTCCTAAACAAAAAACGCACCCTAAATAGGCCTTACACACCCACTCTGAGCATGTAGCACAATGATTAGACGAGGGTGACAGGTACCTCCTAGAGACACCTTGCAAAAAGCAAACAAACAAAACCCAACAATGACAACAACTAATCAAAGACCCCCAGTCTCACACAACCTGCAACACTCAGAAAAATCCTCAAAGCCCAAGAGGTGGCATAGAGCTTAGTTTGTCATGTGCCAGGAACTTTGCTGTACATTCTTTATACCTTACCATCTTTAATCATTACAAAACAATTCTGTGAAGTACATAAGGGCTCATTTTAAAAAGGTAGAAAGCAACTTGCCCACAAAGTAAATTAAGTGGTAGGCAGAGTTAAAATTTAAACCTAGAGGTTGACAAATATTATCAAAGTTTGTATGGAACCACTGAAGAACCAGAACAGCTAAAGTAACCTTGAAAAAGAAGAACAAAGCTGGAGGTATCACAATTCCAGGTTTCAAGGTATATTACAAAGCTGTAGTAATCAAAAACAGTTAGGCACTAGCACAAAAACATGATCACAGATCAATGGAACAGAACAGAAAACCCAGAAATAAACCCATGCTTATATGGTCAATTAATTTATGACAAAGGAAGCAAGAATATACTATGGAGAAAAGAGGCTCTTCAATAAAGTGTCGGGAACACTGGACTACTACATGCAAAAGAATGAAACTGGACTATTTTTTAATATTATAGACAAAAATAAACTCAAAATGGATTAAAGACCTAAATGGGAGACCTGAAACCATAAAAATCCTAGAAGAGAACACGGGTAGTAACATCTCTTCATTGGCAAAAACAACATTTTTCTAGGTAGGCCTCCCAAGAAAGGGGAAGCAAAAGCAAAAATGAACTATTGTGGCCACATCAAAACAAAATGCTAGTGCACAGCAAAGGAAACCATCAACAAAACAAAAAAGGCAACATAATGAATTAAAAATTAAAAATTAAAAATAGAGGGGTGCCCGGGTGGCTCAGATGGCTGAGCGTCTGCCTTCAGCTCAGGTCATGATCCCAGGGTCCTGGGATCGAGCCCCGCATCAGGCTCCCTGTTCGGTGGGGAGCCTGCTTCTCCCTCTCCTACTGCCATTCCCTCCACTTGTGCTCTCTGGCTCTGTCTCTCTGTCAAATAAATAAATAAAATCTTAAAAAAAAATTAAAAATAGAAATTCCTCATGACCCAATAATTCCACTACTGGGTACCCACCCAAATAAAATGAAAACACTAATTCAAAATGATATAAGCACCCTTATATCTATTGCAGCATTACTTGCAATAGCCAAGACATCAAGCAACCTAAGTGCTGACAGACAAACAGATAAAGAAAATACGGTGTGTACACACACACACACACACACACAGGAACATTACACAGACATAAAAAAGGGAGATCTTGCCATTTGAGAAAACATGGATGAACCTAGAGGGTATTATGCTAACTGAAATAAATCAGACTGAGAAAGACAACACCCCTATGATGTCACTCGTACGTGAAACCTAAAAACAAAACAAATAAACAAAATCAGACCTATAGAGAATAAACTGATGCTTGACAGAGGGAAGGGGTATGGGGGGGCGGGGAGGAATAGGTAAAATGGGTAAAGGGGAGAGGGAGATACAGGCTTCCAGTTACAGAATGAATATGTCATGGGAATAAAAGGCACAGCATAGGGAATATAGTCAATGATATTGTAATAGTGTCGTATACTATCAGAGTGTAGCTACATTTGTGAGTTCAGCATAACACAGAGAGAAGTTGAATCACTATACTGTACACCTGAAACTAGTGTAACCTTGTGTCAACTATATGAAAAATCCTAAATGTTGTCTACTTAACTAGCTCATACTATATGGCCCTTCAGAAAGAAATATGCTAAGTGGACAAAAAAGCATTTCAACTGGTTGTAAGAGGGCAAAGAGAAAAGCCTGAGCAAGGACAAGAAAGCACAACAGGCTTGAGTTAGAATACAGCACGAAGGTTAAGAAAAATGCTCTAGAGTGAGATTGGCTGAGTTCAAATCCATGATTCAGATCATGCCATGTGACTGATGTTACTTGACTCCCTAGACCTCAGTTTCCTCATGTGTAAAATGAGCACAGTGACTGTGTTTACCTCAAAGAGGTGTTAAAGGGATTAAATGTGTCAATATATAGAAAACACATAGAACAGTGCCTGGTACACAGTAAGAGCTCAACAAATGTTAGTAGTTATTACGGTGTTTTAGTTATAAATCAGTAAGCCAAAACTATGAAATAAAGGAATTAATTGGGATGCTAACAAGGATAAGTAGGTACAGAGGAAGAAGAAACTAATTCCTACGTGATGCCCTATTTCCTCTGAAATAGGAAATCAGGTCTTCGGAGAGATGGTGGAAGCACAACCCTTGAAAAAGACCAACAGAATTTTGTTTTCTTTTTTAAGCAGATTGCAGTTATAAACAGGTTAAATGACTTGTTCAGTCACAGTTAGAGGCTGTGAAGCCTAATCTGACTTAAGATTTCTCCACTGTATTTGATGTCCCACAAAATTATCAACTTTGATGATAAAGGTCTTAGAATCCAATGCAGTTCATTTTGTTGTGTAACTTAATGCCATATGACGTTGTTTATGAACTCACAATTTATAAACAGTGGGTATCTGTGACTATGAATATTTTTGTTAACCCTGAAATAGTGAAAACTGACTTATTTGAAATAGCATAAGAATATGAGTAAATAATCCAAGCTTTTGTTGGAAGATTTATTTATTAATTCTTTGATTTTACCCTATAGGATATTAAATTTTAAAAACCAAGAAACAAAAAACACAATGTTTTGGTAGGAACATCAGCAAGGCCACTGAACACCATCGGTTTTAAAACACTGAACTACTGGCAACTCTGTGGAATTCGGTTATGGAATTAAAGGCAAAAATCTATTCCTGCATCTTTTTCCACAGGAAAGAATTTTTTGAACCTTTGAAGCTGATTAAACGTACCATTACAGCATGTGACTAAAATGTAACTGCCTCACTAGGTTAGATGTAATTTACAAAAAAACCAAGAAGTTTAAGACAGCCTGTAAAATACTTCTTTGTATATATATGTAAGAGCACAGCTATACTTTTTTTTAAATTTTATTTTGTTATGTTAATCATCATACATTACACATCATTAGTTTTTGATGTAGTGTTCTATGATTCATTGTTTGCGTATAACACCCAGTGCTCTACTCAATACGTGCCCTCTTTAATACCCATTACCAGGCTAACCCAACCCCTCACCCCCTTCCCTCTTATAAAAAGAAGGAAAGTGAGACGTGGCCAGAACCTACTCAAGGGGTTAAAATGGTGAAAATTTCAGAGAGACATAGTTAACAAATGAAAGAAAGCTTTTCAATGAAGATCATGACACGGTACTCTTTGTACTAACTACTAATATTCCAATCATCAAGCACCCTTTGAGATCTAACATAAGTTTGTTACAGGACTAGTAAGAGATCCACTGCACTCAGTTGAAATGTTTTGTTCCTTGGTGCTCTGAAATGCTTTCAAAATTAGATTAACAACTAAATATTGATTAAAGTATCTGTCTCTCTTTTTAGAAATACCTGTTAATGAAGTGAACAATTACAGAGCATGCTCGTGCAGTACAACTCCTGCCCCCATAGAAAGCATGTGCAAGAGAACTCAACAGTGTGCATGCCGAGCTTGAACAGCACTTCAACATTTAGCATCATTCTATCTAGGTGCCATCCTAAGGATAGGTATCTTATAAATGTTAATAAGATTAAATTGCTTCTTCAGTATATAATAAAGCATCTCCAATAACTGTTGTGTGCCATCCCAGTCCTTTCTTTAATGAATATGTGATCACATTCCTATTTATCTCATTAAAACTAATGGTTACTGTATCTACTACAAGGGGGGAAGAGTAAGAAAAGGGGTTTTCTGAGAAAAGTCATGAAATGCCCTTTAGTAGGTTCACAATGCAAAATTCTGAAGGCTGCAATTAAACTAAATTCTAATTATTTAATAAAATTCACAGGTCTACATACTTGAAAATGTCAAGTTATAACAAGGTACTGTATGGATCCTGCACTTAACAAGATCCATTTTCACTACTAATCTGATATACAACTAATACATAAAACTTCAAGAATTATCTACTGCAAAAAGGTCCATCTTTAAACATGAATGACTCAAAATTCATGATGTAATATTTATATCATGTATTCAAAATACTCACTTTTCAGCAGAAATGACTATAGTCCATTATCAATTTCTCAGAGATTGATTATAATTTAAACATTAAGCTCTGTCTCCCTCTTCCAACAGGGAATGGTGAGATAGGCAGGTACAAGAAAAACAAGGTGTCTACTGACATGATCTGTGTTAACAACTGAACCAGAAATAAGCTGGACCAACCAATTTTAGACCACTCTTACCTAAGATGCTTTTCATATAAGGTTTATGGTGTATTTAACAATAAAAAATAATCTAAATCGTTAAGTACCCAAAGGATGGTTTTAATTCTACAAAATACTGAGTTAATTCTCCATCGTAACAAAGAATATAAGATTGTAGGATCATTTGATAGTATAGGCTGTCATCTGCATCAAGTTCCTCATATTTTATGCATGCTGTATTATGTAAAATGTCATTTTGATTAAATGTAATAATCAATCCTGTTTATATTTAAGGAAAAAAGTTATGACTCTGGCTTTTCTTTTTAAGTAACAAACAAAAGTTAGCTTATATACAGATGATTATACCCTAACGCATGTCCTTTCTTTCTTGTTCTGTTCTGTGTATTTTCCCCTCAGACCCATATTGGTGAATGAAACACAAAAATCCATGTCATTTACCTAACAATGCTCTTATAATACTATAGCTCAGGAAAACTGATGTGATCTAAAGTATATATGTCATAAGTATAATTTTAAAGTAGCAAATTCATTTTGCTTTAACTTCACTAGCTTTCCCTTTCTAACAATGATCTTTTATTCAAAATAGGAAGAGCTGAAGAAAATGTTAATTACTCTATTTTCATATACCTGAAGTAAAAGGATTTTTAAAAAGCTACCTCAATCATTAAACATAGTGTTTCCTACCTATAAATAGTACTGCAGTTCCCAGATATCCTCCAATGAATTAGAATTTCCAAATAAGTAAAAAACCTCTATACACATTACACTTATATTACACACTTCCTTTTTAAGCTCACAGTGGAAATGCAATATTGTTTTCTCCTATAACACAGATACATTTCCTTCTATATTTACCAGTCTGTTAAGAAAGTGCATGACCACAAACGTACTGAGAACAAACAAGATAAACATTTTATCATAACTTCACCATCTTAACACCTTTTCTACCTAACAGATGATTCACACGAGAAAATCAAGTCAAAAATCAAAAAGTGGGGGAGAGGATACAAGAAAAATCTTTTCTGAATATAGAACAATTTGGTAACATGTTGCTAAAAAAGCCCCAAGAACCTGATGTTATCTAGTTTTACCTCGTTAACAATATTAGAAACACAGAGCTCGCTGGAAAAGCAAGCACAAGTCATGTGGGAAACTCTTCTGCCCTAGGGTTGTGGAACTAAAAGCAATTTCTATTTTTCTGTATTTCATAAATTTCTGCCTAAACAGAAACGAGGATAATGAGATTAAAATAAATGAAGGCAAGAAACACTGGTGCAGCATTTGCAGGAAATAAGAAGGAAGGAAAGCATGAACAATTCAAACTCGTAATTAAACCAAACTTTACACCAAATTTGCTGTAAACAGTATATTATTTTTATACAGTTTCAAAGTATTGGGATTCCTACAATTTAAGATAGTGAAATAAAATAGTACTTGACTGAGGGAAAATTAGGAAACTTTATTCTATGACAACATATAATATGAAAAGCAAAGCAAAATGTACTACAAGTTGTTGAGTAATTTAGTCACAAAAAAATAGGAAAGGCTAATTAGAAAAGGCTGCATATGACATTCTGTCCTTGTCTCCAGAGTCACTGATTCACCTAGTAGGAACCAGGTATAGGTATTTGGTATACAACAGTGAACAAGAGACACAAATCTATGCCTTTACGGAATGTATATGCCATTGGGACAAATGGACAGTGACATATATTCAAAGATGTTCTTCTATGTAATTAATAAATGCAAAATTTTAAAAAAACAACTTAAATATTGTACCTACACTGAATATGACTGAAGATTACTAGCTGACCAATTGAAAATATATATATATATATTTTTAAAGATTTTATTTATTTATTTGACAGAGAGAGACACAGCGAGAGAGGGAACACAAGTAGGGGGAGTGGGAGTGGGAGAAGCAGACTTCCCGCAGAGCAGGGAGCCCGACGCGGGGCTCGATCCCAGGACCCTGGGATCATGACCTGAGCTGAAGGCAGACGCTTAACCGACTGAGCCACCCAGGCGCCCCAATTGAAAATATTTTTAAAATAAATATGTAATTTATCTCTACTGTAAAAAGCTTATTCATTCTCCATCCATGGCAGAGAAGAGCCTCTTAAGTCACACAACTTGTAGACATGTCCGCCTTTGTCGTACTTCAATTTCTAGTTTTGAACTTGCTCTTACCTTAAGAACCACATTTGATAACAATACTGCTCAAAACTTGTTGAGGTGTAACCAGCGGTCCTTGGCTACTAAAACAAAGACAACCGGGCGCCTGGGTGGCTCAGTTGGTTAAGCGACTGCCTTCGGCTCAGGTCATGATCCTGGAGTCCCTGGATCGAGTCCCGCATCGGGCTCCCTGCTCAGCGAGGAGCCTGCTTCTCCCTCTAACCCTCCCCCCTCTCATGTACTCTCTCTCTCTCTCATTCTCGCTCTCTCAAATAAATAAATAAATCTTTAAAAAAAAAAAACAAAAAACAAAGACAACCGAGCACTATGTACTCTCCTGGACTATCACATTTATTAAACATGTTTCTATTAGAACAGATATCCTAAGGGGTAGACTTCAAAGACAAACCATGCTTGCAGCCCCATCAGGTGGAGAAACATGCTCCCCTTCTTAATTCTGTGGACTGGGTAGAACATTTGAAAAGCACTGTTTTCCTTAATTTTTATTCTACCTTTTCTTTACAATAAAAGAAAAATTTCAACTGAACTTTGTTAACAATCTGGCAGCAGTTTCTGAAAAGCAGCAGGAAGAGCAGAAAGAAAGAAGGGTGACTGAGACCAACTCCAGCTGTGCTCAGCAACTGCCTTCTTAGGTATCTCCAAGATTATTGCCAGGTTGAGGGTGCCTTCCCAAAAATCCATCCTGAGAAAGGACTTTCCCAGGTTAAGTCTACAAGAGCCATCAGTCTTCCTATCCAGATGGCATGACTGAGTTGCGAGAACACTGGCATCCATTAACATTGCATATGAAGATCTCATATGGAAAGTATGCATCTTAAAATCTATGGCCTCCACAAGAGGGGGTGATCGGACACTGGGTAAACTAATTTCATGTATCAAAAGACTGAATGGGGCAAACTGACCTCAACTGCTTCCTAACATGATGCATTAAGAAAAGTACAGTATCACTTCTGGGATGTTACTGCCAAAAAATGCAGAACCTGAGTCTTAACATGAGGAAACATAACAAACTTAAAGCGTGGAAGAGTCAACAAAATAACTGAACTATACTTTTAAAAGCATCAAGGTGATAAAAGGCAAAAAACTGAGGAACTGGCCCAGATTCAAAGAGGCTAAAGACGCATAATAACTGAGTGCAACATACTATCCAGCATTTACTTCTGCTATAAAGGACATTATTTAGACTGACAAAATCTGAATAAAACTAGCAGAGTGGAGAACAAGATTATATTGATTTTAAATTCCTGGTTTTGATAATTGTACCGGGGTTATGTAAGAGACTGTCCTGACTTTTAGAAAAAATTGCTGTAGTACTTAGGGAAAAAAGTAAGGGGGTATGTTGTCTACTTCTTACCTTCAAATGGTCTAGAGAAAATAAATGTGTGTGTGTATGTGTGTGTGTAAATATAGAGAGGAATAAAGCAAATGTGGTAAAATGTTAACACTTGAAATATTTGGGTGAGCTTCCTTGTATTATTTTTGCAATTTTTCTGTAAACTAAAATTATATCAGAATAAAAAGGCCACACTCAGAGAAATACTAATCTCTTGATCAAGTTGCTGGCCTGACCCTGCTTGCCACAGAACCTGGTGGTGACAAATCTATCAAAAAACATTCATGGGAGGTGTCACATAAAAGACTATGGCCAGCTTCCTGGCATAGCTTTTATGTTCTCACGACAATTATGCAAGGTTCGCTTGCTGTAGATGTAAAGTTTGATAATACTCAGTGCTAGTGTACAAGTGGAGAAACAGGAAATCTCATGCACTGTTGGGAGTTTAAATTTGTGCAATCTTTTTGGAAGACATTTTAACAATGTCTATTATAATTCTAAATGTGAATTCCTTTAAATTCCTAGTCATTTTGATTCTGGAAATTTATTATATAGGTAGACAAATATGCATACCAAGATACTGAATAAAGCATCATTTGTATTAACAAAAAAATTTTAAATTCCAATGTGTATAATTAGGAATAGATTGCTGATTACATATAACCTCCCAGTCATGGCTATATACACACAACAAAAAACAATCCAGTTAGTAGCATTCATTTTCAATGAGGAAATAAGATCTTCATTTTTATCCTCTCCCCCCAAGTACACATATAAAACAATACATACAACTCTACACACAATTATTTGTGATAATGGTGGGCAGTGGCAAAAACTCCATTTTGCTCTACAATGCATTATACAATTAAACAGGTGTTTTATTCTTTACTAATTAAGTTTGATCTAGGTAAATAGCAAAATGAAATCGCATTCTCTAGGAATCAACTCACACCAAGTCTAGAATACAGCTAACTTAAAATAAAAACAGAAAAAGGCACACAAGTTAAAAATTTACTCAAAAAAATTGTCTCCGCAAATTTCACTGGGTGAGCTACTTTAGAAAAAATACGCCCAATTCAAATAAGGAAATTCACACCCTTATGGAAAACATATTGCCACAAAGGGAAATACTACGCAACTTAAAGAACTTTAAATAGGTTTCAATTTTAACTATCTGTTTAATTTTTGTTAAGAACTCCTTCAGATATTTACCTGACCTTATAAACTGCTTTGTAAGGCAGTGTTCAAGAAGTGGAAAGTATCATCTGATGAGAACACAAAATGTATCATACACAGGAGAGGTAACCAAGTGCTGTGGTTAAGTACATGGAGTCAGGAGCTGGGTTGCTTACTCTCAAATCCTGGCTTTAAGGCAAACTAATGGAAGCTACTTAAACTCTTTCTCAGTTTCCTCAACTGAAAACACAGATAAAAGTACTTCCATACAGGATTCTTGCAAGAATTTAAAATGTTCGTATGTGTATAGCATCTAAGAGTGCCTGGCACTGCATAAGCACTCAATAAAACACCACTACTCCTTCAAGGCTGGATTACTCAATGATATTTACTCTAAGAAATACGGTAAAACTGAAATGGATCCTTCGAAACAAATACATATGTATATTGGTTTAGAAATACATGTAAATAACCATGCATCTCATAGGGGGCTGATAACCAGAATATAAAAAGAACTCCTCTAAATCAACAACAAAAAACCTGATTTAAAAATAGAAAAAGGAAAAAAAAAATAGGAAAAGGACTTGAATAGACATTTGTCCAAGAAGATAAACAAAAGGCCAATAAGCATGTGAAAAGATGTTCAACATCACTAATCATTAGGAAAATGCAAATCAAAACCATAATGAGATACCATTTCACACCCATTAGGATGGCGATCATCAACAATAACAGAGAATACAGTGCTGGAGACAATGCACAGAAACTAGAATCTGTACATGCTGATGGGAATGTAAAACGGTGTAGCCACTGTAGAAAACAGTACGGTGGTTCCTCCAAAAGCTAAACAATTACTACTTGATCCGTCAATTCCAATTCTGGGTATAAACCCAAAAGAAGTGAAAGCAGGGACTCAAACAGACACTGTACACCAATGCTTATGGCAGCGATATTCGCCTCAGCCAGAAGGCGGAAACCACCCAAATGCCTATGCTGATGAATGAAGACAAGAGCAAATGTGGTATATACATACAGTGAAATATTATTCTGCCTTAAAAAAGGAAATTCTGATACATGCTACCATGTGGATGACCTTGAAAACATGGTAAGTGAAATAAAGCCAGACAGAAAAGGGCAAATGTTCTAGGATTCCATTTATATAAGGTGCCTAGAGCAGTCAAATTCATAGACAAAGAAGTAGAATGGTGGTTGCCAGGAGCTGGGGCTGGGGCTGCAGGTGGAGGTGGGGGGGCGGGGCGGAGAGCTAGTGTTTAATGAGTACAGAGTTTCAATCTGGGAAGACGAAAACGCTCTGGAGACACAGTGGTAATGGTTGTACAATAATGTATATGTACTTACTGCAACTGAACTGTACACTTAAAAATAGCTGAAATGGTAAATTTTAGGTTCTATACATTTTACCGCACACAAAAAATACATTTAGTTTTGCCTTAAGCTATAGCTTACAGGGGCGCCTGGGTGGCTCAATTGGTTAAACGTTTGCCTTCGGCTCAGGTCATGACCCCAGGGTCCTGGACTGAGCCCTGCATCAGGCTCCCTGCTTAGTGGGAGTCTGCTTCTCCCTCTCCTCCCCACTTGTTCTCTCTCTTGCTATCTCTGTCTCTCTCAAATAAATAAATAAAATCTTAAAAAAACAAAACAAAACATGTAATCTCATTAAAAAGAAAACCAAAAAAACCCCATGGCTTACAGAGGGATAGTGGCTTTGCTTTAAGGGGTCCTATGTTACTACCAGGTCAAGAGACACCTGTCTGGTAACAAAAACAGACAAGTAGGTGCCAAAACAAACAAAAGAAATGAGGAGTATATGTATATATAAAAAGTACACGTGTACATATACACACAAATGGTTCCTACTACTATTAAAGCAAAGATACAAAAAGAAAGAGAGGAGTTTATCTGAGAATCTATACCTTTCAAGGAAGGGCAGCCCAGACAGCATGTAAGCAACCCATCAAAAACTGTTTAGGACTAAACATCTTTCACACAAAATCTACAAGCTGATCATGGACAACTGGCTTGTATATGAGATGAAGTCACAAAGTTTTCTCCCATGCACTTCCCCTCTTATTTCTCACCCCTATATCAAATTATAAGTAGTGAAGATTTTTTCCTCTTTACAAATTTCCTGTCAGACATGTTAAGTTGTCAGTTCTTTGAAGGCTAGGTGGTCAACTGAAATTTTTTTGCAAGAAGAAATAAATCTGATATTAATCAGAAGAGGAATTAACTTTTCTCTCATCTCCTAAATATTCTTTCCAATGCTAGTGAGACAAGGAAGGAAGGAAGGAAAGAAGAAGCCAGCAAAAGTAAAAGACATTTTCCCTTATCTCAAATGAAATTTAGAAGGCCGTAAGAATGGGGCACCTGGGTGGCTCAGTCAGTGCTAGGACTCTCGATTTTGGCTTCAGTTGTGATCTCAGGGCTGTGGGATTGAGCCCTGAGGAGAGATCCATGCTCAGCGCAGAGTCTGCTTGTCCCTCTCCCCCAACCCCGCTCTTGTGTGAGCTCGCCTCTAAATAAATATATAAAATCTTAAAAAAAGAAAGAAGAAGAAGAAGAAAAAGGCTGTAGGAGTATACAACCATCCATAACAGGATTTTTTTCACCTGTTCTTCACGGGTTTTACTCTTGGAAATATATGCAACATTTAGTGTATAAAACATCTGTCTGGAAAGGGCTCTAGTTATCTGTTAACCACTGCCTAGGACAAGTGAACAAGAGGCGTTTGGCACTGAGATAGGTCAGAACCCCAAGAAGTGACTATCAGTGATTTCTGTTAGGGAAGCCTGACCTACAGCAAAAAGGGCCGAAGAGATTTTTAGTAGGAAAGGGTATGAAGAAGACAAGTTACATTTCAGGAGGTTTCTCAGGGTAAGTTCCTGCCTCCCAAGAATTAAAAAACTATGGAAAAATAAGTAATTTTCAGTTAAAAAAAAAAAAAAGCATAACTATTAAGCCAAAAGACCTTGCAATTTTAAAGTTAGATTCTATATGGAGTCCTAATACTCTAAAAATAAAATTTTCCATGTACCTGGTGAGGAATCAAAGGATAAACACGGTGGAGAGAGGCCTAGCATTACACATCACATGGAAGGAAACAGGAGAAGTAGGAAAAGAATGTTTCCCTGTAAAAGGTCCAATGGGTCTCTTCCTAAATTAATCCTGACTGCCTGTGGAATAGAATAGCCTCAAAAGCAGTATCATGCAATTAGGCAGTACATAAAGGTCCGTGCCTTTTCCTTAATAAAAGTACACCTGAGAATGTAGCAATACTGCTAAGATGACTGGCAACAGTTTCCAATATATGCTTGCTGACTGCGATTAGTATTGCTGATGACGTTCAGAACTAGTAAACACGTTATAACATTATGTGTATAAATGGGTACCAAAAGACATGTACAAGAATGTCCACAGCATCAGCAGACACCCCCAGAAATAACCAAAAGGCCATTTTCAAGGATCAGACAAATTATAAAATAATCATACACTAGAGTGCTACTAGCAAAGTGAACTATCGCCACAGATGTGATCAGGTGATCACTAGCAAAAGCCACCAGACCCAAAAAGGTACAAAACTGTATAATTCTGCTTATAAGAAATTCAGAAACAAGCAAGAGTCATCTACAGTGTTCACCAGGATACAGGTTACCTTTAAAGAACGGTATAGAGACTAAGACTAGAAGAGGCTACAAGAGGGCTTCTAGGAAGCTGGTAATTTCTGCATCTGTGTGTGATGGTCACGCCATGTATATTCACTTTGTGAAAATTCACTTTATTGTACATTAACAATTTGTGTGCCTTGTTTTTGTAGGTTTATTACATTAATTTAGAAAAATATTTGTGTGTGTGTGTGTATAAATATACATATCTAATATTTTTGAATGAATGGCTGGTTTTGAGGGAAAAAAGTTCTTTCCTGGACTTCATTCCTATTGTCTTCAAATTTTAACACCAAAATTTTATAATGCGGTGATTTCTAGTCCTTGGCTACACCATTCCAAGATGTATGTATTCCATATTGAGAAAAGTTAAATATTATGTCAGTGAGGACATAAGTCCTAACAAAACTCTTCTCCCCTCTCCATCCAAACTGCAGATCAGATATTCCAACAATCTCTCCTACCTAGTAGGCAAAAAATTAGGATTATCTGTGGTCTTCTGTTTGGCATATAACCTATCACAAGATTGTGCCTTTAAAAAAAAATCACTAATTATGCAGTGTCATGGAAAAATACTAAATATGTACTAGGATTGGAATGCTCCCATTATTAAAATTGGCTTCCTTTGCCTATCTCATCTAAAACTGAGAAGAGGAAGGAGGGAGGGAATGGTATAACTGTTTTCCTAGATTCTGGTTCCTTTTTAAATTTTTTTTAAAGATTTTATTTATTTGTCAGAGAGAGAGAGCACAAGCAGGGGGAGCGACAGGCAGAGGGGGAAGCGGATTCCCCACTGACCAAGGAGCCCAATGCGGGGCTCGATCCCAGGACCCTGGAATCAGGACCTGAGCTGAAGGCAAACGCTTAACCCACTGAGCCACCCAGGTGTCCCATGGTTCCTTTTTATTTTAACCATTTAATACACATTTAAGTGCCTACTGTGTGTTAGGCACTGCACTAGACTTGCAACATACTGGCAACAAATAAGAAACAGGGCCCTATCCCTACAGATTACACTGTAATAGCAGCTAGTAGAGGGCTGGCATGAGGCCAGCAACTGTGCCCCCCTATCTCAACTTCATACACACATCAGTCTTACAAGGTGGGTGCTGCTATCCTCATTACACAGATGAAGAAATTAGCTTAAAAATCACCTTGCCCAAATTTACATAATGGTAAATTTTGTTCAAAACATAACTTGTTCCGAACAAAACATAACATGAACTTTGTTCATGATTTTCCATACACTCTGCATTAAGATAGAATTTAATTACCGTTCAATTCTGGACGCTAACATGTGAAGAGGGTGCCTGGGGTATGAATTTTTTTAAAAAGATTTTTTATTTATTTGAAAGAGAGAGAGAGAGAACGGGGAGGGGGGAGGAGTGGAGTTGAGTGCGAAGCCATGGGGGGCTCAGAGCTGAAGGCAGATGTTTAACCGACTGAGCCACCCAGGTGTCCCTGGGGTATGAATTTTTACGATAGGATCTTAGAGTACAGTAATTGATTCTAAAACTTTCTGTGATAACAAGATTTGGTTTGCTTCAATGAGGGTCAACAAAAAACCTGAAAGTTCAGAAACCTTCTTTCATTACCCTTCCAGTACTTCAGCTACTGACTAAAATTTACAAAGATAAAGGGTAAATTTTTCTTTGAATACTAGAAAGTGAAAAAATGCTGTCTAAAACTATACATACATAAAATTTAGTAAATCTAAAGACAACTACTGTGGAAGCCATACCTCAGCTACTACACACATATATACAGACATGTGTGCACATATGTGTATGTCATAAATTGGACAATTACTCTTACATTTTCCCTGCACAAGGGCAAATGTTACAATTGCACTGGGAACTATGAGAGTCTCATGACTCTACTATTTACACTATCAATCATAATTCTGCAAGGTACATTTTTTTCTGAGTTGCAAAGGACCAAGAATCTACACAGACATCTTCAGTTAACAAAGAGGTTTTACATTCCTTTTTCTGTTGGTAGAAATTATACAGACACAGTACTAGCTCAACTCCCTTCAAGCCATGTTTGGCCAATTTCTTAAATAACCAAATCTCAAACACACAGTTTGGTATTCTGAAGTATTTGAATTCAGCAGTGCATCCGCCTTTTATTTTCCTTTTAAATAACCCAGACCAGAACATTTATGGATAGGATAGCCAAAATAAAGTCTAATGCATAAAGGTAAGGCTATGACTCGGGTTTATTTATTTATTTTTAAAGATTTTATTTATTTATTTGAGAAAGAGAGCACACACGCAAGTGCAGGGGAGGGGCAGAAGGAGAGATAATCTGAAACAGACTCCTTGGGAGCCCATGGCGGGTGGGGGGGGTGCTGGAACCCAAAACCTTGGAGATCATGACCTGAGCCGAAAGTATGCTTAACTGACTGGGCCACCCAGGCGTCCCTATGACTCAGGTTTATAAAGGAGTTAAGCACTTTCAAAGAATCCTGTCCCTAAGGGCAAAATAAAAGATGGCAATCATTTTAAAATATAAAATTTAAAATAGGACACTGAATTAAAATGGAGAATTTTAATAAACAAAAATAATAAAATCAAAAGTCATATGTTCAGAATGGGGAAGAGATTTCCAAAATGGTTTTTTTTTTTTTTTTAAGATTTATTCATTTGAGAGAGAGAGAGCATTTGCACATCCACACGCACACGTGGGAGGGCAGAGGGACAGAGAAACCCAAGCCAACACCCTGCTGAGTGCAGAGGCCCACACGGGGATCTATCCCACAACCCTGAGACCATGACCTGAGCTGAAACCAAGAGTTCGATGCTTAACCAACTGCGCCACCCAAGTGCCCCTCCAAAATGTTTTTTATAGCACCTTTGCATGAATAAAGAAATACCTTCCTGCCTGAATGTTAATACCCAAAACGATATTTCTTCCGAATTTTAACTTTGCCTTCTGTTATCACATGTCATATTATAATAAACCTGCATTTGTGGTAAGGCAAAACCACTCTGAAGAAGTGGTCTTTAACCACAACTCAAATCTTAAAGAATGGCTTTCTGCCAAAGTGTATCTGAGCCATTAACCTGTCACACTGCCTTCATGCGCCCCTAGGACCAAAAACACAGGCCAAGGAGCTAGTATCTGCTCCTCAAGCCTCACAGGAGGCCCGGGGGTGGAGGGGTGGGCTCTGAAAAGTAATACACAACACAGGGGTTGATAGTACAATCTGACAGCAAACCGTTTTGCCCTGGGTGGTGCTCTAAGCAACCTGATACTCTTAACAATCATCTGAACAGCCTCGGCCCAACACAGATGAAAGAAACGTTCTGCATTGAATATGACTGTAAGTGATTAAAAATATCGATCTTACGGTGGTGAAGCACTAACCCAGGAGCAAAAGTTTTGGGATTTAAGGGGTAGCAATGAAGAAAACAAGGATAAGGCCTTTCACAGATGCAGGCTGAACTCTCATCATTTGGGTCATTCGTGCTATGTATTTACTCAGTATTTTGCTGTGCTATGAATTTAAATTAGGCAAACTGCAAAGCCGTTGTTAGAGTTAATTTACTAATTAACTGTCCAGTCAACTGCCTGACATCCAATTGTCTAATCAGAAAATAGGATAGGTTTTCTTTAAACTCCACTGCAGCAACTTAATTCTTAACATTCCTTTCACCAACTTCCATACCTGCGTGCTCCCGAAAGACACGCAGTTTCTCTTCTCTACAGTATGAGTTTTATTGACCTCTTCTCCTCATTCTTACCTTCTGTCACAAGCAATTCATTGATTAATGCTACCAACTGTATTTCAAATTATCTTCTATATTTCCATTCCCTGATTCCATTAGGTTAGATAAAGCTCCCGTTACTACTTAAAACCACAACTTCCGAAACTGGCCTCATATATCAGAAGAAAAAAGTACATAACAACAAACAGAATGTATCTCCTTATATATGCTCTCATTTAATTCTCATTAACAACCCTAAGAGTAGGCATTATTTCAAACTTAGAAGGGAAAACTGAAGCTCAGAAAGTCACAAGGTAGGACCTTCCCCTACTTCTGATTACACACCGACCATACTAAGGTCAAGATAATGAGACCTACCCTATGGTCCTTAAACTGTTTATCTTCTTTGCCTTCCCCAAGTAAGGACTTTTTCCCCCCTAATTCACTGAAAAATAAATGTCTATTTGCTTTTTCCATTCAACAAACCACCTATCATATGAAAATTTATTTAATGTTTCAGAAAAATCACTTTTTAACCTATAAACTATTTCTCAGTAAACCAAACTGTTGAATTCCAAGGATAAGAGAATATGAAACAATGGCAATAAGGTTAAATAAACCAGGGAAATCTGATGTGTTAACAGCTCTAGGGATTAGTGGAATCCAGAGCCTTTAAAGAATTATAACTAAATATCCCAGTAATGGAAAAAAATGCCAACCTGTTTCCATAATTATGCACAGTGGATTTTTTTTAGGCCATAACTTTCATGCTGAACAATCTTTTTTTTTTTTAAGATTTTATTTATTTATTTGACAGAGAGACACAGCGAGAGAGGGAACACAAGCAGGGGGAGTGGAAGAGGGAGAAGCAGGGAGCCTGATGCAGGGCTCGATTCCAAGACCCTGTTTTCATGACCTGAGCCGAAGGCAGATGCTTAATGACTGAGCCACCCAGGCGACCCCCCCCCTTTTTTTTTAATAGCAGAAGTGCACATCAGAGAAATATGGCCAAAGCTATAAGCTTGTATTATTCACATGTTGACTCAGGGTGTACAGTATTAACATCAAGTTTTCAAATATAAGCTTATAGACAACGTGTGTTCACTAAACCAATAAACCAGAATAGCAAGTCATATGTTAAAAAAGAAAAAAAAAAAGGCCATAGAAAAAAAAATTATGGAATAGTAGGTCTTAAACTCTAATATTATTTAGACTATTTTGAATTAAACAATAATTATGAACCAATCTAAAATAAATTATTTTCTGCATTGGAGAAAAAAATTATAGTCTCCCAAATAAACGATATTAAATTTACAAGTTTTACAATGCAGACAAAAATGCAGACTTCACCCAAGTCCAAAAAGCTACAATGATGACAATTTCCTCACCTTCATTAAACTATTTTATCCACGGAGAGTGTCCTGCTATAGATTACTGTTATTATTTGCTCAAGAACAGCAATGTTCTAATGAAGCATGCTGACAACTTAAAAAAAAGTGATAATCCACGTTTCTGACAGATTCTATAGTGACATAAAGATCTAAATGGAGGGGCACCTGGGTGGCTCAGTCGTTAAGTGTCTGCCTTCGGCTCAGGTCATGATCCCAGGGTCCTGGGATAGAGCCCCACGTCGAGCTCCCTGTTCAGCGGAGAGCCTGCTTCTCCCTCTCCCACTCACCCCCTGAATGTGTTCCCTCTCTTGCTGTCAAATAAAATCTTAAAAAAAAGATCTGAATGGAGCTACAAACAATACTCCTGAAAAGAGGTCCTTGGAAGTCCATGTTCCTTCGTGTAGTTTTGATGGGTCTAAAACTAACTGAAAGGAAAACTTACATGTATCAGGTATAGGTCTCCAGCAATTTCACCCAGGCAGTTTTTCATTGTAATATCAATAATTAAATACTAATATAAGACTCATTATATATAAGCCAATATAATGATGCAATTAACACATTAACTTCCTGGGCTTTTAAAATGATGATGGTTCCTAGGTATGAAGGAAAGTTTAAGACTGAAATTAGATCCTTAATTCTTTAAGTATAAATTTGAACTTTGGAATGAAAACCAAAATTAAAGGGAAGTCATTCAAATTGGTGATTTTTTATTTTTTTACTGGTTATCCCTCAGTGCCTCGGTTTGGTTCTAGTATTCCTCAAGAATTAATCCTACTAGTCTGGTCATTATACCCAACAAATCTTTTAATCTGAAAGAGGAATACTGCTTGTCCTGGGGTCAGCCCTCTTGACTTCTGGACAACTTGCTAGGACCTATATTTCATACTATTTTCATAACATCCTCATTTCTCACTTGATCTGCCCAGTTTTCGGACTCAAAAGCACTGTTCACATATTACTTTAATAAGAGGAATGTAGAACAAATGTTCTTGTTTGTTCAGGTTGCATGTAAATGAGGGAGGGAGGAGCTTATAGGGTAGGAAGGGAAGAGAGGAGAGGAACACGGGAATGCAAGATAGCAGTAAAAGGGAAGAGAAAAAGGATTGCTTGAGGAAGTGCCAGAGCCACCAAGTTGAAGAGAAATAAAAGCGATGGAGTGTCTAGCGGCCATAAAAGGGCAATTGTCCACCTCCTAACAAACTAAATCTGGTCAATCCCAAATATGGAAATGTTTTAGTTCAAATACAGAGCTTTTCTTCTGTGGGATACAAGCACAGATTACAATCATTCTCTCCCGATAAAAAATCTCACACTTGGAGATCTACCATTGTGAGGAAAATCTGTTGAATTATTGTATAAACTATTTCCAACTTTTGTTCCCCCAAAGTCCAGGTCTTTCCAACAACAACAACAACAACAACAACAACACTCTAGCCCTTTCACAATTCTAGGGCTTCAGTCTCCACATATGTAAAATACAAATGTTAATTTTAACAACCTGGAGAGGTGGAGGAGGCATTTTGTTAAGTCCAATACTCATTAAATGTTAGCTATTACGCACTCAAGACTTTCTCGCTTTTTTTTTTTTTAAAGTAAGCTCCACACCCAAGCGTAGAGCCCAACCCTGGGCTCAAACTCACGACCCTGAGATAGAGATCTGCGCTGAGATCAAAAGTCGGACATTTAACCAACTGAGCCACCCAGGGGCCCAAAGATTTTTCTTGGTCTTTAATATACATTCTAACTCACAAAAGAGTTCACTGATGACAAAACAGTAGAAGTCACAATCATTTCAAAATGTGATTACTTCCTTATATATCCATTCATTCTGTCCATTGGTAAATTGCCATGGCAGGACAGATGCATATCTTAATAACCTATATTATCAAAAGTTCATTCATTTGACAAATATTTACTAAGTACCTGCTTTGACTAGTCCCTGTCTAGGGGCAGGGGATATGGCAGTCAACAAAACAGAGTGTATAATTGCGGGGGTAGAGAGGGTAGGACTGAAAACTGGTTCCCAGCAGCTGGAGTAACAGCTTTTACTTCAAAAGTGCCTTCAGTGGGTTTTACCTGTTCCAAGTCACCCCTGTTTGATAACGTAGTACCTGCATCTGCTCTGTCCCTGCCCCAGGTCACAACTTCTCACTCACAGATTACTTTTTCCACAGGAATTTCAATCAAAATGGAGTTTTAATAAAGCTAAATTTCATGCATACTTGATTAATCTAGCTGCTTAGCTGCTACCATCAGCACTGCTAGCACATTTTTAATCACCTCTGTCCACCCACTGCTGCAATGAAACACAAAAGCACTCAACCAAAGTGCTTTGAAAATGCTTTGTCCTACCCAACTACCCTAAGAGTTCCTCCCAAGATTCCTTAAAATAAATAATCAAGGAAGTGGGGGGGGGGGCGGTGGGGTGTAGGCAGTTGTCCTTTCTGATCACTATTTCCAAAGTAGTACATTTCCAGTCATTATTTTTTTTAAGATTTTATTTATTTAACAGAGAGAGAGCACAGGTAGGCAGAGCGGCAGGCAGACGGAGAGGGAGAAGCAGACTCCCCGCTGAGAAGGAGCCCGATGTGGGGCTCGTGACCTGAGCCGAAGGCAGACGCTTAACGACTGAGCCACCCAGGTGCCCCTGCAGTCATTATTTTTAAAGATTATATGCTGACATGATAGTTGTTAAAGCAATGCCTGAAGACTTGTGGGGGCAACGAGGGTTGCCGCTATTCGACTTGTAGTTCACTTGCTCTGATGTGTAAGAACCTGGCTACATTGCAGATAAGGGCTCCATAAAGAAGACTGTACTCCTCATTTAAGCAACAGTTTTGGCATGTGTACACATTTTCTGGCACACCTACAGAATATTCTCCTCATAATCGCCTATCAGTTCAATATTACAAGATAGGAGCACCTGGGTGGCTCAGTCGGTTAAACCTCTGACTCCTGATTTCGGCTCAGGTCATGGTCCCAGGGTGGCAAGATCGAACCCCACGTCAGGCTCTGTGCTCAGTGCAGAGTCTGCTTAAGATTCTCTCCCTCTCCCCCTCCCCTGGCTCCTGCGCACACTCACCTCCCCCAAACCTAAATTAAATAAATAAATCTTTAAAAATATATATATTACAAGATAAACTGACATTGTTGTGTTTTTGAAAAGGAAGATAGTCCCTGATTTTCATGACAATTACTGGTACAGCATATTCCACTTTTTAATTAGGTTCATGCTTGACATGGGATTCTAAAGTTTTCTTTTAATAAGATATCCCAGATCCCAGACACATGCAAAATAGCACTGTTTTTCAAAGTAATGAAATATAAATTAGCTTGAGAAAGTGCCCAATGCTAACAATGCTACCATTTATACAAAAGATTTTTTAAACTGTTATTTTCAGAATCAAAAACATCTTTTTAAAATCTCTCGAAGCAGCTCATCTTCATTCCTCAAGTGTTTTTAACTTGTTTTTAGTAACCAAAAGTATACGGGAACCATATCTAATAATTAACATAGTAATTTATGCTATGTTCTTTCTTCTACTCCTAGGTATGTGGTTGGAGTACCACCTGCGGTCACTGATCTCCATTTTAGGCCAACAGCTAAACTAGAACGTAGTTTAGTTTCTTTCTAAACTACACTTTAGGAAGAAAAATCTACCAAAGAAAAAGAATACAAGTTGCTCTCCTTCTCAAGAATACAAGTTGCTATCCTTCTCACGCAAGATGATAACTCAAGTGAAGGAACACAGTTTTGAAGAACAAATGCCACAAAGTGACATGAAACCTTGTGCTCTCAACAGGACAAGCAGCATGAGGTAGCAAGTGATGAGGTCGTAGTAAGAGGACTAAAACAGTGATGAAAAGCCAAGCAATGCTGTTGATAAGGGGAGGAAGAATTGGAGAGTCTGGGAGAAGGCAAGGACAGGTGGGGGCTGGGAGGTTTTGGGGAAACAAAGTAATAGAATCCATAGGCTCTTGTTTTCTACCTTCACCACAAGCAACATATGCCTGTACCTACTAGTGCAAAGACAAGCAGCCATCATTGGGGAACTTAATCCAGTGGTTGGGGGGAGTGGTGGTTATTACTTTATCTTCTGTAATTTCAAAACATGATTTTTAAGTTTAGTGTATCGTACCCAATTCAGAGCAGTAACTATGTATGTTTGACTCAAATTCCAAGAACTTGCAGAGAAAGATGAATTGTGCTTATTATCTTTTGGCCTCCTATTCTGGCAAAGATTTCTTCCATTTTTCAACTCCCAAGTGTAGAAAACTAATATACAAATTCCATTGCTATGAAACAATTTACCAGAAGAAACTATTTTAGACACAATCTAAAACATACATATGCTGATATTGTCCTACCATGAAGCTTTATTTATTTTAAAATATTCACCAGAAACTGTGATCATCTTCAACAAATCTGTAAAACAAATATCTGCCTGTTATGAGGACATCGTGGTAGGCACAGGCACTAATCCAAAAAAAATTAAAAGTTCTAACATTTAACCACCCAAAATATTGTCACGTATCTGATTTATGCTTAATCTTTTTGCAACATTAAATTTTTATCTACCTTCTGAATTAAAGAAGCACCTATTACATGAAAAAGTCTTAACATATAAGGAATAGGAAAATGAAATGGGTGGGTTTTAGTATATATTATCAGATTTGGGTTTTTTTTTAATTGAATGGGTCACTTTCATCAATGTAGCATAAGAGTAAATTCCTCAACTAGGAAATATTTTAAATTTCTTACCGATGAGCCTTTATAAATATTTACCAGGGCAAGCAAGCTAGGGAGCCAACAACACAACAAAAAACAAAAACAACGTCTCACATCTAATTAATTATAACCTACCATCAGAGGTAAGACTATTGGGCTGACAATCCTGCTTTAGATATCTGAAGTCTTTTCTGACTGAGGTCAGTTTGGCAACCTCGATTTATAAGACTGAGTTTCATATTGTTTCTCAGATGATCGTTACCAGAACTTGGGTCTCTGCAATTCAGTATATATACATGCTCCTGAAACAAAAATTTTATAAAATTTGGGATATAATCATGACATCTGCTATTCTGTTCTTTTCTGTTTCATTTAATTAGGGGAGAAAGGCAACAACTTATTAAATTGACTCCAGAATGGGCTGCCACTGGCAGTTTGAAGACACGGATCTATAGATAATAAACACCAGGATGTATGCCAAGGGGCAGTATACTAGAACACTCGATAAAACAGCCTTGATTAATGCCACTCAAAAGCTGTTATTACGTTCTCCTATTCTCCTCTACTCCTTAGATACTCTCCGGTAATAACCTTCACTTCAAACGAAAGGGATGGTAGGGTGATCCTTGAAGGTGATATAGAGCATGGCGTACCATTACAAGCCACAAAATGGAACCTATCCTGGTCACTTCTTAGCAAGGCAAAAAAAGACAGAACTAACAGCACCTGTGAGGGACATCTGTGACTATGGTAGGCATATACTTAGTGGTACTTAAACAATCCAATCAACACACACATAAATGGGTATATATTTTGTTTATTTCTGCATTTTAAAAACTTGAAACAGGGCACCTGGGTGGCTCAGACGGTTAAGCGTCTGCTTTCGGCTCAGGTCATGATCCCAGAGTCCTGGGATTGAGTCCCGCATCGGGGAGCAGGGAGCCTGCTTCTCCCTCTGCCTCTCTTTCTCGCTCTCTACCCCTGTCTCTCATGAATAAATAAGTAAAATCTTAAAACTTGAAACAAAAGTATTTTTTAAAATACTCTTTTCTACATTCAGTGCACCTGGTATCTTATTTTCTATTCTAATATGTTGTCTTAATGCTGGTCATAACCCATTAAATCGATTTCTTGACCCACTAAATGAGTGGGTTGAAACCTGCAATTTAAAAAAAAACATAGCTTTAGAGACACACACATCAACCTAGCAGGATAAGAGGACCATAGATAAATTACAGGTCTCTAGTGGCCACCTTTAACTGATGAGAAAAAGCCCAAAGAACTGAAAACATCAATCAAATACTGATTGTTTGTTTAGCTCTAGGAAGATCATGAGAATGTGTAAGACTCAAGAAAAAAATGTAACAGCACCCCCCTTCTACACCCCCCCAGGTTCCTGATCGGATATTTAATCATCATCACCACTGTTAGTCTAACACTGGCTTCCTACCCAGCACTGTGTGTGTAATTTATTGATATAGGTAGATATTTATACAGAGACACATATATGTATTTTTATATACACATGTATAAAATGCATTAACATAAATTATATATGTATATACTTATTTACTACATTTTTAAGATACAAATTTAAACTTTTTTTCCAGATCATTTTTACAACCTGTCAAAGTAATAAAATTAAGTGTTAGATCTGAAACACAGGTCAGCTGGCCCCCGAGTCTAAGCTCTTAACCACTAAGCTATAAATTCTATGAACACTTCCCCACACGAGTTCTCAACCCTGGCTGTACATTAAGAATCCTCAGTGGAGTTAAAACAAAACAGATTCCCAAGCACTACCCCCAAAAAAAGATTTTTTAAGTTAAAGTAACAAATATTATAGAGAATTACATTTTGTAAACAATGTATCGACTATCATCTCCAACCCATTATGTCAGAAAAGATCTTTTTTTGGAGAGGAGACACTATTGTGTGCCATCAGACATAAAATACCCGGCTGAAGTGAATGATTGCCTTGGTTAATAAGCAGCCTACTTTACCTAGAAACTTGATTAGATCGCTGTCATTATAGACTGGAATTTAATATAAAGCAATTTTGTCTTAGGTTTAATAACTAAATTTCATTTAGAATTTAACTGCTGATGTATCAAAAGGATCTTAACGTTGAGACAGCTGAAACGATAAAAATTACAGACTGCATTACTGTATTTCTATTAAATTTATCTATCCATGATTTAAACCATTACCTTCCCAACATATTTTTCTTTATTACCTAAAAGATAAAGAATTCTGAACCTAATGTAACATTAATAAACTCTGCATTCTTCCTGGGTTCATTCACTTCCACCATCCATAGGAAAACATTTAGTAGCAAGCACACAATACAAAATTAGGTTGTTTACAAATAATTAAAAAGTGGTTTTGACTACATCAGTCAAATAAAATGTACAAACATAAAAATCTTAACAATTTTTGACAGTTGAGTGGGTAATATGAAACCTAGAATTACCACTATTAGCAACCACAAATAACAGGAGGACTACATACCACAAACACATAAATGATTAATTACATACATACAATTAGTGAAGCAACAACAATCACTGTTAATAAGGAGCCATGCATTTTCCTCTCAGGAAAAATTCTTTGTAAAAGACAAAAACAAGCACAAACTATAAATGGTCCACATAAGAATTATTTTATTTGGTCAAATTAAGGCTCCAACTAAGGCATTTATCTATTTCCTATTCAGGCCATGAAATGACAGCACTGCAAAGAAACTAGTCTACGATGTAAACCACAAAGCTAATTACAGACCAACACATGACTAATACCTAAACTATCTGGTGAAAGAAATTACAGCCCATTACTATTAAAATCCAGGGAAAATATCTACCCCAGTGTCTTCTATAACTGTATCTCAAAGGAGGTGGGGGGAGGGAGGGAGGGAGAAATCAGTCATCAACCTTATGATATATGGGTTTTTTTTAACAAAAGAAAAAGTACTATTGGGGCGCCTGGGTGGCTCAGTTGGTTAAGCGACTGCCTTCGGCTCAGGTCATGATCCTGGAGTCCCGGGATCAAGTCCCGCATTGGGCTCCCTGTTCAGCAGGGAGTCTGCTTCTCCCTCTCACCCTCCCCTCTTTCATGCTCTATCTCATTCTCTCTCTCAAATAAATAAATAAAATCTCAAATAAATCTCTCTCTCAAATAAATAAAAGTACTATTACCATAAATCCATACCACATCTACAATCTAAATATAAAATCTCTTAAAAATTTAATTGTGATAATTAAATACAGAATCATGAGCGTTCATTCTATCCATGACCCTGGGGTCACTGGGAGATTTCTAAAGCATACCTTTTAATCCACGCCATGGTACTTCAAGAACATGTTAAGGTAAGTCACAGCTTGGAACACTTCGATGCACCTCAAAACACCTCAGCCAGTGTATCTGTATCATTCTCCTTTCCTTTTGAGATCATAATGGTTCCGAAGAACTACAATGCTTCCATCTGAATGATAGTCTCATAATTTCAATGACTTAAAAACAAAAACAAAAAATAAGGACTTGAGTGTTGGTGTGTTACGTGCACTGTTAACTGCTGCCATGACTAAGAAAACCAGAGAGGCTGCTGCTACTACGCCACCCTGTCACTTTTAATGTGAACCCTCAGATGAATGAGGGGTACATGCTGAGTGGTCAGAGTGACAGCTTTTGCTTTATGGAGATCCATCAAAACCCCACAAATCTCTTTGCCCCAACAGATTCTTCAGTTCTTCTGAAGAAATGAAAATAACTTAAAAGACAGGTCTAAACACTTGGTAGGTGCCTCTGACTGACCACCTATCGTATTCTGTGTTGCATGAGAGCTGGAAATCACCCACACCCCTGCACAAAAGGGAACTCATTAATAAACACAGCAGAGGGCCCTGCCCCATTTTAATTATGGAATCATTTTAAATTCCATGGAAGTCATTAAATTGAAATTCCATGGAGCTCCCGTTTTTGAAGCTTACTTCCATTAAGAGTATGCACGTATCAATGGACAATAATGGCTAACTATCAAGTTGTACTGGGGCTCTGTGACTGCCTTGGCAGGTTGTCTGTCCCCGTTTCCTCCCCACTCCAACTCACCTTTGTTATTTAAGAACATTTAAAACATTTCATTATTAAAATGATAGGATAAGAAGTTTGTATGTCACATTTTAAATCTAAGAATTCACTCTACTTTTGCCTCAAGTTTGGCACTCTATAATAGTTACAGAATACTCAAGCCACACAAAGAAAATACAACTAAATTATCAATATCATATTGATATCAATAATCACATACATTTGTCATAAAGCAATTAAAATTACCTTAGGATAACTGATCAGAAAATTTTTAATAAAAGGGCTTCCAAAGGGGAAAAAAAAGTCACTGGGAGAGGTCTGTTATACTCTGGGCCTATGGAACAGCTTGTGTCAAGTTAACAGGCAAGAAATGGAAAATGACAAATTTCCCAGCTAGAGCTAAAAAGTATGTCCTAAGGAGAAAGTGGAACCACTTCCTGTTTGAAAAAGTAGAGTCAACTGATGAAAACCTTTTATAGTCCAGTGTCAGAAAATTACATATTTCTGAGATTTAGATTCATTGCAGGTTGTGGGGAATGCAGATTACAAAATGTAGGTCACTCTTCAGAAAGCTGATCATAGTGGCAGGATCGCATATAGGAAAGAACTCTACCAGGAGAGGTAGAAACTAATGAAGAACAGAATCAAGAGACCTGGTCCAGTGAAATCACTGCAGCCACAGCCATCTTTTTAAACTGATTGTTTTACCACTCAGTGCAACCCCCGGCCCTTCCTACGTCAGCTTGAAGCCTCTCACTGGGTCTGTATGTGTTAAAACTACCTGGAAGGACAATGGCATTGCCTCCTATACTCTGCTCCTCCAAATAAATGTGTCCTCCACCCAACTATTGGGTTAATGTTCTGAAGTACAGCTCCTCCCCCTTGCACATAAAAATTTATGTCAACTATTGGGAAATAAAGCAAGTTATAATAAATAGTCTAGATAATAAAGAAAAAAGCCTAGATCTGAAGCACTTGCTCATTACATCATTTAATTTTCAGAACCTCATTTTATAGAAGAGAAAACAAACAGTCTGTGGTCAAGTGACTGATCCAAGAAAGCATGCAGTAGAAGAACTAGGACTTAAATCTACATCTTCTAGCCAGAACATCAGCACTTTTTTTTTCTTTAAAGATTTTATTTATTTGACAGAGAGAGACAAAGTGAGAGAAGGAACACAAGCAGGCGGAGTGGGAGAGGGAGAAGCAAGCCTCCTGAGGAGCAGGGAGCCAGATGTGGGGCTCGATCCCAGGACCCTGGCATCATGACCTGAGCCGAAGGCAGACGCTCAATGACTGAACCACCCAGGCGCCTCATATCAGCACTTTTGTACTACAATTCTGTCGCAGAATACAGTTGGGGAAAGGGGTGGTACTGAGGCTAACACTTACTGATGCTATGCCATGAACTGTGCTGAGCATTTCATGTTATTTCATCCTGATCTACCACTCCTAAGACTGACAGGGTGCCTGCCTCCTTTTACAGCGAGGACATCGAGGCTCAGAGAGATTTAAGTAATCTGCTATACCAATCTATCTTCCAGAAGAAATCAAGTCCAACAATTATGTTTGTTTTTCCAACCTGGCTGATATAACAATAATTAAATTTTACAAATGAGTCTCACTCAAAATCCAGTCAATGTACGTAAATGAATTTGTAAAACAAGACTGTATACACATTTAGTAAAGCCACTAAAAATTAGGATCACATATAATCACTAAAATCAGAAACTCCATTCAGAAACTCCATTTGATTCCTACAAATGACATCTAGTATTTTCATGAAGTGATACATTTGGAGATCTTTTAAAGAGGACTTGAAAGTCACAGCAGTTATCAATATAAATTTTAGGTGACCAAACAAAAATGAGCATGGAAAGTATTTTCCTTAAGAGGGTACACTGCCGGGGCGGCCTGGCGGGCTGTCAGTAGAGCCTGTGACTCTTGATCTCAGAGTCATGAGCTCAAGCCCAGGTTGGGTGTGGAGCCTACTCAAAAAAAAAAAAAAAAAAAAGGTATAGGCCACATTTTTCCAACTGGGCCCCGTCCCATAAACTGCTACGGGTATTAGCCTCATGGGAAGAGACATTTATTTGCTGAGGGAGGTGAGGTCATTCAGTCAGGTTATCACTAATTAAAAATACAAACAAAATAAAACAGAACAACAACAACAACAAAAGCAGATGGACAGCTTACTTCAGTGCTTCAAAACATTATTAAACTAAAAGAGAAACAAAAAGCACTGAAAAAAAAATCCCCCAAATTAAGGGACAGGAAACTCCCAAGCAACTTCAAATTTGAATGGAAACCATGCATCCACACTGCATGCCACTGTTTGGTAACAAGTTAGATGACTCAAAGAAACCGTTTTTTAAATTGCAGAAACAAAGTCTTGCGGAATTATTACATTTAAGAGTCAAACTGTTACCATAAAAAACCTAAAAGGTCTTTTAAAAAATACTTTCATCAGTAATAGCATTAACCCTTCTGTGTAACTCATTTTATAAACATTAATATCTCAAGATAGTGGATTATAATAGGAATGCCCATCAGAAATTCTGATGCCCAACCACATACCTTTTAATTTCAAAACTAGTGTGTATTAAAGACTATGCATCTGTCTACAAAACATTTCACTTCTTATAAAAGAGACAAATAGGTTTCCATGCAAGTTGCTATAGCCTCCTTCACTATGCTATGTCCAAGAGGGTAGCTGCTGTCTTTATCTTCCTAAACCTATTATCTAACTCCCAAAAACCTGGAACACACTAGGCACCAATGATCTAAGTACGTGCAAATGTTATACACCCCATTTTGGATACATGATTGACAACGAGAAGAAGAAAGTTCGTGATATGCTCTAAAACATAGTAGGCACATGAATATTTGAGTGAATGAAAGAAAATATTTAGAAATGGTTTATACATGCTACAATGACATTAAAAACAGATTTTGAAAGAAGACAGTTTAATATAGAACACCACTTCTGACTACTGAATTTTGTTTTGTTTGTAACTACTGAATATTTAACATATAATGCTTTTGAAGGTAGATCAGCACTACTGCTAAAGCATAAACTTTAGACAATCGGGGCGCCTGGGTGGCTCAGTTGTTAAGCATCTGCCTTCGGCTCAGGTCATGATCCCAGGGTCCTGGGATCGAGCCCCGCATTGGGCTCCCTGCTCTGCGGGAAGCCTGCTTCTCCCTCTCCCACTGCCCCTGCTTGTGTTCCCTGTTTGGCTGTGTCTCCCTGTCAAATAAATAAGTAAATAAATCTTAAAAAAAACTACTTTAGAAAATTAGAAACAGATACCAGTAACTTGAAATTTTTATGCTTTTATAAACAGCCTCACAGAGTAATCTGAAATGACAATAATGAATGCATTCAATATTACTTACTAAGAAAGGACTAGGAATTTCTTTCCGACAACACAAGAATAGTTAAATTATGGCATGAAATTTCCATACAATTATAATTTCCATACAATGGAAATTATAGTCAATAATACTGAAATTTGAAACATGGTAATATGCTAGTTACATATGGTTACTTAACCATATATAGTGTTTTCCCACATTAGGTATGTCTGTATGTATTTATATATTTTAACAAACATAGAAGATTGTAAATATATTTATAAATATTTAAGTTCCATGAGATCAAGAACCATTTCAGACGTACCTCCAGCACTTATCACAGTACCTTGAGAAAGGTGTTTTTACATAGGTAACTATTTAAAGCTTGGTAGTTAGAAAAAAGGGCTCTGAAGAAAAGACTGCCTGGTTTTGAACTGAATCCCAGATTCACAACTTAGCAGCTATGCAATTTCAGGCAAGTTAATAATCACTAGGCACCTTAGCTTCTCCTTTTGAAAAACTGGGATAAAAATAACATTCATGTAATGGAAGAAAACAATGAGTTAATACATGTAAAGGCTTTGGAACAGTATCTGGCACATAGTGGTGACCCAATGAATGGGAGATGGGATGGAGAAAGAGCAGTGGGTTCTCAAATACCTGAGTAAATGAATGGATACTGTCTTTAAAATACAGACAGAAATGCTAAAAGCATATACAAATATTAAATAGAGTTTTTCAAACTTTGCTTACCATAATCAAAAGTAGATTTTTACATAACAACCTGATACACACTCTGGTAGATATAATTGTATCCTATTGTCATAAATTACTTAAATGCTAGTTGTAACCCACTAAACTGATTTCATGACAAGTAGCAAGTCACTTTCTAAACCATGGACTCTTAAGTTCTTCTTTTTTTTATCCTTCAACTTTATGTTCCTAAACATGGGGCAAGAATATTTACCAATTAAATCAAAAATCTAAGGTCAGAAGACACTCCATAAAAGTCTTTTGATTTTGTCACATATTTTTGTTTTATTCTTTCTAAATTCTACTCTTTACTCTTAAACCACCAGAAATTTCAACCGAAAAAATTTAAGCGATCGTTAAAGGTGATACAGAAATTTGCCAGCTTTGAACTATACCTAGGTAGACTTACTCTTGGAAGAAATTAAATTTGGGCAAGAGAACACAACATTAAGAAAGGTATGAAAGAATACAGGTTGCTGGGCTGGTATTTAGCTGGAGAACTGCATTCCCACAGGGTCTTTTCCTGATCCAGCTTCTGGTCTCCTCCTACCCATACAAAGACAACGTGTGTTCTAGCCACACTGGAACTTAACACAGTTCTCAGAACACCCCATGGTGTTTCAGGTCTCCGGACTTCTTCACATGCTATTTTGCCCCACCCTCCCACACCCCTAAACTGCAGGAGCAGTGTGTGAAATAAGACTTTAACATCACATGATAATAGAAGAATAAAGGAGAGAAAAAATGAAACAGGTGAGACTAGAAGTGAAAAAATTTTTAAATATTTTCAGTGCCTACAGTGTAAGACATGTGAGCCAAGTTGGTATTTTTACATAAATAAATCCTCACAGATTTAGTATCTATAAAAAAAATGTTTAAAAATACTGAATACTGAATTGATGAAATAAAGTCTTTTAAATTAGATAACATAATTTACACGATGTGTCCTATGGACACTTGAATTTTAAACAAGTTTTGTCAACCAAATACTTGAAAACAGTCTTGTTATATAATGACAGAAAATTAATCACCGCTATTATCAAAAGTATGAAAATCACATATTCCAAGAATTTCAACTCTAGGTTTTGGCAATGCTAAAAAGGATTATAAATCTAAAGCTAAACCTGTTTTTGAGTAATTTTCAAAGAATCTTCCTAAGAATAATAAACTATTCTGATTCCCATCCTGATAGTAAAACTGTAATTCCTTTTCCAATTAGGGACCAGGGGACATCAGAACCTGTAATGAAGAGACTAAAGTCAAGATCAGCACGGCTCAATAACTAAGACACTTGTGATCTAGCAATTCTGAAAGATGGAATATTCAGCTAATTTTACTTTTGAGAAACTCCCAACTGGGAAAACTCTTTTCTTAAAATGTGTATCTTAATCTTCAATAACATTGATAAAAACTTCTATCAAAGCACCTGATACTGCTGCTACCCTTAAAGTAGCAAACACCCAGGGGTTTAACCACGATATGCCTCCATATTTTTGCTAGAATTCTAGATGGCACAGTATACACAGGTACAATTTACACATAAATACACATACGCATGCATACACAAACATACAACTACTCTTTTTCAAACAGATTGGTGTTAGCATGTTGTTACCTGTCCACGATACCAAAGGTAGGAGGCTGGGGAAAGTGGAGAGGGACATGAAAAACCAGTAGTTCAAAAGTGCTGAGTACTCAGGGCGCCTGGGTGGCTCAGTTGGTTAAGCAACTGCCTTCGGCTCAGGTCATGATCCTGGAGTCCCGGGATCGAGTCCCACATCGGGCTCCCTGCTCGGCGGGGAGTCTGCTTCTCCCTCTGACCCTCCCCCCTCTCATGTTCTCTCTCTTTCTCTCTCTCAAATAAATAAATAAAAATAAAATCTTAAAAAAAAAAAAAAGTGCTGAGGACTCAGCATCAAAAAAAAAAAAAAGAAATCTTGCCATTTGCACCCAACGTGGATGGAACTAGAGGGTTATGCCAAGTGAAATAAGTCAATCAGAGAAAGACAATTATTATATGATCTCACTGATATGTGGAATTTAAGAAACAAAACAGGGGATCATAGGGGAAGAGAGGAAAAAAAAAAAACAAGATGAAACCAGAGAGGGAGATAAACCATAAGAGACTCTTTTTTTTTTTTTTTAAGATTTTTTTTTATTTTTATTTATTTGCGACAGAGAGAATGAGAGACAGAGAGCATGAGAGGGAGGAGAGTCAGAGGGAGAAGCAGACTCCCTGCCGAGCAGGGAGCCCGATGCGGGACTCGATCCCGGGACTCCAGGATTACGACCTGAGCCGAAGGCAGTCGCTTAACCAACTGAGCCACCCAGGCGCCCAAGAGACTCTTAATCATAGGAAACAAACAGGGTTGCTGGAGGGATGGGGTAACTGGGTGATGGACACTGAGGATGGCACCTGACGTAACGAACACTGGGTGTTATATAAGACTGATGAATCACTGGGGCGCCTGGGTGGCTCAGTTGGTTAAGCGACTGCCTTTGGCTCAGGTCATGATCCTGGAGTCCCTGGATCGAGTCCCGCATCGGGCTCCCTGCTCGGCAGGGAGTCTGCTTCTCCCTCTGACCCTCCTCCCTCTCATGCTCTCTGTCTCTCATTCTCTCTCTCGCAAATAAATAAAAAATCTTAAAAAAAAAAAAAAGACTGATGAATCACTGACCTCTACCTCTGAAACCAGTAATACATTATATGTTAATTAACTGAACTTAAAATTTAAAAAAATGGAGAAAAAGTGCTGAGTAAAGGATGTTAGGGAAGGAAAAGCAGTAGTAGTAAAGTAAATCAGCTCATAAACCCTACTATACATTTATTCAAAACAAGCAAATCAACAGAAGTTTCTTTCCATTCCAGAACTAAGAACTGCTAAAGAGACTGAATCAAGTTTACCTCTACTTTCTCTGTACTTTTTATGTATATACATATTTATAAAAGTGTTTATGGGTGAACTGAGTTTCTATTATTTCTCCTTCAGCTTAGTTGCTTAGGTCTCTTTTTGTTTAAAATAAAATGTAAATTTTGGTGACTTAAAAGAATATGTCATCATGAGTGATACAAGAATGTGCTGATCAAGTTCTGGACTTGGAGTCAGGAATCACAGGTTAGAAACTTACTGAACATGTAACTTTTCAACAATCACAATCTCTCTGTGGCTAATACCAGCATAAAACTGCAGTAATAATGCATATTATATGTGAAAGCATCTAAAATACTGTCTGAGGATGCATAAACATTTACTGACTTTGGAAGCACAATATCTGCTAACGCCACAGTTCTAGAATCAAAATAAAACACTTTCCTAGGAATGTTTTAATGTTCAAGAAGTACTTATGGTTTAAGTTTGTTTAAAAAAAAATTCACACTTAACGTTTATTTCAATTATGTGGGCAATGATCCAGTCTGTGGCTCTAATTCATGCCTTCAAGCATTCTCTCCTTTCTCGACAAGTTCCTTAGCTTAACAAATATTTGAACAACTACAATGTGGCAGCCCTTTTTTAAGCACTAAGGACACTTCCGTGCACAAATCAGACCAAAATCCTTGGCAGAGTTAACACAGTAATTAAGAATTTCATATGGTGGGACTGCCTTCGGCTCAGGTCATGATTCCAGGGTCCTGGGATCGAGCCCCACATCGGGCTCCTGGCTCAGCAGGGAGCCTGCTTCTCCTTCTCCCTCTGCATCTCTCCCTGCTCATGCTCTCTCTCTCTGTATCTCTGTGTCTCAAATGAATAAATAAAATCTTAAAAAAAAAAAAAAGAATTTCATATGGTGGAGTAAACACTATGAAGAGAAACGGAGAAGGAAAGGACAAGGAAGATAGGAGATGGGGTGCAATTTTAAGTAATACTTGAGCCAAGATCTGAAGGAGGTAATGAAAGGAGGATTCCACGCAAAGGAAATAAACAGCAGGTCCAAGGATCCTGAAGTAAGAGACCAGCGTGGCTAGAACACAGAGACTGCAGGAGGATACTAAATGAGACGTTATGAGTGTGTGAGTGTGGGTAGGGGTGTGCACGCACATGTTCTTGGGGATACCACTAAGCATGAAGGCCTTCAGCTTTTTTTTTTTTAATTTTCTTTTTTAAGATTTTATTTATTTATTTGAAGAGACAGACACAGTGAGAGAGGGAACATAAGCAGGGCGAGTGGGAGAGGGAGAAGCAGGCTTCCCGCCGAGCAGAGCCTGATGTGGGGCTCGATTCCAGAGTCCTGGGATCATGACCTGAGCGAAAGAAGGCAGACACTTAACGACTGAGCCACCCAGGCGCCCCAGGCCTTCAGCTTTTTATTCTAAATTTTGAGTTGAGGAAGATCAACATCTGAGCCAAGAAAGCTCAGCAGGAGTCTGGTTGGTGAGCAGAGAAAGATGGTAAGGCAGAAGGGAAGAAGCAGCAGAGACCAATTAGGTGGCCACTGTGACTATGGAGGTAGAGAGGACAGAGCCTTACACCAGAGTGAAAGCAGTGGACATATCACATGTGATGAAAACATGCATATATTTTAAAAACAAAATGACAACATTTGCTCACACTGGATGGTGGAGTTGGGAGGGAAAAATGTAAGAGGCAATGGTGACTTCAAGGTTTCTTCTAGCCTCAGCAACCCAAAGGATGGAGTTACTTACGGAGATGGGGAAGACCTCAGATTTTTTTTTTTTTTAAAGATTTTATTTATTTATTTGACAGAGAGAGACACAGCGAGAGAGGGAACACAAGCAGGGGGAGTGGGAGAGGGAGAAGCAGGCTCCCCGCAGAGCAGGGAGCCCGATGCAGGACTCGATCCCAGGACCCCGGGATCATGACCCGAGCTGAAGGCAGTCGCTTAACCAACTGAGCCACCCAGGCGCCCCGACTTCAGATTTAAGGAGGAAGGTTTCAGTAGTTTGGTTTGGACATAATAAATTGGATATGCTCAGATATTCTAACAGAGTTTATTCCAGTTTATCAGAGCTTTCTGCCAAGGCTAATGAGATGTGACCAGCCAAGTTAGTCTATTTAGTTCTTTCCTGCAGTTGAATATTAAAAACAAAAACAAAAACAAACTAAGGAGGTAAAAGTTTTATTTATCAAACGAGTGTTCTGATAATCTTAGTATTTTAATTACACATTAATTAAAATTAATGTGCCATCTGCACTTGTCAGTATTAAATAAAACAATGTGGTAAGAATATTTAAGAAAATCTCTAATTACAGAGACTAATTTAAGAGAGATAGTCCATATTCAAACACTGTAGAGGTAAAACAAGGCAATTTCAGGTAAGAACAGCAAATTATTATCTGATGCTCTCCAGCCACTAAAATGCCTCTCAGTTTCAAACCCATAGATTAGAAATAATAAATTTTAGTATATGTGCTGCCGAAGCAAGCACTAGAAATAATAAATTTAACAGACAACATTCATGGACTGCCTTCCACATGCTAAGCATCTCATTTAAATTACCAACTACCTTCTATTAGCTTATCTTTTACAATGAGGCTGAAAGAAATTAATAAAGCTGAAGAGCTATCCTGTAACTTCAGCCATCCTAGAAAGGACTAGTTCAAGTCTCCAGAGACTCCTTTTAATCTGTTTTATTTTTCCATTACCATCTTCACCTGTATTTTGTATTCTCTGCATGCTTTTCAATTTTCCAGTGCCAAATGTTATCAAAGTTTGATGTGCAGTAATATATGTGGGTATATGTTTTGATAAGAAAGGAACATCAAGGAAAAGCATATATTAGTGAGTTCCGAAACAACACACACATTTTCCTGAAATGGAACTGTGTTGAAATATATTAACAGAAGTCACAATTCAGAAGATGGGCCCACAATTACAACTCTGCTAGAGAGGACTGCAGAGAACAAGGAAAGTGAGTATGTGTTTTCAAGAGAGTAATGAATAAAGAGAGAAAGGAACCTCCCTCGTACACTCATTCTCACTTGTCTGTTCTCACTGTAACTTCAATTAGAAAATTATGATGACAAAGGAATTAAGATATTGGAGACAGGTAACACCTTCTTGAGGCAACTCATTTAACTCTATTTTATAAAACCTGTATCACTTAGGTTAGTTCATCAGGTGCAGGGCTGTCTTATTTCATCTACCTAATAATTCGAAATTCTTTCAAAAATTGATTCCTCAGTCAACCAGACTAGACCATCTATTACAACACCTTCTGTTTCAGGCACTTCAAAGTGTACAAAATTGTGTACATATTGCTGAAGCCTCACAATATTCCAATCATTCTATTAAAAACCCCAGGTCTTTTATTTTATTTTATTTTTTATATTTATTTATTTATTTATTTATTTATTTATTTATTTATTTATTTATTTATTTATTTATTTATTTATTTTAACCCCAGGTCTTTTAAATCCTGTTTATGCTATACCTTTGACCATTATGGTATCTACCCACTGGTAGAATAAGCATTTTAGGTCATTTTTCCAATAGCCATGATATGTATGAGTTGTACAAAGTAAGATCTTTTGTACTCATCTTTGTGGCAACAAACACTATTTCCTAACAGTGGACCTATACAAGAATACCGTGGTTTGTACAGTTTTATCAAACTCAATTTTATTGCATTCACACTCTAATAACAAAACAAAACAAAGGCCTACCCTACCCTTTCTCCCATAAAAACCCCCAACAAAACAACCCAAGTGTCCACTGGCAAAGGGATGGATTTTTTTTTTAAATGTATATACATACAATGGAATACTAAATGGAATACTATTCTGCAATAAAAAGAAATTCTGACACATGCTATATAAAATGGATAAAACTTGAAGACATTATGCTAGGTGATATAAGTCAGTCACAGAAGGACAAATACTCTATGACTACTTATTATGAGGTACCTAATTCAAATTCATAGAGATAGAAAAGCAGAATTGTGGCTTCCAATTTACTTATTGAGGCTCAGGGTATGGAGGAATGGAGACATTGTTTAACGGGTTTAGAGCTACAATTTAGAAAATGGAACAAGTTCTGGAGATGGGATGGTGGGTGATAACTGTATAACAACGTGAATGTACTTAGTAACATTAAACCGTACAATTAAAAATGGCTGAAATTTGGGGCGCCTGGGTGGCTCAGTTGTTGGGCGTCTGCCTTTGGCTCAGGTCATGATCCCAGGGTCCTGGGATCGAGCCCTGCATCGGGCTCCCTGCTCCGCGGGAGGCCTGCTTTCCCTCTCCTACTCCCCCTGCTTGTGTTCCCTCTCTCACTGTGTCTGTCAAATAGATAAAATCTTTAAAAAAAAAAAAAATGGCTGAAATTTTAAATTTTATGTGATGTATATTTTACCACAATAAAAAAAGTGAACACACCTTATAGAAATAGATAAGTGGATAGTAACTTATCTTTTTCCTTATATTTTAATAAAAATTTCCCTTATTTTTCCCAAACCTATTTCTCATTCTGTTTTTATTATCTTCATAAAAAGCACCACCTATGGACTCAGAGAGCCAAAACATTCAACCTTTTACCTTCTTACCCTAAGCCACCAAGACTTACAAACTGATTTTAAATCTGTACCACTGCTTGAATCTGATTCCTTCCTCTCATTTCTAATGCCACAGCCTTCATTATAGCTGACGATCATTTTAACAGCCTCATAGCCAATCTCCCCATCCTCAAAAACCTAGCCTTCAGTTACTGCTCTTGAAATACAGCTCACCCGTAAAATCTTTTGAAGGGGGGAGGTGCCTGGGCGGCTCAGTCAGTTAAGCGTGACTCTTGGTTTCAGCTCAGGTCATGATCTCAGGGTTGAGGTCAAGCCCCAGGGCAGGCTCCGTGCTCAGTGGGGAGTCTGCTTGGGATCCTCTCCCTCTCCCTGCACTCGTGCTCACCTGTGTGCATGCGCACAGACACGATCTTTTTCTAAAATAAATAAATCTTTAAAAAGAAAAAAACCTTTTGAAAGGCTTCCACTGTCTATTCAAGTTTAAACTTCTGAACAACACATTAAAAAATACTTTTGTTATTTGATCCAGCCTACCTTCCTAGACTCACCTTCCACAAGCCCCTTACTTCCAGACTCTACATCAGATTCTTTTTTTTTTTAAAGATTTTATTTATTTATTTGAGAGAGGGAGAATGAGAGACAGAGAGCATGAGAAGGAGGAAGGTCAGAGGGAGAAGCAGACTCCCTGCCGAGCAGGGAGCCCGATGCGGGACTCGATCCCGGGACTCCAGGATCATGACCTGAGCCGAAGGCAGTCGCTTAACCAACTGAGCCACCCAGGCACCCTACATCAGATTCTTTACTCCCTCTTTCCTCACCAGATCTACTAGGCCCTCCTGCCTCCATGCTTTTACTCATGCTTCTTTATCTGTACAGAATCCCCTTGGTTTCCATTCCTATTGAAATCTATTCATCAACTCTCACATACTGCTATATATATGGGTGTAAGTAATATAAGCTTTTGGAGAACAACTTGGCAGCATCTATCAAAGCTGTAAATGAATTATGCCTGCAATTCCACTTCCAAGTATGTCCTACAAAAATATTCATGCAAATGTGGCACACAAACATATTTACTACAGTGTTGTTTCTAAAAGAGAAATATATCTAGTTGTACACCAAATGGGAACTGGCTAAATTGTTACACCTATATTATGAATATAGAATACTATACTGATTAAAAAAAAAGAGTGAACTAATCCTAAATACATGCCAAGAAAAGAACTCCAGAGTTACCTTTTTTTTTTTTTTTTTTTTAGATTTTATTTATTTATTTGACAGAGAGAGACATAGAGAGAGAGGGAACACACACAGGGCGACTGGGAGAGGGAGAAGCAGGCTTCCCGCTGAGCAGGGAGCCCGATGCGGGGCTCGATCCCAGGACCCTGGGATCACGACCTGAGCCAAAGGCAGACGCTTAACGATTGAGCCCCCCAGGTGCCCCTAGTTACCATTAAATTTTAAAAATAAACGTAACACATAAGATATGAACACAATATAAGCCCATCTGCCCTGAAGAAAACCCAAACTGTATGTATGTACTTTAAACACGTAGGTAAACAGAATATTGTCTGGAAGAATATACCCCACATTTTTAACAGTGGCTACCTCTGGGGAAGGAACTTCTAACTATCGTAATAATGACATAGGAATCTATCCTTGTATTAATTGGGTAACATGCCAGTAGGTCACAAACCAGCAGGAAGAGCCTAAACAGACAGACGAGGCCTAGTCCCTGCTCTGTTTAGCCAGTGGTACGGAACTTAACTGACGGCAGTGGCCACACAGAGCAAAAGCACATGCAGCCTATGCTGGCACAGATTTACCTTGGCACTCACAGCTGGGAGTAACACATTAGAGTTCAGTTCTAGCAAAACAGCCACATTCTCACTAGGCCACTACTCAAGCTTACCTTTCAACTGACTTTCTGTTTTCTTCCATTGAAAGGAATGTTTACAAACACTGGTACTCGTGGCTTGTGAATAAACTCATCAGTCTCCAACAAGAACCACATCCTGACTGGCAGGGGTGGAGGACAGAGTCAGTACCTAGGTATTCCTGAACAAAATCTCCTGCCTCCAGATTTCCAGAACTCATCTTCCTCTGGCATAATTTAAAAGTTTAAAAAGAAGAAGAGGAAGAAAAAAATCCTTGCTGAAGTTTTGCTGAACCCTCAGAGTGAATAAATCATTTCTCCTCCCGTACCTCAAGGTTCCTTGTGAAATGTCTCTTATTTATAGGAGCCATTGTGTTCTCCTTACATTATAGTTATGAGCACTGACAGAATCCTCACTGAAGGCACAAACTACTGAGGACTAAACTTTCTTAACTCAGCTTTTATAAAACTTAAGGTGTTCAAAATTCTTCCCTGTACCAGGTTTTCAAGAAACGACTCTGAATACCATTTGTTGAAAATATTCCAATGTATGATACTAGACAGTTCACAGATGGAATATTTTTAACTTCAGAAATAAAAATGTCAATAGGCAACATCAATTCAAAAAAGATTCAATAATAAGTTCTAAATGGAGTTCCATTTCAATTTATTTGACAAAATGAAAGCTTTGAGTTGGAAGAGAATCCTCAAAAACCACATGTCATGGGCAAAATGTATGAAATATAAACTATCCATGGCATTTAAATAGAAAAAAGTTCATCCCTATTGTAATCTAAGGGGAAAAAAAACCTGTTTGTGTCCTCTTCACATCATAAGAGCCTAAATATAATCACAGCTTCTGCATATTCTGGTTACTTGATCAGTTTTCTATATAAATCTTTGCCAAAAGATGAAAACACAAATCTCATTTACCACATTTTACGTATGCTTTCCTTGTGACCTACATTTGGTGGTAAAAACACAATCCTGTCTTCTCATATTTTATATTAAATAAAACTGACAAGATGTAAAGATTATTGAAAATGTTAAAACTTGCTGAAAATATACCTTGGTAGTGGTATATGTTATGTCATGCTCTGAAGAATACTGTGAATTTTAAGAGCTAACATTTATTAAACTTCGTGCATAAAAAAGATTGTCTAGTATTATCTCATTTACTTACTACCAACTCTGGGTAGGTATAATAATCCCATTTTATAAATACGGAAACTGAGGGTTAAAGAAGTCAAGTAACTTGTAGAAAAGAACATTTAAATAGCAGAGCCAGAATTCGAAGCCCGGTCTGATTCCAAAACTAACACTCACCTGCCAGTCATCTTATACAAATTTTATAAATCCAAACAAAACAAAAATAAACTCTGTTCTTCTACAATGTAGGTTCCTCTGCTGTGAATTACTTCTTAGGTGACTGGAAATAGTGGGATGAAGCTGGTGTGAAAGGAAGTCATGTTGGCATATAACACAATTTTTCCTAGCATGTTAATGTTCTGAGGCAACTGGAACAAGCTCTTTCACAATTAGAGATAAAACCTTAGCAACAGATGAATATTTTACGGAAAAAAAAACCTGAAAATTTACAAAAGTACTTTTTTTTCTTACAAGTAGTGGTTGATTTAGTGGCTTCAGGAACTGTTCCTCTTTTAGCTAAGTTCCACCTATTTGGCAAAGCTGCCTGTGCAGATGAGGAAGCTGGGGGGAAAAAAAAAATTCCCCCCAGTATTCAAACAATGTATTAATGAAGAAGGCTACACATCTTGGATTAGATTTTTAATTTTAATGAAAATAGGCTCTTACAAGCAGTGCCCTTCTAGAACCTACAACTAGGAGGAGGCTGGAGCTCAGGGTTTAAGACTCCAAAGACTGATGGTACTACAAGGCACACAAAAGCTAGTCTTTTGTTTTTTATTAGAATTGTTACTGGTTTGGGTTAGTATTCAAGAGCAGAGTTCCATAGATTTTCAGTAGTCTGCCCCATCCCTTATGCCACAATATAAGCTTTATTACTTTCACAGCAGGATTTTGCAGAATTGAAGGTTTGTCAAGATACTATCTGGCATTGTGGCAGAAACTCCTGTATGCATGAGACAAAACAATTCCTATGAACCTTCTGCATTTATGGACTTAATAAAATGCCATGGAGAGTTTTTTTGTTTGGTTTTGGTTTTTAAAAGCTGTGAGGTAAATGCCAATCCTACAGACAAAACAATGAAATGTGTGTTAAAACTTCTACCATTAGGACAAAAATGCAGAAGTAGAGATTAATGCTACTTTGAATTTAAAACAATTTAAATGACTTTTTGTTGATCTGTAAAAAAAGATCAACAATATCATAAGCAATAACTTATTGTGATCTCAGACAAAGTAGACACACAAGGAACACACACACACACCAAAGTGGCTCTCAGCATACTTCCCTTCTTAACTAGAGACGCTGATATTACAAAGTGACCCTACTGAGTAATCTATTGCGTAAACTAAGGCAGTACGTTCTATCCAGCACACATATAATTCCAAATATAAAAACATACTATCAAAACAGAAAGCTCACAGCAAAGATAAGACATAGTTTGTATAGAAAACAGGCCATCTAAAGATATTTAATAAACACAGTTGCCTTGATTAATTGCTCAAAACATAAAACATTTAAAAAAAAATTGTTTCAAGTAATACCTGGGGACCTAAGTATGTGGTTAAATGAGTTCTGGTACCAATTCCAACTGGGGAGGGGGTTTCTCACACCAACAAGCAATTCTCTGGACACCAGCAGGATGTCCTACAGTTCAGGTCAATTCTGACACTACCCAGAGACAGATCCCCTAGGTAAACAGTTCTGTCCCACAAGACTGCCCCCCACCCCCATTTCAGATGCTAGTCGCAAGTCAAGGTTATTACCTGTGCTTCTGACAGACCAGCTATAGACTGGAGGCTCCAACAACCTTCTTCTTGGGTTTGACTGATTTGCAAATGCAGCTCACAGAACTGAGGGAAACATTTTACTTAATAGATTTCCAGTTTATTACAAAAGGATATAACTAAGGAACTGCCCAGTGGAAGAGATGTACAGGGCAAGGTATGGGGAAGGGGCAAAGAGCTTCCATGCCCTCTTCAGGCACAACACTCTCCCAAGTGAAACCTCCCACATAAAACACCTCACCCCCAAGTGTTCAACCTGGAAGCTCTCTGAACTCTGTCCTTTTGGGTTTTAGTGAAGGTTTCATTACAGAGTCATGATTTATATAAACCATCGGCCTTTGGCAATTGATTCAACCTACAGAGGTGGTGAGGAGGGGAGGAGGACTGTAAGTTCCAACCCTCTAATCACATGGTCGGCTCCCCTGGCAACCAGCCCCCATCCTAAGGTGCTTTCCAAAAGTCATCTCATTAGTACAAGAAAGAAACCCTTATCACTCTCACAGCTTAGGAAATCCCAAGGGTAGCAGCTGTGAGCCATGCACAGTGAGTGAAGACCAAAATATATATATGAAAAAGACAGTGCAGTCATCAGACTGACCAAATACATATTTCTTACAAATCACAGTATCACAGTGGTCAAATATTTATGTCCTTTTCTCACTGATCTAAATATTAGGACTTCATACTTCTCTACTTCCTGATCTGACTATCTTAGTATTTGTTTCTTATATGTCAGAGATTACATATTAATCTGTATAATAGTACTCTATTCATTGTTTAAATCAACAGCATTGGGAGAAAAGTAATGCACCTTAATAAAGCAAAAATTTTTCAAGTAATTATTTAGGTAATCCAAAATTAACGTGTAAAACATGTTAACTCCTGGAAAGTGCCTTTCCTTTACAGTTACATTTGGCTCAGGCAAATAAATTTGTTCATCTTCCTTAACTATCAATTTAGAGTAAAACAGTTATTCAAAATCATGTTTCTTACCAAGAGTTGGTCCGCCTGCATTTTTTAATCTGTCCCCATGCAAATCCAGAAGCCACACAAATTATTACTTCGCATACATCTCATCTCATACTCTCACACCCAATATCTGTTCTCCACATCAAATGAGAGCAACCCTGCATTTACCTTTGGTCAGGCCAAAACCCACGGGGCCATCTCTGACATTCCTCTTTACTTCACATACCGTATGTAATCTAGGCACACTCCGTCTCAGGATCTTTACAAGTGCTGTTCCTACTTGCCGGAATGTTCCTCCCCCACATACATGCATGCCTCAATTCTCATTTTATCCTTGAGGTTCTTGGCTCAGATGTCACCATCTCAGTGAGACCTTCCTTAAGCACTTTATCTTGTTGCAACCTCTTCCTGACATGATACTCCCTATCCCCAACTTTTTCTTCTAAAGCCTTATCTCAATATTTTACTTATTTAAATGTTTTTTGTCTCTCTCTCACTAAAATGTATTTTTAGTATGACTTTTTTTAAGTAAACTCAAACTCAGGAGCCCAAGCTCTACCGACTAAGCCAGCCAGGCACCCTTTCTCACTAAAATGTAACCTCTATACACTGGCAGAGATTGTTTGGTTTTGTCCACCGGAATATCCTAGTACCTAGAATATAGATGATGCTCAAAAATCTTTGAATTTAACACTGGAGCTCATTTTATGTCAGATGATCCCAACCTGAGGAAAGAGATGTCCCACAATGTGAAGGGTCGGTAATGGTGCTCTCACTGACTGATTTGTTTACGCATATCACTAATTACCTACTTCCATGAACTGAACTCTCAGAAAAAAGACAAAGACCTTAGGATGATTTCCTCAACAAAACAGACATTGGCGAGAATACTAATAATCAAGCACTCTAAACAAATGGCAAAAGGGTACCTCTTTCCTCCTAGTATTTGCTCTTTACCAAGTAAAAATAACAATTAGCTAACCACATGAGAATATAACAAGACAGTCACAGGCCACCTGGCTGGCTCAGTCCATAGAGCATGTAACTCTTGACCTTGGGGTTGTGAGTCTGAACCCCACTTGGACATTGAGAATACTTAAAAAAAAAAAAAAAGAGGAAGATAAGACAGTCAAAGATAAGACAGAAATAACCAAGATAACTTTTAAAAATATAGGTTTACATCTATTATCAATAATAACCTCACACTACATACAAATTTCACCCCGGAAATATTAGCAAATAACAGTATAAAGCAATCACAACTAGCAAGATACTTAAAAAATTAAGTACCTAAACACATACCATATTGCTACAGGTTGTCATTTTTTTTCTCTCCAGCAAGGTTAAAGAGTCATGACTTTCAACTCAGAACTTTGGAAAATTTCCCTGAATTTAACTATATAAGTTTACATGCCTCTTTTACTTGCGGTTTCCTATAAAACTGTAAGATAAGAAGCCACCTACCACGGGGAAAGACTTGTTCTTCCTGCTGCAGTAGAAAGGGCTGAAATATGACTTGGGGAATAACATGAACATAAGCCAAACTGTATTTTCTGTCAGTAAATTACTCTATAAATATACACACAAAACTGCTGAAAATCATGAAGACTACTATTAGGGAAAAAAAATTACATACTGTGGGAAATTTGCCATATAGTTGGTAGTATAGATGGTTTTTCTAATATGCCTCAGTTTATAGTCTTTGCTGACTTCTGCATGAAATGCAAAAATTTCTAAGAAAATATCTATGTGAAAATATTCTCAACTGCAAATTCATTTTACAGTTAAATATTTCCTGAGTGCCCTTTACATAACAGACACTCTTCCAGGTGCAACTGACAGAGCACTGAACAAAAAGACAAAGTGTCTTCAGAAGGGAGCTTCTTTGGCTTCTTTAATAAAAGCATTTTATGGAAAATCAGTGAGAGCATTATCCGCTGAGAGTGGCTGCTTTAACCAAAATAAAAGAAGATTCCTGTAAAAAGCTTACTGAAATCCCATCACACAAGAACTCATTCATTTCATCTATCATTAGCAAGCAACAAACATGATGACAGAATGGCACAAAGTACTACCAGATGTTATAGATGTGGCCAGTTTTATAAAACAATGTATCTTCATGAGATAAGGAGTAACCATGAAAATCTCCTGTACCACAGGGAGGTCTGCTCTTTATCTGGTGGCAAAGCACTTAAAGGGGTTGTGAAACTTGACAGTTACTCTTCCTTCTTATACAAAAATGTCCCAGAATTGATTACTTTTCCTGTGAAGACAAGCAGCTTCCTGTAGTATGCTACCTAGAAGTTATTTTTGTAAAATTAAAAACATGTAAGGTAAACAATGGCTTGTCAGCTAAGAAAAATCACCTGATTTGTACACAAATAAAATGAACTTGAATCTAGCCCTTTGAATGACTCTATCACAAAAAATTAACCAATATTTTAAAAAGTAATGAAGTATATTATGTACACTTTCCCAATTTCAAATATAGCAAAGTGGTCTTTAAATACAGTGGTGCCACTAAAAAATACCTTGTGAAGATAAAAAAGGATTCTGTCATTCTATTAAAGTATCTTTAAAACCTTACTTCATTTTTATCCTGTACACATTTTGATGTGCCCATTATTAAAGTACAACAGTTCACTGTATTATTATGTAATAATATGTATTATGAATTATGTAAATACACATTCACAAATACCAGGGTACATGTTATGGACACAGGGGAGCAATCAGAAGTCTAGAGACTGTGATACAGCACAAAACAGAACAAACTGCTGCATGTGCCACACAGCTCTCGAAGTGCATGGATAAAGACCCCAAAGATACGCAACCTTCTCTGGCTTCACAGAAATTGACTAAATCCACCACTTCAGTGAATCACAGAGACACCAAACAAGAAAATATGGAAGAATCAAGCATGAACACCATCTCTTCAGGAGAAAAACAATAAAGAATCTCAATCTTAAAATGAGATAGTCAATGTGAAAAGACTGAGACATTAACAGAGTCAAATTCATGAATGTCCTCATAGTCACAGCATTACTGAATGTGAGCCCGCCTCCCCAACAAAACCCCTTTTAAAAAGCACCCAAAGAGTTTCAATCTAAGTATCATCCCCTCCCTGTGTTCCTTCTGATCAGCATCTAAACAAGTCAAGCCTATTCTACCTTTAAAAACACCATCACAACACCTATGGCTCCACTCACAAGTTCACAGCCATTGCTCCTGAAAGAGTTGTCTCCACGTCCTCACCCATGACAAACCATATTACAGCTCCCACCACTCCACTGAAATTGTTCTTACCAAGGTCTTTCAAGTCCTAAATCTGGTGAACACTTGGATTTATAGCACTTGCCCTCTTTGCAGCATCTGACGCAACTGACTAGTTTTCCCACCTTCTAAAAGCACTCTCTTCATTTTTGTGACACTACACTGTCTAGGTTTTGTCCCACCTCTTTATTAGTTTTTTTCCACTGGTTTCCACACCTCTACCCATTCCTTAAATGTTGGTGCTCACCAGCAGTTTGTCCCTGCTTAACTCCAACTCTCCCAGGGAGGTTTTGCCCACTCCCAAGATTTTAATTACCATCTCACAGTCTTCCGGTATGTCTCTCCAACCTTGACCTCTCTCCTGAGCTCCAGGAACCACAGACCATACATCACTGGCCACCATATATCTTCAACTATCTCTTACAAGGGCCTCAAGCTCAACACACTCAAACCCAGAAACTTCTCCCCACCAACACTAACTCCTTTACTATGCCATTTAACTCAGTGCCACCTCATCTCAACAAATGGTAACACCACCCTGCCCCAACAACCTGTGTAAAAGCACCAGAAATTTTTTCCTTCTTGACAAATTTTTGATAGCTCCAAAGTTGAGCTCAATCTACCGTAACTCTTACAACTTGCCCTGACCAGTTATATTAAAAGTAAAGCCCTGCCCTATCTTTCCAAAAGGCACTCTGTCTTCTCTTACTTCCAAAATATCACTGGCTTTCTTCCAGATGTCATTAAGAAATGACTTAAAAAAACAAACATTTCTTGCTATTGAGTAAATATAGCCTAAAAATGTAAAGTTCTTAGAATCATATTGACTGTGGTTTTGAAATTTCAGGAGCATAAGTATACATGTGAATCTCTAATACATGTGTGCACGTGTTTTGAAACTTCCAACAGAAAGAAAACAGAAGGGGAAAGATAATCCTCGTAGTAACAAGTAAAATCTCCACAAAAGCTTCACATTAGAGCTGAAAAAAGATGCGATTTTATAACTGTAAGCCCCTGCATCACTGTATTCTCTGAAAATCTTCCTCATACACAATAGAAACCTATCCTTAAGCCTAACAAAAACTCCCAGTGCCTCAAAGCACTGGATGGGCTGGTCATCTGACCAGACAGAAATGAAAATAGCACACTGATGTCAGAGCTAATGAAAGTCAAAAAGTGGAAGAGGTAGCTAAGGAATCCTTGAAAGGACAGCTGAAGCATTAGGAGCCACACTGATTTCTCTTAACACAAACAGATTACCTTCCCCAGGAGCGTGGGAACTATACACACTTCCAACTTTTATAAGTTCTCAAATTCACTAAGTCATTTTATCATCTGCATCATATTCTGCTACCAGGTGTGATCTTTCAAAAGGTGTGATTAGGAAATCATCCAACATAAACACGAATCTCAGCAGGCAGTGTTAAGGACCAGGGCTAGGAAAGCCATCTGTTTGATGGAAATACTATTTCTACTTCCCTGGTGATTACAGCTATCTGTAACAACTGTGAAATCCCAAGAGAAGAAATTTTAACTGCCTCAAAACTAATTTTTCATATAAACTGGCCAAGAAATTAAATGTTACACAAAGGGCTCTCTAAGCCGTAATATTTTTTGGCTAATTATTCCATTGGTAGTCTACATCTGCTCTACTAAAATGTGGTTATGAATCAGAGGTAACTCACAGAGAATGCTTTTGTATCTAAAAGTGACTACAGAAAATAACTACAATTCACAAAAATTGTTATTTTTAATGTGCATAAAATCCTCCCGAAAACATGTCCCACACAATAAAGGAACAGATGTTACTGTTGAAGTTTAAACGTTATTACTAGGAGTAATGAGACTAAATTTAACAAAAAAAAGTTAATTTTAACAACATATTTTTGAATATCTTCAATAGCCAACAATTTATGATCAGGAAGCATGTTAAGTACTGTCTTTAAAAGTAAAGTGAATCTATTATGATGATTTAAATATATAAATAGTTCAGAGATTTGCAAATATATATATCCTAAGACATTCAGAAATACTGGCCATAATCCCACATATTACTGCGGTGGGGTTTTTTTTGGTGACAGATCCTCATTTGTTCCAAATGTCACTTCTCCACCCTTCCTTTTTTTTAAAAAATAAACATTTTCTAGAATTCTTCTGAGAAATTTATCTTCTAGATATTTTGATAGAAAATACCACAACTCCTTTATTTCTTGTAGCTCAACTCTAGATGTGGTATTTAATATCTTGGAGTAAAAAAATAACTTAAGAGTTAACTATTTGAACTTGTTCAGTAACTTATTAAAGCCATAAGCTTTTGAAATAAAAATGAGTATATGTACTGTGCCTAAAACTATTGATATGTATGAGTTAATCATACCAAACAGAAAATACTTAAGTTCCAAACAACCCAACACTTAAGGGTTTTAGACAGTAGACACAGGTAAAGATCATTCACAAGAGCTATTATACACAGTAGTTGTTGAGAGTAAAAATATTTGATGACAGAAACAATGTCAATAAAATATCTTAAAATTACAATTTACCTTTAAATATATCCAAATAATATGATTAAAGAAACAATCATCAAAGTAGTTAAGCAAAATATTCCAAATTCCTTCAGTCATAAGAAAGAGCACTAGCAGAAATGACTGCTCCGAAGATTACCAGAACAGAAACACTCTCAGTTTGTACTATCCTAACTCACCCCCCGCAAAACACATTTACCCTTAGGGATTCACAAATAACAAACACACAATTCATTTCAACCGTGGCTACAATTTGTAAGCAGCCTTTCATTGCTCCATAAAGACTCGTCATTGTAGATGCTCATCAGTTTTTAAGCCACATCCACAGCTGCTGTCTTGGAAAAACAACATTTGCAGCAAAAACTTTAAAATTACATTTATAAAACAGTTTGACATAAAACAAAATTAAAAGTACTCCAGTATAATACAAAGAATGAATGTATCTAGAGTACCAAAAGCATGAGACTCAAGTCATTCTTACTAGTAATACTTTTGGTTACAGTACAAGAATTATTTTCTAAGTTCTGTGACACATATAGTATCATGTTTAAATTAAAGCCTAGATCAAAGAGGCATTATTCACGCCAAAAAAAAGTGAAGCAGAGATATCACCAAAATTTCTTACTGAACAGAACCTATTTCACGACCTCCAGCCTGTGTTTTTTCTACAACCTTTTTTCCAAAATCATAAACTGAAATGCAGAGACAAAAATCCCACATAAAACTGTTAAAAAAAAACAAAGTCTACTTTAAAAAAATCCCACATAAACCAATTCCCTGCTCAACTTCATCCTCCTGTCTCAGATGTTTACTCTGGCTAGACTGAGGGAAGGGGATCTTATGGTTAGAGAGCACAACCAATCGCGCAGATGACTGAAGGTTAATCTTGAATTTGGGGTGGGGGTGTGGAGAGGAGGAATGCCCAGTAGCATTATCACATACTAGATTACACAATCATTAGAAGATGCTCATCACAATGAAATTGGAATCCAGAGACGTGAGTCTGAATTCCAACTCTCCCACAGGTAAATTTGGTTAAATTTCTATTAAACAGAATACTACTACCTTCCACACCAGACAATGGCAAAGACTAAATGTAACAACAGATCTCAAGGCTACTGAACCACATTCAGGTAACAGATTATATTTAAAACACATTAGATGAATCTGTACTAACACTGGGGGCCCATAAAACTTTATAACATACAGGAATATAAGCAGGATTTCAGATCAGTGAGAAAAAGAGCATTCAAAAAGTGATGTTGCTAGAACACTTCCCTGGTTCATTCATTCATTCAACAAATACTGAGTATCATCTATGTACCAAGCACTCTATTTTAGTAGGGCAGAGAAAGACAAAATCAAAAGGCAAAGAATACATATCGTGAGAAGCTGATTCATACAAGTGAGAAAAATAAAACAGGAAGGAGTACAGAATGTGGGATAAAAAGCAGGAAAAATGTGGGAGAATGAGAAAGTACTAGAAAGGAGACCCAAGAAAAAGGTGCCATCAAGGTGGCTACCCAAGAGTGTGGTATCCTACAAGCCAAATGAAAAAAATGTTTGAATAAGAAGGCAGTGATCCAAGATATCAAATGCTGATCAAGTCAGATAACACCTGAAAAAAACTCATCACTACATTCACCCATAGAGGGAACCGGTAAGTTGAGAGGAGAGCAGGATTGTTGTTGTTGTTGTTTTTTTAAGATTTTATTTATTCATTTGACAGAGAAAGAGCGAGCACAAGTAGGGGGAGCAGCATGCAGAGGGAGAGGGAGAAGCTTCCCGCAGAGCAGGGAGCACGATAAGGGGCTCGAACCCAGGACCCTGGGATCTTGACCTGAGCCGAAGGTAGACGAACGACTGAGCCATCCAGGAGCCCTGAGAGGAGCAGTTTTGTTGAATGGTGGAGATAAAAAGCCTGGCTGAAGTAGGTTTAGAGGAAATGGAGAGTGGAGACAGAAAGAACTCTCCATAGGAAGTTTGTTGCAAAGGGCAAAGAAGAAATAAAACCAAAGGGGAGTGTGGAATCCAGAGAAACAACAGCATGTTTATATAACTGTCAAGGATGCTTTAAGAGAAAGGTAAAAACTGAGGCCAGAGACAGGGAAGGCTAGCTGGCTACTCCAACGTCTAGAGTAGCCGAGAAAGGATGGGATCCAGGGCACAAGTAGAGGGCCTGCCCTTCCTTAAAGAGGAGTTCTCACAGTGATTTACAAACTTCAGGCATCAGAATCACCTGGAGGGCTTGCTGAACTAGACTGCTGGACTCTATTCCTCCAGGGCTTCAGAGACAGGAGCTCTGGGGTGGAGTGAAAGAATGTGCATTTCTAACAAGTTAACCTATTGCTGCCCTCCAAGGATCTCATTTTAAGAACCACAACTCTATACAACAGAAGACAGAAAAAACTGATTATATGAAAACAATACATTTGGTTCTAAATGTATACATTTAGAAAAAATAAGGTCAGAACCTACATCACATAACACACAGCAAAAAAACCAACCAACAAACCAACCAACCAAAAACCTCCGAGAAGGGTTAAAGGGATAAATAATTTTTTAAATTATAAAAGAACATTTGGAAGAAGAAAAAAAGAATGGGGGCGCCTGGGTGGCTCAGTCGTTGGGCGTCTGCCTTCGGCTCCAGTCTTGATCCCAGAGTCCTGGGATCGAACCCCCCATCCGGCTCTCTGCTCAGTGGGGAGCCTGCTTCTCCCTCTCCCACTCCCCCTGCTTGTGTTCCCTCTCTCGCTGTCTCTCTCTCTGTCAAATAAATAAATAAAATCTTAAAAAAAAAAAAGAAAAACAAAAAAGAATGCTTTCATAATCTCAGGGGTGAGGAAGACAAGCAAAACACAAAGCTAAAGGAAAAACTACAAATTTGACTACATAAAAATTTTAAACTCACTTAAGACAATAATAAAATTGAATGACAAATGAAACACTAGGAGAAAATACTTCATATAAATTGACAAAAAGTATCATCTGGAAAATAAAATTATTACACAAAATAAGAAAAAGACATTTCATCAGAAAAATATGGTTACAAATACATAGTCAAATCTAACTTTGAATGCATTTCTAGAATATACATTTATTTTTAAAATAATCAAACAGTAAACCTAATACTTCATCTAAAGTAATAATCTAATATAATCCCCTTTTCCTTAAAGTCTTTATTAGAATTCTCTCTGATACTGCTTGCCACCTAGGAGAGAGTTTGGAAGCTTTCAGGTGTTTATCATTTAGGTAGAGAAAAACAAAACCTCTATCAGTACAGGGAGGGCAATGAATGGCAGAGGCAGAAGTAAAGCTTCCTGAACTTGAGTCAAATTAATTAAATACCTGACCCTCAGACTTCTTATCTATAAAATGGAGATACTATTTCCCTCAATGTAGTTGAAGACTCAGTAGAAACTTAACAAAATGTCAATTCCCTAAAACCCCTTAATATGTTTGCTAAACTACTGACAATAAATAGAATGTCAGCATTTCCACTAAAAAAAAAAAGTTGAAGACTATATTCCCAGTTGTTCACAGTAGTTAATTTCCTGGTGGAAGACTACAGTGGCTGCCTTTCCATGATATATTTAAATTACTTTTGGATTTCTTATATACATTTTTCCAACAGAAAAAAATCATCTGAAGTATCTATAGATGACATTAATTAACCCTTGAGAAAAACTTCGACATCAACATAGTCACTTGCCTGAATTAGAAAAACAAGCTAAAAATGAGAAGAAAAAATAAATCAACTGTACACCTAAGCTACCGTGTTAATTTAAATTCTCATGTCATTTAAGATATTTAATATACCAACTGACAACTTTCAGGAGTTACATCCTTGGAAATGAGGCTTAAGTAAATGATATGCTCCTAAATCCTATACATAAAAGAATCTCCCCTATATTGCGGGGGGAGGCCAGGATGAAAAATGGCATGTTTACTAGTAACTGGGAAATAATCTTTGAAAGCTACAGCTACTAAGTTTGTTTTTTGAACATTACAGTAGTGATGTGGCAACTCCCACTAATTCAGTACTATCCATTTAATCAAACGACGACACTCATTATTATAAGATGTAAGTAAATTACCAAAACTATCAATACTATCTTTGGACTGCTGAAATGGATTTAATTCACTTCCCTGACATTTGGTTAAGCACAGATGACAGATACAACACATCTAATGAGTTCCACAGTTAGGGAATAATGTCCTGACATATACGCTAGAAAAACCCCTGTATAAAAATCACCAGGTTCATAAATGAGTACATCTTCCAGTGTAAAATTTCAAGTTGTGGCCCCTTCCCTATATGACGGTCTTCCTTTTTCTAAATCTCTTCTTCTGTCCTTCCATTTTCTCTAACAGAGCCTCTGGAAACAACCAGCTGCAATTTAGTGCGAGTGGCAGAACTAAGATGCTAGGGAGGCAAGAGGCAGGGACTGGGGTGAGCCAGGTGAGCCAGAACCCAGGCAATTCTGGAGTAGGGACAACTAAAGCAGAGTAGGTGATAAGTGTGCACTGAGAACAAATGTGTTCTAAAAGAAGCCACCCTGGTCAGTCAAAAATATAAGACAGAGAACACAAGCAGCATCAAGAACAGGAAAAGAGCCAAGGAGGAAAGAAGAGGCAGGCTCAGAGCTGACCATTTATTAAGCAACACTGGCAGCAGCCCCAAACCAAGCTTGGGGTTGAGAGATTTGTATTCTTGCTCTAAGTCCACACCCACAGGAAAAAAAAAAAAGACAAAACAAAGTTCTTGTAACATTAAAAAGCAGCAGAGTGGTATAAACAGAAAAAAGACCAGCACAAGTCTTCCCCAAAAAGCAAACCAGAACTAGTCCCAGCTCAATCACTGAATGGGTCTCAGCCATTAGCCAACTGGAAATTACTCAGTCCATCTGTGCCCTCATTTAAATAAGTAGTTACTTAGGGGTGCCTGGGTGGCTCAGTCCGTTAAGCGTCTGCCTTCAGCTCAGGTCATGATCCCAGAGTCCTGGGATCGAGCTTCTCCCTCTCCCTCTGCCTCTCCCACCTGCTTGTGTGCGCGCGTGCGCTCTCTCTCTGTCAAATAAATAAATAAATAAAATCTTTAAAAAAAAAGTAATTACTTTAGAACACATGATTAGCAAGGTCTTTTCCAGCTCTGAAGTTTCCTTAATCTAACGGAGTTAATAATCTATAACATTTGTCACACTGGATATAATTACATACTGTGGTATGTTACAGGGAGAATACAACACACCAAAATGTAAATAACCTAGAATCACAGTCTAGTATCCCTACAAACCATACCTCATCATCATCTTTCATTATAAGAAACAAATTCCTACAGTCTCCTCCTTTAACCATAAAAACCATCGCCTAAAATCTAACCCACCAGGCTTCACTGTCTATACATTTAGAGATGGGGAATTTGGTCACTTGTGCAATTTCACTGAGCTTCCCTTCAGTTTCTTTCTACAGAACATGTTGTAATGGCATTATGCTTTTTCCATTTTTCAATACTATGAGTTTTCTATTTGCTGTAAGTTTCATATTCCACTTCAAAAACTGTGCTCCAGAAATGGCAGAAAGCAGACCATAATCCAGGTCAGTTTCACCATGGTTCTCAGAAAAACTAATCTATGCTGAATATCAGATTTATCACTTAGACTAAGTGCCACCTAGTGGCAAGTTTATATATTAAATCCATTCAAGTCCTATCCATCTAGCAAATAACATTCTGGCTGATAACAACTGCGCCATAATTATGCAAGGTAAGTAAAATACTGATCCTGTCCTTACAGAGGTGGCTGACAAATCAGACTTAGAAAGGGAGGCACACTCAATACAGATATATTTATATAACTGCAGAAAGATGTTAAATGTTACAAAAGTATGCAAAAATGTTACAGAAATATGCAAATTATTCAGCATTTGTTCAAAAGCTAAAAGAAACAAAGCACTGTTATGCAGGTTCTCTTGTACCTGCTCACCTCACTCAGACTTTCCCACTTCTAATTACTTCACCCAGCTTCCATCGTTTGTTTTTTTCTCCCCACCTTCCCTTCCACCCTTCCCTGCTCCCCCATCTTATCCTTTAAATTCTACTCCAGATAAGGGGAAGAGTAGGACCTATTGAGCAGCTACTACTCCCAGAACTGAGCTAGGTATTTTTCTCGTATCTCATATAACCTTCACACCAATACCATGAAGTATTATTTTCTCCAATTTTCCAGACAATGGCAAGACAGATTAAGTGAAATGCTCATAGCCGCAGATCTATAGCGCACTGATTGCAAAGCTCCCAATACCATCCTGTCTCCAGAAAGAGCTGCTCTATTCTTTCCATTCCTAGGCCTGCTACCATGAAGATGAGACCTTGATTACATTTCTCCTATGGTCTCCATCCACCCCAATCTATTTTACACTGATTACACCCTGCCTCACTTCTTCAACAATGTTCAATGCCCTCCTACCCCAAACCCTGATTGATATCCAAACCCTTAACTTTGCACTCAAGGTCCTCCAAGAAGCCCCAACAACTTTTCCAGTTTTATTTCCTAACACCCCTATCAGCTCTCACCTTTTCTATGAACGCTCCTCCAATTAAGATAATCATTCACACCTGTGTTCCCACCACTATACATGTTACAGCACTTATAATCTCCCTTATTATAATTATCTGTGCACTTTTCACTAAATCATGAGCTTCACCAGACAACTTCTTGGCCATCTTTTTTTTTTTTTTAAAGATTTTTTATTTATTTATTTGTGAGATAGAGAATGAGAGAGAGCACATGAGAGTGGGGAGAGTCAGAGGGAGAAGCAGACTCCCTGCCAAGCAGGGAGCCCGATGCGGGACTCAATCCAGGGACTCCAGGATCATGACCTGAGCCGAAGGCAGGCGCTTAACCAACTGAGCCACCCAGGCGCCCTCTTGGCCATCTTTATAAGACCGCTAACATAGCAGTCACACCTATTACGTGCTCAACAACTGTTTCTTTAAAACATATTTAAGCAGTTATAAAGAAGAACCACTAAGGCACGGTTATAGGCATTCCCCTTAACCCCTCCCCTCATGACTGGGAACCTCAATGTTTCTGCTTCCTCCACTTGGTGTATGGATCAGGAGCTTTGTACAGAACTACATAATTTTTTGAATCAAAAATTTTCTCATACTCAAACCAAAAGTTAAATGATTGGAAAATATATGCTGGGAACTATAGAGAATACAAAGTTCAGTGGTTGCCAGGGGCTAAGGGTGGGAAGGGGATGAGTAGGCAGAACACAGAGGATTTTTAGGGCAATGAAACTACTCTGTAAGAAACTACGCTGGTAGATAGATTTACATTTGTCCAAACCCAAAGAACAAAGTCTAATGTAAACTATGACTTAGAAAGATAATGTATCGATGTAAGTTTATCAATTACAACAAATCTACCACTCTGCTGGGGGATGTTGATAATGAAGGAGGCTATTTATGTACAGGGGCAGGGAGAACATGGGGAATCTCTGTACCTTCCCCTCGATATTCCTGTGAACCTAAAAGTGCTCTAAAAAATAAAGTCCATTAAAAACAAAAAACACAAAAAGCAAACAAAAAAACACGGGGCACCTGGGTGGCTCAGTCAGTTAAGAATCCGACTCTTGGTTTCAACTCAGGTCATGATCCTGAGGTCATGAGATCCAGCCCCGTGTGGGCTGCCGCTGAGCAGGAAATCTGCTGGAGATTCTCTCCCTCTCCAGGTCCCTCTGCCCCTCCCCCTGATGTGTGCACTCTTTCTCTCAAATAAATAATATTTTTTAAAAAATGGTATGTTAGGGCGCCTGGGTAGCTCATTTGGTTGAGCGACTGCCTTCAGCTCAGGTCATGATCCCGGGGTCCTGGGATGGAGCCCCATTGCTCTGCGGGGAGCCTGCTTCTTCTCCCTCTGCCTCTGCCTGCCACTACCCCTGCTTCTGCTCGCTCGCTGTCAAATAAATAAAATCTTTAAAAAATAAAAATTAAAAAAAAAAAGGTATGTTAGCAAAATAAGGCAAGATCTTAGTAGGTCTGCAGTTTTCCAATAAGGGAACAAAGACCCTTCTTCCAGTTACACAAACCAGCCGAAAGTTAGTATGGTCTGGAGCAAAATTAATTCCAAAATAAAGTCTTCATAATAATAAAGAAAAAAACCCTACAACATTGGTTCTATACTTTATAAGGCAACTAATATTGCAGTTATATAACACAATCTTTACCATGCTAATAAAAAATAACAGGGTTTCATAAAGTGATAAACATTTTTCCTGGTTATATAAACTTTTTATGAGAAATACACTCGTATTCATTTACAATTCTATCATCTAATTAACAATGTGCAGAAAAAACGTTAGCTCTAAGGCCAAGTTAAAACTATTGAATATAGAAAAGGAAGCGTGGGAGGGGAGTTAAAAAAAAGTCAACTTGATTTTCTAGTATATTCCAGCTCACATCCAACAGGTGCAGCATTTTTATCTCAAGGCTTTTGCAACTTAGGATACTTAAGCAGCAGTGGTTTCTACATTGTTTCTGTAATCTTAAAATAGTGCAGATATTTCCAAGACTGCCATGAACATGACCAATTTGACTAAAAAGCTGTCATGCTTATCATTATACACTGTCTCAACGTAACAAACCTACATAAATATTTATGCAGATAGGTAATTACTACCAACTATACAACCCAAGTCAGAGTGCCTCTAATGCTTGCTTTTCCTCAGAAGTATGTTCAGGAAACACATTATCCTTTTCATACTACTAGGATATCACTTCATTCCCTGAAGCAGAAGCAGGTCTAATGAGGCATAAGTGACACCATGATGCTGTGCCAGGCCTCAGGGGCATCCAGAACTGTGGGCAGGATGTATGAAAGATGGCTGCAGCCAGACATTCAACATTCCTACTTTATTACGGCTGTCCAAGCAGAGAAGACAGCAGTAACAAGTAGACCCCAAAAGTTGGGGGTGACTCAATGACAACATCCATGGTCAAGCAGTAATTTACCAAATATGTCTGCTCAAAATGCCAAGGCACATATTTCAAGAGCTGCGGTCCTTTGCACTAAATACACTGCTGCCTTCCTAAAACATGACCCACAAACCACAGGTTACAAAATAAAAAGTCCATCTTGAATACTGCCTGTGAAAGGTTAGCAGGAGAAACCATTTGTTACAATGAAAATATTTGTATACAGTGCTTTAGTATTTACAAATCACTTAAATATTTTTATTCGGCCTTTATAATTTAACGTATTTTACCTTACTTGATAGTCACATGCCTGTCAGATAAATACAACAAAATTATCATTCCCTATTATATAGAGGTAGAACCTGAAGCTTGGAGAAATCGTAACCTGTCCACAATTCCAGAGGCTTCCTGAAGATTATCAAGGTTATCAGGTTATTATTTGGTTCCATGGCATGGCTCCCCCCCGCAAAAGAAGCAGAGTCTTAAGTTTTAATGTACATCCCTGTGCATCTAAGAAGGACTTAGAACATGTAAAAATAATGGAACCCTTTGAGAAACACTGGTCAACCATACAAAAAACAAAATGTGAAATTTAAACTTAACAGTTTTGTACAAACAATATAGTATAATCCAAAAGGAACTTCTGGCTAAGATTCTACTATAATGTTCTTAGAGGCTATGAGAACGCCTGTAGCTGAAAATATCAATTTCTCTGGGTACTTCGGCAATTAAATTTCCTAGAGAATCAATACATTCCCATGTACGTCAAATTCTGCCTACAGGAACCAGGTTGCGCCAAGGTTTCAAAGTACTTTTTTGAGTCACTTGTTCAAAAAAATCTTTTTACCGAGTCCCTATCATGTGCTAGACACTCTTTTGAGTATAAGAATATATAAACGATTATGAAAAAAAATGGTATCTGCCACCAGGTAGCTAATGAAAAGCCTCTGAATGTGACAATTACAACTTAGTATGACACTTCCAAGAGAATTATCCTGAGCCCTTTAAGAACACACCAAAGGGGCACTGGCCCCAGCCTGGAAGATCCCGTTAGAATATCGTCAGACCTAAGTCTTGAATAATAACCCACTAATACCAGCACTTTTCACGTACTGGCAGGCATTAAACTGCTACACCCATCCAGGGAACTGCAGATTCTTAAATATAGCCAGAGCACTAAAGAGTAAAGGAAAGATAGGCATACAGTTCAGCTACAGAAAAGGTAAATGAAATAGGTATAGAGGACCCTATATGTCAAGCTAGCTAACATTTTTTGAGCACCTGCTATGTGTTTAGGTATCCTACTAAATGTTTTCTTGCATTCAATCCTCACCATGACCCACTGAGCTAAGAATAATTATCTTGCAATTGATGGAAAACGCAAGAACTCAGAGCACTTGTCAGTGTTATGAGGTTTTAAATGGCAGAGACAGAACTGGAACCCAGTCCGGATTAAATCCTAAATGTGAACTCATACTCTCTACTCCACTGCCTCTTTAATGAAGGCTGCTAGGGGGAGCCATTGAAAGGTTTTTAAACTAAGAAGTGAAGTGATCAGATTTGCTATTTAGACTGTGTGGAATCTGGATAAAGGAGGTGAACCTACAAACAGAAAAAGGAAGCTGCCAATGTTTATACTAACCCATGAGAGAAATGAGAACATGAATTGTGGCAGCAGGGATGAAGGACACAGATTCAAGAGATTTTCAGAAGGGAAAATTTTCAGTTCTTAGTGTCTAAATGTGAAGGGTTAGTGTAAGAGAGGAATCCAGAAACCTAGCTTGGGGAACTTAGCTGGGATGTTGTATCATCTACCAAGAACAGAGAAACAACAGGTTTCGTTTGTTCAGTTAAGTGTCTACGGAGCATCTCCTAAATGTAAAACACTTTCCTAGATCAAGGGCCAAGGGCCTTTGATCAAGGGCCTGAAATCATGGCCCTTGGTTGTTGGAAATATTCTTTAGAGCAAATGACAAAGCATTAAAAACTACAAGGGATACTGAAAATAGTCATTACTATTAACAGATTTGGCCTAGAGTCTAATGAAAACATTTTGTGCCACCACTTTTAAAACATACTACCCACACGCATAAAATAAAAACTTTAAAAAAAATCACCAAGTGCAGAAAACAGATCAATAGAGGGAAAGCATCCCATAATTTTACAGTATTACTTGAGTTTGACAGATTTTCAATCTCTTATACAACAAATACACCACCCTGTAATTTGTTTTACTTATCTCTCTCCCTCTAAGCTTATAGGGAAAAAAATGTATTGGTTTTATTACCCAAACTATAATACATATTTTCATTTTTTTCATCCCACTATCACCACTGTGACTTGCCAAGAACTTCGTTCATAACCTCCTACTTGACTTTCTATAAAATATGACCTACTTCACATCAGCTTATTTCAGTAACAATTCCTAGAATTTAACCACACCTTTCATGCAAGGATGCTCTCTGCAAATCCTAAGGCACAGCAATCCTGTGCAGATGTGGCAAGTTATTACAATTCCCATTTTACTACATAGTTAGGAAATTGGCCCAGGGGAAGTAGAGTAACTTGGAAATAATCATAAAGCCAGATGCCAAGAATAACAACTTTTAGTCAATCCATGAGAAAATACTGCCCCTAGTTGAAATAACATGAAATTTAGCATTAGGAGGATGCAAAAAACGTTGTAAAGCCACATCCTAGGTTTTTAAACTTTATTTTTTAAAATAACCCAATCCTAGAATTAGGATTTGTAAGAACTTTCAAACACACCATTTTTCCCTAATCTTATCCATCCAGAGTGCCAAAGATTATTTAATGAAGTACAAATGGAGTACAGCTGGCAAGAGTGGCTTTTCTCCCAAACCATTTTTTATCTTACCCTTTTAAAGACACTGATAGAAAACTGTTATCAGACAATAGGTAACTTTTAAATAAACCTAACTACTTAAATAATCTAATACAAAGAAGCATACATTAGAACAGATCTGAAAATACCTCAAGTGAGCTTCTATTTTTTTCCTGAAAATACACTCTGCACACCCATCTGCAATATGCATGGACAACAAATTTAAAGCTTTAATAGTCGATAATCAGAATGAATGTCCCAACCACAACTCATCCCGTATGTTTCTAAGTATGTTGCTATTTGATATAATTTAGTAAAAGCAATGTTTTATATGATCACAAAATAAAGGTCTTAATTCAATTTAGAAACAAAAAACACAACACGGTTTGTAAAAGTGGCTTGTATGTTTGTGTGATCATTCCTACATGTACAAGTCAGAACAAAATACCTTCCATTATTACACCATATTTACCCTTTTGTTTAGAGTCAGAAAAAGCGTACTCAAGATTTTACCTTCAAAAGAATGATTATGCACAAAGAACAAGTATGGGAGACAAATGATTACGGGTAAAATCCACCCATGGAACCCAGACTGCAAATTTTCACAAAACCCTCACATTATCAATTATGAAAAAAGATTTTCCATTAATTAAAATCAAACTACTAATTCTAATCACAGCCTTCAAAAAAAAATGTTTAACAACATTCCTCACACTAAATCTTGTACATCCTCTACTAGTACCACTTTATGTGGAACTTTATAAAGGAAATGACACTCCAAATGATTTTGTGGTTAACACAACTTCTAAACTTAGTGATCAACCAGTAAGGGGGAAAAAAAACAACTTCTGAACAATATATTCAATCTAGTAATCCTGGTAAATTGAATACTTCTTTTCCTCAGCACCAGAATATTCAGGCTATTTAAATACACCACACCACCCTCCCTCCCCCCCCAACTCCCAGCTTTTACATTATCATAACAATAAGCACTCTGAACAATTTAAAGCTCCTTTAACATTAGAAGTGACTTTACCTTACTTAAGACTATTACTTAAATGTCTTTTAATTGTATTTGATTAATGCATTCCACAAAGATTCTAGAAGCAGTATTCATCAACCAGAAACTGCACTCTTAAGCGTGTTCCTCATTTCAACTCCAAAGATGGGACAGAAGGGTTGTCACAGATCTACAGAGCAAAAGCACATAATTATAAACTATCTAATGATTAAGAAAAAGTAAAACTCCCAAGTAGGATGCCTCCCTTTTTCCTTAGCAGCAGGAGTTACTGGTAAAATAACTAACTCTAGACCTATAGTCTAGAAAATGCTGTAATTTTTCCCACGAACGTTCAAATTTTTAACATCAAAATTTACGCTGCTACTATTCACGTACCCAATGAATGCCAATGTGGATATCTGAAACTAGTCTCACAGACCCAACAGAAAAAAAAAAAAAAAAAAAATACCTCGCACCTCTTCTAACCTTCCTACAATACCCGCAGGTAACCCAGAAGCAAAGCTACGACAGCTGACCTTGGCCTAGGCCATCAGAAACGGCCTAAGGGCAGAGGGGGCGGAGGTGGAAGAGCAATAACCTAGAGACCAGATCTTTTTCCAGGGCTACTGTTTCCAAGCAAAACAACCATGGGCCCAAAGAGGCCGCGAAGAAAACTGGAGACACTATAATCCCGAGAGAAAGGGGTGTGTGTGTGCGTGTGTGTGTGTGTGTGTGTGTGTGTACACATAATCCCAAGAGAAAAGGGTGCGGAACGCCGAGGAGGAAACCAAGTATCCCCACGCCTCTTTCAAGACCCACAAAAACAACAACAAACCGTAGGGTCTGTCTGCGCGCAGAAGCACCAGATGGAGTCCCCGAGGCTGAGACAGTTCAGCCGACACACTCCGTGGGTAGTGGATAAATCAACCGATGATGGGAGGGGAAGGGGGTGCCAAGCGAATAAGCCACTGAATGGGCGAGACAAAGACTCTGGGAGTGATCAAGTAGCAAACATAAAGGTGAGAGGAAAACACGTGAGAAAAATAATGGAAGAAAAATTAAAAGACAGAAATCTGGTGCCTGGGCTGTGGCAGGTCACTGAGCTACCGAACAGCGAAGGGCACAACAAAGGGGCACGGGAGGAAGGACAGCTGAGGGGAGGAGATGGAAAAGGGATGCGGGGCGCGACGGGTCGGACAAAGCGCCCAAGGCGGCGAAACAAAGGGCCCGGGGTAGAGAGTCGCGGGGGGCAGCGGGGAAAGACAAAGCGCCCGGGGCCGGGGACACCGGCCCGGCGAGGAGGCGACGACCGCCCGGAGGAACAAAGCTGAGCGGGGCCAGGAGGCCGGGCCCGCGGGCGGCGGCGCAAGAGGCGCGCGCCCCGCACGGCGCCCGTGGGCCCCGCGCGCCCGGCCGCACTCACGCCCGCACCCGCCGGCGTCGCCGCCGCCGCCCGCCCTCACGCGCTGGAGACCGAGCCACGGCGGCGCAGAGCGAGCAGCGCACGGCCACACGCCGCCGCCGCCGCCGCGCTCGACGCACGCGACGCCGCCCCCGCGGCCCCGGACGCCAAGCGTGCCGCGGCCCCCGAACACGCCGCCCGCCGCGGGCTGCGAGACGCCCGCAACTTTGCCGATTCCCAGCGCTCCGATTCCCCCAGACTTACCCTGTCACAACAGGCGCCATCTTCCACAAACTCTCGCCAAAACTCCAACCCTCGCGAGATTCCCCCTGACGCCTTCCCTGGTCCCTCTCCCCCGCCCCTTCCCTTTTTCCTCACTCCTCGATTCCACCCAGCCCCCGCGCTTCTTTTCCCCTCGCAGCCGCCGCGAAGAGCCAGACGCCTCGCGCCGCCCGCGGAGTAGGGGATCCTGCTCGCTGCCTTCCCTGGACACCTACCCAAGCGATGGAGCATGCGCAGGCGGCTCCTCCGCGGGCGAGCCCTCAGTGTGGTCCATGGGGAGTGTTCCGGTTATCCGGGTTTTGGGACGCGCCCTGAGGGACGTACGTGGAGACTGAGGAAAACCGGAGGGGATTACAACGGGGACGGGGAATGGAGGGGTCAGGAGGCGGGGCCGAGGGGAAGGGAGGAGGGGTCCTGGGAAAATCTGCCGCGTTTCACAGGCCTAGATGAAACACCTCCTCAAATGGGTGTTTTCCAAGTGGCTTCCCGCTCACTCTGGTTCCCAGCCCTTTTCATTCATTCAGACGTTCATTGGACACCTCCCTTATGCAAATGTCTGCGTTACATGCTGGAGCTACAGAGATGCCTGGAGTTCGGCAAGTGACAAACCTAGAACTGTCTTCGCTCTCTTCGACCCCCCCCATGCTTGCGCACTGACAAGATGACAACGTGGGCTGTGACCCTTCAGAGCTCTGTAAATGGAAAACTTTAGCAGTTGAGCTCTGTGGACTTAGCTTTCTTCTCCTTGGGTGTGAAATGAGGACAGGCCAAGGCCTCTGGCAAAGACACCCCTAATGTCCACCTTATATATGCATGCCAGAGCGCCGCGTAGTTTTCTCCAGAGGTGAAAACTGCGTTGGAATTGAGGCCCCACTCGCACTCAAACCAGAGATGCCCCTGGGGCAGAGAGCTGCCTGCTGTGTGAGCCTTAGCACCTCATCGCTGTCCCCAGCCGTGTGTGAACCCAGGTGGAATGGGGACAGACACTGCCAGGGTCCTTCCGTGGGCCTGGCATAGTCGAGGACGCTGGTCGCTGCCCGGAACGCACTTCAGGCAACTTAAGCCTGGAAACCCCGGAGCAAACTTCGTCCGTCTGGGCATTTAATAGAAAGGAAAGGGGCACGAATCCTGACCCCTCCTTCCTACCTGCCATATCCCTTTCTCCACCCTCGCCGCCCCCGCCAGCCTTGCCCTTTCAATTCCTAGAGATTCCCAGATCGAGCACTGCCTCCTGTAGGGAGCCCCAAAACCCGGAGAACTGGAATTCGCTGCCGGAGACCTGCTGAAGGCGCTGCAGGATTGGCGCGGCACTCGCGAGCGGCACTGCGCATGTGCCCAATGCGGGCAGCCCAGTCTCACGCTACACCTCCTTCCCACCGCCTTCCACTACTCAACTCAGACACAACACGGGCCGTGGGAAATTTCCTAAACCTCGCGAGAACGCGCCCACTGTTGCCTATGCTTTCGCCCCCAAATCTCGCGGAGCCCAGGCGGGACAGGTGTTTGTCTAGTGCAGCTCCCGGCGCTGTTCGTGCCGCGCGTGTCCGGACGGCGGGCGCGGGCGGGGTGGGAAGGGAGCGGCTCGCCGCGGAGGCGGGGCGGGTGGGCGCGTGGTGGGGAGCCGCTGGGAGGGGGCACGACGTCTTGCACACACACGCCGCGTGACACTTTGTGGAAGAAAAATGGGTGGCGGGGTGGGCGGGCTGTAAAGGAAGAAGGGGAAGCCAGGAGATTAGAAACTCCTCTTGGTGCAGATGGTAAGAGGTCAAACTGCAGGGCAGGAGGAGCCCCGGGCCGATCCCCTGGGGAGGTTTCCTGTCGCCTTCCTCGAGCCTGGTACTTTCCTAAAATGTGTTTGACGACGCGCCCCCGGCCTCCGGGAGCTGACGGCCCCCAGTGTCGGGTTTGAGTCATGCCTCTGAGTCACCTAGTCTGGACACCACTTTACTTGGTTTAAAACAAGTTCGGATTTCCTTAGCTACTCTCTTGTAGCAATTGGTTGTTTTCTTTCTGATCTACCAGCTGGCATCGCGAGTGGAATAGGGAAAAAATACTGCTCTCTCTGCTCTTGCAGTGTTGCCCAGTATAGATTCCGTCCCCCATTCAAGGATACAATTAGAAAATTCCTTTCCCCTAATCTCTTCCTAGTCTTTTGAAGTAATTCGTATATGTGAGTTTCTGTTCTTGTGTTTTGTTTTCCTTTCCTTTCGCTAACAAGAGTTAATGGCTTTTCTTTCCTTCACTTTCCATGTGTTTGCTGAAATATTCATTCCATCTTAGGTATTGTTTCATCAGATGTTTTAGCTACGACTGTTTTAAGTGTATCCTTCTCTTGGATTATTTATTTGTCCAGTGAATTCCTGGTTACATTCTTCAGTCAGGCACATTTCAGATTGCCCTGGTGTGGTTTCTTTACCAGCCCAGCCTGGCATTTTCTAGGAGCTGGGGGCTTGGTGATATCACAGACCCGCAAATGTGGAACTGAATTGTTTTGATTTTTGGAGGACAGTAAGTCCTCTAATAGAGGCTCATGTTCTGCTTGTTACGTAGTGGACAAGAAATCAAGTTTTTGAGTTGTTTTCAACGTTTTTAGTTATGTGTGATGATATGTGTGTGCATTTTCCTATCCCTTTGATTAAGTGTTTGACACAGAAAAAAAAAGATATAGGACATTTAATACAATAGCTCACTGCAAGTCTGCTTTGGAACAGGATAGCTCAGGAGGAGGACAATGCCCATGGGCAGATTCCTTAAAGTCTTCATCCCAAGAAGGCATTTCAGTCATAGTCTATCCAGGCCATTAACTTAATTTGGAACCCTGGCCATCTGAGAACCCCAGCCACAGAAAGCCATGGTAGCCACAAGCCAGATCACAACTCATCTTCACCTTAAAACATGATCTTCCTGCATGCTTTCCCCAATCCAGTAAATGACAACTCTATCCTACTTCTTTAAGCCAAGAACCTTGGAGTTATTCTTGCTTCTTTTTCCTCTCACATCGAATGTCCAGTCTAACCAAATCATGCCAGCCATTCCTTCAAAACAGACCTGTAGTCCAAGTATTTCTACACCTCCATGGCTCCCAGCCCATCGTGACCCATCTCCTTTCTCACCTGATTTACAGAAAGTCTCCGAACTGGTTTTCCCTTCCATTCTTGCCCTCCCTCAGTCTGTTCTCAGTAGGGCATTCAGAACAACCCTCTAGAACTTTCCATGGTTTTCCTATTTCACTATAGGGACCTACACATCTGACCTGCTACTCAAATCCCCTGACCTCCCTGACCTCACCTCTTCCTCTTCCCCTTGCTCACTAAGCTCTAACCAGCAGTCTAACTTGCTGTCCCAGGACATACCAGACACACTACCAAATTCTTTTGCTCTTTCCTTCAGATACCTTGCTCATTTTTTCACTGCTTTCAGATATTTGCTTAAATGTCACCTCAGTGAGGCCTTCCCTAACCACCCTCCACGAAGATGACTCCTCATACTCCCTATTCCCTCCTCTATTTTTCCCAAGGCATTTATAAATTAACATACCATGTATCATACCTGTATATTGTGTTTACTCTCTGTCTCCTTCCATTATAATATAATCTTACTAACGACAGGGACTTTTGTCTATTTTATTCATTGTTTAAACCTAAGCCACTAGAACAATGCCTCGTGCATGGTAGGTGCTCAGTAGGTATTTGTAGAATGAACAGGATGTCTTCCACTCTACAGCAGAAGAGAAATGATTCTGAAGACTGGCAAAGCCTTCTAGGGTTGAAAACAGTATTGGGGTTAGACCAACAATGAATGCTGCAGTGCCAACCTGCCTGGGGAAAGGAGATCCTATAGAGCAATCATCTACGTTGATTTAATGCAAAAAAAAAAAAATTCTTGCTCCTGGGTTAGGAGCTGTAGATGAATCTACACTTACTTGAAGGGTTTCCTTTGTTCATTTTAGAACCTCAGGAAAGAAAATACTATTGGCAAGGGGTGCCTGGGTGGCTCAGTCGGTTAAGCATCTGCCTTCAGCTCAGGTCATGATCCCAGGCTTCTGGGATGGAGTCCCACATCGGACTCCCTGCTCAGCAGGGGAGTCTGTTTCTCCCTCCTTCCCCACTTGTGCTCACTCTCTCTCTCTCAAATAAATAAATAAAATCTTAAAAAAAAAGAAAAAAGAAAATACTATTGGCAAGATACCAAGAAACAGGTATTCACATATGTTCTAATGGGAGTGAAAATGGGCATAATCTTTATGAAACCATTTTTCCAAAACTTGTCACTACCTGTTAATCCTACCATTCCATTTCTAGAAATCTATCCTACAAGTAGACTCACACATGTATAAAATTACCTATATATTGTAGCATCATTGATGGTTGAGAATACTGGTAACAACCTACACATCAATCAAGAGGTGTCTTATTTAAAAAAAAACAATTGTACCTGAAACGAATATAACACTGTATGTTAACTATACTGGAATTAAAATTAAAAACTTAATTTAAAAATCATGATATATTCTCAGAATTGAATAGTATGCATCTGTTAATAAGCTGAGGCTGCTTTTTATGTACTTATATGGAAAGATAACAAAGTTTAAAAAGCAAGGTACAAAATAGCATTAGATAAATACCTACTTATTTGCCTCTATGTATCTAAAATGGCTCTGGAAGGGCACACTAGAAACTCTTAAGGGACTCAGTGGTTGGAGGGTGTGGTGAGGAGATGACTTATCTCCCAGTCAGCTGTCTTGGATACTTGGAATTTTGTACCTAGTGCATGTATTGCCTATTCAAAATACAAAACATAAAAAAGGGAAAACGGAAGAAAAGGATTAAATGTGTAAGAAGAAAAAAATTGAAAGAATGAAATTATTTCCTTGGTTCTATTTGCTAGAAAATTATTTTCTAATAGAAATGATGGACTTGACCTACCATCTCAGTACAATTAACTGCAGAACTGTCAGTACTTTACTCCAGTCATTGGGTAACACTGAACTCACAAGCAAGTCCAAACAGCAAGTTTAGAGTCCCTACCACTTCATGTTAGGCATGATATTTGGTGGTTTAAAAAGCTAGATAATGCAGAGATCCCAGGGGACTCCCTGGCTAACAGTACACAGACCAGTTGCAGTGTAATTCTAGGATAGATCAATGAGTTTAAGGGCATTGGAGTACAATGGAAGAAGCACCTAACTCTGGACTGATGGACCCTAGGAAACCTTACAGAGGACTATTGAACTGACTCTTAGTAGAGGGGGAGTTTAGAGGACCATCAAAGGGGGAAGAAGCATGAGAAGCACAGGAAACAACATGTTCAGGCTCTGAGGTGTGAAAGAGTATCTTGTACTCTTGTACTGTTTGGTGTGTGTAGAAGCAGGGGGTAGGCATCCTAAGGAGGGTCACAAGAAGGATCTGGAGAAAGGTCCTCAAAACTTGACATCAGAATCCCCTGCGTCCCACTCCCTAATACTCTAAATGAGTAAATCTGGGCTGAACCTGGGAACGGGCATTTCTAGCAGGCTGGTCAGGGACTCTGATGCAAATTGTCCATGAGCCATACTTTGAGAATCTTTGTCGTAGGGGTTAGACGTAATCTTTCTTCAAGAGTTTAACATTAAAGGGAGTAACGGCATATGATTTCTTAAAAAAAAAAAAAATAAATAAAGATATTTAAATAGTAAAAGGAATGAGTTTCAGAGCCCCTTAGTGTATATCCAATGGGCATGTGAAGCAGTTAGTGGTGGTAAGATAAGCACATTCATGAAGGGGGCATGCTTTGCTGGGGTGGCTTAAGCCCAGTGGCACATTTCAACGTTGCTCTTATTCAAAGACTAAGTTACACCATCTTCTATTAATGAGACACAGTAAAACATTGAACATTTTGCTGGGCAGCCTCATGATGAAGAACCTGGGTTCTGGCACCATGTTGCGTGGGTTCTGGCTCTAAGACCTTAGACAAGTTACTGCCTATTTTTAATGCCTGAGTTTCCTCTCCACAAAATGGAGGTAACAGCACCTGATTCACAGGGTGGTCGTGAGGATTCAAGACATTTATTACATCATGAGGATTCAAAGTGTTGAGGGTGTCTAAATCATTTACAATGATACCTGTCACATAACTGCTGTGGTAGTGTTAGTTTTTATCATTATTGTTTTTATTCAATAGATCTGTAAGTTGTATTCATCTAATAAAGGTATTTCACATGCTTTGCAAGAATTTTCAACACTTCAAAAATCAGTGTTTAAGTTGCTGAATATAGTGGTGATTTTATCCAGATTGGTGTTAATTCATTTCTTTATACTATCCCACTCAATTTTAAGAGGTGCACATGTCCAAAAAGTTTGGGAAACCTCCTGTAGATGGCCAATGAGAGCCTCTCAGGCTGGAAAGCAGGGTTTGATGTGATTGGATTGTGAGGTAGTTGTGTGCCCAAGAAAGACTTACTGACAACTCATATTAGAAATTAGGAACCTACGGGGCGCCTGGGTGGCTCAGTCAGTTAAGCGTCTGCCTTCGGCTCAGGTCATGATCCCAGGGACCTGGGATTGAGCCCCATTGGGCTCCCTGTTCAGCGGAGAGCCTGCTTCTCCCTCTCCCACTCCCCCTGCTTGTGTTCCCTCTTGCTCTCTCTCTCTCTGTCAAATAAATAAATAAATCTTAAAAAAAAAAATTAGGAACTTTTTCATAGAAAGAAAATACCATATGATTTCACTCATGTGGAATTTAAGAAACAAAACAGATGAACATAGGGGAAGGGAAGGAAAAATAAGATGAAAACAGAGAGGGGGACAAACCATGAGAGACTCTTAAGTATAGGAAACAAACTGAGGGTTGCTGGAGGGGAGGTGGGTGGGGGGATGGGGTAATTGGGTGATGGGCATTAAGGAGGGCATGTGATGTGAGGAGCACTGGCTATTATATGCAACTGATGAATCACTCGCATCTACCCCAGAAACTAATAATACAGTATATGTTAACTAAATTGAATTTAAATAAAAAAATACGAAAAAAATTAACAATTTTTACTCCAGAGAAATTTTTTTCTTTTTTCTTTTTTTTAAATTTTATTTGTTTATTTGAGAGAGAGAGAGAGAGAGCATGAGCAGGGGGGAGGGGCAGAAGAAGAGGGAGAAGCAGACACCATGCTCAGCAGGGAGCCTGACTTGGAGCTCAATCCCAGGACTGGGGGATCACAACCTAATACAGAGGCAGACGCTTAACCAACTGAGCCACCCAAGCACCCTACTCCAGAAAAATGTATTAACTTACGGTTTTCATTCATCTTTATAAGCATGAATCCCCCCCTTTCTTAATAACAGTATCCCCATTGTTTCTACTACATGTTAATCAAGGTTAATAAAATGTACAGTAGATTGAAAGAGTGGCAAGGATTCCATAAGACTATGTAATTCTAGAAGGAAAATAAGGATTTAAAGAAATAAAGAGAACACTGAAAATGAGTCATGGAGTGGGCTTTAGGAGAACTTGAGGAACAAAAATAAATATTCACTTTTCTCTTACCAATTGTGTTTGCTTTTCATAGGATTCTTTGGCCCTGGGAATTTGATTTTTTTTCTTTTCTTTTTTTTTTTTTTTGCAGGCCCAAAGCTTTACATAACTTGCTAACATGTGCAGCAGTTCAAGAAGGTGAAGTAAGAAAAAGAACAGGCCATTTACTCTAGTGATGTGGAACGTGAATGGAATCAAATGCACATTTGGTGTGTACAAAACTAATAATTTGTCAAAAGTTTTCATAGCTAATGTAATTGGAAGAAAATGTTTCCATGTGTGATTGATATGCCTTGTTCTTTTTAGGATGTAAACAAGATAAAGCCACTTTTACAAAAAATGACAAAATAACAACACTATTCAAAAAAGACAATACCGGGCGCCTGGGTGGCTCAGTTGGTTAAGCGACTGCCTTCGGCTCGGGTCATGATCCTGGAGTCCTGGGATCGAGTCCCGCATCGGACTCCCTGCTGAGCAGGGAGTCTGCTTCTCCCTCTGATCCTCCCCCTTCTCATGCTCTCTCTCTCTGTCTCATTCTCTCTCTCAAATAAATAAATAAAATCTTTAAAAAAAAAAAAAAGACAATACCACATGAATCATAAAATACCAGTTATTTGTTTACAAGGGAATATATATAAATTTTGATTTCCTAAACTTTCCCCTTTGTCATGTATCCTATATTGCAGTGGATTTTGGTTCTGTGTTGAGCCAATGTTGAACACACATAGTTGAAAAAAACAGCTGGGGGGACGCCTGGGTGGCTCAGTCAGTTAAGCGTCGGCCTCCGGCTCAGGTCATGATCCCAGGGTCCTGGGATCGAGTCCTGCATCAGGCTCCTTGCTCAGCAGGGAGCCTACCTCTCCCTCTGCCTGCCGTCCCCCCTGCTTGTACTCCCCTCTCCTCTCTCTCTGACAAATAAATAAATAAAATCTTTAAGAAAAATCAAATAAAAAATTAAAAAACAGCTGGGATATGAGGGAAAGAGCACTGGACTGGTCTACCATGGAGTCCTACCTCCACCACTAGTCAGAAGGCCAATTGTGGGCAAACTAATTTTTCCTCATCTGCTAGTGGGGAAGGTAAAACTTCTTGCTTAGGCACATTTATTTTTTTTTAAGATTTTATTTATTTATTTGACAGAGAGATAGAGAGAGAGAACAAGTAGGCAGAGAGGCAGGCAGAGGGAGAGGGAGAAGCAGACTCCCCACTGAGCAGGGAGCCCGATGTGGGACTCAATCCCGGGACTCCAGGATCATGACCTGAGCCGAAGGCAGTCGCTTAACCAACTGAGCCACCCAGGCGCCCCTTGCTTAGGCACATTTTTAAGAATCATTTCAGAGGGCGCCTGGGTGGCTCAGTTGGTTAAGCGACTGCCTTCGGCTCAGGTCATGATCCTGGAGTCCCGGGATTGAGTCCCACATCGGGCTCCCTGCTCAGTGGGGAGTCTGCTTCTCCCTCTGACCCTCCTCCCTCTCGTGTTCTCTGTCTCAAATAAATAAATAAAATCTTTAAAAAAAAAAAAAGAATCATTTCAGACATCACACAAAATAACTGTATACACGGTAGGCACTCTGTAAATGTTACCTCTTTAGGAAATTCTCTCACCCATACTGTTGCTCAGTTTGGTTTTCTTTTGTTTTTTGTTTTTCTTTTTCTATTACATGGACTGGTACTACCTCCTTTAGAGATTTGTTGCACAGATCAAACTAGATACTTATGTAGATGATTAAATGGAAAGAATTGTCTCTCAATAAGTTCACTGTATTTATTTTTGGTTGGCACATTTATTTGTAAAAATTGGACTATGGTTATATAGGAAATCAAGAGAACAGAAAAAGATCGTAGGTTTTTCTCCTCTGGCCTGTGTTACTATTAACCTTGGGCACAGATGGCCTTTATCAGTTTTTCAAAGAAAGCTTACCAGAAAGGTTTTACTCTTTGCATCTGTGTTACTTTGTGTCATAGATAGTGTAATGATAAGCATCAACTGGTAGATATGACCTTTGTGGCTAGCACCCTTGTCCAAAATAGGCTAAAATCAACTTTGGAACCAGTCTATTCAAGCACTGACAAATAGTGAGAGGTATCAACTCCTGTCTTGTGAAATACCTAGCTGGGTCAGAGATAGTTGATTAACCACGGATCCCCTGGAACATCATAATCAAAGTTGTACATTGTCCCTTTTAATAATTGCCATTATATCAGGCTGTCCATATGTTTTATTTTAACGATTTTTTAACAATTTAAAAATTTTTAATTATGTCAACATGTAGGAATTTAAAAAAAGAGATCTTGTGAAATTACTGGAGGTAAAAGGTATCTAAGATAATTTCTAATTATTAGGCTATTAATAAATCTGGAGTATGGGCTTAATTTTATGCAAGAAGTATGTTTGAAAAGTTTCATCTCAATCTCATAATGATGTATTTTATTTGTAAAAGGCATTTGGAGAAACTCTGTATTTAAAGGTATCTTTAAAGACTTTGTGTTAGGGGCATCTGGCTGACACAGTCAGTAGAGTGTGTGACTCTTGACCTCAGGGTCATGAGTTTGAGCCCCACATTGGGTATAGAGTTTACTTTAAAAATAAATAAATAAATAAATAAATAAATAAATAAATAAAATAAAAGCCAACTTGTTTTTAAAAAACTAAATAAAAATTTAAAAAAATAAAGATTCCATGTTACATATTATAACTGGTATTGTCGTATATGTAGTTTTTGCTACTTAAATGGTTATTTAACTAAATTCTATCATGATTAGCATCCTGTGGAAGCTAAAATAAGTTATATTAAGGTGTTATAAATATTCCACTAGTGGAAAAAACATTTCTTAAGATCTTAACTACAAATTATCTCCCATCTAAGTCTTTGGAAAGATTTGGAAATTTATGCATGCTTCTTCTTTTTTTTTCTTTTTCTCCCAGCTTTCCAAACACTTGGCTTAAATTCTACCCTCAGAATTACTCTTGACTTCAGTGACAGTTATAAACTATCGTCTGGGAGAAGCATTTGGCTCCTACTTTTCAAGTCTAAGGTTCTCCAGAAATGTTCTTATGAAATGTGAATCTGATTTTCATCACACAGTTTTACCTACATAGCATCATATTTTCCTTCACCAGCAAACACTAAGTATTTTATTTTTAACTTAGCAAAGCTATATCTGTATTTGCATGGTACTTTCCAAGTTTCCGAAATAGGCAACAAATCAAAGAACCTAGGCAAAAAAAGGACTTAAGAACTGAAAGATAACTTCTGAAAAACAGATTACGTACAGAAGTATTTAGTTTTATGCAATAGAGTGTTTTTGAAAAGTTGTATGCCAATCTAACATGCAGACAAGCAGCTTTCTATTTAAAGGGATACTATGATATGCAACTTGTGAATCGACAGAAAATATAATTGAGTCTATACTGTCCAAAGCCTTCTCACATATATCATCTCAATCAGTCCTCAGGACAAAGTAGGAGGGAGGGGAATTTATTCCTGGTGTTTTTGTTTGTCTGTTTGTTTGTTTCTTTTAAGAGAGAGAGAAAGAGAGAGAGAGAAGGGGATTCCCAAACAGGCTCCACGCCCAGCACAGAGCCCAACGTGGGGCTTGATGTCAGAACCCCAAGATCATGACCTGAGCCAAAATCATGAATCGGAAGCTTAAGTGACTGAGCCACCCAGGCTCCCCTTTATTCCTGTTTTTACAAATAAGGCTCAGAGAGCATGACTTACACAAGTTATACCTCTAGAAATGGAGTTTCTGATTGTCAGTGAGTTTTTTTTTTTACAATAGAAATTCAAATGATTTTATTATTACAACCTGATAGAGAATATCTTATGTCAAATACTCAGTAGCTGATTATGATTTTAATAACTTATTTATGAAAATAAAAAAGATAAGGAATTCAAGAAGATTTATTTTTAAATAGCTATTTATATGAACTAGTGAATGGCTAAGGATGGGTAGCCAAGGAAGAGAGAAGACCTAATACCCTTGTAGATTTTTTGGTATGATTATTATTTTTAAAAATAATTCACCAAAGACACCACAAGAGAAAAACACTATAAATATAGACACAAAATCCTCAACAAAACCCAGATGGCCCTTACCTTACGATTGTTCAACTTAACAATTTTTTGACTTTATGATGGTGTAAAAGTGATATACATTCAGTACAACCCATACTTCAAATTTTGAATTTTGATCTTTACCCAGGTTAGCAATACGTGGTATGATACTCTCAAAATGCTGGGCAGTGTCAGCAAGATGCAACTAACAATCAGCCACACAATCACAAGGGTAAACAACTGATACACTTACAACCATTCTATGCCCATACAATCATTCTGTTTTTCACTTTTAGTATGGTATTCAATAAATTATATGAGATATTCAATAGTTCATTATAAAGTAGGCTTTTGTTAGATGATTTTGCCCAGCTATAGGCCAACGTAAATATTCTGAGCATGTTTAAGGTAGGCTAGGCTAACTAAGCTGTAATGTTTGGTAGGTTAGGTGTATTAAGTGCATTTTTGGCTTATGATATTTTCAACTTATGTTGGATTTATCTGGACATAACCCCATCATAAATCAAGGAAGATCTATACCAGCAAACATCAAACAAACTAAGAATAGAAGGAAACTTGTTCAACCTGATAAAGGGCATCTATGAAAAATCCAGAGCAAATATCATGTTTAAAGGTAAAAGATTGATGTTTTTACACTAACATCAGGAAGAAGGGAAAGATGTCCATTTTTACCACTTCTATTCAACATTGTACTGGAGGTTCTAATAAGATAATTTAGCAAGATAATTAAATAAAAGGCATTCAGATTGGAAAAGAGCAAAAATGGGGTGCCCAGGTGGCTCAGTCAGTTAAGTGTCTGCCTTCAGGTCAGGTCATGATCTCAGGGTCCTGGGAACAAGCCCCACATCGGGCTCCCTGCTTAGCAGCGAGTCTGCTTGTCTCTCTCCCTCTCCCTCTACCCTCCCCTTGCTCATGCTCTCTCTGACTCTCTCTCAAATAAATAAATAAAATCTTAAAAAAAAAAAAGAAAGAAAAAAGCAAAACTATTTCTATTTGCACATGACATGATCTTATAGAACATTCTAAGGAGTATTAAAAAAGTAAAAGTAAAAAAGTATTAGAACTAATACACAAGTTTAGCAAGGTTGCAGGATATAATATCAATATACAGAAATCCATTATATTTCTATATATTTGCAATGGGCAAGCCAAAAATAAAATTAAGAAAACAATTCCATTTACAATAGCATCAAAAAGAATAAAATACTTAGGAATAAATTTAATTTAAAAAAAGTTCAGTTCTTATGCTCTGAAAACTACAAAACATTGTTGAAAGAAAGTTAAAAAGATCTAAATAACTGGAAAGGCATCTCATGTTCATAGATTGAAAGAAATGGTTATCAAGATGGCAACACTCCTAGATTGATCTGTAGAGTCAACATAGTAACAATCAAAATCTCAACTGTCCACGTTGCAGAAATTGACAAGCTGTTCCTAAAATTCATATGGAAATTCAAGGAAACCAGAATAACCAAAACAGTCTTGAAAAAGAACAAAGTTGGAAGATTTACACTTCCCCTTTTCAAAACTTACTACAAAACTATAGTAATCAAGACTATGTGGTACTGGAATAAAGTAGACATACAAATTGATGGAATAGAATGAGAGCAGACATAAGCCCTCACATTTGTGGTCAATTAACTTTCCAACGTAAGTGTCAAAACAGTTTAATGGGGAAGAAACAGTCTTCAACAAATGGTGTTGGGACAGCTAGATATCCACAGGCAAAAGATTCACAACGTATGTAAAAATGACCTTAAAATGGATCAGAGACCTAAATGGTGGGGGAAGGGGAATGACTGCTAAAACTATAAAACTCAGAAGAAAGCATTAAGGTAAATATGCATGACCTTGTACTAGCAACGGTTTCTTAGACAATAAAAGTATAAGCAACAAAAGACCAAAAAACAGATAAATTGGATTTCATCAGAACTAAACTTTTATGCTTCAAAGGACACGCTCAAGAAAGTGAAAAAGACACCCCACGGAGTGGAATAAAATATTTGCAAATCATACATCTGACAAGGATCTAGTATCCAGAATATATAAACATATACAAAGAGATAAACAGTTCTTAAACTGAATAATAAAAACTACAACCCAATTTAAAAATAGGTAAATAAGGGGCACCTAGGTGGCTCAGCGTTGGGCGTCTGCCTTCGACTCAGGTTGTGATCCCAGGGTCCTGGGATAGAGCCCCTCATCGGGCTCCCTGCTCAGTGGGGAACCTGCTTCTCCCTCTCCCACTCCCCCTGCTTGTGTTCCTGCTCTTGCTATCTCTCTCTCTGTCAAATAAATAAATAAAATCTTTAAAAAAAATGAAAATTAATAAAAATTAAAATAGGCAAATGATTTAAATAGACATTTCTCCAGAGAAGATATGTAAATGATCAATAAGCCCATGGAAAAATATTCAACATTATTAACCATCCAGGAAATGCACATCAAAACCACAATCTGATACCATTTCACACCCACTAGGATGGCAGTAACCAAAAAGACAGATAATGACAGGTGTTGGCAAGGAGGTACAAGATCAGAACTCTTACACATTAATGTGATGGAAATATAAAATGATGAAGCCACTTTGAAAAACAGTCTGCCAGGTCCTCGAATGGCTAGAGGTAAACCCAGCAATCCCACTCTTACGTGGATGGCCAAGAGAACTGAGAACATATGTCCACATCAAAGCTTATACACGAATATGCATGGCAGCATCATTCATAATAGCCAAAAAAGTAGAAACAACCCATGTGTCCATCAACTGCTGAATGGTTAAATAAAATGTGGTATATCTATAAAATAAAATAGTACTAGGCCGCGAAGAGAAATGAAGTATTGATACATGCTACATGGATAAATCTTGAAAATATGCTATATGAAAGAAGTGAGTCACAGAAAGTTCCATATTGTATGATACTGTTTATATGAAATATTCAGAATGAACAGATCTATAGGGATAGAAAGGAAGTTATAAGGGGATGCCTGGGTTGCTCAGTTGGTTAAGCATCTGCCTTCAGCTCAGGTCATGATCCCAGGGTCCTGGGATCGAGTCCTACATGGGGCTCCTTGCTCAGCGGGGAGCCTGCTTCTCCCTCTGTCTGCCACTCCCCCTGCTTGTGCTCTCTCTCTCTCAATCTCTGACAAATAAATAAATAAAATCTTCAAAAAAAGAAGAAAGAAAAAAGTTGCCTAGGGCTAGGGAGTATGGGGGGTGGGGGAGGGGAGTGACTGCTAATGGGTGAAGGACTTTTTCTGGAGTGATGAAAATGTTCTAAAAGTATGGTGATGATTGCACAGCTCTAAATATACTAAAAACCCTTGAATGTACACCTTAAATGGGTGAATTAGATGGTATGTGACGTGTGTCTCAATAAAGCTGTTAACCAAAAAAAGGCAGAAAATTTAACTGTATTCAATTACATGATAATTTTTGTCTTAGTCATACGCTGATATAAATGTTCTAGTACAGACAAATAAATAATAAACTCCATAGAAAATTAGGGAATAGTCATCACTATGTCAGTCGATTTACCCTCTAGTTTCATTTCAGAAGTGGACTGATCTTATTTTAAGATAAAAATCATAGTTGAAATGACTGAGTACCAACTTAATCCAAGAACTTTCTGTACATGATGATCCCATTTGATCCTCCCACGACCCTGAAGTGGACTCCTAACACCCCTTTTAAGAGCTAAGGAAGCTGTGGCTCAGAGAAAATAAGTAACTTTCCTTAGCGCATACTCAGTTACAGAGAGAGCTAGAATGGGAATGCTGTGGGCGCTTCTGACCTTTCCTATAACCTGTCCTATACTAGGCCTGCTGGGTCACTTTCTCTTTCATTACCATTGGTGAGTTAAGATCCCAAGGCTGAGATTTGTAGGGTAATTACATAATAGGTACGTTAATGTTACCTTGAGAACCTAAGAATTGGGACACCCTCTCTAGGCTACCGATGAGAGCTGGTGATGGGGGTGGGGAGTTGTGGGGGGTTGGAGTTGGAAATGGAACTTCCTTATTTTCAAATGTGCAGGAAAGGATGAAGAAACTGAAAAGAAAATCCCCAAAGATCCTACCAGCTCTAAAGTTCAGTCAGTTTAAGGCTCCACCTGAATGGCCCTGAAAGTACGGGGAATACAGGTAACAATTTCTTTCCTCTCCTGACTTAGTCTTGTCCCAGGACCCATGATTGCAGTGTCTCCTTCAGGGCCCCAATGACTACAACTTCATCAGAAAGTGTGTTTTCAGACTTTTTTTTTTTTTTCCCTTAGCTGTACTCTGCTGGCAAAATGCATGCCAGAATTATCTTTGCAAATTTAGTTCTTTTTTACTTATTTAGAAAAGTTATCCTTAGGCCACATGTTTAATTTCAGTCTATGCTATGTCTACTTCTTATCCTTTGCTAAAATTGCCTTTTGATATGTGACAAATTGTAAAAACCACTTTAAAAATTTTTTGATTATTTTTTTAGAATGAATAATATGTACACATGGAACAAAATTTAAAATTCATAGTAGTGAATGCACATAGAGTTGCAGATCTAGCAAATAAAAATACAGGACACAAGTTAAAGTACAGCTAAATTTCAGATAAACAACAAATAAATTTTTAGTATAAATTGGCCCCATCCAGTATTTGGGACATATTTGTACTAAAAAATTATTTGTTATTTATCTGAAACTCAAATGTAAGTGGGTATCCTGCCTTTTAGCTGGTAACAGTCAATGGCAGAGAAAAGCAAATATCCCTCGGCTGTGGTCTCCATTCAGTTAACCTTTCAAAAGGAAATCCTATAACCAATTTCTTGAGTATCCTTCCAGGAATATTCTATAATTAGCTGTCTTTTTTGCAGCAAAGTTATCAAGTCTCAGTACAAAATAGAACTTGGAAAAAAGGATCTAAACCAAATATAACAGTGTCTGTGTTTTTAATTTGGACTCATGACTGTTACTAAAGGAACTTCACAGAGGCCATGTGATGCACAGGGGAGGGATTTTAGTTCATACCAACTTGGTAACCTTGAGTATGTTCCTTAACATCTGGGACTGTCTGCAAAAGGAGGTTAATATTAATACTCACCTCATACATTTGTAGTGAATAGTAAGTAACACATGTAATCTGCATGCAAAATGCCTGGCCCAAGGTAGCCATAGGATCAGCAAAGCCCCTCTCTGGATGTTTTAGGGTATTCATTCATCTGTAACTTTCTTAAGACATTCACTATAAAGGCCTCTGTCTGGAAACACAGGCCAGATAAACTAAGTCTGTCTCAGTAGAACCTTCTAAATTTGCCATTGGGTAACTCATTAACTCAGTTTTCTGCCTATTGCCTCTACTCCACCAAATACATCATTCAGGGCCCTGATGGCTCAATTTATTCTATGCATTTTCACCTCATTGAATCTATTCCTCCATCATCCAGGGATTCAAAAAAAGTATTTACTGAACACTTACTGTTCTAAGTACTGGGGATCCAGGTTCGAGCAAGTAAGACAAGATCACTGCTCTTATATTCAGGGATGGAGACATAGATAATAAAAGGGTAAACAAGTAAGTAAGACTATTTTAAATAATGATAGAAATGATGCAAAAAATTAAACAGGAGTGGAAAATGGTAGGGGGAGAGGTAAACTGACTTTATTCGGACGACTGCCCTAGTCATAGTAAATTTCTTCCATTGTAGGGGCGCCTGGGTGGCTCAGTTGTTGGGCGTCTGCCTTCGGCTCGGGTCATGATCCCAGGGTCCTGGGATCGAGCCCCGCATCAGGCTCCCTGCTCTGCGGGAAGCCTGCTTCTCCCTCTCCCACTCCCCCTGCTTGTGTTCCCTCTCTCACTGTGTCTCTCTCTGTCAAATAAATAAATAAAATCTTTAAAAAAAAAAAAAAATTTCTTCCATTGTACTTAAGCTGCTCAAAGTACTTTAACTGTGTCATTCCTTTAAGAAGGTTTTGAACAATACAAGTAGAGAGCAACAACCTTTACAATTTTAAGTTCTTTAGACTCAGCAGTATGTAGAGACCAAGGTCTTTCGAAAGTATAGACTTGAGGATTTCTACCCTTCTTTGGTAAATTCTCCATGGGAAAAGGAAAAGTGATGAGCATTCAAATTCTGAATGCAAATTATGAATGAGAAAATCCTCAGGCCAGTCATTCATATTTATAATTCACCCCATCTCACACACACACACACACACACACACACACACACACACACACAGTGCTGAAATTTGGCTGTTTTCACACCCAGATCAGAAGAGGACAAACCAGAGTTGAAGCCCTATTTTTGCCTTTTTACTTATGCCAATTAAGCTATAATTTTATGCCATTTCCACCCCTCCCCAAACCTTGCTTCTTTATTAAGAAGTTTTCATTTGAAAAAATTACTGTAAAGGAAGTTGGGATATGTTGAGGAGGTTTGGCATAAATAATTCAGCATCATTAAGAAATCACAAGATAATAACTTCCAGCTTCATTTTGTCTGTTAGGGTCACATATTATCAGAGCTAATATTCAGAGATAATTATCCCAGGGAGTGATTCCTACATTATTTTTAAAGCAGCCTATCTCTTCTGAGAAACTGCTTGTTGTTTGCCAGGATAATGCAATTCCTGTTTGTGCATTATCAAATTTGTACAATTTAGATGAAGAAAATCTTTTTCCTTGGTTCCTCCCAGTGAAATGATGCATTTTCATGATGATTAAAAGCAAAACAGCCGAAAATGCTATATTAGTTCACAAAAATTTCTCAGAATAGTGTATTAAAACTGAAACTGACATATTACAGAGGTGGTAGAATCTACTCACATTCAATTATTTATGGGCAGAAAAAGATTAGATACCATCAGGGTTTTCAGATCTACCCAACATGTTAACTATGATATTGGGAATAAGCCTAAAATTGAGTGTGAATCCTCCAGATAAGGATGTTCTTCTAAGTGGGTTTAGAAGACTTGATTATTAGGCTCATAAAATTAACTAAGTTATAAAATGAGAAATGCCTACGATATTATTATATTAAACTTTGCTAAGATAAGAATCATTTTGAAATGTGACTGCTTTCTAGCTTCTTAGTTGACTCTCCCCCCTGCCCCTAAATATTTTATCTTTTGAGCTTTAAAGTATATTTATTTCATTGCCCCATTCTTTTTTTAGAGTTCTTTTCTTTCATTTCTTTTTTGGAGGGGAGGGAAATGGGGTGTTTCTACAGGACAGGGTATATATCTTACGGTACTAACAACTTTCTCTGTTCTACCTTGGTTCTTGGAAGTCTAGATTTTAAATACTTCTAAAATGGTTAGTCTCAATTCTACTCACACTGTTTTTATATATTTACTTCTTTTTGGGGGGGGTTGTTTTTTTAAGTTTATTATTATTATTATTATTATTATTATTTTTTTGTAATCTCTACACCCAGCGTGGGACTTGAACTCACAACCTGAGACCAAAAGTCACACGCTCTACTGACTGAGCCAGCCAGGTGCCCCAGATTTACTTCTTAAAAGTGCTTTTTTAGAATATTACTTTGTATGTCAATAACTCCACCGGCCTCCCTGCCTCTAAAATGTGGATTTTCTTGACCTGGTGATACTGATTTTGGTTTTGCGCAAACAAGTTAAGTTAAGGCCTTGTCCTCTCCAAAACCTGTGTTCACCCCAAATCAGCCTCCACTGTTAAGAATACTTTAACTAATGTGTTAAGAAACAGGCTCATCAAGAATACTGCTTTGAACTTAAGTTTTATAGGAATTTATAAACCAGAATGTTTCCTCAAATTATGATTACATTGGGCAAATATTAGTTATTAAGAAGATCCTTTTAATACCTCTTCTTCCTCTTCATTCACTGGAAAGTGTTTGGTCTCTTTTGGGGGCACACAACCAGTATGGAAAGTAGCTTTGCCCATCTTGTGCAAATCCCCTGTAGGGTTTGTAAAACTGCAACCCATAATCCCCTCTCGAAAAAACACACTGATTATTTGTGCTTATGCTAGTTCCAAATATTACAATAGTTTCTGGATTTTTGCCACATTCCTCTCTAGATGGTCATTTGGGAGACTTGTTTATAATGTGTGTTTTGAATGAAATTTTAAAATTCCAAGACCACAGGATGTAAGACTCAACTGTGGGTTAAACTTAATTTTGCATTTTTTCAAAGAGGCCCTTCTTAGATTACAACAATAGCAAACATTGAATAGAAAATGAGAGAAGGTTTGTTTTTTTCCAAGGATTAGTGTATGAAAGAATATAAGAGAAAGCATGCTATTTCCAAGGATTAGGGAAAGTTTTCAAAATGGCCTATAGTGTTTAGTTGGTGGCTCAGGTAAATTAAAACATTAAACTGTTTTATGGATATCAGGAGAAACATTTTCTTTAGTAATTGTGCTAATTGTGTTTTTAAAACCAGAAACAAAACCCTGAATTTAAAATAGCACTCCCCTCACCCGGCCCCAAGAAATTAGTTCATTTCTTGGGGATAAACAGTATAATAACATTTTTTAATATTTAAGGCAATGTTAAAAATATAAAAGCTCCTTGGGGACTTTTTCCTTCTAATAAATTCTATTTTTTCCCCCTTATACTCTTTGTTTATTTTAGAAGCTGATGCTTGTTAAAGAACCCTCAGAGATTTGGGGACAAAATAAATTGGCTTTTCAAAAAAAATGTAAATGGAAGCTTCTTGCATCTGATTACAACCTTCAGGAAGTTTTTTTTAGCTTTACAAATGATAGACTTAATAAATCGGTGCTTCTGACTTTCACTGTTTTGTGCTCTGTTACCATTTGGATGTATTCTTTGGCTCTCCACTCCTTACCAAACAGAAAACAGTGACCATAGTAGACAACAAGTTAGGGCCAGCATCCTCTATCAACTGTAAACTGATGGATTTCTCCTCAAGATGTTTCAGTTTACATTCTCTCTATAAATCTCTCTCTCTCACACACACACACACACACACATACACACACCAGTGATTTCTATGACATAACCTTTCTGGAATTCTATAAACACAGGCTATGCAACATGGGTTAACCACTTGTCTAGGAAAGAAACTAAGCAGACAGTTGCCCACAGAACACATCTTACATTTAACCTTCTATGTATGCCAAGAAAGTGATCCGAAAAAGTGATCATTTTGAGTCCCTGCCTGAATAATAGCAGGACCTTGAAAACACTATTGCTATTCTATTCTATTTTATTTTATTTTTTAAAGATTTTATTTATTTATTTGAGAGAGAGAATGAGAGAGACAGAGAGCACATGAGAGGGGGGAAGGTCAGAGGGAGAAGCAGGCTCCCTGCCGAGCAGGGAGCCCGATGCGGGACTCGATCCTGGGACTCCAGGATCATGACCTGAGCCGAAGGCAGTCGCTTAACTGACTGAGCCACCCAGGCGCCCAACACTATTGCTATTTTAAATGGATGTTGCTTGTTAACAGAATGCAGAATGAATTCTGGCCTCTGTATGAAGCTCTTTTATTGTTGACCTCGATCTTCATAGAGGGTGTGGTAGGTAGCCATCTACAAATGTAAAGCTTACATCAGGTACATAGAAAAATATTCTACTTAGAAAGAAAATAGAATATAAACATTAATGTCACTGGTTAAAGAAAATCAATGGTTATTCATCAAGGTAAAGAATAAGATATTAATAGTACATATATGGCAGCTTCCTTGAAACTTATGAAACAGAGTGGAGAATAAAGAAAGGGCAAGTAAATACCTTCTTTCACTAAGCCACCTGACTGATACTGAGCCTGATTAATATTGCCCTAACACAGGGACATCACCCACAACTTGATGCTTAGTAGCCACATTCAGCAATGGACTTTAGGCCCACCTCTATTCTCAGCGACCCGAGGCTGAAGAAAAAAGAGCGTCGTTAGAGGTAGGGTAGGGTGTGTGGGGTGGGTGTGACCAGCAGCCTTGTGTTCTGTAATCATAGTGGGAGATCAGCATGCGAAATATTAGCAATTTTTCTATTCTATAGAGGTGATGACATCACTGCTGCTGATTACAGAAACTGCCTGTCAAGGAGTCAAATTAGTCCCTCTAACCCCCACTTAAGACAGATCCCAAGGAAGGATCTTCAGTGGAGGCTTAGGGAATTATTTATATCTCCATTGCACCCTCATGAACTCACCTGGGCTCATTAATTCAGGTGCTTTCTTAGCAGATCGAAATAGAAAGACTCTGTTTCTCAAAGACGGATATCATATAAGCACTGCAGGAATGAAGTGGTTTCCTGTGGTTATACGATTGTACCAGTCTGAACGTGAACGCAGCAGAAGGGCCCAGATTGTGGAGGCAGTGAATCCCTTAGGAGGCTCTTTTCTGCCCTTCAAACGTCCTTGAATCATATGATTATTAGATGAGCAGGACCAAGCTGCTGAACATCCACGGCCATCACCTCTCCTCCAATTCCCAAATCAGCCCAGTGATTGATTCTTGGATGTAGCATGGCCAAAAGAGATGGAAGGGGCTGCCAGCAGACTGGCTTTTGTCGTAGAACCAAGCTCAAGAATTGGGTGCAGTAGGGGCGAATGTGCCTTGGGAATTCCTACACATTCTTTTACGTCTTGTGCTGCTATCAGCCTTTCCTCCCATTCCCATCACATCAATGCTTTCTGGTCCAGCATCCATAACAGTACAGCCACTCTGCTTTCCAAAAAAAGACAACTACTCACCAGATGAAGCAGCCACACTGTGAAAGAGAGAGAGAAGCCCTCCTCCTCCCCACACGCGTGCACACACACACTCACACCTTCTCTTCCTGGGTGGCAGCCATCCTTGTCACTTCACCCGACAAAGTCATTCTCATGGAGGAAATGCGGGTGTAATGGAAGAGGAGAAAAGCGATCTTGTCATTTCCCTACTTAGATGTTGTCAATTATGTTCAGCGTTTCATCCCAAAGCCCAAAGCTAGTCGGTCCAGAGGAAATGTCTGGAAGGGATCATTCCTAGGAAGGGCCGAAGCCTGGTGAATAGGGCAACACTCACCCAGGGGCTCAGTGGTTCTTCCTTGATTCTTGTCTCTTCATCACCAACCCTATCCAATCCATTGGCAAGTCCCATTAGTTCTATGCTCAGACTACGCCCCACATCTAATACTTTTTACCCTCTCCCCACTACATCGTAGTCCAGGGCACTATCAGCTCTCTCTGGGTTACCTGTATCACCTTCCCACCTTCTTCCTACTTCTACTCTACCCCCCTCCCCCACTCCCAGTCCATTCTCTATGGGATATCCTGGTGTGGTCTCTTAAAATGTAAATCGAATCATGTGACTCAAATTTAAAACTTTCCATCTACATGTCTATTATTTTTGTTATTCCTCAAGCATTTTGCTACCATAATTAGCATTGAAATTAGCGTTGGTTTTTTTTAACCAAAAAGCTGTGTGCTATTTTACAGGAAACAAAGTGCAAGCTGAGGGCACCACCTTCCAGATGCAAGAGAAAGGGTGGGTGGTGATAGCTATCAAAGGGAGGAAAGGCAGGAGAGCCCTGGGGGTCTGGAGCCCAGGAAGGAAAAAAGATACCGAGCTGACTTGCCCCTGAGCAGGGGCCTGGGCTGAGCAGTGGAAGAATGCCTCCGGGGTGTGACTCCTGCCAATGCCCCCCTCCTTTTCTCCCACTCCCGCTCACTGCCCTCCCCTGGTCCTGTGCTCTGGTTAGATTCAAATACCTTTCACTCCCCAAAGCAGGGACACCTTCTTGCCCCCTCCTGCCTTTTCTCTGCGTAGAAGAAGGATCTTCACCCAGCTTTTCTTCCTGGTGACTATTCATTCAGTTCATACAACGCTACAGACTAAATTCCCCCCACCAGGAGCTAATTTCTTAATTGTTCCCCCCTTGCTCGGAAGATCGTAAAATTGTCAAACCTGTTCTTTTTCTGTAAATGGCAACTTTGCAACAAGATCTTTCGGTTGTTTTCCAACGTCTGAAGTTTTCTATGTGCCATGAAAATGAACGTTTATAATTCTATTTGATATAAAAGGTTATACTGAACAATGTCCTATTAACAGGACAGGCAAATAATCTCCCCTGGTCCACACAACCCATGGACCAGAAGAGAATCTCAACACACTGGTGGTTCTGACAAGTGGCCGCCCCTCCTGGACTGCCTCTTCTTCTAGACTCTGGGTTACTGTACAAAGAGTAAGACTCTTTTCTCTCTACTCTTTCCATGCACACTGATTTTGTCTCTCTGCAGCACTTCTCAGTCAGGTAGTACAGAAATACAGGTAAACAGAAAGCAAAGCTTGTAAGTGAATACTTACTGGCTCAGGGGCACAGAAACTGTGTTCAAGAAGAATGCTTTTTATTTTTTTAAATGAAGGATTATTTACTTTATTATCTGTCTACTTCCTTGAAGGAAGACCAAGTGGTTTAAAACAGAAATAAGGGCTATTGATTTTTATGTGTTTAATTTACAGTTCTATTCTGGAAGGCAGATTCCCATTAATAAATGAAATATTTATAAGTACTCTAATATCCAAATAAAAGCACACTAAGTCATCTACTTTTGGGGGGAATATTTAGGGTGTATTTTTCAGCTAATGGGACAAATCCTGAAAGAACTGTAGCATTTAAAGAAAGCACATCATTACTGGAACTAAACTTGAGTGCTTTTATGGCAAGACTGGACAGCTGCTTGCACCTGCCCTAACTTTTTTTCAGGCTAAAGTTATCTATTCCAGGATCCTATGTCATGCAGTATAAAGCTGTGGTTTCAATCAGTCACTAACCCAGGACCTTGGATATATTTGAAATTCCTTTTGGGGGAAAAAATTGGCCAAGGCTTTTGACAGCATTGCTTCTCACACCCAGGCCAGAGTGGGCTGGCTCTCCATGGCGACAAGAATGCATATTAGCATCTCACCCTTAAAGTCACAGAATCATAGCATTTTGGTCCAAAAGGGGATTTAGAGTTCATATGGCCCTTACTTGTTTTACGTTTTTCTATAACATAATATCAGCATCCCTTGTTCCCCCATAGCAAATATCCCAAACTCCTAATTTAACTGACAATATAGAACATTTATATTATAGGTGGCTGATAGAGGATGTCAAGACAAAGAAATAAGATTCAGCAGTTCATTTAAGGACTCTCACTTACAACGCCTGATATTTGAGGGAGATAGTCCAGCACACAGATTAATCATCCGTTCATGTATATTCTCCAAGTTCCATCCCTTAATTTGGTAAAGAAGTTGGAGGACAGTTTGCCTAGGCTGCATTTTTCTTAGCTTCTTGCTCAAATGTATTCACAAAAATTAAGTGAGGTATGACCTCTGTTTATATACAGGGTTGGTATGAGAATATCACACGAGCAAGACTGAAGTTACTGACCACAATGTCAAGTTGCATTATCTGTACACAGATCCATGTGATAAATTCCTTCTTGAATTTAGCCTCAGGCAATGATAACATGTATGCTCCCTCTTGTCAGAAAGTGAAACCTCTGTTGCCTATTATGTTTCTCTTTTCACCTTTGCTGCCAGAAAAATATGAACCAAATTTATTGCCAAGTGTAATCTGATAAACTCTGGTGCCTAGAAGTATTTACTCCTCTTGCTTTCTTAACTATTTCATTTGTAAATTGCCTCAAGTCATTGTCATGAAGTCCATGAAGTCTATAAGTTGACAATAAAAATTTAAATGAAAAAAATGAGTAAAAACAATCGGTGGGTAATAAGGAATGGTCAGACTTGCCAATGACACTTGTCTGAGCAAAGACCTTTCTGCCAATGTTCCCATTTTGAAGGTAGTAGAGATATCTCATGTTTTCTATCAGAAAATCTGGGCTTAATTACCAGCTATACAACTTACTTGCTGAATAACCTTACAAAAGTCACCTAAGCCTCCATTTCCTCATTTCTAAATGGGGATATTAATGCTGTTGATCCACTGGGTTGTTGTGACAACCAAACGAGAATACAAGGGGAGATGCTTTCTCAATAGTGAGTCACTCTAGAAATGTTCGTTGTTACAACTTCCGTACTCTGTCTTGCATTGCTGACCCACCCTCACCAGTACATGATGTTTAGAGTAAGTTCACAAATTCACAAATAAATTTAGAAATCCTTTGATACTCCTCTTTTTAGGGGGTGGAGACTAATTTCTCTTCCCTGGAGTGCAGGCTGTATTTAATAACTTGTTTCTAGCAAATAGAATGTGGCAGCATTGACAATATGTGACTTGTGAGACTAGGTCTTTAAAAGCATGTGGCTTCCTCTTTGCTCTCACTCTTAAACCACTCATTACGGGGGAAGCCAACTGCAGTGTCATGAGGACGTTCAAGCAACCTTACAGGGAGCTCCATGTGGCAAGCAACTGAAATCTCTTGCCAAGATCCAAGCAAGCACATCATCTTGGAAGCAGACCCTTTGGCCCCAGTCAGGTTTTCAGACCGCATCCCCCCCAGCCAACTTCTAGCCTACAGCCTGAGAGACCCTAAACTAGAGCCACCTGGCTAACGCACCCCCTGAATTCCTGACCCTCAGAAACTCTATAAAAGAAGAAATGTGTATTCTTGCTTAACCCCCCCTAAGTTTCAGCTAAAACTGGGGGGTAAAGTGAGGTAATTTATCACATAGCAATAGATAACTGATAAAATGTCCATAGTTACCTACACATCCTCTTGGAGAATACTTCTGAGGACAAATAGCAGACCTTATTCTCCTCAGATGTTGTATTAAGTCCAGTGCCTCAATATATTAGGATCATTGTATTGGGAATCACCTCAGTGCTGTGTGGTGCAATACCCTCATTTTGCAAATGGGAGAACTGGGAAGCAGGAGGTGAGCTCTTCAAGGACATTTCAGTGAATGGCAAATGTAGGGCTAGACCCTCTCCTGGTCATCTTCTGTTTGATATCATCTTTCTCTTCCTTCTTTAATGATCTAAAGAGCTCCTTTATTTTTGAACACAGATTGAAGAACAACGGAATGGTTCAAAATCGATACTCACTTTCTTTCTCCCGTACCACACTACTTTTATTCCTTTGCTTTTTCACCTGAAAAATGCCAGTCAGTACTTTTTAGTTTATGACATCATTTTACAAAAGGCAGGGTGCCCTTCAGATAAGGAAATTGCCCAAAATGAACAAATGTTGATGTGGACATCTGCTGTTTGTAAGACCCTGTACAGGATCAAAGAAGATGAACTAAACCCAAATTCAGGCCCTTAAGGTTCTCAGGATCTGGTGGGGATAGGAGGTTCTAAGCACAGTCAGAACAATGGGTTATGGGATGCTGAAGGACAGAAAGATCAGATGTGAGATAGAAAATATGTTAAGCCAAGAACCCACAGTACATGTTCTACAATCACTTCCCCAGAGGAAGGTCTAAAGCAAGTCTTCAAAATTAATATGCTAGCATGAAAAAAATGTTTTAAAGGCTTTTAGACTGAACTCTTCAATGCACTCTTAGGGGGCAATTTTACTCATGTAATCAATAAGCTGCCCTAAGACATCAGGTGCTGGGCTAGGCTCTGGGCATGCACTTAATTTATATTCAGACAGGGATGGTTCAAGAATTTCTAGGTAGAACAGAATTAAGGAGGTAGCAATCTGGTTGGAAAATGCTGCTGGGGACTTGTCTGGAATCTGCCTTTGGTCACATGCCATCTTTACACAGGGCTTTGGGGTGGGATTTGAATTTGATGGCGATCATGACCTTGGAGCCATTACTATACGTTTACTATTGATGACATTCTTGTCTTTGGCCTCAAATCATACCCTTCTCCCTTCTCTCCCATTCTCTTTTCAGACTGTAGGAAGAACCAGGCTGTAATCTTTATTTGCTAAAATTTCAAGGCCGAGAATCTTGCAGGAGATTCTCTGAAATAACAGTGGCGGTGTGACCAGTGTGGAGGCAGGCACAGCTGTTCCTACACTGGGGATGGCTGAAATGGAGTGGGGTCGGGATGATAAATGTTTATCGTTTGCTTTAAGTTGCTAAGTTCTGTTATACAGCAAAAGGTAACTGAAAGAAGGTGGCAGATGTTACTCCAGATCATCAGAACCTGGCTGCCATCATGGTAGTGATAGATGTGTGCGGGCTTAGAATAGTTTTCTGGGGACGTGCAGAAATGCCTTTCCAGAGTCTGGACACTAAGATCCGTGTTTGAAGGAACATTTAAGCTTACCCTATCCTAGAGATGGAAGTCATACGATAGGCTTTCTCTTCCCAAACCAAAGAGGAAAAGATAGAGTTGATATGGACCAGATAAGATGCTTAGGGGTACTCTCAACTTGGTAATGTCACTTTCTGACCAAGTAACTGTTAGTCAGTTGCAAAACCAAAATTTATTTCCATAAGTAGGAAGTGTGGGTTGAAGAATCTTAATTACAGTAAGGGATTAGTAAGTGAAAGACAACCTTTAAAAATCCAGCAACACAACTGTTAAGGAAATACATCTGGGCTTGTTCTGATGAATGAGTATGAGGACAGTAATCTTATGATTTGTAACCTTCTTTTGTCTTCACATCTCGTCTCTCACTTTTGGATTTTGTAGGTCACATACCATATAACAATAAAATAAGTACTATTAAAAAGAACTTTCCAGTTTGAGAGGTGCTTTCAATGATCATGACCCGATTTTATTCCATAATTTGAATATATTGATGAATTTAGATATTGTGAGAAAATGCCCAATATCATTTACTTTTTTAATTAAGTTTTCTGGATGCCTTACCAAACCACAAAAATCACCATAATAAGAATTTTATTTAAATGCATTCAGTAAGAAAAAGGAAAAAATCAGAAAATCAGTAGCTTCTGACCCCTTTTGCTTTAGAAAATTGTATATCTTTAATTAAAAAAATAAGACTTTACACTTCAAAATCAAAGGGGCAATATTTTCTTGATTTCAACTAAATTGAAATTAAAATATTATGAAATATATCAAATGCATTTGATGTCATAATTTAAATTTCTTAGATGCATATTTGAATATGCAAATGTATCATTCCTCTCTCTCTCTCTTGCACCAGTTGCACCAGTTTATTTTGTTTTTTTCCTCAGATGATTTTGTTCCACGTTCCCATATTCAATACTAAACTGGAAATTAAAATTTGAGCACAATCTCATAGTAGATGGGGATTTTGACACGGTGTCGGCAGCTTATCCCAGAAGAAAGAAATGCGCCAGGCATGGATATGTTCCTTTTCAAGGGTTTATTTCTCTTGGTGGCCTGATTGTACTGTCCATAGCAAAATTCCTTTTTAGATGATTCATAGAAAAGATTTATATTAGCAAAAAGAAAAGGAAGATTAAGGATAGAGGCCGTTATTTACGTCTTGTAAAATCCCTTGAAAATTTGATGGAATTATGACCCTTCCCCTAGATAAACACACACACATAAAGTTTGCATGAAAATTTGTCAGGGGAGGTCCTCCCTGATCTAGATAATTTGGAAAGGGTGAAGCACTTTGTTTCAAAGAGTTCTATGACTCAAATAAAAAGGGAGGATTAAATTAGAACAGAAGGGTTTTAAAAAACAACTTTATAAGTTCAAAACTAAGAACTATTAAATTAGCATAACTCTTTTGCTCAGACATCAAGAAATCAGCACTCCAGTGTCTATGATTATTTACATGTAGCCAGTTGAAGTTGGGGGATACACTTACTGGATAATCCCATCTTTCTGATTTGCCTGTTCTGAAGATAAATATACATCTTGTTTAAGTTATTTTTTCACTGGCTGCTAAAAGCAACCCACAGAATATAAATCTTTTTCAAACACTAAATATTTTATAATTATCATAATAAACAAGTCAGAGAGAATTTTTAAGATGATGTCATAGAGTGGTCTCAAACTTTTTTTAAGCAATAGGACTCTCAGTAGTATCCTAAAATATAACAGATTAAAATGGCATTTTTAGCATAAATTGTTTTTATATGTTACAATGAAAACAACTCCTTATTATGATGTCATTCCAAGAGGCTGTTTTTGTTTAACACGAACATTTAGAAATAGGACCTAATGGAAAATAGTTACAGACCCAGCCTCCGTTGTATTTCTGTATTTAGTTTTGGTTACTTGATAAATATTAAGGAGATTCTGATCTGGATATAAATGTATTTGCAAGTGGTCACAATTTTTAAATAGTCCCCTTTCAGTCTCAGGATAGTCTTCAAATAAATAAAGATGGGAGGAAATGCGTCTCCAACTTATGAAAATTTAGCATATAACCCATCTGAGTGTCCATTTGCTTTTTAAAAATTTTTATTGTGATAAAATATATTTAACACAAAATTTACCACTTTGATCATTAAGTGTATAATCCAGTGGCATTAAGTACCTTCACAAGGTTGTACAGCCATTACCAGAACTATTTCCAGAACTTTCTCAACCCAAAGCATTTGCTTTTTTTTCAAGGTTTTGCAGTCCACTTTTTTATTAAAGATTTATTTATTTATTTATTTGAGGCAGGGGTAGGGAAGGGGCAGAGGGAAAGAGTATCCAAGCAGACTCCCACTGAGCACGGAGCCCAGAGCCCAACACAGGGCTCCATCTCACCACCTGCGAGATCAGGACCTGAGCCGAAACCAAGAGTTGGTTGCTTAGCCCACTGAGCCACCAAGGCGCCCCCCTCCAGTCCACTTTTGAAATTAAATTATTCCATTGCCTTCCTTCAGGTAGATTCACATGAGAAAGACAGGTGAATTATCGGCTGCCTACTGCACAGCATTAGTGTGAAATAGCCTCTTGCAGAGTGTTGGAACTCCCTATGTGGATTTTTCATCCCACCCCTGCCCACCTGGTCTGTGCATGACAACTTTCCAGGGCAGGGCTCCCGGGGAAGACTCCACCCTGAATGCGGGGGCCACTCTGTGCGCTCTCCTGGAAAGGGAGTATGCAGCAGGGTGCTGGGCCTCTGAAAATGCCTTGTCTGGCATTAATCAAACCATTTGCTTTTAATGACCAATTTTAAAGCAGTAAAAAATGAAATTTGAATCAAATGTTTGCCAAGCTCCTAATGCACCTTTATAGAACAGCTTACAAAGTATGGTGCGCTCAGTGATCTGAGGCACAGAGAATGAAGTGACGGAGACAGGTCCGTGGGTAGGCGAGGGCAGGAAGGGGTGCTCTCCTGGCCACCAAACAGGGCTGCCTTTTTCTATCATGCCATCTGGAGAGGCAACATCTCTTTATGATTCTAGTCTTAAAAAGACCATTTCAACGCCACTCACAAAAATCCTTTTTCCTCTCTCTGTACCTGAAAATGAGAAGTTCAAATGTGACATGCAAAAACCTGCTATCTTCTTGGGAGGTTTTACTGAAATTCATCGCTGCTTGTCTAGTCTGGTCTTAGGATCATCCTAAATTAAAAGCAAGTTGAAGCGACTACAGGAATTGGTGTAAACATTTCAAATATCATTTGCAGAACAGCCTGCTAGGCAAACCTTGTCTTCTTCTTCTGTAAGTGGCCCCTCTATGTTTATAGCGAGGCTCCGATCACCAACCCCCCTTCTGTTCAATCAGGTTTAATTTAGTGATAGTCATTAGGAACTTCCAGGTATGACAGACGTTTACCAACAACAGGTAATATTTATTGAGTACCTACTATGTGCCAGGCAATTTTGCATCTACTGGTAAATTCATTTTGGCATTCCAGATTGCCTCCATATATATTTGATCTTCAAATTGTCCTTTGAATCTGTTTTAACATCTTTCTGGTTCCCTCATGGATTAATGAGTTAAGTGAAGTCTTTTGCATATGTTTATTTTACATTTGTATGAGAGTCATGATTTTACCTTTTTGAAAATTATATTTTAGCACACCTTATCTGTAGAAGAAAAACTGAAGATGAATATGAAGCATATGTGGTAAAGTAACCAGAACACAAAGACAGCAAGTAGAGGGGAAAGGGGCAGTTACTGAAGAGTTCTTAATTAGAATGTCAAAGCCTTGGCATTCTCAACAGACATATGAAAAGATGCTCAGCATCACCATCAGCAGGGAAATGCAAGCAAAACCACAATGAGGTATCACCTCACACCTGTCAGAATGGCTAAGATCAAGAACACAAAAACCAACAAGTTTTGGTGAGTATGTGGAGAAAAGAGAAGCCTTGTGTGCTTGTGGGGAAAGCAAACCGGGGCAGCCACTGTGGAAGACAGTATGGAGGTTCCTCAAAAAACTAAAGATAGAACTACCATATGATCCAATGACCGCACTACTGGGTATTTACCCAAAGAATAGGAAAATACTAATGAGAAGGGATACATGCGCCCCCACCATGTTTATTGCAACATTATTTACAATAGCCAGGATATGGAAGCAGCCCAAGTGCCCCTCCATAGATGAATGGATAAAGAAGGTGTGATGCGTGTGTGTGTGTGTGTGTATATATATATACACACACACACACACAATGGAATATTATTTAGCCATAAAAAGAATAAAATCTTGCCATTTGCAACAACATGGATGGAGCAAGAGAGTCTAATGCTAAGTGAAATAAGTCAGTCAGAGATAGACAATATATGATTTCATTCATATGTGGAATTTAAGAAACAAAATAAATGAAAAAGTAAAAAAAAAGAGAGAGAGAGACAAACCAAAAAAAAAAACAGGCTCTTAACTACAGAGAACAAACAGATGGTTACCAGAGGGGAGGTGGGTGGGGGGATGGGGGAAATAGGTGAAGGGGATGAATAGTACACTTATCTTGAAGAGCACTGAGTAATATATGGAATTGTTGAATCATCATATCATACACTTGAAACTAATATTAACACTATGTTAATTATACAGGAATTAAAATTTTAAAAATTGCAGGGAAAAAAAAAAAAGAAACAAACCTTGGCATTCTCAATCACAATACTATACCCAGTGCATCGCACATAGTAGGTGCTCAATAAATATTGAGCAAAGGAACTAGCTTGGAAAATAAGATATAGCTAAATACCAGGAAAAAGAACATGAAGATATCATGCACAAAAAACTTGTAAACATGACATGGATATTGAATCCAATTTTTAAAAAACATGACAGAAACCTATGGTGAAAAATAATACATTTAAAAACACTAATTGTGCCAGCAAAATTCTTCCTCTGTGCTTTTGGGGCTGGAGAAGGTTGGGAGGGCATTTCTCTCAGAAAAATGTGAGCCAACATGTACAAATGAAGTCTCTTCCTTTTGCTAACATTTACCTCTGTCGCTGCCATCCTAGATAGTTTAAATCCTGCAAAAGAGATGAATCGGCCCCCTCCACCCCTGTAAGGCTGTGTGTCCTTCATGCCATGCTTTTCACAAACCAGATTTTTCATGGGGCTGCCCAGGCTTTCTTGGGCACCTACAGCTCAGCCAGGCTGGCACTCACCTATGCAACTCTCAAGGGCAACCCACTGGGGCCACGCATTGGAGAACCCAGGCTTCACAGCCCTCAGGCTTACAGTCTAGTCCTGGACCCAAGAGAAGGGAGAGACTGGTCTGGTGGTGCAGGGGGTGGAGTGGAGATTCCTAGATCATAAGCTAAGAAATTCCATAAATGTTGGATTTTCCATGAGTGCTAGTGTTACAGAGAGGGATCAGAGCATAATTTTCACAAGTTTGGCTTTTTTACTTATAGAAAACTATGTGGCCCCATGATTCTCTGACAGCGAAGAGGGACTACCATCTAGCCAAAAGGAAAAAGAAAAATTGAAGCCAATTTCACAGGTTGAAGAAGGAAGATATTATTTGACTCTGCTCTTGCTGCAAGGGCAAGAGGGAGAAGGATTTCTTGGCTAAATAGCCTTTCTCCGAAGATACAGGGATACTAACACTGACACTTCGTTGGCTTATTTGAAGTTTTTCTTAACACGGTATGCGCTCAATTAAACGTCAAACAATGGAAACCGCTCCTGTGGACCGGATGTCATAGTGAAGCAAAGACTTGTTTTCTCTCCCCTTTAAGCGACTCTCACGTGTGTCGCAGACAGCATCTAACCAGCAAAGCCACGACAACAGAGAGGTGGTCAACAGAGACAGCATTCTGGTGTGTTAACAGCAGAGTACAGCCAAGCCTGGAGCCCAAGGTAACTTGAGATTTTCCATAGATTGTGGTTTAATAGACTTCTGTGGATTGTACCGTTTCAGGAAAGCAATTCCACCAGCATGTGCAGCATCCATCCTCAGGGGCAGCCAAGCCTCGCCCAAGCAGGACCCCTCGGCCCCCAGACCTCATTAGCCATAATTGCTGAGGCTTTGCTTAGTCACCTTAAAGAACGTGTTTTAAATCCGAAACTTCTACAAGTATGTCTACTTTACATTTGCAATAGCTTCACAGTTAGCATGTCACTCTTAATATCTCTTTTGAGCTATAAAAACTGTGTGGTTTAGGGAGGGGGTGACAATTATGATATGTCAAGACACCTCCCACCTGGGTGGTTTTGCTCCGGACCATCAACTTAACGTGTTGCTTAACCCAACCAGCAAGTCACGTAGTCTTTCTGGGTTTTAATTTCTTCCTCTGGAGTTATTAAGACCCGCTGTTGGGAGGAGTAAGAAGAATGAGGATGTTAGGTCCCACCTTCCCATTGTCTTCATAGGAAGCAGGTGACCCCAGAGACACAGAGCCTTGCCTGAAGGTTGCACAGCCAGTGAGTGACAGAGCTGGGATCTGAATCTGGGTCTTGGGCATTTTAATGGAATCTGCTTAGGATGCCAACTGCCCAGGCTTTGTCCCAGATAGAGGTAAGGGAACCCACCGCCGCAGAGTGGAAAGAACTCACCTAGAGAGTCAGAATCCCGGAGGCTGTCCTGCCACATTCTCTCTGCGTGACCTTGGGAAAGCATATGACCTTTCTATGCCCCATTTCTTCATTTATGAGATGTCAACGATGACATGTAACTCACTCATTTATCATAAACATGAAGTGGCAGGGAGCCAACTCCTCAGCACTCAAATGTTCTCTTTCTCCGTACCTTCCATCCCCCCTCCTTTGGCCCTGGTACTTTAGAAAGATTCTCCTTGATCAAAAACTCTACCTTCCCATACCTTCTTTTCGGTTTCAGAAATTCCTCAGATTCACTCATCATCCCACAAATACTTACTGAACACCTACTATCTACCAGGCATTGTTCTAGGTGCTGGGGTGTAGCGGTGAACACAACAGCCCATGTTCCAAGCCTTGGCGTTGCCCTTCTAAGAGGCCAAGGCTGTGGGGCGTGGGGGAGGGGCTGGTGGCAGAAGAGAAGAATAGAGAAGTAGGTTGTAACGCATGTACCCAACGTGTTAGGAGGTGACGAGTGTCATGGAGGAAAATAAAGTAGAAGATGGTAGCCTAGGATCCATCCGAGTGGGGACTCCATCTGTGGTCTGGGGACTCCATCTTCTCTTTTCTGAGAAGGTAACATCCAACTAAAGACCCACTGGTGGCAAAGGAGTGGACCAATAACACACTCTCTTTCCCCAAAGCAGAGATGATGCAGACAGCGCCAGAGAAGCAAACATGGGCCCAGACAGGTCCCCGGGAAGGTGTCAGTGCCCGTGGCTACGTGTTGGTTGTGTGCGGAAGCGCGAAGCTCTGTGAGAGTGGGTGCGAGGGCCACCGGGAAAGGCCATGGTGACCACCAATGACAACAGCTGCCCACTTCCCCACTTGTTCCTGAAAGCTGACGAGGGGACTGAGGCAGTTGTGTGAACAGCTCCTTGGCCCCGTGCCTCCAGGCCTTTCTGAAGGCCCGCGTGCGTCTCTGGGCAAAGAAACGGTTAACCGTAATATGTGCCCTCCTTCCCTTAGATTCCAGAAGAGCCTTGGAAATCGACACCCCTCTCTGCCGCCCCCGGCTTCTCTTCAGCCAGCTAGAGCAGGAAAGGCCCTCGTGCTCGCTGCCTGCCAAGGCCGGGGGGCCGCATCTTGCCCTCTTGGAGGTGGCCAGCCAGCCAGCCGGCTTTGGAAAACAGGGAGCTTAGTAAAAAAGTCACTTGGATTTTATAAAGTGGTAACTACTGTGGGGCTTCATGTAATTAAACCTAAATGCTATTTTCCTCCTGAAGCTCTCTGGTGAGGTAACAGCCCTCTTTATGTCAACTCAGGAAGTTTTACCCAAGAAAAGGGGTAGGGGGGTGCTGTTTGCCAAATCAGGAAATGTGAATTAACTGACAAGGAGCTAAAAAAAATGAGGCTGAGGCAACCTAGAAGAAGGGAAGTGAGAGAGAGTAGAAAGGGAGTCCTACAAACGAGCAAACTTGGGAAACACAAGCCACTTTTCACGGCAAGTAAACTCAGGCTGGTCGACCCTTCCTTTTTTATTGTGGGTTGCTTTGAAAAACTCAGAGGGCCAGAAAAGCCCAAACTTAATGCCACCTTCGTGGAAGGAAAACCTAAGGTATTAACAGGGATTCCATCCTCTGCAGTGTAAACATTCACCTTGGGCATGGAAATTCTTGCTCTTGGAGCATGCATCAGGCTCCCCGTTCACACCACAAATCTAACCACCGCTTTCTGCGCAATGTATGCTTTTAAACAATGAATACATTATGTAGATCAAGTAAGACTTCCCTCCACCCCTCCCCAGCCCTCCCCTGGTTATTAGACCTACCTCATGGCTTCAGACATGGTTGGCACACCCTAAGGCCAGAGAGAAGAGAGCCCTGTTTTTAGGCAGGTGTTAGGAACCGAGAAGAATGAATCACGTTGGAAAAAATGAAGGCAAGATGCAAGTTTGTCTGTCACCAAATCCGTAGTGACTTTTAGAAAATATATTTAACTTTTTCATTTTCTCTTTCCTTCAAATATCTCTTGGTGGTGGTTTGTTTGTTTGTTTGTTTAGTCTAGAAACAGAAGCCAAAGTTCTGAAATACAAAGAACTTCTTCTGTTCAAGGAGTTTTTGCCCTAAACAGCTTTTTCTCTCCCCTACCAAATATCCAGACCCAGTCTTGGTCAGGGTTGCCCTAGTCAGGAGGCATCTGAAGGGACCACAGAAGTGACCCAAGGCGCTGGCCCTGCAGAGATCTGGAAGCCACTGCAGGCATGTGTGAACATGTGGACCCGTGGATGTCTGTGCACGTGGGTACGTATCTGCGTGCATGCACACGTGCGCGAATGTCACAGTGACGCTGTGCAGAATGAGCGAGAGGGCATCATGGTTTATGTGTTGGAGTCTCAGGGGTCTTTCCAAATTGACAAACCAGGCTTTCCCATAGAAGGCTAGGTCTTTGAGGGAAACCGCTCCACACTAAGGACCTGGGTGGGATGGAGGGGGAAGAAGGCACTCAGGAAAGACCCCAGCCAGGCCTTTCAAACTCTAGTTCCTGCGATGCTTGTTAAAAAATCTCTGAGATCCCACCCCCAGAGTCAAGAGTCAGGAATTGGTCTCGTAAGCCCCATACCTGCCACTCCACATGTTGAGGAACACACCAGCTTAGTCAATGAGCCGGATTCCTTCTGTTTCCATGGAATCTTTCTGGTAACTTTTTAGTAAAGTGCGTTGCTTCCTTCTGAGGTTCTGGATCCTTTGTAACAATAAATGCTAGCTGCCTCAAACTAATTTGGGATGCCAGTTTGAATTCTCTCTTCTGTTGCTTCAGGCATTCCTGTCCCCTTTCTCCCCTTCACTTCTCTCCCTTGGATTCTCCTCCTTCTACCCACCCTTCACCTGTTCCTCCTTTTCTTTCGTGTAGTTTGAGGAGTCGTTTCATGGGCTTCCACTAAAATTTAAGGCTCTGGGGTGATCAAAAAGAATGAAGAGGTAGCCCCTGCCCTTAAGAAGCTGAATTCTGGCCAAGGAGACAGACACATTAAACAGATCATTTCAACACAAAGAGCCAGGAGTGAAACTAACTCTGAGTTGTAAGGCTCAGAGGGCAGGGTATTTGAGAAAGTGCTGTGAGCAAGGCCAAGTGCCATGGTTGTCTGGGTAGCTGAAGTGGGGGTACAGTGGCAAAGCCTGCTCCAGGCACCCCAGTTCTTCCTCCCACCAAATGAAAGCACATGCATTTGTCAATTGCCAATTCAAGAAACCAGAAGAACAGCCAGAGAAGCTGGGTATCAGAGAAAAAGAAGAAAACCGATTCAAAGTCAGAATGATGAAATGGTACAGCGTCTAAAATGCACAGGATTGAACATACGTTTATCAAGTTAATACATGAAATCCGTTCTCAACAGATTTTCTGGATTTAGACCTTTGCTTTCCGCATTTGCATGTGAAGGACATGGCTGGGAGGTGAAGCAGAGGAACCAGGAGATACTCACCCCGCCTTTCCCATCCCCCTCAGTTGCTGCTCCCTCCCCTCTCCTTTTGGCCTTGCTCAGCCTTGGACAAGACACTCTGTTTTTTTTTGGTTTCCAGCTCATAAAATAGGCATAATAAATACCGTTGCTTCCAGCTGCTTGACAATGGTGCTGAGAGGATTTAGGTGCTAATTCTGGCAAAATCACCTGAGCCCACAGAAGGAGCAAAGAGCGTGTGTGCCTTTAGGGGGGAGAAGGGAGAGGCAGAGGACCCATGTTTGGTTTACTGTGCTCCTTGCTGGCTAATTAGGAAGCAGATTCATTAAGGCTCAGGCCCAAAGAAAAAGCCCAAAGCGTGAAAGAGAAAGACCAAAGGGAATGACATCATTTCCTCTGTATCTTCCCTAAGGGCATCCTGGTATTGGAGAGAATGACTCAGACCACAGAAATGAAGCAAAAACAGCCCAACTTCCAATACTGATTATTTTGGACCAGAACCTTGCAGAGAAGAGGATACTTTTTTGGAAAAATAAAAGAGTGAGGCAAGCAAAGAACGTGGTTTTCTGACGGGACTGAAAATAAAGCAGGGTAGGAAGTTGAAGCTAAATCATAGCATGTGTTGTTCTTTCCCTTCTTCTCTCCATATAAAAATCAAAACAGCTTACAAACTACTCAATACGGTTTTAGGAAATTTAGATTCAGTGAAATTCTTGGAATAGAGGCACTGGTTTAGAAGCTTACGCTTATTTTTTAAAAATATTCATTTGTTATTATTATAGGAATGTCAGATGTAATTGGGCAGATAAATTAAGTCAGAGGATCTTTTTTTATTCTGACTTCGGAAACTGTAAAGTTTCTTGCCATGTGACTGCCTCATTAAATTCATTCATTTGCCTATAGCAATAACAGGCACTTAGAAATCTATTGTTCTTGCTCAGGTGATGATAGAATACTGACATTTACATATGAATGCAAGTTGCTTTTTTTGTTTGTTTTTTGTTAGTCTAATATACTCAGAGGAACCCAGGAATGATCCTTGGGCAGTGTCTTTGACAAATTCCTAAACTGGGAGTCTGTTATTCTGGCTACTGAATTGCATTTATACTGGAAGCCTGGACCTGGACAAGCTTTGTCCCATCTCCAAGCCCCACCCCCTCCAGACTCCAAGACACAGGCAAACGCAACCTGAAAAAAATCAAATCCTCATATATTTTACACCTTGGATTTAGAGATCCATCTACCTCCGTGAGCCTCAGGAAAAACAAGGAAGTTAAATGTTGGGTTTCTGTGTAAACCCATCCCCTGCTCTACCTTGAAATCAAGAGAAGAGACAACTTATCGAAGATTTGCACGATCAGAAAGTACACGGATAAGGCTATGTGGGTTTTAACAATTAATGTTATGGAAGAGAAGAAAAACACCTCTTTGGAATTTTTGCAGTAAGATGATGATTAAGAGGTTCAGATTATGGAAAGAAACTTGGAAAACTTTTTTGATAATTAACGCTTCTACCCTTAGCACAATATTACCGGGTGTTTCTTCCACTAAAGCTTTCTTAACAGATGTCACCAGTGATGCCCAATCTTTTTGGAAATTGAACACAGTGGCTTACAACTCTTCTTCTATGAAATGTCATTTATTTATCCATCTATCCATTCATCCATCCATCCTCTATTTCCAGGATGTAGACTATATGCTAAGCAATATGTTAAGTGCCAGGAGCACTACAGGGAATAAGATGTGGCAGGACAGTCTGCTGAAGGAGAAGGACTTAATAACTTTAGGCAAGCCATGAAATACCTCCTACAGTGGGCAGAGGGCCATGGGAGCACAGAGGAAGGGCACTAACACCATCTTGGGGGCTAATGGGCATCCTCAGTTAAGGGACAAACTAAGCTGAGACTCAAAGACAATGAGCAGTGAGCAGGGGAAGGGCATGGGGGAAGTGTCAGTGTTTCAGTGTGAGAGGTTGGAGGCGGGAGAGGGAGGGAGAGGGAGAGTTTGTGTGAGAGTGTGAGTGACCACCTGCGCATATGCGATGGGAGGGAATGTGGAAAGAGAACGGCGATGAGAAGTAAGGCTAGAAAGACGAACAGGAAGGGAATTGCCTGGCAAGATAAAGAGTTCAGTATATGTGCTGCCGAAGCGAGCACAAGATAAAGAGTTCAGAAGGCAATGCAGGGCTGTTGAAGAATTTTAAAGTAGAAGAAATGGCAGGATCAAATGCTCAGATTTTTAGAAAGATCAATATGGAGGTCAGACTCTATGGACGACAGACACTACGGAGAGAGCAAAGAGGACAATCATTTAAAAGGTTGCTGCAGTGCTCCAGGCTGGACATGCTAGAGATCTAGATTAATAAAAATATATTGATTAATTCAACACCTATTTACTGAGGCATATTGGGACCAGATTGTGGATAAAAATGCCTTTATCTCCACAGAGTTTAAAATCTGGTGAAGGAAACAGATATGATAATGCAATTGTACAAATGAGTGTACAATAACAATTGTGATAAGTGCTATGGTGGCAGAGTGCTTTCCTTCCACACGGGTTGTTTGCTTCTTTGTCCAGGTGGACAGATAAACTACGTTTCCCAGCTTCCCTTGCAGTTGGGTGTGGTCATGTGACTGAACTCTAACAGGGACATCTAAGTAGAAGTGATAGGGAGTGGTAGAGAAGTAAAGCAAGAGGAGGCTTTTTCTCTAAATGTATGGAGAAAAGTTGCACTGACCACCTGAACACTAGCTCAGGCTGTTGGGCAGGAAATAGCTCCTAATGGCTGAGCAGTTACATATTTGGGTCTATTTGTTACCTCAGCTTAGCACAGCATAAACCAATATATATTGTAAAAGAGAGTCACGGTACAATGCAAGTTGGGGCACCGGACATAATTTGGGGAAAGAAAGTCAGGAAGATTTTATCGTGGAGCTGTGGGAATAATTCAGAGTCAACTGAGACTGGTAGAAGTAGACAGTTCAAGAAATGCACAACAGATGGACTCCATAAGGCCAGATAAATGGATGTGCAGAAGGAGAAATTAAAGATAATATCCAGGATTCTGCTTTGGGAAACCTGATGGATGATAACGCTGCTGTAAGAGCACACAGGAAGAGAAACAAGTTTTGGTGGGGAGATAAGATAAATTTTGGACATATGAAATTCATGGTGCCTGAGGACCACACTAGAGATGTCCCAACTTGGAATTATGGTTCTGAAGCTCTGTAGAGAAAGATTAGGTGGCAGATAGAGTTTGGGGAGTCTTTTCCTCTGAATAATAACTGAAACAAGGGAAATAAAGCAAACAAGATGGTGTAATATAAAAAAAGCAGAGAGTCAAAGGTGGACTCCCAAGAAATACCAACACAAGGGAAGAATCTAGGAAGAGGAGGTTTCAAAGAAAACTCAAAAAGTTGTAGTCAGAGTGGGAAGAGGAAACTGGGTGAGAAAGGTATCCTAAAAACTAGGGGAAAAGATGTTATACCTCTACCTTTACTTTCTAATTTAAATAAAATTAGAATGAATTATCTCCGACACTTTTGCATAATAGGAATAAAATTAGGATGGCCATACAACATTGCCAGATTAGATAGCCACTTGAAGGTTCTGGTTTAAAATGGTCGAAAAATTCTTACATGATGACAGAGAATTTAAACTCATGCATTAGAAGTTTGGCCTACAATTATCCAAATTGCACTGAATTTCTCACTCAAAACATCACATACCTGGTCACATTCCTGGTCTTGATAGAGCATTTGATATTTCAGGGTGCTATTTGGGTCTACACCATCAATAGAATAAAATAGAAGGTGAAAATAACTTTATAACTATAGTAAAATACTCCATTGTAACAAGAAAAGTATAATCTGGATTCTTAAGTTCCTTTCATTGTGGTTTTCTTTTTTCCCTTTGATTTTGCAAATTTGTCAAAAACAGATTTTGTTTGGAATAATTTTAATAACCAAAAAAGGACCAACCACTTCCCTTTCTTCTTCCCCTTTATCCTCTTTTTTACTTTTCTCAGTTCTCTTACCTTTGGCCAAAGGATAGAACCTTCCTCATTTTTTCTCTACTTCCCAAAGCCCAAATTAGCTCTTCTGGTTGGCATAAAGCATTTTCTTAAGGAGATTATAAAAATGCATTTCTGCCTTATTCTTCTGCCCTTATCTTCCACCTCCCTTTTATTTTTATTATTTTTTAAAAGATTTATTTATTTATTTGAGAGAGAGAGAGCGTGCACAAGTGTATGCACATGTGTGAGCGGGGGGCAGGGAGCAGAGAGAGAGAGGAGGGAGAGGGTGAGAAGAAGACTCCCCGCTGAGCATGGAGCTGGACCCGTGGCCCCATCTCATCACTCTGAGATCATGACCTGAGCCGAAATGAAGAGTTTGACACTTAACTGACTGAGCCCCCCAAGGCCCCCAATCTCCCTCTCTTTTAAAAAAACTCCCCCTCTTTCCTGCTTATCCATTCATCTTAGCCCTCCAGCTGATGCATCTCTTCCTTTCCTGTCTCTTCTCATTCTTCCTCTTCTTCTACCTTTCAATAGTTTCTTTCTTTGCTTCTGTACTTTGGCTTAGGGCCACCATGAGTTAGTGCAAGATTTTCCTCAACACCCAAGTGCTGTGTTTTAACTTCCTCCTCTATAAAGTGGGCACAATCATGCCTTTTCTCATGCTTCCCCCTCCTCTATTTTTTTTATGCCTTTGATGTGCTAGATATGGTTTTAAGTGGCTTAGAGGATAAGACATTGGTCATTTTCTCTGCCCTCAAGGAGATTACCATAAACGAGCAAAAACTTATGGTTTCCTAAAAGCAATTATAGTAAGAGGTGTCATGCATGAACAGCAGAGGCAATGAACCACGGTGAGTTCAGAGAAAAAAGTGATCCAGGTGGATTTAGAAAACCAAAATGGCTTCATGGAAAAGGAGAGGAGCTTTCAGCAGAGCTGCAAAGGATTTGCCTTTTATGGTTAGTCAGGGCCTGGGGAAGTACAAAGGAGTAAAAGAGGGGCATTTCAATGAAGAGCACTTCAAAAATACAAAATGGGCTGCAACCTCAAGGTACTGTTATTTCCATCACCTTGTAAGTCAATCCCATCAACAAAACAACTTCAAAATCCTCCAACGTTAGGCCATTTTGAAATGTCAGATTTATCAGAGCTCCTGGGTTACAAAGAACAGACAGATGACAGCTGCTTTTTTTGTATCCTGAATCAACTAAATAGTTTGACTATAGATTCAACAGGTGAGAGAGCTGATGTTCAAGAGCATTAAAAAAGTGTATGATGTTCAGTTCTGAGTACACCACAGCCAAAAATGGAACTCTAGCCAAAGTCTACAATAAGAGAATAGTTAGCAATGACCCTTTATTGTTTGGTTTACTCTTAAATTTAATACTTTATTTTTTCCTTTTTACTCTTAAATTTACTCTTAAATTTAATACTTTATTTTTTCAGTAAGAGCATTTGTTCTGATTAGCACTTTAAGTACACGAAAGAGGATTTGTATGTGTACCAGACAAGTCATACATAGAGCCAGCCACAATTAATGTTCCCTTCTAAACATGTAGGTCCATAGCTTAGCTTTGTGTGATCCAGATCCTAGTGGACCTGGAAGTCTATCCCTCACTGGGGAAGCGGGTGATGGGCAGCCATCTATAGACTTTGAGATGGCTTGGTGTAAATGTTCTGCATGATGGGAGCATCATCTACTTGATGAACCAATAGGTCTACTCATGTACCCGAACAGACCCCTCTTTCTCCTGGAGTTTGATTGTAAGTCCTACAGAAAAAAACCATGGATGATAAATAGAGGCAGAAGAAGAGAGACTCAGAGCAGAGGCAGGAGAGAAATGTAAGACAAGAGATAAAAGTAAATTGATCATGTGCAGATTGTGAGACAAACGGCAGATTATGAGTCATTGCTATGGTAGACAACTAGAATTGTTGTTGGCTGACTAGAGCTTCTACTGCAGTCTGAAGAAAAATGGATGCTCCTCCATGAGGCCTGGCTGTGCAGCCACTGAGACCATTTCCTGTGCTTCCCCACTTCTCCAGGTATTCATAGTAACACATTTCCCCACTAACTGACATAACACGAGCATCTCTGTTCCTTCTTGCAGAAAGAATCTAGCTCACATAGTAATTCATGGATTATGCTTTTATACCAAGCCACCATGGATAGAAAACACACTTCCAGAGGCCATAGCCTAAAACTTGTTGAAGTTTAAACATTGCTGATAAGATAGTAAAATCTTGGATTGTCCAAAGTTACTCAGGTTGTAGATGGCTTTCTCTTCTTTTTGGTTCCTTTATCTTTATTTTATTTTTTTTAAAGATTTATTTATTTATTTATTTGACAGAGAGAGAGAGAACAAGCAGGGGGAGCAGCAGGCAGAGGGAGAGGGAGAAGCAGGCTCCCTGCTGAGCAAGGAGCCTGACAAGGGGCTTGATCTCAGGACCTGGGATCATGACCTCAGCCAAAGGCAGATTGAGCCACCCAGGTGCCCCAGTTCCTCTATCTTTAAATGTCTCTACTGCCAGCTAATATTGAGAAGATAGGTAAATACAGGGAGAAGAAGCTTAGGTTAGCTATTTACTATTTCTCCTAACAGTTGGGTAATGGGAAAGTAGAAACTAATGAGAAGACAGTAAAGCATAGAGAAGCAGATTAAACATTGGTTTAAGGGTATGTCCTTGAGTCTGAATTTGAGCAAGACCCAACCTCTTTATGACTTAGTTTCTTTACTTGTAAACAGGAGTAATAATACTATTTTATAGGATAGTTTTGAGGAGTAAATGGTTTATTGATGTACAAATCTTAGAAAAGTGCATGGCACATAAATGTTAATGTTCTTATTATTATCTACCCCATTGGACTAGTTGTAGATTAAATAGGATCATGCAAATAACACACCTAGTACAGTATCTGACATATAAACTCAACAAATATTAGCAATTACTGTAACAACAGCATAACAACTAATACTATAATTCCTCAAGTGGCTTCTCAGTTAATGGACTGACCATTTTATATCCTGATCTGCTATGTTCTGGGTTGGCACCCATGATTGAAAGTTGCAAGTAATGACAGTGTTTCATAAAGTCAGCATGGTGTGATGATGAGGAAATCGTGGAACCACCAAGCAGGAGACCCGAGGTTTGGTTCCATCTCCAGCAACAATGGGCCTTATGACCTTAGCCTAGTCTTTTGATCTCCTTAAGTTTCAGTTTCCTCATTTGTTAAAGGAAGGGCACAGTGTTCTCCAAGCTCATAAATGCTGTGATTCTAAGTTTCCATGTGGTTTTTCAAAATTTTAGAAACTCGGTTTGCAGATATGCATTTCCAAGCAAATTAAAAATCTATCCTTGCAGCTGATATTGCCTTCAGTTCCTCCAGACATGGGAGAAATCCCTTTTTCATTTCCTGAGACCATTTTTCAGAGGATCTGAAATAAGGAATGATATACATTTTAGTGTATAGTGTTGCTATCTAATCATTATTATACTATTTTTTAATGTATACTTCTAGCATATTATAAACTAAATGGCTAAACGTTAAGCATGTTCAAGTGTAGTAACTGTAATTAGGTGTGGCCTAGAAAAAGTAATGAAGAAATTATCTCTGGCAGAGGCGCCTGGGTGGTTCAGTCAGTTAAGCGTACGACTCTTGATTTTGGCTCATGTCATGGTCTCAGGGTCGTGAGATTGAGCTCTAACTCAGTGCTGGGCATGGAGTCTCCCTAAGATTCTCTCTCTCCCTCTCCCTCTGCCCACCCCCACTAAAAAAAAAAAAAAAAAGGAAAAAGAAAAAAAAAGAAATTATTTCTGGCAGTACCTAAAATTTGATATCACTGCCCCTTAGCATCTTCACAGACTTTACTATATTAAGAAATTTTATAAAGTTATCAATCCTGTCAGTGGCACCCTGACTTCTGCAGAAACATCATACTAAATTTGTGCAGCTCTTTTTTTTTTTCTTTCCAGAAGCCAAGGAGCCTGCTATTCCATTTTTATTTCCAAAGGCAGGGTGGGGTTGTGGCTTGGCAGTGGAGGGTGTGGTTCTGATGGGGCTGGCTGGGCAGGAAAAATAAACACTACAACATGTGGTTGTGATGACAGTTCAGTGTCTACAGACCATCCATCCTTGAGAATTCTGTTTGTGCATAAAATATCGCCAACTGATTTAGAATTATTTTTGAATCCAAGGGAGTGCTGCTGAGAAAGAGAGAGAGAGATTGAGAGAGAGAGAGAAGGAAGGTAAGAAGAGGGGGAAATAATAAATGAATACAGACCAGGGGAGTATAAAACAAGAAGAGCCCTTCATGATCTTCTAGAAATATACTAAGTATATTTCATAGGGAAATCTGATACCCAAAGAGGTTCAGTACCTGCCAGAGTTTACTCCATTACTCAGCAACCAAGCTAGGACTAGAACTTAGGTGATTTCTGAACTTGGGTATTCCTTCATTTCTTCATTCATTCATTCACTCATTCAAGCAATGTTATTGAAAGAATTTTAAGGGTAGGCATCATATTAGGCATTGAGCGACAAGACACTCCCGCAGCTTACATTCTAGGGGGAGAGATACTCTAGCATAAGGTAGTTCCCAATAAACGGCAGGGCTGAAACCAGAGTACTGAGTGCTTTTAAGGAAATAAAACAAGGTGTTAGACCCAGGGTGATGGCATGTGTGGGCAAGGAAGGCTTCTCTAAGGAGTTAGCTGAGTGATGTGAAGGAAATAACCATGCAAAGATGACAAAACAGAGCATTTTAGGCAGAGGAAGACATGGCAAGCATGAAGACCCTAGAGTGGGAATGTACTAGGAGTATTTGGAGTGGTGTCCGTGGAGTGGGCGGGGCACGCATGGGCCGGGTCGGGTAGGGCTGTATGAACCACAGTCAGGATTGGGTTTTCTTCTACATGCTGTGGAAACCATTGGAGAGTATTAAGCAGGCAGTGACATGATCTGATTTACAGTTAGGAAAGGCCACTCTGACCTAGTGTATGGGGAATGGATCGGAAGGGGCTAGAGGAGAAGCAAGGAGACCAGCTAGGATGCTACAGTACTTGTTTAGGTGCAGGATGATGTGGACCATAGAGTTGCAGTAGCGGTGAGAGGAAGTGGACAGACTCTGGTGTTAAGGGAAGACACCATTAGGCGTGTCCCAACCTTATTACTCAACATTTTTATTACGAATAAGGGGAAAGATGGAATGTGTAAGTAAAGCAACATTCCAAAACCTTTCAACATGATGGTCATCATTTCTCACTGATGTTGTTTTAGGCCATGTACCTGTTGAAAATATGATTACTGTTTGTAAACTCAGAGGGGCCAGAATCTCGACCTTCATTACACTCCAATTTTACAATAATAATCAATCACAAGAAAGCAAAGAGATGCCAGGGTGATCGTAAAATACCACAATAAGCTTCCAGTTATAATCTGAAGTCAGCTTTAGCTCAATTTCCTGTACAACTTATAGATGGACATCCACACGTGAAGTTTCAGTGATTTTAGCCATGACCAGGGATGCAGGGGCAAATCCACAAAATATACCGTATCAAAGTGGATGGCAGACTTTCAAAATAGTTCTAACATTGAGGGTTGAAATATCTGCTTTACAAAACTTAACCAACCAGGAAGAGTTGATAAAAAATTCAATCAATGAGACTTTAATCTAAGAGTTTTTACTTTGTTTTGTTTGTATTTTTGCATTCTATAATAGCATTAGCAAATACTACTTTGATTATAAGTGTAATATTCAGTTACCCAGTTGAGACTATTTTCCCAAGTGTGGAAAAGGCTTAAGCATGACATAAAGCTCATGGAACAAGCTCCAAACCTACAGCTCAAATGACCCTGTAATATCAGTAGCTGTCACTGAACACCCCTAATATTCCCCAGATGCTTTCAATATGTTACATACGATCCTTACAGCAAACATGCAAGTTTCATACTGTTGTCAATCTCTAGTTTAGAAAAGAGGCAGCTGGGATTCAGATATGGTGGAACCAGGGCAGATGGAAAACCAGCCTAGTTCCTAGGCCCAGCCTTTCTGATATGCCCAATGTCATGAATCATTTGTTCTGACTTTGGAGTAGAGAAACATTTACATATAAATCCACGTTCATGTTCAAAAACTGATGTTCTCCAGCCAGAGACCTATTTAGCTGTTTGTGCTGACATTTCCCATTGTGACAGCCGTGGTCTGGAAATTCTGCATCAAGTTAAACTGCTAGGTTAGTGTTTCTCAGACTTGAGCAATGTATGGAAATTTTTGATAGGGAATAAACATTTATTATTGATTTAAATTAGCTTTCAAAGAGCACAACTTTAAAATATATAAATAGAAAACTAGTTATAGTCTCCTTATACTTACAGCTTTTACATATGCAATGAGAGAACTCAGAGCAAATTTAAAAATTATATTCAAACGTTTCCAGAGAAATTGTTTGGTCCACCTTATTGCACCCTCCCCCCTTGCCCCCTCCCCCCCACTGTGGGAACAGTACTGACTACTCTGTCATAGATTTTTTTTATTTGGCTTCTCACTACTGTGATGGTCCCATTCTTCTACCACTTTCCTCTATTCGAACTACTTAAACACCTTCATTCCTATAGTGCACATGACATCACTGGGTCTGTAACACAGTGAGCTTACTAGGTTTATCTCTATTCTTTTTTTTCCCCAAAGATTTATTTATTTATTTTAGAGAGAGAGACGGGGGGAGGGGAAGAGAGAGATAGAGAGAGAGAGAGAGAATCTCTAGCAGGCTCCCCACTGAGTGTGGAGCCCGACGTGGGGCTTGATCCCAGGACCCCGAGATCACGACCTGAGCTGAAATCAAGAGTTGAATGCTCAACCAACTGAGCCGCCCAGGTGTCCCTTCTCTATTCTTTTTGTGTTACTCCTTGACTTGGTGTCATGACAATCATAGACACCACAGTAAATTAGGGTACCAACGTTGGTTGGCAACACTTGTTTAACAGCTGGTCATTCAGATGATCCAAATGATGCTTACAACTATATTATAGATTATCTCAAAAATGAAAGCACAAAATTTCACTTTATAAAGAAAATGTGTAGACTTATAAGAGTATGTCTGGGAAACCACAGGGTTCCACAAACTCCACTTTAAGAAAACTTATGTTTCCATTGTATAGTCTCAGATTCTCTCTTCATTTTCACCACCTAGCCAGGATAAAATTTACTTCCATAGAATGTCATCCTCACATCATACTATGGAATACGAAGCAATTGGTGAAAAAAATGGGGTAGCCTTATCTGTACTGATTGAAGAGGTGGCCACAATTTATTAAGTGGCAAAAGCAATATGGCAGAATTGAAAATAGGGACTCAAAACAGATGCTTGTACACCAGTGTTCAAAGCAGTATTATTCACAATAGCCAAAATATGGAAATAGCCCGTGTCCATCAGTAGATGAATAAACAAAATGTGGTCTATACATACAATAGGATATTATTCAGCCATAAAAAGGGATGAAGTTCTGACTCTTGCTACATCATGGATGAACCTTGAAAACACTAGGCTAAGTAAAATAAGTCAGACAAAAATGAACAAATATTGTGTGATTCCACTTATATGAGGTAACTAGAATAGGCAGATTTATAGGGACAGAAAGTAGAATGGAGCTTACTGGGGCCTGGGGAAGGGAAGAATGAGGAGTTATTGCTTAATGGGCATAGAGTTTCTGTTTGGAATGATGAAAAATTCTAGAAACAGTGGTGATGGTTGCATAAATTGTAAATGTACTTAATGCCGCTGAATTGCACACTTAAAAATAGTTAAAATGGTATATTTGATGTCAGGTATTTTTTACCACAATAAAATGTTTTTAAAATAAAAAGTGTCAAGTAACATGTACAGTGTGATAATATATGGCATATGTTTGTGTACATGTAAACAACACCCATATACATATTATATACATACATTTGTAAATGCATAAGGAATTTTCTCTAGGATACGTACTAAATTGTTAAGAGTAAAGAGTGAAGGGGTGCCTGGGTGGCTCAGTCGGTTATGCGGCAGCCTTCAGCTCAGGTCATGATCCCAGGGTCCTGGGATCGAGCCCCGCATTGGGCTCCCTGCTCTGCAGGAAGCCTGCTTCTCCTCTCTCCCACTCCCCCTGCTTGTGTTCCCTCTCTCACTGTGTCTCTCTGTCAAATAAATAAATAAAATCTTAAAAAAAAAAAAAGAGTAAAGAGTGAAGGGGAGTGTTATGGGTTGAATTGTGTCACCCAAAAAAGATACCTTGAATTTCTGGGGCGCCTGGGTGGCTCAGTCATTAAGCATCTGCCTTCGGCTCAGGTCATGATCCCAGGGTCCTGGGATCAAGCCCCACATCGGGCTCCCTGCTACGCAGGAGGCCTCCTTCTCCCTCTCCCACTCCCCCTGCTTATGTTCCCTCTCTCACTGTCTCTCTCTGTCACATAAATAAAATCTTAAAAAAAAAAAAAAAAGAAGTGGAGCAGTTGCAGATATAATTAAGATAAGGTCATAGTAAGGTGGGTCCCTAATCCAATATTATTTGTGTTCTTATAAGAAGACAGCCATGTGAAGACACAAACATACAGAGAACATCGCATGAAGACAGAAGATGGGAGTGGTGCATCTTCAAACCAAGGAATGCCAAGTTTTGCTGATAAACCACTAGAAGCTAGGAAGAAGCAAGGAAGGGTTCCCACACAGGTTTTAGAGGAAGTATGGCCCTGCCAACACCTTGATTTCAGATTTCTAGTTTCCAGAACTTTAAGAAAATAAATTCCTATTGTAAGCCACCTAATTTGTGGTACTTTGATATGATAGCTTTAGGAAACTAATACCATGGGCTTAATTTTTTATACTTCTATTTGTTTTATTTTTTTAAGTAGCCTCCATGCCCGATGTAGGGCTTGAACTCACAACCCTGAGAGATCAAGAGTTGCATGCTCTCCTGACTGAGCCAGCCAGGCACACCTATACAATTGTATTGTTAGATATTTTACCTTGGACATGATTTAATTTTTCAGCCAAAGGAAAAATGTTCACTTAGCTTCATTCATCTTCAGGAAAATACAAATTAAAATTACAATGTAAGACCATTACATACCCACTAGAATATCTAAAATGTAAACGACAACACAGATTTGGTGAGGATATAGAGCAACTGGAACTCCCATATATTGTTAGTAGAACATAATTGGTATAACCACTTGGAAAACTGTTTAATAATGTATTTTATTTTATTTTATTTTTTTAAAGATTTTATTTATTTATTTGAGAAAGAGAATGAGAGACAGAGAGCATGAGAGGGAGGAGGGTGAGAGGGAGAAGCAGACTCCCCGCTGAGCAGGGAGCCCGATGTGGGACTCGATCCCAGGACTCCAGGGTCATGACCTGAGCTGAAGGCAGTCGCTTAACCAACTGAGCCACCCAGGTGCCCCTAATAATGTGTTTTAAAGCTGAAAATACAGATATCTGTAGTAATTGTACTTCTCGATGTAGGCCCTATGGAAACTTACATATATTCATCCAAAGACATGTACTAAAATGTTCATAGCAGCACTATTCTTGATAGTTCCAATCTGTAAACATCCTAGATGCCCATCAACAACAGAATAGATAAATAAATTGTGCTATATTCATACAATGGAAAAACTATATAGCAGTGAAATTAAATTATTGCTACATGAAACAACATGGAGGAGTCTCAAAAACGCAATGTTGGATGAAAGAAACCAGATACAAAAAAGTAAATACTGTGTGATTTTAATTTACACAAAGTTAAAAAATAGCTAAAACTAATCTATGTTGTGATTACCCTTGAAGGGTGTAGTGGCTAGGAGGGAGCTCAAAGGGAACATCTAGGCAACTGGTAATGTTCTGTTTCTTGTCCTCAGTGGTGGTTGGCGGGGGGGGGTTAATAATTTATTAAGGTGTACAATTTGTAACTTCTCTGTATGCACGTTCAATAAAATGCTTACTTAGAAAAAGACTTAAAAAGTCATCTCTTTTTGTATTAGAAATCATTGCTTTTTCTTTGGCTTCTGAGATATTGTTATTTTTCTCTCTTCTTGTCTATTAAATCAACCACTTTTTTTTCATGACCAACTGTATACAAGTCACTGTGCTAGGCAAAGGACTCCACTACACTGATAGGAAGATGACAAGTCATATTTTTAAAGCTTGAAAAACTCTGTTCTAGAAGCTGCTTGTCAAGACTTTCTATTACTCGTCAAGATTCTTTCCTTTCAGAGATATGCATTCCCTCCTTGGCTTCTGCATAAAACTATTTTGACATAGTGGTCACCTCCCAGCTGGTTTTCTTGGCTTTTGCCCAAGAAAATCCTGCTTTCTGATCTCTGGTCTCTTGTTCTCCCCAGCTGTTCCTAATCTTTGAACTCTTAATCTGCCATCTTGGATAGATCAGATTCTTCCTGGCTCCTCTCTCCCATCACTTCTTTTAAGAATTTAAGGAATGAAAAATTCCTTCAAGTCTTTATTTCTATCCTGTGGAGACTCGAGCTTACTCTGCTCTCAGGGAATTATTCATTATTATATATATCCTAAATATAATTATTGTTATATCCAAAAATGGTATAGTTTATTTTCCTGTTTTGTATTACAGTTTGTATTGGCTACAGAATTTTCAAGAGCAAATACTCTTGACTTCAACAGGTAAATGAACATCACCACTATTATTTATCATTATTTGGGAGGTTCTAACTATGTAATAAGACAAGAAAAGCAAATGAAGATTTTAAATATTGAAAAAGAAGAGGCAAAGTTATTTTTTGTGCCTATTATATAATTTTATGCCTAGAAATCCCAAATGACTCAATTAAAAATATTAAAACCAATAAGAGATTGGTACAGTGACTGAGCATATGATAAATATTTTTCAAAAATCAGTAACTTCTCTTTGTATTAGTAATAATGAGTTACATATAGACATTACAAAATAAATTCTTTAAAAATAGAATCATGAACAAATTGAACTATGGAAGTCTAGAACCTATATAAAGAAAGCAGTAAAATTTTATTGAAGGAAATAAAACATGTCTTTGAATGAATAGGGAGACATGCCAAAATCTTGGATTAGAAAAAATCATGAAAATAAAATCCTTCCCAAGTTAATATAAAAATGTTATTGAATCCAGTCAATGTCCCACTAAGGACCCAGCAATGGAAAGGATATTAAAAAAATAAAAAGTCAAAGATTGTCAAGACAATCTTGAACAAGAAGAATAAAGGACAATATGCTATGCAACTATTTTTTTAAAATACTATAAAGTGACAACAATAAAAAAACTAGTACACTATGTCATATAGGTAATAGATAATACTTTTGTAGCCCTAGAAATTGTTTTGTTTTTGTTTTCTTTATGATCAGGGTGCTTGTAAATGAGCCACACCTGACCACAATAGGATTCGAGGCCCTTAAGCAAAATAAGATTCTGCTGAGCTCTGTCCCCTGAGCAGTTCCACTTTCCCCCCTCCATTTAGTCAGTGAGTCAGGCAAAACACTCAAAGCAGGCACCAGACTGTACTTTAGAGAGAGAACTGTGCAGAAGACCCTAGAGTTTGAAAGTCTAGTGAGAGAAACCGGCAGCTACAGTACCGAAGGACAACACATCTGCCTGTGGGGGTTTTGCTTTTCCCCACTTCTATCAATTCGCCTGAGCCCACAGTCTGACAGGTTATATGTTTCTGGTCCCTTAGCCAATGCCACTGGCATTTTCTCAAAGAGCCAAGCTAGTAATATCCTTGTAGCAGGCAATGAAAATGTAAATTATATCTCACTAGAACAGTGGTTCTTCAAACTTGCAATCTTAAATGTCATAGCAATAAGTATACCAAAATCAATTTTATTGATATACAGTAGAATAAACAATCTGAAAATGAAATTAAGAAAATTCTATTTACAATAGCATTAAAAAGAATAAGATACTTAGGAATAAGTTTAACAACAAAAAAGTATAAGACATACATTGGAAACTACAAAGCATAATTGAAATAAATTAAAGAAGACCTAAATAAATGGAAAGGCATCCCATGTTCATGGATTGGAAGACTTATTACAATTAAGGTGGCAATATTCCCCAAATTGGTCCACAGATTCAATGCAACCCATATCAAAATCGCTGTTGGCTTATTTGCAGAAATAAAATTCATGTGGAACTAAAAGGGACCCAAGGTAGCCAAAGCAGTATTTAACAAGAACAACAAAGTTGGAAGACTCAGACTTTTCTATTTCAAAACTCATTATAAAGCTAGGGTAATCAAGATACAGACATGAAGATAGACATATGGATCAAGAGAATAGAATTGAGAGTCCAGAAATAAACCTATACATCTATAGTCAATTGGAAAGGGGTGATCAAATGAAATACAGGGTACTCAGTTAAATTTGAATCTCAGATAAACAACAATTTTTAGTAGGTCCCGTACAGTGTTCAGAACATACTTATACTAAAAAATTTTTTGTAGTTTATCTGACATTCAAATTTAATAAGGCATCCTGTATTTTTAAGTGCTAAATTTGGCAGCCCTAAACAGGGAGGCAGGACAGAAATGGCTTCGCCCACATTGTCATCTGCCAAAATCTCTGGGAAGAGGGTGGTGGGAGTCCTAAGTATTTAGTCACTTAAGTTTTTGCCAAAGAGATTCTAGTTTCTTTACAATAACATCCTTTACAAGAAAAAATAGTGCAAAGTGGGAAAAAGGATTTTACATCTCATTAAAAAAAAAAAATCTCTTGGCCATGATAAAAACAGAGAATGAAACAGAGTGTAACTGGATTTGCCATAATCACCGAAACAATTAAGGAAACGTTCCCCATTTCTCCATAAACAAAGATACTCTCTATCAGATTCTCCCCCTCCCTCTTCTCTCGCTCCTTCTCTCCTTCCAGTGCATTGTGACTGGTCTGGAAATATATCCTGGGATCCTTGGTTGGCATTTGCTTTTAGTACATTCTGAGGTCACTTTGTACAAAGTTTACAGTCTTTCCTTGATTACACTGTGCCTAAAGTGTTAACCCTGTTAACAGTCTCTGCACACATTTCCTCAATGAGACTCTTGTGCGCGCCTGACAATGTAACTATTTATTTGCAAAGTCACTACCATTGACATTTGTGCTGCTCAATGCTAAGTGTTACCAGTGCTTTCTTTATGTCACTGTTTCTCTTCAGTAACCAAGAAAAGCAAAACAAAGTACAAATAACTGCTTATTCAGAAAGAAATCTTGGATTGTTCCTTAAACCTGCTCCAGGCAGCACATACAGATTTTGGAGTGATCTGGAAAATATGAAAAGCACTTGGCAGGGGGACAAAACCCGAACTGATCTGCAGTGATGGCAAAAGCAGAAATAGGAGCTCAGTCATACAAATAAATTTCTGTACGGCTGATTGTGGCTTCAGGAGGGAGGAGAAGGTCTCAGAAGTTAAACAATTATCTTCGCAGCCGTGGCTCGGGAGAAGCTGGGGGAGGTAGGAATCGGGCTTTGCTTCAGGGCCTATCCCTCAATTGTTGGCTGATTGATTGAAAAAGGCAAATGGGGCCGCAGTCTCCCTGCCAAGGGTTTTATTCTGCCTCAGCCCTCCCTGGGTGCGTGGAGTGTGGACTCTATGGCCCTCACCTGCTGCTTTGTTCCAGCAAAGCTGGCGTCTTCCAGCCGCCTCTCACGCCTCTAAGCCGTTGTCCCGGCTGTCCTGACTGTGTAAACCCTGCCATCCCCATCTGCCCAGCCACCTGCCTCCTTGTCTTTAAATATCCTCCTGCAACCCCACCACTTCTGGGAAGCTCTCCTCAATTGTTGCCACCCACTTGTCCCCAACTGCCGATGCAATCCTCTTGCAGAGCCGCTCTGAAAATGACCACATCTCGTTTCTGCTGTTGGTTTGTATGGCACGACGGAGGGGGAAAAAACACATGCGCTCCGAGGCAGGTGGGCTAGGCTTCATCAACTCCCTTTGTCGCTTACCGGCCCTGTGACCTCCGGCCACACAATCACCATGATGCCCTACAACGAGGGAGTCCTGGCAGTGTGCCAAGCAAGGGCTCAGTGTTTCACTGGCTCCCTTTTATGTTATCCCCAAGTTAAAGCTACAGGATAGGTGCAATTATTCTCCTTGTTTTACGGACAAGACACTGAAGGAGAGGTAAGGGAACTTGGTCAAGGTCAAATAGCTCCTTAAAGGTGGAGCTGGAATTGGAACCCAAAGGATCCAAGCTCTGACTGTCAAGTCCATGCTCTTACTGGGACCCAGATGCCAGGCAAGGTACCTTTCTCATTTCTCAACAGCCCTACGAAGTGTGTGTTATGCACATTACACTCATCATGAAGCGACTAAGGGCCACAAAGTTTTAGTGGCTTATGCATGATCATGCCTTTAGGAGGTAGGCAGTGCTTCCACATAGGAGGCTTAAACCTGCAGAGGAAGAAAAAAAAAAAAGTGTATGTTGAGCTCTAACAAGTTTGCGAAGTGCTGGGTCACATCTAACTAAACGAGTTTTTTTCCTTCCAATTGTGTTATTGTTTATGTATAGGACTTCCTAGAGTCTTTAATGCCGCAGAATGTGCACTGCAAGGCTCCAAAAAGGGATTTAATAGACAGCCTTGTATTCCCAGAATACAAGGTGGGAAAACACTATACTACACTATTTAAGTGATAACACCTGCAAGATAAAGATAAGAGATAGAGATACATTTGTTGTTGCTGTTGCAGTTTAGGAGGTAGTGACAAGGTGCTCCAGGTGCTTCCCAGGCTGGCTGAGCTGTTGAGCCTACCAGGGCCAACTAGCTGCCATTGGCCCTCAGGAGCTTGGCCCCAGATGTTGTTTGCTTCATCTGTTCTTTGTACTGGTGTTTGTTTTTGCTGATGTTTTTTGTGAGCCCTCTGGCTTTCTGGATTCTTCCTATCGGGTTCTAATGAGGGCTCATGTATTTCACAAAGGAGTCTCCTGTTAAAGTCCAAAATAGCATAAAACTCAGGGCAAAGTGTAGAGTCAGAACCAGCCCTAGTATTGGTTGGCATTCAGCACTTTGCAATAATAGCTACCATTTATTCAGTATTTATCATGTTCCAGGTTTAACGTGCTGTTTTAATTCTTCCGACAACCTGTGGAGTAGATTCTGCGGTAGAAACCTCCAAGATGTCCCTTGCATGGTTCCCTCCCACTTGAATTAGGGGCTGCCTTGGGTGACCACTAGAATATGGCAGAGGTGATGGTATGTGACTTCCGAGGGTAGGCATAAAGTCACTGCCCTTGCATCTTGGTCTCTTGGCTTGCTTGCTCTTGGTAGCCAACTGCCATTTTGTCAAGAGACTCAAGCAACTCTGTGAAGAGGCCGAAACGGAGAGGAACGGACTTGCCAGCTATGTGAGTGAGCCATTTTGTAAGTGGATGCTCCAGTCCCCAGTCAGACTTTCAGGTGACGGCAGACCCTGGGCGACATTTGACTGCAACGTCCTGAACGACCCTGAGCCACACCCAAATTCTTGACCCATCGGGATGACTATTGTGGTTTTAAGCAGCTAAGTTTTGGAATGAATTGTTACAAGCAAGACGTAACTAAAACAGACACTATTACCATCTCTCCTTTGAGGAAACAGAGCTGTGAGAGAAGTGAAATTATTCCCTCAAGGTCACAAGGCTTACTCACTGAAGGTCACAGCCAGAGGTTATGTGGCTGAGGTAGGAAGCTGCAAAGGACTCCTCTCTTCACAGCCCAAAATACTGCTCCAGAAGTCTGCTAGAGAATCCAGAATTCTATTTCTAGGCTCACTTATTCAGTGCAGTGATGTGATAATACAGACACTCTTGGAGTCTGCCCATTCTTTACCTCTCTTGAACTTCAGTTCCTCAGAGAGTAATATCATCTACCTGGTTGTGGATGAAATAGTTTAATATAGTAAAAGTGCAGGCAGATTCTGGGCACGGGATAGTCTGAGCTCCCTTCCTTTCCAATTCCTCCTTTAGCATCAGGCCTCACTTTGGTGGTGAGGAAAACAGAAGGTTAGCCCAGCCAACAATCTGTCATTCCCACCCTAGAGGGAATTAGCTCATCGGAATCCAGTCCTAACTGGCAGGGGACCTGAGGAGGCAGACTTTTTGCTTGGAGAGCAAAGGACAGGAAGACATAATTTTTGAGTGTGGGTTACTTTGGGAGCAGGCGGGCTTGGATGGGTGCCCCGCAGGGCTTTTGGAATAGCTAAAGGGCATCGTGAGGGCCCTGAGAAGGCTGGAATGGGGCCCAGCCACCCAAAGTGGGAAAAAACTTTTCTTCATGAATTTACCCAAGGCCCCCCGCCGTACCCAAAGTACATCAACAAAGACGACCATTGTGCAAAGCATCACCTTGAATACTTGCTGCTTCCGTTTTGGCCAGGAGAGACCAAGAACAGAATGCAGTAATTCTTTTCAAAGTTTTGTCTTGTTTTGTTTTATTTGTTTTTTTTTCTCCAAACTCATTTAGAGTCAAAAGTCCTTGGCTCCAGGTATAAATGTGTTCAGAGATCCACACAAACCAAAGTTAAGTGTCTTGGTTTGGGTCACATAGCTCCATAGAGGCAGAGCTTGGTCCAGAACTCCAAACCTGTGGTTGTAATCGCTGTGTTTGATCAGATCCATTTGTTTGGGGCTGAAAGGCACACATGTCACTTCTTCCGAGAAGCTTCTGCTCATTAACATCGCCAAAGGTTACTTATTTTTGAAAACTGTCAGCACTAATATGTAGCCTGTATTAATATGTGCCAGGTACTCTACTACCTGCTAAGGATTCAGCAATGAACAAAATGCAAACCGCCCCTGCTTTTATGAAGGTTCCATTTACAGGTGGGGGGTGTTGTAAGGTAGATGACAAAATTTTATAATAAGCTAAAAGATGATGGAGAAAAGCCAAACAGGGCAGGGGGAGACAGACAGGGTTTGTGAGTGGTTAATGCAATTTTTATATAGCATGGTTAGGAAACTTCTCATACAAAGGTGATATTTGGGCAAGACTTGAAAGAGGTGAGCGAGTAAGCCATGTGGTCATCTAGGGGAAGAACATACCCCTCTGCCATATATTACTAGGGAATTATTCTTGGGTTCTTTCATGCTTGTAATTTTATTATTCTTCTGTCCCCTAATAAATCCTCAGTAGTGTGTATTTCATCTTCTGGTTCCTTTGGGTCTACTAGGAGTGCCTTCTGCAGAATGCTAGTTGGGCCACAGGCTTTTAATAAATACTTGTTCAATATTTTGGTTAAAGTCATTTTCTCACTATTGCCCTTTTTAGGTAAGAAGTTAAGGGAAAACTACAGGAGTTCAGTACTCTGTCCAATAGTCTAAATTACTTAGAATGTGCAAACCAACGTTCAGCTGTGCTATTCAACATTCTGGGTTAGTATTCTTTGCCTTCCATAAGCATTACATCTAAAAATATTTACAAAAGTCTTGGCTTCTCCTAAATTCAAAACAGGAAACCCTTATAGTCTCTAAACCGCCTTCATTCACCTCCAAACCCGAGGTGGAATCCACCATTACTATTTGTAACTATAATCTTTTTGTACAATGAGCTCTGACACTTTTTGAAAATGGTTTCCTGCCTAAGCTAGAGACATCCTGTTATTCTTAATAATATTCTATGCCACCTAAATACTAAGGTGTCTGGAATTCACAAGGACAGAAACCATTCATGGCCACTAACTTGTTCCTCCTTGACTTTTGCAAAAAGGGACATTTCACAGAAACACTTTCTAATCTCCTTTTGGTTTTTTTTTTTTTTTTTAAGATTTTATTTATTTATTTGAGAGAGAGAGAATGAAAGACAGAGAGCATGAGAGGGAGGAGGGTCAGAGGGAGAAGCAGACTCCCTGCCGAGCAGGGACCCCGATGTGGGACTCGATCCTGGAACTCCAGGATCATGACCTGAGCCAAAGGCAGTTGCTTAACCAACTAAGCCACCCAGGCGCCCTCTAATCTCCTTTTGAACGAGAGTCTCAGTTTTCATACAAATGAGACCCCGACCTTGCTTGATTCAGTGTTTTTTCCATAAGAGTATATACTCTGTGCTTATTCACTTTGATTTTTGTTTTGAAGAGACAGATTGGAAATGAAAAAAGAATTACAACCATGATGATCCCAACGACCCCAAAAATAAGGTGCTGGGGAGAATTGCACAGAAAGTTCAACTCAGAAGACAGAGTCAGCAGCTGAAAGACGGACTAACATTTACACGTAGGAAACAGAGACAAAGCAACATCTTCATGAAGCTGAAGGGATTCGAGGCTTGGGGGCTATAATTCTCTAAAGGACAACTGAGTATAATCCCAAATGGGGAAGAAAAACTCGTTGGAGGAGACAGATCAGATGATACGTAATAAGACAGTCAAATGTGTAACAGAAGAGCTTGCTACCTTGACACCTGTGGTCACATAAATACCATTAAGAATGAAAATTAGGATAACATGAAGGTCATCATTCATAGTTTGTTTGTTTTTTTTCTTCCGGTATTTCAATTTATAGCTCCACAAGTTCTCTCACAGTCAGTCCTCCGATGTATTCACTAATGCCTTATTTACCCTCTGGGGAAATACAAGCCCAGTCATGCACCAGCTATCCTGAATCTTAATCATTTCAGGATGCCAGTTATACAAAAAAGAGACTGACTTAATTCTTTTTTTACAGTGCATACAATACTGCTGACGCATCTGCAGAAGGAAAACCAGCTCCTCACTCTATGTGAGACCTTGGGCAAACGATTTACCATTCTGAACTTTGCTTCCTTTCACTATAATGGAGCGGTAATAACACAAAACTTAGACGGTGCTGAGAAAAAAAAGAAGCCAACTTATACCAGGTTCCGGGCACTCTTTTAAAGCCCTCACATGTGTGAATTTATTTCATCCTTCCAACAACCCTATGGCATTGGTGTTATGATTTACAGGTGAAGGAACCAAGTACAAAGAGACCAAGCTATTTGCTCACAGCCACAGAATGGTGGAATTGGCCACGAAAACCACGTATTCAACTGCCACTCTAAAACATTCCTCTCATGACGGATGGTAAGTAGTCAGTGCTCAATTAATGGGCTGTCATTGTCGTTATAGGGAGGTGATACAATATTTCAACTTAAACAGATTCGGTTATAAATTAATTGCTTCCCTGAGACTTCCAAGCACACTTCTTCAGATGGGAAGAAAATGGGAACTGATAAAACAGACACCTTTTTTAAAAAAAGATTTTATTTATTTATTTGAGAGATTGAGAGAGAGAGCACAAGCACAAGGAGAGGGAGAAGCAGGCTCTCCGCTGAGCAGGGAGCCCAACGTGGGGCTCGATCCCAGGACCCCAGTATCATGACCTGAGCTGAAGGCAGATGCTTAATTGACCATGCCATCCAGACGTCCCAGATAAAATAGACACTTTAAAAATAATTGGATCAGGGTGCCTGGGTGGCGCAGTCGGCTAAGCGTCGGACTCTTGGTTTGGGCTCAGGTTGTGATCTCGGGGTCTTGAGATCAAGCCCGGAGCTGGGCTCCCTGCTTAGCACGGAGTCCTCTTAAGACTCTCTCCCCCTCTGCCCCTCTCCTTCCCTCCCCCCCCCCCGATCGCTCTCTCAAATAAATAAATAAATCTTACAAATAATTAAATCAATAATTGCATCAGTTACATTTCCTTTTGGACCACATGCCTTAAATTTACAACTGGGCTGAACCGATTGGCCATCTCAGTCAAAAAAGTGATTCGTTGAATCAAAAGAGCACTTCAAAGGAGCTGCTTGGCCAGGTCAATCTAAACAATTGATCATTTAAAATAATCACCCTTTGGTTCCCTGAGGCTCCAGCCTTTCTCCTATGGTTTTGTGGTTCTTTGGGGTATAAGATGGTGTTAAAATATTGATCTCTTTCCTTCAGTCAATAGACTTTGTAAACAGGTCACATCATAGAAGTGGCTGTTTCTCTCATTATGCTTTTTAATGTTCAGAATCCATCACTTTTGCAGATATTTATAAGGCCCACTTACATGTTTCCTTGTTGGATATTGTCAGACAGCCCAGGGGAGGCCTTTATTCCTGCCATAATCTCAGGGCTGGAGGATAAAAATGACAGAAGAGTGGAATACTTTACTCAAGGTGTCAAAATTTATCGGTGGAGATGTTTTCTCATACTTCGTTATAAGATGCCAGAATGCAAAAGCTAGGCTTGTCATTTTAATTTTACTCTGGATCTGTTTTGTGGGCCATTTCGATGCTAAAACAAAAGTGTGGAAAGCCAATGACTCTTTGAAGGAAAAAAATAGAAGAGAGATGAACTGAACTTATTTGCCAGGAGACGAGAAGAACCACTGGTCGTATGAGAGATAAAGAGGATTTAATGAAACAAGAGAACTTACCTAAAAGACCAACCGTGGGCAGTAGAGCCTAGTGATTAGAACAAGGTCTCATTTGAGCATCTCAGATTCAAACCCTGGCTCTGCCGATCGCTTGCTCTGTAAGCGTTAAATGTTGTTATTGTTGTTCTTAGTATTATCGGTACATTCGTATAAGTCATAATAAAAAAACAAGTTTGCCTGAATTATGGTGCCCAGCAGTGTAAGAATGAGAAAGGCAAACATTTGGTCAACCTGGTCATTTCCACCTTTTGGCTATCGTGAATAGCACTACGATGAACATGTGTCTCGTGATGACTTTTTAAAAACCATTTTAGAGACAGCAGCAGAGCTCAGTCACCAAGCATGTGGTCTCGTTCGTCAGACTACCTAGCTTCTAATCCTGATTCAGTACTTCACATTTGTTGTCTGATTTTATCCTATTGTGCTTTTCTTACTATCATTCTACCGTTCTTTTTTTTTTTTTTTTTTTTAAGATTTTATTTATTTATTTGACAGAGAGAGTGAGAGAGAGAAAGAGCACCAGAGGGGGGAGCGGGAGAGGGAGGAGTCTGGTAGCCCGATGCGGGACTCGATCCCGGGACTCCAGGATCATGACCTGAGCCGAAGGCAGTTGCTTAACCAACTGAGCCACCCAGGCACCCTCATCCTACCCTTCTTATCCTACTATTATTATCCCCTAAAAATGCCCGTATCGGCACTATTATTAATCCACATTTTATTTATTTATTTTTTAAATTTTTATTTATTTTTTATTTTTTATTTTTTTTAAAGATTTTATTTATTTTTTTGACAGAGAGAGACACAGTCAGAGAGGGAACACAAGCAGGGGGAGTGGGAGAGGGAGAAGCAGGCTTCCCGCGGAGCAAGGAGCCCGATGCGGGACTCGATCCCAGGACCCCGGGATCATGACCTGAGCCGAAGGCAGACGCTTAACCGACTGAGCCACTCAGGTGCCCCTAATCCACATTTTATAGACAGGGAAACCAAAGCTCAGAGGGGTGAGGTCTCTTGCTCAAGGACACACAGCTAATAAGTGACAGAGACAGAATTTGAACCTAGGTCTCGGGTCACCTAAGTCTGTGCCCTTTGCTGTGACTTTTTTCCTGCCTCCCAGTGAGGGGAACATCCTGATGCAGGGAAGTAGGATGCAAAGTTCAGGGGCAAGTACTTCTGGCTAGGAGGGGATGCTCGAGGTGGGGTGCAGTTCCTTCAAAGGCAGGAGTGCCCCCTTATCTGCAGTTTTGCTTTCTGTGGTTTCAGTTACCCGTGGTCAGGAAGCAGATGATCCTCCTTCTGATCTGTCATCAGAAGGTCAATAGGAGCCTAGTGCTGCTAGTCACAGTGCCCCCGTCGCTCATCTTATCTCCTCTAGCACGTAGGCATTTTGTCACCTCACATCATCACAAGAAGTGTGAACACAGTTACAGCACAATATGATATTTTGAGAGAGAGAGAGAGAGAGACTATATTGATGTAATTTTTATTACAGTATACATATTTTTAAAGATTTTATTTGTTTATTTGAGAGAGAGAGAGATTGAGAGAAGGGGCAGAGGGAGAAGCAGATTCCCTGCAGAGCAGGGAGAGAGACGAGGGACTTGATCCCAAGACCCTGAGATCATAACCTGAGCTGAAGGCAGACGCTTAACCAACTGAGCCACCCAGGCATCCCTATTAGAGTATATTGTTATAGTTGTTGTATGTTATCATGTTATTATCAGTTATTGTCATTAATCTCTTACTGTGCCTTGTTTATAAAGTAAACTTTATATTTTGTATGTACAGAAAAAACAGGTGGTATGTATAGGGCTCAGTACTATCTGCAGTTCCAGGTATCCACTGAGGGTCTTGGAACCTACCCCCCAGGAATCGGGGGGGGGGCGGGTACTGTAGCCAAGTTAAAAGCAGCACAACCTGTGGGTACTCTGGAAGGCCCAAGAGAAGGAAGAAGATACAAAGATGGAGGACATGTATATAATTCTTCACCCTTTTCTTTTCTTTTCTTTAAGATTTTATTTATTTATTTGACAGAGGGAGAGAGAGAGAGCGCAAGCTGGGGGGGTGGGCAGCGGGAGAGGGAGAAGCAGTCTCCCCGCTGAGCAGGGAGCCCGATGCGGGGCTCAATCCCAGGACCCGGGATCATGACCTGAGCCGAAGGCAGAGCTTAACCGACTGAGCCACCCAGGCACCCCTCTTCACCCATTTCTGAAGTGTGCCAGGGTTCCGTTCTATCCGTTAAAGCACACTGACCCACTCAAAACAGATTCCTGCCATTTCACTCAGCTATACAACACCCTAATCCAACTGAGGAGGCAATTTGGCCCACCACAAACACCCATAGAACTTTCCACCACATTCAGTAAGATCTCACCAAAAGGAAAGAGAAGAGGGGCACCGAGTTTATTAAATTTCTTTTCGGCTCCTTGCCTGATTCTCCATCCCGCTACTTAACTTGTTTTAATTTCTCCCAAGGAAGCCCATGGGTATATGCTGATTCGCTTGGCTCCAGTCTTGGGTACTTTTTAGAAAAACAAAGCCAGGAAGAGCTCGAAGGCTCCCGTGACTTGCACCATTAGCCGATAGTTGTTTTATTAAGTGCGGATTCCGCCTGTGGAGCTGAGTTAATGGAGGTGGGAAAAAAAGTCAGGGCCAAAACAAGGAGCCATTCAGATGTAGTACTCAAAATATCAAGGTAACAGAGAGTTTCTGGGTACAGAGAGTTTCTGGCCCCTGTGGGGCCAAGTTCTATATGAATGAACGGGCAGCATTCAGACACCAGCCCGGTCAGGCTATTCTTAGAGAGCCGGCCAGAGGGAACAGACGTACTCTCGCCAGCTCCAGATTATTTCCTAGGGGAGAGCTGCTTGGCCCTTTGTCCAATTCCATTGTAAAATTTGAGTTTTACCTAGAGTTTTGTTGATTAGTAACATGTTGTGTTCTTGGGCATTGTTTTTCTTGTCTTTTCCAGAGAGGGGGATTGCAGAGTCTTGGAAACGAGATGCAAGAAAATACAGACTTGAATTAAGAACCTCGTGAGATGTGGAGCAAAACACGACTTGGAAGGGGGACTGAAAGTGGCAAAGATCACGGCTATCTGAATCGAACGTCGCTCTTAAGGACAAATATTTGTGACCTTGAGATCCAGATACCCAACTCACTTGAATTCCTGCATGGGAGAGACTCCCGCACGTCTGTATGTGGGTGTGAGTGTGAGTGTGCGTTTGTGCGCAATTGTGTGTTTGGGTGTATGTTTTCAAAGGAATAACCCAAACAGAAAGAGACAGCCTGCAAAGCAGCAACTGGGGAAAATGGCAAAACGCAGAGTGATGGATAAAGTAGCCAAACCAAGAGTCTGCCGCTGAAATTACAACCAGATTGCCTCGGAAAAGCGAATAAGCTTGAACAAATAAATCCCCGTGGCAGATTCACTTTCACAAGCGTACCTGTAAGACAGTGTCCAGATCCCTGCTTCCAGATGAAAGGGAAAGGTCTAGGGGGAGGGCGGGTGGGGAAGCTAAGGCGATGTGTCCAGTAACTGCAGGAACACGGGAGCCCAAATGGCCTGCTCATCACACCAGAACTGTCTCATGGGCGAGAGCTGCCGGGGGTGGGGTGGGGGGTGGGGTGGGGTTGGAAACAAGTAGCAGTTTGGGAACCCCAGAAACCGGAGCGGTGAAGGAGCGTTCTCTCGGGACACCGGGGAATGAGAATGTGAAAGCCAGCCGGAGCCGGGCTCGGCCAGCAGGGAGACGTGCAGCAAATGTGCTGACATCTGATGCATGTCAGCAGCACCCAGATGCTCCACCACCAAAGCGGAGGCTGCCCTGCATTTACGGATTTCCACATCCTAAGCGGCAGATTCTGGGAGAGTGTTCTTGGAATGAGGTGGACATATGGTCATGTACCCTGGGCCTGCTGCCTCAGATATCCCGAAATAGCAGCCACTCCAAATGAAAAAAATAAAGAAATAAACGAATACAAGACTCTGCAAAGCTCAGCTCAACTCGGGGGCAGGGATGGTATTAATTCAGTGTCATTTGGAGCCTGATACCGAGTCTCGTGGCAGGTCCTTTCCACGGACTAGATGAATATTAACCACGGCCATAATAATTGCTAATATTTATTATCACTTACTGCGGGCCAAGCTCATTATCTGCATTTTCTTTTTGACTCCTCACAACCACGCTTTGAGGTGGACGGGACTACTATCCATTTCCATTTTACATAGATATTGGGTAACTAGCCAAGGTGTTGTAGCCAGGATGGGCCAGAGCTGGGATCTAAACAGCAGGTCCTACTCGTTCCACAGTCAGCTAACCTCTCTGCTTGGAGGACTGAGCTTGGTTAGTTAAGAAATTACCCAGGTCTTTGTAATGACAAAGGACACAGGAAAGGATTCTGATTTAATTTCATGGCTGCCAGTCATGCAGGATGGAACCATCAGATGACTCAAATGAGAGCTTTTTCTTCTACTCTTGCTGCATAAACATTCTCCACACTGCTTTCTTGAGACAGAGACACAGGTGAGTATCTGGGGGTTAAGCAAAAAAGCCACTTCCAGCGTTCTTCTTTATGGTCAAGTGAGGAGGGTTCATCCCCCTCTCCCAGCCCTTTTGTCTCTGCAGTTCTGAGCAAGGATAAGTGAAATTTGGAATGACACATTGAGGCCCTGATGGATCCTGGAGTGCCTGCCTCGTCACTAAGAACTCATCATTGAATAAATTCAAATTATGTTTGGCCTACTTTTCTCCTTAAACCAGTTTTATTGCATACATTTTAATTCTGAGAAAATTGGATGACTATATATGGTATCCATGGCAACCTTCACTTAAACAGAATATGAAATTAACCAGGCCACTCTGTGCCTGCCATTCTAGATAAATGGAGCTAACCACAGACAGAAGTTGGCACTCTTCAAGGCAATTTCGGGAATTCTATGCCTATAGGGTCATAGAAAGGATCAGATTAAGTCCTGTGTAACCCCGCTTGTGTAGATGGCCATCACAGAGCCATTGAGCCTCAGTCTCCCTATCTCAGAACTGCAGAAATTGGGTGATTAGCCCCTCTAATTGTTCCCTGCTCCTGATTTTTTGGATCAATCCATATTTTTTATTATTTTTCCTTCCCATTTAGTGGCCTTACTTCTATTTTTACTCGTGTTTGTCTTTGATTTTTTTTAAATGAATAAACTGTACTTTTCACAGTCATTTTAGGTTTATAGAAAAATTGAACAGAAACTACAGAGTTCCCCTATATTCCCTCTCCAACCTCCCAGTTTCTCCTATTATTAACATTTTGCATTGGTGTGGCACATTTGTTATAACTGATGAACATTATTAACAAGTGCATCGTTTATGTCAGACTTCACTAGTGGTGTTGGATGTTCTGTAGGTTTTGACAAATGTATGATGACATGTATCCACTATTGCTGTAGCATACAGAATACCTTCACTGTCATAAAATCCCCTGTGCTCCACCTATTCATCTCTGCCTTCCCCTCAATCCCTGGCAAACCACTGATCTTTTTACTGTCTCTATAGTTTTGCTTTTTCCATAATGTCATGTAGCTGGAATCAAATAGTTTGTAGCCTTCACACTGGCATATTTCACTTAGCTATATGCAGTTAAGTTTTCTCCGTGTCTTTTCATTGCCTTTCATTTTTAAAAAAAGATTGATTTATTTATTTTAGAGAGAGAAAGAGTGCACAGAGGCGGGAGGGGTGGAGGGAGAGAGAATCCCAAATAGACTCTGTGCTGAGCATGAAGCCCTACTTGGGCCTCGATCCCATGATCCTGAGATCACGACCTGTGCCAAAACCAAGAGTTGGATGCTTAACCAACTGCATGACCCAGGTGCCCCCAAATCTATGAGGTGGGTTTTATTATTCCCATTTAGAAAACTAATGCACAAAGAAATCAAGTAACTCCCCAAAGTTCAGAGATTTAGTAAGTTGGAGAGCATGGTTACCAACTTGGACAATCACCCCCAAGTACTGGACTAAGGTGGGAGATAAAACATAGTTTCTCAGCCCCGAGTCTCTCTTGGCCCCAATCCATCCTCTGATATCACTCTTATATCCTTAGGAAAAAATCTGCTCCTCTTTCTTCTCTTCTGCTGGCTTTGCTTGCTAGGGACCAACCCAACTTTTCAGCGGGGAGCACAAAACCTATTACCACCAGCCCAGCTATCCTCCAGCACGGGCTCCTCTCATGTCCTCCCTCCAGCCTCCTTGAATTTTCCCTCTTCTCTGCCTCCAACTTGTCAGATCAGGGTTCTCTGTCTCTGCTCTTTCTCTTTCTGGAATGCCTTTCCTCTTCTTCATTACCTGGAAAGCTCCTGCTACTTATACTTCAAGACCACCCTCAGACATAACCTCCTTCATGAGACTTTCCCCAGGACCCCAGGCCAAATTGGGATTGCCTTCTCTGAGAATCCATACATTCTACCCATGCCCCTATTTTAGTCCTTGACAAAGTGAGATGTACATTGCTATCTGTTTACTTGTCTGTGACCTCCTTAGTGTGAGAGAGCATGTCTTATTCATTTCTGTACACTCAGCCTTTCATGGAGCGCATCACATGGTTATTCCTCAATGTGAAACCCATATAAAACCCAGCAAGTCCTATGGTCCACATCTCTGGAATGCTCCTCAAAGAAGCATATCCAGACAACATGGATTGACCTAGAGGGTATTATGCTAAGTGAAATAAGTCAGGCAGAGAAATACAAATACTGTATGATTTCACCTATATGCAGAATCTAAAAAACAAAATAAATGAACAAACAAACAGAAACAGACTCATGAATACAAAGAACAAATTGGTGGCTGTCATACGGGGAGGGAAGGGGGGATGGGAGATATAAGTGAAGGGGATTAAAAGTTACAGACTTCAAGTTTATAAAGTAAATAAGGGGTGCCTGGGTGGCTCAGTCGTTAAGCGTCTGCCTTCGGCTCAGGTCATGATCCCAGGATCCTGGGATCGAGCCCTGCATTGGGCTCCTTGCTCCGCAGGAAGCCTGCTTCTCTCTCTCCCACTCCCCCTGCCTGTGTTCCCTCTCTCGCTGTGTCTCTCTCTGTCAAATAAATAAATAAAATCTTTAAATAAATAAATGAATAAATAAATAAAATAAAATAAATAAGTAACGGGGATGAAGAAGTACAGCATAGGGAATCTAGTCAATAACATTATAATAACGGGGTATAATGACTGATGGTAACTACACTTACTGTGGTAGGCATTGTATAATGTGTAGAATTGTTGAATCATATGTTGTCCATCTGAAACTGATCTAACATTGTATGTCAACTATACTTAAAAAAAAAAAAAGAATAAAAAAAGAAGCACATCCACCGTCAAAAATTATTATAATTGTTACCTGGTCTCTGAGGAAACATCCAAAACGTATGTTTTATGCACTGTAAAGCCTTTTAAAAACTCTCCTCATCTCTGCCACTTGTAGTAGCCTCCACAGACATGGTGGCTTTTCATTCAACTCATTCAATTCATTCTTTCCTTTATTCATTCTTGTTTGTTCATCTATGCAGTAAGGAAACATTTACTAAGAACCTACCAGGTGGTCAGTATTGTTTCTTCCAAAATGCTCTCTCTTCCCTCCTCTCACTTTTCAAATCTCAAAATCCTCTCCAGACACCTAGCCCAAGGACCTTGCTGTCCCTCTCGTCCCGTACTTCCTCTGGTCTTTATTCTGAAGATCGGCTTAACCTTTCTGGCCTCTTTAGTTTCTTCTGTTGGTCCATTAATAGGATTGCCCTTGATGAACCATAGTCTAGAAACTGACTCAGAAAACCAGAATCTAAAAGAAGAGGGAAGATAACGTGAATTAATACGTTAATAATATTTGTCTTTGTTACAGATTAATGTGTACATACTTGAGCAAAAAAATAAGGATCTGGGCAAACATATCCTGAGTGCCAAATGAATGATGCAATCAGTAGATGCTATAGGATTAAGGGCCAAAATATGTGTTTGGGCCCCAGATGAATTCCCTCCTAGTGATCTAACCGCGATGGTGGGGTGAAATCAGCACCGGACTCTGGGCCAAAGTTCTCTCCTTGCTCCGCCCCTTAGCCCTGGGCGGGCCATCTGGAATGAGGGCCTTAACTCTTGGCGCCTCTGGCTCCACATCTCTAGGATGGGGATGTTTATACCGGGAATACCCCTCTCTTGAGGCACTCAGAGACTCCAATGACATCACGGAGGCTTGTTCCTTCGGAGTTCAGGGAACGGTTGTTCAATCCTTCAGTTTAAATTCTTTCTGTGTGAGACCCAGCGAGAGGCAGGAAATCCTGGGACCAGAGTCCAAGTCTGTATGACGACAAAAGAGTCTAAAGCCATCACCACACAAACTCTGTGACGGTAGAGATTTTTGTCTCTTTTGTTCACTGATCGATCCCAAGTGCCTACAACAGTTCCTGACCCAATGCAAGGGCTCACTAAGCATTTGTTGAATCAAAAAACACAAAACACAAAACAAAAAACACCCAAAAAAGATCATATTGCAGTGTAAGATGTTATTTTAGTGCCTTGGAAACCTAGGTCTCTAACACTGTTACTGAGAGTGACGACTGATACAGCCTTTTGAGGGCCAGTGAGGCAGAATCTATCCAAGCTTAAAATGCACACATACACCTTTGCAGGTGTGATATAAACAGCCACCCTCCAACTATTCAATGAGGTATGATGGCAACTCATCCGCTTATTCCGTAGGCCTGCATGTGTAGGAGGTAGCTATCACTTTTGGAGGCTGGAAACACTGTAAAGGAGTGGCTCAGAGCACAAAACCTGAAGCAGAGTGCCTGGCTTTAAACCCTGCCTCTCCCAAGTACCAGTGTGATCTTCAGCAAGTGACTTCCCACCTCTCTGCCTCCCTATCCGTGAACTCCAGAGAACGGCCCGCCTGCCTCACGGGGCTGGTAGGAGTCTTACGGGGATTCATACATGCAAATGCGTGGAGTCAGTACACACGCCTGCTCTGTCGAGTTAGGTGCATGCTCGCTCTCTTTTCAGGGGGATTTCGGAGGCTCGCCACAAGCCCTTTTACAGCCGAAGCTGAGGGAAATTACAAATGAAGGGTAGGAGCAGTTGGCCAGCCGTGCAACCCAGACCTGAACCGGGCCCCAGGGCTTCCCCATCTCACTCCCCGGCGACCACGGGCAGTACCAACATATTCTCCTTGACTTAGACCGTGCTTGGGTCCCAATCCGTATTTTTCCCGAGTACTCTGCCCTGATTTTCGACACAGCCGCCCTGCTCGCCACCAAGAACACACAGTCATCTTCTCTGGCTAATCTTGCTTCCCTTAATCAGGTGCTCAGGACTTGTGGGTGGACTGGGGCAGAACCCCGCCTGCTGACACCCCAAGGAATCCCGAGAATCCTCTTCTTAAAAACCAGCCCTCCCTCAGCCTGAATTTCCAACCTTAGATAATCCTAACTTGACTTTCCCCTTGACTCATTTTTCTTTTTAAATTTACTTCATTAACGGTATCATTTCCATCTTGGAAAGATGCTTGAAATCCTTTTTTGGGGGGACGAACTGGGCTATAAATACATGCATTACCTTTCAGGCTGGGGGGTGGGGTTTGTAGAGCCCTGGGAGGGGCCGAGGCCTGGCCTTGGCCGTGGCGCTGGGCCCGAAGCTCTCTGGTGGCTGGCTCTGGGGAGAAGGGCTGGGAAGGAGAGGCAGGGTAATGAATTTCCCCTCAGTGCCGGGGCCTGTTTCTCGTTAGAGTTCTGGCTCCACGCGGCGGCCCCGTGCAGCTCCATGCCCCTCCGCCCCCCATCCTGCTCTTCCCGGCTCTGAGCACCCCGACTCGGCTTATTTTTAAGGGTTAATCAACAAGTGGTTTCGGATGCCCGCTGTGTGCAGAGCCGGGTCTGGAGACCCCATTGGGAAGGGAAGGAGCTAGGGCGGAAAGAAAAGGAAAGGCCCGGCCCTTAGGGGGTTGCGCTCCTGGCACGGATGGCATTGGTGACAGAAACTGAGTGGTCAGAGGGCCATTTAGGAGCCAGCAGGCCTACCAGGCCTCAGGGTGGTGGCCCTGTTTGAACCCACAAGCACATCTTGGTAGGAGTGCTTATACCTTCGTGTTTTTCCGATCAAGTGTCCTTTATGGGGGGGTTAGGGGTGGGGCGGGTGGAGAGAGGACTGGACAGGAGCAGAGCCACGCGTTCCTGCCCGCAGTGTCCACCCGGGTGCCTCAAGGGGAATTTGCTCAGCAACCACGGTTCTGGGGCGGGCTTTCACTTCTGTTCGAGTCCTCTGCTCGCTTCTCTCTTGGGCACATCACTGAGAATCTGTCTGCAGCTTTTTCCCCACCCGCCACAGAGAGCGGTGTATGCACACGGCCACAGGCCACAGTAGAGAGGGTGAAGTGCCCATCACCACGCATGGGGTCTCCTCCCGCCACTCCTCTCTCGAAAAAACACACCGCGGAGGCCCAGCCCTGGCCGGGCCTTGCTCGAGGCCACACAACTAGAAGGACCCTTGGCCATGGCGCTGGGCCCCAAGTGGGCCTTGAGTCTCGGAATTGCCTGTGCAGGGCTTGTGGGAAATCAACACTGCTGGCTGGTAAGATGTTCTTACTGTATTTTCTTAAGGTGGAAGTGCCTTATTCTGTTTTGTTTTATTCTCCCCCCTTGCCAAAACCTTTGATCACAGATCTGCTCATCGCTGAGGATGTACTTAGCACATCTGTAGGCCCAGGACTTGTGAGACTCTGCAGGAGCAACAGAGATCCCAAGACTCAGGCTGTGTCCCCATGGGGAACTGTGGGGAGAGATGAGACCGATCCGTGAGACAAGGACAGTTCCAGCCCAAATCTGGGCCTGAGGACAGCCTCAGCTGCAGAGCAGGCTGGGTCTTGGGGAGGGGAATTTAAAAGTTTTGTGTCATAGTGGAAGGAATTGGGTGAAAATACCCAATACTGGCTTGTATTTTTGCTGGTTTTTTCCAAGTGGGCAAATTTTCCATCCACTTCTGGTTTTACATTGAATACAAATGACACTGCCAAGAGAGGGAGGATGTTCTACCTTTCAACCAGGAGGACCACTCCACGGTTCTGCGTGGAGGGAGGGCCCATGGCCCTGGATCCTGGGACAGCCGCTTCTCATGACTGTCCAAGTTATTGGGCATCCAGTTTCCTCGAGACAATAATTGGGCTTTTGGGGTCTACTTGGGTCCTCTTGGCATGGGGATCACTGGCTAAAATAGCTCAGGCCATAAAAATACAGAATGAAAATACTTGTAGCAACCACACATCCACATATTCCATGCAGAGGCTATTAAAACCTCCAAATTACACCAGTGTCACTCTTCGAGGCCACAAGAGTACATAGCTGAATGGAAAAGGAAGGGATATTTTCAGGGTGAGTTCAGTACCAATCATTATAAGCTTTCCATTTGCCCTCCTAAAAAGGTCTTCCTCAAGCCTTTCAAATTAATTTATAAAGGTCGACTCCCTTTTTAAATGGTTTTACCAGACTACAATAAGGCATGGTCTCCACATATTGCTTTTCTCAATATGACTAATCAAATCTCTGGTTGGGAGAGACAAGATCCAGTAAAATTTGGTGGTTTGACCTACCATTCTACTCCAAAACTCCCCTTCCACCCCTCTGGTCCAAGCCACTGCTATGTTTTGCCTAGACTCCCAGTGGGCATCTTAACTGACCGGTCTGCTCCCAATTTTCCTTTCTCACACCCATTCTCTGTAAGACACAAGGCTAACCCTTCTCAAATGCACACCTGGCCATGACCCTCCCCTAAAATCCCTACTGGCTCCCCATTGCCTCCAAGTGCAAACATTTTCCCAGAGCTGGCAAGGCCTTCAATGGTCCGGCTCTGCCCACCTTCTCTGACCTCCTCCCGCACCCTTTCTAACTCGATTCATGTCCTCAGATGCTCCATGCTCTCTCTTCAAATGTGCCAGTTCCTCTGCCTGTCTCTCTCTTTTTTGCTCTGCTAGTTGATATTTACCTTCAGGTCTCAGTTAATGTCCGGTAAGAAGAGAGAGCAAGCCTCACATTCATTGCTTGTAGTTGGTTGAATGGTGCCCCTCACCCTCCACCATCTATGTCCATCCAATGTCTGTGAATGTGACCTTATTTGGAAAAGGGGTCTTTGCAGATGTAATGAAGTTAAGGATCTGGAGATGAGATCATCTTGGATTATCTGGGCAGGACTTAAGTCCAGTGATAAGTGTTCTTCTAAGAGCAAGACAGGGGGAGGTTGAGGACACACAGAGGAGAAGGCCATGTGAGTTACAGGCAAGGAGGACCTGAAACCACCAGAAGCTGGAAGAGGCAAGGAAGGAATCTCCCTTAGGGCTTTAGGAAGAAATGCACCCTTGTGGATTTCTGACTTCAGGTTTCCAGAACTCAGAGAATACATCTTGCATTTTTTTAAGCCACTCCGTTGGTAATGTTAGGATGGCCCTAGGAAACATCCACTGCTGTTCTGCTCACATGGAACATGCTGCCCAGTACTGAGGAGGTGGCCCAAGACGATTTCTTGAATGAACTAAGTCCGGGAGACCGGCAAGGAAATGAAAGGGGTTGGGGAGAGTGGGAGAGAGGGAGATGTGCTAAGAGGTGCTGGAAGTTAGCTAAAAATTTCCAGAAGCACCTCCAATGTATGGGAGTCGCTTTCCTCTTAGGTGAGTGGCCCTGGAGCACGAGACTCGCAACCTCGGAGGTGGTGCAAAAGCTCAGAAATGTTCTCTCAGCAAAAGTTAAGTTAATTCGCTTTTAACAGGTATTTATGTTTTAAAAACACATTTAAATTAATTAGCAAGTATATTTGAGTATCTCTGAGTTCCTTCAAACTTTATGTGAATTGAACAGACTCCTGATTTCCCTTTGTTTTTTTTTTTAGGATTTTATTTATTTGACAGAGAGAGACACAGTGAGAGAGGGAATATAAGCAGGAGGGGTGGGAGAGGGAGAAGCAGGCTTCCCGCTGAGCAGGGAGCCTGATGTGGGACTCGATCCCAGGACTCTGAGATCATGACCTGAGCCAAAGGCAGACACTTAATGACTGAGCCACCCAGGCGCCCTTGATTTCCCTTTGAAATCTGTTCCTTTCCCAGCCGTTCCAGCTAGGTAAATGGCACTGCCCTCCACTTAACTGCACAAGCCCAAGACTTGAGCGACACCCTTATGTTCTCTCTTGCCATCGCCCCGACCTGCAAGTCCTGTTAATTCTTTTTTTTTTTAAAGGATTTTATTTATTTATTTTTGTTAGAGAGAGAGCCAGCAAGTACACGAGTTGGGGGGAGGGGCAGAGGGAGAAGCAGACCCCACGCTGAACAGAGAGCTTGATGCGGGACTAGAACCCAGGACCCCGGGATCATGACCTGAGCCGAAGGCAGATGCTTAACCAACTGAGCCACCCGGGCACCCAAGTCCTGTTAATTCTGTCTTGAGAACACATCTCCAGGTGGTCTGCTCCTTGCCACCTTCAAGCCTCCCCTCTAGTTCAAGTCACAGCCTCTCACCCCTGGGCTTCTCCAGTGCCCCCCCACCCGGATTCACAGCCAGCTCTCTTGCTTGGTTACAATCTGGTCTCTACCCAACAGCCAGAGCCGCCCTTCCAAATATAAATCTGATCTCGGCAATCCTGTTTGAAATCCTTCAGTTGCTTTTCATTGCATTTAGAAACAATCCAAACCCATTAGTATGGTTCTCCCAAGCCAAGGTGGGTCTAGCCCCTTCCTACCTTCTCATTCTCATTTGGTCCCAGTCTTGCCTATGACCACCGTACCACAGCCTCACCTGTCATCCTTCTGCTTTTCCAACAGTCTAATCTCATTCCTGCCTCAGGGCATTTGCATTTGCTGTATCCACTGTCGGGAATGCTTTTTTATGATTTCCATACGGGTGGCTTCTTCTCATTTTCCCATGCCAGGCTTCTCAGAGAGGACTTCCATTACCACCCTCTGTACAAAGTAAAATGTAGCCCCCTTCCCCAACTGTCCCATGATACCCTTATAATTTTCCTTGTAGGCAATTACAAGCTAGATGAAGGTATTAGTTAGGTAGGGCCGCCGTAACAAAGCACCACAAACTGGGTGGTGGCAGGTGATTCCTTCTGAGGTTTTGAGGGAGAATCTGCTCCAGGCCCCACCCCAGCTTCTGGTGGGTTCCTTGGCTTCTGCTGCATCACCCAGATATCTCCCTTCACAGGGCATTCTCTCTGTGTATGGATCTATTTCCAAATTTCCCCTTTTCATGAAGGGGATATGGGGCCACCCTTCTCTAGAACAACCTCATCTTAATTAATTATATCTGCAATGACTCTAATTCCAAATAAGGTCACATTCTGAAGTCCTGTGGGTCAGGACTTCAACCTATGAATTTTCACGGGGGACACAAGTCAACCAAGAGCAGGGTTGTTCCCTTGTTTGATTACTTATTTCTTGTCTGCTCCAGTGGAAGCTACGTTTCTGGAGGGCAGAGATGTAATCTATCTGCTCTATCCACTGCACTAAGAACAGTAGCTGGCCCCAAGGCTCTCCATAAATAATCCTTACTAGAGAGCTGTGATGGTTGCACAACTTCCAATAGACTAAAAACCACCAACTTGGACACTTTAAAGGGGTGAATCTATGGTATGTGAAATATATCTCAGAAATGAATGTTTCTTTCATGAGTGTATGGATGCCATGATTATTTACTGTATAAATAGCTCTTCTTTCTGAGACTCAGTTCCTTTCTCGGTAATATCCAAATTCCCCAGAAGTTTAGTGACAGTGACATCTTTGAGAAACCGATGAAGATTTCCCCCGTGTAAAACGCCAACAGGCTCATACATGCCTATGTATCCACACACAGCTGCACAGAGTCCTTTCTATCTCACTGCAGGGAGCTCACGGATACCTTGAGGAGGACAGTTTCCATGGACCAAAGTAACAATGCCTAGGTGAGAGGATCTCACCAAAGGCCCTTCTGGCTCTGATCATTATGGGATTCCACACCCCTGTGCTCTGCAGAACACAGGGACCCGAGCAGAATGTGAAATGGCCTCTGCTTACAGGGAGCTTCTAGTTCACTTGGAGTGGAAAACACCCATCTACTACGAAACCAAATGGAGAAGTCTGAGCAGTTCAGAGAAAGGTGTCATGCGGGCTCTTGGGTTGAAAGTACCCGTGCCTAGGCTTCCCGCTGGAAGACTGATGAAAGAGCCAGACGTAGCAGAAAGGAGAGAAAGAGCATGCGAGCTTGCGGAAGTGTTTGAGAACCAAGTCATCAAGAAAAAGTGGGTTTTGTCGCAACAAATTTAATAGAAAGTCTCACTGATATTTTAGACAAAACAGATCTTTATTACTTTCCTTTAAAAACCTGTTAATGTCATATAGCTTCTTTTTTAAAAAAATAGTAATGATGGTTTTGATGCAATGGGAATGATTTTGAAGCAATGTAATTGCTTTCTGCTGCTCTCCTACACCCAGGCAGCCCCATCAGCCAAGTCGTGAAGCAGCCAGTTTCCACATATGGATAGGTCTTAACCTCCCTCCTTCCCTCCCTCAACTCACACAGCAAGTAGAATTTCTCATAACCAGAGGTTTAATAAAGAGGAGGGGGGGTTGTCCAGGAGGGCAGAGGAGGAAACCAGCAGTTAGAATCTTTATAAATTCAGAGAAGACAACATTCTCAGAACCCTATGAAACTCTCCAAACTGGGTAGAGAATTATCTCTTCCCCTCTAAAATGACTATGCCCAGGACACAGCCCATTAAGGACATTTTAGGAACCCTAAGTAAAAAGCTGAATTAGGAGAAGGACTTTCTGGAAAACTGGCTAGAAAGGAAACCGATCCAACAGTCGTTTTAAGTTCTACAGTGGGTTTTCACATGGGTTTAGGATGGCAAGATCATTGGCTCCCCAAGTGTTTTCTCGTCCCACCGACGTCACTGTAAGTTAAGAGCAAAGCTTACCACTCAAGATGAAAAAGACATGGGCAGTAAAGAAGGTGAAGTGAGGGGGGAAGGAAGGAACAGAGGGAGGGAAGAAGGAAGGGGGCAGAAGGCAGGGGATAGAATGTAGGTTGGTTGTTGGGTTAACTTAAGAGAGTAGACTTTAATTCTTTAGGTTCATCAATTTAAATATAAAGCCTTTCGTACAACCTGACTCTGGAAGGACGAAGTGAGCAATTCTACACAGCTAAAGTGTGTATTTCAAACTACCATACATACAAACCAAAGGTCCTGTATTTCAGGCAAACCTGAATACAATCCCTCACTAAGAAAGCCTTTGTTGAGATAGAAAACCACATCACCATATCCAGCAAAGATCATATTTTAGGGGGAGAAATTATCGTGTTTTGGAACGACATTCACGGCTTACTAGAACCAATTGTTAAAATTCAGGAGTTTTGTAAGCCAGTTGACGTCATGCTGGTAGCTTGAAATAGGCCACGGTCAGAGGATGGGAAATGCTATATAGATCAAGGCCTTGTTTTCTTTTTTTCCTGGAGAGCTTGCTGCTAAACATTTACCAGCACACCGTCTTTGTATATGAATATTTATAGTTCTAACTGCAACAGAGCAAAACAAAGAAAAAATGAATACCTCTAGCCAACCAATATGGAACAAGCACAAATACTTCTGGAAAACCACTGAAAACTTACCTAAGAGATGATCACTGAAGCAGTCAACAAACAGTGATCAAGTACCTTGGTTAGTGCTGAAGGGCCAATGAAGGCATCCAATATAGATCTAATCATTGAGTATCTTACCGTTTGTTTGGGGAGACAGGATAGGCATACGTAGAACAGTTATGTCAGAGTGCAAAGCAAAGTGTAATTACGCGTAATATTGTCTTGTCAAGCCTGGGTACAGCAGGAGTTCAGAGAAGGGCGAAATCACCGAGTGGTTAACATCAAGCAAGAAAACTGCAAATCACGGTCCTCTGTTAATTTCAAAGGAGTAAGAGATAAACCAGCTTCATCCTTTTTTTTTTTTTTTTTTGAAGATTTTATTTATTTATTTGACAGAGAGAGATAGAGAGCACAAGTAGGCAGAGCGGCAGGCAGAGGGAGAGGGAGAAGCAGGCTCTCCCCTGAGCAGGGAGCCCGATGCAGGGCTCCATCCCAGGACCGTGGGATCATGACCTGAGCCGAAGGCAGCCGCTTAACTGACTGAGCCTCCCAGGTGCCCCAAACCAGCTTCATCCTAATGGGATGTCTGGCTTGCAGCAAAGGGATCCTCAGACAATTAAAAAAATCCTTTGAGTTTCTCTCCCTCTTATTTAATATCACTATCACTCATGAAATATATTATTAGCACAGAGAGATGGTTGTTCGCTGTAAGAGATGGTAACTCCTCTGGCATGTGGCTATTGATTCATGCCTGGCCAGTTGATGAACCAATCAACCTTCTTTTCTGCACTTGAGAGACTGCACTGCTTTTGGACCCAGAGCTGCAGCTACCATTTGAGGAAGCTGCTTATGTTTGAAAGACCTGACTTCGAATCCAAACTCTCTGCCACTCGTTAGCGGTGTAACCTTACACAAGCGATTCATCCTCTCCGTGCCTCAATGCTCTCAACTAGAAGACGAGGAAAACAGTCCTATCCATCTCATTGGGATGTTTGGAGGATTAAACTGAGCTAATTCTTATGCAGCACTTAGAACAGGGGTGAGCACGTGGCAAGCGCCCTATTTATTATTGTTATTATTATCGCCATCATTCTGCTCAGCTTGAAGCCCAGTCTTGCCGTGTGGGTTTTGCGACCTTGATCTTGAAACTTCGGATTGCTCGTCTATAGGCCTGAAAGATTGTCCTTGCCCACTCTGCAGGGGCTCTAGTGAAGACTGTAGGAAACAGAGTCTGTGAAAGCTCTTGACAGGCTGGAAAGTTCTGCGTGGATGTGAGCTGTCAGTGCTCAGAATTAGCCCCCCACCCCCACCCCCAGCTCTTGGCCTCATGATGGCTCGATGCATTCGGGGTGTTGCCACGGTTCCTATTGCTGATGCACAGAGTCCCGGGGTTGTTGTGTCTTTTACTTGTTTCCCCTGCTTGTGTTTTGGAAGAGAACATCCTATCAATGCGCTCAAAGTGTCTCCTCTAAGAGATTAGTTCAGTGTTTATAATCTGCCCACTCCCCTCCCGTTACAGCACAATCTCCCCAAGGGCAGGGACTGCTTGTCGGTTTTATTCATGGCTGGACCCAAGTGTCTAGACAAGCCTGGTGTGTGATAGGCACGCAGGACCCATTTGTGGCAGGAGTGGATGCTTACCATCCTCAGCTCACATTTCCTCCCAACTAGAGAAGTGAACTGAGAGACATGGCCATAGGAATGAATCCGTACACTGTTGGCATCCCCAAATGAACCAATCAAACCATCATTCAGCTAACACTCAGCACCACATGTAGACAAGCCACTCCGCCAGGTCCTGGGGGGCGGGAGCAGGTATGCAGAAGAAGGTGAGGCCCCTGTTAACTATAACTTTTTTTTTTTTTTCTTAAAGAATAAGCTGCCCAACTGGAAATCTCATAAATTTCATTATTATCCCACCCTAGTTCCACATCCTAAACCTGCCCTGCTCGTCACCGATGCCCGCTCCCAGGAGGCGAGACTCATCTGGATCTAGAAGGCCCACAAGGAACTGGTTTCCAAAGCACCATCTGGTCACCATTTATCTGCTAAGGCTTTTCATTTCAAAATCAGACCTTTTGCCTTGCTCCAAGGGGCTTAGAAAAGACTGTCATTTCCACATTAGAGAAGAGGGGTGGGAAGTGGGGGCGCTGCTAGAATCTAAACCTGGAAAAACCTGAATTGATTTATGGGATTCTGCAGGTGGGTGAGGCCCGAAGCAGAAAAGTAAACGCTAGTCATCTGTGCAAGTGATGGGTCATGATTTTCAGGAGAGGGACAAAGATTTAAGGCGCTTTTATGGAGTATAATCTTCCTTTAAAAAAGGAACTATCAGAGTTCAGAGGAAAAAAAAGACCCCAAAGATGGTTTTTTGGCTACATTTCTTATAGTGACTTTGAAAAGCCATGGAAGAGGAAAGCTGGCCAGGAATTTTTTTTTTTTTTTTTGAGGGTATGAAAGCCTCTCATTTTTATAGTTTTGAAAATCCTTGGAGTTTAACTCTGAACTTTAACCAAGAAAAATCATATCTTATAAACAATGGCATTTGTTGATTGGATGAAGGACTAGATCAATATTGGTCTTGGCAACCTGTTTTCACTGCAGTTGCCTGCAGAAATATGCTCATTGTGGTGTAAAAAATTATGTCAGTTCCTCACCATGGGCCTCTTTTTCTTGGAGTTTTGCCTGAGAATGAGTTTCCAAAGATACTTCCAGAAGTTAACCTAGAGCCTGGCCTCCGCAGCCAAGGAAGTTACACATAAACTCTAGGAAAACAGCCCGCCATGGTGAGCTTCTGGGAGGGACGGGGGAAGAAATCTCCACCTTTGGAGAAAGGGGATAACACAGAGCAACTCCGAATTCCACAATGATGGTCAGATTCCCTCTCGCTGCCAAGTTTTTCACTTAGACTCATCACATTGAGGGGGAAAGACACCAAACCAAACAAAAACAAATCAGTGAAAAACCATTGCTTTGAAAGACAATAATCATACTGCAGCCGCGATGGGGCTGTGTACATTAGAATGTCTTAAATCTTTCCATTTTGCTCGGGCGGTTGGGGTGTTTCCGGAGGGAGCAGTAAAGCTTTCGGTGTTTTATTTTAGACTATCATATTATCAATTTATTTGGGGTATAAGGCTCTAGGCCACATGTTTACTTATGCATATCTTTATCAAGAAAATATGCCTATGATTGACTTTCCTCAATTCAGCGGATTGGGTTGGGTTATTTCGCCTTACTCTTTGCATCTTTGGTCTGGATTTGCATTTGTGAGTATAGTAACTAGAGCAGTGCCCAACTGTGAAAAGGGGGCAATAAGAAAAGCTGAAAACGAATCCCCCCTCATCACTTCTGAGCCTGACTCTGGGATGGCAAGCGCTAATGCAGCCCTGTTTGCCCCGTGTGGTTGGCACTGGGCTCTCCTGCGTGGTGAAGACTGTGGGGCCATGTCCTACATACTAAGTTGTCAGTGAAAGATAGCCCAGGGCTGGAACTGCCACCACGTTGCTTCTCCTTGTGGAAGATGAGTACACACCGGCCACTGCCTGAGAAAGACTGAGTCACGAGGGACGCCAGGGTGGCTCAGATGGTTAAGCATCTGCCTTCAGCTCAGGTCATGATCCCAGGGTCCTGGGATCGAGCCCCACACCGGGCTCTGTGCTCAGCAGGGAGCCTGCTTCTCCCTCTCCCTCTGCCTGCCTGTCTGCCAACCTGTGATCTCTCTCTCTGTCAAAATAAATAAATAAAATCTTAAAAAAAAAAAAAAAGCCTGAGTCACAAGCCCTCACTGCGTGCCCCCTCAGAGGACCTGCTGGCTGACCCCCTCCTTGGGCTCCTGGTGGCTGGTGGGCATCCCTGGTCCTCTGAGGCCCCTCCCCCATGCAACTCTGCCACCAGAGACGTCTCCTTTCAGCCATGTGGCCCTGGCACTAAGGCTGGGACCTTGGTACGGACTTTGGAAAGGGGCCCAACTCTGCGCTTGCCAGATTCTCACAGTTTTCTGACCCACATCTTGGGTGAAATGAGTGCAGGGGGTGGGACTGTTCTCAGGCCAACTCAGGGAGGATGCACCAGGGCACATACTAACTGTAAGAAAACAGGGCTCCCGCTAATGTTTATTGAGCACTCACTGCCTATCGTACATTATGCTAAACACTTGGCATACTTTATCTATGGAATCCTAGCAACCATTTTATGAGGGCAGCACTATTTTTGAAGGGACAAGACAGACGGGGCACCTCACAGCAGGCTGGGATTTCCTCCTGGCCTGTCTCACTTCAGAGTCTTGTCACTTCTAACTTGGACTCACACCCAGGTCATCTCGCCCCACTGGGCCACCTTCTTGCAAAGCCACACCTATTGGGGTCCCCACTAGCTGCCCACACCCATCAACACATTGGATGACATCACAGATGGTGGGAGTGCACCTACCTGCCCCCAAGGGCCAGGCCCACTGCCTTCCTCTGTGAGTCATTTCCAGAACTCTTACAGAGCACGGGGAGACCCTTCCTTATGTCCTGCCTTCAAAGGCTATCACCTTTTTCCTGGGCATCAGGTCAATTTCCTTAGCTAGATTCAGCATTCCTCGAATGCAAGAATGATGTCTTTTATTTCTTCCAAAAAAAAATCACTGACTCTTAGGGTTGGAAAGAGTCCTCAGAGATCTGCCCAATGTAGTCATGTTCAGGGAGGGAATGGAGGCTCAGTGAGGTTAAACGGTCCGGTGGAGGTCCGCAGCCAGGCAGCACCATAGTCTCCCGCTCCTGACGGACAGGCACAATAAATCCTGCGCCCCTTGCGCTGAATTGATGTATTCTGATAGAGTGAGGAAGAGGAGAGGCCACCAAGCAATTACTGAAAGGCCAACCTCAGTGGTCCCATCCCTGTTGTATGTCACCCCTCACCACCACCTACTCTTCCGCCTGTGCTGTCAGCCATGCTCAGGATGGGGAGTGCCAGGCACTGCCAGGTGGTGCCTTAGAGGAAAGGAATCAAAGTGTCTGCTCCGGTTGGGGCCAGTCCTGCAGGGCTTCCACGGACACACAGCCTGACCTGGGCACGGGGCTCCCTGCAGACCATCCCGAGCCCCTTGTGTGCCTTGCGCACCTGCCTACAACCCCCACCCCCACCGCAGACCAGGCAGAGGAGGCCCTAGGGTGCATGGCCGGCTTGCTTCCCATGGGGCTCCTGGCCCGGCCTACCATCACCTCGGCTGTCAGGCCTACCACCCAGATGGTGCCTGGGACCTGAGGCCCCACTTGAAGGAGGGGGGAAGCCCACCTCCACTGGCCACATGCAGGGGCAAGTGCTGCTGGCCCTGAATGGCACTTTCTCCAGTGGCCTGAGCCCCTGAGCCCAGCAGACTTGGGGTAGGGCAGTCCGATGGAGGAGGTAGGATTGTATACAGAAAACTTTGCAAGGTAGGGTGGGCACGGATTTAAGAAATGGTTCAATTAATACAGATTTTAGGTCTCCCTCTTCCTCACCTGCTCCCCAAGCTAAAATTACTTTACATCAAGAATAATAGATACATTCATTAAGCATGGCCTTCCAGCTTGAAATTGCGCTCGCCTGTAGTTAACTTGGTGTTTTAGAGTTCACAGTTCTGGCTCATGGTGAGCATCTAGGGAATATTTGATGAAGAAATGAATTTATTCCTCAAAGCAACCGGACAGTCATCCCCAACTGACAGGAGACAGAAGTTGTGGGAGCTACACGTGGGCCCATCTCTCTCCAATCAGGAGTTCCCTTGATGTGAATTTTTACTCTATCCGCACAATAGGGGGGTTTAATGAAAACATACTTAATGTATCTATCTGTTTTTCTCCTTACTATCTTCCTCCCTTCCTCCCTCCCTCCCTCCCTACCCCTTTCCTCCTTCTGCCCCTTCCCTCTTCCCTCTCTTCTGCGGCTGCTGCAGAATCCCTGGGAAAGAAAAAGCCATCTCTTCATCTGTAGCTCACCTCCCTTGTGAAAGACACGGACATTTTACAAAAACCAGAGTGAACACACATTGTGCTAAGCATGATTCTAAGCACTTAACATAAATTAACTAATTTAATCATTACAACAAACCCATGAGGAAGTGACTCATTATCATCTCTATTTTGCAGATAAGGAAAGGAAGACACGGAGAAGTTAAGAAACTTGCCCCAAGTCACACAACTGTTAAGTGACAGGGAACTGGACACAGAGGTTGGTCTCCAAAGTCTATTAAGCTTTATGCTACACCACCTCTCAGGGCTCATCTTCCCTCCAGGGCACGAGGAAGCACTGTGTGTGTGTGTGTGTGTGTGTGTTTGAAAGGTCAAGGTGAAATTACAGTCCTGCAAGTCAGGAAGGAGGTGTGGAGGGGCTGGTTGTGTGAGTGGCAGGGCACCCTAAGGCACAGTGTTCAGTGGGGATGGCTGCGTGGAAAGCTTTGAGGGTTGGGAACGAGGGCAGAGAGTGGGGGACCCCTGGCGAGGAGCAGAGAGGGAGGTTGCTGGCAGTCACCACCTTGGCATGGGCTCCACAGACAGGGGCAGCCCATCATCCAGTCACTCAACAGCCTTTAGTTGGAGGCAGATCCTGTCGGAGTGCAGGATGCAGCAGCGAACAAAGCAGCCCCAAGTCCCTTCTCTCACTGAGTTTACATCTTAGAGGAGGGAGACAGACGATACAGACATAAATGCATTTATGAGAAATCATACTAAGGGCCATGCAGAAGAATAAACTAAAGCTGGTAAGGGGGCCGAGAGACAGAGAGAGAGACAGAGAGGGGTGGGAGACACTATTACATATAGGGTGGTCAGAGAAGGCTCCACTGAGAATGTTGCATTGAATATGGACATATAGGACTTGAGGGAATAAGCCATGTGGATATTTGGAAAGGAGTATTCCAGACACAAAGGACCAGACCATGTAACCACTTGCAGAACATTGCAAAGTCTTTGCATTTTACTCTGTGATGAGAAACTATTGGAAAGTTTCAAGCATAGATATAATCTGACTTTTGTTTTAAAAGAATTACTTTGGCTGCTGTGAGAAGAATAGATTTAGAAGATAAGGATGGAAGTGAAGCAGATAGACCCTTTATGCAATGATCCAAGCAAAAATATATATGCTAGTGACCTGGACTAAGGTGGCAGTAGAAGAAGAGGTGAGGAATTATATTTCTAAGCAGGAGACAATCCTATTTGCAGATGGATTGAATGAGGTTGGAGCTGATTTGGTGGGGAGAGGAATGATCAGGTTTTGGACATATTAAATTGTAGATATCTGTTCAGCATCTGAGTGGAGATGTCAAATAGGCAGTCAGCTATAGGGGTCTGAGTTGAAGGGAGAAGTTAGAACTGGAGATTACTTTGGAAATTATCAATGCGGATTGATGGTCTGTGGAGCTGTGGGGCCTGATGAGCTCATCTAGACAAGGAGTGAAGATAGAGAAGAGGTCCAAAGATGGAGGCCTGGGGTACTCTGATTTTAGAGTTAGAGAAGATGAGGAGGAATTGGCAGAGTCACAGAGAAGGAGAGGCCAGGGAAGGGGAAGAGCAAGCCAGAAAAGTGGAAAGAAAGAAAGTTTTTGGGGAAGAGAGAGAAACTGACTGTTTCAAATGTTGCTGATTGTTTGAGTAAGATGAAAACAGAAAAAATTACCATAGGATTTTGCAACTAGCAGCTCATGGGTATCACTGAAATGATGGGTGAGGGACCTGTGACCTTCCCCCCAATTTCTGATCTCTGTAAGCCCCATGTTTCTTGTGTGATGCAGGGGGCAAGAATAAACCTGGAATATTTCTCTGATTTGGCAACTCTTGATCCTTTTGAGTGCAGGGCCTGTTATAGGTTTAATTTACTTTAGGACGCTAAAGAAATGTGGCATTTTCTGTACTCCAGGGTGTCACAGAACGGCCTACATCAGTTGCAATGAGATTTACTTCAATGCACCTTTTGTTTATGGAGACTGAATTGTGGGTCATGCCTATTGGGGGTGGAAATGGAAGACAGAAGTAAAGGCAAAGGAAGGGTAGAGGTTTTGCAATGAAGTTGTGGGAGTAGTAATGAAAAATGGAAGCAGAGCCCATTTGGTCTTTAGAGTCATACTAATGCCATATTGGGGAGGAGGATGGAGGCACTTGTAAAAGAAAGTCCGTGACATGTACTTGGTACAAAGCTATCATAACAGAGCTAAAAGTCTTTAACTTTGAGTACCAGAGAGAAAATTAAGAAATACCTACTCAGCTATGTCACCCAGTTAGGTAAAAGTTAAACCATCCTTTTTCCATCACCAATATCCCAATTATACCACAAGTTTGGGACCACAATTAAAAGCAGGAGAACAGACCCCAGAGGCAAAAACCAGTCAACAAGTCTGAGTCACAAAATTAGAAAAGCATTGAACATTTGGAAAGAGAATCCATTGGAGGAGGGGAGTTTTATATTATGTGCATTACCTACAACAAAGCAAAATGAATTAAATTACAGAGTAGGGAGGTCCGGAAAAGTCTCTTGAGAGTAAGGGATGGTACATAGAAATTTGTTCATTCATTCAATTTGGTTTTGGAAAACCACCCACATGCCGGGCCCTGGGGATAGATAACAGGACCCGGTGGGTGTGATCCCTGCCCTCACACCATTTACAATCAGTACAGCTGAAGTAATAGGCAATCATGTCCTAGTGTGATAAATAACGTGAGAGGAGAAATACAGGCAACTTGTGTCATAGACAAGGGACATCTCACCAAATGTAGGAGCTTTTGAGGAAGCTTCTGAGATAAAACAATGTCTAAGCTGAGTCCTATAGATGAGCCGAATAAAGTCCTTTCTGGGCACCTATGGTATGGGAGGAGAGATAGTACAGTGGGCACTGGGTTCTGTTGTCTGGTTCAAATCTGGGCTCTGCCACTAGCTGTGGAACTTGGGGTAGCTAGTCATCTTTGCCTCAACTTTCTCATGGTACAATACTGCTATCTATTTCAAGGAATCATTACAGTGATTAAATAAAGCCTGTAAAGCATTAAGTTCGGCACCTAAACATAGCTAAGGAGTTGAATAAAAAGTCAACAGTATCTTCTCAATTTAAAATTTTGTTTCAGGGGTGCCTGGGTGGCTCAGTTGGTTGAGCAACTGCCTTCGGCTCAGGTCATGACCCTGGAGTCCCGGGATTGAGCCCCACATTGGGCTCCCTGCTCAGCAGGGAGTCTGCTTCTCCTTCTGACCCTCCTTCTCATGCTCTCTCTCTCTCATTCTTTCTCTCTCAAATAAATAAATAAAATCTTTAAAAAAATTTTTTTTAAATAAAAAAAATTTTGTTTCATAGCTTTGGATGTAAAAATATATCTCTACGGGCTTTACTAACTTCATTCAAAACTCTATCTTCCTCACAACGTTTTACATTCCTCAATAGCAAATGCACCTGCTGCCGGGTCTGCAGCTCTGCTCTTGAGGTGCAACAATGACAAGGAGAAGCATCAGGATTGGATGTGGAAAGGTTACTCGAGGGTGGAGGGCACCATCTTCAGTCCCTGAAGGCGGAATACATCACAGGACCCTGGGCCAACCAGAAACACTTACAAAAGGGAAGAGCTCGCAGGGTCACTGTGACTGAAGAGTACTGGCCAGGATTCTTTTTATTAAGAATTCTTTTTTATTGAGATATAATTCAGATACCATAAAATTTGTCCTTTAAAAGTCTACAATTCAGTGGTTTTTAGTATTTTACAAGGTTGTGCAATCATCACCACTCTCTGACTCCAGAGCATCTTTTATCTTCTATCACCTCTAACAATAAACCACTTGCCAGGTTTTTGACTGGTGCACGTCTGTGCCAGTGTTGTTAATGTAGAAATCGAGTATACTGTGATCAAGAAATTCATAAACAGCACCGGACTGAAATTGTCAAGCTCATTTCCAGGGATTTCCTGCCCCTTGTCCCCCAGCCCCTGCATGCTCGCTCTAGATCTTCAAACTCTACTGACCCAGAAGAACTGTCTCACAGCAACACTGTGTTCCATTCTAACGTGTATGTTATTTTATATATATAAAAATAAATAAATATATATATATATATAAGTGGATTAGTGGGTAGCTGTTATCTAGAATTAACTAGATTCTAGTTCCTCTTGTCAACTTTTCCTCCACCCTATCTAACCCCCATGTATAGAAAAGGGAGAATCGTACCAGCAGCACCTGTCGGGCCCTTTTTGCTGTCCTCCTGAACATCTTTCCTGGGGTGTTTCACAGGACCCTGGGTTGAACTTGTCCAGAATGGAACTGATTAACTTCTCCCCAAACCAGCCACTCTCCCAGGGTCCTTTATCTCAGTGAATAGGTGAATATAACCACCAGCCATTTGGTTATTCAAACCAGAAACCCAGGCATCATTTGTGACTCCTGTCTCTCCCCATCTCTCCAAAATCACCGAGTCCTCTTAATTCTGCTCCCACGGTCACTCTTGAACCTGTCCACCAACTTCATCTCCGCGGTGGCCAACTACCCCGGTTCAGAGAACCCTCATCTCTGGCCTGATTTACATAATCAACTCCTACCCGGTCGCCCTATTCCCAGTTCTGTCCCTCCTTCCTTTCTGTCTTCCACATTTTGTGAGATGCAAATCTGAGTGTGCCGCCTTCCTGCTTTAAATCCACTGTAGCTCCAAGTTGCTGTCAGGATAAAGTCCATATTCCTTCATTTGGTTTAGAAGGCCTGACCTGATCAGGTCCCCACACCCACTCCAGCCTTCTCTCTCTCTCTCTCTGTTCTCCCCACACCATGCCTCATCCCCTCTGCTGACAATTGTGCTATTCCTCACACTGATATCTCGCTTTCCAGTCTTTCACGTACTGTGCCCTTTGCCCTGGAACATTCTTCCTGCCCTCCCTCCACTTCTCTCCAGCCACCTTCATCAAGATGACCCCTATGCAAACTTTAGTTCTGGGCTTAGTTGTTGCTTTTCCTGGGAAGCCTTCCTTGAACTCCTTCTATGTGTTCCCAGAGTTCGAGCCCTTCTTCCATAGCATGGAGGGTCATACTGTTTACTCTTCCGTGGAGCCCCATGATAATGCTCATCAGCATATCCCCAGCGCTTCAGCAGTGCCTGGAACACGATGGACACTCCCCAGTATTTGATGAGTGAACAAAAGAAGGCAGCCCCCCGTCTCGAACAAGCTAGGAGAGAAGGGAGTTTCTCGGTGCCAACCTTCCTAATCTTCCCTTTAAGACATCCCTGCATTGTGGCTGCCTGATATCCCAACCTTCTCTTTGGGCTCTTGAAGATCTCAAGATCTCTAAAAAATCAAAAGAATGACTGTCTAATGGTATAATGTCCGAATTTATGACCGCTAACAGAGGAGCAAATTTCAAGGGCGGGAATTCTTTATCGCTCCTCTCAAATCATCCCGCATAGTTGAATTCTCACTCCAGGGTTGAACTCTGGCCACATTTCTCCCTGTTAAGAATTTTATAGGAATGGGAAGTTAGTGTTTAATGGGTGCAGAGTTTCAGCTGGGGAAGATGAAACAGTTCTGGAGATGGATGGTGATGATGGTTGCACAACAGCGTGAATGTACTGAATGCCTCAGAACTGTACACTTAAAAGTGGTTACTACAGCAAACTTTATGCTTTGTATATCTTGTTATAATTAAAAATAATTCATAGGCTGTGGTTATGGTAGTTTATGATCACACAAGTCTCAGTTTGAATCCTAGTTTGGTCCTACAAGCTGTGGGATCTTAGCAAGTAGCTGAATTTCTGCATCTGTAAAATGGGTATGATTATTCATTTAACAAATATTTATTAAGCCTCTATCTTGAGAGAGGCAGACTAGTATCATGGTTGAAACTAGAGCCTGGAATTGAATCTAGCTATAGGAGAATGGGCAAGCCAGTTTTTTTTTTTTTTTTCCATGCCTCAGCTGTATCATCTGGAAAGTGGAGATAGTAATTTGTTTGGTTTTGTTTTATTTTGAAGTCATAGGGTTGTTGTGAGAAATAATTGAGTTAATGTATGAAAATTGAACAGGGTCTGGCAAAAGCTAAGTGCTGATTATTACTATTACTATTTGCTTGAGCTAGTGTGTTAAAGTACTTAGAACAGTAGCTGGTATGAGCATTATTTATATTCACTATATGTTATTATATCCCAGTTCTAGAAACTGGAGATAGAGCAGTGAACCATTTAGTGAGGGAAATGGACAATAAAAAGAGAATGTAAAGTATGGCAGATAGCATCGAATACCTGTCTCACTTTATTGTAGTGAAATTGCATGACATAATAGATGTAAAGTGGCTCATGGAGTCAGAACCCAGCTCACACTGGCACTTAATAAATGTTAACTCTCCTCTCCTCCTCCAGCTCTTTCTGTCTTTCCCCTCTCATTTTTGGAGAGAACCCAGTGGGAGGACAGACAGTCTCTGGACCCAGGCGAGCCCAAGCCCATCAGCTGAGCACATGGAAGGAGAACCTCAGGCCAGGGCCTTGCAAGGTTGGTGGCGATTTCCGTGGCAGATAGTTTTTCTTGCCACTTGAGAGGAAATATGAATCATCTGTTGTTTGGCTTCCATTTCCTGGGAGGCTGCAGACCCAGGAAATCTGTGGTTTGAACATCTGTGCAGAGATAAAATGAAATGGCTATTGGTGGTGAAGTGTGTGGCTAGGACCACTGACAATCAACTCTTGAGCCAGATGACTCATCTTGAGATGGCTCCTCAGTCCTCAAGGGCGCCTGGGTGGCTCAGTTGGTTAAGCCCTCTGATTGCATTCAGCTCATGAAATGAGTTGCATTTCCAGGCATAGGGTGATTCTTCCTTAGCTGTGCTGGGTGAAAGAGCACATCTGGACCAGGCTGGGGCAGGGATAACAGGGGTCCAGCCTGTGTTCTTAGCTCCATTTTACATAGGATGGAAAGGAGGCCCGGGGACACCAACCACTGTGTGGATGGGACAGTCAACGAGTGGTAGAGTTGGAAAAGCCTCTCCAAATTGCTCCACCCCACATCAGGTTATTTCCCCAACCACTGAGTAGATTCCAGCACAACAGCACCATTGGTTTTACTACAACCTGGCCCGTACCCACCTAGTTAAAGCCCACTTATTTGACACAGTTGTACTCTAGTGTAACAAAACAGTTGGGTCCGTCTCATGGAGTTTTTGAAAGTAGAGTTAACCAATTGTTAGAAAATGAGAGGGAGAGATTGTCACGAACGATATATGCTAAAATAAGAACATTCACCAAGGGTTTCTGTATCATTCTTCCCTCTGTGTCCTCCTTTTCCTTTAGACATTTCCTTTGAACCAAGGAAATCCTCAAGAACATCTGTTTAAAATGAAGACAGAATGGCCCTCCATGATGGAGGGATTGGACTTAATTATACACACCACATTGGGATGATCGGGTCCTCTCAAGGATGGTAAACCCCAGCACAGGAGAAAGAGCATGGGGGAGTTCTGACACAAATACCGCAAAAGTTGACATCTCTTTAATCTCAATGGTGGGTACCTGGATGTCTCTTACTTGATTTTGCACTTTTATGTATGTTGGCAATGTTTCATACTATAACAGCATGGAATTTGAAGTCAGGAAATCTGAGCTCAAATTCCACCTCCTTGGATAAGTCATCCAATTTCTCAGTGTGTTTATCTGTAAACTGTGGATAACAATAAGTAATTAACAGGTTAGTTACGACGATCAAGCAAGATAAAGCAGTTAAAGCATTCTGTAAATTTCAAGTCCTTACATAAATGTTATTAACAGTAATGACAGTAGCAACAATAGTAATGGGATGACTTACTACGGAGTGAATGACCCTCACTGAAAGAATTTAAGCAGAGGATGGTGTTCATGACCATGAATGAGGTGACCATGAATGATGGTGACCATGACAAGAATGGGGACTCCTGTTGTCCTATTGGTAAAGAGATTAGACTGGTGACATCTTTTATATCTTTGAAATTCCATGATAGTCTTGATCCAAAGCTGAAAACTCAAAGACCCAGGCCAGGCAGGAAACAGTTGAGTGAAGTGGGTGAAGCTTGTAGTTGGGGATAGCTGAGTGGTGGAGACTTTGGAAGAAGTTTCATTCAAAGGCGGTAGCCATGACTTAGATCCAGCCAATAATTACTAGAATTCCACAGTTATGTGGGCCCCCTGTTGCTACATATTCATGTCTATATCTATCCACACACCCATGTATATGCAGGTATATGTCTATATGTGCGTATTTTTTTAAACAATTTAATGTTTTTTTGTATATTCACAGAGTGGTGCAGCCATTGCCACAATCAGTTCTAGAACATTTTCGTCACTCCAAAAAGAGACCCATTACCCATTAGCAGCCACTCCTATTCCTGCTCTCTCCTAGCCCCATGCAACCACTAATCTTCTTTCCCTGGCTACAGGTTGGCCTATCCTGGACATTTCATATGAATGGAATCATTTAATATTGGGCCTTTTGTGACTTGTTCTTTCACTTATTTTTCAAGGTTCATCCATGTTACAGCATGTATCAGCACTTCATTCCTTTTTATGGCTGAATAATATTCCATTCTAGGGATTGTATGGATTATATGGATCTACCACATTTCACTTACCATTCATCAGTTGATGGATATTTGGACTGTCTCTGCCTTTGGGGTATTATGAATAATGCCACTATGATCATTCATGTACAAATTTTCACATAGACAGATGTTTTCATTTCTCTTGGGTATATACCTAGAGGCTACCAGATATTTCAATTTTTCAACAGAAGCAGAACCAACACAACCCTTTTTCTCCCTCCCTCCCACTTTCTCTTTCTGTATGTGTGTGTGTATGAGCACACAATTTAAAAATATTGACTCAACTTAAAAAAAGAATCAGGTGGGCCAAACACAAAATGTATTCAGGGACTAGTTTTTAAGTTTGGCATTGACCTTGCTTGTTTTGTCTGCAAAAAGGAAGATGTGAACCAGCTGACCCTGCCCCCCCATAGATCCTTTCAGCTTTTAAACTTCACTTTCCTAGGATTTTATTAAACTCTCACATACATATGCATTCTTTTATAAATAAAAAACACTTTTGATTTCTTGAGGGATTTGGAAGTGACTTACAATACCAACCTAATATGCCAGTTAAAAATCAGTTCAGAAGGAGAACTCATAATTGCCCTGGGAACCTGAACTGAGAGGGTTGATAGGAGACCAAAATTTTGTTCCTAGCTTCCTGGTAGGTGTATGCATAAATGCAGTTAAGGAGGGTGTGCAAAGCTAGGGCAATGGATATGTTTTGGGACCACTGGTAATAGTTTAGAAAGACGTTTTTTGTGCTTTTTTTGTGTGCTCAGTTTTGAAAGACACAATCCCTACTCTGAGGAGCTCATGTCTCTAGGGAGACACACAGGTCCACACAATTAGACTCCAGTGAACTAAATGAAAAGTAACTTTGGTAGTTCAGAGAAGTACTTTCAAGTGTGGTGGGGGTGGCTGGGGGTCCACAGGATCAGAAAACAATGGACTGGGGCTGGTTAACTGATGAACTCCCAAAAGTCATGTGATCCAGCTGCTCGATCACTAAAAGCTCTATGGCATTAGACAAGGTATTTCATCTTAGTGAAATTAGTTTCCTCATCTGTCAGTGGAGAAAAGATAATACCTGCAGGTGATTTTTCTTTTCCTTTTTCATTTTTTTAAAAAGGTTTATTTATTTTATAGAGAGAGAGAGTGTGAGCATGGGGAAGAAGGAGTGGGGAGGGGCAGAGGGAGAGGGAGAGAGAGAATCTCAAGCAGTCTCCATGCTGAGCATGGAGCTGGCCACGGGGCTTGACCTCATGACCCTGATCACCACCTGAGCTGAAACCAAGAATGGTACGCTCAACCAAGTGCACCACACAGGAACCCTGATTTTTCTTTTTTATGAAAGAAACAAAGTGCTTAACATAATGCCTGGCATGCTGTGGTACCCAATAGGTATAGATTATTGTTATTATATCAGTGTCCCTTAGTGTTTTCTCATCTGGGCTGTGTGTGTGTGTGTGTGTGTGTGTAGGGGGATGGGTGGCTATGACCTGAGGCTGAATCCTCTGGGAATGTCTCTTACCTGGGGCTACAGATGGTACTAGGTTCAAGGGACTGAGCATTACAGTGTCGGTGGTCCAGTGGAAAAGACCAAAGCCAAAAAGCCAGAAAACAGAGGTTGGTAGTTCAGTATCCAGCCAGGAAATCAGAGAAATCAGAGATAGATGACATAGGAAACCACAGCTCAAAGGTAAATGGGTGGATGTTCTGGACTCACACCTGTATGTCTATTACTATGTCTTTGCCGGTGATGCTGGGAAACAATCAGATCTCTCCTTGAGTCAGGGAAGGAGGGGACAGCATTAGCCTGATGGAAAAGGGAGCAGATGTTGCTCTAGGTAAAGAAAGCAGGATGTGCAGGTACAGAGGCTTGAAAGAACCTGCCACGTTTCAGAGCGATGAGCAGCGTGGTAGGGCTGGAGTCTGGCAGAGCTTGGGAAAGAGACGCCAGGTGAGTTTGGGAGACCATGAGGGGAGGCCGATCACGAGGGGCGCTTGGCTCTCACGCTTAGCAATCTGTTCTTCATTCTCAGTGTAGTGGGAGTCAGGGAAGGAGTTGGAGGAGAGGAATGACACTGTCAGATTTCTGGAGTGAAAACTCCCTCTGGCTGCTGTGTGGAGCTTGAGATGCAGGAAGACCGTCTGACAGCGGAATTAGCAATTATGTAAGAGCAGAGAAGGTGCTTCCTTTGAGCACGGGGTAGTAGTTACATGAATTATTACTGCAGCAATTATAATAATGCCAATGGTCTGGGAGCAAGTTCACTGGTAGAGTCAGGGCTCAAACCCAGCAGGAAATGTTCGGAAAGGGAAAGTTTTGAAAAGCAAGCAAAAATTTCTTCAAGCAAAAATTGATACTGAAGCAAAGAAGGGGAAAGTTTCATAAAAAGAACCACCAAAGTCAATTTTGTAAAAGTAAAAATGAGAATCTCCATGGATAATCTTCACTTATTCCAAAACGGAGACAAGAGGCAAGAACCGAAACAAGAACCTATTTGTTGTTTCTTAGCTGCTCAAACGTATTTCCCGGCTTTATTTGGCAGCAAGCATGGTGCTGCCATCAGCTTGTATACGATGGTTGGTCGATGCTCATGCCCTCCTCTGATTGATGCCCTTGCTTTGTGCTTTGGCGGTTGAATTAGTTTCCTATTGCTTCTGTAATAATACCACAAACATAGCGGCTTAGAACAACACAGATTTATTATGTTATGGTTGGAGAGGTCAGAAGTCTGCCCTGGTCCTTATGTGGCTAAAATCAACAGGTTGGGAGGGTTGTGCTCTTTTCGGCATGCTCTAGGGGAGAGCCTGTTTTCTTGCCTTTTCCCGCTTCTCGGGGCGGCTGCTGTTCTCTGCCTCATGCCCCTTCCTTCATCTTCACAATCAGCAGTCACTCACTCTGACCTCTGATTCCACGGTCAGGTCTCCCCTGACTCTCACTCTCCGGCCTCCCGTTCCCTGATACACCTTTTGAGGACACTGGGGTAATCCAGGACATTTTCTCCATCTCAAGATCCCTAACTCAATCACATCGGCAAAGGCCCTCCTGCCACGCACTCACAGGTCCCAGAGATTAGAATATGGATGTCCTTTGGGGAGGGCATTATTCTGCCTACCACCGGGGTTGCTATTACGGACCAGTAGTGGTTAATTATGGAATGGAAGTAATAATAAATGAACTCATGTGCCAGGAAGGCCAAGTGTGTGATGATTAAACTGAGCTAAGGCGCCCTTGGATGACATATTGCCTTCCCCAGCTGCCAGTCCTGTGGCCTCTGAGTATCCATTTCCTCCTCTGGTAATGGGGACGCTTATCAGACCAACCTCACAAAGTTGCTGTATAAGGACCAGTTAAGTGCTAGTATATGTCAATAACTTTGAACGGTGACTGGCACCTAGTAAGTGCCCATTAAATATTGGCCATTATTATCTGATGGGTGGGTATCCTATAATCTTTTTGTTCTTGTGGTTGAATCTGACTACTAACGGCAACATCTGTGCATATGTGTGTGCATGTGTGTGTTGGGAGAATTTGTGTATTTAAGAAAAGTCTGATTCCTCCTCCCTAGGACTTATCATTAACTGGAAAGGAAAGTGCCTGACACCAATTGAGCTGTCCAGGCTAATTAATGATGCTAACTCTTAAAAGATATAACTGGAATATTTTCTCGGACCACCAAGATTTCCATGATACATTGCATAAAACCTGAAGATAGAAATTTTAGGTTACATTTTTCAGATATTGTATATGCTATTCCATGAGGTTGTTAGAGCTGATTTTGATAAAAATCGTATCTTACCTACTTCTTATGAATAAATACTTAGGTATTTGATACATGTTGGTTCGGTTAGTTTTAGTAGTATATGGATACATATTACTTTCTTATTAAATAACTTCATTAAACAAAAGTTTAGGCATGAGAACTAAGGAAATTAACAAAATTACTTCTGATTTTTGGACATAATTCTTATTTAATTATTCCCAAAGCCACATATCAGAGTTAGAAGCACAGATTCACACAACTTACAGAAAGAGTATCATGCTTTCTATCACATTTCTGGCTCCACAAATAACATAATTTGGTGAAAATAGTGTGCTATTTTATCGCAAATCAAGTAATGAGAAACAGCATTGTTATCCTGTTTTACACTCATTATAAAATTAATTATGTCTGATCTATATCAATGTAAACGTGGCTGCTTTTTAGTAATCTATTTTCTATGATGCATTCCATAATTTATTTCTCAGTGGTTTTTTAAATAATACTCTCCAAAATGATTATTAAGACACTCATTTAAGAAATAAAGTCACACTTTTAATGACAAGAAATGTACCTAACTTGGCTGATTTGTCTGATAATTGGGTTATATGATAGAATATTTTTCATCAGTTGAATGAGCCAAATCTGAATAAGATTTTGACAAAATTTTATTTAAAGCACCCCACAAGATAAAAACATTAACGTAGTTCTACTCCAAAAGATGTAAATAAGTATTTTGATTTTCTCAACTCTTACTGAAACTAATTTAACAAAGTGCCTCTAAATGAAAAGATAGCAAGTAAAATAATAGTAATTTACAAGTCTTGGCCTTTTTGGTTATACTTCACAGAATGAGACATTAATGACTGAATAACAAATCCTTTCCCAAATTAGATGGTTTTCAATTATTTACTTTCAGTAAAATTGGAGAAAGACCTAATCAAAGTTATAGATGCTTACGAGTTATATTGTGTTTGGGGCATACACTTAGGAAGGAGTTCAAAGAACTGAATGTCGGGAATAGCAATGATTCTAATCTTTTAATTAGATTAATTTTAATCTCTCTAATAGTAAGTGATAGTCATTCTTGAATATATTAACTAATTGGGGGGAAATATCTCCACCCATCTCATTGAAATGCACTAAAATTACTTGTGAGATTATAATTACATATCAAAAGTTAAAATATATTGATGATGTTTTGATCAGTTGTATGTTGCTAGTAACTTATGATACTTAAATCTCAAAGAACCTCTCTCTCTTTCTTTCTCCCTTCCTTCATCCCTCCTTCCCTCCTCCTTCTTTCCTTCCTTCCTTCCTTTCTTTTTTTTTTCTTTTTCTTTCTTTCTTTCTTTCTTTCTTTCTTTCTTTCTTTCTTTCTTTCTTTCTCTTTCTTTCTTTCTTTCTTTCTTTCTTTCTTTCTCTTTCTTTCTTTCTTTCTTTCTTCTTTCTTTCTTTCTTTCTTTCTTTCTTTCTTTCTTTCTTTCTTTCTCTTTCTTTCCTTCCTTCCTTCCTTCTTTCTTTCTTTTCTTTCTTTCCTTTTTTTTATATTTAGAGCCTAGTGGCCAGAGGAAAAAATATTCACATGTGTGTTGCAGAGAAGCACAACAGGATGATGAACAGAAGACTAACTTACAAAAATTTTATTAGGATAAAATTCCGAGGAGGAAGACAAATAGAATAGTTTAAGGAGATAAAAGAGAAATGTACGATTTCTCAGTATGAAAGAAAAGCTTGTTTGTGTATATATTTTTTTAATTTTTATTTTCCATTTGTGTATTTTTTAAATGGGTAATGATGGGTGGCAAATTGCTAGGATATTTGCCGAGATAATAACTCCATAGGATTTGTTTAAAATAGTGATACAACTGTCTTCTTTTCAAATGTCAATTTTTATAGTGTATAATGTATCTTCTGCAATCATTTAATCTTAAAATTTTGATAAATTAAAGTTTAGGCAAATTAAGCATGCGTGCAGAGGTATAGTTTTCAAATTCATTTTTTTAAAAGATTTTATTTATTTATTTGACAGAGAGAGTGAGAGAGCACAAGCAGGGGGAGCGGCAGGCAGAGGGAGAGGGAGAAGCAGACTTCCCGGGAGCTACAAGGGAGCCCGATGCGGTGCTCGATCCCAGGACCCCGGGATCATGACCTGAGCCAAAAGCAGACACTTAACCAACTGAGCCACCCAAGCATCCCTCAAAATTCTTTTCTAGGGAGGAAAATTTTGAAGTCGGCTAACTGTTTCTGAGAACGATTGTTCGCTGGTCTGGGAAAGCAAACGGCCGGCTCTGGACCTGTGCATTTCCCTCCTCACTTCTTGGTTCATTGTTGAAGGGCTGCTCTGACCTCTGGGTGTCCTACTCAGGCTCACTCTGCAGGAAAGAGAGCATCAGATCCCAGGGCACAGGCAGCCAACTTTGCCCTTCAGGTCACTCTGCTTGATTTAATTAAACATGACTATTTTCTCCAAGTGTATTTTTCAAATCCGCAGAGAGCCCTCACTATGTACCAGGTACTGGTCTAACTGCTTTATAAATATTAACTCATTTAAGCCTCATGAAAACCCTGTGAGGTAGGTACTGCTATTTCCCCCATTTTACAGATGAGGAAACCAAGGCACGGAGAGATAAAGTTGCAAAAAAATGTTACGTAGCCAATAAATGATGGAACCAGGATTTCTTAGACATTGATCTCCTTTAAAAACAAACAAACCCAAAAGAGCAGAAAGAAATGATTCTATGCTTTGTCCCCAAGTGGGCCACCACCAGAGGTTCCTTTCCCCCCAGAAGGCCTCGGAGTTCCTGCTCCCATGTCTATACCTAACACTGACCTGGATTACAAGGAGACTGGATTTACCTGTGAAGATCCTAAGAATCCAGTTTTGAGATGCAACAGAATTGAATTTCAGTGGCCTGTTTATTGAAGCTGACTTCCACAGCCGTGAATCATCATAAAGATGTCTTATTCAGACAGGAAAGCGGGGTAATTAGTATTACAGGTCACTAGTAAAAGGCCTCAGAAAGCAGCAAACCACCCCAAGAAATTATTTTTCCTGGCCTCCTCCATCCGACCTCATAACTCCAGTTTCAGGGGTTTGGAGTGGGCAAAATGCGCTTACGGTTTCCTTTGCAGCAATGAGGAAAACAGATTACCCTGACAGCCGAGTGGAGGGGAGGGACTGTTTCCCTGCCATCTCCCTGCCGTGTGCCAAATGACTTCCATTGCTCCTGCCATTTGACACAGGCAGAGGGTGTCAATAAAGGTTGCAAGAACTTTTGAGAGTGAAAAATACCTAGGGAAGTTTGCCACTTTGCAAAAGGAAAACTGCTTTAAAAATACAACTCTTCTGGAAAAAAAAAAAAAAATTCCCCCTCTCTCCCAAACACCATAAAGATCTTAAAAAAAAAAAAAAAAAAAAAGTCCTGCATTTATATGTAGATTGCCATCTCTTACTGTGCTTTCTGGCAAGGGAAAACTGCTTTGGGGGGGGGGGCGGTGCCTGGGTGGCTCAATCGTTAAGCGTCTGCCTTCGGCTCAGGTCATGATCCCAGGGTCCTGGGATGGAGCCCAACATCGGGCTCCCTGCTCCGCGGGAAGCCTGCTTCTCCCTCTCCCACTCCCCCTGCTTGTGTTCCCTCTCTCGCTGTGTCTCTCTCTGTCAAATAAATAAATAAAATCTTAAAAAAAAAAAAGAAAATTACTTTGGGGCAACTCTGGGATATTTCAATGTTCTTAATATTATATGGGGCACTTCCGGGCTGTGGGCCAAACCCCCATTGCCACCTGTTTTGAGAATAGAAGCATCCTGGGTCGAGTCCTGGGAAGAAGGCTGTAGGGACCGGCAAGTTCCTACCCCACCACTAGCCAACCTTAAGTTTGTCAGAAAAATTTCTGAAAACCTCATTCTTCCCCCAGCCTCCAAAGATGAAATTGCCTTCTAGTTGCCTGAGTTGCTAGAAGCGTCAGGAGATAGAATTGAAGTGAAAAAAAGCTTTGGTTTACAAGGGGTTATGCCAACGCCGCCTTGTGTTAGTGGTGTTAGGGAGACATATCTGCGTGTGATGAGGTAGACGGTTATTTTCTTGAAAGATTTATTTATTTTAGGGGGGGAAGGGCAGAGGCAGAGGAAGAGAGAGACTCTCAAGCAGACTCCCCGCTGACCACAGAACCCCATGCAGGGCTCGATCTCACGACCCTGAGATCATGACCTGAGCTGAAACCAAGAGTTGGACACTTAACGGACTGAGCCACTCAGGTGCCCCGAGGTAGACAATTATTAATATGACCCTGTGCCCTGATTCCTGTAGAAAGGAATTAAATAATAAAAAGTTGGGAGGTTGGAAGAGGCGAGGGGAGAGAATTGTCTTTGTAGTCTAGGGGTTTAGAGGGAAGAAAGGAAGTAGCTGCCGTGAGTAGGGAGAATTAGGCTTACCCGTGTGGCTGGAGGGTTATGATTTGGGTCCTCTTTAAGTTTGCTTGGGAAGATGCAAGTCAGAGATTACAATATTTTTGAAAATCCCCTATGGCTATTTGGACTGTGCTTTTTTGCATGTGACCTCATGGGCCAACACCGACTGGCCTTCTGAACTCCCAGAGCTCCAGGAGAATCAGGAGAGAAATCTTAGCAGTAATTCATAACACATTTCTCAGTGATAAGTGTTGAGGGTCCCAGCGCAGAGATGGTCATTGTTCACGCTGGGCTGTTTGGTACTGAGGAAAATGGGGAGGAGGGAAAGAGATGAGAACGGTGTCTATGGTCTGGGTTTTCCACCAAATTCATGTGAAGTCCTAACCCTCGGTACCTCAGAATGTGCCTGTGTTTGGAGACAGGGCCTTGAAAAAGGAAATCAAGTTAACCGAGGCTATTTGGGTTGGCTTTAATTCAATCTGACTGTGTCCTTAGGAGAAGGGGAAGGCGGGACGCCAGCAGAAAGGTCATGGGAGGGCACAGTGAGAAGGAGACCCTCTTCCAGCCAAGGGGAGAGGCCTCAGGAGAAACCAAGCTTGCCCTTGCTCTTGGGCTTCCAGCCTCCAAAACTGTGAGAAAATAAGTTTCTGTTGTGTAAGCCCCGCAGTCTGTGGTATTTTGTTATGGCGGTCCCAGCAAGTTAATAACACCATGGCACCCATCTCCTTCTGGTACTGGAAATGTCAATGGCTCCCACTGACTATAAATATAGTGTAACTCTTTAGCCTGCCTGGCATTTAGTACTTCCGACTCTCGTGACTGTCTCCAGCCCACTTACCTCACTTCATCAGAACTTCTTGCTCTGCCCCCTGGGATCATCTCAACTCCTTTGCGATATTGTTTCCTTCCTATCTCTACGGGTGGAACTCTTACTGGGTCTTCAAGGCTCAGGTCAAAGACCACCATCTCTTTGACCTTCCTCATTCACTTTGCTTCTAGTACAATACTCACCCCTTATCCACGGGGGATACTTTCCAAGACCCCCAGTGGATGCCTGAAACCCTATAGATACCATGCTTCTCCTATACAAACAGACTGTGGTAAAGTTTAATTTAGGCACAGGGAGAGATGAAGAACAACGACTAATAATAATAAAATGGAGCAATTATAGCCGTATACTGTAATAAAAGTTATGTGAATGTGGTTTCTCGCTTTCTCTCTCAAAATACCTGATAGTACCGTATTCAACCTTCTTCTTGGGATGATGGGAGAGGATGAAATGCCTACACGATGAGCTGAAGTGAGGTGACAGGTGTAGGCACTTGGGACATAGCGTGAGGCTATTATTGACCTTCTGATGACTTGTCAGAAGGAAGATCTTCTGTCTCCCAACCACAGTTGACTGCAGGTAACTGAAAACTCAGAAACTGAAACCTTGGAAAGTGGGGGACTAATCTCCTTCTTAAGGTTAGGAGAACACATACCCTCTGGATGCAGATGACCTGGGTTTTGAATTCTAGCTCTGCTACTTATGAGCTGTGTGACGTTGGGCAAGTTACTTAATGTCTCTGAGCCTCATCCTCTCCCCTGTGCACGGGAATAACAGTAGTCCCGTTACACAGAAGTTGAGAAGAATAAGTAAAATAATGCCTGTAAAGCTCACTGTAAATGTCTAATGTGCACCATTTATTTTCTTATTACTCAAACCTTATTATTCTTAACATTTTCCAATAATTCTTATTCTTATTTAATTTTTCCTTATTTCTTAAAGCTTTCAAAATATATTACCTGTTTCATAATAAAACAACACTTGGGTGTTCTTATAAAAATTTTAATTTTGTTGAAAATTCTGATTATGGAAGCCACACATGCTCATTGTAAAAATGTCATTAAAGACAGAAAAACAAGAGGGAAAAAAATCATTTATAGTCCTGCTGTCCAGAATCTATTGTTAACACTTTGACGTATCACCTTCCATCTTTTTCCTATGTGTTAAATGCATGATTTGGAACAAGATCATATTCAACATATTTATGTAAAGTGCTTTTTTCATAAGGGTAGATATTTCTCCATATTAACAAATAGAGTCTGCATCAGAGGTCCACACTGGTGGCTTGTTCTGATCCAGCTCATGGGTATGTTCTGTTTAGTTTGCATAGTGTTAACAATTTTTTTCAGCCAGCTTAAAAAAAAATGGGGATATTTTACAGAAAAATCGCATTCTCCTGCTTTGGAAAATCTGAGGCTATAGCCACACTGGGCCCGCAGTCCAGAAAGCCGGTTACTGGCTAGAAGTGAGTACTGCTTTTATCTTGCTCTCCTGGCCCGTGTCCATCCCTCGTCTCCACTGCCATTTGTGATGGGCATGTAGCATTTCCTGGCTATTTGTGACCAGATCTATTCTCCTCAGCGAGAATCAGCAATTTGAGGGCAGGGTCTATTGTACTTTATCTTTTATCCTTGGGTCCTCAGCACCTCCCACTTACAAAGCTCTCAATAACTGCGATACCTAAATACTTGAATGGAGACACTCATTTGTGACATTTCGCATATTCTTATTACTCTTGGAGTGCATGGAGGATTCTGAACCCCGCCGGAGCCCTGGGCTGCTCCTGTCCCTCGAAAGTTCCCACAGCTGGACCCAAAGTGGGGCTCCCTCCACCCTGGTCACTTTGAGGAATCTGACGTCTTTCTTCCTGGAGGAGGAGTCTTAGAAGCTTTCAAGTAATCGGTTCACCTCCCACTAAAACGCAGCCAGATGCCAAGCAGAAGATGACAGCTCTTGAATAACACCATTAAGCCTTTCCAAAGATCTGACACTGGGAGAAAGCAAAGAAAGAGAAGTACGTCCCCAGCTACCCGTGGTGGCACTTGCTTTTTTGTCTCTCTCCCCTGTCTTCTAAGCCCTGCGATGCGGGGTGCCCTCTGCACGGTTCCCGGTGGGTGTTGGTGCTCAAATTAGAAGCTGGATTTCAGGGACCGCTGGAATGTTCTCTTGTTGCTCCTCCCTGAAGGCTGCACGTGAGGCCCCACCACAGGAAGTGAGCGGGCCCCTTTAATCCGACGCCAGAGCTTGGGCTTCTAAAACCTGATCCTCCAAAGTTTGGACTTATATAACTTATTTGTTTATTTTTAAGCCAGCCCCGTCCAAGTTGAGAACACTTAAGACTCCCTTTTGGAAAAAATTTGGAACCCAACATTATCATTAACTGAATCAGCAAGCAATGGTTCTGTAAAAATACCAAGCGGCACAGTTCTGAGGATTTTTATTGTCACGTTCCCAGCGGCATTACATTGTGCGGTGCTTTCTCCGAGAATGGTTCCTGGGATTTTCTCTCTCTCTGTTTCTATCTCTCTGTTTCTGTCTCTGTCTCTCTCTTACAAACCACGGCCCGAGTCTACAGGGGATTGGAACTCCCGGCTGTGAAGAAGCCCCCTTCATTTGACAAGGGACTAGGTAGTCCTTGCTCAATACTCGACCACAGTGTTTCTCCAACTAGTTCAGTTGGTGGGGCCTCTGGAAGACACGGGGCCCTTTGTAGGGCATGGCAAAAACAGAAAACATGATAAGACACATATCTTTGGGTCAAATATCGGATGCCACTTTATATTAGATTTTAGACATAAGGGAACAGGTGCCGAGGGTCTGATAAAAAAATGTATGTGAGGAAGATGTTCACTGCTATGTTACTTCTATTAGGGAAAAACCTTGGAAACACTCTCTATCTTTAGCAGCAGGAGAATAATTAAATAAATTATGCCATTTTCAATGTATCTGTTAATGGGTCATCAAAGTCATGAAGATTCTTTGAAGAGTTTTTAATGATGTGAGGGAAGTTATAATTTGTTAGGTTAGAAAAAGTGGAATACAAAGTCATAGATGAAGTATAAGGCCAATTATGTTTATTATATGGACAGAGATCCTTGGGAAATTCACCGCAATTTTAGGAGAGGTTCTCTCTCAGCATGAGGAGATTATGGGTAGTTTTTGTTTCTTTATACTTTTTAGCACTTTCAAATTTTCCCCACAATGAGAATTTATTGCTTTCATCATCAGATATTAAAATGATTATAAGGTAGCCAACTTTCCCGGTGGTGACAGATTTGGGTGCACATTTTCTTTCAATGCCATTTTCCTTGGCTCTTACTAGCTACCCTCCATCCTCGGGTGGCTTCTCCAGTGAGGGTCTGGAGGAAAAGACTGGGACTTAAGATGAGGAGGGTAAGATGTCCCCCTACGTACAGAGCCACAGTAATTTCCCTTGGGACCTGGAGGTTTGTGGGCATCTCTGAGCTGTATGTACTCCCAAAAGAGGCCTGTGTCCAGATTCATAGAGCTTCATAGATTTAAGAAGGAAACCAGGCAGAAGGTTTCTACTGATTGATCTTACGTACAAGTGAGAAAGAGTTCTAGGAGAATACCCCTTCCCTCTCTTTATCCCCACAGCCTCTGCTATCCTAAAACAACACCAACTGAAGTGCACATCGATATTTTCAAGTTCTGGTGAGGCGGCCTGGTTCAAGCAAGGTGACTAAGCTACACACACTGAGCTTTGAAGGTTGTCCAGCTGAAAGAGGACAGGTTTATTCCTTGGGCCAGCCAATTCCTTCAGCCCTGTGGGTTTCCTCCATGTGTTAAATGGATGTAACATGACTCGAATCTTCTTTTGGAGCTGTGTCCAATGACCTCATCTACCATTGCTTATACACATGGGGTGAAGTGCTCCCTGCAGGAGCTGAAGGGTCCTGTTGAAGGGGGACTAGAGCTGGGAGGGGGGGACAAGTGTTTCTTAGGAGTGTGTATAGGGAAGGAGCAGAGTCTTTTAGCTACCAAACGTGGTAATAATTCAATTCAATTACAGCCACACACTGTTTATTGAATGATTTTCTACATTTTGGACAAGGCACCCAAGAATCTCCCCATATTCCTTCGAGAATGTCTCACTTTCCTCCATCAGCATCCTATCTAGTCCTTTTGTTGAAGGCTCGGATCCCTGTTTGGTATTGTAGAAATATCATTGGTCCTGAAATCAGTGGGTCTGGGTCAAAAATGACATCTCTACCCTGTTGCCCGCAAGCACTGTGGTTTCTGGCCGGTCACTCAATCCCTCCAAACCTCATTTGCCCATCTTTAAAACAGGAATAATAATGCCAGCCTCATGAGGTTGTTCTTGAGTAGGGTTGTCGGATTTAGCAAATGAAAATATAGACACCCAGTTACATAGGAATGTCAGATAACAAATAACATCTCATCTAAGTATTTATTATGAGTACTTCAGACATACTGCTACTAAAAAGTTAGTTGTTGCTTCTCTGACGTTCCAATGGAACTGGGTGTCCTGTATTGTACCTGAAAATCCTATTCTTGAGGCTGAAATAAAAGGATTTATCTGAAACCTGCTGCCCCCAATCAGTGAGTACTCTTTCCTCTGTCCCTGCTCTCCCAGGGTGGGACCCACAAGGGGATTCATTGCTTCTCCCTTTCCTAGCTGGGGGAAAAAGACTGCTTGACCAGGTTGGTGGAGGGCAGGGGAGGATGCTCAGTTAGTGGAGGCCATATGCACAGGACGAGTGAGAGAGGAGAAGACGCATAGGCTGGTATGAAGCGACCGCTCTGCTTAACAGACATAGCATGCATAGTGTCCCTTGGTCTTGTGTGCCTTTAACACACTCCGCTCTGTTCAAGCCTGTCAGTGGAGGTGACATAGTTGGGCCAGGAGAAGCCTGGATGGGGATACTGACCCCAGGGAAACCCCGTCCAGGCATGACCATTCCATAAGCTTCAAAGGCTAACTGTTGTGATAGACAGAGGGACTTTCCTGGGGGTAATTTTTACAAAGAAGGGGTAGAGGTAACTGTGTGCCCCAGAGACCTTACTGCAACTTGGGGGAAACCCAGCGAATGAGTCGACACCCGCCTGTCCTCATCTCTTATGTCTCCTTCCCACTGCCTCCCCCAAACTCGAATCCCGTCGAGCTCGAGCTCCCCCAGCTTGTGGGGTGGACGCGGCAGGTGGCAGGTCCACTCTCTGGCCTTTGTGTGCATCACAAGCTGCTTGAGTACCCCCAGAACGTCAGGGTAGAATTTTCCTTTTCTGATCATCTGAATTCCAGGCGAAAAGCTCAGCTGTCGTAGGCTTCAGGGAATTTTTCCACCAGGATGGAAATTGGGGCCAAGAAAGCGCGGGCATGCAGAAGGCATTCTTTTCTGCTATTCAGACGCACTTTCCCTTTAGTTAGGGCATTAGAAAATGGTGCCTTTCCCCAGAGTCCTCGATGAGAGTTTTGAATTTCATTACAGGGAGAAAACACAGAAAGGGAGACCATCACTTGCTGCAGTTCCTAATCTGTGATGTTTTTTCCCCATATCCCTTTAAAATAAAAATCTTTTAATATGTTCTTTCATATATGTATTTGATATTAAGAAAACTAAAATGAATTCAAGCCCATGCCCAGTGCAAAAAAAAGGGGGGAAGAAAAAAAGAAAAGAAGAAGAAAAATTTAAAGTGAAACGTCTGTCTGCTGTCCTAGCCGTGATTTAAGTCTCCTGGTCAGCTTGGTACTTTTATTCTGAAAGACAAGATGTAACATCTGACTATTATTTCCTAAATAGCTTTCTTTTAGTTTTACTAAAAATTTCTAATTTTTTTTTATTCCTCTTAGGAAATGATATCTTTAAAATTTGGGTTCGATGGGTTCTATGTATTTCCCCCCCCAACATGTGAAGATAAATACATGCTATTAAAATGTGAGCATGCAAGGGGCGCCTGGGTGGCACAGTCAGTTAAGTGTCGGGGTTTCATCCCAGGTCGTGACCTCAGGGTCGTGAGATTGAGCCCCACACCGGGCTCTGTGCTCAGCATGGAGTCTGCTTGGAGATTCTCTCTCTCTCTGCCCTTCCCCACCTCTCCCAAATAAAATAAATCTTTAAAAAACAATGTAAACATGCTTGTCTGTGTATCCCTTAAAACGATCTTCCAGAAACCCAGCTCCACTTGGTGAAATTATTTGAAGCCAATTAATATCTGTCACCCAGTGAGTTGTAGCCAGATTTGGGTGAGATGTTTACTCCATCTTGGGCGCTGGGCTTTGCATGCGTTAGCTCATTTATCTTCTCTATGAAGAAGGTATTTTCACGGGCCCCATTTTACAGATAAAAAAACTGAGACCGAAAGAGGCAAATGTCATATGACTAGTAAGTGAAAGTCAGATTCAAACCAGAGCCGTCTGAGTTCAGGGTCCATGCAATCACCTCTCTCTCTTAACCTCTTCGAAAAAAACACAGATACTGATATTACTGCTTGCCAGGAAAAAGGCAGGCAACAGTCCTGTTGAAGAATGAGTTCATTCAGTACTAAACGGTGAGTACGTCCTTACAGTAACTTCTAATGCATTGCATGCAGCTCCCAACTTGCCGAGAGGTTGGATTCCGAAAGTTGATTTAAAAGCAATTCCCCGTCCCCCTCCTCTGTGCTCCAAGGCACTTTGTACACACCTCTCCTGTTATACTCAGCACGTTGCACTCAGCGCGTTGTCTCTTAGCTGCTTACACATCTCTCCCCCTCGGGGCTCCTGCTCAAGGGCACACACCTTGCCTTATATCTCCTTTGGTATTCCCAGCACCCAGCAAGGTGCCTAACCCAGGGAGACGTTGTATTACATTACAAGTCATTTGTTGGGAACTCAGCACACATTTCCCAAAAGAAACACAAGACAAATGGGAGTGGAAGCATTTTGTTTCCAGCCAGCCCACAAAAGTTTATTTAAACTTTCTTGTAGTCTACCAAGAGTACTAATAAGTAATTTGGAACCGTGGGTGGGACAAGAGATGGTAGGTGGGGAAAAAGATAGAACTCTTCCTCCCCCTTCTCCTGAGTCAGATCGAGATGAAATTTCACTTGGGTCAGAATTCATCTTTGACTCCCCCTAAACTGCTCTTTTTTTCTACCTCTCCTGTCCATGGGTGTCACTGCCTCCAGGCTGCCTACTCAATACCCAGCTGTGGTCTCTCGATCAGCTCTTCTGCTCTTTCCCCAAATAACCTACTTGCCTCCCTCCTTAGTCAAAATTCCTGTTTCCTGAGTGCAGCTGAGCTGAGTTGATTTTCAGCATAAAACAATGTGCTTGAGCAAATTCTTGCTAATGTGTGAATGATTGCCCAATGCTAGGCATATGACTGTTTGTACACAGTAGTTAAGATTATAGGATTTGGAGACAGACCTAGATTTGAATCTTGCTTCTACCTCTACGTTCTATGACTTAGCTAGGGTAATTTAATTTCTCTAAGCCTCAGTTCTCTCATCTGTAAAGTGGAAATAACCATGGTTATACAGGAAGCCAACACTTTTATGACATTTCTCAGTGTTAAAGCATACATTGGGCAGTTATAAGAACTTCTTCATTGACTCACTTTGTCTTCACAACCACCCCATGAGGTAGGCACTCTTATTATTAACCATTAAAGAGGGGAGGGGCTTTTTGAAAGAGATTTCTAATGGTAAATTATTTATTCCTGCCTTCTTCCAAAAAGGCTTGGAGGCAAAATCGTACATTGATAGAGTCTTCCGGATGGAAGAGGACAGTCATTCCCGGGAGGAGATTTTTCAGGGCAAAGAGAGTGGGGGCTGATGCCAGAGCGCCCGTGGCTGAAGATTCATCTGGAGAGTCCATTCCCTTATGCGATTCCTGTTTCCACAGCTTCTTGCCTTCTTCTGCCTCTGAATGTGCCGAATCTGCAAGCGGTCCAAGTTTTTTTTTTTTTTTTTTCTATCCCCTTTCTTTCTTTTTTAATTTTTTCACACAGCCCACGGCAGCTGCAAGGTGGTGGGGGCCAGGCGGATGGCAGCAGCTGTTTGTATGTATGGGACCTCTGTAGTCTTTCTTTGTGAGTCAGGGGCCGTCTGTATATATCACAAGCCACCACCTGGCAAGACATTTCGTTCCATCTAGGTTGTTTAAATGTTTCCTGGATGATATCATAAATGCAAAAGGAGGAGAGGAACTTCAAGATGTTAAGTTCCAGCCCCTCACTGCCCTCTGGCCCTACACGGAAACATTCGAGGGAGATTTTGTCCTGTAGCTTAGCAGGCAACCTAGCATTTGCTCTCCTAGTCCTTCCCATTTACCAGATGCAGAGATTTTAAAGCCATGGGGGAATGCAGTTGCACCGAAGTAACGGGGTAGTCACGGAAAACAGTGAGCAGAAGCCTAAGGTAAAGGCAGGGGGCAAGTTGGCCGCCGGAGATCCTCCCTGTGGGTGTCCTTGTGATTAAATATCTTCACTTCTCTGGCTTAAGCCAGATGGGTGGGTGCTTACCTCTGGTACATCCTGGGCTGAGGACCCTCTGATTCTCTGATAAACTCGGGACAGAAGGCTGTTCATCCTTTCTGATGTCAACCTACAGATGGACGGTCCACCATGACCCTTGTAAGCCTGTTCAAATGTTTCCTTATCCATAAAATTGAACAATTTCCCCTAGGCTAACTCAACATTTCTTATAATTTGAGGGGTTTTTGTTGTTGTTGCTACTAGGCCTTCTGAAAACATGGAGAGACTTCTACCCTATGTTCTTATTACAGTGATACAATTGTTACATATATAGTGACACATTGGTCACTTAAAGACTTTAGTAGCAATGGTATTCTTTTTATACGACATTTATATTTAAGAGCAACTTAACCTACACCATTTCATTTTAACCTTGAACTAGAAATAGGAGGGGAAATTATACTCATTTTTACATGAGAAAAAGAGATTCAGGATGAATAAACCTAAATACCTTTAATAATATCTCATCTTATGGTTACTAAGCGGAAGAGTCAGGACCCAAAACTTAGAGTCTGTTGACTCCAAGTCTAGTGCTCAGGCCAAGAGAATGCATATAAATTAGACCTAGCATCACCACCCAACATACCAACTCTCCCTGCTTGAGTTTCTGCAATGTCCTGCGTAGTTTACTAGGTGCTTTGCATATAACATCTCGAATCTTTGCAGCAACCATGCAAGGGAAATGTTATCATACTCAGTTTAGAGATGGAAAAAAAACAAAAACAAAGCTCAGACAGTTTAAGTATTAAGTAGTTGCCTAATGGCTAATGTGTGTTGAAAGCAAAATTCAAACCCAAGCTCATTCTTTTGACAGTGATGCCTTTCACTTAAATATGCATCACCTGAAATGAGACCCAATATAGTTTAATCTTTTGGACTTTTTTAAGGCCACATGAATTATTGTTCCATGAAAGTACAGTTAACAGAAAGTCCTACTGGGTTGAATTCCATTTAGCCAACTTGAACCTCACTTAGTTGCCCTTAATTTTCCTGCCGTGCATCCCTCTGCTTGTTGGACTGTCTTTTCTAGATTTTATTTTCCATTTTTTAAAAAATATTTGTTGTTGCCTTTTTTTCTAGGCCCTTCTTAAAATGTCTCTTTTTCTATTTTAAGAGATTGGTGTTTAATATGAGCACAGTCTTTTTAGAACTCTCATGATGGCCCGCCCGTAGAAGCACAGGATTTTAGCTTACCTCCTCTTTCCCAAATTCCAGATTCTGCATCCCAGGGCCATTTTACATTTCTTCGTAATCCACTTTCCTGCCAATTTTACCTAGCTAACCCTTGCCTACTTTTGTATCCTTGTAATTCATTGTCTATTCTTCAGCATTCTAACTTTATCTATAAAATCAGAATAATGTCCTGTCCTGTCCTGTCCACATCTCATCGTTCTAGTGATGCTCAGTCAAACCACGTATAGGGAAAGCCCTTGGAAAAGTATAAAGAATGATGAACACAGACGACTGTAGTATATTTTGCTTTAGAAAAACCTATGTTACGTAAATGGAGCTAAATAATCAGGATTGGGTAGTAAGGTGGAGATTTAGATGTTCTGGATTATTTATTTGTTATGATAGATATACTAATTTTATAAAATAACTTGTCACTAAATCGTTTTAGAAGAGAGAGTTTATGTGCATATTTTAAAGTAATGTGGTCTTCATACCGTGGACCAACATAGGTAAGGGTTGTTTAAATATAGCGTTGGTGCCCGCCCATGCTTCTGTGCTTCCCCCCCACACCTCCCTGGTTTCTTTGCCTACACATTCCTGCCTGTCATCCTACAAAACCCACACCTTCAGGTATTGTTATGGACTCTCTGTTAACCTTCTCTTGCAGATGTTCCCACATTTTCCAGTATAAGAACACATTTTAAAAGTGTTAACTCTTTCTCTGCAGGTCCATGGTGAGAATGAACTTCTGGTGTCCACTGACCCAGAAAATACTCAGTGAGAAAAGGACATTTCAAATTCAGTAAAACTTTTAAGTGGATTTGTTTTTAATTGATCACAACTGCATCCAAATGCTTTTGGAAAATACACAGACACATCTGAGACATTATTCTAAGTTTATAAACACTCAGTACCTATTTGTCAAATGAATGCATGAATAAGAAGAGAATAAAAATGTGCAGACACTGTGACATATGTGGATTTACAACCCTCTGTCATAACTCCATTCCCTAACTCCTGCCCCGGGGGGCCAGAGCTCAGAGTTTGGAAACCACTTGTATGGTTTCCCTAATACCTAGCATACAGTAGGCACTCAAGAATTGTGTACTGAATGTCCATAGGAATGAGTGGATGAGCACTACTTGTCTCTCAATTAGATTACAAGTCTGAGAATAGCAGCTATGTCATAGATGGTTCCCAGCAGAGCCCAACATTGTGCTGAAAGTAGTCTGCTTTCAATAAACCACTAACTTGATTAGCATCCCTTACTGACATTTCTGGAAGGGGTTATTAGAAAGGAAGGAGCTAAAATTTAAAATATCTAGAGGGAACATACCTGTTTTTGATTTCAGAAAACTCCTTGTGTTCCTCCGCAAGGGTAAGTAGGGGAAAGCATGGAGTCATGAAAGCAAGGGAAAGAGCCCAAGGAAGGATCAGTGCTGCTGGCCCTCAGGGAGGGAGAGCGTCTGGTTAGTGGGATAGAAACCTCACCCTTTGAAGCCTGCCTCAGGGTTCTGCTGAGTAATCTATGGCTTCACCAGAGAGCGGGGAATGTGACCAGAGTGCAGTTGGGTGGAGTGAGACGGCAGAAGGGATGGTTAGCTCATTACACCTTGAAGTGGAAGTGGCAAAGAGCAGTTGACTTACTCATAAATCATCAACTAGAGCATCTTCAATATTTTTATGGGCAACGTAACACAGAGATTCTGTTGGAGGAATCACTTACCTCAGCAATGCTGGGTAGAGCAGTCCAATCATCCTGAAGAGAAACTCTTAACACGGGTTCTTCTTGGAGGCTCCCGTGTCATGAAACACTGTGGAAAGAGATGGACACTTGCATCCTGAGTCTGGTGGCCACTTCACCTTGCAGCAAAGGAAGTGAAAGTGTCAAAATGAAGAGGAAGAAAGCCAACAACATTCTCTCTAGGGGGAAAAATGCAGACACAGGCTTTTTTTTTTTTTTTAGGGGTGGAGAGTTCAAAAGTGCTTTGATTATAGGCGCTATCTATAAAGACAAACAAGAAATAATCTTTCTTATTTCTTGTTTTTCCTCAGCTGCTCCTGAGATCGGAGGCCTGATTTTTATAGAAGAGCAGCCTGGAAAACATATTACCAAAGGAAGAAAAGGAGAGGAATGATGCTCCAGCTGCTTTAGGTTAATTTGATTTTTTTTTCATGTTTCATGGCTGCCTCGATGTTCCTGACCTCAGTTATTTCTGTTGAATGGAAATCGTTGAGTGAACTGGATTCCCCCAAGTCGAGACAGGGCTTTAATCGTAGTTTGGTCCAGATTCCCAGTTTTGTAGCTGTGAAAGCAAGGTACAGTGATGTAATGCACCGTATCACAGGTCCCTCTGACCCATGAGGTCACACTCTTCAGGGTTCAACACTCTCCAAGTTAACCTCTTGTACAGAGGTTCAACCCAGGCACAGCACACCTGTGACCTTCTTAATCTTCCTGTCCGTCCCTCTTCATCAAGATGCGTGGGACATTTCGGCTGGAGTGAGGGGTCTGGGTGGGATCTGCTGGCTTTGGAGGGTGGATTTGTTTCGAATGCAGTCAGGCTGGGCACCAGACAGTGTGGTGTCTGATAAAGAACGCATGTTCTGGAGCTTGACTGCCCCAGATGTCCTAGTCCTGCCACCTAATGATTATGTGACATTGTCACATACTTAACCTTTTTTTGGACTCAGTTTTTTCATCTGTAAAACAGGGATAATGGTACTTCTTTCCTGCGACTATTGTGAAGATTAAATAGATTAATATATGTGAAATGCCTAGAACCATCCCAGATAGATGAGAGACACTTGGCAAAGGCTATTATTATTATTTTTATTATGTATATTATGATTAAATCTTCTTCACCTATAGAAAAACAGCCATGTCACAGGATTGTGAACCTAAGTGACATTGAATGTATGATTAATTGAAGAAAAGGGATGAATGAATTAACTGTGTGCTCTTGGGTAAGACACCCCACTTCCTGACTCTTTCTAGTTCCTCTTAAGTAATGCCATGCAGTTCATGGACTGATTAGCCTTGCTGTAAGGTGACCAAGTATCCTGGTTCATCCCAGGCTTTGTGGTTTTAGCCCTGAAATTCCCATGTCCTGGGAAACCCTGGTATATGTAGACTGGGATAGTGGTTACCCTGGGCCTCTGTGACCCTTGCTATGTTCCAGGGCACACTAATGATCAATCTCTTGGGCTTTGGGATGCCCTGTCCTGTGTCCCCCACCCCACACTATATCATCTGGTGTTACCTCAGCTGGGATGGCTCATTTCTATTCTGTGGGATCTATTATCCTCCAGCAGATGAGCCCACACTTGATCACACAGGGATCATATAGTGATCATATCATGGTGGCAGTCTTCCTCAGGAGAGAGTGGATGGACATGGTACAAGGCCTCGCGAGGCCCAGAACGGGCACAGTGTCATTTCTGCCTCATTCTGTTGGTCAACACAAGCCACAAACCCCAACCAGATTAAAAAACTGGAGAAATAGGCTCTGTCTCCTGATAACGTGGACATAGATACAGGGAAGGTAGTAATTGCAGACACTTTTGTCAATTACCATAATCATCCAGAGCTTGTATTTGGTACTCCAATTGGTACAACATGGTGGCAGATCAGGACAAGGAAGAGAGAAGGAGGCCTCTTTCTCTTCAACAGACTCTGGAACACTGTTAGAGAGACAGGGGGCTCTGTCTAAACTGCCTCAGTTCTGGGAACAAAGGTCTGATTTGAAGGAGATGCATGTGAGGAAGAGGCTATGAATTGCTGTCAGCCTCAACCTAGATTTCCTCGAAGTTAGATGTGGTGGTGGTTGATTCGCCTGCACTCTCATTCCTTCTATCCTGGAAATCAGCATTGTTCCAGAGGACAGCTTCTCCATCAACTCCTTCCCAGAGAGCAGAGCAAACCCTCTCTTTCCATCCCTCCCCCACTATAGACATGCAGTACAGGTGAGAATAAACTTATGTTGTTTTAAGCCTCTGGAATTCAGGGTTGTTTGTCACTGCATCATTAACTATCCTATCCTGACTAATAAGGTAATGAAATGCCAGTCCTGAGGAACGTTGTGTAAAAAAGAATTTTGTTAGTGAATAAATTTGGGAATGATGAGAAACTGCCAATTTTCCTTTGATATTTGTTCTCCCTTTCTGCATTTTGGTGATAGAACTCTCTGAATTTTGGCCTGAGATTTGGGCACCAAACTAGAGACTGTATCTTTTAGCTTCCTTTGATCTGGTTGTGTCCACTTGGCTGAGTTTAGGCGAGTGGGAAGTAAGCACATGTGTTGTGTGTAACTTTCACATTATCTTCTTAAAGAGAAAACTTCTTGCTCCAGACTCCCTCTATTCTTGCTTCCCTTGCCTGAGAAATGGTAACCACTTGTACCATCTTAGAATTCATGTGTTGAGGATGGAAGAGCCACTTGGCCAACCTTGGTCCACTCATCTTTATACTGATATATTTTAGCCACTGTATTTTAGAGTATCTTTGTTATGGCAGCCTAAGGTGTACCCCAACTAATATCACACTGTATCTTCCCATTGGAGATCCATGGGGTTACTCTAAATTTTGAGTTAAGCTTTTGAGGTGTCCTACAATAAAGCAACTAGTTCAAATCTTATTTACTGAAGGAATCTCCCCAGCCCCCCCTTTTGGTAGAACATTTGTTGATATTCACTTATTGATATCACAGAGACAATTTCAAAATAAATTTGTTCTTTGGGAAGTGTTGGAATAAATTCATCTTGGTAACCAGGGAGAACTGTGGAGTTATCATTTCTAATGACTGTTAATAAGGTGCATGACACACCGTCCACCTCCAACCCCAACTCAGCTTCTATTGCTTTCTTCTTAGAAAAGCAGCCAGGTAGTGGGAAAAGCAGGAGTTTGGACAACAAGCCTGGACTTGAATTAAGACTCTGTGACCTTGGGCATCCTTTTCACTTCTCCAGGTCTGTTTCTTCACTTGTAAAATGAGAACACCAGTGCTTACCTCTCACAGGGTTGTTTGGATCCTGTATATAACAGTGCCTGGCCTGTAAGTGTCCTATTCACTATTCCTATCCTTTAAGCAAGTCTTAAAAGTCACAAGGAAAAGTATTAGCTCCCTTTTGGGCTTCTAAGTAGGATACCAAGGAAGAGAAGTGACTTACTTCCTCATCTTTCAAGGATCTGAATGGCCTTGGGCAAGTAGCAAAGACTCAGATCTGCTTGTGGGTTTTCCTGGTAAAGCCAAGGATTATACATTATAACTCAAGTTAATAACGAATAACTACTGACTTGGCAGAACTCTCTTTAGTTGCCAGGGCTGCAAATTAAGGAAAAAATCAGTCAAAAAACTGAGCCAGGAGGACTCTCATATTTGAGACTGCATGAGGGTAAGGCTGGTGCCTTCTCTTCACTCTTTCTTTTTCTGCAGAGATCAGCTGGTGTTCAGGACACAAGGAACATTTAAACATACTTACAGACTAACTTTTCCTCATATGCAGGGTCAAACTTTTTGAAGGGGACTTTTATTCATTAAGAATTTGGGGGGTACAGGCAACAGAAACCAACTCTAGCTATTTCAAGGAGAGATGGAATGTATCTGAAGGATACCAGGGAAGCTCATCAAAGGTAGACCAGGTCTTGAGAAGAGCAGAGCCAGGGTGACCCCAGAGATCTCAGCAACCACAGCTGGTGGTCCAGCTACCTAGAGTGCCAGCATGATGTAAGAGGGAATATGGTTGGTCCAATCTCAGACAGGGTTCACCTTTGACCAAGGCAGCAGGGCTGCCGGGAGTCCACACCTGCAATGTAGGAGATAGTACTAGAGAATGGGAATATCCTATGAATCCAGCAGCCCCCTAGAGCTGTGTGTTAAAGACTTTGTGCATCAGTTATCTTTTGTGCATAACATCTACTTGCTCATGATTCTGTGGGTCAGCAATTTGGGCTGGGCTCAGTGGGGTGGTTCATCTGTTGCTTTTGCTTGAGGTCATTCTTATGGCTGCAGCTACCTGGTAGCTCAGATGAGGCTAGATGGTCCAAAATGGTTTCACCTACATTTGGAAGTTGGTGTTTATTACCAACTGGGAAAGTCTGCTACTCCATGTGACTTCTCATCCTCTAATAGGCTAACCTGAGCTTCCTCATGTGGTGCTCTCAGGGAAAGGATAGGGAGGTTAGGAACAAAGGGCAAGAGCAGACAGGTCCACAGAATTTTTGGGGGGATGGGGAAATAAATTCCTAAGGGAACTACCATTCATCAAATATGTATTATATGTCAGGCCCTGCCCAAGGCACTTGTCAAAAAGAACCCATTTTCCACTCCAGTAGTCCAGTGAGGTAGGCATGCTTACTTATCCTATTTTACAGATGCAAAAGGGAAGCAACTTGCCTGAGTTCCCAAATCTGATAAATGGCAAAGTCAGAACTTGAACTTAGATCTGTTTCCTTCCAAAGTCTTTGTTGTTTCTGTTCCCCATGGTACTGTTGGCTCCATCCTCAGAGTGGAAGGTAGCTCTTGTATCTTCATTTGTCTAACAAGAGAGAAGGAGGGAACTCTGGGTCAGTCGCTGAGCAGGAGAAATGAACTGAGAAAAGAGGTAAGCAGGAATGGAGGAGTGTCAAGGAAGCTCCATATACTATTACCTCCTTGGCGCATGCACAAGGTATTCATTGGGTGATTGTTCATAAATTGGGGCAGCTTACCTTGTTCTCTTGACTTTGTAAGTGTATAACTACCACCTGACAGTCTGACAGTGGATGGCAAATTCATTCTGTTCTTTTCAATTTCTCAAGCCCTGTGTCCTCAAGAAGTGAACATGGATACAACATGGATTAGTGATTATGAGATTTGGATATGAATTCAGAACAATCTGGGTTCAAGTCTTGGATCTACTCCTTATGAGCTATGTGAGCTAAAACGTCCTTAATTAAAACATTGAAATAAGAACTATATATACATGTTTTGGGGTCATTGTGAGGATTGATTAAGATAATATAAGGAGGGGTGCCTGGGGGGTTCAGTTGGTTAAGCATCCAACTCTTAGTTTTTGCTCAGGTCATGATCTCAGGGTTGTGAGATTGAGCTTCAGGTCGGGCTTCTGCACTGAGCGTGGAGTCTGCTTGGGATTCTCTCTCTCCCTCTCCCTCTGCATCTCCCCCTGCTCACACTCTCCCTCTCTCTCTTTCTCAATAAATAAATAAGTAAAATCTTTAAAAAAAAGGGAAAAAAGACAATAAATGGAAAACACTTAGTGTTGTTAATTTACTTAGAAAGCATTCTTTAAATGCTGGAGAAGAACTATTCTGGCTCAACCTCATACTAGCTATGGGATCTCATGCAAGTTTACCAGTCAGCAGAAGTTGTATCATGCTGCTGTAACAACAGTCTAAAAACATCAGCTGCTTACCACCCCGTGGAGAAATAGTGCTGGCTTACACTATTCAGCCACCACGGATTGGCTGGAACTTGGTTTCTCCACCCCTCTCTGGGGACTCGGGGCAGCTCTATCTGGAACACTGCCAGTCTATGTGGCAGATGGAAAACCACAAGCTGGAAGACGTGTCTTCTCTGTCTACTTTTCATTGGCCAACACAAGTCATGCAGCCACTCCTGAGTTCAACAGTGCAGGGGTGGAAAAATCCTCCTGCAAGCAAGCTAACCAAAGGAAGGGAGTTATAATATTTTATCATACAGTTGTATAATTTATCAGCTATTTATCTTGACTCCTACCTCTCTGTAAAGAGTCTGGCATGTAATAGGCGTTACTGAATAAGAATATTATCATTACTCTCTCAAGGGTTCTCAGGCCCCTTCTCCTCCCAGTTTGGCTTGAAGAGGTGTCAGATCCAAAAAAGTCCAGTTGTGCCTTATTTAGCTCAACATCTGGAGAGACTCAGCTGTACCACATATTTGTTCCTAAATCATTGAATTGCTCACTGAATTGGCTGCCAAGCTACCTTTTCCAGACAGGAGAAGAGGAAAAACTTACTTGCAAAGAAAAAGAGAAGGTTCCACTTGGCCAGGCTGAGGCCTCTTCTGGAAATCAGCCATAATAAACAGATTTATAACAATGAGGATACCCCAAACAGAGTTAAATCGAATTGCAGGGGATCAGCATGATAGAGTAGAAGAAACAGTTTTTGCATCAGAAGGCTGTCATCTGCTGGCATGTGATCTCAGACAAGCTCCTTCACTTCTCTGTGCCTCAGTTTCTCCATCTGTGACAGGGGGCGATGGTGGTGGGAATGATGACTATCTCTCCTTGAGTGGAGATGAGAGTAAAATGAAATAATATATGTGAGGAGTTTTATGAACTATGAAAACTGTTCCATGATGGTTTAATGAAATGGCTAAATTTAATAAATACAGTTAAACTTAATGAAAATATGAAATATATCTGATTATAACAGCAATTTGGTAATAAATATGGAGATAGTTGTTGAGTCCCCAAGGCATGAAACATATTCCCAGTTCTTAAAGATCTTCCAAGGGTTGTAAAGAAGAGAACGTTATATTATTTAGGTGTTTGATTTGCTGGCAACCATCTTAGGCTGTAATTCAGCATTAGTCATGGCTGACTAAATTTTTTCTCTAGAAAATTAGGTGTAGCATGCAGACACAAAGACACAGCATGGTCTCCCAGGACAAAACAAGACACACCGGGTGTTGGGGTAAGATTGAGAGATCAAAAGCCAGGTGGGCTGTTTGCTTTGTTGCTTGGGTGCCATTTGGTATCATTTCCGTATTTCACTCAGTCAGCATTGCTCAACTTCCACCCTCTCCATCATCAAAAAGTATTTTTAGTCCCCTTCATTACAGGAAATCTTTGGCGTTGCTCTCAGGGTTGGTCAGATGAGGGAACATGAGTTTTCCATTGTTAGCATGTCTGTAAATAAGAGCTAGCAAATGCATCTTTACATCTCAGAGAGCGTATTTACTCTCATCTGAAGCTACGTCTCCTATTTGACCACTGGCAGGGACCAGAGCAAAGGTGTGAGAAGCTCCTTCACTAGTGAGAAACTGGCCAGCTCTCTACCCAAGTAGGTGGCTCCTGAGGAACTTTTCCCTCACCCTCTAAGACTGGGGCAGGGGCCCCTCCTGTATCCATCATTGTTCTTGTTCCTATTATTTACATCACAAATATTTAATCATGTGATACTTGCTCTACACCGGGTACTGTTTTATGGTACTATGCTCTAAGTGTGTTAACTTAATGGTACTGTCACAATAACCCTATGAAGTAGGTACTTCTTGGAATCCCCGTTTTCAGAAGGAGAAATTGAAACACAAGAAGGTTAAGTTGCTTCTCAGAGGTTGCATATCTCAGGCTGTTATAAGGATTAATGCTTGTAAAGTGTTTCTTGCCTGGCATACAGCAGGTGTTCCACAAGTGTGGATTAAATAAATATGCAGAGTCTAGGACAGAGTCAGACTTCAAGGGCTGAACATGTTTGCAGCACAGCTGGGCACCAGAGACTAGTTTTTAGCCTCAGTCCGCCTCTGTCTTGCAGTGAGATCTTTGCCAAGATTGCTTATCCCCATCAGGACCTGTGGTCCTCATCTGTTGAATGTGTCTGATGATGGGGTAGACCTTTCCCAGGTCAAAATATTGCTGGTTGTGTAACCTATGGCAGAAAGTGCAGTTGTAGGGAATTTAACTTGAGAATTTACCATCAACATCCAAGTTTTAGACAGAGCCTCAGGGGTGGAGGTCTGTTTGTGTCTGTTTGGGCTACTGAATTCAGAAAGGGGCACGAGATTTCCCAGGCATGGTATTCCCTCGAACCTCATAACTGGAGGTGGTGATAACATTGAAGGCAGAGTTCAAGGGCATGGAGAGCCGAATTAGTGTGGGAGAGTTCTTAAATGTTAACTGCAATAGGATTTGAGGGGCCAGGAGGCATAAATTCTGTCTCTTGGAGTCTTGGGGCAGAGCTGAGGCTGGAAGAGGCTGGTGAGGTGTATGGACCTGGTGGAAAAGTGGAGAGGAAATTGATGAGGGAGACTAGACTAGAGTGGCAGAAGCATGGATTCACCGGTCACCCATCTCTTGAGTGTGACGTTGGCTATTACAATTACCCATGACAATAGTGATATTGAGTCCACCCAGCCCTTCTGCCATCTCACTTGACCAGAAGCACAACAGAAGTTAACTGACCCCATTCCCACCCCCACTGCATTTGACAAATGGCTGAAGGGAGGCTGAAGAGAGGTGAAGTGATTCCCCCGCCTTCTCCCAGCTTTGAAGTTGGGGGGTATTTAGACTTCGGATTCTGAGTTTCTTATACAGGCTTCTTCTCAGCTCTCCTCAGATTCACGTGATGTGAACTTTTCCATTTCCCTTCTGACTTTGGAAAAACTTCTCACTTCCTTCTTAAACTTGACTCTACAATTATCAGCCCTTCTTTTTTTTTTTTTTTTAAAGATTTATTTATTTATTTATTTGACAGAGAGAGACACAGCGAGAGAGGGAACACAAGCAGGGGGAGCAGGAGAGGGAGAAGCAGCTCCCCGCTGAGCCGGGAGCCCGATGTGGGACTCGATCCCGGGACCCTGGGATCATGACCTGAGCCGAAGGCAGTCGCCCAACCAACTGAGCCACCCAGGCGCCCTATCAGCCCTTCTGGAAGCACTTCCACAGTGGGGGCAAGTGGGGGAATGTGTCCCCCCACTGCTGGTGTTTCTACAGAGAGAAGGGAGCTTCCGTTCCACTCCCAGGAGAGAAATATATGACAGAAACACTTCTGCCACTCTCCACTCTTCCTTTTTTCCTCCTGGAAACAGAAGTAACTTTCTCTGGTGGGTGAGACAGAGGAAGGGTCTTCTCCTGAGGGATGGAGGGGGACAACAGCCTTTACTGCTGTCCTTCTGAGCAGCCTGATCTCTGGAAGCAGCATCCTCCACTTCCCTGTAGGAGCAGACCTGTGGGTCAGGGCTCTGGCCACTCTTCTGGGGGATGGTTTATCCCAAGGTCTTCATTCGGGGAAAGGGCTATTCCCTCTCCCTGACTGAATAGGATATTCAGGGATATTCAGAATTTCAACAGGGTCTTAGAAGCCTCCACGTTCTCCAGCCTGACTGCCAGAAACAATGCTGCTTTCACTATTCTGACTGAGTTCTTTGTCTCTCTCTCATTTGGATCTGTACCCAGAGAGGGACCAGCTTGTGGTTAATTGTTGCCATTATCGTCTGTAACAGCAGAGGACTTGGTTTCCACATTGGGTGGCATTCTTCTTCTCTTTGAGTACCATTGTGTGTATACGCACGTGTGCTTGATGATCATCTTTCCCCTGATTTTTAATAGTAGTCCTGAAGGAATATGCAATTCCATAGAATAATTTACTAGTCTATTTAGTCAGCAAACATCAATTGGATATTTGCATTGCACCTGGTTTTGTGCAAGGAGCCAGGGATACAAAGATGAAAGGACCCATTACCTTCTCTGGAGGACCGACCAATCTGGTGGGGAGGTAAACATGCAAATAGGCAAATCTAAAACTGCAACAGTTGCTGCAGTGGAAACATACTAAATGCAGCAGAAGTGTAAAATGAGTGTCAACAAGGAGGGCAGAAGCAAGAGGTCCTCATGGAAGAGGGAGCTCTAAACAGGGAGATGAAAGATGAGGAGTTGGCCAGGGTGCCAAGTGAAGAGAGGGTCTCCTTTCAGGCAAAGAGTCATGGGGTCACAAGGAAGAATGGGGCGGTCAGGAGCCACAAGCAATTGCCCGTGGCTGGAGTTGGAGTGCCAGGTGGGGAGTTTCAAGGTGCTGCAGAGAGAGGATGGGGCCAATTCATCAGGCACCATTGTGCCCTACTAAGGATCTTGAATTTTATCATGTGGAGGAGTGTTTCCCAAACTTCCTTGATGATAAGCATCACTTGGTTGACACTTGCTAAAAATTTGGATGCCCCAGACTCACTCCAGAACTGATGGAGGACCTTGGGATCAGACTAACAAGCACCCTGGTGATTCTTAGAATCAGGCACACTTTGGAAACACTGCTGAGCCATGGGGCTTGTGGCAAAGGAGTGGCATGGAGAGAATCGCATTTTCATGATATCAGTCTGGTGCATGGAAGATGCACTGGAGGTGGAGTGGCAAAATTAGAGGTCTGGCAACAGGAGAGATCATGAGAACCTGATAGGGGGAGGGTGTAATGGATGGGAGTTGAGGAGGACTTCAGAGTACGAATGTAGCAATGTCTCTGATGCACCCACCTTCCTCTCACCTGAGCAAAGAAAGAGTATCTTTTTGATATTATATAACTTATCTACTATGGGCTGAATCGTGTCTCCCCTCCACATCCCAAATTGATAACCTGAAGCTCTAACCTCCAAAGTGATGGTATTTGTGGGTCAGGAGGGTAGGGCCCTCACGATGGGATTAGTGCCTTTTTAAGAAGAGATACCAGAGAGCTTGCTCTGAGGACAGAGTGAAAAGGCAGCTAAATTTCTGCAAGCTAGGAAAAGGACCTTCACCAGAGCCTGATGATGCTGGCATCCTGAGATGATGTTCTGTTGTTTAAGCCACCCAGTCTATGGTATTTTGTATAACAGCCTGAGATAACTAATTTATTACTTAATCTTCCCTATTAACTTCCTACCCCTCTGGGCAGGAAACAAATTTAGAAAAAAAACCTAGTAATTTCCATATGATTCCCCCAAATTCTATGTTGTCAGGGGGTCACTCTCCTCTTATCTTGACCTTTCAGCAGCATCCAGCAGAGTGGGCCATGCTCTTTTCCTGAAAACATTTTTTTTCTTGTGTTCTGTGACACCACATCCCGTAAGAGTTGTCTGCCATGCTTTTTCATGTCCACCACGGCCACTCCATCTCTATCTTTGGTTGAATCCTCTTCCCACATTTCGCTTTGACTTTTGAAATCTGTCTTGGATCCCATTTGCTTTTACATCTTCTCTTGGTGATTTCACTAGTATTTGCTTTAGGTACTATCTAAATGTTGATGCTTTCCAAACCTATTTCTCCATCACTGGCCTTTCCCAAACACTCCAGACTCATAGTCAACGGCCTATTTAGCGTCTTCCCTGTACGCCTAACAAACTCTGCCTGTCCACAGAAGTCCCCAGTCTTCACTCCCTCAACCAGCCATCTCTCCATCTTGGTAAAATGTGGTACTATTTTCCCAGTTGCTCAAGTAAAAACCTAGGTGGTTTCCTTGATTCTACTCTCTCCCTTAAATTCTATGTCAAATCCATCAAGAAGTTCTACAGACTACTTCTGAATATTCCCCTTCTTTCCATGTCCTAGATCGGTGATTCTCAAACTTGAGCATGCAACACAATTGTCTGGGTGCCTTGTTAAAATCAAATTGCTGGGCCTTACTCATCCTTAGAGCTTCTGAATCAGTAAGTTCTGGGTGGGGCCTGAAATTTACATTTTTTTCAAAGTCCCCAGAAGATGCTGCTAGTCATGAACTGCACTTTGAGAATCACCATCCCATAATATGTCATCAGCTTATCAAGTCTTCCATTATTCTTTCCCTGGAATACCGTAACCCTGTCCTCATTGGGATCCATACTTTGCTCTCATTCTATTTCATGGAATTTTTTCATGTTTTCTGACTTTCTAGTACTTGTTGATAATATCCTTTTAATATTTCAGAAAATTCCCGCTTTGGGAGTTCCACTCTATAAAGTCAGAACCTGGGAAACTCAAATTTCTACCTTTGTAATGAGGATGTAAGCTGGTGACCCAGGCTTTGCCATTCAGAGACTTTGATTCAGTGGTGAGCAGCTTGAAGAAGGAAGGTCTCTGCAGTCTTTTTTATTTTTGGAAACAGCAAAAGGCAACTGACTTGGGGACCTGCAAGAACGCCACAGTTGAGTTCCATACAAAGAAGTATTACCAGCTGGGCATCAGCTGTAGGGTTCCCTCCTTGCAGTTTTAGGAATTGTCCCTGGACCCCTGACCCTTGAGTGTTGTTTTACAGGTACTCCAAAAAAATCAATGAGCTGCCCAGTGCCTTTTAAAATAAAACTAATGAATCATCGAACACTACATCAAAAACTAATGATGTACTATATGTTGGCTAACTGAACATAATAATAAAAAAATAAATAACATTCTTTAAAAGAGATCAATTTAAAAAGAAATACATTAATTAAAATAAATACAGAAAATGAAAATAAATTTCTTTCTGCTAAACCAGCCAGGGTAAATTTTGTTATTTGCAACTAAGGAGGCTAAGTGATTGACCCTTTTGGAATCCATTCTCTGTCAGTCGCTTTCACACACTGATCTGATTCAGTCACGTTTGAGGACAGACCATGTCCTCACCTTATTTCTCAAACCCCTCTGGGACCAGGCATCTTCCTAAGGCTCTCGCCTCATCCCATATTACCTTCCTCCTTGCCTACTTTGACAGAACCTTACCAGCCATTGTTTATGTTTTCAAACATGCCAAGCTTGTGACCACCAAAGGGTCTTTGCATATCCCTTTGCTTCGGCCTGATGGGTGCTCCCTTGGGATCTTCACATGACTGACTTTTTGTTAGTTATTCAGAACTCAAGTTTTTTGATAGAAATGACATCTCAGCAGAAAACTCTTTTCTAACAATGCAGTCTAACGGAGCTAACACCCAACATATCACAGTAGTTTTGTCTTCTGCAGAATGCTCATCGCTCTTTGACATTTTTCTTATTTGTTAATTTGTTTACTGTGTGCCTCCTGAAGAAGACAAAGCGTGAGAACAGGAGTTATGTTTGCAAAGATTTTCTCCCAGTCTGTTGCTTGGTTTTTCATTTTCTTAATGATGTCTTGGGAAATACAAAAGTTTTTTTTTTTTTTTAAGATTGTATTTATTTATTTGAGAGAGCACATATGCACACACATGAGCGGGGAGGGGCAGAGGAGGAGGGAGTGGGAGAAAGAATCTGAAGTGGACTCACACTAAGAGTGGAGCCCCAGACCAGGATTGATCCCACAATGGCAAGATCATGACCTGAGCTGAAACCAAGAGCTACCCAGGTACCCCAGGAAACACAAAACTTTTGAAATTTGATGAGGTTCGATTTATCAATTTGTTCTTTTATGGATCATACCTGTGGTGTTATATCTATGAAATCTTTGCTTAACCCAAGGTCTTAAAGATTTTCTCCCGTGTTATCTTCTTGTCTTAGCCCTTACATTTAAGTCCATGATCAGTTTGAGTTCCGTTTTGTGGAGAGTGTAAGGGTCTAATTGACCTTTTTGCCTGTGACCCTCCAGTTGTCCCCGCACTGTTTGTTACAAAGGCTGTCCTTTTTCCAAAGAATCGCATTGGCACCTTTGCTGAAAATCAATTGACCATCGATGTAAGAACAAATATAAAGATTTATTTCTGGACTCTCAGTTCTATCCCATTGATCTGCATTTAATGCTTTTGCAGCATTTGTCTCTTGAATCTTTCTAGAATTTATTTTGATTCATGGCATGAGGTTAGGGCCAAAATGGAGTTTTTCCCTCTCAAAATGGCTAATGAATATCCTGGCATTGTTTCTTGAATCATCCTTTCCTTCTCCATTGATTTGTCATGTTTATTAAATGGGTAAAAGACATTTTTATAGAAACCTCCTCCAAGTTACTCTGACTCATCCCATTTCTCCCCATCCAGCATTTTAGAAGCCCCTAATCTTATATTCTGTTCAACCAAGTGACAAAAATTGTCCCTGCCTTCAAAAGAGCTTATGTTGGCAAATAGGAAGAGGACGTTGACACATGTTAGAATAATAAACACGCAACAGATATTTGCATTGGGCCTCACAGAGGCTTAGTGCGTTTGTGGAACAGTAACCGAACTGAAGGCATCCTCAGGGGAGGTTGGTGTTTACTTTGGGTGGGGTCGTGGACAAGTCACCCAGCCCTGGCTCAGATTGTTCCTACCTGTTTGTTTGACACTAACTTAATCTTCTGGCTGGTGGTAGTTTTGGGGTTTTAAAACACCGAACAGGTATGAAATTCTACAGGAAGACTCTACCCGCTTCAACATGGTTTAAAAGTTCAATGTTTTTCTCAAGGAAAACACCGAAGACGTATTTGTAAAATTTCTAGAAGATCTGCAGCTGAGAGGAGCAGCTTTAGGATAGGTGATCCATTTAAGTTTCAGTGGGTCTGGACAGGCTGGGAAGCACTGCTGAAACCAAAAAGATAAAGTGAAATTCAGAAAAATGTAAACTACTGCATTTTGCCTCAAAACAAAACAAAACAAGACAACAACAACAACAACAAAAACAATGCCAGAGTGGGAGAGGCTTAGTAAAAAAGAATGAAATTTTAGTTGCCCGAAAAGTCGATGTGGATGTATTGACTCAGGCTTGTTCTGTTTGCAAGGAACAGCGACATACATTAGATCCAGGACACCTAGAGAGGAGTTAAGGACTCACAGGGAAGGAATACAGGAGAATAGTTTCAACTGCTCCATACACAGGCTTCCCCAGGCTGGTCACCCAGCCCATGCGAAGGAGCTGCGTCTTGTCAGTCCTGGGTCAGAGGCACCATCACCGCCGATAGCAACAAAACAGAAGAAAACATTTAAAAACACCCAAAACATGTCCAGATTTCCCAAGTCACCAGGAACTGGGCTCTTGGTAGCTCAGCCTAAGAATTAACTTGTTTTATTCTTTTTACATTTCAACTGTGGCTTGGCCTGTTCTGAGACTTTGAGGACATTGGCTACTTTAGAAGGTAGGGGGCATAGAAATAAATGACAGAATTTCTTTTCTCCCCCTTTCACTCTCTTTCCCTCTATAAAGAAATTGGAGCAAGTAAATCATTGGCAATGTGATTTCAATATTGAGACGTGTTTTGCAACTTGTTTCTACCTATTATGGCACGAATTAATTAAAAATTCAAATTGCATGAGAATTTTATAGATACCTTATATACTCAGATACATTTTTAAAAATTGTACAATATGGTATTAAAACCTTTTGAAATCTAATGCATAATAAAAAGTTTATCCTTTCATTAAATACTTTTCTACAACAGTGGCCTTTGAATTTTTTTAGTAGTGAATATTTTATTTTATTTTTTTTTAAAGATTTTATTTATTTATTTGAGAGAAAGAGAATGAGAGACAGAGAGCATGAGAGGGAGGAGGGTCAGAGGGAGAAGCAGACTCCCTGCCGAGCAGGGAGCCCGATGGGGGACTCGATCCCGGGACTCCAGGATCATGACCTGAGCCGAAGGCAGTTGCTTAACCAACTGAGCCACCCAGGCGCCCCAGTAGTGAATATTTTAAAGAAATGTGGAATCTTAATGGTTATCTCTTGCTGTGTAACAAATCACCTTAGACTTAGTAGCTTAAAAAATGACAATCATTTATTCCTTCACGATTCTGCAATGTCTACAGGCTCGGCAAGGACAAATTCATCTCTGCTCCGTATGCCAGATGTGATGGCTCACCATGGGGCCCTGGGAGCCATTTCTAAGGTGGCTTCGCTCCCACCGGGGTACAAGTTATGTAGGGCCCTGAAAGTCCCTTCATGGAGGACTTTGGCTTTTGCTTTTTATGAGATGGGAAGCCAGTGGAAGACTTTGAGCACAAGGGTGACGTGATATAAATCATGTGTTGACAGGATTAGCGGGACTACCATTTTGTGTATAATGGAAAAGACGGGTAAGACCTTTTAGGAAGTAATTGCCACCCAGGGGAGAGATAATGGTGGTTTGGACAAATGAGGCAGCGAGTGGAGCTGAGTGATTGGATCTGGATTAATATTCATCTCTGCTTCCTTCCACTTCTCTAATGATGTTATTATGATCTATGAACTTAATTTTGGTGTAGGGTTTGAGGTAGTCATCAACTAGACAAAGATTTCTGGAACGCTTATTCTTCATCTCATGCTTTTGCAGTATAGAAAATCCACTGGACACTCAAGAAGTAACTGTAGTTTGGGCCTGAACAATGAACTTAGCTCAGGTAATGTCTGAGCACCCACTGGCAAAGACACTAGTCCTGACCCTGTCCTCTGATAAGGATGTGACCCAGTGGATGCTTTGTAATTTAGATCCCTTCATAGGAGAGCCAGCTCTTCCCAGCCCCAACTGGAGTAGACTCCTGCAGTGGGTAGAAACCATATCTTAACGACCTTTTTGAGCTATCCCCCTCCCCTCAGAGCTGCCCAGCAAAGGCCCGACAGACCCAGCCAACAAACCCAGGTTGAACCAAACCGAATCCCATGAACCTTCACGGGGGGTGGAGCGATGTAGAGGGCGATTCCTAAGAATAGAGTCAATTCCTGGAGGCCTCTGAGTGCTCGTATATCCTCCTGGGCTCCATTTGGATTTTTTCTTTTCTCTTTTTCCCCTTTTGGGGAGCCCCAGTGTTCTGCAGCTGTTCCATCAGCCGGCACCCCGGCTGCCAGATGAACAGAACAAAAGATGGGACTCTGTGACTATTCACATCTGTACTTCTCTCAAGCAAACAGAACAGATGCCCTTAGCAACGGGGCTCTCTGGCTCGGGGCAGGGGAAATGTACCCTGAAGGGGGAAGTTTCCCTTCTAAGAGCTGACAGAGCCACTTAGCTCTGGCAAGGAACATCATGAAACAGAACATTAAACTTTGATGAACAGCAAAGCCTTGGAGGTTTAAGCTGGAAGTCAACAGAGATGTTCTAATCTATATAAACACTCTGTATGCAAATCCCGGGAGGATTGTGGGCCTTATTTGGATGGTGTTTTTCACTGCCTCTCTCAGGAGAGAAAGCTCTGAAGGCAAAAGGAGATGCTGTGGTTTTCTTGCGAACCCCAAGTGTGGGGAGCACTTCTTAGGAATTCCTGGCCTCGGCCAGGTCCCGCCCTCCTGTCTGTGCCCTGGCCTGGCTCTCCTGCATCCACATTCATGGCTTCTTCCTCATCTCAGGAGGGAGTCAGCCCATCATTGAGGGCCCTTCCTGCCCCTGGCCTGGGTCACCTTCTCTCTCCTGGACCAGAGTTGGAGCAGGAAGAAACCTCAGTAATAGCAGCTGCAAGGCAAAGTGGTTCTCTATGGGGGTCAGACACACACCACTAGACCCTACCTTTTTGTGGGATTCTCACAACACCCCAGGACCTCTGTGGTATTACCAGCCTTGTTCTACAGCCAAGGTGACAGAGGCTCAAGGCTGGAAAATCAATTGCCCTGGCCTCACAGGGATCAGTAGTAAAGCCGAGACTTGCCTCAGGCAGTCTTGTCTGAACTTGGATTCCTAACCATCAGACTCCATCTTGCCTGGAATCTCGCTTGGGGGATGGTAAAGAGAGACGAACTGCTTCAAGGTGGTAAGGAAAAAGAAAGCAGAGCTTCTCCCCCCTACATTGTAATTCACTTCTGCCATCTTCAAATATTGCAAACTCGCTTTTTTGTTGTTGTTTGTGGAGGTAAGTAGCACTTCAATTTCTCTATGTGGCTCTAGGGGCAGCCCTTGACTTAGACTGAGCTAATCAACATGCTAATCAAAATGCTGGTGACTATTACATGACCAAGGCAGGCCAATCAGAAGACTGAGGGCTTCTGTTTCAAACTGTAGGGAAGCAGTCTCACTTGTTTTTCTCTAATGGTGAGTCAGGGAGGAGGCAGCTTCTGCCGCTATTGGCAGCCATCTTGTGACCATGAGTAGAGATCCAGTCTGAGAATGGAGTCAACACATAAGGTAGAGACAAGTCGAGAGAGTGACACCAGAGCCATGCCTCATCCTTTGAGCATCTGAACCAAGCCATGCACTCTTCAGTTATGTGTGTTCATAAAATCTTATTTTTGCTGATGTCAGTTTGGGTCAGGCTTACTCTTACTTGTAACCAAAAGAATCCTGGTGGACACATTAAGCCTTCAGCAAATGTGTGGTTTGCGCCACAGTCTGGGCTCTAACTGGGCAATTAAGGAGGCCCTGAGTCTATGCGGGGAGCTCAGGGGCTTAGACAGAGCTGCGGCATCTTCAGATGTGGACCGGGGCCATAAGAGTATCAGCAAACACTTGTGTGGCCTTTACCAAGTATCAAGTACTGTTTCAAGTGCCTTTATCTGTATTTGCTAGTTTAACTTATCATTATCTCCACTTTTTTTAAAAGATAGGAACCGAAGGCACAGAGAGACTGGGGAACACATCCAAGATCACCCAGCTCCAGAACTGGGAGTGTGGTGGTGCTGGGCTCCAAATGCTGCAGTCTTGCTCTGGGCATGCTCTCAGCATTCGGCTCCACTGCATCTCATGACCAATGACAAGGGAGCAGAGACTCCAAGTGCATTCACAGGACACAGGAACATTCTTGCAGCATACAGTCTCTTAAAAAAAAAAAAGATTCTTGTACCTTAAAAAAAAAAATACAGAAACATGAGTGAAAATTCAAGGGCATTTGGTTAAGGAAATTCTGAACCACACAGCTAGAGACAAAGACTCTCATCCCTTTGGTTTTCCCTTAGACTTACTGATCCACCCATGACATTGAGAGGAACAGAAAACAGAGGGCCATGGACAGGCACTAGCTTGGCCAGCTTTGTGCAGAGCCATTGTTCTCCAGACTCCATTTACCTGTCTGACCCTGCCTCTTGTCTCTAGGGTCTGCCCTCCCCAGACCCTAGCAGTGGATCACTGAGCCCTCACCAGTAAGGCCTATCTGCCCCAATTTCAGAGGGAGCCACCCCTACAGCTGGAGGGAAGGCCTTGGCCCAGCCCTGTGGCAGCTTGGCCTCACTGAAGCTCTGATCCCACTCTGTGTCTCCAGCTAGTAGATGCTAAGTGCTCAATAAATAGAGGGGGGTGAGCACTGGGACACTGCTTTGCCCACCACTGCTTCCCCATGCCACCATGCCAACCTCCCCATTGAATTCTAGTTCCCCTTGTTCCCAGTAACCAAAAACTGCCTTGTCTTGAGCTCAACTATGTGCCAAGCACTGTCTTTAAGCACTTAGCATGCATTTACTCATCTAGACAATCTTATAAAGGAGGAATTACTGTTATTCCCATTTCCCAGATGAGGAAATGGAATCTCCAAGAGACCCATTGAGTGCACACAGCTGGTATGTGTTGGAACTAAAGACTGGGGGATGGTGCTTTATCCCTCATGGGCACACCCCTTGGGTAGTGACTGTCTCCCTAACTCCCTGCTGCTGTGAAGTGTTCCTTTCTCTTGGAAACACAGGTGCTGGCAGTTGCCTGAGTTGCCCCTGAACTGGCCTAGCCCTTTAGATGTGCTGTCTTGTTGACTATTACTGCATCATCCCCCAGGCCCACCTCCCTCCCCATCTTGGATTCAGAACAATCTCAGGTGGTCCTGATTATCTCCAGGTACATGCCTGGCATTTCAGGAAACCACTAAGCCTCACATTTTCTCAAATCCTGCTACCAGGAGAGCCTGTGCTGTGCTGAGTTCTTAACATTGCTCTCTCAGGTCAGTGAGATGAGCCTTCAGGCTCGTTTCCTCTTGTCCTTTGGGCAGGTTTGGGGCATAGTTGAATAGGAGCAAGCAGGATTGCTTATGGATTTCTCTCCTAGTGTCTATGAAATGGCTCGTGGTGCTCCAGATGGGTCACTAACATGAGGTAGCCTCTGGCCCCAGCCCTGGAACTCACTCTGAACATGATGGTTTGTACCTCTGCAAAGACTCAGAATTCCAGAGCGGTGATATTTCCTTGGCTGTGCTTGGTGGGGATTAGCACTCCCAGCCAACTCTTGATTATCTGTGGGAGAAGGGAGAGGATAGACCATTGACATTTCCAAATAACTCTGGAACTTATTCTGGCCAACAGCTCCAAGTGTCCCCTGTGTTGGATCTCTTTCCAGAGCATCCACCGAGAAGTCAGATCTATGGACTTGGCTTTCAAATCCTCTCCTCCTTTCTTCCCTCTTTTGTTTTGCCTTTTGTTTTGTTTTGTTTTGTTTTCCTCTATGAGAGAGAGGCCTCCAGCATTGGACAAGGAAAGAGAGGAGCAGCAAGAGGAATGATGTAGCAGAGTACTCTGTCGTAAATAATGGAAAATCCAACTCAAACTGGCTTAAATAGTAAAAGACGTTTATTTAGTTATATAAATAACTAAAAAGTCTGGTGGTTAGGATGACATCAGGTAGGGTTAGCTCCAGCAACTGAGAATACCAGGGCCATGGTCCTCTCTTTATACCTCCCACAGTGTGGGCTTTATCCTTAGATTTCACATGGCAGTCCCCTGGCACTTCTAGACCCTCGCTTCATGCTAGCAAATAGTTATGAAATGTCACACCTCACGTTCTTGGAAGTAAGATATCATGTCTTTTGGTAGCTCCTAAACGTGTTCGAGGAATATCACTCCTTCACTGGACTACACTGAGTTACATGCTCTTCCTTTAAACAATCATTTTGTGCCATAGGAGGGTTTATCCTTAATGACCTAAGCTAGTTGGAGTCTATCCCTGGAGATGGGGTAGGGTCAATCCCATCCAACACACACATACTGAATGCCCAAAGAGAAATCAAGGTACTATTGAGAGGAGGAGGACCAGATGCTGGGGAGGCAATAGGTCAACATCTATCATACTTGGATGATCCACAGACCATGTTAATGGCACTAAGAGACAGTTATACCTGATAGTGAAATGGGGTACACACTTTTCAAAGCCCTTCTCCCTCTTTTCCTTTATTAGATCTTCAGGAGAATTTGTGCATCAACTGCAATGGCCATACGTGGTTTTCCATGTTTTATAAATAAAGCAAGGAGATTTAGAGAGCTACAGTGACTTGCTCAAGGTCACTGGCCATACTTGGCAGGACTGGACTTGAACCCATGCTCTCTCTCTCTCCATCACACTGCGGTGGGAAGTTAGCAGCTAGGAGAGTGGGGTGAGCTCACTGAACAGTGTAAGCTGCATCTCTAAAGAAAGATTTGGTTAGAGTAAAGAAAGGTGCAAGGTCTATAGACTGGTAATTCAGACACAAAGTTTACTAGACCATGTGGGGTGGGACTAGCAGAGAGCCTAGAAGAGAAAGGGTGTGCATTACTCAGTGTTCTCCAGAGAAACAGAAACCATAGAAAGTTGATTGATCAATTGATTGGTTTTAGGAATTAGCTCACATAGTTATGGAGGCTGAGAAGTTCCATGAGCTTCCATCTACAGGCTGGAGAACCAGGAAAAGCTGGGGGTATAATTCAGTCTGAGCCCGAGGCCTGAGAATCAGGGGTTGATGGTGCAAGTACTGGTCTGAGTTCAAAAGCCTGGGACCCAGGAGCTCCAATGTCTGAGGTAAGAGAACATGGATGTCTTAGCTCAAACAGAGAGAGAATTTGCCCTTCCTCCACTTTTTTGTTCTATTCAGGCCCTTAACAGATTGGATGATGCCCACCTGCTTTGGTGAGGGTGATCTTTACTCAATCTACCTATTTGAATGAAAACCATTTCCAGAAACACTTCCATAGACACACCCAAAAATAATATTTTACTAACTATCTGGGCATCCCTTAGACCATCACAGAGTGAGCCAGGACACATGCATTAAAGTCGTGGGGACAAAATTTCCCTCAAATTGTATATATCGGTGAAGGTCAAACTAGGGTGAAAAAAGATTCCAGGAACTTGTGAAAGGAGAGAGACTTACAGGGAGAAGCCTGTGCTTTCTCTGGCCAGCCGGCTCACCCAACCCCACAGTCGCTCCCTTTTGTCCTATCTGCTTTTCCAGTTGCTCTCATGGGGAAACCTCATCTTGGTAATCTAATGGTGAGAGCTTTGAAGGCAGAAGTTCTGTCTTCCACCTCTCTCCTGATCCCATTTGTCAGGTTTCTGCTGGACAGACAGACTTGTTATTTCAGCAGTTTTATCTAGTTCTAGAAGTGACTTTGGAAGATGTTTACATGATACAGGGACAGTAGAATATAGGCTTTGGGGCTTGAAGTACTTGGATTTGAGTTTGAGATCTACTGCTTAGTGACTGTGTGACTTTGAGCAAATGATTTTATATTCGTGAGCTTGAATTTTCTCATCTATTAAATGTGTGAATAAAAGTCTCAAACCCTCAGGCAAATGAGGAAGTTAAACATGCTAAGTGCTCAATGACCAGATTAATATGTGAAAAGTGCTTAGATTAGTACCTGCCATAAAAGAGGGGGTAAAAAAAAAAGTTACCAACAACGATGATGAAGATGATGATTAAGATGTTTCTAAGTTCCCAGTATGACTAATTTTTCTTTTCTATCTAAGTAATCTAAATTTTTGACATGCCTGACCACCAGCAGGATGCTGCCTATGGCAATCCAGAGTGAAGGCATGCCCTGGGAGAGCAGCCTGCTTTCATCCAATGTCTCCTGCTATCTGGATTTGTTACTTCCCTCTACAGCTCCTTGCTTCTGGGTCACTCAAGGGGGACTGCCCTCCAGTTTCCTCACCATGGCAGAAGGTATGGAGGCTGGGGGTGTGGGAGTAAACAAGGAACGACTTGAGGGACCGGTCTGGGTGGCAGTGTGGGCAACACGGTTGGTTGGCATGAGAGAGGAAGAGCAGGAGGCCAGGGTATGGTGCCTCGGGAAAGAAAGGATCCTTTCGGTGTCTTGGATTGTGAAGCTGGGTCCATAGCTGACCTGCTTTCTCAAGCAGAGCTGCCCAGTTGGCCCTGAAGGAGAGACACCCACCACACCTGGGGCTGACCTCCTCAGTTCCCATAGCTTAAGGGTGCTTCTCCATCAGAGGCTGAGGCAACCTTCATGTGTGGCCCATGAAGGCTAGGACCATGGGCTCCCACTATTTGAGGCTCTCTCCTCATGGCTGAAGTCAGCTCCCCCTTCTTGAGGCTTCTGCCAAAGAGGACTGCTATATTCTGAATGTTTGTGTCCCTCTTCCCAAATTTGTATGTTGAAACCTATCCCCAATGTGATGGTATTTGGAGGTGAGGTCTTCGAGAAGTGACTAGGACACGAGGGTTCAGCCCTCATGAATGGGATTAGTACCCTTATAAAAGAGACCCTAGCGAGTACCCTTGGCCCTTCTACTGTGTAAGGACACAGGGAAGAGACACCATTTGTGAACCAGGAATTGGGCCTTCAACAGACACCAAATCTGTCAGCACCTTCATCTTGGACTTCTTAGCTTTCAGAACTCTGAGAAATAACTTTCTGTTGTTTATAAGCCACTCAGTATTCTGTTATAGCCCCCCAAATAGACTAAGATAAGGATGCACCGAAAGACATTTGGAGAAGCACAGAAGGGGTGAGCCGGCAAGAGATGAGCAGGCCCAGAGCCTGGGCCTGAGGTCAGATCACTTGGCTTCAAATCTCAGCCCTTCTGCTTGCAGCATTCGTGACTTTGGGGAACTGTCTAACCCACTTGAGCCTCTGAGCCTCAATTTCCTCAGCTGTAAAATAAGGATTGCTAATATTTGCACCCTCTGTCTTCCACGGTTGTTTTGTGCCCACCGCTTCCTATTAGGAAAGTACATGAAATGTCCTCAGCTTCCTCATCTGTAAAATGGGGTTATGAAGCCTCCCGCAGAGGGTTGTGGTAAGGCTTAAATGCAGCGAGGAATGCAAATTACTCACCTCAAGGTGGCTATCAGGATTGCTAAACTCCAGGGTGCTTTTATATCCTGGGTTTGGGAAGAAGTCCCATCACCTTCCCGTGATTGAGAGCAACTTAGACATGAATCTAGGCTACCTGTGGGGTGCACTGAGGGTGCTGAGGGGAGCGGGTGCCTCCACAGTCCACAGAGCCCTGGAGGCAGAATTCACAAAGCAGGAGGAGTGGTTGGGAATCGCAAAGTGGAAATGCAGGGAGGGAAGAATCAGACAATGGCCCATCCTGTTGACCTCAGGAAGTGGGGTGGTGGCACTTGATTGCAGAAGAGCTGCTGTACCCAAGGCCGGCTGCCACCCTGGCTTGGGTTGCTGTCCTTCACAAGGAGGTTGTTGAGCTGAGGATGCTTCGTGCCAAGTAGACCAAGGATCCCGAAGGATCTTTTCAAAGATCCTTGTTAAAATGTACATTTCTGCCCTCTCCCCACAAATCAGAATGGACCAGAAAGGTTCTGGGAACCTGCATTTGCAAGGAACACCCAGGATAGGTCTTCTGACTTGAGAAGCATGAACCAAAGGGACAGAAATCAAGCATTATACTAAACACTAAATTCTCTTAACACCCTTTCCATAAAACAATCCTCTGCTCTCATGGCTGGCTTCATGGGCATGTTTAGAAGGGCCCATTCTTGGTTTAATGTTCTGCTGTCATCATCTTGAAATTCTTATTTTTGAACAAGGGGGCCTCACATTTTCATTTTGCACTGGGCTTCACAAATCATGTAGCAGGTCCTATTCACAATATAGATGAAAATTACAGAAAGGATAGACTTGCCTGAGGTTACACAGCCAAGTTGTGGAAATGGGTTTGGAATCCTGATATATCTGATTCCAAAGCTCTGCTACCCTATGACTTTAAGACTCAAAAGAATGGACTCTAATAGTGGAGTTTCAATTTCAGCCACCTTATCAGGTCTTAGGTTGAGGGGAGGGACTGCTCTGGGCACCCATAAACTATACTAGGTAGGTTTTCATCTATGCTACTACCCATAAAGATAAGGCTAATGTATAAACTCACTCAACTTCAGGGTAGGGAAGATTTTGTGTAACTTCAGGATGACAGCTCCTGTTGGAAGAATGTGGAGAATCCCTCTCTTCCCTGTCTCTCATTTTAGCTTTACTATACAGCGAGGATAAGGCAATATGGTGGAATGAAAGGTGGACAGGATCTAGAGCCAGAAGGTGGGGGTCCAAAGTCAGCAGTGACACTCACTAATTAAACAACATAGAGTAATGGGTCTCTTAAACTCTGAGTATCAGTTTTCTTCATCTGTAAAATAAGGTGATGAAAATACAACCAATGCCCAAGGTTGTGGTGAACGTGAGATGGTCAGGTGTACAGGAAACAATGTATAAAAGGTGACGTAAGCTCTGGGACATTCATGACTGGGGGGATTGGTTGACACATGCATAAAGAAAAGGTTTGGCCAGAGAGGACACCTGGGTCATGCAGAGGGAGGTTTTGCCTCAAGGTAAGCACATCTGGTGTCCCTCAGGTGGAACTGGAGCTCCGCGGTGGCCTGGGGTGGGAAGGAGGTGGCAGGTTAGGGGTGCCACAGGGATTGGAACTCTATGTACTGGTTGCTCAAAGATTTTTGGCCACAAAGGAAGGCCAAAAATTTAATTATTAATTATATTAATTATAATAGTAAAATCCACCTATGATGGGGCGGGACAAAGAGAGCTCAGTTGCGATAGAGCTGTTTGGGGTACAATATATTTTGGGTGTTAGGTAAGAACCCCATCCCTTCTTGCATCAGAGCTGGGGATGGGGGATAGCAGTTTGAGAATTAAGGAGAAGCAGAAAGTAGTCCCTAGAGAAGGAGGCTTGCTATACCTCTGAGACAGTGTTTTGTTTTGTTTTCTCTTTAAAGCAGGATGTTGCCTCCAAATCTTTGCTTTTAAGACTATGGGGCTAAGTCAGTCCTCAGGGACTATAGAAAACAAAGAGCCAGGGACTCACTGGAACAAAAAGACTCTGAGGCCCCAAGGCAGAGGTGGGGGACAGTGTGAGGGCAGATGATCACAGTGGTTCTGGGTCTGCACACACAAGTGTGGGTCTCCAGAGACCTCAGACCTGCTCTGTGGGGCAGGTGGCCCATGTGAAAGTGCCATGCTGAGAAGCAGGTGCCAAGGGCAGGTTAAGAAAGGACAGCAGGTGGGCACAGCCTGGGGTGGATGAGCCCACACAAATTAGGCTTAAGAGACAAGAGATGTGAAATAGATGAATACTCCACTTGATGCTAGAGAGAAGTTGACTTTACTGTTTCTCAAACTGGGGTCCGTCCTTGAGTGTCTGCAGATGATCTTGGGAGTCCACAGATTCTTTTGGAGGATCTCTAAATTTTGTGTTTTCATGTTGGTAACATCCTATAAAAAGTCAGTCTAAACATAATCTGGGTTCTGGTCAGCAGACGTCAATCATTTTTTTTTTTTTTTTTGGCATCTACTCACAGAAGGAATCCATTTTACATGATGACCTGGTTTCCATACCCTGATATTCACACTCACATAAATAGAGCAGCTGGGCAGCCTGTCTAGGCCAGTGTAGCTGCACCAGTTATGAAAATAATGGGAACATTCCAAGCCACTTGGCAAATAGCTCTGAACCTTTTAAGTGTCACCACCACTACCTACCTCTCTGTTGTTTTGGTTCCCCCTCTGGGATCCTCGCCCACCCAGGATGCAACAACCAGCGGAGGTGAGAAGAGGGGGAATGCAGTTTCCTGTGACTGCTGTAACAAATGGCCACAAACTGGTGGTTTAAACACCGGACATTTATTCTCTCACTTCTGGATGCCAGAAGTCTGAAATCAGTTTCACTGGGTCAAAACCAAGGTATTACAGAACCGTGCTTCTATCTGTGTCAGATCTCCCTCTGCTTTTCTCTTATAAGAACACTGTGATTACACAGTGTGGCCCACAGAGATAATCCAGGATAATCTATCCATCTCAAGGGCCTTAACTTAATCACATCTGCAAAGACAATTTTTCCTTATAAAGTAACATTTCCAGGTTCCAGGGATTAGGACCTGCTATTGTTGGGGACCATTATGCAGTCTACTACAGTGGGCTTGTGGGACCCTGCTCCAGAGGTGGTAAACTTGCCTCTCTTTGGATTGGTCACTAATGTGTGCACATGTATGAAACAATTTTCTGTATACAATACGTATTCTGACACCATATGACACATTTTGATATTTTTTCTTTTCTATATCTTTTTTAAAGTGCTTGTTTCAACACACTAAATCAACCCACTATTAGGTTGTGACCCAGTTTGAAAAACACTGCAAACACCTTATAACCTAGTAACTTAGTAATGCCACACTTCCATCCTCTATATTTGTGTCTTTATTACAATGGCACTAAACCTGTATATTGCAGGCTAATGAGAAAAGAACCAAGAAGAGAGAGAGCTTAATATGTAAATGATACAGTATAGTACTGACATAAAAATGGACATAAAGACAATGAACAGAATAAGAGCCCAGAAATAAATCCAAGCATACACGGTCAACTAATTTTTAACAAGGGCACCAGGAATACATAATGGCCCTGGGAAAATAGGATATTCACATGCAGAAGAATGAAACTGGACCCTTGTCTTACACCATATGTAAAAATCAATTCAAAATGGATTAAAGCCTAGACTTGAAGCTGTATAACTCCTAGAAGAAAACAGAGGGAAAAAGCTCCTTGACATTGACCTTCACAATGATTTTTAAAATAGGACACTGGGGCGCCTTGGTGGCTCAGTCATTAAGCATCTGCCTTCGGCTCAGGTCGTGATCCCAGGGTCCTGGGATCGAGCCCCGCGTCCGGCTCCCCGCTCGGCGGGAAGCCTGCTTCTCCCTCTCACACTCCCCCTGGTTGTGCTCTCTCTCTTGCTGTGTCTCTCTCTGTCAAATAAATAAATAAATAAAATCTTTAAAAAAAAATAAATTTTAAAATAGGACACCAAAAGCAAAAATAAATAAGTGGGACCACCCCAAACCAAAAAAGCTTCTGCACAGAAAAAAAAAAAAATCAACAAAATGAATAGGCAACCTACAAATTGGGAGAAAATATTTGCAAACCATCTGTCTGATAAGGAGTTAATATCTAAATTATATAAGGAACTAATACACCTCAACAGCAAAAACTAAACAAACAAAAAACCCAAACAACCTGATTTAAAAATGGGTAAAGGACCTGAATAAACATTTTTCCAAAGAAGACATACAACTGGCCAGCAGTTATATGAAAATGTGTTCAATATCACTGATCATCAGAGAAATGCAAATCAAAACCACAATGAGATATCACCTCACACCTGTTAGAATGGCTGTCTTAAAAAATAGATAACAAATATGGGTGAGGATATGGAGAAAAAGGAACCTTTGTACATTTTTGGTAGGACTATAAATTGGTACAGCTATCATGGAAAACATATGAAGGTTTCTCAAAAAACTAAAAATAGAACTACTATATGATCCAAGGAATCCTCTTCTGAGTATATACCTAAGGGAAGTGAAATTAGTCCTTCGGATACCTGTGCTCCCATATTCATTGCAGCATTATTCACAATAGCTAAGATATGAGAACAACTTAAAATTCCATTGATGGATAAATGGGTAAAGAAATTGTGATATATATACACACACATACACAATGGAAAATTATTCATCCTCAAAAAAGGAGATCCTGGGTGCCTGGGTGGCTCAGTCATTAAGCGTCTGCCTTCGGCTCAGGTCATGATCCCGGGGTTCTGGGATCGAGTCCCACATCGGGCTCCTTGCTCGGCGGGAAGCCTGCTTCTCCCTCTCCCACTCCCCCTGCTTGTGTTCCTGCTCTCGCTATCTCTCTCTCTGTCAAATAAATAAATAAATTAATTAAAAAAAAAAAAAAAAAAGGAGATCCTGCCATTTGCACCAAGTTGGATGAACAGAGGGCATTATACTAAGTGAAATAAGCCACACACAGAAAGAAGAAAACCTGCCTGATCTCACTTATATATGAAATCTAAACAAGTCAGTACACAGAAGCAGAGAGAATGGTGGTTATCAAGGGTGGGCAGGTCGGGGAAGTGGGAAAACGTTGGTCAAAGAGTACAAAGTTAGAGTTATTTAGGATGAATACATCTAGAGCTGTACTGCACAGAATGATGACTATTGTTAATAATAATGCTTTGAGGGACATCTGGCTGGCTCAGTCTGTAGAGCATGCAACTCTTGATCTTGGGGTCGTGAGTTCAAGCCCCATGTTGGGCGTAGAGCTTACTTAAAAAAAATAATAATGCATTGAACTCTGGAAATTTGCTTAGAGAGTAGATTTCAGATGTTCTCATCACACACACAAATGATAGCTATGTGAAGAGAAGATATGTTGATTAGCCTGACTGTGGTCATTTCACTCTGTGTGTGTGTGTGTGTGTGTGTATAGCAAATCAACATAATGTACACCTCAAATATATTCAACTTTTATTTAAAAATATGTAAATGATTTGCTTATGATAAGCGAGGATCAGTCAGCATGTGGGACAAATGAAAACTTGGCAGTGGTTTAGGTGGCAGAAAAGGATGGGAGAATTGAGTTCTCACGTGGCACATGAAGGCACAGGCATGCCAAACCCCAAAGAGTCCAGGCCATGGCAGTCCATGGCACAGTCACATTCTGTGCAGAAATTTAATTGCAGCCATTTAGAATGGCATTGTTGGCCACAGTAAATTAATTCTGTTCGTTAAGATTTTGCAGTGTTGCTTGTACTTCATTTATAAAATTGTTCGGGTCTGATACATCATATGAGAGCTGTAAACCTAGATACTTTTTAAAACCTATTTTTATATTTTCACATGTTCAGGTACTGTAAAAAGAAAAAGAACTCAATCCTAGCAAATGGTGGTGGCGGGAAGCCACAAGAATTTTTTTTCTTCTGATAAAAGGCGTAGAACATCATTCAAGTTTAAGAAACGCTGATCTACTGCAGGGGGTGGAATGGGATACATGAATATGAAAATACAGAGGTAAAACTAGTGAAAAGAAGAACAGATATAGCAGCAGAGACTGTAAGCTTGAAAAATAAGGATTGAATCCAGGCCAGGGAGACCTGAGGAACAGCATGCTTCTAGAACATCGGAGATGTTCCTACCAACAAAAGAAGTTGACAAACCCAGGTGGACAAGTATGTAGTCCAAATAGGAGGATAACACGAAAACAGACCAGCAGGGAGACTCCACCTCCAATTACCTGAGGTTAGAGGATTTAACCATTCCCTAGAAGAAAGATGGGCAGCAAGCACCCAACCCCTGTGTTCTATCTATTGAGATGAAATACATAGGGCTTAACTTACCTGCTCAAGAAGGTGTAAGTGTAGATTTATTTTAACTCTTTAAACCTGAGGGGTACCTGGCTGGCTCAGTTGGAAGAGCATCCAACTCTTGATCTTGAGGTTGTGAGTTCAAGCCCCATGTTGAGCGTAGAGATTACTTAAATAAATAAAACTTAAAAAATTCTTTTTTTTTTAAAGATTTTATTTATTTATTCATGAGAGACAGAGAGAGAGAGAGACAGAGGCAGAGGGAGAAGCAGGCTCCCCGTGGAGCAGGGAGCCCGATGCGGGACTCGATCCCAGGACCCTGGGATCATGACCTGAGCCGAAGGCAGACGCTTAACCGACTGAGCCACCCAGGCATCCCAAAAAATTCTTTTAAACCTGTAGATTTTTTTTGGATTGTTATAAAATAATTCCTCTGCCTCCAGTGTTAAAGAAAAAAATTATGTGGTGTCCAAGTAGAAAGACTCCATCCCAGTCAGAACATACTAAGGCCGGGTAGGGAACCCCTGTGAGTGAATGGGCTGGTTGTCACTACACAGATGCTGGTTCCTCAACAACTCCACTTTGAGACTAGGATGATTTGAGTATTACTAGGTAGCCCAGTCTTACAATACCATCATGATATTACTAAGAGTTGGAAGGGCCAGTCAGTTCATAAAAACCCAACCTGTTGGTTTTTCAGAAGAGAAAAGGTAAGAGGTCCCAAAAGGTAAGTTAGTCAAGGCCACTGGCATTCATGATGAAACAAAAACTATAAACCAGACAATAATCCTGACTTCCAGTGTAGACCTCTTTCCACAGAAACTTGACTTCCCTTTCATGTAATGTTTGTATTTTAGAAAATGCCCACTATATATTTTTTTATCATGTTATGTTAGTCACCATACAATACATCACCAGTTTTCAATGCAGTGATCCACGATTCATTGTTTTCATACAACACCCAGTGCTCCATGCAGTACATGCCCTCCTTAATACCCATCACCAGGCCAACCCATCCCCCCATCCCCCTCCCCTCCAAAATCCTCAGTCTGTTTCTCAGAGTCCATAGTCTCTCATGGTTCATCTCCCCCTCTGATTTCCCCCCATTCATTTTTTTCTTTCCTTCTCCTAATGTCCTCCATGCTATTCCTTATGTTCCACAAATAAGTGAAACCATATGGTAATTGACTTTCTCTGCTTGACTTATTTCACTTAGCATAATCTCCTCCAGTCCCATCCATGTTGATGTAAAAGTTGGGTATTCATTCTTTCTGATGGCTGAGTAATATTCCATTGTATATATGGACCACATCTTCTTTATCCATTTGTCTGTTGAAGGAAAATGCCCACTATATTAAACACAAACATGAAACTAATGTGTAGCTACTCTGAGATCCTTTTGGGGTGCATACATTCATTACATATTTTTGGATACAATTGCCCTTAGGACCCTTTGAAATGACTTACAAAAGGGTAGACTGAGAAGCAAAACACTTATTTGAGGTCCAATCCGGCCATTCACTGGTTATTAATTCACTTCATTTTCTCGGAGCATCCATTTACTCATCTGTAAAATGAAATGACAAGACTCTCCTCGATTTCCTCATTGGACTAATGTGAAACTGAATTGAGACTGAAAGTCTCAACTGAAAGAACTTGGCATTAATATATTGTAGAGCATTTTCAGACATCATCTTATAAGATGCCAGCTAAATTATCAGAATATGGGCTAATAGAGTAATTGAAATGGAGGGAATGCCTGAGCTCAAATCCACTTACAAGATGTGTAATACCAAGCAGAGTTACTTCACCTCTCTGTGTCTCTATTTCCTTGTTTGAGAAATGGGGATAATAATAGTGTTTATCTTATAGAGCTCTATGAGGATTATAGGGATTAATTTCTATAAACTACTGTACAGCACATAGTAAGTGCTCAATAAGTGTTAGCGATTATTATTATCTTGCACACTTGCTCATGGTGATGTCTTTTTCATTGTTGTAGATGTCTTCTCATTGTTGTACTTGTGTGATGCTTTAGAAGTCAGCAAACTTTAGCACCTCTGGAAACTGTAGATGGGAACCTCTACACCTCTCCTGGGAACCTTTCCATCATTAGCACTGTAATAGGAAAAGCAGAGCTGCCTACCAGAGCCAAGTTGGCAACCAAAGCCATATGCTTCCCCCACTTCCCAAGGCCCAGTTTACATCAGTGGAAGCCTGACAGTACGAGAAGGGACCGGTGTTTGCATTGACTTGGCCGCTGCAGTAGTGCGAAGGGCAGCAGGGGCCTCAGGCAAGGCCACCCCTTGTGGGGATCCTGGCAGAGCCTACAAGTCAAACAGGATCAGGGTGGGGCATGATTTGGCCCAGAGAACCCATTGGCACCAGCTCATGAAAGGTGGGAACAGGGAGTGCCCTGGATGATTCAATGGGTGGCATATTTCCCTCGGAGTAGCTGCCAAAAATGCCTCTCAGGCACTGGTTAAGAGGCAGTGAGTACAGGGGTGGCTGGAAGGCCAACCCCTTCAGGACCGCTTTAATTTCTCTCACACCTCTGTGCCTTCACAGTTATGATTTTCTCTGCTTGGAATATCTTCCTCTCCCTACATGCTGGATAAAAACCAGTCCTAGCTCATTCTTCAAGTCCTAGTTCAGATATGTGGGCAAAGGTTTCTGGGCTCTATTAGGCAGAGCTAAGTGTTTTGGACAGTACACAAGCTGTGTATGTATCCCATCCACTCTACACTTAAATACTCCATCTTATATGCTTATATCTTACATGCTCCATTCACTATAGCACATTACAACTGTTTGTTGCTATGTTGGGGTCGTGACAATGGGGATGCTCACCAACAAGATTTCCTCTAGCTTTGTCCATAGACCTTGTCAAAGTGGTCAGTCTAGAAGGGCACGTTTCTACCATATAATCCTGCTTCTAACCATAGCTGAACGGACAAGGGGAACCAGTCCCTAGATGGTGATGTGGGCCAGGTTAAATCAGGTTCTCACAGTCAGGGATTTGAATTGGGAGAGACTCCAGCAATGAATAGTAGTAACTGAAGCTGAAAGGTCATGACAAACAGAGAACCTGATGTAGTGGATGCTGTGATGTGCTGCCTAGATCCCAGTCAGGAATGAAGGATTTATTCCCCCTGCTGCTGATGGCGCTGCCAGCAGACAACCCTCAGTTGTTAGCTTTTTTTGGGGAATTGTCTCTATTGAAGATTTCCCCTCTCCCCACTAAGCATGATCCTTCCCAGGGAAACCCATTTCCAATGGCTGCTTGGGAAAATTTGGTGTGTCATCTCAGCTTCAGAGTGACCTGTGTAGTTGGCTGAGGCTTTTGTCAGTACTAGGATGACCAACTGTCCCGGTTGCCTGGGATAGAGAGAGTCGCAGGGACAGAAGCTAAAATCTGGAAAGCCCCTAGCAAATGAGTAGGTCATGCAAGTCAAGACAGCACTGCAGCTCAGCTTCTCCCCGCATGTATTTCTACCAGTTTCTTTTGCCTTCCACAGGTGGGAATCCCAAGAGCACTCCCTCATAAACTCCTGGCCTGTTAATCACCATCTCAGGGTCTGCTTCCCAGGGGACTCAACCCATGACAATGGAGAAGTGATGATGTAAAAGTTTAAATTATAAGGCATCAGAAACTCTAAGTAAGTGGAGACTATAGGGTAGAGAAAAGGTATGTTAAAAGGAGTCCAGAACTCACTTGGTGATGGAAGTGAAAGAAGCTGATGATAGTAGTTATGTCAATAGCAGCTCTGGGCTGAGGGTTCTAGAATCATTTTGGGTCTCTAGTAAATAGGTCTTCTTCATTCTTTTGTAATTTTTATCATAAACTGAAATATTTTGCTCATCAGTTCACTATTGCTTTTTTTTTTTTTTTTACTGGAATATAAGTTCCATAAGATTTTGGACCAGGGTTTATAGTATTTGGTGAGACCTAGAACTCTTTGCATCCAAAAGATTAGCACTTCTGCATCAGCAAGGGATTTGGTTGTTGGCCATAGAAACCAAACAACCTCCCTGGAAATTTTAAGGGAAAGAAATAAACGTACTGGAATAATAATAGGGGGTCCTCAAGATCAAAGAAAGACAAGGGCTAGAAAATAGGCAAGAACCAGAGGATCTGCCACTAACATCGTGATGACTAGAACCTCCAGCCATACTCAAGTTTCTTATAACACCGTCAAGATTCCATGACCTGGGAGAGCATCTGATTGGCTGGGCCTAGTCATATGCTCATCCCGGGGCTGCAGCAGGAATGGAAAAGGGAGAGAGAGAGAAGCAGCTAGCAACTTTGACTTCTGTGGTGTGAGAGTGTACTGACTATCTCAAACACACAGTATGGGGGATTTCCCAAACAAGGGAGTGATATGCTAAGAGGAAGTTGGGGTTAAGGGCTGAAAGCCAAAAAACAACAGATGTCCACTTCAGTGTCCACCTCCCTCTTAGGCTAAAAGCTTTTAGAGCAGGGACTATGAATTTTCATCTTGGTATCCTAGATGTCTAGTGCCTGGTGCTCAGTAGGTGCTTAATAGATTTTTTTTTTTAAGGAATTGCAGGTTGGGTGATTTCTCTTATTCAAGAAATCAACACATATGGGAGACTAGTGCTTGCTCCTTCAAGAATTCAAAGATGGATACATAAAACACCAATTCTTAGGGGCTTTAAAATCTAGAAGTGGGGTTGGGGCATACAGACAGTATATCTACATACATATGTATCGTGTGTGATGGACACACTGTAAAGTACAGCTATGTCTCCATCCGTGCCCTGGGTGAGGGCAGGAAGACTTCCGTCATTCTGCCCCTCTGGTTGTATTGTTGTCATGAGTGGAATCCCCAGTCACCCTGTGATCCAAGAGGGTGCCTAACTAAAGAGGAGGGGTTGTTTTTCACCCTGTCCCAGATACCACGCTGTCTGCCCCCCTCCAAAGCAATTACCTGCAAATCTGTCTTCCAGGGAAAGTTTAAGCACCTTTCACTCAGGGCTTGAAGGATACATTAAAATTTTTCTGAATCAGGGGAGTAGAAAAATCAACCACTGTCCTCCCAGACTGGCTCCATCCCCTTCCCACCAAAATGAGGGGGGAGGGGAGGCATTCAGTGCCCGGACCTCAGGACACTCCATGTCAGGCTCCAAATTGTGCCCCCCACGGATGCTCTGTCTTGTCCTCATGCTCCCTCTTCTTTTGCTTTATTCTCTGTCTTCATACTCTTCCCTCCCAAACTAAGTCTTGTCTTATTCACCCCAGCCCATTTTCTGGGACACCATGTGCTTCTCTCAGAATTCACCAAGTCTCATATCCTCTTTTGTGTCTTGTAGTGGTCCAGCTTCTGGAACATGCTAGTAAGTCAAAGGCATAGTCTAGGCTATTCTTTCTCCTGTTAGTGAAAAGACTTGAACTAGAGTCCCAAGATAAAAGGGTTGGGAGCTCCCACTCACACTCCTAATGACTCTTGGCTTTGCTCCAGGCATCTAAACCGAACAGTGCACATATCTTTCACTGCTAAAACTAGTCTCTTGCTGAAAAACCTCTAGTTTAAGCAAGATAATCATGTAGCTCCCGGTAATATTACTTTAATTTACTGTCCTCGAAGAGCATTTATCCACCTTCCAACTCTGGGTTAGATTACAAAACCTGTTCTGTTAAATTGACAATGAAGCCACCTGTTTCAGTCACTCCTTTTTTACTGGGTTTCTTTCCAGGCTGTGGGATGGGGGCAGGGGGATGCGAAGACTATCCTCACATGCATACATGCATTAAAGAGAAAGACAGGAGGAAAATGGTGGTAAAGGCAGCTAGTTGTCCCCTAATATCCGTTCTCCCCCTTTTCTATAGTCAAAACAAACAAACCAACAAACCTTAATTTTTAGCTACCTACATGCTGCCCAGAATATAGCCTGCATTTCCCAGCCTCCTTTGCAAATAAATGTGGTCATATGATTAAGTTCTGGCCGATGGGATGTGAGTGGGAGTTTCCTGTGTAATTCCTAGCTGGTACCCTTAAAGGGAGGAATGTGCTTTTCCTTTTCCCCTTTCCTTCCCCCACTTCTCCCTTCCTGCTGGCTGGATCACAGACATGGCAGTAGTCATCTCAGACCATGTATGTGTATGAGGGCAACATCCTAGGGATGGCAGAGCAACAAGGTAGAAGGAGTCCAGATCTCTGACACATTCCAGTTGCCATAGCAGCCCTGAATTATTAATGCCCAAACTGTTCCTAAGGGAAAAATGCATTTCTAGTTTATGTTGCTACTATTTTGAATTTTCATTAGAGCAGCTGATCCTATATCTCAGGAGTCAGTAAACTACGGCTTACAGGCCAAATCTGGCCCATGACCTCTTTTTGTAAATAAAGTTTTATTGAAACACAGCCATACCTATTCATTTTTGTGTTGTCTATGGCTTCAATGGCCAGGTGCAGTAAAGACCATATGGTTCACAAAGCTTAAAATATTTACTATCTGGAACTTTACAGCAAAAGATTGCTATCCCCTGTTACATCCTATTAATTCGTGTGTATATCACAATATTAATGATGGTTACTTCAGGATATTTTACTTTCACCTTATGTTTTTCTCATTTGATCAGTCAATCCTTCTCCAAAAAAAAGAAAAAAAATCTCCACATGAAATGGGTGAATTTACACCCAATTCTACCCTGTATGAGCCTGCAATATCCACACTTTTATTGTTAATTGTCTTCCCTGCCAGAAACATTTGAGCCACTCACCAGCTTTTACAAAAATATGGGATCTGGTATCGTATTTGGTAGGATGATTTTGTTTGCTTGCAGCCAGAATTTGACTTAATAGGTATAATTTATTGCCTCCATCTTTCTCTTCATCTCTTGGCTCTGTTAATTTGTAATAACTTATTTTAAGTGGGCTCTTTGTGCTCTAAAAATATGGTTGCTGGAAGATTGGAGCTTGCATCTTTCTGGCTAATAGTTCATAAATGTGTCCACATATCAAATTTCAGAGACAATTCTGATTGGCCTTGCCTGAGTCAAGCTTAATGCCTGAACCAATCAGTCATTGTATTTAGGAGGAGGCAGTGATTTGATTAGCCAGGTGAGGAGGCTCAATGTCAATAATGACATGGATTTCTCTCAGAAGAGTGGTTTTATTACCTAAAAAGGAAAAAAGGTAGGCCAGGAGATAAAAGCAAAACAGAACAAACAAACAAACAAACGAACAAAGCAAATGGCTGCTCATTTCAGGCAACTTAGAATTCTTATATATAGTTGTGATTGCTTCTGGGTGTGTGATGTTACATTTATTTGGATGCTAACGTTCATCTCTATTGTCTGAGTTGGATGTGAATTGATGATTATTTAAGTTACTATGCTAAGCTTAGCACATCACAGTGTCTATGTCAACTCAGAATAATTCTTTTTTTTTCTCTTTTAGCCATGACTATAGTTTACAGAATCTAAATGTCTGAAAACTGAGATATAGGCAACATCCAGCTTTCTGCAACTAGTAGGATATAAAAAGGCAGGATTAAGTAGTAGCAGATGAAGGGGGGTATAAGGAGTTAGACAATGTGGATTTGAGGCTCTGATCTTCTACTTCTTGAGTGGACCATTTATTTAGCATCTTTGAGACTCAGTTAACTCTTCTCTAAAATGGGAATGATAAGGTTGATCACTCAGGATTGTTTTGAGGATTAATTCTCTATCCTGACCGTGGGTTCCATTATGGGCTTTCAATTATTTGGGTGCAAACTTGTGTCTGTCGATTGGGTTCTCAAGTTACTGCCCGCCCGCAAAGGAGCATTTGGCAAGAGAAAATTTGTTGACCAAGTAAAATTCAGAGGTGAAAAAGCAACTGGCTTCAGATCCGTGACATTATCAGATTAAATCTTTTCTTGTGCCCACAGAGTTTGATGCTTCAGGTGAGTGCTTAGAATCTTTCATTTTCTGTAGGTTTCCAAGGGGCTCCCAGGAGGAAGCCAATCATTTTGTTAAATTGCTGTTTCAGTTACTACCCACTTTTGATGATGGTAGATGGTATTTTTCTTTTTCTTTTCTTAAATTCATGTTCATTCATCTCAGTCTAATCACATAGGGATTAGGGGAGAATAATAGCTGGGGCATGTCAGAAATTCTAGGTTACATGCTTGCTTCTAAACCACAATATGCTTGCCAGGCTTTAATCTATCCATGCCTCAACTGACTCATCTATAAAATTGAGATAATGGTCTTGAGTAACCTATTGGGTTAAGAAGCTGACATATGACCATTAGGAGATAAAGGGATAAGCCAGAACTTTCAAACAAGATGGTATCAAGCAGTAAGCTGCCAAGGTCAGGATGAAGACCATTAGGACTCAAAAACTTACTGTCTGAACAGTATGAAAGGCCATAAGCACTTATGCGTTTTACTAATGTGCTATGGGGCAAGACAGAGAAGACTCAATCTGTCTCTGAAGAGAAAACAGGGGCACAGAGAGAGCTATTTCATGTCTCAGTGTCCTATGGAAAGCTCTTCTAGACTGTTAAGAGCAAACATTTACTCAGTTGTTCCAGGTGATAGGGGTTTACTGTAAGGATGCTTAGCTAGAAGTACAGAAAGGCAACATCAGCTGAAGTTTTCCTAATGGAGATCCGGAGGCTTGCTCAGAACTGCACATCATTCCAGGTCCCAGCAGCCACTCTAGGGATGCATCTCTCTGGTGACTCAGCTGTCCCTTTGTTGCTTCTACAGGACTGAGTTTGCATCTACTACTCTTGCTGATTTCTGCTCCACCTCTGCCTACTCTCTGTTCAACCTCATGCTTCTTGCTCATCCACTGCCTGTGATGCCTGCTTACAGGCATCGCCCATGGCTTTTTTGGTTTTCTCAAATGCTAGTTCTTCCAATTACTCTCTTTCTATGTGGCTCAAATTCAAACTTTCCTAGAAAGAGAACCCGCCTATAACACAGATGCCTTTGGCTCCGGCACAAAGCCCTATTCAATCATTTGCAGCCAGGGTGGTTGGGTCTTATTATCCAAAACATGGTATTTTACATGTAAGCTATGAAGAAAAAGGTGTATGAAACTCTCAGGCATTTTAAGGCTTCATACCATGTCCATTACTTGAATATATTTGTTTAATATCTGCTTTGTATCACAAAATTGTTGAAGCTGTTATATTGATAACACCACTGTAATATAGAAGGTAACCAATACCTCATGCAAGGTGCTAGAATGCTCCATGGAAATTCAGTGAGAAAGTTGATTTGAACCTGGTGATTCAGAAAGACCTCTTAAAGCGGAGGACTGCCAACATTGCTCTACCTAACAAGGCAGTCTTCCAGAATGGGGAGAAGTATCAATGACATTCTACCCTCAGCACTCCTGCCCCATGTGACAGGGAACAATGGAAGACAAGGAGATCATTATTGTTATGCTAGGGTGTGTCAGAGAAAACAAAATGAGATAATAGATGTGAAATACCCATCAGAGGTACCGAGTAAGAGCTTCTGGTTACTGAGTGCTCACTATGTGTAGCCCTGTGCTATGGGCTTTCCGTACCATATTTTATTTAATCTAACAATGATATTATAAGGTAGGAATTATTAGTCTTATTTTAAAGGTCATGAAGTAAAGACTAAGAGTAATGTACTAATAACCTGTTAAAGATCACCTGTTAATGAGTGATAGAAGTAGAATTTATTCTCAGGTCTGGAGGACTCCAAAAGTAATGCTTTTTGGACTCCACTAGACCACCTTCCAAGGTCATTGGCAACTGACTTAATGAAGGGGCAAGAAAAAAAAACTGTGGAAAAGAGTGTCAAGTTTTCAAGAAGCAGTTAATGGGGAGTGTCCCTGTGCTATGGACAGGAGTTAAACAAAGGAGTACTTTTTTGGAGGGGGGTTGGGAGTTTAAAAGGAAATCTGGGGAGATGAACAAGGTTATGAGCTTACTTAGACCTTCCCTTAAGGCAAAATACATGAATCAACCTAAGCAGCAGTGGAAGTCATAGGACATAAAGAGGTCGGGAGACTTAGTATTACAAAAGTGGACCAATCAAGTACTCCATCTCTTCTCTTGTATTTGGACTGGCATAAATGACCACTCTGTTCTGGAAACCACACTGCCCTACAAACCTGATTGATCTTCTGCACCTGCCTGCTAGTATTAAACAATGCCAACACGTGGGCCCAGTCTACCCATTCTTTTAGAGGAAACCCCTGCCTACAGCCCTGGGGAGGAGGTGGCAGCCACATTTGTAACACATGATCCTACCAACCTGGCCACAGCTGGCTGGAGAGTAACCAAACCACAGATTGACTAGTAACCTATGCCCCACCGGGTAGTTGATTAATGCTGAAGGATGAACTCTTTTGCACACTACACATCTGGTAGATAGACTTGTGTCTCTAATTTGTTAGACCTGTCTAACAACCGACTAAATAGTGTTTTAAGGACAAGGCTGAGTCCTTATGATTTCCTCTTATCCCTGCATCCTTCAGGTCCAGCACCATGTCTAGCACATCGTAGGCAATCAATAAATACACATGGATGAATGTATATTTAAATCTTAGCTGTGGACACAGCTTTGGCTCAAATAAGGGGTATGGAATTGTGTATAGTTATTGTGTGTGCTTTTGCTACACTGCTAAATAATTTATTTTGTTCTATCATAGGCAGTTGTGTCCATGTCTATCTTCCTTAATAATTATTATGAATGCTAATAATGCTAGGCACTTTGCTGAGTGTTTTATGTGCATTGACTTGTCACTTCTTCACAGCAATACTAAGCATTAGATACTCTTCTTGTCTCCTTTTGAAGGATGAGTATATGTATCCAGGGAAGTTCTTCAGTCTAAAGGTTACAAAGTTAATTAAATGGAGGAGCCCAACTTTCTCTGCAGAGTCTGTGCCCATAACCCTTTCTGCTACATTGCTCTTTTGGGTTAGATGGTAAGCTCCGTGAAGTCAGTTTGACTCATATCCATTATTTAATACTTGTCACCTAGCAAGTTGTCAGTACATGTGTGTGATGTTGAGTTGAATCTTTTCCCAACTTGGCCAACATGGGCTGCATCATTTCCTGTTACATATTATATTATATGTAGAGAGGCCAGGTCCTGCTAGGTATAATGAGAGTTCAGATAATATTGGGGAAGTTGGGGTTGCAAGTGGCGGTAAAGTAAGATATCTGGGGCCAGAAAAACCAGAGGAGGATGGTCGGGCTAAGGGCTCTGCACACACCACTTTGTGATCATGGAAGATGTTTGAGAAGATGGGGAATGAGGTAGTCACATGGGGCAGGAGTGCTGAGGGTAGAATGTCATTGATACTTCTCCCCATTCTGGAAGACTGCCTTGTTAGGTAGAGCAATGTTGGCAGTCCTCCGCTTTAAGAAATCAACTTTTCTGCTTCAGTGGACATTTAGTGGGTATTGCAAATTCAATAGGAAAATTTTGACTAGTTGGTTTTTCCTCTGAAAACATATGACTTCCTCTGGAATAATGACTGTGGCTTTGAATCTGTGGGAAGTCAGTGTTCTTAGAGTCAAAGGTATTTTCACCATAGGGTGTACCTAGGCCTGGGCTTATACAAAGATACCTTTGTAGTGCATTCTCCTGGTACCTCTGGTGCCTCAGAGAAGCGAACCCAGGCCCCACAGGTGGTCCACGGCAGATGTGTTGGATTCAGAATCTTGCAGCCTGCCTCTTAGGACCTTTCAACTTTCCCTCTGGTTCAGATATGGGGATACTTGCAAATCTATTCAAGGGCAGTTTATCTAGGACCTATGTGAGACCTGGAAGCCCAAGTCACATCCACATGGAACCCGTATTGCAGAGTGCCACCCCAGGAGGGACAGAGAGTGTCCTTAGTGACAGAGAAGGTGAAGTACTCTGGTGCCACTTTGAGCTGTTTGGGGTAGCTTTGGCAGCCCGTGACATTATGGCAGTGGCCACAGGGGCTGGTGGCATTGGCAACAGCAGAAGGTCCGGCATATCGTAGTTTTATGGAACCCTGTGTGGCTTGATCATATCTTTGCCATCTGTGTGGTGCACCTTCGTGGGCATGAGAAGCTTCTGCTGTAGTTCTTTCTAGGAATCCAGGGCTGTAGAGGGAAAAAATGATGTGCACCCAGGGTCTCTGAGAAGACAGTCTCATGAGGACATACCAGATGTCTTCAAAGGCCTCGCAGAAACAACTGAGGGGATTTTGGATATAGGGAAAGCTAAAGATCCTGCAGTAGCAGACTGGAAAAAAAATTTACAGAAATAGTGTGTGAACCTATTCCCCTCAGGACTATGTAAGCCATACAGATGAAGAACAGGTAAGGTTTTCTGTTTCCAGCTCTTCACAGCATGCCTAGCATTCCATGTAATGAACACAAGCTGCAGGCAGCAATGATGGACCGGCCTTCTGACGTCATCCCACCCCGTTTATGGGTTTGACAACCTGTCAGCTCAGTGCAGCCTGTTGATGCCTCTGCATGAGTCAGTCTGTTAGAGCCTGTCAACATGAATGGATGTGTGTTCTTCGTGCTGATAGCCTAAGCAGGAAATGTTGGCTTGGTTAATATTACTGAATGAGAACTTGATGAAACTTTGGAATCTCGAACTAAATGCTAATTTTGATATGGTTTTATTTTTAAAAATTCCGCTGCGTGCCTGTTTATTTTTAACAGGATGTTAAAAAGGGACTCTCTCTATCTTAGAGGTTTTTTCAGAAGCTTCAAAAGCTGAGAACAGTACAGTGCCTGCCCAGTGCAGCCTTTTATGACTGATAAGGGCCAGACCAACTGTGTGGAATATGCTGAGAAATTATAAAGCTTTTTCTGCCAGCTTTAGCCCAAGAGCCATGCCTGGGCAACCGATGGAGAAAAGAAAGAAGTGAGGAGACCGAGGAGTGGGAGTGGTGGGAAGAAATCCATGGGGTACATCGTGGGGTTCTGGTTGTTTCTGTGCCTATTATGTCGAGGTGGGAGGGAAGTGCATTCCCTTCGCCATATGCCAAGTGAGGAGGGTTTTTGGAGAGCTAGTTGCAGAGATGGGTAAGAGTCTCCTGGAGCTTAGGGGCACAGGGGCTGGTATGTGACTCTCACAAGGAGTCTACAAGCCTGGGGCTGGGTCAATCGCCTTTTCTCCGGCAGCAGGGTGAATATGGTATCTGAGTAAGCTGCTCTGTTTGTAATTGTGAACCCTCGGCATGTGGCCCCTGAAAGGAAGTTGGTCTGGTGTCATCCTCAAAGATAGCTAGACCGATGGCCTTTAGAGGGTCTTACCTTGGTGAGAGTTCTTTGCTACAGATGACAGAACCCCCTCCAGTCAGAACCACAGGGAGAGATTTAGTATAGGGCGTTAGTGACTTACAGAATCTTTGCAACAGGTTTTAAATCTGGTCTCTGGGAAACCAGTCTCAGAACCTCACCCTGGGGAGAAAGCTGCTGCTGGCCCTCTGTTGACTCCAGGACTGAGCTGTACCTGCAGTCACTCACATCGGTACCAGGGAAGCCATGTCTGCTTGCCGTTTCCTCACATGAATAACTCTGGCCTGAAAGCCTCATGTGGTGCCTCTGATCAGCAGAATCTTGGTCACATGTCCATGCCCTAGCACCAAGGGAACTGGAAAATGTTGCATTGTGGATTCTTCCATGGGAAGCTGGGGTTCAGACTGTGGGGAACCGTAAACATGCAAGAGGGTGCGAAAATGAGAGTTGTCCACTTACCTTGAAAGAAGGGTCGGCTGCTGGAAATCAGGGCTCAGGGGAGACTTCTAGGCAGCCAGCTGGAGGACAGGCAATGCCTAGAACAAAAGAGTTGGATTTGGAGGTGCCTAGTAGGAAGTTTTCCAAAGGTCAGCAACAGAGCTCCAGGAAACCATGAGTTAGCTGTGGACATCTGCCATGCCACAGAGCACCAATGCCCCTTTTCAACTGCTCCACACAAGTAAGCCCTTTCTTCCACCTTCTTCTCCTACCATCCCCCTATGCTGGATACTGAAGATCCTTAACCAGCAACTAGTAAGTGGAAGAGGAGGAGGAGTAAGAAGGATAGAGAAATCTACCACATCCTCTTACCTACTGTAAGCTTGTGTTGAAGGATGGGTAAAGTGTCAGCAAGGTGAAAACTTGTAGTCCTCCTCCCCCAACTAGCTTTATTGAAATATGATTGACACATAACATTTATAAATTACAAAATGATTACTACGATAGGATTAGCTACCACCTCCATCCTGTCACATCACTATCATTTCTTTTTTGTGGTGACAATATTTAAGATCTAGTCTTAGAAACATTCGAGTGTACGATAATAGTATTATTAACTATAATCGCCATGTTGTACATTAGATTCCCAAACTTATTAATCTTTTTTAAAGATTTTATTTATTTAATTGACAGTGAGAGAGAGAGAGCACAAGCAGGGAGAGTGGCAGGCAGAGGGAGAGGGAGAAGCAGGCTCCCCGAGGAGCAGGGAGCCCAGCACGGAGCTTGATCCCAGGACCCTGGGATCATGACCTAAGCTGAAGGGAGGCGCTTAACTGCCTGAGCCACCCAGGTGCCTCCCAAACTTATCAGTCTTATAACTAGAAGTTAGTACCCTTTGAACAATATCTCCCCATTCCCCTTCCCCTGTGACCCCTGGTCACCACTGCTCTCTACTCCCTGTATCTCTGAGTTTGGCTTTTTAAAATTCCACAATTAAGTGATATCACAGTGTTTTTCTTTCTCTGGTTTAGTTCTCTTAGCATACTGCCCTCAAGGCCCATTCAAGTTGTGAAAGCTTGTAGTTTTGATTATTTTATTATTACATTGAATTGGTCTCTATTTATAGTTGAAATGACCTGAAGACCTTTTAGTATCTAAGAGCAATGGGGAAAAGTTTGGGACCTCACCTGAGATTTTACCCCAGAGTAGGGAAGAAGACCAAAGAGCACACTGAATGGGCAAGGAGAGAAAGAATAAAATGAATTCTGTGGGCCCTCTGGTAGGTTTGGTTTATTCAATTATCTGGTTATAAGCATTATTATTATGAAGATATATCTATTGTTGCTTTGATTCTATTCTGTTTGTAAAATCAACTGAGAATACACTAGACAACACAGAAAAAAGAAGACAAGGGAGACATTTACAGCTTATTGTTGCAGCTGTTTTTATCCCCAAAGGCTGGCTGTGGAAAATCGAGAATAAAAGAGATCAGTCCAAGTTCCTGGACAAGGAGTAACTTAATAGTGCCACTGTGCTATTCTCTTTATAAACATTATTGTCTTTTATCCTCAGAAGAGCCCCATGAGGTAGGTATAATCATCCCAAGTTTATGGATGAAGAAACTAAGTCTCGGGCAGACTAAGCAGCATCCACAGTGTATTTAAATAGCCAAGTGGGGGCTCCATCCCTTAATCTTACTCTGCTGCCCAACTGATTTGTGCTGTATCTTAGATGTGTCCATCCTAGTCTGTTTTTTTTTTTTTAAGGAGGACATTTCTGTTATCATAACAATAGATGGCTTTTACTGAACACTGAAGATATTTCAGGCACTGTTCTATGCACTTCATACATTTTCTCATTTCATTTTCCCATCAGCTCTACAAGATAGGTGCTATTGTTGTTCTCACTTGACAAATGCAGAGTGTCAGACAAACTTGCCTGAAAGCCATGTAACTGGTGAGTAGTGGAGTAGGGATATATATTCCAGCAGGCTGACTCTTCAGGGCAGACTCTTAACTACCACATTCTACCACCATGGGATGTACGTACCAAGGTTGAGTCAAAAGGAGAAAAGACCAGCCCACCAGATTCCCAGCCTTCCAGGAATGAGAGAGGAAACAGTCTTCCTTCTTATGTCCCTTATGCCATTACCTATCCCTGCTGCTCTCCCCCCATTTCAGTGGGAAGGGTTCAAGGTGAATCACCACTTCCGTGTGAGCCAGGATGCCTACTCTCATCTCTCCTCTGGTATTCTGCTTCATATAAACCCTCTACTATGTCTGCAAATCCACCTCCTACCCTAATTTATGAGCTAGTGGCCAAGCATCTCTTAGGAGACAAACTGTCTCAATGAGCCATTTTGCTTGGAGAAAAGACCATCTGGGCAGGCAAGGCTGAGTGAGAAAGGTAATAAACATTAAAACTGCCCAACAGAGAAATATACAAGATTTGGGTGGAGGGAACAGGAGGGTCCTGACTACATGGCAGGATGAGGCAGGAACTAAGTGGAAGAAAGAACCAAAGAGAATTCTTTGAGGGTCAAATTGACCAAGGGACTTTAAAGAAAGGGACTCATATTTAACTTTATGGTTTTCTGTAATAAGCAGGGATGTAATATCTTAACCTTTGAGTGAAGTCTGCTACACACAATCTTAAACTAGTGGCACTTTGGAAACTGAAGTGTTTGAAGGGTTGGCTTGAGGGCAACACCTTGGGGAAATCCTCTTGTGGAGGATGGAACAGGGAACAGAGGTGGAGAAACAGTGGAAGCAGGAACCTCAGAGGGTTAAAGAAAATATGAGTCACCTCTCATTTCCAAGGCACTTTGGCATGTTGGGAGGAATGCTAGATTTACTAGGGTGTGTATAATGGGTATTTGAGCCAATTTCTAACTAAATTCATAGCAACCCGAAGAACTTGGGAGTACCCAGAGTTGCACCTCTCTTCTTGCTCCACAATGTCAGCTTCTTTTGCTACAGACCTTCCAACTCATCCTCAGTCTCTATCTTTATCTCAGCCACTCCCATTTAACACAGAATTTAATTTCTCTACTACTCTAAACTTGGCTCCATTTCCTGGCTTCTGAGTCTCTCTCTCCTTCTCAACTCCTCAATTCGAGAATGATATCCTGGGTAAAAATCTCCCTACATCAGTCAGCTCCTGAGAACACCCCTTCTGTTTTCTACTCCACCCTCACTCCTCATTCAGGTCCATGTGCAGAAACTGGGAAGAAGTTGGGATTTCTGTAAGACCTACCTTGTGGAGGAGATGCATTAGTTAGCATTTGGTTGCAGAAAACAGAACGCACTCTAGTCAATTTAAAACAGAAAGGCATTTATTAATGAATATTCAGTGGCTTAGATAACCATTGGGAAGTTGAGTTTCTAGGAACAATACTCAAGCCATGCCGCAGAACAAGAACACCAAATTAGCTACGAAATCTTCCATAATCAGGAAGCTGCTTCTACAGCTGCTGACTCCAGTACCACCCACCACCATAATCAGAAATCCATACAATAGTCAGGACATCAACATTATCAAGAATATGCTATAGTGAACCTCTCATAACTTGCCAGCTGTAGAATCCCTACTTAGAAAATGGAAGGCTTGGGTCCTGCCACTAGACTCACACAAAGCTAATGACTGGTTGCTGGGGCCATGCTGATTCTGCCATCGTGGTGTTTGCCTACAGAAATGGCAGAAGCAGAAGGGTAGCATTCATCCTGGTGTCTACCTCAAATCTCGCACTAGTGATTTCAGTAATGGAATCAAAATGATGCCTAGAACTCTAGCTGCAAGGAAGCCCGGGGGATACTGTTTAGCTTACTAACCTTTTCTGCACAGGAAGGCACATCAGAAGAAGGTTGGAAGGGATGTTGTACTTTGATCAATTGCGTTTATCACAGACGGTTAACCTCGCTCTTCAGTGGCTCTTCAGCATCTTTTTCTAAATAGATTTATTGCCCACCTCTTTGGAATGACTAAGGATAGTCCTGTTTGGCTCAGGAAAGGAAAACTCATTATCAGCTATTATTAATCATAGATTGTATTGTAGCCTCTTCCAACTTGTTGATGCACAGTAATTTAGGAATGGCCAAAAGCAGATAAATAGTCATTTCCCCTCCTTGGTACTAAGCCATTGCATTGGTTTGTTGGCTTGAGGTCCATGAGGTAGATCTCTTTGCTGAGGCAGTACTGACAGCAGAAAGGATAAAAATCTTTCAGATTTTTTTTTTTTCTCTAGGGAAATACAAGAAACAACATGTCAAGTAGTTGATACTTATTTTCAGTACCATGTTTTAATTTTCTCCATCTCTCTTGCAGGCTGAAATCACACGCACTATCTTTTCTCTTGCTTTTTTCAGTCTTTGAGTGTTCTTCAGTTATGTCCAGCTGGTTCCAGTCATTACTAGGCTCTTCCCAAGATAGGTCAGTCTTACTGGAAACAGGAAATACTGGAAACCTCACTAGAAAATCAGGTCCATTTCTGGCCTACTTTTGCCAGAGTTTTGATAAGTATCCAAATTTTTGCTTGTTTATTCAAATCAAGCTTTTGAATCTCCTGAGATCTAACCCTTGCAACTGGTAAGCCAACAGGCTGAAGGCAAAGAAAAAAAAAATCACACATTTTCTGGCCAATCCTTGGAAAAATGCTCTTTTCTCTCTGTCATGATACTAATTTACACATGTTCCAAAGCTGAGGTCAGCTGGTTGAAATTGGAAAGGCAACTTTTAACAACTGAACAATCCAGCAGTAAAAATTATTTGGATTATTCCAATACCAAATTAAGTCTTATTTATTCTTATTTAAGGTGCTGGAAGAATATATGCATTATTAAAATTATATGGATTGAGTCTCAAAAATATGGTTTAAAATTTATAATGAAAATCAAGCATTGGATCATAGAATAAGAGAACTTATATTTAGAAGGGAACCTCTGGGCACCAGTATTCTTGATTAGGTCATATTCACTTATCTTGGGTCAGTGGGTGTTATTGTAAATATGGTTTTGTTTTTCTTAAGGAATCCTTGGCAAAAAAAAGGATGCATTTGTTTAGAGGAAGGCAGTAACTAAGTATTAGGAAAAAAGCAAGACATAAAAATATCCTTTCATAAGGCATTGGTGTTGAAACAAATTGTGGGGCTATATACATGAACTTGGGCAAGTTATTTTACTTTTCTGAGCTTATTTCCTCATCTATATGGAGTTCAACTTTTTCTATTCTCTCCTTTATATCCCTATTGGTCAAAAGGGCTCAATTTAAGGATGAGAAAGCTTATTCCACTAATTTTTATTCCATCGAGTCAATGGAATATTCCTTAAATCTTTCTGAGAGTCTCAGGAGTGTCTTACATTAACTCCCAGACAAATCCACTATATTGACTACCATGTGGAGTACATCTTTCTCCTCAGCTTCCCACCTCTAATGCACATCATCATCACTTCAGGCTACCATTGGGCAGTAATGTCTCCTGATGGGCACCGCCTCTCTAATGCCCTATTTGTCCTGGTGCAGTCATTAATACACTGCATGCCTTGAGGTGTCAAAGCTATAAAGTTGTTTGTAGCCAAGTGGAGATTGAGACTGGCTCACTCCATGTATTACTTAGGATGTTTTTGGTTGCAGATTAATAGAAAATTCAAACCAACCTGGATCAAGCAAGTAGAACTTATTATCTTGCTAGAGAGTTCAGTAGAAGTCCAAAGATAAGAAGGCATATGTACCAGTGAGCATTAAGTTAGAGTGAGAAACAGAGACCCAGACTAACAGTGGCTTAAATGAGCTTTGTTTCTCTCACACACATATAAGGCCAGACATAGGAAAGTCAGGGCCTCTATCATAACTGTGCTCAACAAAATCTGGAGAAACTTTCATCTTCTTCTAGTTTCCTTCCCACTTACTACTCTGTCATTTCTGAAAGGGGTAAACATTGTCACCATAGATCAAGATGTTGGCTAGATCTTCAGTCATCATATTCGTGCTCCAAGAACAGGAAGGAGAAAAGGGTAAGGTTGTCCATGAACCAGCTGTCTTGTAAGGAAGGTTCCTAGAAGCTGCCACATGACATATCTGCTCATGTTCCATCAGCCAGAACTTAATCATGCAGCCATACCAAACTGCAAGGAGAAGATACCTTTATTCTGGATGGTCACATGCCCAGCTATAACAGGGGCTCTCTCACATGGAAAATGAGGAGAATAAATTCGGAAGGAATAGTTTCTGCCAAAGCACTTTTCAGGTTGACGAATTCCAGAGGCTTCAACTCTGTTTTCTTGTGATTCTTTCAGCTTTGTTCTACTCAGTGTTTTAGCTTCCTTTGAATTTGGTAACAAAACAACAGAAGCAGTTCAAGAATATGTCCACCATGACAATGCCCAGAGAGAGGAGGTTGCTTCTGCACATGCTTTTAAAGGAATGTGAGCAAGGTTTCCCACAAGACCCTAGCAAAACTGGATTTCACCCTTTGCTCACATTTGAGTCAACGATGGCAAGGGAGAAGGGTTTACATCTATATCAGTCAAGCACATCCCCTCAGACTGGGGGTGAGGCCAGTTTCTCCAGAGTAAGCTTCCTCTTCAAGGAAAAAGAGTGGACAACTGAACAAAGTTGGGATTGCACTAGGAAAGAAGAAAAGAGAAGAACAGATGTTGGGTGGAGGACCCTCTCACCTGGGCCAAGGAGAGGTGGCTCTAAAGCCTACAGCTTATGGTCCATGGGCATACACAGTTTTTAGAGAAATGATTCTTTATGTTTTCTTTTGTTTTGTTTTGCTTTTATATCCCTTAGAACCCAGACATGAATCCTTATAAGCGGGTTCAAGGATATCCATGGTAAACACCACATTCTACTGACCCTTCAATGGGATATTTGTAAATGGGTCAGGATCACTGTGCTCAACTTCCCTTAGCATGAGGTTTCTCTGGTAAAGTTCTTCACTCCTTCATGCAAGTAGACATCTGACGGATTACTTGACAAGGCACGGCAAGATGGACATTACTTAAATCCAAGATGGAAGCTCTACTGTATGTAAAATGGGCATAGGAGTCACCCACCCCAAAAATATTGTTTTGAAAATAAAATATATGGCCTTTGAGTGGTATGTTCTCATTTTTTCATGCCACTAATCTCCAAAGAACAGTGCAAGACACATGGTGGTAAATAATACATAGTTGTTAGGTGTTTTCAACACTACAAAGTTTGGATTTTTATTGAAATCTTGTGTTAGGTATCAAACAAAATCTGCTTTCTTCAGAACACTAGATTAAATAAGACAGCACATGTAGAGTACTTAGTATACAATAGACATTTTATAAATGTGAGCTCTTTCTGGATAGGCCCTTAATGTCATCAGTGGCCTCTACTCCAGAGGAATTTCAACAACTCAGAACTATTGACGGAGTCCCTGGTTTCCATGAAAACAGCAAGACCAAATTCATTTTTAAACTACCCCCCCAACATCATGTCTCATGCTGAAGCACCAGAATGACAATTTCTTTATTTCTTTGCCCCTGGGAGAGGAGTGAAAGGAAGAGCATCCTTTCATTGTCATTCAGTGGAGAGGAGATTGCAAACATGAATAGTTGAGTCTGGTGTGGTGGGCGTCTAGCAGCATGGAAACAGAGGAGCCTTGGCTAAATTGATTTGATACTTGAAGTAGTTATTGGATGAAACATTATTTTGATGAAGAAAGAGGCAATTGTTAGTAATTGTAATTTAACTATAATGAGGTTGTAAAAACTTGCATTTTATTATTGATCTTACAAGGCCTGTGAGTAAGAGAAGAAATGGTTGGAATTACAAGTCAGTTTTTTTAAATTAGACATTTAATTATGGTGCTTTCAAACAAGGCATCGATATTTCCTGGGTTGTTTAAATTTTGTCTAATCATAGTATTACAGTATTCTATTTTTTTCCCTAGTTTGAATAGTAGTTATCCTATTGAATAGTAATATCCTTCATACATTAGTTTTAAAGTATACTCTAGAGGCTAAAGTCTCTTTGATACAAGTTTATGTACTTCCTCACATATGGTGTTGACATGTGTGAAATCTAATTGTGTTAAATAACTCACTGGGAGCAATGCAAAAGGACAGACTCATCTGACAGAATTGATTTTCTTTCTGTTCTCCAGGAAGACACTGTAAGTCAGTCATTTCATACGTGGGGTGAGATTCAGGGATTGTTTCTTCCAGGGACTGGCTGGTTGGAAGGCAGACTCCTCTCTTTCCTCTAGCCTTATTCAATAATCAGCTCAATCCCCAGGCTCCATTGTGGGGGAGAATAGAACATCCCCCTTAGACTTCACCAAATATGACATAAAGTTCATAGACCATGATTCTCCTTTTGGGAAAATTATTGGTCTTTACTATGTACTTTTACACATAGAAATGATCTCTCACTTCTGCATTCTCTGAGTTTCTAATTTTGAATCTCTCATTTGCTCTTCCACGGGTATTCATGGAACACCATTTTACATTGTTTTCATGGCACTCACATGTTTTGGAAAGAGGAGGACCAAAGTTAAATGTAAATTAAAAGTAAATAACCATAATTCATCTTTGTGTCCTGCAGAGCTTATTACCTTGATTATCTACCATAGATATTCTGTTTGTTTGTGTGAGAATGGAAATGCATTTTTAGTCAGGAGATTTCAAGCTTTTGAAACCATTGCTTTTGATTTAAACTTAAATACCAGTTTATATCATTACGTTGATTTCAACTTAAATACCAGTTAAGTATCGGGACGCCTGGGTGGCTCAGATGGTTAAGCGTCTGCCTTCGGCTCAGGTCATGATCCCGAGGTCCTGGGATCAAGCCCCGTATTGGGCTCCCTGTTCCGCGGGAAGCCTGCTTCTCTCCCTCCTTCCTGCTCGAGCTCTCTCTCACTATCTCTGTCTCTCTCAAATAAATAAATAAAATATTTAAAAAAAATACCAGTTAAGTATCAATTTAAAAAATACGGAAGACCACGACCAAGAAGTTGACAGTTCTGTAATCTGACTGCTAGAACACGGTGGTTTAGGTGGGATGCGGAGCACAAGAATGGAATTTTATCTGGGTTATAGTTATCAGTTTTCAGAGCCTTTGAGGGGAGAACTGCTTTAGATTACAGACACCCGCCCCCCCAAAAAAGATTTGGCAGTTTACAATTAAATCCTAATTTTTGAGGAGTAGGAAAGTCCACCACTTTTGATGGAACTGGGAAGTACGAGAAGTGCTGTGGAAATTCAGGATGTAAAGAAAATTTTTTGCTTATCATCTGGCTTAACCTGATATTATTTTATTGCTTTTTGGTGACTTTTATTGGACTCTGTGATATTTACCTTTTAACCTAAGTTGGAAAGCTGTTTTTGAAGATACCTGTTCTGGAGAAGAAAATGTCAAAGAGGCTGAGTTTGGGGAACTATTAGAGGACAAATATTTCATTAGACAAGGGAAATGTATGAAATTTAGATTACAGATATACAGTGTATTAAGTAAGTGAATTTAGAGAAACTTGTACCAAACAGCAAGACATTGTGGGACTGCTGAGGAGAGGAGCAGGGGAGGCTGTTGAATGTTTACATTCTTTTGTATTTAAGGGTGTGATGAGCCAAGAACACAGTTGCAGTTCATCGAGGAGCATTCCTGGTGCTGCCTCCTCACGTGAATGATATTGTCATGAGAAAAGTCACATGCAAATGAAGGAGGCTGTGATTAAGAAAAGTCACATGCAAAGGAACATCATTTTGGGAAAAGTTTGCTGAAGAGTTCAGGGAGATTTGTCCCCTGAACAAAGGATGAGATTATAAAGATCCTGTAGTGCAAATACAAACAGTTGTACTTGAGACAGTGGACTCAAAAACTTCTGGAATAAATGCAGACCTGTTACGTTTCTTGCTGACTCAGTCACAGGCAGTATAAATTTGACAAAAGTGGATGAATTCACAATTGCCTTAATTTCCCGGTGGTGGTCTTCCTGTATGGAGGACACCGGAAACTATTCCTCTTAGGACCTGATTTAATCCTGCAGCAATTGTGGTGGCATACTGCTGTTAGCAATTTTTGCTGCTTCTCTCTGCTACCAAGGAGATTCCAGCTCACCAAAAGTGGTTAGGATTGTGTGGTAGGCAACCTCCTGGTATTTATGCCCGTGTGTAATCCCCTTCCCTTGAGTGTGGGTGGGACTTACTAAGTCACTTCTAACAAATAGAATTTGCAGAAATGATTGGATGTCGTTTGGAAAAGATCCAGTTATACATAGACTGTGGCTTCCTCTTTTTTTTTTTTTAATTTAGTTTTATTATATTATGTTAGTCACCATACAATACATCATTAGTTTTTGATGTGGTGATCCACGATCCATTGTTTTCATATAACACCCAGTGCTCTATGCAGTACATGTCCTCCTTAATACCCATCACCGGGCTAACCCATCCCCCCACCCCCTCCCCTCTAAAACCCTCAGTTTGTTTCTCAGAGTCCATAGTCTCTCATGGTTCGTCTCTCCCTCTGATTTCCCCCCCTTCATTTTTCCCTTCCTTCTCCTAATGTCCTCCATGCTATTCCTTATGTGCCACAAATAAGTGAAACCATATGATAATTGACTTTCTCTGCTTGACTTATTTCACTTAGAATAATCTCCTCCAGTCCCATCCATGTTGACGTAAAAGTTGAGTATTCATCCTTTCTGATGGCTGAGTAATATTCCATTGCATATATGGACCACATCTTCTTTATCCATTCATCTGTTGAAGGGCATCTCAGCTCTTTCTACAGTTTGGCTATTGAGGACATTGCTGCTATGAACATTGGGGTGCATGTGGCCCTTCTTTTCACTAGATCTGTGTCTTTGGAATAAATACCCAGTAGTGCAAATGCTGGGTCATAGGGTAGCTCTATTTTTAATTTTTTGAGGGACCTCCACACTGTTTTCCAAAGTGGCTGTACCAACTTGCATTCCCACCAACAGGGTAAGAGGGTTCCCCTTTCTCTACAACCTCTCCAACATTTGTTGTTTCTTTCCCTGTCCATTTTTGCCATTCTAACTGATGTAAGGTGGTATCTCAATGTGGTTTTGGTTTGAATTTCCCTGATAGCTAATGATGATGAACATTTTTTCATGTGTCTGTTAGCCATTTGTATGTCTTCTTTTGAGAAGTGTCTGTTCATGTTTTCTGCCCATTTTTTTTAAAAGATTTTATTTATTTATTTGACAGAGAAAGACACAGAGAGAGAGGGAACATAAGCAGAGGGAGTGGAAGAGGGAGAAGCAGGCTCCCCGCTGAGCAGGGAGCCCGTTGCGGGGCTCGATCCCAGAACCCTGGGATCATGACCTGAGCCGAAGGCAGACACCCAACGACTGAACCACTCAGGTGCCCCTCTTCTGCCCATTTTTTGACTGGATTATTTGTTTTTTGGGTTGTTGAGTTTGAGAAGTTCTTTATAGATCTTGGATACCAGCCCTTTATCTGTAGTGTCATTTGCAAATATCTTCTCCCATCCTGTGGGTTGTGTCTTTGTTTTGTTGACTGTTTCCTTTGCTGTGCAGAAGCTTTTTATCTTGGTGAAGTCACAAAAGTTGATTTTTGCTTTTGTTTCACTAGCTTTGGGATATGTATCTTAAAAGAAGTTGCCGTGGCCGATGTGAAAGAGGTTACTGCCTATGTTCTTCTCTAGGATTTTGATGGATTCCTGTCTCACATTGAGGTCTTTCATCCACTTTGAGTTTATCTTTGTGTATGGTGTTAGAGAATGGTCGAGTTTCATTCTTCTGTATATAGCTGTCCAATTTTCCCAGCACCATTTATTGAAGAGACTGTCTTTTTTCCATTGCATATTTTTTCCTGCTTTGTCAAAGATTATTTGACCATAGAGTTGAGTGTCCATATCTGGGCTCTCTAATCTGTTCCATTGGTCTATATGTCTGTTTTTGTGCCAGTACCATGCTGTCTTGGTGATCACTGCTTTGTAATATAGCCTGAAATCCGGCAACGTGATGCCCCCAGCTTTGTTTTTCTTTTTCAACATTTCCTTGGCGATTCGGGGTCTTTTCTGATTCCATACAAATTTTAGGATTGTTTGTTCCAGCACTTTGAAAAATGTCATTGGAATTTTGATCGGGATGGCATTGAAGGTATGGATTTCTCCAGGTAGCGTAGACATTTTAACAATGTTTATTCTTCCGATCCATGAGCATGGAATGTTTTTCCTTCTTTTTGTGTCTTCAATTCCTTTCATGAGTGTTCTGTAGTTCCTAAAGTATAGATCCTTTACCTCTTTGGTTATGTTTATTCTGAGATATCTTATGGTTTTTTGTGCTGTTGTAAATGGAATAGTTTCTCTAATTTCTCTTTCAACAGTTGCATTGTTAGTGTATAAGAAAGCAACTGATTTCTGTGTGTTGATTTTGTATCCTGCCACATTACTGAATTGCTGTATGAGTTTTAGTAATTTGGGGGTGGAGTCTTTTGGATTTTCCACATAAAGAATCATGTCATCTGGGAAGAGAGAGAGTTTGACTTCTTTGCCAATTTGAGTACCTTTTATTTCTTTTTGTTGTCTGATTGCTGTTGGTAGGACTTCTAGTACTATGCTGAACAATAGTGGTGAGAGTGGGCATCCTTGTCGTGTTCCTGATCTTAAGGGAAAGGCTCTCAGCTTTTCCCCATTGAGGATGATATTCACTGTGGGTTTTTCCTAGATGGATTTTATGAACTTGAGGAATGTTCCCTCTATCCCTATACTCTGAAGAGTTTTAATCAGGAAAGGATGCTGTACTTTGTCAAATGCTTTTTCTTCATCAATTGAGAGGACCATATGGTTCTTCTCTCTCCTCTTATTAATATGTTCTATTACATTGATTGATTTGCAAATGTTGAACCACCCTTGCATCCCGGGGATAAATCCCACTTGGTCGTGGTGGATGATCCTTTTAATGTATTGTTGGATCCTATTAGCTAGGATTTTGTTGAGAATTTTGGAATCCATATTCATCAGGGATATCGGTCTGAAATTCTCCTTTTTGATGGGGTTTTTGCCTGGTTTGGGGATTAAGGTAATGCTGGCCTCATAGAACGAGTCTGGAAGCTTTCCTTCTGTTTCTATTTTTTGAAACAGCTTTAGGAGAATAGGTATTATTTCTTCTTTGATTGTAGCTTCCTTTTGAGCACACACTCTCACTCTTTCACTCTCTTTCGGGTCCCTCTGTCTGCAGGAAGGGAACTTCCATGCCGTGAGCCGTCCTATGGAGACGGTCTAGTGAGGATTTCTATTGCTGTGCCTTGTGCTGTGGGACAGAACACCCTCTACCATTTCTCTCCTGTGCCTTCACCAGCTTTTCCCTTACTGTGCTGGTTAAGAACAGAGATTCTGGGTCCAGACACCTCCTTTCAACTCCTGGCTCCACACATACCACTGACAGGGTGACTTGGGGTGATTTAATCTAACATCTGCATGCTTTGGTTTCCTTATCTGCAAAACCAGGGTAATAATGGCACCTACATCACAAGGTTCTTGTGAGAATTAAGTGTGTTAGGACATGGTAAGGGCTTACAATAGGCCTGACACATATTTTACAGCTACTTCCTAATACTTTCTGAAATTCAATTTTGTTTGTTTGTTTGTTTGGGGAGGATGTGACAAAGAGCCATGTTCTATTTTAAGCATAAAATAGAGCAAAAAGCATCTCAGATCTGCCTGTAGTATTCTTTTCAGCTAATAGCTGCTTCGCTACTCCACTGTCTCCCTCCAACAGACGTCATAGCTTGATGGAAACCAGCATTCTGACCTCTCCAAAATTCTCTTTTCCTCCCTCCCTGCCTCTGTCTCTCTTCCTTTTCCTTAACCAACACTACCTGGTTCTACGAAGACTTCTCCCAGCCTGCATACTCACACTCATCATCCCATTTAGCATGAACTCTTGGAGGATGATCATCCTTAGAATGAGAAGAATTATTTTTCCTGCCACAAATCTATTTCTCCTCCTGTCACACTAATAACATCAATATTAAAGTATTAGGATTTGGGGTGAGAGATGTAATAAGATTTCACTTTCTAGTTTATTTTCTTCCTCTAAAAAAAGAAAACTTGGTAATACCAATTAAATACATTTCCTGACTGTACAAGAACCATGTACCCTCTGGCTTTGTCCTTGATTGTATTTGGGAATGAAGACACCACACAGAGTAAAGATGAAAGTATAAATGAGAAATAGAAAAGAAAGAGGCTGAATGCAGAAATAATATCCTCCAATAGATGTTAAATATGAAAAAAGAATGCTTGACAATACTGACCCTTGGGAGGGAGAGCTATGGAAAGGCTTGGGATATGTTCCTGTCTCTGCACTACATGAAGTGACAGATATCTGTCTCCCCAACCATGTAGACCTGTCACTTTAGGGAATACGCTAGACTTGGTAAATCCTCGTGACCCTTCCCTTTTTGCTTGGTAGCCTGGTTTATCCCTGGGCATGCCCACAGACCTCTGACCCTGAGGTATGAGCAAGGGAAAGGTCTTAGCTCATCAACTTTGGGCTAGATGACCTGCTCTGGGTGACTTCAATCCCCAAGGGCTCATTAGTTGAGCCCCTTATACCCAAGTTCCAACTCATGGGATAAGGGCTAAAAATTAAAGTATTGTGTGTGCATTAGGTGCAAGTCTTTTATGTAAGTTAGGTGATTTAGCCCATATTCACACTATAAATTTCTAGGAAATAACAATAACAAAGCATTATAATCACATGTAGAAATTGAGAATGAAATCAATGTATGGAGTGCTAAGACTGGAAGGCCTTTCGCGGTCCTCCATTCAAAAACACTTGTTGAGTGGAGGAGAAGCTGAGATCTAGAAATAGAGGACTTGCTGTAAGTAGTGGCCAACTCAGTGTCAGAACCCCCAAAACGGTGCTCCTTGCACCACGTGATAAGCCCATTATAAAGCTCAGATCTGCTTAGCTTTCAAGCAGAACCATATGGACAAACTCAAAAGCAGAAGCCACACATCAGTCCGAAGATGACCATTTCTAAAAAGCCAAAGCAACCTAGGGCCCGACTGGAAAGCATAAATGTGTTAATATAATACTTCTCTTGACCCCGTGACTCCCATTTACCAAATGTGCTATTACTCTTACTTCCTTTCTAGACGCTTGGTTACAGAGATGTTGTTTCCTCTCATTTTTACTCTCTATGACTAAATAAAATTTCCTGGTTAGAAATCTCTTTAACCCCCTGTAATTCAGCTTCTGTTTCTACCCTTTTGTTTAAGCTGCTTTGACAAAGTGCATCATCAGTAGCTTCACATTACCAAACCTGATGGCGGATTTCCACATCTGCTCTTTTCTTTCTAGAACTCTCTGCTGCATTTGACACTGTGAAGGAGTCCTCTCTTGCTTTCTGTGATGTTACTGCTTCTTGCTTTCTTCTCTCTTTGAACACTTCTTCTCAGTCTCCTTTTGGGGACACTTCTAACCACCTAGAATTCTTGTTCTCTCTGGATTGTTCTTGCTTGATTCTTTTATGTGCTTTCTTGGAGATATCACATTCAGTCTCCAAAGTTTTAATCTGTATCTGTTTTGGTTACATGTTGCTACAACAAACCACCTGAAACTTAGTGGTTTAAAACTACCATAAATTAAGATCTCCACAATTCTGTGGGTTAAGTGGGTGGTTCCTCTGCTTTTTGTAGTATTGGCTAGGGTGCTAAGGGGGATGATAGTTCCAAAATGGCCTCCCTCAAGTGGCTGGTGATTGATGTTGGCTACTGACTGGGAGTTCAACTAGGGCTGACAGCTGAGGGTCTTTGTATTCTTCTGTATGGTCCCTGCCTCATGGATGTTGAGCTTCCTTACAGATGGTGGCTGTGTTCCAAAAGGAAGGTGGTAGAAGCTGCCAGTTCTCTTAAAATGGATTTTCAAAAGTCTCAGATGTCACTTTTGCTGCATTGTATTGGCTAAAGAAGTCATGAGGCCAGCCTAGGAGAAATAAACTCCATCTCTTGATGGGGGAGTGTGACAAAGGTTCTCTCATTGACCAAACTCCCCTCAGGCTTCCCTGAACTCCTTTTCAGCTAGGCCTGACTTTTGGATTTTTGTGTACATCTGCATTGTCCAATTTTAGCGAGAATCCTGCTAAGCTGGTTTAGCCAGAATCCCTCATCTTCCATATCTGATCACCCTCAGTATCTGATCAGTTCCTTATCCTCTACCATCCCCTAGGTGGTGTCTGATCACCCTGGCTTATCTTCAACAAGAATCCTGCTAGATCAGTTTAGCCAGAATCTTACATTACCCCCAACCTTTCCTTTTGGCAATTTTCAGCCACCGACCCCCACCCTGTTCCTTGGCTGTAGAGTCCCACTTGCCCATGTCATGTTCAGAATTGAACCTGGTTCCATACTGAGGTCTCTTTTCCCTTAGTGCAATAGTCCTGAATAAAATCTGTTTTCACTTCTGTGACTACAGTCCAGTTCTAGTTTTTCTTTGACAAATGGCATATACATTCAAGGAGAGAAGGAATTGATGGTGGATATACTTGGAGATTACCCACCATGGTTGACTCTCTGACCACAACAATGAACAATATTCCTACGTGCAAAATGCACTCATTTCTCCCTCAAAATTCTCATCCCCTTACAGCATTTGCTCAAAGTCTGGGATATCATCATTTAAATCAGGTATAAATGAAGATTTATACCTGATTTGCTGGTCTGCTTCAGCCATGGTGTTTTGGGTGTGGAGATTTATGAGACATAATAGCAAGCCATCTTACAGTGACATACAATTGTCAAAAGGAGACAGAATAAAACAATGGATGTTCCCACTCAAAAAAGAAAAAGAACAGGAGGCACATTGACACCACTGTCCTTAGCAGTTCTGAAATTCAGCTGAGCCCATGTGGTCATTTTCCTCTGACTCCAGGGGGAGAGAATCTTCCTTGATTAAGAGTTTATTTCTGCTCCTTGTGAGTGGTTTTCCATGGCTTTTGGCTCCTCCCTTTGGAATCTTGGCTTCACCTTCTGAGTTGCCCTTCTTTTCCTAGAGGAAATACCCTCTGTTTGCCACTGAGGAGCTTTCTCAGTCTGCTTCCTGCTCATAGGAAGTTTAGGGTCCAGGGATCTCTTTTCATTTCCCATGATCCATCCTTTACCACATTCCAGATCTGTAACCTAAACATCGTGCATTTTCATTCTCCAGTGAAACATTTCTCTTCTGATTAATAGTTTCCCAAGCCCTGCTTGTTGAATTTAAACTGACATAATTCCTTTTTAAAACGTTGTAGGCTCCCAGTGTATTAAATTATAATTCATACCCACAAATCTCCTTGAGATAGGATCCTCAAAGTCAGTGTGCCATGGGGCAAAAATCTTTAAGGTTCTCAGAAGTCCTATCATCTGGCAGAAAGGCTAGGAAGTTCTCCATGACAAAGCTCTTTTATCTAGTTGAGAAGCTTCTGAGGCGCTACCTTAAATCTTTCTGAGGTGTCAACAAAGGGTCTTACTACCACACCCTTGCTCTGATCTTTACCAAAGGCTATGTTTTCTTAGAAGCTTCTGGATTTGATTTTTCCCTGTGCCTATTTCTTTCTTTCTTTTTTTTTATTACCCTCCCCCCTCTTTTTTTAAAGTAATCTCTACAGGGGCACCTGGGTGGCTCAGTTGGTTAAGGGTCTGCCTTTGGCTCAGGTCATGATCCCGGTCCTGGGATCCAGCCGCTTGTCAAGCTCCCCGCTGAGTGGGGAGTCTGCTTTTCCCTCTCCTTCTGCCCTCCCCCCGCCCCCAACTCATCCTCACTCTCTCACATGTGCTCTCTCTCTCTCCGCAGTAAATAAATAAAATCTTTAAAATAAAATAAAATAAAATAAGTAATCTCTATACCCAACGTGGGGCTTGAACTCACAACCCTGAGATCAAGAGTCTCACACACACCCCCAACTGAGCCAACCAGGCACCCCTCCCTGTGGCTTTTTCTTACCCTGAGGATCTCTTGTTTTCCCAAAAAGCTGCAAATACAAAATTGTTTTAATTTTCCATCAAGCAGGTTTTACATCAGAAATACTGCCTCTAAATTCTGCTTGAAAGCTAAACAGTTCCTTCTTAATCTCATCTCATTGCTCTTGTGCTTTATCTTTGGCACCTAAAGGAAGCCATCACTCTGCCTGGAAATCTTAGCCAGCCATCATTAATCAGGCAGTCTACTTTTCATGTTACTGTAGGCAACATTTCACTAAATAATTCTGCCAATCCCTAATGCATGTCTTTTATTCTCAAATCTTCAATATCAATTTCCTTACTGCCTTTTCAGTCTGTATGTCTTTTCAAAGCCCCCAGCTTTTACCTGCTGCTAGCTTTTAAAGCCAATGTCATATATATGTATATATGACATTTATAAATATAAAATTAGGTTTTTGTTATAAATAGCACTACACTCTTTCAGGTACCAATTTATCTTCCTAGTGCCATGTATTAAAAAGTTTTTAAAAAACTAGTGGCTTAAAACAGCAACAATAACCATTCATAACCATTCATTATCACGATTCTGTGAGTTTAGAGTTTGGGCTTCCTCATAGCATGGCAGCTGCATTCCATGATCCAAGAGGAAATAACTAAAGATTACTTGTCTTCTTAAGGCTTGAACTCAGAAGTCCCAGAATGTCTCTTTTCCAGCATTTGTTGGTCAGAACATTTACAAGTCCATATGAGTTTCCAGGGAAGGGACACAGAGTCCTCCTGTGGGTGGGGGAGTGGCGTGTGCATTACCCAAGAGAAGACATTGATGGCGGTCACCTTTGAAACTAGTTATTACAGCCTCTAGGCCATAAGTACTGAATTTACTTTCCCAATTTTATCATCATTCCCTTTATTTCAGATGCATCTGCCTCCTGTTGGATGTTTCCACATGTACCTCAAATCCATATGCCTGCAACTAAACTCATCATCTTCCCTCCTGGACATGTGTGTCATCCTATGTGCTTTATTTTAGTAAATGACAGCCATCCAGGCCAGAAACCAGAATTCATCCCGGTCCCTCTAGTTCTATTACCATCCCAGCTCCCATGCATGCACAGCTGACCAATTTTAGCCCTTCGCTCTTTCTCAAATATGCCCCCTCTTCTCTATTTCTAATATTATTCCAGTTTAGGCCCTCAGCATACTCTCTTGCTTGGCATGTTGTAATAGCCTCTTTCTGGTTTTCATGTCTCCATTATAACCTTGTGGTCAAGTTGAGGTGTGGTTTCACGTCAATTTGGCCACTTGATGAAATAAGTAAGATAAAAGTAGAAAGAGGAGGAAGAAAGGAATTAAGGAAGAAATAATTTTAAAAAAAAGGAATGAAAGAGGAAAGAGAAGAACCCTAGCCAGGCATCAGTTAAAATTAATTAGGCTGATGATGTCATGGTTTAATTTGTGGAAGGTAAAAACTAAGAAAATACCACTTTTGGGCCAGTAGACTGACTTTTAGTAAAAAGAAAAGTGTAACTTCAAGACAAACGTTTTTGGCCACTTTCTAACCAGTTTCTGACATAAGGCCTCCCTATAAAGAACTATAAGAAAAGTAGTTAAAATTGCCATTCTCCTAGCCAATAATAATAATAATTATATACAGATACATATCTTTAACAGTGTTGCTAAAGTGGTCTAATATCATAGTACTCCTTTGCTTAAACTCCCCCCTATGGCCACCCAACTCCTTAACTTGGCCCACAGAGCCATGTTTGGCTGGACTCTCATGTGTTCATTCAACAAATGAAGATTTGTGTGCCTTTAACATGTTAAGCTCCCAACTGTAGCTCACCTATCTTCCTCCTCATACTTTATACTACTCCTACCCCCAAACTGCTTGTTTCTCCTTAGACACCCTTTTTATTCCTGTTGTTTTGGTTGGTTTCCCTCTGCCTCTTTGTCTCCCTAACTTATTCCTATCCACTCCTCAAGATTCTGGTAGAAGCCACCTCTGTCCCCAGGACTGGACTATGGGCATCCCAAACACCCCACATCTACCCATCATCTTCTGTTCAAATAATACTGGCATTACCTGTTGATGACTCTATCTCCCTGTAGCCTTCTTGAGAAAAGAAATTATGTCTTAAGAGACACTATAATAGGGCTGCTGGGTGGCTCAGTTGGTTAAGCAACTGCCTTCGGCTCAGGTCATGATCCTGGAGTCCCGGGATCGAGTCCCACATCGGGCTCCCTGCTCAGCAGGGAGTCTGCTTCTCCCTCTGACCCTCCCCCCTCTCATGCTCTCTGTCTCTCATTCTCTCTCTCGCAAATAAATAAAATCTTAAAGAAAAAAAAGAGACACTATAATATAGTGATTTATAGCCCAGTCTCTGAAGACTTACTGAGTGTATATCCCAGCTCTAGTATTTATTACCTGGATAATTCTGGGAAGGTACTTAGCCTTTTGGTGCCTTGTTTCTGCATTCTTAAAGTGGGGATCATATTAACAGGCATAAATATTATAGATTTGTTATGAAGATTAAATGAGTTAATACATATAATATACTTAAAGCAGTGCCAGATGGGAGGTGGGCGAGGGGATTAAGAGTACACTTAAAATGATGAGCACTGAGTAATGTATAGAATTGTTGAATCATTACATTGTACACCTGAAACTAATATAACACTGTATGTTAACTATACTTCAATAAAAAACAAAAGCAAAAACAAAAACCAGTGCCTGGAACTTGGAAAGAGGATAGCAAGCATGACCCGCTCTTACAATTGTTATTATGAGGATGATTCATCTAGCACAGCACCTAATGCCTCATAAATATTTGTTGACTTGAATTCCTTCTTTTTTCTCTTTTCACTTTATGGCACAATCTTCCTTTTTTTTTTCCCACCAATTTCCCTAATTCTCTGTTTAAGTCACAGACTGTCTTTAACCTTTGAAAGGTGGGATTTCCCACCCCACTCTCCACCCACCCACCCCAACTCCCTCTGACCTGGGGACAGTTGCAGAAGTAGGTGAGATCCAAAGATATAGTTCTATTTTCCACCTCTTAGCACTGGTGAATATCTCCTTGGCTGATTGCAAAGGTTCTTTCCCAACACCAGTCAAATAGAGTCAATATCTATCAGTGGTTACTACTTCTTCATCTGCCCACATCCTGAACAAAACAGATGGGGGAATTCTTTTCATACCCAGAAGAATCCCAAAGGTATATAGTCAATTTGAATGCCTAATTGCCAACCATGATTCAAAGAAAAATGTAGCAATGAAAAAGCATGTGAGTCCCTTGCCATAAAAACAGCTCTCTGACTGAGGAAGGGAGTGTCCCCTAAGAGCTAGAACCAGCCAATAACCAGAAATAGTGAGCTTGTTTCTTGGCTATCCCTATGGTTTCCTGTATGAAAATAAAATGAAGTTAATCACGTTTGCCCCTCGCCAATATGGCTGCCCCAGTTGTCAGGAGACATTTTCCTACAGCCCTATTCTGAGAACTTCTTCCTTTTAAAAAATTCCTTGCATTTCCCTGAAGCTTCCTGCACAGAGAGTCCTGACTTCTGAATTCACTCTTATTTTTAAAAGGATCACGTGATTCCTTTGTTACAAAGGCTCTATTACTGCTCCTCTCCAGTAATAGGAAAAAACTCTATGTTAGTCTTTTGTCTCAAATTCCTCCTTTTTCTTTATGTGCATGAGGAACTGAAGCTCTGCTGCCTTTGACATGTGGCCTTGGCTAATAACTGAGAATCTCATTATAATATCTCCTCTAGGAGATCAAATAGAGAGGACCTTCTTCTGGAGTTCCTGGTGTGAGTAGGGCATCTGAAAGGATGGTTTTCCTCTGAAAAATGTCCTCCACTCCTCTCTTACATTTTAGAAGATAAGTCTATTTACATAATGCCAACAAAATGGCTTGGTTATGTAAAAAATATAATATGATAAAATAAAAACACCTCCAAATAGCAACCTAAATCAAAACAAAAGCAAATACAAACAGTAATGTCCTTTCTGCTTATACCATAATGAAGCGAGTTACATACAGATTCAGCCAGGAATGGAATGGAATTACTTTAATGCAGTGCTTCTCAGTGGGGCTATTGCAAGAAGGTGAGCTCCCTGGGTCCCTGCCTTCTGAGGGTCAGTAGTGCTCCCCTCTCCTTCCCATCCCTCCCCAGATATTGAGACAGTCCAACAGAATTCTACAGATTCCAAAGGCCATCCCCCATCCCAGGGGACAGGACTACATTCTCCCTGACACCAAGCTGGAAATCCTGTACTAAAGAAAGTGAGCAAGGAAAAACCTTGTATTAAATCCCCACGTGCCCTAAAACCCTCCCAACATGTTAGTAGGTATTTTTTTTTTTAAGATTTTATTTATTTGCAAGAAAGAGAATGAGAGACAGAGAGCATGAGAGGGGGGAGGGTCAGAGGGAGAAGCAGACTCCCTCCTGAGCAGGGAGCCCAATGTGGGACTCCATCCCAGGACCCTGGGATCATGACCTGAGCTGAAGGCAGATGCTTAACTGACTGAGCCACCCAGGCGCCCTGTTAGTAGGTATTTATGGTCGGCCCCAATTGGAGCATTCACTGGCTTCTAAGAGATCACTTTGCATGAGGACCACCTCCCCCTGCCCTTAGTTAAGTAATCCATTCTAATTCAATCCAATCCCAAACTGGGTCAACCAGTTTCAGTCCTCCTAGAATTGTTCACTCAGAACTTGAAGCTGTCTCATGAATGGCAACTCCTGCTGCTGAGGATCCTGAGCTGTCTCAGTCCTTACCTTTCCCAAGATGCATTAACTCTCCATTAAATTGGATTAATCTCGCCAATATCCTTCTTTACAATTGCCTTGTTTCTTATTCCAACCACAAGTGATTTTCGCTAGCAGCCAAAAGTTCTTAGCTAATTTATCATTTTAATCCCATGTTCCCAATTTTTTATTTTATGTGAAGTGATAGTTTGGGGGGGGGGGGGCGCCTATTCACACCAATTTTAACAATGGGTTGAGATATTCCCAAACAAGACAACCAAGAATTGACTCCTTCCTCAGTAGCATCCATGGTGCTCATGCCTAGCAGGGATGAGAATGACCAAGCCATTGTCCTTCTTTATCTCTGGAAAAGTCCAATCTGACTTTCCGCCAGAAAAAAAAAAAAATTGCTTATGCTCATAAATTGGCAAAATATACCTCTTGCTACAACAGACATACTGCCTCTCAGGAGTCCTTTTGGATAAATTTCCCTAAAGCTCCCTGCATCTTTTTGCCTTTCTGTCATCCCTGCAGCGCACACAAACATTGTCCAGACCTCAAAGATACAATGATTAGCTGGTACTTTTTTGGTTCATTAGCCCTTCTGATATATTAGTTGATTATCAAAAGAAGTTTCAGTATGTCATAAAATCTGTTTGGTATTAAGTTGATACATGATGTGTTTTTCTCCATCCAGCTACATAGTTTCCTTCAAATCTGGACCAGATGAGCACCCTGGGACTTGTATGAGCTCATGTGTGTATCTGCATGGAATGCAGTGAACTGCCTCCCATTGGATGTGTGGAACACGTGCTTGGCCCAAATGGAAACATCCTTAGGCACTGATGCCTCAATTAGGGAAAAGATAAAGACACAATATCAGATATGGCATCTGTAAAACATTAATGTCTTGGTGATGCTCTCTATTTAAGTCTATTTTTTGGTTTTCTTTGATGGCTAGTTTAGGCAAAATTGTGATGTGCATAAAATTGCCCATATCCAGCCCCCCTTTGGGAATAGCACCCCACCTCTGCCCCTGCTGATGGCTCCTTCTCGCTGCCTCAAGCTTGCTAAAGCCCCATTGTGTGCTCATGCCCATTCATTCAGTAGGCCTCTTTTGAACGTCTATTAAGTGCTAGGTATAGGGGAAAGGGAAGGATAAGAATAGTCCTTGCTTCCAAGGTGCAGAGGAGGGGACAGAAATGGGAACAGACAATTGTTTTACAGCAGGATACATGTACGATTAGGTGCTCCTGGAGCAGGTGAAGTGTCCAAACTAGTCTGAGGGAGGGTGTGTGAGGCAGGGAAGGCTTCCTGGAGGACCAACCCAGGAAGAGAACCTTGAACAACACCCAGGAATTAGGGCTGCTGCTGGCCCATCAGGTGCCTTTGTGTGAATAAGAGAAGAGCACTCCTTCGGGCAAGAGGCAGTTTCATGCTGAGCGCACAGCTTGGCAGGCTGAGTGTAAGCTGGATGTGGTTCCTACTCACCCTCTCAGCTAGGTGGCCTTGTGATATCAGCAGCCGGCAGAGCCTTCCATATCCATGGGGAGAATCCATGAATATTCATTTCCTGGGGCTGCCGTAACAAATTACCACAAACTGCATGGCTTAAAAGAACAGGAATTTATTCCCTCGGGGTTCTAGAGGTGAGAAGTCCAAAATTAAGGTGTTGATAGGGCCACATTCCTTCTGAAGTCTCTAGGAGAGAATCCTTCCTCGCTTCTTCCAGGTTCTGGGGGCTCCAGGCATTCTCTGGCTTGAGGCTGCATCATCCATTCTCTGCCTCTGTCGTCACATGGGCTTCCCTTCTGTGTGTCTCTGTGTCAAATCTGCCTCTGCCTTTCTCGTATAAGGACTCCTGTCATTGGATTTAGGGCCTCCCAGGTAATCCAGAATGATCTTGTCTTGAGAACTCTAAGTTGATTATAGCTGCGAAGACCCTTTTTCCAAATATGTCACATTCTTACATTCTGGAAGTCAGCACATGGACATCTCTTTCTGGTGTTCATCATTCAACTCACTACACCATGTGAAGGAGGGAGGGAAAGAGCTTTTAGATAGGGCGCAGAGTACAGAAAGCCAAGGAGGTGTGGGAGGGCATGTTGGTTCTGGGAATGGCATGGAGTACGGAACACAAGGTTCTGGGGGTAGGGTAAGAGCTGAGGTTACTTGGGAAGCAATCTGCTGGCCACGAAGGGCCTGTGTGCTGGCCAACAGGCTTGGACTGTGCCCTGAAGGCAGTGAACAGGCTTTTCATGATCTTAATTTTAACTCAGAAAGATCACTGGGATTGAAGGTCAGAGGATGGATTAGAGGAGGGCGAGACTAGAGGTGAAGAAATTCCTCCCAGAGGGTGTTCCTGCTCCTCAGGTGAGGAATTCAGTGGCCCAACCTTTGAAGAAGAGACAGTGAGGATAGGGGACCCAAACACAGTGATTGGTGACTGGTGTGAGCTCAGTGGGGAGGGAGTCAAGAGTCTGGGTTGATCTCAAGGTGCCTGTTAACATTCCAGTCCCAGCAACGTGCACACCCTGTCATCCACATTCACGTGGTGCTGGACATATTAGCTCTTGACAAACAAGCCATTTGTACTTTAGAACTGGAATGTGAGTATTCAAGAAATCACATCTGGACTCAAAAGAACATCCCCCTTGTGCGGGGTTGTCAAAATTCATGTCCATCTGGAACTTGTGTATGTGACCCTTGCAAAAGGGTCTTTGCAGATGGAATCAAGTTAAGGATGAGGTCATACTGGATTAGTGCAAGTCCTAATGCAAGGACTGGTGTCCTTCTCCAAAGAGGGAAGTTTGGACATAGAGCTACACCGGGAAAACATGATGTGATGATAGAGGCAGAGACCGAGTGAGGCTTCTACAAGCCAAGGATGGCTGAGGGTTGCCGGCAACTAGCAGATGCTGGGAGGAGACAAGAAAAGACCCTTCCCTAGAGCCTCCAGAAGGAGCGTGGCCCTGCTGACACCTTGAGTTTGGATTTCTGGCTTCCAGAACTGGGAGAGGATAAACTTGCACTCTCTTAAGCCACCCAGTTTGTGGTAATTTGTTAGCAACCCTAGGAAACTAATATACATCCCTGAAGGTGGGATTTCCACACACTGTGGACAGTCCTGGGGAGTGATATTTCTGGTGCAGAAGAAAGAGCATGTGATATTTGTGGTACAGAAGAAAGAACATGGACCATCAGGGCATGCCCAGGCCTGTCACTGCGCCATGAGTCTCAGAACAGACCTTCACCTCAGAGGGGTCTCGTGAGGATTAGATGAGAAAACGAGTGTGTCTATTGAAACATTGTTTAGGATGGTCCCAAAAAAGGGTGAAAGTGACAATGAAGGTGGTGGTGATAGCAAGTTGTGGGGTAAGATTCATGGATATTGCATGCTATGGGATTAAAAGAAGCACGTACACACATCTATACATACGTACACATTTACTATACACACACAGACACGTTCACTATGATGTCATGTCACCTAAGAAAAGTAGCTGGGCATAATCTACTCCTGTTGTTTAAAGAAATGAACACATCTAGGGCACCTGGCTGGCTCAGTGGGGGCAGCATGCGACTCTTGATCCCGGGGTCGTGAGTTCGAGCCCCACGTTGGGTGTAGAGATTACTAAAAAAAGTAAACTTAAAAAAAAATTAAAAATGAACATATATCTATCTATCTGTATGTGCATATGATTATGTGAGCATGCGCAAAGGGGTGGGATGCTCCACAGCCAACCAGTGAAGTTTGTTACCTCAAGGAAGGGGATAAACTCGAGAAAAGAGTGTGTCCATGGTGGGCGTTGTGTCCTACTTCCTGATCCCACACAACCCACTAAAGCCACTTCTGTCATCTCTATTACCCACTGCTTTTTCATGCTGCTTTGCTTTCCAGCCGACGCCATATGTTGACAATGAGTTTAAACTCATTATTGTTCTTTTCCTCTCCCCTCAGGAGCTCCATCTGCCCTGGCTTCCTCCCTGCTGCCCTCCAGGAGGGATGGGACAGAAAGTGATCTTTCCTGGTCCTATTCCATCTGTAGGCATCTGGCATAAATCCCTGTTGGGGCATAGCTCAATAATCTCATTTCTTGATTTGGGGAGCCCTGCTGCAGAAGTCCATGGGCCCCTGTCTTCACGCCTTATTGAGATCCCTGCACCTGGAGGCCTTCCGGTCCCCTTTGTCTCTGGGTTTCTCCTGGTCTATCAGTCCCCGCCTGGAAGTTACACAGAAACTCCAGTACAACAGGCCATGGGACCCAGGGGGGGCTCCTCCATATGTGCATGTGTACCCTTCTATCAGCCTTCTTTATTTGTATTTATTTATTTATTTATTTATTTATTTATTTATTTATTTATTTAAGAGAGAGCAAAAGCCCTCAAGTGGGGGGAAGGGCAGAGGGAGAGAATCTCAGGCGGACTCCCTGCTGAGCACAGAGCCAGAGGCGGAACTCGATCTCAGGACCCATGAGCTCATGACCTGAGCCGAAACCCAGAATTGCACACTAAATGGACCCAGTTACCCAGGCGCCCCATGATCAGCCTTCTTTAAACCACCCTCTGGGCAGCACCCTGTTCAAGGGATTTCCAGTGGTCTGGAGCTATACCTTGAGGGGTGAGCAGCAAGCTTCTTGCACTTGGAGTTCCCATTTGGTCTGGGTTTTCTGATTCCCCTCACTTCCTCCCCACCTAGGTTTCTACCTGAAAGGGGGGTACCCAGATGGAAACTCTTCCTCCTCCTCTCTCCCCTTCTTGACCTCTCCTGGGAGTGGGAGGGCTCTCTCTTCCCTTTCTGTCTTTTTATCCTTTTACCCTTTATCCTCTTTGTCTTCTGCTTCACAACATTTGCTGAGGTGAGAAAAAAATGAGGAAGGGCTTCAGAATGAGAGCTCAGATTATCGAAAGGGAAAAATACATTGACAAGGTTTTCCAAAACGTTATCCTTTCCTTTTACCCACCTTTAAATTCATTCATTAGTTGCTATAGTGGGTTGAGTGGTGGCCCCTCAAAAGATATGTCTGCATCCTAATCCCTGGTACCTTTGAATGTGACCTTATTTGGAAAAGGGTCATTGCAAATGTAATTAAGTGAAGGATCTTGAGACGAGATCATCCTGGATTGTGCAGGGGCCCCAAGGACAATGACAAGTGTCCTTATATGAGGACACAGAGGGAAAAGAGCAGAAGGTCATGCTGGATGGAGACAGCGACTGGAATAATGTAGTTACAAGTGAAGGAATGCCAACGATTTCCTTGGCATCTCCAGGAGCTGGAAGATGTAAGGAAGAATCCCCCCTCCCAGAGGCTCCAGAGGGAGCACAGCCCTGCCAACACCTAGATTTTGAACTTCTGACCTCCAGAAGAGAGAGAGGATAATTTTCGGCAGTTTTAAGCCACCGAGTTTGTGGTGATTTGTTGTGGGCCCTAGGGAACCAATACAGACTGACAATGAGCATGACATAGTTTTGACATTAAAATAAGCAAGAGGCAAATGCAGTGTCTGTAGAGGACCTGGCGGATGGGAGCTCTGTAATAGCGGTTCTCATTCTAACGGGAGCCGGCAGCCTCTAACTGTGCCTCCGGGGACCAAGCTCTCTTGACCCTCTTAGCAAGATCGCTAATCCCTTCACCTGTTCTCTTTGCTAATATAACTGTTCTTTCTGTCAGGATGCTGACAGAGTTCAGAATCGCTGTCTCTTGATACTGATCATGCAATAAAAATGGCAAGCTGATTAGTCAGCCGGAGGAGAGAAGCCTTTTTCCCATTATAAGCATGATCTAATGCTGTAATCACCTAGCCTGCTGCCAGCAGCCAAGTGCTCGTGGTCCGGCAGAGGCCCCACAACAGGTGAGCCCTGTTAACAGGCATCCGACTACATGGTTTCAGCTGCCCTGCAGACCAGCCTGAGTCTCATTCCCTGAAACACAAGCACTACACCCAACTCATGTGTCCCTGAGCTCATTACAACCTTCCGGGGTCATCCTTTTAAAATATGCAAATAAAACTGAGTGTAAACATAATTTTGGTGGTCATTCTCCATCTGAATGGTGCTCCTGACCGCCCAGATGGACTCAGCGCCTTCCATCGCCCCTACAGCAGTGCTAATGTGAGGCTTTCTGGCTTGAGTGAAAATCTGAAGGAATTTCAGTGCACAGAGAAGAAATGTAAGTTCAGTGCTGGCCCTAACCCCACCCCAAAGCCCTGGGCCATATGGCATCGCACCCAGTCCCTACTGGTCTTCCTTGATCTTCAGGTTCCAGCATATTGCTGAGTACAACCCTGCTCTTTGCTCACCTCTGCACAGAATTTCGCTTTGACCATCTCTTTCCTCCCCCAGTGCTGGACCCCAACAGCTTCTTCCCTCCATCCCACCAAGGAGAGCCCCAAATCCATTAACATCAGAACAACTCCCCACCTTTGACTTTGGTATACACAGAACTTGAGGCTTTCCTGTTCCAGGATGGAATTTCCCTTTTTTCTACAGTTAAAAGTCCAGTTAAGTGCTTTCTCCCCGACTAGGAAGCCTTATCTCTCACAGACCAGTTTGGCTTTCCATTGTTAGCAGCACAAAGAATTGGCCGAAGCTTTGAAATTACGATTCTAACTTAATGCTTCTGAAGAGCCTGGATCCAATTCTCAGTCAGGATTAATGTCCACATACTGAATGTCCCTCCCCTTACCTCCACTACAGGCAAAGTTTTCTTCCAGCCCACAGGCAACTGGGTCTTTACAAAGCAGAAGATGCACTTCCATTGTGTTCCAGCATTGTGTGACTTTGGGCAAGAAGTTCACTTGCCTGACCTCACAGTCTCTATCCGTAAAATAAGAGTAATAAGACCTCTTGCATAGGGTTATTGTAAGAATATTTAAAGGCAGAATTTAAGAAAACTATTTAGCATGGCACCTGTCATTCAAGAAATATTCAAGAAATCCTAGGCTCTACTTGTTTCTCTATATGATTAAACAATGGTTTGCTTTGTTGCCTTATACAAGTATTGTAATGTAGTTCTAAGAATTACAGGAAGATTCAGAAACTAGTTAACAAAGATACACTGAGTCTCCAGAGAAACGGAAATGTTCTGCTTTGTTGAATATGTTTTTAGCTATGTCTTTGCACATGTCTGTACTTATTTCTTTAAGATTAATTGCTACATCTGGAGTTGGTGGGCAAAGGATATTTACATTCTTAGGACTTGGACTTCATATTGCCAGATTGCCCCCCAGAAAGTCTGTACCAGTGTGCATTCTCCACAGCACTATGTCCAAGTGCCTTTCTCTGGGAATCTTAAGTTTTTCTCAAAATTTATTAATTTGATGGGTGAAAAGTGTGATCTCATTGTGGTTATCGAATTGCTTTTTAAACCTGGAAAACAAAAATCCAACAATTCCAACACATGGATTTTAAAGATGAAGATCCCAAGACTCAGAGAGATTAACTGACTTGGCCAATTCACCTAATTAGTAGGACGACACAAATCCATGTCCCATGTTTCCTAACTCTGGAATTCTTTCCATTATACCACTCAGGAGAGGCAGATTTAGCCTAGAGGTAAAACCACTCAGGGCCTACTTAATAACAAGGTTCAATTAGACCGGAGGGAGTGTGCAGTTGAGGAGTCAATGAAGGGAGCTCTAATTAGTGTCTGGCTAATTCAGCATCACATAATGAGTATGGCACGCTCCGTGTTAGCGCCACCTACTGGTGAGAACTTAAGCTCGCCCAGGATTTCTCTCTGAAGTCGAAGGTAGAACGGGGGAAGAGGAGAGATTCAGACTGGTTTAAATTGTTTTTCTCTAGGGAGGAGTAGACAGAAACAGAGTTCAGTATGGAGTCGCTGAGTCATGAACCATTGGGACTTCAGTTGCTGTGGTCTCCTGAATTGCTGTGAACGAAATTCCAGTTTCCGGTAGCGGCAAAGTCAGTTTCCTGTTCTTTCTATTGTGTACATGGAATGGAACTTTCTTCTTTTTTCTATAACCTAATTTCTAGTTTAAGCCCACATTCTGCTAGTGGCAGGAAACTTAATATAGAGGGAATTCCAGAGTAAAATCACCCACTTCGGTGTTTATGCAGTCATTTCTGGTTCCAGTCATTTAATCCAACGTTTTATTCCCTTCCCTTCTTCCTGGGATTGCAGCTAAGATCCTGGAGGTTTAGGATTGTTTAAGTGTAGGAAATGGGGTGCTGGGGTGGGTGAGGAAGGGATGGTGGTGGTTTGGTCCACAGGCATCTTAAATCTGATGTAGGCCTGGTCTTCAGCCCTTGGCATCTATTCGTACTGGCACCCAATGGCCATATTTGACATCCTGCCCAGGTCTCAATTGTTAGGGAGCCTTCCATCTCTGATGTATCCTCTTCATCCCAACTTCAACCCCTGCTCAGTTCTTCTGATCTTCTTTTAGCCATTTTGTGTCCATATGGGGGAGGGTGCAAACAAGGGAAGATGCTGTCCTACAGATTTTTGGTCATGGGAAAATCCAAGGGCTCTCTCAGGCCCCTTCTGCCTGCTTCACCCTGGTGCCCTGTCTAGGCTGTTATTCCTAGTATATGGGACAGAAGTTGGCAAACTATGTCCTGTAAAGGGCCAGATAGGAAATATGTTAGGCAAATCCTCAACTCTGCCATTGTAGCACGAGCAGCCAAAGACAATTTGTGGACAAATGGACATGGCTCAGTTCCAATGTAACTTTATTTACAAAACTAGGTAGCATGCCAAATTTTACCCTTGGGTGGTAGTTTGCTGGCTGCATATATTTTTCTGTGGGTCCCTCCTAACTCCAGGTAGCTTTCAGAGAGCAAGGCACACATTCTTTCATGTCCTGGTGCCACCCAAATCTATCTTGAGGATCTATTACCCTGCCTCTGAAAGTCATAAAGTGTGGGAGAAGGCAAGGTACACAACCCCTCAGGGATCTGTCAGCCTGTAGGCTCCCTTACCCCCTCTCCTCTTTCTCTAGCCAGAGCAACCACCCTCACTTCTCTTTCCGTTCTCTTGTGTATAGTGGATTTTATGTCTCACTTACTTGGGGTTTAAGTTCAGTTTAGATTCACTTTAGATTCAGTTACACCTAGCTCTTGCAAATCACAAACCTTTGCTCTGGAAGCTCTAAATTCTGTAATAAGAGTCAAGAGCCTCAATGGCTCAAGGTCAAGAACTTGATGTTTTATTCTCCATGTTCTTCATAATCCTTCCCTTCCCTGGGAGCCATCAATGCCTCAAGTGACTCTTGCTAAGTCTGGGCCTTGACTGAATCTAACCCATACTCTAAGGGCAGCCAAAAATAAATTTTCTGGCCAGAGTCTTCATCTGGGTTTGTCATATGAGGAACTGAGAAGAATAAGGTTGACCTGAAATTCTTAGAAAAAGCTGCCCACTCAGACGAATAGAAATAGATGCTTTCAGAGCAAAACCGTTTAGAGCAGAGCTTTTCAAACTATGGGTGAAGACACATTAGGACATTGGGACAGGGGTAGGCAAATTTTTTCAGTAGAGGCACAAATAGTAAGTATTTCAGGCTCTGTGGGTCATGCTTAATATGCAACTCTCAACTCACTACTACTCAACTCTGCCATTATAGTGTGAAAACATTCATGAACAATGCATATGTGAATGAGTGTGGCTGGGTGCCAATAAAACTTTATTATGGACACTGAGATGTTAATTTCATGAAATTTTCACATGTCATGAAATATAATTCTCCTTTAGATTTTTCTCAGCCATTTAATAACATAACCATTCTTAGCTCATGGGCCATGCACGGAACAGTTGGCTGGTTAGATTTGGCCCTTGGGCTGTAGTTTGCTGACCTCTGCATTAGGGCATCAGGAAATCAATTAAGGGAGAGGCTAGACCAGGAATTAAAAAAAAAAAAAAAGAAATGAAAAATGGGAGAATGAAGAAGATAGAAACTGTCAGACTGCACTGTTGTCAGAAAAGGTTTTGTGAGATGTTTATTTCTGTTAATTCGCATACATATGTAAGCATTGAATGGAAGCACAAAATGTATTTCTTACTGCGTGTAGTAGCTGAAAGCTTGCAAAATCATCCATTTTGAGAAACATTCCTTTCAGCATGACAAATTTTTCTCTAAAGAGTCATTCCTTTATCCATTCCACACCTCCAGATTTTTTTTTTTTTAAGATTTTATTTATTTGAGAGAGAGAGAATGAGAGACAGAGAGCATGAGAGGGAGGAGGGTCAGAGGGAGAAGCAGACTCCCTGCCGAGCAGGGAGCCCGATGCGGGACTCGATCCCAGGACTCCAGGATCATGACCTGAGCCGAAGGCAGTCGCTTAACCAACTGAGCCACCCAGGCGCCCCTAAATCTATCTCTTTTTTAAAAGATTTTATTTATTTGAGAGAGAGAATGAGATAGAGCATGAGAGGGAGGAGGGTCAGAGGGAGAAGCAGACTCCCCGCCGAGCAGGGAGCCAGATGCGGGACTCGATCCCGGGACTCCAGGATCATGACCTGAGCCTAAGGCAGTCGCTTAACCAACTGAGCCACCCAGGCGCCCCTAAATCTATCTCTTTTTTTAAAGATTTTATTTATTTATTTGAGAGAGAGAATGAGATAGAGCATGAGAGGGGGGAGGGTCAGAGGGAGAAGCAGACCCCCCGCTGAGCAGGGAGCCCGATGCGGGACTCGATCCCGGGACTCCAGGATCATGACCTGAGCCTAAGGCAGTCGCCCAACCGACTGAGCCACCCAGGCGCCCCTTTTTTAAAGATTTTATTTATTTATTTGAGACAGAGAGAATGAGAGACAGAGAGCATGAGAGGGGAAGGGTCAGAGGGGGAAGCAGACTCCCCACCGAGCAGGGAGCCCGATGCAGGACTCCATCCCGGGACTCCAGGATCATGACCTGAGCCAAAGGCAGTCGCTTAACCGACTGAGCCACCCAGGCGCCCATCCACACCTCCAGATTTGATGCTACCATTGCCGGATAAAATACTGGACAGCAAGTTAAATTTAAATTTCAGATTCTAAAAGCTGAATAATTTTTTAGTATTAGTATGTCTCCTGTAATATTTGGGAAATATCTATACTGAAAATATTCATATTTTTATCTGAAATTCAAATTTAACCAGGAACCCTCTATTTTTTTTTTTTTTCTAAATCTGACAGTCATATTGGGTATATAATGAATTGCATCCATCAATACTGTAATAATCTTAAAACTCCAGTAAGGGCAGTCCAGTTTAGTTGGTAACTTAAGAAAGAAACCTGACATCTAAGTAATTCCTCTGATAAGCCAGGCTCTGAGCCATTTCACAGTTGCATAAGTACTCACCTCCCCGTTACAACGCTCTGAGAAAGGGAGCTTTGTTGTCCTCATTTTGCAAATAAGGACACTGAAATGCAGTTTGCTCAAAACTAAAGGTAGAGCAGGGATAAAAGCTTGGCCCTTCCTACTCCAATTCCTTGTTCCCTCACCAGGAGGTTCTCAGACGTGGACTGTGTGGAAATGCAGTTCTCGGTCGAGGAGGAGAGGGGTTCAGTGGGAGCAGTCCGGTGACAGTGCAGACAATACCAGTGCATTGTCTGTGGAGGATTTAAGCACAACATAAAGCCGATGGAGTCTGTTTTTTATTATGACTGTGCAATGCCAATGATAGAATACCCTTCTGCATCACGGCCGACTCCCACCCTCCCTGATATGCCCCTACTTGGTACGTAGTTGGTGCTGAGTTAAATGCTGCTCTCCTCTTTCTTCCTTCTTTCCTTTTCTCTTTCTTTCTCTCTACCCTGGGGCTGGCAAATAAGTTGCAAACCACTTGCCAACTGTAATTGGTGAAGACAGCCTGGACTATCGGGTTGAGAAGGTTTCTGAAGTTGAGTCTTTGCTCAAAGCAGAAGAATGCTCTGCTTGATCCATGATGTCTGCCACAGGAAGGTGAGTAAGGGGTGGCAGCATCGATCCCACGTGTTTACCAAACCACAGTGAAACTCTACAGCCTCCAGACAGCAAATAACTACACTGAGCAGCTATTAAACATGAATCCAAAGCTCTCTCCTACTTAAGACAAGGCAAGAAGCGCAGAGGAAGAGGATTTCTGCCCATCAAATGCCCACTCCCACCGTCAACACACACAACTCCTGTGGGACCTGGAGCTCCATGCTGTGCATATAGTGGAGACATAAGCAGATAGGCAAGGAGGGTGTATGTTTGTTTGGGGCCAAGGGTCAGGGGCGAATTCATCTCTCCCCCCCACACAGCCTCTCCATGCCTGGAGCTTTTGCGTGTGGCTCGTGCACAGTGCGACCAGCGGTCTCTGCTCGCGTGTGCCTTGTTGGAAGCAGTCAAGAGGAATGTCTTCTCTCTCCTCAGATGTGTGTATGCCTGAAGAGAGGGCTACAAAAATAGGCTGAAGGCAAGAGTTTCCATTCCTCTGTGTCCCCAAAGCAGTTTCCTCTTGGACCCAAACCTCCATCTTCCTTAAATTCCCAGATGGAGTAACTTCTTGGAAGGCTTCCTTGTTTTTTTTTATTTTAAAATTATTTTTCCAGCTGTAATTTTTCTTGAATCTGGAATCTTGCTCTTTCTGCTTCAAACTTCATTGTAAATCCAAGTGTAAGATCAGACTTATAAATAGTCTTTGTGTACAGCAGGCGTCTGGGCGTGCCATGTTTTGACATTGAAATACTCTCCCATTTAGATGACTCCATAATTCCTCTGCATCTCAGTTTACCTTCCCGCCCCAGAAATTGGAGGTAATAATTGGAAGGCCATGGGCAGGCCTTCCACTGGGAAGAGTTGATAAATTTAAGAACGCCTTTAAAGCCAAAGAGAAAGAATGTTCAAAGGCATATAAAAGCATTTGGATAGCTATTCGGATCTTTAGTAGTTTTGGCAATACCTTATTTTGTTGAGTCAGTATCCTGTGGGCCTAAAAATGGCTTCTAAGACTATCTGGTCAATTTCCTCTTGGGGAGTGGTGGTGTGAAGGGTCAATGATCCCTCGTATGGCTCAAACCAACTTTGTATTTTGTACAGAGGTCAAGATATTACTCATGATATGAAGGATATAACCTTTTGATGATTCTGGCTTATGTACATCTAGACATTGCAGATTTGATTTTTTTCTTAACACACCAGTGAGACAAGGAGATGGGTCCAAACTCTGGTGCTTTGTTTTGTGTTGCTTCAGCCAGATAATTTAGTGAGTCATTCATCGTGCTTTCCCTATGGATTGTTTTTCATTCTATCCTTAAACCCAACTTGTAGGCCACTTAGTTGCGTCTCTTCACTAGACTCTCTGGAGCCATATTAATTTCTACCTCAGAAACATTGTTCCCGCTTTGTTTTAGATACCCCCAACTTGTCTCCTCCTCTAACCTATTCCCCTACCCCACCCAGCCTTCAAGGTCCCACGGATATCAGCTCCATCAAGCCATCCTTGACTATTTGTCCAGTACCCTATGATTTCTCCCATTCCTGAACTCCTGTTGGGAATTTTGTCAATACTCAGTCTTTGCACTTGATCTCTGATGATCTCCTATAGTCGTCCACATTTTTCTTGAGGGAAAAGATCCTGTCATGCTTTCTCTGTATTTTCCAAAACGCTGAGCCCATGTTGGGTCTGCCTCAAGCGACTCTGGATCGATGAATGGTTGAGATGTCTTAACTGGGCCTACAGTTGATGCATCTAAGAACACAGAGCTTCCCATTATCTTTGCGGTGTTTGACCAGAGTTTGCCCCCAGCCATACCCAATTACAGGAAAAATAGTGTTTGAAGTAGGAAGCTAGTTCTGTGAATCCACATTTCCTTTGTTGGGCAATGATCTAGCTGCGTGTGGCATAGCTTTTGCTGACACATAGTGTACTCACTCGTTTTTTCTTTTCTTTTCGTGTCAGAAAAAGACTATTTCCATTCAAGTCACAAGTGGTGAAGGGGGGTAGTGGTTCCTCTGTGACCTTGGGCAAGTCATTTCATCACCTTCAGCTGCAGTTTCTCTTCTACAACTTTTCCAGCTCCAATGTTCAGCAAGTCTACGGTTTTGTGGCTGCTGAACTCTCTTCACATCTCATCAAATAGATTTGTTCACATGACAAAGGGAAGGTCTCCCTTAGCTCCCTCTTCATTTATTCTTTGGATCTGTTGTTGACGGATGGAACTAGTGATGTTAATCATCAGTTGCCTGGCTGGGCCTTCTTCCTCCAGTAACTGTAGCTCTTTATATCCCACTAGCTAAGACTCAGAGTCCCCTTGAGGGTGGTTGCTTTGACTTGACTGCTCAGGGGCACCTAGACAATCTGATTTGGGGAAAATTGTTCTGCTAATCTTTCTCCCTACCTTGGTGTACATCCTTGGTAGCACAGAATCTTCTGCCTGTGGTTTTGCAACATGGGCCAAGTCAATTCTTTTGTTAGAGCTTTTGGAAAATTCACTACATGTCCTAGTGACTAATAAAGCAACTAATAAAGGCTTTATTAGATGCCTTTTCTCTTTCTTTTTTTTGCGGTGGATTGCAACAACAAAACTGTCTACCATTGTTAGCCGTAATTTTATGAGTTGTTGTCTTTGGTGACATATGTTTCTGCCGTATCATTTTAGGTGTCACATCTTGTGGACAGATTTCTTGGGTAAGATATGAGTTAATTTTCACACTTTAAAGTTGGCCCTTGTGCTAGACAGAAAGTAGAGGAGACTACTCTGTTATTAGGGTTTTCAAATGGATGTTTACATCCCTGTAAAGCTAGTCTGATTTCTGCCATGATAGAAGAGAGATCTAAAGTTAGAACTAATTAAGAAGTATCTATTATCTAATTGTTGCTATGTTTAATAAGCTATTTAAGCAGAAAAATTATTTTGTGGAATTTTAAAAAGTCATTTGATTGGATGCCTTTTGGTCTTCTGAAGTACCTGCAGCATTTTTCCTAAGAAGGCATTGTTCAGTGGGAAATGTCAGTGGGATTATTCCTTCTTCTAAGTAGATTTGGTGTGTGATCTATATGCTTATATTTCCATGCACACTCAGGGAAGCAATTCTCCTTTGAAATGTACAAAATACTGATGCCAAGGAAGGAAGGAAGAAAGAAAGAAAGGAAAGAAGACAAAAGAAAAGAAAAGGAAAAGAAAGAAAAGAAAAGAAGAGAAAAGGAAAAAAAAAGAAAGGAAAATCAGAATTTCAGAAGAAAGTAAATTACTTGGATTAGAACTGAAACCATGTGGGGCCCAGGAATCTTGTAATATTCTGCCCATTAAAAGTTCTCCAAATAAATGTGAACATACAAGAGAGAGAGCGAGAGAAGTCGTGCATTTGGATTCAACGGTGTGTCAGCCTAATTATATTAGACAATGGTGAGCTCAGTAATTCCACTTTTGATCCATTGCTCTGTGAAGTTCATTATTATCTGTTTCAAATTATTGTTCATTTCAAGAGCCCTACAATGAAAAAGCATGTAAAGACTTTGAAAGAGCACTTGGTGCCTTCCCCGAAAGCTTTGTGAAACATTTCTTTGGAAACATTTCTGCTGAGGCTGTGCATTGGTTGTGAGTGGGCGTAGGGGACGGGTGTCTGTGCTTCCCCTTTTCAAATTTGTTTACCTTAAGTATGTCTCCATGGAAACGAGGCCTACTTTTGAGCCAGCTTTAGGGTTGTCCATAAGAAGAAGGAATAGAAAAATATAGATAGCTAAAATTCTCAGATAATACAGAAAAGGTCATTCAAGGTAAGAAAAACTAAGATTTATAGAGCTTGTCTTTAAGACTGATGATTTAAAAATAGGTTTTCTTATTTAACCCTGAGAGCTGGATGATATTATCTCTGTCTTACAGATGAGGGCCTTGAAATTCTGAACATTTACTCAAATAGTAAGTAACAAACTCAGGTTTGAACCCAGGCCTGTCTGATTCTGAAACCCACGCTCTTTCTATAACACCATGTTGCCAGTAGTTTCAACCTTTCCTCCTACCTCCCTCAAGCATTTTCCAGAACCATATAAAAATGGGCCACTCTTGATTTTACCTTCTTTTGGGTAAATAAAATGCTTGTGAGGAAAGAGATACTAGGAAAAAAGAAAAAATAAGTGGCCTGAATAATCCAAGTATGAAATCATCATCAACAGCAGTAGCAACAACATCATGAACACTTGCCCAAAATATTTCCAGAATCCTAGGCTGGTCCAGGAAAGCCTCATTTAGCTAACAATCCCTTGAGTAAGAAGGCCTCCATTTACCAAATTATTGGCTATGCTCCGCTTTGAAGGGAAAACAAAGCTATGCACTGGAAGGAGTCCTGCAGACATGGATTCAGATCTTGTCCCTCCATGTGAGAGCCTGTACAAGATCCTAAGAAGCTTCTTTCAGCATCAGATATAAACAGGGTATCTTGATGGGGCAGGATCTGGCCCTCAGCCATTTCAGCCAGTGGTGATAGGCAACACCTTTTTTATATTCACGACCTCTAGCTCAGATCTATAGCAAGTTCAGTTTGTACAGAGCATCAACAAGGGCTAGGAAAGAACTCACACTAAGGGAAGTGGTCTCGTGTGGAGAGATGGGCCCTGCAACCAGGCCTGAGTGTTGGAGAAGAGCTATGGCCCCAGTAATATATTGTGGCTGATATTAGAATTTGGCCCCGCCCAGCAATTAAAAAACTTTGACATAAATGCCATAGCCCTAGAGCTTGAGCAGCCTGTGGGCCCTCCTAACTCCCACGCCAATTGGGTGGGATACAAAAGGAACATTTTCCTATTTATTTCAGGGGTGACAAGATCTCTGGCATTGAGGTATAGGTATTTTCAGTTCTAATGGAGATAGAGGTGGGACTGCCAGCTTGGAGTGGCCCCTCCATGGAACAGTGAGGCCCTGAGGCCAAAAATCCTAGTTCTGTGAGCTTCAGGTAAGGAGACAACCAAGAGGGATCCATGGCGCAATTAAGCAGCCGAATTTTCCCAGCAATATATAGGGAGGGCAACCCACTAAATATTGCACTTCCTATAGTCAAAGAAGGAGGGCTTTGCAGCCATTGGGACTTTAGGTGGAGATGGGCATGAGACTAGACGACACTCACCATAGAAGTTACCTTTTAGGTTATTGGGATGATAAGGTGCAGTGCCAGGCACAGAGTAGGCCTTCAGTAAATGTGAACTGTTTTGATCTGTCTGGGGCATAAGCAGGGATTGGCAAATAGGCAAGTTCGGGACACTGGGCAGAACCCTGCAATGCCGCCCCAGATCTCAAGGGGCATTGGGCCACACAAATCAACTCTCCAAGTGCAGTCTGAAAGGAACATTAGACACAGGAAGGGGAGAGAAGGTGTAAATCTGGATGCTGGCTGAGAGGATTTGGAGTGAGAAAGGCTGAGCTATAAGGCCTCCAGCTGGAAGGGCTGGTGGAGGCAGGAAAAGACGGGGGTGGGCCCTCTATGCCTTAGCTTGGTGCTATGTCTTTCCTGAAATGCCCACCTACCCCTTGTCTCTCACTGTTCACCAACAATTTCTTTTAAGACCCAACTCAAAATTCATGTCCAGGGAATGGTTCCCTGCTTCACTGCACGGACACTGACCATTCCCTTGCTTTCCTTTGTGCTTCTGCCTTTAGATGTTTCTTGGTTTCAATTTCTTTAAGGCTTGGCTTTTCCTTACAACATGACTAGGGCGACATCATCTTTTATAACGTGTTTTTCAAACTATCTGGTGAAGAACCAGGTTTTTAACATTTCCAAGACGTTGAGGAAAAATTCATGGTTCTCGTGCATGTGACTCACCACCCAAGTTTAACAGCATCCAAACTGGCCCCTACTACCTTGTTCACTGATACAGGCCCATTGATCATGTGCTTGGATGCCGTGACAAAGTCAAGTTGCCCTAAAAGTTTCGAGACTTTACTGGAGCCAATTCCATTTTGTGCTAAACATTTCTGAACTTAGCCAGGCTTGGTGAAATTTTGGGTAGCATGTTTTAGGGCATCCCTTCCCTTTCCCTACAAACACCCCCACTCTCAGACCCAAGACGGTTGCATATGGTAATCACGTGAGAGAGAAAAATCCTTCTATTTCCCCCTGATAGTCTCCATTCTATCTGATTTCAGCCAAGATCCTCTTTGTGACATAATTACTGCCAGGGCGCCTGGGTGGCTCAGTTGGTTAAGTGACTGCCTTTGGCTCAGGTCATGATCCTGGAGTCCTGGGATCAAGCCCCACATTGGGCTCCCGGCTCAGCGGGGAGCCTGCTTCTCCCTCTGACCCTCTCCCCTCTCATGCTGTTTCTCTCTCACTTGCTCTCTAATAAATAAATAAATAAATAAATAAATAAATAAATAAATAAATAAATAAATAAATAAAATCTTTAAAAAAAAAATTACCACCAGAGACCCGAGATTGCATGGGTGAAGAAATGATGAACAGTGGCTCCTAAGGAAGAATGAGTTTGAGGGACATGAAGGGAACATTAAGATTAGAAGTAACTCCCTTAGTAACAACATCATCATGTTTTAGAGGAATAAGCAGATCTGCATTTGTCATTGGAGTAAGTCAATCTACAACAATCAAATCAATGGAATAACGAACTCTCCTACTCTTTTTCTCTTGGTAAAAACAGCTCTTCATCTGAGATCTCCAACATTAACATAGGAATGCTGTTTTTAAAGAATGTTTTCTGTTTTTCTGTTAGATACCACTCAGGCACTGGGGGCCCATAGGTGCTAAGAAAAGGGAGGAAACAAAACATAGTCCTTGCCCTCATGGAGCTGATGTTCCACTTGGGGAGGCAGTGATAAAGCCTCCAGGGGACAAAAATAAGGAGCCCTGAGATCACAGCAGCTATTTGGGGGTCAAAGATGCCCCCTTCCCCTCCGCCCCGACCCAAAAGGAAGGGATATTAGAAGTGGGAACTGAAGGTGAGTAGAGGTGGGACGGGTACGGAGGAAGTACTCTTCCAGCAAAGATGTCAGCACACAATGGTGGATGGGGGGTCCACACATTCCAAGGACTGCTTGGGGACTAGTGTGAATGGGCACAGAGCGAGCCCAGTGTGGCTGCTGGATTGGCAAGAACCAGGCACATGGGTCTCCTGAGCTGGTAAGGATCCTGTTCCTAGAGCCACGGGAAGCTATTGAGTTTCTGACCTGGGGAGGGATAGGCCAGGTTGCGTTTTGGGGGGATTTCTCTGTTGTAGGGAGAACGTGCTGGAGCTTCAGAGTGGGCTCTGTGGGATGAGTTAGAAGGCTATTGGCTCGGTGATGCTGGCTTGGATCAGGCAGTGGAATCTCTTGCTCTTTTCATCTTTGGGGGACCTGCCAACAACTGAACTAATTAAATCCTTTGAGAGATGAGTGGGCAGCATTCCCATTTTTCAGATGGGGAGACTGTTAGAAGGCGCCCTAATCAAGTTATTTCTGCACACACCCCCCAACCCCACCCCGGGTAGTGAAAAGAAACACGTTTTTGGAAAGGCCAAGACTACAGGCCACATGGAGCCCAGGCGTGTGGGCCGCTGAAAGATTGTTTCAGGACCTAATTATCCTATTGGCAATACCCAAGATGCCATTTCTAGCTCCTTCTGATGCACCATGGATGTGGTTTTCACTCAGCAGATCTTGAGGATGACAGGTCTAAAATAAGAAATTAAAGCTGAGTTTTGGCATGGAGCCTATGAACAACTAGTTCCTAAGAGTTTTGCTGATTAGGAGCAGAGGGGAAGGCTGGTGAATTAGATCAAATTGTGAATTGCGGTACGTTTTCAAAGAAACAGTGTGATGACTTTCAAGGATAAAGGTAAGTCAGTTAAGAGTCATGTATATGAAATGGTTTTCCTTTCCCTAATACACCAATCTGCTGCATAGCATCATCAGACACTGGTGTCTTCCCATCAACTATGAGGCACATTGCTAAAAGAATGAGAAAGCGTTAATGATAAGGTAGTTATCATCTATTATTTACCATGTACCGTAATAGAATCCAATCCTAACAACAAAATCCATTCGTGGTAGGAGTTCTATTATCATACCCATTCTGCAGATGAGCAATACTAAGGCTCATAGAGGCCAAGTAACCCACCCAGGGTCACACAGCCTATTAAGTGCAGGGGTCAGAACCTGAGATTGCCTGACCTCCAAGCTTGTAATCTATGGAAGCAGTGGGGAAGGCAGGAAGGATTCTGCGTGATTTACTTCTTTTGTAAATTAGAGTGAGCTCGTGGTTCTTCTTCTGTATATGTCACTCTCAATTGCAGGTATTGGTGGCTCCAGGAAATGTGTAGAACCCTGGGCATATCAAGGACATGGGTGTGGCCAGTGAAGGTCAAGTGCCTTGTGTGTCACCCCAGGAGAAACGTTGCAAGCCGGTGGCTTAGTAAAGAAATCACTAAGACTGGGGAGGGAGGGAGAAGTGATGTCAGGGTGGGGCTGCCTTGGGACCCTCCCCTTCAATTTTTGGCCTCTGCTTCTACTCCACCTGCTGGGGGCCTTCTCCAAGGTGCTTGCTTTGTGTCCCCAAGGCCATCTGCAATCCTGTGGCCCTGTGACTCTGGAAATGCCCTGGGTATGTCATCTAAATCCTAGGGACAACTGTCTGCTTTGGGGTCCCGGGCAGTGAGCCTTGCTGGGACCTGGAAATCTTCCTCATCTAACATAACCTCAGCAGCCCCTAACTCTGGCCCCTCAGATACAGTCTCTCTAACAGCAGCTGGAGGGAAATTTCTGGGGCTCAGGTTGACCCTGTCACACACTCATCTTGAGATTCCTTTGTGGTAGCCTTCATCCTTGCACATAATGCCCATGCCTCCTGGATCTGCCCTCCTCTTCCTCTCCAGCCCTGGCTCTCATCAGGGGTCCCTCATTCTACCTTGGGGCTATTTAGCCACTGGCGATTCCCCCAGATGCCCTGTGGACCCTCTCTCCTTAACTTTGCACGTGCTGAACCCACCACCTGAAATGAACGCTCTTTCTTCACTTTCTTTTGTTTACCCAGCCAATTCTTCCTCATCTCTTAAGGCTCAGCTCCAGGGTAAGCTTTTCTGGGATACTATTTCCTTAGTTCCATCCCCACCTCTGGTAGGTTCCTGCCTACTTCTCTCTACTGAGGGCATATTTCTATCATAGAATTCCTTACATTGCATTATGTGGTGGGTGGGTGTGTTCTGCTGGTCTCCCAGGTAAGTCACACGCACACTGACACCTGAGAAGCACTGGACTAGCTCTTTGCCTGGGGGAAAAGAGAATGAGCAGCTTGCCAATCTCTGCCAGTTTTGTTCAGTGCTGTGCCAAGGTGAGTGATAGAGCCTGCACTTGAAACTACATCTTCTGGGGCACCTGAGTGGCTCAGTCGGTTAAGCATCTGCCTTCGGCTCAGGTCATGATCCCAGGGTCTTGGGTTGAGTCCCGCATCGGGCTCCTTGCTCAGCAGCAGGGAGCCTGCTTCTCCCTCTGCCTGCCACTCCCCCTGCTTGTGTGCTCTCTCTCTCTCTCTCGATCTATCTCTGGCAAATAAATAAAATCTTTTTTAAAAAAGAAACCACGTCTTCTGATTGCAAGCCTATGTCTGTTCCTATTATAACTGCATCACTGAGGTGAGGAGTGTGAGCTCTGAATTTAGACAAACCTGAGTCCTCATCCAATCTGCCCACCTGTTATCTGTGTGGCTTTGGGCAAGTTGCTTGACCTCTCTGAGTTTCGGTTTCTTATCTGTGGGATGAAGGAAATTAACAAGAGAATTCAATGAGATTACTAATGCAAAGAAAATATTTTATCACAGCACATACTGACCAAGGGCTCAGCAAATACCAGTTATGGATGATGTACATAAAACAAAGGCTTTTATCATGCACGGACATTTAATCTCACAGAAGTAGCTACTCAATCACACATATATTAATCAGGTGTCTTTATTATTCAGGGTGTTTGCCAGATGCTGAAAATAGAAAAAGACTCAACTCCACCTAAAGAGATCACAAAAGATTTAGGTAATAACATGTAAGAGATAATTCAAATTCATGAAATGGAACCCACTCCAGAAAGTAAGGGCTTTGAGGTTTCAAAGAAAGAAAAGCTCATCTTGTATTGAGTGATTAGGAAAGGCTTTATGACATAGTATTTGATAGGACCTTGAAGTGTGGCTAGAATGTCACAGACCGGGGCTGAATGACGACAAAACTAGTAGGAATGGGGTGGTCAGTGGGAACCCCATGACCATGGGAACATGGCAGGAAGGCCTTCACTTGTTTGTTGTTGTTATTGTTTTTTATTTTTTATTTTTTTAAAGATTTTATTTATTTATTTGACAGAGAGAGACACAGCAAGAGAGGGAACACAAGCAGTGGGAGTGGGAGAGGGAGAAGCAGGCTTCCCGCCGAGCAGGGAGCCCAATGCGGGGCTCGATCCCAGGACCCTGGAATCATGACCTGAGCCGAAGACAGACGCTTAACGACTGAGCCACCCAGGAGCCCTGTTGTTGTTGTTTTTTTAAGATTTATTTATTTATTAGAGAAAGAGGGAGAGAGAGATCACAAACGGGAGGGGCAGAGGGAGAGGGAAAGAGAGTCTCAAGCTGACTCTGCAATGAGCATGGAGACTGAGGTGGGGCTTGATCTCATGACCCTGAGATCATGACCTGAGCTGAAACCAACATGTAACTGAGCGAGCCACCCAGGTGCGCCTGCCCTTCTGTCGTTTTTGAAACTAGGTGTGTTCACGTGGCTTGGCTTGACCAATGAAATGGAAGTGGAAGTGAGGCATACCCTTCCTGCACAAAAGCCAGTGTATCCCTTTCTAAGTTCTGTTTTCCTCTGTCACAACGACCAGCACACGAGAGACCACAGCTACTCTGACAGTGTAAATTCCTGAGTACCTATGATAAGCATGGTGCTTGCCGATCCACAGTGGACATGTAGCATGTGCAAAATGGAAAAATTTGTGGTTTTAAGTCACTAAGACTTTGGGCATGTTTATTACTATGACATACTGACTGATACAAATGAGTTTTGAAAATAGCAACCAATATACTAACTATATGCTAGGCACTGTTTAAAGCTTCTCATATGTTAACTCAATCCTCATATCAACCCTATGAGATAGATGCTATTACAGTACCATTTTACAGATGAGAATATTGAGGCCCAGGGAGGTTAAGTGTCTTGCTCCAGGCTATATAACTAGCAAGTGGCAGATCCAAGGTGGCCTGATTCTCAATCACTAATGTATATCATACACACACAGAAGATAATTTAATGCCTCCTATAATGCAAAGGTCCAAGTGTGCCTGCTTCAGGCACAGTTAGATCCAGGTGTTCAAAAGGTATCAACTGGAATCACTCTCTGTGTTCTACTTTCACCTTCAGATGCTCTTCTAATGAAGAGGCCTCCTCATCTCCAGGCTTACATTCTGATGCTAAGCAACTACAGAGGCAAGAACGGTCCCTCCACCAAAATTCTAGCAAAAGGTCTTTCTTTTTTTATAAATATTTATTTTTAAATTTTTTTTAGATATTTATTTATTTGATAGAGAGAGAGAGAGAGAACACAAGCAGGGGGAGCAGCAGAAGAAGAGAGAGAGAAGCAGGCTCTCTGCTGAGCAAGGGACCCGATGCGGGGCTGGATCCTGGGACCATGACCTGAGCCGAAGGCAAATGCTTAACCGACTGAGCCACCCAGGCATCCTATCATTTTTATAAATATTTAAAGCATATTTGTGTCCAAAAAAGAGTGGAAATGAATGTAACATGAATGCAGGAAATGAATATAAGAAAATACTTCCATATGAAAGATAAAGTGCTTCTAGCAAAAGTTCTTTAGGGAAGCTCCCTCCACTTTCAGTCCACATCACTTGGTATCACTTTACCTGCAAAGGGGCAAGTGGGTGCTGGGCAGGCAATGGCGACGTGTCCCTGCCCACATGGAATGACTGAGGCCGTGAGTAACTGAGAGCTCTGTAAAGCTGCCAAAGAGTCTGAGAACTCTAAAATCGTAAAAATAAACAACCCCCCAAACGAACACCAGTAATATTGTCAAACATTGTCATGGAATTGAAGATGGCAAAGTTCCAGATTAGAAATCTCTGGAACTTGCATGTGCATGGGAAGGATTTCTTAGTTTTATCTCTTTTTCTTTCCCCCTTTTTTCTTCCTTGCTTGAGTTCCTCTTACTCCATTCTTCAGCCTGTGCTATATGCTCAAACAGAGTTTTATGCACAGATATGTGTCTCCAGTGCCCACGGCTGTACAAACACACACAGACGCACAGACACATGCACGCAAATGCCCCGCGCCCCCCACCCACACCCCCTCTTTGCTCTTGTCTTCAAAGTGGTAGCAGAAGGGGCACTGGATTAGAAGTCAGGAGACCTGGCCTCTCATTCATTTCCACTCACTGTGAACTTGGCAGGTGGGTCTGTCTCCCCACCTGAAAAAAGTGGCCTTGGATCAGATGATTCCAGATACCCTTCCTCCTTCCACACCGTTCTTGGTTCCAGCTCCCCCCATCCACCCCCTCGCTTCTTCCCTTAACTCTGCCGCTGGCCCAGAGCCCCAGGCCTCTCCCTGGCCTCAGCACAGCCCCAGCCCCACAGTGTACCCCCTCCCATTGGCTCCCTAGTGCTCGGTTCACTCAGCCCAGCTGCTCTATTGCACGCCCCCCCAGCAGCACCCACAACTTCCTGGGCCTGTCCTTTAAAAAGGCAGTATCTCCCAGTCCTTCATTCATGCCTCATTCCTCCATCGGCATCCTTAAAGGCAAAAATGCCGGAAATTATATATAAACACTCACCCAAATAAAACAAACCATGCATAGTGCACCATGGTGTGTTGCCAAAGAAATACCCAATTTGGTATCGATCTTACTTTGTATGGCTCACTGCCTTCATGGCCGTCCCCAGTCTTGCCTTGAGAGGCGGGGTGGTTCAGTGCGCAAGGGACACACTTGACATCGGCCAAGCCCGGGCTCCCCTCCAGGGCTGGTCTGCCACTTAGCTGCTGTCTAACCTTGGGCCAGGTACTGGATCTCTTGGTAAGCCTCAGTTCCTTACAGCAGCAAGGTGGTGTACCTGCAGCTCCTATTTCCCTGCTGGGGCTGTGAGGGTTAAGTTAGATCACGAGCATAAAGCACGTGCATGGTTCTGGCCCATAGCAGGTTCGTTGACTGCTGGGGATTATTGCTTTCTGCAAAAAAAAAAAAAAAAAAAAAAAAAAAAAAAAAGTTATATGGGATTATTACAGAGCTGTTTAAAAAAAGAGTTCTCTACGCGCCGCTCACGGATGCAGCAATGACAAAGCAAGGTGAAGAACAGTGTGTGTGGTTTGATATCTTTTGTTTCAAGAAACAAGGGAAAATCAGAATTCAGTTCACATCAATGTAAATAGAAATACACAACACACACACACACACACGCTCTAGGGAGACAGAGGACCAGGGATGGTTTCATGGTACAACTCAATCTGTTCTTCAGAATTTTGCCCCACGCAAATATATAAGCTATTCAAAAAGTTGAGTTCAAAAATGTTAGCGATCCAAGTCACCCCCGTTTCTTTGCTGAAAGCCGAGAGATTTCATCTCTCACTCGGAGAGAAAATCTACCTGGCCTGAGCCAAGGCACATCCCCAGTGAGTGAAGGGACAGGAACGGACTGGAGGTCTGGTTTTTCTCTCCACCCTCTGCTCTGTCCCTCAGAGACAGTGAGAAGGAATCCCAAGCGGGATTTCGCCTCTCACTCGGAGAGAAAGTCCACCCAACAGAGGACATGTCACTTCCAGTCACTTTGGAAAGTTCCGGAGTAAAGGCTTCAGATCTCTGCGGGACCCAGGCTCTGATCAGAGATTCCTGTGAGGGATGTGGGGCAAGTCAACGAGCTTATGAGTCAGTGTTTGCATCAAATGGAACATTTGTATGATGCTTTTAAGTTGACACAGTGGTTTCACACCTGTCACCTCACTGAGCTTTCCAGCCATACACTGAAGTTAGCATTCCAGTTCTTATTATTCCTCTGACCGTGTCCTTGACAGCATGTGGCAGGAGCTGCTACGGCCCGCCTCTTCTGCCCCCGGGGACTCACCATCCTGCTGGCTTCCTACTATAAACACCAGGGGCCCCATCCTGAGGGCTCTCTCTGGCCCCGCAGTGGCTCAGCCCGGGTGTGGGCAGGCCAGGGTGTGAGGAGTTGTGCCCCTGGGAGCTGCCTGAGGGCTCAGGGCCCTGGAGGGCCTCACCCTCTGAATGGGCCATTGTGAGGTGAGGCTACGCTGTCTCCCCCAGGACCCGGCTGGGATGAATCCCCAGTTGCCTCCTGTGGTAACCAGCTCCTCAAGGCAGGGATCCTGGGGTGGCTTCCTTCCCTTTCCCACCTCTGCCTCCCCCCCCCCCCCCGGCATTCCCTGCCATCCCTGCTCGGATGAGTTATGTGCCCTCACACTTCGTCTCGAGGTCACCCTCTGAGGGAAACTGGCCTGAGCCAAGGCACATCCCCAGTGAGTGAAGGGGCAGGAAGGGACTGGAGGTCTTGTCTCTCTCCACCCTCTGCTCTGTCCCTCAGAAGCTTCCATGGAAGAGAACGCCCAGAACTGAGAGCGCAGACTTTTCTCTTCAAAACTCAGGCTGAAGGAAGCTACAGAATCCAGCATGATGAGCTCCGAGCAAAGAGTATTCAAAGCCGACAGCAACCCGATACTAGTTAATGAGTGCCAGGGTCTCAAATTGTCTTTTGGGAGCGACATTTTTAAAATTGTTGAGATTGTTTTTTCTTTCTCCATTTATTTCATGTTTGGAAAATAACTGTCAATATTCACTAAGCTCTTTCCCATATGTGCTGTTTTGGTTTTTTTGATGCCTTACATTCGAAGTCCAAGAATTAAATTGTTGCTTAAAAGGGTCTATTATTTTCTTTTGAAGAAGGGAGCTCTGTTTCAAGAACTGCAAGGGGGCTGCCCCGAAGGCTTGGAAAGGAGCTGGTATCCGGGCCATAACCCGGCAGGATGAGTGGGGGGTCCAGCAGGCTGCAGGACTGGCCTGCCTGTGTGCGCGGAGGCCAGGCACATGCTTCCGGGGAGCGGGGCTTGGGTGCAACTGGACCAAGGAGGATAAGCGTGTGGCTGAACGGGCGTGAACTCCACACTCTCCAGCCCAGAGGCAAGAAGGAGAAAGAGGAGGAAAGGAGAGGCCAGCGGGGAAACATGCCTGGTCTCCACCAGACCAAGACTGGGGCCCCGAGGGTGAGCCTGCCCTGGCACCCGCCCTGAGTAGAGCTTGGGGTGACACCCTGGAGTCACACGGAGTGCCTGTGGCATTGGCGGTCACTACTCCAGGACACTGGAAGCCTTGCTGAAGACCAAGCCTAATGAGGCGCCCTGCGGAGGCCCTCTTACCAGGTCAGAGGGTCCATCCAGGGAACAGGATGAACCGCCAGGAGGGTGTGTGGGACTCAGAGCTGGCGCGTGTGCTCAAATGACAGAGAAGCGAGATCAAGCTGTTCTATTCAGCTCTTAACACTTGAGTTCTAACCAGTGGGGTTTGTCTTCAGGGACACGGGTGCCACGCACTTTAGAGGTTCGATGCCCCACAGCGGTGCCGGGCACTCAGTAGGAGCTCAACCAGGGGCATGGAACAGAATGTGCACGGAAGCACTCAGTTTCCGCATCTTGTTTGAGTTTGTTTGGATCAGGGAAAGGGATGAGAGTGTCTTGCACTTGAGTCATCGCAGATGAGTTGGATCGGCTGGTGGCGCACAGCGCTGAGTGTCCGAGCGGGATCCAGCAGCTCTGTGTCCCGCGTGGACAAGGGCGCCGCACAAGGGCGGCGCATGCGCAGATTCCCTGTGGCAGGACGCCTCTTGCTCAGCTCGGATGCTACACGTGCCCGCTGATGATCCTTTAGAGTCTGAAGGGTCCGCTCTTGGTGATGGATTTTGTGGCTTTCCCTGTGACGTGGTCCTTCACGGTACCCTCTGAGTGGCCAGAATTAGTCTCGAACTTTGACTAAGAGGGAATGAAGATATTGGTGCATAACTTTTGGGTGAAAAATGGGCTTGCAGAGAGATAAGAACAAGAATCCAATGCTCGAGGCTTTCCCTCCCTCTCCCCTCCCCTGTGCCCCTCTCCCTTGCTTGCCCCCATCCTTCTTTTAGCTCACTTTATCCTTCCTCTGACAAGTCTGCTTTTGTTCCTTTTAAGTCTCAAAAGCAATGTAGCATTCCAGGAACACAGCCTGATGCCTGGGTTTGAATCCCAGGGCTCACTCTTACTGGATGAGCAATTATGGGGCTGTGGCTTAACCTCACTGCGCCTCAGTTTCCCCATCTGTACACTGTGGATGTCGATGATGATAGCCTCTACCTCACAGGGCTGTTTGAGGATGAAATACATTAATAATTGTTTTGTTTTGTTTTAAAACAGTAGTAGTTGTAAAAGGCTTAGGAAACTGCCTGGCAAAGGGTAGAGGCCGTGTGAGGGTTAGATGATGTTATTCCCTGTCAGAGTTAGTGCAGGTGCAAGATAATAACGAGATAAAATACATTTCAGGATGCTGAGATGCTGCCTTTGAAAGGGTCCCGAAGCTCCTGGGAGTCTCCAGAGAAACAAGAAACATCTGGAAAACAAGATGGCCTTGCACTGGGATGTGGCCTAGGATGGGACTCCGTGTTCTCACTTAGATTCTTGGCGGGGCTGTATGACCCTGGGCAAACCAATTAATCTCTCTGGGCCTTAATTCTCTCATCAGTGAAAAAAAGAGGGAGCGAGAAAGGGGAAAGTAAAAGAAAATAATACAATCTTATTGCACAGAACAACTTGGCTCCTAAGGAGGACCAGAGGATCTAAATGACTTTCAGTGGCTTTGTAAGTTGATGCTGGAGGACAATGGCTTCTCTATGATCTTTCAGACCCTTGAGTGGCGGGGATGAGCTTGTTGCTGCTTGATGGTAGAAATGAGCTCTCTCGGGTTATGTTTCCAATGAATGTGAATTAATGTAAGTTAAAAATAAAAAAAGTATTTCCTGGAAATTGTGGTTGGTCAACATCTTCCTTATCACTTCTCTGACCACAAAAGAACAGAGACAACTTATTTGGGGCTCGGAACTCATCGGTCTGTGTTTCGCTCACAGCTCTGAGGAATGTCGCTTCTGAAACCAAAATTGGGACATGGAGTTGACTAAAGGGTTATTTCTCATTTGTGAAGAGATTTGAAAAAGGAATAAATATATAGATAGATGGATGTATGAGTCTATATATGTTTGTGTATATATAAGATGTATGAATCTATATGTGTGTATATATATATTCTATTTTATTTTAAAGACTATTTTTTCAGAGCAGTTTTAGGTTCATGACAAATTTGAGAGGAAAGAGCTTTCACATATACCCCTGCCCCCACACATACACAGCCTACACCATTATCAACATCCTCCCCTCCCCCCACCCAGAGTGGGACATTCGTTACAATGATGAACTTACATTGACACATAATCACCCTAAGCCCATAGTTTACCTTAACGTTCACTCTTGGGCTTGTACATTCTATGGGTTTAGACAAATGTGTTAAGACATGTATTCATAACTATAATTTACTTATAGTTAACAGAACTATTTTCACTGCCCTAAAAATCCTCTGTGACCTGCCTATTCATCCTTCCCCTCCCATCCTTGGCAACCACTGATATTTCTACCCCTCTCCGTAGTTTTGCCTTTTCCAGAATGCATCCAGTTGGAATCATTGAGTCTGTAGCCTTTTCAGATTGTCTTCTCCACTTAGCAATATGCATTTAAGGCTCCTCCATGTCTTTTCATGGCCTGATAACATTTCTTTTTAGTGCTAAATAAAATGCCATTGTCTGGATGTGCCCCAGTTTATCCATTCACCTACCAAAGGACACCCTGGTTGCTTCTAAGTTTCGGCAACCATTAATAAAGCTGCCAGAAGCACTTGTGTGCAAGTTTTCGTGTGCACTAAGTTTTCAGTTCCTCTGAGTAAATATCAAAGAGCACAATTGCTGGATTGTATGGTAAGAGTATGTTTAGTTTTATAAGAAACAGCCAAATTGTTTTCCAAAATGGTGGTCCCATTTCGCTTTTCCTCCAGCAATGAATGTGAGCTCTTGTTGCTCTACATCTTTGACAGCATTTGGTGTTGTTAGTATTCTGAATTTGGGCCATTCTAACAGGTATGTAGTGCTATTCACTGTTGTTTTAATTTGCATTTCCCTGATAATCTATGATGTGGAGCATCTTTCCCTATGCTTGAATCCCATCTGTATATCTTCTTTAGTGAGGAGTTTGTTAAGGTCGTTAGCCCACTTTTTAATTGGGTTGTTTGTTTTCTTATTGTTGAGTTTTAAGGGTTCTTTGTAAATTTTAGATAGTTGTTTTTCTCAGATGTGTCCTTTGCAAATTTTTTTCTCCCTGTCTGTGGCTTGTCTTCTCAATTTCTCGATGGTGTCTTTCATAGAGCAGAGGTTTTAAGTTTAATGAAGTTCATGGAGTGTCCTTTTGGGGTTGTAGCTAAAAAGTCATCACCATATATTTGGCTATATAAAAAGTATTATATTAAAAAAAAACAACAAAGGAGTATGAAATTGGGGCTACCCTGGACAATCTTAGATGAAGTGCAGGGAACAATTGTTCATCTCTCTGGCCTCAGTCTATCACTTCCCAGGAAGCCCTGATTTCCATCTGTGGGCTCCCTGTTAAAGCCAGCCTGCAGGGAATGTGTGATCTAGCTAAGCCAGTCAGTGGGCCTGGGCCTTGGCCACAGCGATTGCCTCAGTGCTGGGCAACTGGCCAAAGCCAGTGCAAGCAAAGTGAAGTTCAGGCTCTTATTTAGAAATTGGGGGCCAAGGTATTCTCTCCCTTCCTTGGAGACAGCATGGTTTATGGATGTGAAGAATGAAATTGCTGCAGCCATTTTTGCTACCTGGAAGGTAGCCATTCTGAAAACAATCCACATACAGAAGAGATCAGTGCGGAGAAAATGTTAGAAAACAGAATGGGCCCCTCTGGAAGATTTAGACCCTTTGGAATAAATTGTGCCTGAAGACTGTTCTCAATCTGGACTTTTGGGTTACCTGATCCAGTAAATTTTCTCGATTGGTTGGGATCTAGTCAGGATATTGCAAAACACAGGGACTTAATAAAAGAATTTGTTACACAAGTAAGAGATCAAAAGGAGGATGCTGAGAGATTAATAAGTCCTGGGCCAGCAGAAAAAGAGAGAGGGTGGTTGCCAGAGCTTATGAGCTTGGAGAGAGAGGATCTCATGCGATTGTGCTGGGCTCCTGGGGGGAAACTGCATGGCTTGTGTTCAGACCCTTGAAGCTCTCAGACCACTAAAGGGAGAGGAGGCAAGATTTAATGGACACTCACACCCCCAAGGTGGCTGCTCTGATGGCCCAGAGCACATTGCCCAGTGGATGAGCAAATTAGTGCAGCTGGTACACCACCTCCCAAGGGATCAGGGCTGATGGTCTGTCCCTCTTCAGGGGCACGGTAAGGGGGCTCTGGGAGTGCCAAAAGAAGCTGGGAAGTGAGCCCACTGTCTACGCCTGCTGGAGAGACACCATCAGGAACTGAGAGTCAGAAATGAAGTCCTTCTCCCCTTCTCCTGCCTCCAAATCTCCCTCTAGTGCCTCTTACTGGAGGAACCTCACAGAAAACTAGCTGGAAGGACAGTCTGTGAAATGCAGCTCGCAGAGTACCATTCCAGCACCACAGGGCCAAAGGGTGATCTGGGAACTGAGAGATGAGAGGTAAAGAGCAGGCACGATGGCCTAGCCAATCTGAAATGGGCTTCCTGTTATTTGCATCCTATCGATAGACCCGATTGTCATGATTACCATAATTACAGCCTTATCCCACTTTTCTTTGGGTTATAATCTGGAAACCATCTTGGTAATCCCAAACTCTACTGTTTACTTTGAAATCCTCTTTGATTGCTGGGGTGTTCACCTTCTATTCTCTCCGATGAGAAGACCAAGCAAGAGGAGGCCAGATACCAGGTTCACGTCAAGCTGACCACTTCTCTTTTGGGAAAGCTCTTAGTGGATGGAAATGTTGGGATCCATTGCAAGAAGAAAATCTGAGGCTCCTCTTTGGGGTGGGAATTGGACTAGGATGCTTCCGGCTTGAAGAAACAGGAAACCCTGACTCAAATGGCTTAAAGGATGACAAAACATGGTCTCACATAACTGGAACTCCAGGGGTAGGAAATTTCAAGGAAGGTTAATTCCTCAGCTCATCTATATCTTCAAGGATACAGGTTCTTTCTATGTTTCCTCTTAGTCCTCAACTTGTTTCTTTGGACAACACCCCAACATGGCTGTAGCAGCTGCCTCTGTTCCAACTATGCTATCCAGATACAACGTCTAATAGAAGAACCATCTTTTTTTGTGTGTCTCTTTCTCGGATCAAGGGTGCCTTTGCCAGAAACCCCCTACTGGAGTTTCTATAACTGGCTAGACCAGGTCATGCCTGTACCTAAACCCAATACCAGCAAGGGGACTGGGAACACGATGATTGGCTCAGACCAGCCAGAATTCACTCCTGAGCTGGCGTTACAGTATCTATAGGTACCTATCTCATCAGTGAGGGTTCAGTCAGGGTTGCAGAACCACGAGAAAGTTGTCCTCCATAAAAATATGTAATCAGATTTGTAGTAGGGATTTTACCTTCTGCAATCGTGAGAGCTGGTTAAACCCTCTCTGTAGGCTTGCTGTCTTTGCATCTGATACTTGGCTTCAAAGCCCACAGGGCTGGAAGTGGGAAGATGGGTGTACAGTTAGGGAGAACAAGGACAAACCGGGTGGGGATGCACTGGAACCTGGGTCCCCAACCTCAATATCCTGCAGGAAAAGGGGATGCCCATTGTCACTGAGATCCAAGATCCCCAAGGCACTGGAGGAGCCAAAGGAGGAGCCAGACAAAGGTGAGGCACTTGTAGACATGCCCACCGTTCCTTGATAATGAGCTGAGCTTGGTGATCCCGGCCCAATCTTCTGAGCTGGACATGCAGCCTCCAAATCTCAGGCAAAGGCATCTCTCATTGCCCCACTGGCAACATGCAGAAAAGGAGATTCTGGGGAACAAACCTTGGGCTGGCCCTGCCGACGTGCTACAGAACCATCGTAGTAACCTTCCCTGAGGAAGTGATCTTTTTTTTTTTTTTAAAGATTTTAACTGAGGAAGTGATCTTGAACCAAATTGGGGTGCTGTAAGCGAAGAGGAAGGAAGAAACAGATCTGGGGGGAAGCAACCAAAAGTGCCTGTGCTCCAAGGTGAGCAGTTTTCGGCTGCTTCGTGCTGGGATCCAAGGCGAGGCATGGATTGTGTGTGTACAGTGAACGTGCTATAATAACGCTGCATAACCAAAGGCTGCCTCTCCCTCCCTCTCTCTCTCTCTGGGCTTATCAGGGGCCAAACCCTGGCAGAAAACGCTAAAGAAAAATAAACTCATGCCTTCAGCATTTAGTGTTGCGCCTGCCCTACCTCTGAGTCACCACCGCACTCTTCACTTCCCCTGCTTGGAACCCCCTCTCTCCACTTCCTGTTCTCATTCAGCCAGCATGCATTAAGCGCCTACTGTTTGCGGGCTGCAGGGGACACAAGAAGAGGAAAAAATGGACTTGAGCTCCCACTCCAGGGGAGAACCCTCCTTCCTCTGCCCTAAATCCCCCTCCTTCCAGAAACCTTCCCAGATGTCTTCTCAAGCTCTCCAGCAAAATCTTGCAGCCCCGGCCCTGGTCGCTGCACGGCTGTAAGTGATTATCTACAAGGATGTGTGTATACGGACATGTCATTTTTGTTTTTAACGAATGCTTTATTTTTTTGGTCCCCTCTTCCCCCCGGAACACATAAGAACTTTGAAGGTCGGGTTTCTGTTTCCTTCACTGCTCCTAACCCTGTGCAAAGTGCAGGGCGGTTGTGTTCCAAAGGGCGAAATCCAATCGGGGTTCCCAAACACCACAGGCAGCATTTCCACGTGCCTTGGAAGATGCAAAAGGGGTGCTTAACACCCACTCCGTGTGGCCCTCGACACCCTGTTGTTATAAGTTCTGTCGTCCTCAGTGTTATTGTCCCATTCTACTGTGAGGAAGCTGAGCTCAGGCTCATGTGACTTCTCGAGGGGACTCACAGCTGCAGAAGTATAGAAGCGGGCCTCCAGGCCCTGCTCCTGCCTCGAGGGATTTACACTGGGCTTCACGGTTCCACCGACCTCAGCGGGCATGGGTGGGGGTGCACTGTCACACATTCACCAGGGGCCCATTCTGTGGGGGGCCCTGGGCTGAGGCTTACCGGGAGGTGTTAGTACTAGGCTTCAGGAGCTCATGTAACTTCTAAGTGGCAGACTGAAGCTCCCAGCTAGGTCTTTCTAGTACCAAAATGCATGTATTTAACCCCTATGTCATCCTGCCATAACCATGATCTAAAAGGATGTGAGTGAACTTCTAGAATTCACATTTCCACACCTACATCACTGGGCCCTGGAGTTAAACCACCAGGGTTGAAAGCCAGTTCTGCGACCTTGCACAAGACGCTTCACATCTCTCTGCCTCTTCCTTCCTCTGTACAGTGAAGATTAAACAAACAAACAATAAATAGTACCAAACTCATGGGCTGGTTTGAAGATTAAATGAAAGAAAAAAAATATATATATATATGCATGCTTTCCACAATGTCTGGCATGAGGTGAGCAAATGATAAGTATCAGATTTTATTCTAATGATCGCAATAATTCTCATTATTGACCTCGTGCAATCAGTCTGGCCAACAGTTTGCCTAGCAAAGCCATCTTTGTCAGGGCATGGTTAGCCCTGAAAGGCTTGAATTCTGGGGAGTCTCGGATTCCCCCAGCAGCTTGTACCAGAACTATCCTTGCAGCTGCTCGAGAAGGCTTGTGCGTGCAGCCGGGCTGCAAAACCCAGGCCTTATTGATGTCCTGTCTTAGCCGGCCCCACTCAGCTGCTCCACACATGTTCCATAAATGGAAGTCATTAGCGGGGAGCCCCATAAACACTCCCTCCGAACCATGCTGTGCCGTGTGTGGTGGATGTGGGGGCAACCTTTCCATCAAGCCCCTCAGCCCAGATATGAAACAGCTATCAGTGTGCGTATAAACTAGCATGTCCTAAAATGAGCCTTCCAGGGGCCAAGGTGGGGGTGGCGGTGGGGGGTGGGGCAGCTTCTCTTGGCTGCCTGAGCAAACTGCTCTCACTCACCTCCCTGTAAAGGACCAGTTAGTTCAGATGAATAATCATAGGGATCTGGCTCAGACTTCTCCACGGGGACATTTGGAAGTGATGATCTTCTTTGCATTTAATAAAACTTCTTTATTAGGTTTCCCAAATCCCAAGTTAATTGAGGGAGCAGATTCACTGCAAAGGGGCTGATGGTTCTGGGTTTGCAAGGCTGAAACAATTCCATTACAAGCACATATGAGCGCATTGTGCGTTCAAGTGGCTGGCGAGGGAATCTTGAGGAGCTGGGAGCTGGGTCAAAACACAATCTTGCTCCCTCTCAGTGGTTCTGGTGGAGCCTGGGATAGGGAAAGGGCCACAGTATGCACGAAGCTTCCGCTAAATTGGGGGTCTCAATGAGAGGCTGCAGAAGGGGGCTGAGCCTTCAGAGAACCGAAGGTTAATATCCCTGATGCAAGCTTCTTGACCAGGTCTTTCCTAAGGAGAAGATGGAATTAGATGTGTTTAGCAAGGGCTTCCTCAGTTAGGTACAATTATGGCGGCAGACACTGCAGAGAGCAGGTAAATTAGTCTCTCCATTTGCAGAATGAAGATAAACCTAGAATATCAGGTGTTGGAGGAAGCAGGATGTCTGGGCTGAAGTTATCCGTGGGCTGGCACGAAGAAAGACACAGTTACTGTCCCACCCTCCCCTCTGTGCCCAAGAGGGTGTTCCCAGGGGCGGGGGGGGAAGCCCCAAGCGTGGAGTGTAGTGAGGGTCCTGTAGGGAAACCACAGGTTAGCAAGAAACAGTCCAGAGCTTGAGGCCACGAAGGCCAACTCCTGATTACTGCATGGCCCTCTGCCAAAGGGAGTGGGAAGAAGGGGAATCTGAAGTTCAGAGGGGCAGAAAGAGGAAGGGGGGCGCGAGGAGAAGGCGGAACAGAGAGGAGGCAACTGGCCAAGCTGGGGAGAGGAAGAGGTGGGCAGTGGCCAGGCCTGCAGGCGGGCCCACTGGGCCGCTTCCTCAGCAGCAGAAGGCATCGGGGCCCTTGGGTCCTGCCCAGCCCCTAAGGAAGGAGATGGGGCACTGCTGGTTCTCCCGAGGTGAAGAGCTCTCAGGAGGGAAGCAGGTGCTATAGACAGGAAATGGGAGGTGGGGGAGAACCTTGTTACTTCGCCCACTTTTGAGCCAGAAGGGCTAATGACACACAGGTCAGACATGTAGCCCTAGAGACTCAGGTACGGGGGAGAGGCGGATCCCAATCACAGGGATTAGGTGGGTGACTGGCTAAGGCACAAGTCGCTGTCCCAGGCACTGCCATCGAGCTCCCCACGGTGCTTCTTCCCTGGGCTGGCCTCTGCACTGAGCATCGGGAGCACCAGTCCCTCAGCTCCTTCCTCCCCCTGCCCATATGCAGAAAGCTTCCTAGTCTGACAATGACCCACCCCAGAATGATACCTCTCTGTGCAGAGGGAACTCCTTATATGTCTCCATCCCCTTTAAGAACTGTCTGTCTCTCTCCCGAGGTGACATCCCACTCTAGCTCTCAGACCAGAACCTTCTTCACAAATTCTTGACAACAGACGATATGGTTTCCTATTTTCCCATCTCCCACTCCCCTTCTATTTCGGGAAGCTGAAAGGATGTGTGGCTCTTCCCGCGCCTGTATTATTTTGCTCTTTCTGTCTGCCCTGCTGCCCCAGTCTTGGGTTCAATGCTGGTAACTTCAGAAACAAATCTAAGAGGCCTTGGGGAAGTGTTAGGTTGTCATTTCCCAAAAGTGAAGATGGACTTTCTTCCTCCCTGCACCTCCAACCTGCAAACCCCTGATATTTCGACAGTTTGCCTCATTCCCTTCATCACACCACACTCCCACTGGCCTTAGGTTTTGTTTATTATCCCTTTAAATTACATAGCCCCTTAAGAGAGAAAAAAGTCTGATATGGAGAACAAAGAAAGTTATGGCCTTTTAAAGTACTTTTATGGAGGCTTTTCATGAACTTTACGAACGGAGTAAAAAACAAGTGTGAAAGGATTTTTCAAGGAAGGAACATGCTTTTGCAATTTGCTGGAAGTTTTCCCTTGTGTTCCAGAAAAGCAGCCTCCCCATTACTCACCAGGGAGGCACGCAGGCCAGGGAGGAAGGGGGCTTAGCGAATAAAAACAGGCCTTTCCCCCATCCATGTGCAAACAACACTTAATAATCAAATTGAAAAAACACACAAATGAAATTAAAACGTTTTCCAAATGGGCTGCAGCCCCGAGGCCAGACTTCATGGGGCCATAGCTTGGGTGAATTTGTCTCTTTGCCTTAATTGGGATCCAGGCAAAGTGGCTGGGGGGAAAGCCAGATTCTGGTGTCAACGGGAGGGTAGGACACAGCCACTGGAGGCAGGGAGGCCGGCTGGGAGCCAGCACCCCAGCCTCTCTGTTGTCTCTGCTCCCTGGGGTGTCACCCATCTCCTGGGACTCAGTTTATAAAGCTGCCCAGACCTCTCCCATATGGCAGGGAGCCCCGGCGCACCCCTGTAACTGCACTGGGTCACTCGCTCACTCACTCGTTTGCTTACTGGGTCCCGTCAGCATATGGACTCGCTATCTTTTCTCCAATCTTAAAACAAAGGCAAGAAAAAAAACCCCAAAAGCCAAAACTTCTCTTGACCTCACCGCCGTTTGGCTGTGAATCCATCTCTCGGCTCCTGTTCCAGTTGCCTGGACTCCGGTGTCCAGTTATTCCCTTCCTGATCTCTCCTGCACTCCATCTGTTCGGGCTTCTGCCTGCCTCACTCCACCAGAATTGTCCTGCTGAGGTCAGGGTCAGCGGTCCCTCCATGTGAAGAAATCAGGTCTTGGGCCTCATCCTTGACCCACCAGCAGTAGGCGGCCAACAACTCATCCCGGAGACACTGCTCTCCCTCGACTTCACTCCACCACTTTCTCTGGGTTCTCTCTTCTGTGCTAGCCAGTCCTTCAGAACCGCCTTGGCTGGTCCTTCCTTTTCTCCTGACCTCTTGCCTCAGAGCACCCCAGTATGCACTTGGGGTGCATACTGCTTGGACCTTCTCTTTATACTCATTTCCTTGGTGATTTCATTCAGTCTCATGGCTTTGCAGTTAATGCATGTGCTGATTTTTATCTCCTTAGCTTCCACCCTAGATTTCAGACTTGTGTACCCAATGGCCTACTCAACATCACCCCTTGGATGTTAAATAGACATTGCAACCTTAGCATGTTGAAGACTGAGTCAAGTCCAAGATCTTTACAATGACGCTACACATTCTACCCTCCTTGAAACTTTCTCACCCCCTCTAGCCTCAGTGGGCTCCGTGCCATTCCTTGAAAAGGCCAGGCAGTGTCTCCCTCTGGGGCCACTGCACTCATTGTGTCCTCTCCTTGGAAGGCTCTTCCTCCAGACATCCACACAGCTAACTTTAGTTTTGTTTTCTCCTGAACCAGGATCCAATCCAACACATTGTTGTGGTTCAGTCTTTCTAGTTTCTTGATCTAGAATTTCCCCACCACTTTTTTAAAAATGATATTGATTTTTTTTTTTTAAATACTGATTGCCTTGTAGAAAGTCCCTTGCTCCACAGTGGCCAGACCATCTCTTCTTGGTGTCATTTAAGTGTTCCTCTACCCCCTGTATTGCCTATAAACATGGTCTCTCATCAATCCTTCTCATATGGTGTCTCTTGCTAGCATTTGACAATCCTTCCTGTTGCCTTAAGCTCTCTGCTGGTTCCCTGAGCAGCCATTAGGGTTGCCTATCCTTCCTCACTCATGTGGCCACGTAAAATGTCATTGTTCCCCAAGGATTTGTCTCTGGCCACCGTGTCTTCTCACTATATACAAATTCATTTACTTACATTTTTTTAAATCTACCTTCGTTATGCTAATGGTGTCCCAAATTTATAGCTCTAACTATCTGTTAGAATCTTCACTTGGATGATATTTATTCTTGCACTCTCTCTCTCCTAAACTCTCTCCAGAACGAACTTTGTGACAGGCATTGCAGATGAAGTCAAGAACAAGACAGATGTACTCCCTGCCCTCATGGAATTTACTATCTATTGGGAAAGACAGACTCTCAACAAATAGGCTGGAGAGCAGGCAGGGTGATGCATGTGAGGTACAGGAGGTCACACAGAGGACTTAGGACCACAGCTAATAGGACCAAGAAGACCCTGATTGGGATCTGAGCAGTTTGTTCTCAAGACAATCAGTCGGGCCGTAATGCAGAAAACAGACCAGAGGGAACACGAGCAGATGTGCCTGTCCAAATAGGAGACAGGTAAGAATTGATGGTGCCATCCCAAAATGGTCATGATATTTTCCTAACACCTGCTCTAGTTTTTCTCATCTGGCCACTTAATTATGTAGGTGTGAAGCCAAGAGTCACCACCTTAATTCAGGGCCTCACAATTGCTACAGTGGTGTCCTACAGGACCAGCTCCCTCTACTCTGTCTTCACTGTGGAGGGGATAGGCCTTTCTTTTCCTCTTGCTTCTCTTCCCCTCCCCCCACCCTGACTTCCGGCGCTGTTGCCCCCAAAAGTAAGGGAAGTGAATATTACAATGTAACTTAGGAGGACCTCTACGCCATGCTAGGTGCTGAAACTCTGCTAGCTTGTTCACTTCTATACCTGGAGAAGTACCTGAAATGTTTTTTCGAGACATCCCAATATCAGAACAGATGTCCATCTTTGTTTTGTATTCCTCTTCCTGCAAGACCCCAGGCCCCTTCTGTTCCCCATTGGGCAGTTGGAGTGAAGTAGGTAATGACTGCCACCTAGGGAGAGGCCTGTTGTGGAGTGGGGTGGAGAGGGCAGGAAGAGGAAACTAAAAGTTGAGGGGATAGCAAGGAGTTGGAAGAATAAGGTACAGGAAGAGCTTCTCTGGTACTCTTTGCTGCCTGAAGGGTAGCCGTGGGATTAGTTCTAAAAGGGAGCCAACTTTTCTACCCCAGAATATGCTCCTTTGGCAAAAGGATTATTTTAGGCTGATTATTTTTAAGAAACAGCAGAAACGGGAGAAGCTCTAAAAATTGAGTAGAAGTTACCCTTTTGAAAGAAATATTTATGGTTGACCCTTGAACAACAACACAAATTTGAACTGCACAGGTGCTACTTAGATGAGGATTTTTTTGATAAATAAAGCACAGTACTGTAAATGTATATTTTCTGCCTTATGATTTTCTTAATAACATTTTCATCTCTCTGGCTTACTTATTGTAAGAATATAGTATATAATACATATAACATATAAAATATGAGCTATAAGTGTCTGCCTTCAGCTCAGGTCATGATCCCAGCGTCCTGGGATCGAGCCCCGCATCGGGCTCCCTGCTCAGTGGGGAGCCTGCTTCTCCCTCTCCCTCTACCTCTCTCCCTGCTCATGCTCTCTCTCTCTCTCTCTCTCTCTCTCTGTATCTCTATGTCTCAAATGAATAAATAAAAAAAAAATCTTTAAAATATGTGCTAATCAACTATGTTATTGGTAAGGTCAGCAGTAAGCTTTTAGTAGTGAAGTTTTGGGGGAGTCAAAAGTTATATGCAGATTCTTAGATGCAAAGGGGTCGGCACCCCTAACCACAATATACAAATTTCCATTTGGAACAGTGTCTCCTTCTCTGAACCAGGAAGAGAAGGATGACTACATCTCTAGAAAGTTATCAATGGGGAAAACATGGACTTAAATCTGTATAATAACCCTACCCTTGTTTACTGTACTTTGCCTAATAACCTCCCACAACTGGCTCTCCCTCCACCCTCACATCATCTTTTGTCTTTAGCTGGAGATGTTATTTAAAGTGGTGGCCCGGGCCATTTCAGGGAATGACTCAGTTTTCCTGGATATCTCCCATGTATATAGGAGGTATACATGTTATTAAACTTCTGTTTGTTTTTCTCCTGTCTTTTATTACAGGAGGAACCTCAGCCTAGAACCTAACAGAGTAGAGAGAAAACGATTTTTCCTCCCCTACAGTCCCAATGTTTTAGAGGTTAATGTGACATAGGAAGAGTTAAGTTATCCAAGGAGCCCACTCAACTCCTCAATATACTCCAGACTCAAAGTAGGCCAGACTATACCACTTGAATTTTATTAGGAAGTAAATGAACTTTCTTCAAAGATATGCATATGCTTCCCGGTTAAGGGAGGGAGCATGACCCTAACATCCCCCTTTCAAATGTGAACAGATACCTGGATTCCTCCAGTGTGGTGGACGAAAGGCTAAGTAAGTGAATGAATGGATGAACATACGAATGCCATGCATTGTGAGGTGTGGGATATACCATCATTCAAGGCAAGTGAGATGCTTTCTCCTTTCTTAGAGTCAAGATCATAGGCAAGGAAAAGGCCAAGAGTATATTCCCATAGAATATATGGGAAGGAAAGATAGAACTGAAAGGGAGGGAGCTGAGATAGGAAAAAGTGGAAAGGAGGGTGGCTGGGGAGCTAAGACCCACCTTTTAGGTTTCCCATGGCTTTACTATAATACTTAATTCTTGGCCTGTAGAAGAGTAGCTCTTCAAAGAGCTGAGAAAATGCTTTTTGAATCTGAAGCTGAGTTCATTCCAACTCTAAAATTCACTCTTCTCCCCAGGTCCTCAGCCTTGGGCACAAGTAGAAAGGTATGCACCGGGTTGAAAATATAAAGGAAAGTTCAGCTGGTTTGAGCCTTCCCATTAGGGCTATCTAGGTAGATGAGTAACAGAGTCAAGAGGGGTAGCCTTTCAAATGTTTAACCATGGTGAGTCACTTCCACAGAGACCCCAAGGACATAAGGACCCTGTGGCAGCCAGAACATACTTCTAAGGTCACATCTTGGTGTTGGATCTTTTCCTGGAACAAATGGAAAAAAAAACAAAAAAAAACAACATTGACTAATATTTCTTGAGTCCCCACAGAGCCTGGGCCTAGGCCTGAAGAACCCAGAGGCAGTCCTTGAAATATTTGTCCTTGAATATCTATGCAGCTCTGACAGTGGGCTACACATGATATATGGAGGAGAGGGGTGAGCAAGGTGAACTTCCTTCTTAATTATAATTGTGATTCAGCAAAGGAAGAACTGTAAGAGAGCATAAAATGTGGGGCTGAAAGAGTGTAGAAGAGGGTATGGCCACCTCTCCTTGATTATTGGAGAGGAACTTTTGAAATGAGTCTTGACGGTTGAGTAGAAATTCTTCAGAAAGAGGGGTAAAAGATACCTCTGGGTTGATCCTCCAGTCAGAAGGAGCATGTAATATAAAAAGATATGGGGAGAAAAGAACTGAAAGCAGGGATTCAAATAGATACTTGCACCCCAATGTTCACAGCAGTGTTATTCACAGCTGCCAAAAGATGGAAACTACCCAAGCGTCCACTGACAGATGACGGGATAAACAAAATGTATGTGCATACAATGGAATATTAATTAGCCTTAAAAGGAAGGAAATTCTGACACATGCTATAACATGGATGAGCCTTGAAGACATTATGCCATGTGAAAAAAGCCAGACACAGAAGAACACACATTGCATGATGCCACAAATATGAGGTACCCAGAGTAGTCAAGTTACAGTGACAGAAGGTGGAAGGGTGGCTGGAAGAGAGAGAGAGAATGGGGTATTATTGTTTAATGGGGATGGAGTTTGAGTTTGGGATGATGAAAAGTTCTGGATATGGATGGCGGTGAAGGCTGCACAACAATGTGAATGTACTTAATGCTACTGAACCATATACTTCAAAATGGCTAAAATGCAGGGCGCCTGGGTGGCTCAGTTGGTTAAGCATCAGACTCTTCATTTCGGCTCAGGTCACGATCTCAGTGTTGTGAGATCGAGCCCTGCGTCAGGCTCCGTGCTGGGTGTGGAGCCTGCTTAAGATTCTCTCTTTCTCTCTCCCTCTGCTCCTCCCCACTCCCTCTCAAAAAAAAAGGAGAAAATGGTAACTTTTATGTTATCTAGGTTTTACCACATTTTTTTTTAAATGACAAGAGAAAGGCACCTGGGTGGCTCAGTTGGTTAAGCGACTGCCTTCGGCTCAGGTCATGATCCTGGAGTCCCTGGATCGAGTCCCGCATCAGGCTCCCTGTTCGGCAGGGAGTCTGCTTCTCCCTCTGACCCTCCCCCCTCTCATGTGCTCTCTCTCTCATTAATAAATTAAAAAAAAAAATGACAAGAGAAAAAGATGTGGGAAAAGGAATGATCGTGGTGTATTTGGAGAAAGGTGACACGTAGGTATGGCTGAAGCTTCAGGTGGGATGAGACTGGGTAATGGGAAGCCTAGTCCAGGTAACGGAAAGTTCTGTACCCGAGGAGGTGGGGCTTCACATCAGGGAAACAGAAAGTTCACAGAGCTGGGAAGCAGGGTAGTCCCACGGTGTTTAAGAAAGTTCTAGCCATGAGAGAAGAAAGACGAGTGGTGAAAGGCTAACTACGAGGCACTGCAGATGTCTCTGTGAGATCGGAGGAGAGCTGGAACAGGCCATGGAGATGAAGAGGGGATAAGAGCCTCCAGAGAGGAAGTCGAGCTGATAAAAATGTATGTCTGTGGCACTGAGCGTGAGGCTGAAGGAGAATGGGAAGCTGAAGACGCATCTGAGGCTTCTAATTTGGGACAAAGAGGGCAGTGGGGCCAGCCATTAACTTAAGGATTTCAAGAAGAAGGGTCCTTTATGGGTAAGGACACAAATTTGATTTGAGACATATTTAAGTTTAAAGTGCACTTGTATTTAGTACATGTGATTATAAAATGTCTTTTATTTGACTCCATTTCTTTTACTGTGTTCTTGTGTCTACAGCTAGATATTTAAACACACAGCTCCAGCATATGCATGCATGCATTCATTCATTCACTCACTCATTCGAAAGGCATATATGGAGCACATCTGCATTGCTCATGGCACTTCTCTGATCTTCAATTCCACCCCAATACCACGAATAAGCAGCGAATCTAGGCATGGAATACAGGTGTTCTGCTATTAGGTGCTTTTCACTCCACAATAACTTCTTCCCCCTAAAGAAAATGAGCCAGGTGTGTAATAAGACTCTCTCTATGCTTGTATCTCATTTTAATTCTCACAACCACCCCATGTGATCATCACTGTTCTTTTTGGGGGGAGAGAAGGATGATAAAGGGACATCAGGAAACTTTGAGGGTGAGGGACAAGTTCATCACGATTGTGATGATTGTGGAACAGGTATATACATAAGTCAAGACTTATCAAACTGCAAGATAATAATACCTCAGTCAAGCTGTTTCATAAAAGTTTTCGTCCATAACAACAAAGTGACTTTTGATAAGGTGTCGTTTGTTGAAAAGAAATCAATAATTTAGTTATGAAAAACAAGCAAAAATCTGTCTTTCTGTGTTTTCCTTCATTTCTTTTCTTACCACTTCAACTTGTTTCTCATTTTTTTAGGGACCACTTCTCCCCCACTCCCATCATCTCCAGACTGCTTTGGTTCAAATAGAGCAATTCTGTTCATCTGTTTCAGGTATAATGTATATAGGTCAAATTTACCCTTTTTAGTGTACATCCCTGTGTGTTTTGACAAACACATACGTATGTGATCCACCACCACCATCAAGATAGAGAACATTTCCATCCCTGCCAAATTCCCTTGTGCCCTTTGGAAGTCAATCGCCTCCCCTCAGCCAGCTTCTGGAAACCATGGTTGCATTTTCTTTCTGTATGGTTTTGCCTTTTCCAGATGTCATATAAATGGAATTATATAGCCTATAGCCTTTGGACTCTGCTTCTTTCTCTTGGCACGGGATTTCTCAACCTTAGCACTCTTGACGTTGGGGGTGGATCATTCTGTTGTGCAGGCCACCCTGTACACCATGGGATGTTTAGTAACATCTGGTCCTCTACCCACTAGATGGCATCTTCATCGAGTGGCATCTCCCACCCCAACTGCCATGACCAAAAATTTCTTTAAATATTGCCAGATGTCCCTTGGGGGGCAGAGTCACCCCTGGCTGAGGACCACTCACCTAGCACAATACATTTGAGATCATGCATGAGATCATTCATGTATCTTTGATGTTTGATGGCTCACGTATCTTTCATGTTTGATTCTTTTTACTTATGCAATGAATGTTAACTACTACCGCATATTGTCTGTGCAAAATATGATAATGCAGAACAAATCCAAAACACTGAATGAACATAGACTAAAAACATGGTTGGAAGAGGCCTCTCTGGGATGAAGAATGGGCTGGTAGAAAGATGGCAGGTCCATTTTCCTCTGAAAACATTTCTTCCTCTGGACAGAGACTTGAATTATGGCATCAACTGCTTTCAATCTGAATACGAGGCTTTGGCCAGAAGATCCACTTTGGCCTTCCCATAAAGTAGCCACACTCAGGCGTCGACCGCCGAGAAGGTGGCAGGGCATCAGTGACCGTGAAGGGCAGTGTCCCTCCTCCTCGGCGGGGTGCGCTTCTCAGTCCATCTCTTGGCATCTCCCGTATAAAGCAGGGATTGTAACACTAGGAGGATGGTTGGCACTGCTTCGGGGGAGTGCCAGGACACCAAGGAGGAATGCGAGTCCAGCCTTCTGCAAGTGGCTGGGCAAGCACAGCCATCTTCCCACTCTGGTTTCCACTGTTTGCTTGTTGGCTCAGTTGTGCATACTTCATGCTGTCTGTCCACTACCGGCCTGCACCCACTTAATTGCGTGTGACCACACATCTGCTGTGTGGTGAGCAGCTGTCATTGCGCTTAAGGGGTGGCGGAGGGCTCTCAGCGGGGAAAGGCTCTCCAACATTCTGGAGCAGGGAACAGGGAGCTAAAAATGCCCTGTGCTTGGCTAGACATAGTGTGTCTGGGATTTGTGCTGATTGCATGGGGGCACTGGAGTTTCTGTTTGGAACAAAAACCCTTCTGGGGGGGAAAGCATTAGAGGGATGGGCCTTTGTGCTTTCTTTTGGAAAAACACTGTTTATAACGATAACAATCACATGATTTTGCAAAGCTGCGTTTGTGGACTGATTAAGTAAATAAGCGAATAAATTTAGTATACAGCTGGCCCCCAAAGCGAAACTGGGAAAGGGATAAAGCTGGTCACGGGCACTTCTAGACTCTTCTTAGGAGCCCTTTTCTTGCTTCTTAACAAACTTAACAAATCCTGAATGAGCAACTCCTCTGCTATGGGCCCTGTGCTGGGAGGTATATGTACATCAACTCATCGCACTGTACACTTTGAATATTATAATTTTGTCAATTATGTCCTGATAGAGCTGGAAACAAAAAGAATGCAGGAATGATGTAGCTCACGGTTGTGTCATGTGGACAGCTGCAAACAGCTGGATTGCCATGCAGCCGAATGCACAGTACAGGCTCAGAGGCGGCCCTTGCTCTTGGCCATCACGCTCCACTTTCTCATGTCGCACGACCGAGGCATTTAACTGTCAGATGCTGAATCCCAGATTGATTCATTCAACAAATACTATGGGACACACTCTGTTCTAGCTATTGGGTAGATAGCGGTGGACCACAAAAAGATAAAAATCTGCCTTCAGGGGTCTTATAGTCTAGTGGGGAGAGGCCCCCAACACAAAGATGAAGGAGTAAATGACATGGGAGATCATATAGAGAAACATGAGGCAAGCGAGAGAAAGAGAAAGAACTGGGCCACAATTCTTGTTCACTAAGGCAGTCGGCGGGGGAGGGGGGGAGGCTCATATTCGATCAAATACCAGAAAGAGTGGGAAGGTCGATATCTCTGCAAAGAACGTTCCAGACACAGAAATCAACAAGCGCAAAGATCCTGTGGTAGAAGCATGGCATTGGGAGCGACACTAAGGAGACCAGTTTACATGTGGTGGCGGGATGGTAGCAGGGGACGAGGCCCAAGTGGGGCATCAAATGAGGAAGTTCTTGCAGGCTATGACGAGGGCTCTCCCTTTCATTCTGCGTGTGATGGTATGTGCTATGGTCTGAATGTTAATGTCCCCCTCCCCCAGATTCATATGCTGAAATCCCAATGTGATGATGTGAGGAGGTGGGGCCTTTGGGAGGTGATTAGCCCACGAGGGCCGAGACCTCATGAATGGGATTAGTGTCCTTGGAAAGGTGACCCCATAGAGTCTCCACAGAGACTCCCTCACCTCTTCTACCATATGAGGATACAGCAAGAAGCTTGTGACCCAGAAGAGGGTCCTCCTCTGACTATGCCAGCACCCTGATATTCAAAACTCCCAGCTTTGAGAACTTTGAGGAATACATTTCTGAGGTTTATAAGCCACACAGTCTCTAATATTTGTTATAGCAGCCCAAACAGACTAAGATAGTAAGCTATTGGAACATTTGGAGCAGAGGGATGATATGCTATGACTTATGTTAACAGAAACTCAGTCTGGCTGCTGTATTGAGAATGAACTGTGGGGGGCAAACTAGATACAGTTAGGATGCTCTTAAAGTAATTCAGATGTAATAGAGGTTGGTTTTGACCAGTGGAGGGGACCAGAAGCGATTGGATTTTACATACGTTTTTAAGTAGTGCCATTGGATTTGTTGACAGATGTAAGGTGAAAAAGAAAGAGAAGAATCAAAGATGATGCCAAGATCTTTGGTCTGAGCAACTGGAAAAACAGGATTTCCATTTACTGAGAAGGGGAGGACTATGGGAGAAGAAAGTTAGAGAGGAGGGTCAGGAGTTTCATTTTTGGACACATGAAGCTTGTGAAGCTATTAGTGATCCAAGCAGTGATGACAAATAGGCAGTTGGCGATAAGAGTCTGCAGTTCAGGGGAAAGTTCTAGGTTGCAGATGCAAAACTGAGAGTCCTCAGGGCACACAGATCGCGAGAGCATGGGTGACGCTACAAGGGAGTGAGTACAGACAGAGGAAAGACAAGCTCTGTGCACTCAACTCGGGAGCATGCCAACATCTGGAGTTTGACGAGACTAAGAAGGAGCAGTCAGGGATATAAGACAAATTCTCTTGGAATTGAAGAGAAGAAAGGGATTCAAGAAGGAGGAGTAAATGATGATGAATGGAATGAATGCTGTTGACGGGTCAAACAAGGAGGGTTTTGGAAACTGACCTTTGGATTTAGCATCACTAGGGTCACGGTCAACTTGATAAGAGCAATTTGTGGAGTTATGGGGACAAAAGTCTGAATGGAGATGGTTCAGAAAGAATGGGATGGGTGCCTGGCTGGCTCAGTCAATAGAGTGCAACTCTTGATCTTGGGGTCATGAGTTCAAGCCCCATCTTGGGCATAGAGCCTACTCAAAAAAAAAAAAAAAGGAGATAGACAACACTTGAGGAAAGCTCTGCTGTGAAAGAAAAGAGAGACAAGGGGTGGAGGTCAGAAAGAGATGAATGCAAAGAGAGAGTTTTGTTTAGATGGAAGAAACTCCTGCACGTCTGTACACTGGTAAGATAGCCCATGGAGGAGGGACGCTGATGATGCAGGAACTGAATCTGTGAAGCTCTGACCTTAAGACTATGCAATGGCATGATGCAAAATAATTATGTAGATTAAGTAACAACACAAAAATACTGATGGTATAATGTTCTGTGGTTAAAAAAGAAGAAACAAAATGGAATGGACATATAAATGCAAATGGGTAAAATACAAGCATTTGAGCAAAGATGTGAGGGAAACATGCAGCATGGTAATAGTTGATTTGAAAGTAGCAATTATGGGTAATATTTTTTCTCTTTCAATTTCTAATCGTTCTGTAACATTGCTTTGTTGGTATTATAAAAATGTTTTTAAATGAATTGAACTGCTGTTTGCAACCTTGCACCATATGAACATGATAATGGGAATAAAGACGTTGTGTGGATGAAATTTACAATGGATTTTTCAGTTGATTTGTTTGATTTGTTCATTCATTGAGCATTGACGGAGGCCCTGCCATGTTCAGGTACCCAAGATAAAGTGGTGAACAAGGCAGCTTGAGGTCCCAATCCTCAGGATCACTCTGGGTGTCAGAGAGCAAAGGGCACAGCCCAGTCAGGTTTGAAGGAGGGAAAGTGAGAGATCCAGGACCACATTCATTCCCTGAAAAAGCATTTCTTTCTTTTTTTTTTTTTTAAGATTTTATTTAATTATTTGACAGAGAGAGAGAGTTAGTGAGAGCAGGAACACAAGCAGGGGGAGTGGGAGAGGGAGAAGCAGGCTTCCCGCTGAGCAGGGAGCCCGATGGGGGGGCTTGATCCCAGGACCCTGGGATCATGACCTGAGCCGAAGGCAGACACTTAACTTACTGAGCCACCCAGGTGCCCCGAAAAAAGCATTTCTTATTTCCAGCAGCGGTGCTGCTCACACCTGCCCTCCAGACACAGGACCTTGACCCGGATATGGAGGGTCACCACGCATCACCTTTCATAGGGACCATTACAATGACTGGTCTCCCTGCCTTCTTGGCTTCTCCCTACTGTCCAGATCCATACTGCTGCTAAGACTCCACAGGGTTGGCCTGCCTTGGCTGCGAGTCTTGGGTTGGCATCACCCACACTTGCAGCTACAAAGCAGCTTTGTGTGCACATGGAAAATTCCTTTCCCAAGGCCGTGCCCGGTGCCAAAGTTTGTGTTCTCAACTACAATGCTACATCGCCTCCAGATCCCCAGGCTATATCATCTCCAGGGGGCATCCGTCAGTACTCCCATCTTAGAACAACAGCAGTCCCTGGGAAACAAGTGGGGAGCATGAAACAGCACGCTGGTCATGATGAATTTTAGGCACTGCCCAAACTCACTCGGGACCACTCAACAGGAGATGACACTCTTTGGTACTCAAAGGTACTAGAAAACGTACTAGAAACCTTGGGGAAAACCGCATGTTCGAGTCTCTTAGGAAAAATGAGAAATAGTGCCAAGACGACGATAAAATGCCACTCAGGTATATTGAGAAGCAACATGGTAGGGGAAGGACATGGACTTTGGTATTAGATGGGCCCGTCTTAACATCTTGACCTTACTGCTTACTTGCTGTGTCAGAAACAAAACCTCTGTGCGTTCAGTCACCTGTAAATGAGAATAATGTCATCGTTATCAGGAATAAAGGAAGTAAGCACAAACTATGTGCCACACTGGAGGTACTTAATCAAGGATCATGATGCGATTTCTCCTGCACTCCTACAGCATTGTGGTGACGGTGTGAACACGTGTGTGTTCAGTGGGTGGTCCCAGCTTGAACCCAGGAGCGAGCTTGCTGAAAGGTGTCTGGGTCGAAGGAGAATGAGGGGACAGTTTGGTCAGATGTTCCCCGATGGGCAAAGGGGGAGTGAGCCTTGGACACAGCTTCCTGACGTGGTCCCAGAGATGTGAGTTGGAGGAGGGGCTGCAGGAAGATACCCAATGAGTTATTTTTATGAAGGGCTGTGTGATAAGGAGAACTGCAGAGTGCACAGGACAAAGCCCACTTCTGAGAGGGCCAGTGAGGTGCTGCCACATGGAGGCCTCAGGAGTGTACAACAAACACCACACTACACCCTGAGGGTCTGGAGACCCAGGGTGGCAGATGGCCGCAGCCGGGACAGGGTGGCATTCTCAGGGAGGAGTCCACTCCTTCTCAATGGCTTTTGGACATCAGTGAGGAGGGTCGGGCAGGTTTTCTTGAGCTCCCCTGAGATACCCCAGGGATGCAGAGAAATTTCCCATGGGACGTTGAGGGGAACAGGAGTCTTGCTTCACCAATAGGGGTGAGATGCTCCACGAGCTGGTCCTAGGCCTCTTTACCCTGGATACATTCCTTGTCTTCCTCCTGCCCTGCTCTGTGTTCCAGGGGGCTGCCCTTGTGGACTGTGTTTCTGAGGCCCCTTATTATAGACTGAATGCTTGTGTCGCCCTCAAGTGTGTATGTTGGGATTCTAGCCTTCAAGGTGATTATATTTGGAGATGGGGCCTTTGGGAAGAGATTAGCTCATGAGGGCAGGGCCCTCATGAATGGGCCTAGTGCCCTCATAAAAGAGACCCCAGAGAGCTCTCTCACCCCTTCCACTTCGTGAGGACATAATGAGAAGACAGCCATCTATGAATCAGGATGTGGGCTCTTACCAAACACCGAATCTGTCCGCGCCTTGATCTTGGACTTCCCAGCCTCCAGAACTGTGAGAAATAAATGTTTGTTGTTTAGGCCACTCGATCTATAGTATTTTGTTACAGTAGCCCAAACGAACTAAGAGGGTCTCTGGCCAGGCATTAGCAGGAGATGGGGGGGTTGAGTGGAAGGAAGATGGCAGTATCTGGGTAGCTTCTCTAGCAATGACTCTATCTTCTCTGTGGCTCCAGCTTACACCGAACAAGCCCGTCATAGCTCTGGCTTGTACCAGGTCACCCTGCTCCAAGCTCCATAACCTGGCCTCGTCTCTTGCCTCTCCAGCCTTGAGGTAGCAGTGACTCCCCCAGGTCGCTCATCCCTGGGTTGCCTCATTGTCCCTGTTTGGTTCTCCCTCCTCTATCACCAGTATAACCAGTTCCCTCTATTGTAGAAATGACATGGTGCCTGTTTTCCTCTTTAGACTCTATGGCTACGTCACCAATTTCCCCATAGGCTGAAGAATCTCATGTTCTATGTATTTGGAGATTGTAGATATATATATGGAGGAAGAGGACGTTATAAAATTTTATGAGATGCTAAAAATGACGCCCACTTGAGTTATTCAAGTCTTACTAATCCAAGACTCTCTCTACCCCAACATCCCCAGGAAATAGCAGGCTTGTTCCAAAAACCCAGTGAGATGATTCTCTAGTCTTTCTTCCCTCAGCTTGAGCTCATACGGACTGACTTGCCTGGTTTGCATCCCACTGAGGTTAGGGCATTCGATTCCATTTCAGATTTACTTCCTTCTTGTGGGTAGACAGTTACAGTAATGGCTCCCAATGGAGCCAGGGCTCCCTCCCTACATCCACACCCTGGTGTCATCCCCTCCCACAGTGAGTCGGAGCTTGGCCATGCAACTTACTTTTGCTAATGGGACAGCAAATGTAACATAAGCAGAGACTGGGAAAATGATTGTGCGTTGAGCCTTTTCCTCTCTCTTGCTACTTTTGGAACCCAGCCACCATGTGACGAAGCTGAGGCTGGTCTCTGGAGATGCATGGCCTGGCTAACAGCCAGTATTGATTGCTAGAAAAATGAGTAAGGCCATCTTAGACTACCAACGCCATTTTGAGCTACCAAATGACTGCAGCCAGATGCCCCCAGGTGGGATGCCCAGAAGAATCACCCAACTGAGCCCAGACCAAACTGCTGACCCCCAGAACCATGAGTATATAAAACAGTGGTTGTTTGTAGCCATTGAGGTTGGGGTGGCATGTTGGGCAGCAAGGACTAACTCACACAATCTCCTTTCTACCTTTGGTTCTTTCCTACCCACATGCCAGCACCTCCTTCCTGTTAAGCAACCCTTTTAGAACACTCTGCCCCTCACAGGTACCTCAGCTCACCAAAGGCAAACTCACTCTCCACCAATGGCCATCCGTGTACTACTTCCCCTCAAGAGTTAAGCCCTAACTTCATTGCATGCAAAGTTTTCCTTAAAAAAAAATTTTTTTTTTTTTTTTTTTAAAAATGTGGTTTTGCTTCCAAATGATGTTCCAAAGCTCTCTGGCTCACCAAAGAGTAATCCCTCAGCTGGAAAACGCAGCGATGCTATTTTAGTATGGCACCAAGCCTCTGGCTTCTTGATGTTGCCAGGGCTGCCGATGCTTCTTCATGGAAAACTAAATCAACTGCCTAAGACACAGAGACTTGTCCCAAAGGGATATTTCAGAAAGGAGAGGCCCTCACCTTCTTTCCATTCTGCCTCTTTCTACCGAACCCCTCAGGCCCCCAGCCAGAGATGGATCTTCTTCCTCTGGAGCAATGAACTTCTAACCTGCTTAAGTGGAGGCCCATCTGTTGTCCCTGACCCTTTGGCCTCTCCCCACACTCGTCCTAATTGTTCTCTGATGAAAGCTGAACGTAAGCCTATGTAACACTGCAAAAATGCACGGCTGGCCGACCAAACATTAACAAGAGAGACAGCTATGAGAAAACAATATGCCTGTTTGCTCGACCTCCCTTTCTGCCGGCAGACTAATTCTGGAAACTTTCCCACTCTCCCAGGGAAGAGGTGCTTTGCTAATCCTGCCAAGTGTCAAAATGGATGGCGTTTGAACAGCTTCCTCTGGCTAGGGCTATTTTTCAGACTATCCCTTGATAGAAACTCTCATGGATTCGGTGCAGACAACATCTCTCCTGGATCTAGTACAGGCGGTAGGGGGAGGGGTTTAGGAGGGGGTCACTGCTTATGAAACTAGTTACCTTTTCTCAAGCACTGCTTTTCCCTGGAAGATGATTAGGTGGGCAGAGGTCACTGAGGAGAAACAGAAGCTCCAGAGGCCACCTCAGGGACTGCCAATGACTCATTGCCACAAGGAAAGGGCCTGGGGCCTGGAGGAAGACCGACAGGTTCAGGGCCCAGGCCAGTGGTCTAAATGTCAGCGGTGACCACCTCTTGGGAAATGCCTTCAGGATCCAAGATTCCTAGGCTTCGCCAGTCTGGGTCAAAGAAGGTTCATGACATCAGTCTGGACCCAGCACCACTTGCTTCTCTCTGTCTCCCCAAAAGTTCCAGGAGAGCTCTTTTCTGCTCTCATGTCTTTAGGGAACCTTTCCTTGGCCCACTCCCAGCTAAATCACCCTTGGAATCTGCTGATCTACCTCTCCTTCCTTTGTGGCCTCACTGTGTCCTGGACATTCTCTCATGGAAAACTTCTACACCTGATTACACTTACTTGTCTGCAGATTTGTCTCCTTTTAATGGACTCTGGCCTCCTACAGAGGAGATGACACGTCATATTTACTCCATATCCCCAACAATCAATCCAGTGTGTGCACTCAGTAGGCACTCAGTAAATATCCTCATTTTCCCATTTAACTCAGAGAAGGTAGCCTGCCCAAGGTCACCCAACAGGTGAGTGCCTGAGCCTGGATTTGGACCCAGGCTTGTCCTAATCTAAAGCCTTTGCCATTCCTCTACTCCACATTGTCTCCCCAGTTAGTGACCCCTGCCCACCTCTCTCTCTCTCTCTCTCTCTCTCTCTCTCTCTCACACACACACATACACACATGCATGCACAGGTACACACATGTCACAAGACAGTATGGGTAGAATTACAGACTGTCAGAGGAGGAGATGATCTAAGACATCACGGAAACCCACTTAATTCTTTAACAAGTAAAGAAACTGAGGCCAAAGACACGAAATCATTTGTGTGAGCTGATGTGCTTTGAGCCAACTTTAAAATGTGGTCGGGGGCTATTCCTGTTGATAATCATATTCAACTTATCAGTATATATCAGAGCCTCCTAGTCAGTTTAACTCATAGCTTCATGGAAGAAACGTAGCCAAGTGATACACAGTGCCTGCCTTCTGAGAGACTTGAGCATAGTTGGGAGAGAAATACGAGCATAGCTATAAATCCAGGGTAGGACGTGAGGAATCCAAAGCAGTTCAGGCCCTCAGAGGAGAGAGAACTCACACTGATTGAGCAGTGGCAGGAAAGCCTCTCACAGATGATAAACTGAGACGAACTTTACAAAAAGGCTGGATGATGGGAAGCCCAGACCAGGATACCGCACGTGCGTCGGCATAGAGGTAGGAAAGCGCATCCTGCGTCTCAGAGGAATGGTTCCACGCAAACGTGCCCACGATGTGGACTCTGCCTGAAGGCGCAGGATGGAGGTGGAGCTGCCGGGCAGGAGTGGGGTGTGCTTTGGGGTCATGAGAGCAGGTGGGAAACAAAAACATCTTCCCCTGGTATCTCAGGAGAGAGTAATGCTCACAAGCCCATCTGGGGAAGGGAGCTAAAGGGACAGAGACCTGGGGATTTACAAAGAGTAAGAGAAAAAGAAAAGCTCAGTAATTTGGACCTGATTAGAATAGAGCTCTTCAGGCTGCAAGAAAGAGGGAGAGGGATCCTGCTTTAAGGCACTCATAGGCTTTTCCCTTCTGTTTCCCACTCTCCCTGGTCCACCTGAGATATCCATCTGCCTGTAGGAGGAGGCACGACTGTGAGGGGGTGAGGTGGGGGGGCGGGGTGCAGGGAATCTGTGTGTGCAGATTCATGTTGATTTCGGAAGGAATTCCAAGAGAGAGAGGCCCAGGTAATGTTTAGTTTGAGTCATTCAAAATAGGATTATGCAGAAAGTTCTAGCCTTTAGGAGCCAGACCATTATCTTGAGAAGGAATTTTCCAAATTCTTCCTCCTCCCTCGGAATAGAGCTCAGAGTCCTTCCGTTTGCCGAGTAAGAGACCAAAGCCAGTCCTTCAGGGCTTGCATGAGTCGGAAAGGAAGAAATAGAAGTAAAGGAAAAGCCCACCCTTTTTCTGTACCTGAAAAGCTTTTAAAAAGGGGAGGAAGTGGACAGAGTGTGAATAGCTAAGCAATCAGCGAAATTGTCCTGTTGTTCCCATCTCTGGGCCTGCAGAGGGGAGGGTGCTAGAGAGGTATTACACTTAGGACTCTGGGTGGAAGCCCCTTCACAAGCCACCCCGTTAAAACCCAGGGCACAGCCCCAGAAAAGGAGCTCCATATGGTCTGCCCCAGGGGAGGCCTGAAGTTCAGCTTCCCTGGGCGCACCCTCAGTCCCCATGGGGTGCAGATGCTAAGGTGGGAGACAGTGGGCCCACCAAAGGGCCTGCTGTTATGATACAAAGTGACCTCCCAGCCACGTCTAAGGAGTGGACCTCCCAGCTAACAGACTGGAGGACCAATGGAAAGAGCTTAGGGTTGCTGCCCAGCTGAGGCCGGGGCACCAAACTGTCACCAGGAGCATTGCCTGGGCCCAAAGAACAAGACACACGTTCGGTCCCGGAGTCCAGGAGGTCAAGTATGACCCAGGCCAAAAAAAAAAAAAAGGACCTCTTCCCGAAGACCAGCGCACACCACACATCCAAAGGCCTTGGTGGGACCAAAGAACCCAAGACCTCTGGTGCCATGAGAGGAGAAAGCTTCCTCACTCCATAATCCCACGCCTCTAGGGTGGGGGACAGAGGGGGTGACTATCGGAGACACTGAGTGTTTTTCCTAAAGACTGAGCATTATCTGAAGGGTTTAAAATACCAGTTCAAAATTTAACTGGATTGGACATTTAGTTTTTCTTCCCCATCCCACTAACTAGTGGGTGGGGTTCAGAAGAGAGAGACCAGATTAGTTCTAAGCAAAATAATGATACTCTATTTTCCCTGCACATCCGATATGTGGTGAGTTCTATTTGTGCAACCGGCTCCCCTGAGTTCTTGGGACACCAGCTCCAGGCCTGAACTGGACTCTTCCGGCTTGGGGAGGGCCCCCCCCCCCCCCCCGCCGTGAGCCTGTGCGGGGGGTGGGGGGCATTCTGGCAGAGCTGAAGGCCACCCCGCTCCTGTCCTGCGGAGTGGGGAAGCCTTGTGGAGAGCAGCTGAGCAAGAGGGACGGTCTCTGCTGCACAAGGTGGGAGCCAGGCTGCGGCGGGCTGGCCCAGGGTGGGGAGAGGAAAGAGTCTCGCAGTAGCAGGAACTGAGGGGGAGAAGAAACTGGAAGGAAAGCCCGACGCTAAAAAGAGACATGGGAAGAGAAGTAGGGGCTTGACGCCCAGGAGAGGATCCGGAACCAGGCCAGGGCCTTTGCCACGTGTCCGGAGTGGGGAAGACGGCCCACAGTGGTGCTGGGAAGCCCGAATGCCCCGTGGGGGCCGGGCTGAAAAATAGTGGGGGCCATCTCCAGTCGGGGCGTCTAGGAGCAGAGGAGGGCCCAGAGAAAGAGGGGGACAGAGAGAAGGAGGAGAACACCCCTGGCTCTCACTTACTGGGCGCTCGCCCTGTGCGGAGATTCCGGCGCAGGCCTGGGGAGCCTGTTCGCAAGGCTGGGACGCCCGAGAGGGACCCTCGGGGCCTCCTGGGAGGGCAACAGACCTGCCCCCGCGCGGGGCTTCCTCGGCCTGGCCTGGCCGTCGGTGGGGGTGTGTGTGGAGGGGACCAGGGACCCACCTTCCAGGGAAGCAGCCGGTCCCTCCTTTGAGCCCCAGGCCCCCGGAGCCGGGCGGCGCTTTCCGCGGGGCGCTGCTGCCCCCTCCTGGGGACGCTCCGCAGGCCCCTGTTGCTCCGGGAGCGGCTCCGGGGGGCCCCTGGGGGCTGGGCGGCGGGCGCGTCGGGGCCGATCCCGCTCAGGTGTCCCGTCCTGCGGCTCCGCCCTGGGCCTCGTCTGCGGCCGCCTCGAGTCCGCGCGCCGCCCTCCGCCGTCGCTGGGCCGCGTCCCCGCGGCCTCCCAGCTGTTGCGCCGTCTTGGCCGCCCCGCGGTGGAGCGTGGAGATCGAGGGTCCCTCGGTGGGCCCAGACGCGGGCTAAGACCCCCCGCCCTGCCGGTTCCTGCTGGTCCTTGAGCAACCCGGGCCTCAGGGGCTCCCTGGTGAAATAGGGCCACAGTGAGGGACTTGCCAAGGCTCGGCTCCGTCCTGGCACAAGGGCGAGTGCCCAAGAGATAAGAGTCATGATTGTTTTTCTCGGTCTCCAGCCCTCCTCGGTGGGTCCACAGACCCTTTTCAGCCTAGCCCCACCGGGCATTCTGGCTTCCCAGCACCACTGTGGGCCATATTCCCCGCTGTGGGTACGTGGCAAAAGCCCTGGCCCAATTCTGGATCCTCTCCCGGACATGGAGCCCCCACTTCTCTTCCCAAATCTCTTTCTAGCATCTTACTTCCAGTTTCTTCTCCGCATTAGGTCCCATTGCTGCATGACTCCCTCCTCTCCTTCACACAGACCTCCCCTGATCCCTTTCTCCTTTAGGTCTCCCCTCAGCTCACTCTGCCTTCTAGCCCCATCGGAACCATGACTTCTGACATCCCTGACCGACATCCCCAATGATTTTCAGTTAATCCCGGGGTCTCCAATGACCTTCTTGCCCCCCACAATCCAATGCCCAATTCCTAGACCGCATTTGATGGCCCTGCAGCATTTCGTGCTACTGAACGTGCTTTCTGCAAATTTTCTGCCCCTTGAATTTCCTGGGACACTCCCTCTGTTTTTCCTATGACCTTGAAGTCAGGCCACACCTCAGTTTCCTTGCTGGCTACTTTTTGTCCACCAGCACCAGCGGCAGGGCTCCTGCTTGGCTTTCTTTTCTTTTCATTCTACACACTCACCTGAGAGCTGTGGTCCCCTCACCACCACCCCTGCACACCGCCTCTTCCCCACCCCCGCCATCCACCGCCCCGTGGGGCTCCAGCAGCTCACCGGTCTGTCTCCAGCTCAGATCCTTGCCCTGGCTCCCTAAGTCTCCATGCAGGTGAGCCCTGGTTGTCTCTGTGGATGGGGAGAGATACCACCAACTCTGTGGGTCCAAAACTGTATGCCTTGTTCCACAGAAATCTAGGAGACATTTTTAACTCCTTTCTCTCTCTTGCTCACCCCTCCTACCATCCAACTGGTTGTGCATTCTGTTGATGTCATCTTATTCTACCTTACTGCCAAGAATCCTTTTTTCACGGCCATGGGCTCAACAACAATTTAGTGGGTGCTTATTATGTACCAGGTACTGCTCTAAGCTCTAAGCGTTGTGCATGCATGGCCTCATTTAATTCTCTTAACAGTCTGGTGGAAATAAGAAGGGACTGAGGCATTGAGAAGCCATGTGCTCAGGGTTATATAGGCAATAAGTGGCAAAGCCCAAATGGGCCCCAGGTCTTGCTGACAGCAGAGCCCTTGCTTTTTAGCATGTTGTGCAGTATTATTCCAAGATCAGGTCATTCCTTGCATAGACTGTCACATCGTCTCTTTTACTAGTTTTCTTGACTTTAGTCTCCCCCTCCCCACAGTGTAGCTATCAACAAGACAACTTCTCCTCTGTTGCGTCCTAAAATGAAAATTTAGTCCTGGGACTCTCCTCAAATCCCTTCAATGGCCTCTGTGGCTCTTAAGCTAAAATTTACGCTCTGGAGCCTCCTCCTACCTTTTTACCCAAGCTATTTTTTTTTTTTTTACTTATTTTTCATATTACATATGCAGTTTTCCCTGGATTCCCAAGGCAGAATTAAGTGATTTCTCAGTTGGGACTAGCTCCAACTACATGTAACAGAAACCCTAATTAATGGTGACTTAAATGAGATAATTAATTCCTCTCTCTTAAAGAGTTTGGAGTATACAATTCAGAGTTGGCATGGTGGCTCCTTTTTATCACCAATGATCCAAGATCCTTTTGTCTTTTTGTTCCACCATTCTTAACATTGGCTTCCATATTTAATGTTTCCTCATGGCTGCAAGATGGCTGCTGTAGCCCTAGCAATTACAACGACAATACTAACAGCAGGAAAGAGGAAGAGTCAAGGGCCAAAATGTGTGCCTTCCAGCTAGCTTGGCTGCTTTAATAAGCTCTCCCAGAAGTTGCATCCAGTGACTTCTAATATATACCTTTGGTCTTTCAACAGATACATTGGAGAATGTAGTTTTTTAGTTGGGTGCATTGGAAACCCTAATAGTGCAGACGTCCAGTTAGGTAAAAAGAAGAGGAAGGGTGGAGATGGGATAGAGAGCTAGTCTCTGCCCAGATTTCCTTCCTCTGCATCCCCCTCGCACTCCTGCGTATGTCTGCCATTGCCGTCCCCACATCTCCATGTAAATATCTGTCTAATGAGTTGTCTCTCATATCAGTTTGAATACTCCATGCAGAGGATGGCCCCTGGCACACAGTAGGTGCTCAGTATAAGTTGCTGTTGAATTCCGTCCATATGTAAAGAGATCACAGAATTCTGGATCACAGAGCCCGTCCTGAATTCCATCATTGGACATAGTCACGTAAGAGAATGTTCTTATTTTTAGGAGATACATGCTGAAATATTTAAGGGTGAAGGTCATGAAGACAGTAACTTACTTTTAAATTGTTCTGCAATAATAATAATATGTAGTATATTTAGAAACAGATATTATATATGTATAGAGAGTGCATTGGTTAATAGGTAAGTAGAGAGTTAGATGAGAAAGAAAATACGGCAAAATTTTACAATTGGTGAATCCTAGTGAAGACTTAGGGAGTTCATTGTTCTATTGCAACTTTTCTGTAGAATTCTTTTTACCAAAACAAGAAGTTACAAGGATCACAGAACTCTAGAATTTGAGATTTAAAAGGAGGACCTTGCAAATTGTTGAGTCTGTTCTCTCAGAGAAATGACATGTCTTTCCTAAGGCACAGGATCCCCTGGTCTTCTTCAGCTATAATAACAGCTCAGCTTCTTATATGTGCCCACAATCCCTTCTCCACAGAGCTTTGTGTGTGCTGTTCCCTCAGCCTGGAATGTTCTACCTTCCCCTTGTTGCCTGATTCCTTCTAATTATTCTTCAGATTTCTGTTCAAGCGCCATTTCTTCAGGGATGCCACACAGGTATCTAAAACTCAGCATGGCCAACATTGAACTCCTCATCTTCCTTCACGGGGCTTCTTCTCCTTTCCCTCTTCTGTTTCCTATTTCAAGAAATGGCAGCACTATCCACCCAGCTGTCCCCACCCCATACTGGGCACATCTTAGACCCCTCCCTCTCCCTCTGCCACCAGATTCTGCTCCTCTGACCTCTGAAATGTCTCAGTATCCATCCACTTCTCTCCCTCTCCACTATGATTCCTCTCATTCAAGTTGCATCTCTGCAACTGAATTCCATCGGATCTGTCTTTGTTCTGTCTTTATTATTTTACCCCACACCTTAAATCCATTCTCCACGCTGAAGCCAGAATTCCTTCCTAAATCATCAAGTTCACCACCCCACTCTCCTGCTAAAAACCAGCCCAACTTGATTAGCTGACGAACTTGGAAACTCTCACAATATAAACACCTAGAAATTTAAGTGTATAACTGGGTTTGCAAGAAAGAAGGACAAATGCCCCTGCATCAAAAATGAAGAGGACACTGAAAACGAGAGTGGTTAGCACAGGAGATGATGCCATGCAGCCCTGGGGGTGGCCATTAGACCTTGAATGGGCCCTAATGGTAGGGGGCTGGGTTTTCTCAAGGGATGCAACAGAGTTAAAGTTTGGCCTCCATATTTGGCCAGTATCAGCTTTTAGCTCTGGCTTTAGCTTTCACCTTTGGAAATTCAAATATTCAAATACCTGTTTCAGTGGCATCCTAGCATCCTTGAACTTGTGCATCATCAATAATCATGTGATTATATCCACCAATTTATTCACCGATTTCACCAGTTTTTCCACTTACGTCTTTTCTCTTCTCCAGGATCCAGTCCAGGATGCCATATTGCATTTAGACTTATTCCATTTTTAGCTATATATTCTTTAATCACCTCTTCATGTGACAATTTTTTAAAATCATTTTCCATAGACCAAAGAAAAAGATAATACAGTTTTTCTTTTTTCTTTCTTTCTTTTTTTTTTTTTAAGATTTTATTTAATTATTTGACAGAGAGACAGATAGCGAGAGCAGGAACACAAGCAAGGGAGTGAGAGAGGGAGAAGCAGGCTTCACGCTGAGGAGGGAGCCCGATGTGGGCTTGATCCCAGGACCCCGGGATCATGACCTGAGCCGAAGGCAGAAGCTTAACGACTGAGCCACCCAGGCGCCCCAGTTTTTCTTTTTTCTAACATGGTTAATCAAATGTATTTTCTGTTACTGATCATTACGATTTTTTCTTTCAGCTTTATCACTCTTTTTTGGTGAGGCACATAAGTGTTTAAGATTGTTGTCAACCTTGGAAAGACCTCTATGAAATTTCTTTCACAAATGAGCTGTAAATACTTAGTGGGTTTATAATCTCAAATATATTGTTGATGAAAGAAAACTTCCATTTTGACTAGCTTTTGCGTAGGAATGAATCCTCCACTTACAATTTTACATTTCTGGTATTGGAAGAATTTTCCATGGACTAGGAAATTGTAGATGGCTCTATACAACTTAACCCTTGTTTTTCTACCATCCACATATTTTTGGTATTGAGCACTGTAGGATTTTTTGCTGGGTGCCAGGCAAGGCAGCATGTGGAGGGTAGGAGTATTTCTGGAAGCCATTCCAGAATCTGAACACCCAGCAATAACTGAACTATACATGGAAATGACTGCAAACCATCTAATATATCCCATGAAACCCATACTAAATGTAGGCCACGTCTTTTTCTTCCTTGTCAAGTCCCCATGGTCATGCCAATGCCACCAACATGAGGAGAAGCTAGAAAAAATTATAGTGAATTAATTTTTTTAATGATATTTTTCTGGATTTTATAGATAATGTTTGTTTTTACTTGTCAACTTTCTAAAATTTGTTGAGATTTCTTTTCTTGTCATCAATGTTTACTTTCAGTCTTAATTTTGTATTTGTAGTTTGCATTGTTTTTTTCCCAAAGAGGAACCAAAATTGCATAAGCTTCAGGCCCCATGAAAACTGGATCTGCCCTTGACTGAGAGAGTTCGCCACTCACAGACATCAGTGAGAAGCTATGGAAAGATACTTTTCAGGAAGAGGGAAATGAAATCCAGAAGGAAGAGGTGGGATTTAAGAAGCAATGAAACAAACAAGTAAGTGTTAATTAAATAATAGTAATAATAATAATAGTAAGAAGAAGCCATTCCTCGCTGCTCTGGTATATGACATAAACACTGCGATGTGGCTGACAAGAGTCTGTGTGACCTAGTGTTTGTTGGCATCCGACTTTATCAGGCGCCACTCCCTCTCACCAACCTACTAGAAAACAGCCCTGAGTCTGTACATCTCACTGGTGCCTCCAGGCATTCTCACATTCTGTTCCTTCTCACTGGAACACTCTTCCCCTTCCTTCTTAAGGAAGAAACACCGCACGCTCTCAGCCTAGATGAGGGTCCCCTCCTGCTAAGACCGTTTTGTCACAGTCCCTTGCCTTGAACTCTTTCCTGGTCTCCATCCCCCACCAGACTGTTGTCTCCTGAGACAGAGACAGAGCCTGGCTCCTTCCTTGCAATACCCCAGCCCTTAGCACAGAACCTGAAGCAAGTAGGCAGTCTGTTAATATTTGCTAAATACATAGGTAAACTGAGAATGGAAACAAAACCTTTTGCTCTTCAGCTCTTGTCATTTCAACTAGTGCTCATCAGTATTAATGGTGGTCCGCTTCCCTGTCCGGGTCAACTCAGCTGAGTGACAACAGTCCAGTCTCTTGCAGATGACTGTGCCCTTCCTTTTGTCATCTTAGGGCACAGTAAATGCTGTAGACACCATGGTTGGTGCCCCTTCCACACCCCCTCAACTTACCCCGGAAGTGGCCTCTGGAGACTTCCGTGCTGACCTAGGGCTCCATGTCTCTCTCAGCCCGAGGACGTTCTCTGGCTGCAGGAGTGAGCGTGGGAGTGTCAGGGAGTTACCACGCCAGGAGCAAACTCTGACAACCAGCGACAGCTTCCTTACCTGCAGGACAGTCTGAAGCATGTTCCAGACAGTCTCTCAGAGGGTCCTGAGCAGGACTGAGCTCCAGATGCCCAGAGTCACTCCACCTCTCCCTCGTGTGCTTCCTGGGTTCACTTCCTGATTAAGCTACTTTCAACCCGTCCTTGTGTCAGGGTCGGCTAGGACACAGCATTGCCCTTTGTCATGGTGCAGTGGTGTAGCTGTAGCAGGAGACTGGGTAGAATTTTGTTGGACCCCACAAGATAGCTCTAGAAGACAGTGGTTTGGAAAAGAAATTCCTGAAATATGCGCATTTCAATAGAATGAATCTTTCTGTTCTGAGCTTCAGGAGGTTTCCAACTTCAAACACTGAAAGAGGAGAGTCTTAAAAGTGGGGCAGTTTATAGCCCCATTCAGAGGGAGATGAGCACTGAAAAACAAAATCTTGGTCAACAGAAGTTTCATTGGAGTGACTCAAGTATGAAAGTAATTCTCCGGCCAGCATGTTGACCAATGTCTTTCATATAACATGGACAGCTGAGCAGGGGAGACTGTGGGAGACTCAGGCTGGGACCCAGATTCTGGGGAACGCAGGGAACCTGCTCCTGCCGCCTACATAAAGTCTTAGCATTTTAAAACCATCAGGACCACTTCGAGCATCCCTGTCTTCTGAATCATCCTGCAGAGGCAGGGCTACTGGACTTAAGCCTCCAAGAAGGGAGGCTGGAGGGGGCCTCACCATTACCTGATTTGCATCTTGCTCCTCTAGGAAGGAGATTACTGGCCAGCCCCTCCCAAGGCCTTTCCTGGACTTGGGGTCAACTGACCAGGAGCAAACAATCCCCATGGGAGTCACTCCCCTTAGGCAAAGGCACTCAGCCAGGGACTTGGCAGGTTCCCAGGTTGCAAATCTCTGCATTTCACAGGAGAGGCTTTAGACTCTAAACCATGGCAGTGCAAGAGGAGAGTCTTCAGAGCTCAACAGTTTGTAGACAGATACGGAGAGATTAGAAAAGAGAATCCATCTCTGAACTTGGTTGTCTGGAGAGAAGGAGGCCGACTCATGAAGATGTTTCCAGAGATGACTGGAGTGCACAGATGGTAAAGCCATCAAGGGGAGATGGTGCCAGAGGTCAGCACAATGGGTGCCCTTGTGCCTTGTTTGGGGACTTTTGTGTTTATATGTTTGTGATCGCTGTCCCCCGTGCAACCCCAAGCTGGGGTCTGCTAAGAAAAATAACCTGGCTTACAAGGGCATTCTTCCAGCTTCACTTGAAAGTTTGGAAAACCCTTGGATAGGAAAATAACCTCAGGGAGCCAAGACTTTCTGCACTTGGTGGAGCCCTAGACCCAAAATACACATAAGAACACTTCGCTTTGAAATGCCTGCAGTACTCCTATCTGAGTCATCTGAAAACAAATAAAAAGAGACCTAAACAAACAAACCTAATTGTGCACAGAAACACGGCCAGGTTTCCAGCTTGGCTTCCCCTCTGTTTTCATTAGTCAGAAGCCAATGTACGCAGCTTTCATGGTATCCAGAAAAAGCAAAATATTAAAAACAAATTACCGAGGTTTCTCCCCTTCCCTCCTCCCTTCCCCGTGCACCAGGCAGGCCAAGTTCCTGACTTCTCTCTTGGATTTCAAACTTCTTTCTTCCAGTCTTGATGGACAGCTGCCTGCTTACCAGGCTGCCCATGGTTGACCAGCAGCCCTGGCTGACACGGGCATTTGTGAACATCAGCAATTACTGGGATACTCAGATGAAATTAAGAAAGGAATGTTATGGGTCTTGAGATATTATTATTTTTACCAATAGTCAATGCAACTGGTTTGAAAATCAGGCCTGCTAACCCAAATTCACTTAATATAGGTCTACCCATTGCTCTCAGCCAAACCCCTACTACCTACCTTTCTTTTTCCCTCTTTTACTTATTTCACCATTAAGTAGGCATTCCACTGCAATGGATACCTCTTGTCTTATATCTCCAAGGTTGTCAAGCTGGCAGAATTAAGTCTGAAGCTCCTGGTGGGGAGAGCTTGTTTGACGAGAAGAGCAGAGCTGAGTGTTAGAGAGGAATAAGAACGCATATGACATCATCTGAGTACCTGAATCCAGCCATGACTGAAGCCTGACCACCCTGGACTTTTCTGTTATATGAACAACTAAAACTCCTGTTTTACTTAAGCCTCTGTTAGTTGGGTTATTGTATCTTGTAACATAAGTGCGTGCAAACACACCTCTCAAAATGCCACCTGAAATTAAATCTTTGCATCTTCCGAGTAGACGACTACGCATTTCTGGGAATGATCTCTCAAAAGGAAGATTTTTTTTTTTTTTTTTTTGCGAATGTAGTTTCAATTAGATGTTGCAGGGAAGTTCAGAAGACAATCCAATTTAGCCCCAAATCTTGTGAGAAAAATTGCCTCTGTCCCTCATAATGTAGTAAGAGATGAATGAATTCTCTCACCTAACTCATATTTGACACAAAGAACAAAATAATGTAGTAATTACTGAGGAATTTCTTTGCATTCCTTGGCTTGTTTTGATGACCAATTCCGGGCGTCCTATTCTGTGAGGCCAGGGGGACATCTAAGTACCAAGATTAGTCTAGATCCAAAGCATGTAAAAAATAACAATAAATATTTGCCAAACAAAAACCAATGATACACCGACAATATCTAGGGGATAATTGAAACTGTAGGGCCAGTATTTTTTTTTTCTTGGTCTATATGCCATGAATAGGTGGGAACTTGGCTTCTTGTTCCCTCCTAATAACTAACCAGAAAAAGAACTCAGGTTAACTCCATTTTTCCAATTCTCCAGTTAACAGTGAGTGTCAGGGGGTGCCTGGGTGGCTCAGTCAGTTAAGCACCCGGCTCTTGATATCGTCTCAGGTCATGATCTCAGGGTCGTGAGATTGAGCCCTGGGCTCCTCACTCTCTCCCTTTGCCCCTCCCCAGTCCCGCTTGTGCTCTCCCTCCCACCCACTCTCAAAAAAAAAAAAAAAAAAGAGTGCAGTGACTATCAGATCAGGTGGGGGATGACATACATGCAGGGATGGAATAACAGCCTGAGGAACTGGGCTAACTGATTAGAAAAGCGAACACATTTTTAAACCATTAGTTTTGAAATTAATAGCTACCCTTCTCAAAGGAGTTCCATCAGGGCTTGGTTCAAATGTCACTGCCTCCAGGAAGCCTTCCTTCATGCTTCCATTGGAAAGTATCACTCCTTTAGGCCGCCCTTTCACAAAGTTCAAAATGCTTGATATTAGAAGTAGCTGTAAGAAGATGGAGATCATTTTTACTCAAGAGTCTTTGGGGAAGAACGCCAGAATAAATAATTCAATAAGTCCTCTGGGATGAAGTAAGGGACAAGATCTAGAAGTACATAATCAAGTAGAACAAGATGGTCCCTACCTTGACTTCTATACTGAGTGGGTCTAATTTTTGAAAATAGAAGAAGAAATAATTTGATGTGGGGATGCTGAGAGAGCTGTGTTGCTTTACATGACAAAGAGGAAAGAGAGGCACTTGTTCTAGAGAACCTGGGAAGAGAAAGGGAGCTGGTGGGGCTGGGCATTGCTCCAGGGATCTGAGGGGAATAAGATACTTCTGGAGGTGAGCACTGGAGGACGACGTGTGAAGAACAGAAACATCCAGATGGGTTGTTGACGCCGTACCACTTGCCCCTCCATTTCCCCTACCAAGCTTCCAGTCACATCTCTATTGCTCATACACACATATGTGTCTGATGGGGGACTCTGAAGGGGAAGGATTTCTATGTGCAGGTGGACACAGAATAAACACATGTAGACACAAATCCAAATTTCGAATTGACTTCATGCTGTCCCAGTGGATGACAGAGCTCCTGGAGGGAAGGGGCCATTTTCACGTGTTTTAAGATCTTTGCTCAGCTGAATTAATGACCTAACATGCAGGGAAACATCTGCAACAAAAATGATGGCCTGAGAGTCAGATAAACTGTTGTCAGTGACTAAACTCCCAGAGCTCAATATATATTGTGACCATTATTATTATCAGTAGGCACATGAGTACAAAGGAGAAGCCCAGGCAGGTTGCCTAGTTCCTGGAGCTGGAATATCAATGGGGCTTTAATTTTAGTTTAGTTTTGATTTATACCTAGTTATAGGAAGCGGAGTCATGTCCTTTGGTAACCTACCCCCACACTGACTCTGGGCTGGCCTTGATTAACTTTGACCAGTGGTACGTTAGCAAATAGACCCATGAAAAGAGCATCATGGCCCAGTCCCTTGTAGCTCCCATCACGTAAACCAGCCTGGGCTAGTCTGCTGGATGATGGGAGATGCGGACAACAGCCAGGCCCCCTCTCTCCTTCTAGCTGACTCTCTCCTTCAAGCCAACAGCCAGACATCTGGGGGAGACCATCCTAAGCCATCCAGCCCCAGCAAAGCCAGTTCAGACCAGAAGAACTGCCCAGCCATCCCCCAGAATTGCAAGAAAGATGAAATGTTTGTTCTTTCAGCCACTAAATTTTGGAGTGGTTTATTACCCAGTAGAAACTGACAAATAAACTTTTATCAAATTTTGTTTGTTAGGAAACCAAGGTTCAGAGAGATGGAGAATATCGCTTCAAGTTAAACTTGTAGTTAAACCGTGGAACTGGGGTTTTGTTTTATGCCAGCCTCTAGTCCTGTACCCATGTAGTCCTGTGGCCTCCTTTCATCCAAAGGAGTTTGGTTTCAAGCCCAGGGTGAGTGCCGCTCACCAGTGCTGGGGACCCACGATTGGAACAGGCCGGATCGCAGTGCTGAGAAGAGGCTGAAATGCTGGGTGTTAGTCTAAAATTCCTGACTCCTCGTGGTTTTCCATCTTGTCTGCACATGAGAATCATCGAGGAGTTTTTAAAAATCCTGATGCCTGGGTCGGACCAAATAAGTCAGAATTTCTGAGGGTTAGAGTCAGTATTCTTAAAACTCCCCCTTAATTCAAATGCATGGCCAAACCTGAGAACCAGTGTCTTCCACTTCCCTAAACAGGTCCCGTGGAGGTTGGAGAAATTGGAGCTCTTTAACCTAGAAATGTCCCCAAGGAAGTGAAGGAGGGGCCTCCTGAGGACGAGGGACCAGGAAGATCCGCACAATTGATTGAACAAATATACGGTATAGCCAGGCAGTACATTATTATTCCCTGCCCTCAAGGACTGCGGGAGTGACAGTTACAAAAGTGCATAATCGCAATCACAGTGTGACAAATACCATGCTTACATGTTCCAGGTCACAGCAGCAGCCTAGAAGAGGCAGAGTTCCTCTTATTAACTGGGTCCCAGAAAAGGTGACATTGCACTGAGTCTTGAGGAAGGCAAGAGGAGATCTCTGTTCATCAGGAATGGACAGCCACTCCAGGAGGTGGGTGAAGCAGAGATGAGTCAGACCTGGAAGCTGGGAGGATGCAGGGGAGAATCTTACACTGAGAGCAGGATGAGTAGAGGAGAAATAATGACCCCTAAGGCCCTATCCAGGCATTGATCTTATGTATCTCTCAAGAAATTGGGTACCAAAGCTTCAGGCAGGTCGGGGCCTGCTGGGGGGGCTAAGTGGCCCCAGTGGGGAGTCAGCTGGCCATTGTAATGAGGGTGCTATTTGGACCTCTGTTCCTGGAAATTCCAAGTCCTGACCCCAGAGCAATAGCTGCTGAGCCTTCTGGCATTTTCCTTCTCCACGTGCAGTCATGGACCAACACTATCAGCATCACCTGGAGGCTTCCTGAAAATGCAGAATCTTGACATCCACCCAAACTTTCTGAATCAGAATGTGCATTTTAATGAGAGCCTCAGATAATTCCTAGGCACATTAAAGTTTAAGAAGCACTGTTCTAGTTAGTACTCTCTAGTCCCAGGCAGATGAATATATTCCCAGCCAGTACATGCTCTAGAACACAGAGTGCCCCTTGCATACTGAGCCAAGACAGCCCTGGATTGGGGGAATAGCGGCCAGCAGAAGTGGTCAGCCTGGCCACAGCAGAACATAATATATGTTAGAGAACATAATAATGTGTATGGAGCAGAATCCAAGGTCATGACTGGAGAGCTTGCATCAGGAACAAGTGTACTTTGAGTTCAAAAGTAGAGCTCCTGAACCCTCTCCTATTCCGTCCTTAGACCCCTTTACCAAAGAATATTGGCAATCTGTAAATGTTGGCACAGTCAACAAAAACGCAACTACGGATCTGCCTCCAGCCACCTTTTCCTCTCGCTCATTTGTGAGATTCAAGGCTTTGTGGATTTAAAGACAAGACTGGGCTGCCACAGTCTTGCTTTGCCAGGTCTCAGGTGGTCAAAGAGTCCCAGAAGACCCATGGACACCCACACATGAGCCGTGGGTGCTCAGGGAGAGCTGGCCCAGGGCAGAGCCATCACTTGCTAAGGCAGATGGAGGTCCTGGGTACATGCTGATCGTCCTGCCTGCTAATGACTTTTCCTCTTGTCAATGACCTCTTTGCTTCAGAATCCCCAGCAAGCTGCATTCCTGACCAGAGATGTCAGAGGGACCTCATGTGAACTGCCAGCCACTGACTTGCTTCTGAGGTTGGAGGAAATAGCTGGGAGGCTGCCCTCACCTTCCAGCCTGGAATAACCTATTGCTCACTTGGAGGCCTCCTGCTTGGCTCCAGGATGCCTTTGGCAAAGCTTGCTCCTGGCAGGCTGAACCCACAAGAACCCTGTCATTTCTGAGCATGTGTCAGGGTATGAGGAGGGAGAATGCAGTGTGGCCACAGGGGAAGCCAAGCCAGGGACATAGCCCGGCATGATGAGGGGAAGGGGACGTAGTCTGCCATGGACTGGAGGGGGTTGGGAGTCAAAATTTCTGGACCCCGAAATTATCCTTATGAGGCACTGAGAAGCATCAATTCTGAGAATCATGAGAGGGATTGTGGGGTCAGTGGCAACCTGCCAAGCCAACCACAAACATTTGGCTCAGTAATATGAGCTGACTGACAATCCATCCCAGCACTACCTCCTCCAGGAAGCACTCTCTGGTTCCCTCCCCCCAGCTTCTTTGTTGGTGTTTATTGCCGAGACCCCTAGTCTAAGATAAGTCAAATCTCTGCTAAATTCTTCCGACTACTAAATTCTTTCCACAAGGTTTTATTAAGTTTTAGGGCAACAGAAGCACAAAACAGAGGGGGTTTTATAACTACTGCTTGAGCTCAGTATCTCCACTTCCCTGGTAGAACCCCAGGTGACATGGGACTGTGGCACCTCTCTTCCCAAAGTGGTGCCAGTGACCATGAACCTCCCCCAGAATGGCACTTCCCCATCATTTCCTCCTATTACAACACAGATCCAACTGCCCTTTGTCCTCTGAGGGGAGAGGAGAATTTGCCACTGCCTAGACTAAGACCCTGTCCTTTTTCTGACACAAAATAATTGGGAGTATTGATTGCCTGTAAGAAAGCCCCATTGATCCATCGATCCCTTGACCCATTAATCCAGTGACCAATTGGCTTATTGCCTGCAAAAGAAACCCCATCCCTCCCATTGGACTGTGGTCTTGACCCCTTGCCTCATGTAAGATAGAGCCAGTGATTTCCAAAGCCTGGGTTTTTCTGTCTGAAATGATACCACATGGTTGCCGCACTGTCCTCGACCAGGCCACATCTTGGTCAGTTTTCCCTTTGGCATTAAGAGCAGAGAAGGTCAGGCTCCCAATCTCTTGTGACCAAAAGTAAGATAAGGGGATACACAGCTCCCCCAAACAAGCAATAACTTTCCATTGTGATGCTGCATAAATATGGATTGCGGAAGGAACATGTTCTCTGACTCAGCAAGGATTCAATGCTGGAAGGATAATATTATTACTGCATAGATGATGATGATGATTATTAATAGAATACTTAACTTCTCAGTCTGCATTTCAGTGGCTTCATGGCTGTTGGGGCTCCCTGCTCCCAGTGGTGGGAAATCACTCACATAAGGACTAAGAAGTGCCCCCTTTTGAAAGGTCCCTCTCAAAAGGAATGGAGAACACCCCACCAACAAAGTTATTTCCTCTAGCCTACAACCTCCGACAACCTGGCAGGTTTCCCAGCTTCTATAACTTAACATCCACTAGAGCTTGTTACTAATATGCAATAAATACCTATTTAAATACCAAGCATGGAGTTGGATACTTCACATACAAGACCTTGTTTAATTCTCACAACAATTCTGGGACTTGGGTCCTATTATTCCCGTTCAACAGGTGAGGACACTGAGGTTCAGAGAGGTGAAATAAGTGTCTGAGGCACAATTCAGACCCTTGCCAGACTCCAAGCCCATTCTCTCTGTCATCATGTCCCAAATGGTGCCACATCACTAAGGGCAGGAAAACTTCACGCCCTGGAATTTCCCGGCCTATATGTATTTAAAATATCTTGTGCTTTTTCTCATAAAAACACTTGAGCTTGTCAGATATGTGTCTTGATTTGGGTTTTGGCAATATGCTGACTCTAACTCTTTGTTTTCCAAACTGGCCTCAGCAAAACCTACACTGCGGCGCTTTCAAAAATACAGATCCCAGCATCTTACCCCACATTTGTAAGTCAGAATTTCCAGGAGACGAGTCGGAGAATCTGCATTTCTAAGACAAATTCCCAAAGGGACGCTTATGATCAACTAAGTGTGAGAAAGTGTCTCCTGACTCTATGCCCAGTCCTGCCAGATGCTGAGATGGGTGAGGGGAAGGGGAGCATAGACAAAAGTTGGGTGAGTAATGGTCCTTACCTTTGAGAAGCACATATTCCAGTTAGGAGGCAAGATGGGTTCAAATCCCACGAAGTGTCACAATTAGCTAATAAGCTGTGTAGTCCTCATTCTGGAACAGCTGTTATTCAGAAAAGGGGCAAATTGTAGATGAGAGGACTGAGGGAAGAATCAGGAGGGCTGGATGGGAGAGGTGGAACTTAAGGTGGGCTTCATAGGATTGGAGGTGGGGGGAAGAAGAAAGCAGGGCATTCGGGACAGAAAGAACATCAAGAACAAAAGCCTTGAGAGGAGAATGAGCTTGGTATTTTTATGAGGCAGGGAGTGGGTCTGCCAACCAGTCTGGGGGTGTGCAGAGAGAATGCACAGGAAGAAAATTAGCCTAAACAGGGCAGTTTCCAGCAAAAGTTTGGTTTGCGCATGGGTAAGACCAGGGAGCCAAGGTGTGCTATGGAGTGAGTGTTCATATGATAAAAGATGTGATTAAGTAAGGTGGTGACCTGTGCTCCCCAACTCCTTGAAGTATGGCCCCGGATGAGAGATAATACCTCCAGCTCCAGATGGGAGGCTACACCAGAGAACAGCCAGGGGTGCCTTAAATCCCGAGGCCCCCTGAGGCCTTAAGCAGAGCTTTCTCAGTAGGGCTCCTGAACCTGCAAGATCTGTCTTCAAATGAGGTGTCAGGCTGAGAAGGAGGCATTTGGGGAGTGGGGTGGTGAGGTTGTGCACACCTATTCCCTAGATGAAGAGGTGAGGGAGGAAGGGAGACAGTCTTGATCTATACATGTCATATATATACATATGTCTTTCCGAGGAAAAGGCTTCAGACAATGTCAGCAAGCAGTGGAAATTCCTCACAAGCAACCTTAAGCAATCTGATCTGCCTCTAAATTATTTTGGCATCAAAGCCTGATTGACTATATGGAAAGAAAAAAGTACCGAAAGAGAGAGGCTTATACTTGAAAGAAACCAGGAGCCTGGCCTGATTGCCCCGACATATAGGAGAGCTGAGCCAAAGCTTTCTGTAGAGAAAGGGGGGACATTCTGAGGAATGCTCGCTGGGTTGCAACAACATTATGTGTCAAATGAGTCATCCTAAAAATGAGAGGCTGAGTTGATCAAGACTCTTGGCTTAAGTGACAGAAACCCAAATTCAAAGTAGTTCAAGCAAGTGGGAAATGTACGGGCTCAGGTACGGGAGTCATTTGACTTCAGGCACAGCTAAATCCAGGGCACCCTTGTGATATAATCAGAACTCTCTCTGGTCATCTCTCAGCTCTGCTTCCCTCTGTGTGGCCTCATTTTCTGGTACTGTTCTTGTGTGTTGCAGAAAGGGGGATGCCCATTGGCTCCAGCCAAGGTCACTGTGTCCATGAATGGGAGACTCTGGCTTGCTGCCTGAGTTTTGCGGCCCTTATGTGGTAGGGGGAAGGCTGATTTTTGACTGACAGCCCGTCAGAATCCCAAAGTGCTGGGAGATAGGGAATTCCTCCAAAAGAAAAAAAATGTGGGGCAGGAAAAAAGAATCAGATATTCATGACTGTGCTGCAGGAATTGCAAGTCTAGAGAGGATGGTCCTGGAAGGCTTCCCTAGGGAGCCCAGGCACTGGGAGAAGATAATGGGGTGTTAAGGCACGGGATGGCTTGGATAAAGATTTCCACCAATCTGACTATATTTAAATGTTAATTTCCCTTCCTTGTCCCTTTTCTGTCCAAACTAGTGGTAAGATTGATGCTGAACAGAGCAGGATTGGGGGGCACTTAAAAGTCAAATCATGATTATCTTTAGCTATAATTTAAAAACAACCTTGAACTCATTCGATATTTCCCTCCTCCTATAAAACACGAAAAGAAACAAACTGCTTTAACTGTCCTTTGCTACTGATCTTGTTATTGTTGACTAAGTTTCTGTTTCATCTCTTCTTTAAAAACTCAACATTTTTACATTTCATCGCTAGGTTTGCCAACCCAGATGGTCAATTCATCATTGTTTCTTGATTCCATGCTTTCTTTTTGAGTTAATTTTTCTTCTTGTTGAAATATACATTAGTACTGGGGGTGCCTGGGTGGCTCAGTCATTAAGTGTCTGCCTTCTGCTCAGGTCGTGATCCCAGGGTCCTGGGATCAAGCCCCGCATCGGGCTCCCTGCTCAGCGGGAAGCCTGCTTCTCCCTCTCCCACTCCCCCTGCTTGTGTTCCCTCTCTCGCTGTCAAATAAATAAAGTCTTAAAAAAAAAAAAAAAGAAACATACCTTAATACCTATTTTAACAAAGGTCTGCGAGTAACACTAAGTTTTTAATCTTTATATGCCAAAACATTTCTTAATTTAGCTGGGGATAAAATAGAGGTTGTTAGTTATTTTCCCTCATTACCTTGCACATATCTCTTTTCAGTGAGAAGCAGTGTAGAGTGGTGGCTGTGACCATCTGGAGCCAGATAACTAGGTTTGGCTTCTAACTCCTGGTCTTACTACCTGTGGGACCTTGGAAAGGAAGTACTGCCTTCTCTTCTGCTCAGTTTCCTCCCGTAAAAAGGGCAAAGTAAGATTCCTGTCTCGTAGAATTCTTGCGAGGATTAAATTAGTTGATACACCTGAAATACTTGGGGCAGTGTCTGCCTAGTGCCATTCAAGTGATAGCTGTTACCGTTTCCACCTCCGACCTCCTCTGTTGCTGATGAGAAAATTATCATCAGGCTAATTGTGGTTCCTTTTTAGGTAATATCGCTCTTCTTCCTGGTTGCCTCTAAGATTTTCTTTCTATCTTGGATGCTCTGCAACTTCACTCAAGATGCGCTTTCCAGTCTGGAGGGAGGCACAGTCTTTCTACCATTCTGGAAAATTCTGTACCATCATTCCTTTATTATATTTTCTCTACTGTCTCTCTCTCTCTGCAACTTCTATATGCTGTATGTTGTCGCCTCTCAAACTACCCTCCATGTTTTAATTGTTTTTACATACTTTTAAGCTCTTGTCCCTTTGTGCCATGTTTTGGGTGAACACCCTAGCATTATCTTTCAGTTCAATTCTTTTTTTTCAATTTTCTTATTTTTTAATTTTTTTGTCTTTTTATTTTATTATTTATTTATTTTATCTTTCAGTTCAATTCTTTTCATGACTGTTTCAAGTTTAGATTCTATCCAATTCATTAGATTTTTTGCAGGGATTGCAATTTATATTTCTAAGATTCCTAATTAATTCTTAAGATTTATAAAATATGTATAAGTATATAGACGATATATTTATAGTATAATATAAATTATTAATTTTATAATTAATTATTTTTGTAGCCATATTTTAAATTTATATTTAATTCATATCCATCTTTTTAATTCATTTAATTCATATTTAATTCATATCCATCTTTTTAATTAAAAATCCATCTTTTTCACTTAATTTAAAAAATAATTTAATTTATTCCTGCCTAGTTTTGTTTCACAATTTTTAATTCTTATTTATTTCTTATTATTCCTTCACTTTCTTAAATAAATGCCTTAAAATAGTTAGATGATTCTTCAGACTGCTTTACTATTTTAGTTTCACCTGAGGTGAACAATTTATCAATAGTTGATTTATTGGTTATTATCAGTTAAAGGTAGATTTCTTCGAGTCTTTCAGACTTGTGGTTGACATTTTCTTCATGTCTTTCAGACTTGTGGTCGACAGAGTCATTTTAAGCTTGATACTTTTCTTTCTTCTCCCTTTTCTTCTTTTTCTCTCCACTCTTTTTCTTTCCCTGTCTGAAAGTTTTGCAATTTCCTCCATCAGCGCTATCTCCATTTGAACCTTATATGGATGAGTGAACGTGGCTCACTCAGCCAGCATGTGGCTCAGTTCAGGTCCTGGTTCTTGTGTGGTGCTGGTCACTGTCCACCAAGGCATTCAGATAATAGATAGACCTGAGCAGTGGTTAGGAGGAGCTTTTATCAGTCTCTTGTCCTAAGTGGGGAAAATACAAGTTCTACTTTCAACCTTCAGTTTGGCCCTGGCCCATGCCTCACTTAGATGATGTTTAGTCCCTGTTTCCTGAGAGCCAGATTAGCTCAGTTATACACAGGAGACTGAGCCTGAGCCTGCCCACCTCTGCCTTCTTCTGCCCAGGAGCCAGCGGGACCAGGGCTCAGCCTTGCTCCCTGCTGTGCATTTCTCTTCTGTTTCTGGTCTACAAAAATGATCTCTTATTGGGCACCTGGGTGGCTCAGTTGGTTAAGCAACTGCCTTCGGTTCAGGTCATGATCCTGGAGTCCCGGGATCGAGTCCCGCATCGGGCTCCCTGCTCAGCGAGGAGCCTGCTTCTCCCTCTGACCCTCCCCCCCTCATGTACTCTCTCTCATTCTCGCTCTCTCAAATAAATAAATAAATCTTAAAAAAAAATGATCTCTGATTTGTGAGTTCAGTTATGCCTTTTGAGATCTTCGGTTTTTAAAAACTTCATCTATAACTGCTACATGCGGATAGCAGGATGTGTGCCACAAATTGCTGTTTATACTAACACCATCTTGACCAGCAGTGCTTTTTAATTTTTTTTTTAAACAGTGAACAATTACTACCATGTTATAACAATGCAGATAATGCAGATAATAGGGCCACATCCACTGGCTTTCATAATAACAACGTCATCCGTGACCTTAGTCAGCATGGCTTCCTCCTTATGCTAGAGGTTGACACCAAGATGCTGTGGGTTGAGGAAGGATATGAACTGGAGACACTAAAAACAGGCAACTGTTTGGAAGACATCTCCTTGGGAAGCAGAGGAAAGAGATAATGACAAGTCTTTGTTTTGTTTAACCAGAGAGGTTTTAATGTGTACAACCATAGAATAAAAATAGGGAATAGGGAGAGCACCTGGGAAGTGATATAGATTACAGATTAAGAGCATAATCTTCTAAGTTAGTCGGACCTGGCTTTGAATCAGCTCTGCCACTCACTGTGTCACTTAGTGACTTTATTCTGGAAAATGGGGATAACAAAATAGGGTCTGCCTCATGGGGTTACTGAGAGGATTAAATAAGATATTGTATGTGGTGAACTTAGAACGATGACTGGCACAGTAAACAGGCAGTGACTGTTGACCATGGTTATGACTGGTGGTGTGATGGTTCATATTTTATGTGTCAACTTGGCTAGGCCATGCTACCCAGGTAGTTGGCCAAACACCAGTTTAGATGGCACTGTGAAGACATTTTTTACATAAAATTAATATTTGAAACAGTGGACTTCGAGTAGAGATTACTCTCCATAATATGGATGGGTCTCATCCACTCAGTTGATGGCCTTAAAAGAAAGAGACTGTGGTCCTTCAAGGAAGAGGGAATTCTGCCTCCAGACTACCTTCAGACTTGAGCTGTGACATCAGGTCTTCCCTGGGTTTCCAGCCTGATGGCCTGCCCTGTAAATTTCACACACGCCATCCCCCACAATGACGTGAGCCAATTCCTTCACATAAACTTCTCTGTAGACACAGATAGATGGACATGTATATCAATCAGCTATAGATATAGATATATGTATACACCCACACATCCTACTGGTGGTTCTGTTTCTCTGGAGAACTCTTGGCGCGAGCCAAGCTACTCATGCTGTTTGACAAGGTCCAAGTATGGGGGACGATCCGGAAAACAGGAGACTCCACAGCTGGCTCCTGCTACTCTCTTTCATTTTGTTTATGGCAATCTTTATAACTGTGGGAATATTTCTGGGGTTTCATGATAAAGTGACTACTCATCTTAGTTACGCCTATCTAAGCAATCATAATGAAACTAATTCCATGAAGAATTAGTTTCTATAGAACAAAATAACAAGACGGTCATGCTCTGTCTAGGACCTTTCTCTTTGCGTACTGTTTTTTAGTTTTAGTGAAAGTCAATAAGCGGAAATCAATAAAGGTCATGTTAATCATTACAAAGGAAAAATGAAAGAAGGCTATGGCTGTAATCCAGAAAATGATCTAAGATTTGGAAAAACAAAAATATCCTAACATATAAATAAAGTTCCTCCGAGGCTGTCAGGAGGAGATGCTTGCAACCTGATCCTGTGTCTGTGTCTCCTCATTTGCCGACGCCATCCTTTCCTACGAGAGACCCACGCCGGCTGGAGCTGGACTCCGGCAAACTCTGATAATACAAATGGTGTAAGAGGGAGAAGAAAGAGAGTCATAAATAATAGCTGGCTTTCCTGAGGAGTTCGAGCATTAGTGCCTTAGACAAGAAGAGGAGCTCCCTAGATGGAGCTCTGGGATGGAGGGGAAGCAAGGAGGGGTGGGTAAGCAGCTTGTGGAGGCTTGTGGGAAACCAGGAGGTGCTGGTGCTCAGAAGACTCCCTGGAAGCACTGAGGCCCTGCCGAGGTCATGGACCATGATCTCTGATGTGCCCATCGGGGGAAAGTGGGGATCCTGGTGTGAGGATAGGACAGCTTAAATCAAGGGCTGGTTTCTACAAGGGAGGGAGCGGCAAGTCTGTTAGCAGGTGAGGAAGGAGGGTTAGCAAGAGGGTGGAGGCTGGAGCATGGCCTTCCTTGTCAGCGCTGTCCTGAGGCCTGCCTGCTCTTTGGGACAGAAGGAGAGCCAGAAAGAGGATTCCCATGGAGGGAGGATGACTGGTCATCCTTGGCATAGACAAGGTGTTTCTCAGCTCTTTCCCTCACACTCAACCTGGGAAGGTTGTCAGCACACTAGCTGAGGTGTGGAGAGCCAAAGTGACTCCTTCCAAGCTTACACATCCAAGGAATCATATCAGCTCAGAGTGCTTGGGCTGAAAGAGTCTGGCAAAGGCCAGAGAGGTCTCACAGGCAAGACCCAGACCTTGTGAGTCCCAGGCCTCTATAATCAGGAATCAGAGGTCCAATCCTTGGGTTTGAACCTGGAGGGTCATGAATGACCCAGAAAATTCCTCTGGAAGGGGTTTGGTGGGATGGTGCTGCATTCCAGCCTCTGTGAGCAACTTGAGGAATTTGCCTCCCTATTCTTGGCTCCTTTGACCACTGAGGCAGCCTCAGCTAAGGAGCAGCTGCTGAGAGAGGCCTTCTCCTCTAGTTACGGCCATCCCCCTTCACCTTCCACACTCTGGGCAGGCTTATCTCCTGGCCTCACACCAAGCCTTCATCCCTTCACTTCAGGGTTGTCTTCATTTATCCTTGTGCCTCAAGAGGACTTGGAGTTCAGCTGGTGAGTGTGAGCCTGCATCCTCTGCCCCTCTGGAGGGGAATGATGCAGGGTGACCTCATCCTCCTTCCCTGGCCCAGCAGATGGCAGTGAGGGCCAGTCAAACCAAAGATGCTGGCTATGTGGAACTGAGGCAGGGGCCCTGCTCAGCCCCTGACCCCCAGGACTATAAGCATTTCACAGATTACTTCTTTGAGATAAAGCTCTGAAAGGTTAGTTGATATGCAAATATAGACATATAGGAATATTTAAATACCATTCTATGTAGATGGAGATAGATTTGAATACTGGCTCTCCTATTTCTTCCATATGCAACAACCTTGAGAAAGTTAGCATGAGTGACCATTACTGATTATATTTAGACTTAACGTAGGAGGAATTGTGAGTTCTAGATTGTCTTTAAAGGGATTTCATTTGGCAAGGTATGATGCCAGGCCTGGAGCTGGTGGCCCAGGGATGGGTGTGTATATGTTGGTTTGCTTAGGGGTAGTTATTTTTATGTGACTATGGAAGAAAGAAGTTTTGTGTACAAGTATCTGAAGAAGAAAGGAGAACAGTGCAGGTGTTAGGACCTTTTGTGTTGCCAAAAAGCAAAGACTAATTAAAGTGAGCTTCAGCAGCTATTAGGAGTTGATTGCATGGATTCCAAGGTGTCCCCTGAAGTCCAAGGTCAGGTCAGGGATGCAGCAGAACTTCAGGAAAGATCTAGAACCAAAAACTACATGGGAAGTTGCTAAGATTCTGTCTCTTCTCTCTGCTCCTCTCTATGCATCTGTTCCAATCTGATCCTCTGTAAACCAGCGTTCTTGGTGTCTCCATCCACATGATAAAACACAAGTTACTCACAGCTCCTGGATTTTCTTATTAGAGGCTTAGCCCCACAAGCTCCAGTTTAGAAACCACAATGAAGAAAAAGTATGGAGCTTTTGAGTTGGTGAACACATGGAGGTTTGGGGAGAGTGGTGCACTCAGAGGGCATAGAAGCTGTGCACCCTTTCTTCATACCTTTTGCCTAATGCATCTCTTCCATCTGACTCTGTCTGAGTTATATCTTTTTATAATAAACCAGTAATCTAAAGTTAAAAAAAAAAAAAAAAGCAAGAGAGAGAGCATCTTTCTCTCCAGGTCTCAGGGATCAGTCCCAGGGAAGGGGCCTGATGTGTCCTGCTTCAGTCCCATGTCACTACTACCCACTGCTGTCAGGGAGAGAGGGAGTTCTGACTAACCAGGCCTGGGTTGTGGGTCTCTTCCTGCGGGCTGAGTCATTGGCTCTATTAGCAGAAGAAAGGAAATGGGGAAACTTGTTGAAAATAGAAAAAAGGAAACATAAACACCACATCCACTATAGGGTGACCCTTCCCTGCTTCTTCCACCGCCCACAGACCTAGCCCAGCTCTGATGTCCAAGGTCAAGGCAGCTACTGCAAAGGACAGTTTCATGCAGAGGACAAGTATTTTCCCATAGAGCCCGGGAAAGTGGTGAAGTCTCAAGAAGGAAGCTAGAGCTGAAAAATATAAGTGAGCTTATGCTTGAACTTATGTGGGAACCACCAGACATAACCATGCAGAACACTCTGGGCGGAGCTGAACTCCTGCATGAGGATCATAGTCATGGCATTAATATTATTAAGCCACAAACTCATTAGGCCTAGGAACACTAGGGTATTGTACAGATGAACAATCCATTTATAAGAGAACATACAAGTTTCTTCCAAAGTTTTTACCATAATAGATAACTCCGCAGTCAGTCTCCTTGTAGTTAGATCTTCACACGTATTCTTGACTTATCACTACTATTTGTGAAAGTCATAAGTGAGAAAAGCCAGAACAACAAGCAGTGGATAATAAAGTCTCTGGAAGAGAAAGCAGGTCTTAGCCAGAACTCTTTGGGTTGCAAGCAACAGAAACTCAAGGCAAGCCAGTTTCAGCAAAAAGAATATTTATTAACTCCAGAAACTGGGAGCTCCTGAAATGGAATTGATTTCAGGCATGACTGGATGCTGAGACTCAATATTATTCTCTGTGTGTGTCTCTCTTTGTCCATGTCTCATTATGTCTTTCTTGGGATTTTGAGCTCATTCCTATTGCAGAAGATAAACTTCCTTCATGTGGCTTTGACGGGGGAGGGCATGTGGAGGGGAGGGGGTGAGTATAATCACAGATAGGTTCAGCTTTGCATCATCCAATCTCAGTAACAGATAAGCTCCTTTCTCCTAATGCCAGACATGAAATTCCAGAAGAGTTTGACTAACTTTACTAGGGTGACATTCCCACCCCATGAACACATCACTGGATTCCTGGTCAGAGGAAGTGGGTCTTATGATCAGTAGCCCCAACAGACCCATGTGGAATGGAGGAGGATCAATTGCCAAAGGGAAGAGGACTATTACCAGAATAAATAAGTAAGGGTTGTTGGCAATTCAAAAGAAAAGATATGCAAAAATTGAGTTCTGTAGGCTGGCCATCAGTGTGTCCTGCTGCGAGGGACTCAGGGCAGGGACAAATAGGAAGTTCTCTCCCGAAAAACAGAAATGAAACCTACTCTGTGCATCATGGCACACAATGTGAACCACACCAAGGTGTGGCCCCTAGGGGGTGTTTATAGGGATATGTTTTTGCCCTCTGGTCAGTGTAAATACAGTGAAGGACCTATCCCTTATTTGAAGGATGATAAGATTTTCATGAGAATATCATTTCCTCCCCACCCAAAACCATTCCATGGCTCTTGATTTCCTACAAAATCCAAATCGAACTCTACCGTAATGTGCAATTGCATTATGATGCCAAGGGAAGAGCTTGAGCTCTGGGGTCAGGCAGACCAGTTCGGATTGCGCTGGATGCTGGAAGTCCAAGGCAAGTGACCTTAAACTTTATGAAGGGAAAGCTAGCAGTGTGGTATTAGGTTAGGGTCCTGGTTCCTGAAGTCACCCTATCTCCACCACTTCCCGGCCACATGTTCTTGGGCACATTATTTAACTTCTCTGTTACCTCAATTTCCTCACCCATAAAATGGGAATGGTGATAAGCCTTACTTCACAAGCTTGTCCAACTGATTTAAATGAGACAGTACATGTCAAATGCTTCGAACAGTGTCTGGCACACCATAAGCACTCAGTAAATGTTAGTTATTAATAATAATAATATATAATAACAATTTATATAGGTGATAATTACATTATTATTATTATTATTATTATTATTATTGCTCTTATCTTTAAATTCTCATGACCTATCGGAGTACCTATCCCAGAATGAAATGTTTGTTGACTCAACCAGTGTGCCTCCACCGTCCATAACCTCATTTTCCTAATGTATAAGATGAGAATAGTATTCATCTGTTATAACGATTCAATGAGATAATGTATGTAAAGCCTCTGGCACAATGCCCGCCCTACGACAAGCAGTTTATGTTGGCTCCTTTTCCTGCTTTCCCTTCCCCTGCCCCTGGCACTCAAGGTCCACCATAATTGTACGGGTCACGTCTCTTTGAGTTACAAAGTGCCGAGATCCAATTTAAATTGGCTTGTACTAATAAAGGAAAGATATTGGATCAAGAAAGAGAAAAGCCAAAGGTAGAGCTGGATCCAGGGACTCAGATCCAGAAACTGGAATGACATCATCAGGACTCGGTCTCCTTCTTGCAACTATTTTTCTCCTTTAACGTTGACTTCACCTCAGACAGGATTTCTCTCTCTAGTGGCCTCCAGCTGCTCTGGATCTTCACCTCTATGCACCTCAGTGTTCTTATCTGTAAAAAGGGGGATAATTAATAATAGATAATTAAATAATATATTGGTTATTATGCATAAGGTGTGTATAGCGCTGCCTAGCACATAGTAAGCTTTGGTATGTATTATTCTCATTGTTGCTGTTATTCTTTAGCAATTCCAGAGGAAAAGGAGCTTCTCCTTCTACTTCTGGAAAACTTCAAGAATGAGTCTCACTGGATCAACTCAGCTCTCCCGCCCTTCTTCGAGCCAGCCACCATGAGCAAAAGAGGTAATAATCTGATTATTCAGGTCTGGAGTTCCAGCCAGACTTGGGATCAGCCTTTCTTTTACGTGGACTAAGAATTGGGGAGACGGGTCTCCCTAAAAAAAAGTCATGGCACTACTACCGGAAGAAAGTGGACCCTGGACAGGTGGGAATAGCCGGTGTCCCATTGGTTAACCCTGGCTCCAGAGTTGGAATTGCTGTGTCTTCCACGTCTGCCCCAACCATCTGTGAGAACCCAGACGTGTTACCTAATCTCCCAAAGCCAAAGCCTCAGTTCTCCCACTTGTAGAAATGGGACACTACTTCTTCACAGGTGTTTGCTTTTCAGCTTTTTATTGCAGAAATTTTCAAGGATATTCCAAAGTAGACACGATAGTAAAATGAACCCCAAACACCCATCACCCAGCTGTAATAACTATCAACACATGGCTGATCTTTTTTGATCTGTATCCCCCACTTACTTTCCCCACTCCCTGCTCTTGGAATATTTTGAAGCATATTGCAGATATCATATCATTCCACCCATAAATGTTTCAGTATGTATCTCTGAAAAATAGGGACTCTCTTTTTTCCTTATATAAACCACTATACCATCATCACACCTAAAAATATTAACAATATTTTCTTTTTTTCATTTTAAGATTTTATTTATTTGATAAAGAGAGAGAGAGAATGAACACACATATGAGTTGCAGGGAGGGGCAGAGTGAGAGAAGCAGATTCGCTGATGAGCAGGGAGCCCGATGTGGGATTAAATCCCAGGACCCTGGGATCATGACCGGAGCCAAAGGCAGACACTTCACTGACTGAGCCACCCAGGCACTCCAACAATATTTTCTTAATATCATTCAAAAGTTCAGAGTTTAAATTTCCCTTATTGTCTCTGGGATTGTTTTTCCCTCTTGAAATCATTTGCATCAGGATCAAAGCAAGGTCTACACATGGCATTTGGTTTCCAGACTCTTAAATCTGGTTTAATCCCTAGGTTCCTACAACTATCAACGCAAACTCAATCTTATTTAATCTCTATCTGCTCCCTACCCCCTGCCCACCTATCCCCTCTTCTGGAGTACTTTGAAGTAAATTCTAGACACCAGCATCATAAATTTCATCTCTAAATATTTCAGTTTGTAGCACTAAGACTCTTACTCTCTCCTTTTAAAACACAACCACAATACCATTAGTGTACCAAAATAATAATAATAGTAATAATTTAATATCATCAGAGATTATCCAGCCATTGTTCAAATCTCTCTAATTGCTTTTTTGAACAGTTGATTTTTTCTAAATCAGGATGCAAACAAGCACAATCATTTCATTTGGTTGACTTGTCTGTTAAGTCTCTTTCCCTCTTTTGGTTCCCTTCCTTCTCTTTTCTTCCCTTTCCATTTTATTTGTTGAAGAGGCTAGGTCATTCATCTTGTGGTTTTTCCCATTTGGGATTTTGCTAATTGTGTTACTGTGATGCCCCTTAAAGCATGGGGTGAGAAGCCTCTAGGCTCTGGCACCACACAGCACTGGGAGGGAATCTAATCCTGCAACTAACTTTCTGGGTGACTGGCGGAAATTCCTTGATTTTTCCAAGCCTCAATTTTTTTCAACCTAAAAGAGGATACGTTACTCTTAAATATATTGGGAAGATTAATTAAATAATGCATGCTAGGAATTGAGTACCCTGCCTGCTACAGAGTGAGGGCTAAATTAATTTTTTTCCTTAAAAAGAGCTGTTGATGGGAGCAATCCAAGTGTTCACTAATAGATGAATGGATAAACAAAACGTGGTCTCTATAGTATCATGGAATATTATTTAGCCCTAAAAAGGAAGGAAATTTTGACACAGGCTACATTATGCTAAGTGAAATAAGCCAGTCACAAAAAGATAAATATTGTATGATTCGTCCTATATGAGGTACCTAGAGTAGTCAACTGCATAGAAACAAAAAGCAGGGTGGTGGTTGCCAAGGCTGCAGGGAGAGGGGAGGGGGGTTAGTGTTTAACGGGTACAGAGTTTCAGCTGGGGGAGATGAAGTTCTGGACATGGATCGTGGTAATGGTTGCAGAGCAATGTGAATGTACTTAATGCCACTAAAATATACACTTAAAAATGGTTAAAATGGTAAATTTTGTTACATATATTTTACCACAATTAAAAAATATTTATAGCTATTAAGTCAGTTCATGTTGTAGAGAACAATTGCCTCCAGCCGCACCACTGCCTTTCATTTCCTGTGTCTTGGAGACTGGTGCTACGCTTCACATGATGGGCTATGATCACAGCAGAAAATGAACGTAACCGATCTGAAACCCTGGCCCCCATCCTTGAATCCACAAACGTTCACTAAGCATCAGCTCTGAGCCAAGCCTGGCTGAGGTCCATGGTTCAGGTGCAGAGGACAAAGGGGGAATGCAAAGAAGGCTGATGCACTGTCCCTGGTCTTCTAGACCGGTAATTCTCATCAAATTGAGGAAATGTGCAATAACAACACAAACTAGCACAGGACAAGTGCCTCCCGATAGTAAATGGGAATGACTCTACAGGAAGAATGCCGAGGATTGTCAGCAGTCCCCAGAGGCTAGGAGAGGGACATGAGATGGATCCTCCCTCAGAGCCTCCAGAAGGACCCAACTCCGCTGATACCATGATCTCAGACTTCTGTCTCCTGAACTATGAGAGAATACATTTCTGTTGTCTTAAGTTGTTAAATCTGTGGTGCCTTGTTATAGCAGCCTCGGGAAACTAATACACACTGCACGCTACATTGTGTTTTATGTGTAGCCTGTCTTTGTCTGGTGAGGCTGTTCTAACAAAAATACCAGAGATTGTCGGGGCTTACAAGCAGCTCTGGATGCTGGAAGTCCAAGATCAGCATGCCAGGTTCTGGCAAAGGCCTTCTTCTTGGTTGTAGCCTGCCAACCTTGTTATAACGTCACCTGGCAGAAGGAGTGAGGGAGCTCTGTGGGATCCCATTCATGAGGGATCAACCTTTGTGAGCTAAACACTTCCCAAAGGCCCCACCTCCTGATACCATACATGGGGTATTAGAATTTCAACATGCAAATTTGGTGGGACACACACATTCAAACCATGGCACAGCCCCAATGTCAATAACCTAGCAGTGCCCAGCATACAGTAGGCACTCAGTAAGCATTAAATGAATGGACAAACATACTTAGAGCATGTGTGGAGATGGAGAAAGGTCAGGTTGGAAAGGCAGGCCCTGAGGGCTGACTGGGAGGACACTGATCCCATTCCAAATGTGGCGTTTGGCCTTTTCCCTGTGGGTCATGGGCTGTCATTGCAGGGTTTCAATTCAGGAGCAACATGATGGAAATGGTGCTTTAGGAAAATGAATCTGCTCTCATTAGCATTGACTCTAGACCTACTGAGACAACAAGGCATAGATAAATGGTCCACATCCATCCTTGGAAATACAAGCAGTTGCCCAAATGAACCACACTCTATCTACACTGGCTGAGCCAATGAATTAGTTCAAATCTTCTGGTTGGAAAAGTCCCAAGAGCTTTTAATTACAAAATGCAATCATTTACAAAGACACAATGGGGCATTACGGTAATCACTCAATGAACTCCTATAAAGCTGCCAACTATCTGTCCTCCCACCAAGACCTTGGACCTGGGAGCCTGCTTCTCCCACCCACCAGCCTTGCCCTTGGGGCAAGGATTCCCTGCATCTCCCTGGCTGGTTCCAGACCTGGAGTCACTTCTCACACACTCTTGGCTCTAACTCCATCTCAGGTTCTGTCTGTGGCCTTCTCTGGCTGTCTGCAACAGATTCGAGGCCCTTCTCACCCAAGCTTCAGGCCCATGGAATCAACGCATGCTCCCAGCCGTAAGTGAAAAGTGACTCCCTACCCCATGGGTCAGGCTCCCTGCTCGGGACTTAAGAGAAGCCGCACAATGGGATGACCTAGCCCAGGCTTGAGTTCAACCCTGGCTCAGCCACTGAGAGGTTTTTTAAGTCCTGTCAACCTCAGCTTCCTCAGCGGATCACAATGCCCCACTCACAGAGCCGCAGTGGGTGTCAGGAGGGGTTCAATCCATGAGATGAGATGCAGACTCTACCCTTACAGAACTTACAAAGTCACAGAAGAATAGAACCAAGTTATTTTCACTTGTGAAGAGGTCAAATTGAGTCAAGTGCATTTTACCAAGTGCCTTTGGTCCAAATCTCATTGACAAATCCTTCAAAGTAATCCTGCTTTTAAGCTGACCCTAAAGGTGCCACCCTGGATTTCAGTCTACTCTCACGCAGCAGTTACACACAGCCCTCTGATTTTGTTCCTGAAATATCATCTTTCCTTAATTAAACACATATCCCCCACTCCAGCCATCCCAAGTGAAAGTGGATAGAGGATCGGCATTGTCTCAGGCTTCCTTGGACAAATGAGATGTGGTGGGCACACCCCATGGGAACATGTGCAACAAACTGCATGCGCAGTTTGCATGCACAGGTCCTTAAAAAACATTATATGAGACTGAACCCTTACTCTGTGCGAGGCAGCATTCTAAGTACTTGACATGGACTAACTCACTCAGTCCTTACAAATCCCAGAAAGTATACAGACATCCTTGTTATCCCCAATGCACAGAGGCATGGAGAAGTTCAGTACACTGTCCACATTATATAGCTAGTAAATGGAGCTGAGATGTGAAGCAGGAAGTCTACGCTTCACCTTAATATGGTACTAAATATGCACACACATGCACACACACACACCCCAAGGTCTTCAGCACATCACCATCTGCCCACGAACTGCCAGTTTGTCCTCAATCCATCTTAGCCCTTCCCTGAGCTCTCTGTATCACAGGGAATGACAATTTCTAGGTTCCTTTGCCTCCAGCTTCCAGGTCAGTTCAGACAATAGCAAACTCTGATAGAAGATTGGCGGGGGGGCGGGGGGGGGGGTGCGGAGGGGTGGAGGGTGGAGGAAGGGAGAGCCAGGGTGTTCCCCTCTGTTTCCTGTGGTATCTCCCACAGCCCCTGTGCCTTTTCTGTGGTTCCAGCTCCTCCAGATGATCCCTCCTCCATTGTTTCACATCCTCCAGGCAGTCCCCACTCAGAGCCCAGCCAAAAGCCCAAGCTGCAGACCGCTAACATCATTCATGCTTTTGTCCTGCCAGCCCAAACCTGGCAGCAGTGGTTTCCTGTGGTGGATAATCCCTGGGTCCCCTCATCCCCATGTTTATCTTCTCTTTCTCTCATCACTGGTCAAATCAATTCCCTGTATTAAATTCCCTCTGTGTGAAAGACCTAGAATGGTTTCTGATTTTCCTCTTAGATGCTAATAAATCATTTATGTGAATTAAAAATATATCCTCTGGTGGAAGGACTGGCCCGTGAGTCAAGATGCCTGGTATGGAGACCACGTTCTCACCCAACCTCATGTGAAACCTTGAACTCTTTGTTTATCTTCCTCAAGCTTTGGACTTCTAATTCGCAATGTTAATGTTGGATTAGGGGTGTGTGAGCATGCGTTCATGCGTGCATATGTGTGTGTCTGTTTTAAGCATATTCCTCCTCAAGTGCATAAACATACACATACATATTCAAGAATACATGTTTTCCACGGATAATGTGAATTCAACGGTATCTGTGAAACACCACAGTTGCCCATGGAGAATGAGGATAAAAAAGAGTAAACAGACAAACAGAAAGTCCTGGTACTGACCAAGAATGATAACATGACATAACTACTCCCTGAACTTGAGGGGCCGTACAAATAATTCTCTATGCCCCGTTGTGCATGGAGACACCCCCTGAGTTTGGGGAATAATGTCTGAAACCAGACACAGCATTCATAACACAGATAGGAAGCACAGAACTGGGAGGTGGGCAAGCTGCCCCCGTTGAGCCTTCCACAGAGCCTTGCAGAACCTCTCCCTGTCCTGTGGGCGGTGACTCCCAAGTGCTATGTGACCCCTGGCTGCCCAGAGCCCCAAGCAAGGGAGAAGGAGAAAATACATATTAGAGGAGACCAAGGAGTTGCTACCAAAGCAGAGGAGAGACCTTCTTTCAGGGAAGATCTCTGGTAGCTGGGGGAGGGTAGGCGGTGCTGCTGAGGAGACATACGAAGTAAGTCTCAGGGAGGAAACCTGTCCTTCCTGGCAAGGTCTTAGCAACTGGAAAGCAATGCATGGCAGTGCAATGCAGTGGTTCTTAACCTGCCGTCCAGGACACATCACTGATCACCGTACACACCCACCCTGCGTCCTCCCGAAGCGAAGGGAAGCCTCTGGGGGCTTGGATTCACAGTGGCTTCTTGATGGACCCCGCTTTGAGAAAGCCTGCTCCTCCGATCCCGCCGCGCTGAAGGAGGCAATTCAGCCCGGAAGGCTGCTGGCGCCATCTAGTGCCCGAATGCAGAACTGCTGGGCGCACAGCCCTGAGAGGGGCTTTCCAGCCGCCACCTCTCCGGGCTCTCCAACCCCCATCTGCCTTTTCGACAACTTCACAGTTTGCCAATTTGCAAGTGCTGGGAAATCGCTTTGCCTTGCAATCTTCAAGGAGTAAACCTCCTGATCCCATTGCCAGGAGAACCCGAAAAGGCCGCCAGACCATCATCCAGCCCCCAAGGGGCTCCCTGCAAATTGGACATTCTGGTGTGTAAAACCCACCATCCGCATGCACAGAATCATTGGAAACTTGGCGTTCAGATTTCATCTCCAGCATCTCTCAGGGGCAACCTGAGTTTTTTCTAAGGGAAAAAAATCTCTCTCCTGAGGTGTGAAGCCATCTGCTTTCCAGAGTGCCACCCGCCAACTCTAAATAACAATTTCACAACCAGTTGTTGGCTCACACTTAAAATTTAGAGCCATGTTTTCTCTTCTCCTTGTCGGGAAGAAGAGGGTAGCTGTTTCAGGGTTCATTAAGCCCCAATTTCTTCACCAGGATTCTGGATGTAAATGGCTTAGCTGTTCCACACTGCTTGTTAAGACTCTGCAATCAGGCTCAATCTTGAAAATGAATTTTCAGCTGCAACTGCTGGAAAGGGCCTTGATTTACTTATAATCAGCTAATATTGTCATTCAACAGGAAAGAACAATAATAATGGGAGAAAGAAACTTGAGCACCGAGGTAGGGTGCAAGATTTGGGAGCCCACAGTAGTTTGCTCGCGTTGTTCGGAAATGGATGAATTTGTACCTATGGAAACGACTTATTGTGCCACTGTACTTCGCCAGAAGGAAATGGGATTTTTGTGCATGTGTTTTTTTCGTCAAAGACCTTATTGCTATGTTGACCATCCAAATTGTGTCAGCACCATCTCTCCCTAATAACACGGCCAGTGATTTCATTTGGTCCCAAGGCCACGGTCATTCAGCAGTCCCAAGGCTCTCCAGTACCCCTCCCCCCAGAGGGAAAGGGAGGTGTAGGTAGGACTGGAAGTGAGAGAGACTTCCCTCCCCCCGCTTGCCAGCGTCAGCAACATGCGGAAGTTGCTAGAAGGAATTGCCTTTTGTCTCTGGGTTTAGGTTGGGTTTTGACAGGTCCCCTTTTACTTTCCCGTCAGCTTCTCAATTCAGGCAATTTCACGGCTCCTTTTCTGCTGCTGAGACATGTGGCAGCTGGGTTGTTAGATGCAGCCGCGGGCTGTTGCTAAGCGGCCTCCCTCTGACTGCAGCCCAGCCCTGCTCGCTCCGGACGTGATGCTGGCAAACCAGAGTTAATGGGGTGATCTGGGCAGCCCGAAGGGGAGCAGTGTGTCCTGGTTAATTATTCAGCACAATTGGACAGCTGAGGGCTGTCTGTATACTTACTTTCCATGAATTGGAATATAATAAAGGAGAGCTCATTCATTCATTTAACAAGAGTTTATTGAGATCCATGCTACAGCTCGGCGGAATGTAATTAGCCGATTACACGGAACTAATGCTAGAGGGGAGGAGAGTTCCAGGCAGAGGGCGCGGCAAGTCCAATGTCCAGGTCACATGCTTGGCCTGTTCAGGGAAGAGCAGGACGGCAGTTAGAGCTGGGGGCACACGGGGAGAACAGAGGGGTGGGAGAGGAGGCCGCGTCATGGACAGCTTTCCAGGCCACGGTGGGGGGGCTTGGGATTTTAGTCGAAGTAGGATGAGCGGCTACTACAGAGCTGGAAGATCAAGTTGCTTCAAGTCTCATTGGGGCCTTAAAATGCCATGGCCTCTTAGATGAACCCCCCCTTCTTAGCTTGGCAACCCCCAGCTCCTCCTCTGGACTCTCCTCCTACCCATCCTACCCCCAGCTCCACACACCAGTGGTGAAATCCCTTTCTTTGCCCAGCAAACTCCTCCTGCTCCTTCAAGACCCAGCATATCCTTCACTGCCCCTCTCCAGCCTCCCTTGCCTTCTCCAGCCCGTGAATTCCCCTCTTTGCCCCAGAGCATCTGGGACACACTCTTGGTATGCAGGGTCCATACTGTCTCTTTAAGGGATCCCCTGCACCCCACGACTGGAGGCCCTAGAAGGAGGAACCAGGTGCTGGCCTGGGCCAGGACAAACAGAGGAGGTGCCGGAAGTTCTCAGTGGATGGATGACAGATGAACAAGTGAAGCAGTAGTTGGGGAGTTAGTCGGCCAGTAACCGCCCATCAGCCGCCCTCCTCCCAGGGAGCAAGAGGGGACCTAAGCTTAGGCGGGGAGCCAGCTGCCTGGGTTTCCATCCAGCCTCCACCAAGGACTGCCTCGGGGACTCTGGGCAACTGCTGTGCCTTGATTTTGTTCTGTATAAACTAGGGATGATAATAATGCCATCCCCTGACTTGTAGAGTCATTGAAAGGATTAAAGAAATGAATGCATAAAAATGCTTAGCACACAGTCATCATTCAGAAAGTGCTAATATTATTAGGGCAGCTCTTGCTATTGCAAGGGAAGGGGGCGGCAGGTAGCAGGGAGAGGGACTCTTGGAGGGACGTGAACTCTGCTTCCTTCACAAGAGCCATACAGAAGAGGCTCGTGTCAGAGGCGCTGGAGGGAACCACATTTTCATTAACCTCCCAGTAACGCCAGTGTAAAAACTGTTGTATTCCAAGACTCGCCCTTGACTTCTTGGGACCAATTACTAGCCCCTTTTGCTATGGAAGGAGCTGGTTTAGGGAGGCAGAGGTGGGGCCGTGGAAAGAAGTTGGGCCCCCGAGCCAGAATACTTGGGTTAGAGTTCTCACTCTGCCACCTGTCAGCTAAGTGGCCTTGGGCAATCTGTTTCCGCCCCTGATTCCCTTGGGGAAGGAAGAGAGAGGCTGATGGCCTGACACCACCCCTGCAGGCTGTGGTGGGGTAGGGACAGCACTTCTGTGTTCAGCTTGCAGTCAGGCCATTATGGCTCAGACTCTGCCCTCTGTTTCCTGTGGGCCTGGGTGAGTTATCCAGTCTCCCTGTGCCTCAGTTTCCTCAACGGAAAAATGGGATTTTTATTACCCCATTAATAACATTAAAAATGTTATTAAACAGCACCTACCCCGTTATGGGCCGAATTGTGCTCCCCTCCCCCAAATTCAATCTTTAAATCCTAACCCTCAGTACTTCAAAATGTGACTGTATTTGGAGACAGGGTCTTCAAAGAGGTAATTAAGGTAAAACAAGGTCATTGGGGTAGATTCTCTTCCAATAAGATAGGTATCCTTATAAGAGGAGGAAATTAGGACATACACAGAGGGAAGGCCATGTGAAGACACAATGACAGGGAGGTCATCTACAAGCCAAGGAGAGAGGCCTCTGAGGAAATCAACCCTGCCAACACCTTGATCTTGGACTTCCAGCCTCCAGAACTGTGAGAAAACGCATTTCTGTTGTTTTAGTCCCCCAGTCTATGACTTTTTGTTATGGCGGCCCTCGCAGATGAAGATGCATCCCATTGGGTGGTTGTGAGGTTAAATGAGATGATGCGTGTCAGGTGCTTTGAACTGGGCCAGGCAGGCAGCAAGGGCCCACCCATGCCAGGTTTGTTCATCATAGGAAAGGTCCCAGTACACGCAGGGCTCACTGGAGGCGTGCTACATCTGAAGGAGAATCCCTTCTCTTAGTTCCACTGAGAGCTGAGGACACTTCCAGTATTTATCGAGTGCCTACTGTGTGCCGGGCATCCATGGGGCTGGGGGGCGGCGGGGGAGACCCTGCCTGCATGGAGCTTGCAGTCTAATCTGCAGAAAGAGAGAAAACAAGGACACCATGGAATAAATCCTCACCAAAGGGCCCAGAGCACAAATAGAAGCAGGGGGCTGTGTGATAGAGAAATAGGGGTCTGACAAGGGCTGAGAAGGTGCCCAGGAGCACTGAGATGGATCTGGGGAGACAAGGCAGGCCAAGGCAGCAGCCTTTTAAAAACCTGAGGTGGGAAGGTACCGAGAATGCTGGGGTAAGATGAGAGCAGCAGTCAGTAAGGGGTCAGGATCCCCTCGTTTCTCCTTTTTCATGGGCCTGGGGCAGAAGACTGGGTTGGGGCCCCAAATGTGTCTCAGTCTCCTTGTCAATAAAATGGGGAGGTAACAGTAGTAGCCCTCAGAGCTGTAAAGATAAAGAGTTTATATATGTGGCAGACTTAGCACAATGCCTAGCATGCAGGGAGAGCTCTAAGTGTTAACCTGTACTATTATTATTTTTAAAGATTTTATTTATTTATTTATTTATTTGACAGGGAGAGAGAGACAGTGAGAGAGGGAACACAAGCAGGGGGAGTGGGAGAGGGAGAAGCAGGCTTCCCGCCCAGCAGGGAGCCCGATGTGGAACTCGATCCCAAGACCCTGGGATCATGACCTGAGCGGAAGGCAGACGCTTAACAACTGAGCCACCCAGGTGCCCCAACCTGTGTTATGATTACTCCATAACAGTAATAACAAGCAACACCTGTTGAGTACTTACCATGTGCTGGGAATTTAAAAGCTTTACCTGGAATACATCATTTAGTCTTTATAATAGCCTTTGGAGACAGGGACTGTCATAGTTTCTATTTTACTGGTGGGAAACTGAGGCACACAATATCATATCCAAGATCACATAGCAGTACATTACCCAAGGCAGCCAGACACCAGGAGAGGGCACCTGGCAGCTGAGGCTGACACAGTCCTGGCAGGGAATGACGCCTCTGTTGGTGTCTTCATTCAGGGAGTCTCAAAGCACATGGGTGTGCATGCACACACACACACCACCAACTGGTGTCATCTCCCAGACCTCCGGAGCCTGCTGTACATCTGCAGGGGAAGCGTATCCTTCTCCTTCTCTTTCTCCAGAGGCCTAGAGGAGGCAAAGAGGAATTTTAAATTTCTAGCAACAACAGAGGCTCTGCACCTTGCCTTATCAGTCTCTGTTGAAGAGATCGACGTGTTTTATTCTTGCACTGCCAATGGGCAAAGCCCGAAGGAGCAGAACAGAAGGTATTTCTTCCTCATGCTCACTGAGAAGAGAACTCAGTGCTTGATAGATTTCCTCATTACGGTTTTGGGGATGCACCATTTCTTTGCACTTCGAAGAGGGGAGATTGGGGATGCCTGTGTGGAGCCTTGATGTGTTTGCAGGCAGCTCCTATTAATGCCATAAACCCATAAACTCAGTGGGCAGGGCCGACCTGGCAGAAGGTGCAATGACGCAAGTCAGGGCAAGTCGTGGCTGGCAGAACCCGTTCAACATCTGTCTCCCTGACAGTTCCAACTGCTGGGTTCTCCAGGGCCTTTCTGTTTGGTTCTTAGAATCAAGGCCATCCCTGGGTACTTCTGTGAAGAAGGCTAACTTTGCCTCTGAAACTCCATCTTCATTCTTCGTGCTTTATCAGTTCGGATTATTTGGCTGAAAGCAACAGAGATCCAAAACAACAGTGGCTTACATCAAACAACTGATTGCTTCTCTCTCACGTAAAAGCTGGGAAGCCAGAAGTCCAGAGCTGGTGTGGTACTTGGCCAAGCCCCCAGGGATCCATGCTTTTTTCAGTTTATCCCTTAAATTTCTCAAGGGCAAGCGTCATCCCCATAGCACAAGACCACAACTAGAGCTCCAGACATCACACTCATGTTACTGATGGGTAGATGGAGGAAAGCATAGAGAAAAAGGTGCTCATCAACCACCTTTTAAGGAAGGTTCCTAAAAAAGCCACGTGACAATTTCACTTAATCACATGGCCACATGCTCCTGCCAAGCAGACTGGGAAACATCATCTTTATTTGGAATGGTCAGGGCCCAGCTAAAAATGGTGGAATCTATACTACAGAAGAAGGGGGAAATGGTTATAATTTCATGGGGCAATCTACCAATCTCAACCACACCTCCTCACCACCAAACTTCCCAACAGAAGCAAAACTAACATTTTGTGTAATGTGCTAGGCATCATGGACTTTCCCATAAGCTAAGTCACTGGGTCAATGAAAAAAAGGTGTGGAGTAAGTGTTGGTAAGTGTTGGATTTCTAATTCTGACTTAGCCATTTACACATGGTGATAGCTTGGGCAGATAACTAAACCCTAGTGTTCTAACAGACAAAGGGGGTATTATGATACCCTTGTCATAGGGTCATCATGAGGATTGAAGAAAAGGGCAGGTAAAGTTTTTGGCACACAGTGTGTCTCCCCGGCTTTGCCAAGCTTCTGAATTGTCTGAGCCTGAGCTTCTTCACTGATAAAATAAAGATCTGCTTTATAAGGTGTTGAGGATTAAGTGAGATGAAAGATATAAAGCATTGGCATAATGCTTAGCTCTTAAGAAAGAAGTTGGGGGTAAGTTTGGCACGATGTTGAAAGGGCACGCCATCATTTTCTTCCTTTCTTTCCATGTTTTGGAAACATTTTGTTCCCAGAAGTAATTCTCAATGATTGAAGAAACAACTGCTGAGTCCCTAATGGTGACCTGGAGGAGAGCAAGAAAGGGCTCCCGCCCTCCAGGTTCTCCCTGTCTTGTGTGTGTACGTGGCAGGGAGAAGGGTGTGAATTGTTGAGTTTATTATGGGAACACACAGTTGGCCAACCAACCCCGGGCAGACGTCCAGGGCAGCAGAAAGATGAGAAGGAGTCAGGTGGAAAAAGGGGAGAGGAACTTTCCAGACTGAAAGGTCCCTGAGAAATGGCACGGGGTTGGGGGTGGGGACTGGCACCAGCGGGGAGCTGAGTGCAGCCAAAGCAGACCTCTCGTGTTTTTACAGATGAGAGGTTAATTAACTTGTTCAAAGTCCCACAGGTAATAAGAGGAAGAACTGGGCTTGGATAAAGTCCATTCATTTCCCCACACTACCTCTCCTCTCCAGGCTTTTTAAAAATCTGTCCTCGAGGGACCAAAGGTCTGTGCCAGTCATTTGCACTTTGGTATTAATTCAAACCAGTCTATTGCTTCTCTTGGGGCAGTATGAATTCTAGGCCTGTCCTTCTGCAATTAAATGAAAGGTGCTGACCTGCATTAAAGGAATCCCTGGCATCCTGGTGGTGCTGGAGGAGAGGGTGCTTCCCCTTGCCCCTGAAATCCCAGCACCCCCAGAGAGTCAGACCCAAGCTGCTTGGCAACCAGAAATCAGAGACAGGAGCAGGGAGACAGCATGTCTGTTCTATCACCCAGATGTCGGCTCCTCTTACAAGCCCGTTAGGATTGATGAGGATATGTTGGCCTCCGGGCCCAAAGATGGAGGTAACAAGATCCTCTGACATATTCAGCCTTATAAAATTGGATGTGGTTTAATTGCCTGAGAAATTATTTCAAGACGTGCCCTGGCCTTTGTGGAGCCTGAGATCATGGGTGATACTGGAGGGGGTAGGGGAAAGCAAGCTAAACCCAATAGCTCTTATCATTCCACACTTTATATCGTTTGTTTATTAGTGGCGTATTAGTGAAGTCCCTGGTGCAGATGGCTGGGAAGAAACTCTGTTTCATTGCATCGGCATTTAAGTAATTCATTATCAGATGCAGCCAATCTGCCTCTTTGTCTCTGGATGCCAACCTTGTTCAAAGAAGGCAGCTCCCCTCGTTTTGCAAATGAGCCCGCTCATTGTCACCCCACCTGCACACGGAGCCCATCTCTGTCTCTCTGAGCTAGAAAGCACCCCTTCCTTCTCCCACCGTCCAAAATCCTTGCAGCTTCAGCTCAGGTGCAACCACAGCCTTCCTGGCCCGTTCATTTCCCAGAGCAGGGGACAGTGGGGGTCTCCGTCTGCCCAGCAGCCTTTTACTCACCCCATTCATTTAACAGATATCTATCAAGTACCTTGTTTTGTGCCCGGCAAAAAATGGGAATGTGGCAATGAATCAAAGGGCCATGATCTCCTGCTTTCATGGAGCTTGGTTCCAGTGGAAAAACTGTTCCCACTCCAACCATGAGGAGGAACTATCACTTTACATTAAGCTACTCATTTATTCAGTTGATGAGTATTAATGAGCGCCTGCAATGTGTCAGCACTGTCGTTGGCACTGGGGCTGCAGCAGGGAACAGAATAGACGAAGCCCTTGCTCCCTCCAAGTTTACATTCTAAAGTAGGTAGGCTAGACCATAAGCTAATAAATGTGGCAAGTAGTCAGAAATCCAGGGAACGAGATAAAGGGGACGGCAGGGCGCATGGCACTAGTTTAGATACTGTGATCGGGGAGGCTTTCTGTGATGCGGTGGCATTTGGGCAAAGAGCTAAAGGAAGCATAGGCCGGGTGGATGGGTGGTTATAGCACTTGTACACGGGGCTTCCGAGGGGCCAGCGCAAGTCCGGGTGTGGACCGTCCCAGCCATTCCTTGAGAGAAGCAGGGCAGCCTCCATGACCTTGTCTGATGGATGAGGAAACTGGGTTTCGGAGAAATGATCTCACATGAAGGAAAGGAGTCTGCAGCCAGGCTGTCCAGCACGGAACCTGCGTGTCCCTTTGTAGAATTGCTGAGTTGTTTCAGAGTGCCCTGGTCTCAACGGGTGGGCTCAGACTTCCTCCTTCCGGCTCACCGCATCCCGAGAACAGTGCTGCCTCGGGTCCGGGGTGTGGGTCTCAGCTCTGCTCTCGGTAGCTCTGCTCTCGGTAGCTGTGTGGGACTTTGGGCAAGCGGCTTAACCTCTCTGGCCATCTGTGTTCTCATCTGTACAATGGAGATGGTCGAACCTACTTCATCGGGTCAAGGCGAGGTTCACAGGACGAACAGAGCCAACACACCAGAAATGGTATATTTTGTGTCCTTAGCAGCATACTGGTGGCGATATGGGGGATATTGTGGGTTGAACTGTGTTCCCCAGAAACATAAGTTGAAGTGTTAACTCCCAGTACTTGCAAATGTGATCTTATTTGATAACAGGGTCTTGTCTGTAATTAAGTTCAGATGAGGTCGTGTTCAATTAGAGTAGACCGTCACTCAGTATGATGGCGTCCATAGAAGAAGACAAGAAACAGAGATGAACAGGGTGAACCCCTTGTGACCATGAGGCAGAGACTGAAGAGATGTGTCTCCGAGCCAAGGAATACTATGGATTTCTGGCAGCAGAAGCTGGGAGGAGGGCATGGGACAGACTCTCCTCCAGAGCCTTTAGAGAGAGCATGGCCCTGTGGGCTCCTCGACGTTGGGCTTCTGGCCTCCAGACCTGAGAGAAAATACATTTCTCTTGTTTTAAGCCACCCGGTTGGTGGTACTTGGTGACGGCAGCTACAGGAAGCTAATGCAGGTAAGATGGTGAGTCTCTTGAAGAACTGCGTATCTGGATGGGAACGGGTGAGCTGTACCCTGGCATGTGTGTTTAGGGATCAGATCCTTAAGGATCTGCTGGTACGTGCGGCTTGGGGGCCAGATGATCGTGTCCTTTGGGGCCGGTTTGGAAGTGGAGAGAGAAACCTGGAGAAGGCTCTTGTTAAATACTAAACCAGAGCCCCGTCAACCTGGGGCTTTAGCCCACAGCTTCAAGGGTGGAATCTTGGGGTGCACTCCGAGTGCAGGGGCTGCCACAGACTTCCTGGCTCAGAGAAGGTGAGAGTCCGTGAGCTTTTCTGGCCATCAGGCCAGAACTCACCAAGCTGTCTGTTTAAATACAGATGAAATCAGAAGCATGGGCCCTCATCAGCACTTACATAAAACCCAGATTGTCAAATTCGAGGGAGAAGGAGTCAGAACGGCCTGGCTGGAGTCTGGGCCAACATTCCAGAGGACTGATTCAACACAAGGAACAGATTCTGGGCCCCCCCAGCCATCTCCAAGCTGTCTGTAAAAATATCAGCATGAGCTCGAATGAAATTGCCTGGGCAGATATGGTATCATATGAATCCCTGTGGAGATTCGGAATTATAGCATCTTGGGGGCGGGAGGGACCTTAAGAGTCAGTCCGTCTGGTATGACAGTTGGAAGCGAGGCCTCTGGAAGCAGCTGGACCTGGGTTCAAGTTCCATCTCCTTGACTCTGAGGAGTGCCACCTCCAAGCTCCACGATCTTGTTCTTCTCTCCTCGTCCTTCTCTGTGGAACAGGCACCAGCTCCTGGCATCCTGGGATCTATTGACCCTGGTACCACACTTAGCCGAGACCCATCACAACGACTGAGAGAGCTGTAACTCTTGTGATGCGGATTGTTATTTAACTCAACCCCACAGCAGTGCTGGGTTCCCCTCTATGAGGGGCTCTCCTGCCTGTTTCCAAATGTCTCCAGGCCATGCGTCTCTGAATACCTCTGTTAGAACATTCTTTGCCACAGTAAGAGAGCTCCTTGTAAAGAAGTTTCCCTTTGCTGAGACACGCTCTGTTTACAGTCAAATGGTTCGGGGTACGGGGCCCCTGGGCCTGCACTCAAACCTGCCTCCAATTTAGAAGTTTTATGCCTTTGAGAAAATTACTTAGCCTGTCCGTTAACTAAGGGTCACAAAAGTTACATTACTTCACTTTACCTTTCAGTGCCTTGGCATTCTCCTCTGGGAGGTGATGATGGTGATGTCCCTGCCCCCTACAGTTGTCCTAGGATGGAAATGGAGAACATACACTTGGTTAGAGAAAGCCCGATGCATAGGAGGTGCTCAGTAATAAGCTGTTACCGAGGTAACATCCATCCCGGGGCCTAAGTCTATCGTGTCCTTCCCCCAGTTTGTCTTAATCTGATACACGGCCTCTCAATCAGTCCAGTGACCCATCACAACACCCATCCCAGCCTGGGCATCTGGGTGGGCTCTACAGCATGCAGCCTATGCACTTGCCAGGGGCCCACACCTGGTTTAATGCTCTGCAGTCTCCATCTTGAAGTTCTTAACAAGTTTTGAACAAGGGGCCCCGCAGTTTCATTGTGCACTGGCCTGACCTAGCTAGTCCTGCCTGGGAAGTTGGCCCCACTGGCCCCTTACCTTCCTGCATAGACAGAGCTGGGCAGGGCCCTCAGCAGAGTCTGCTCCTCCCCCACCCCCCGGCCATTTCCCACTGTGTGCAACAGGCCTGGTGAATTTGGGGTTTGGTTGTCCAGTGTACCCCCTCTATTCTTTCCTCCTTCAGCAGCCCCCACCGCATCTCTTGCTCTCCACCCATTCCTCCAACTTTCCCTGCTTCTACTTGGCTGCCAAGGTCAGAACCGCTCGCCTCTGTGCCAGATCAGGTGCCCCCGGCCCGTCAGGAGGCATCCCCCTTCCTTCTGAGGCACCCCTCTCCTTTCCCCACCGTAATGATGGAAGAAATCTACGCTGGTCTACTTGCTGGGGTGAAAATGGACACTGTCTTTGGCAGAGTGGGAATGGCAGCGGCCTTTATAAATTCACAAAGATGGTAGAGTAAGAATTCCAGGTTCTGAGCCCGGATGTGGGGTGTGAGACTCAGCAAAGTGCTCCAGACGGAGGGACGCCTGAGTGAAGGATTGGTGGGCATCGAGCTTTACATCCAATCATCAGGGAAATCAGGAAGGATCTATTCCTGGGCTTTCAACTGGAGAGTTGGCCCATCTGTCATGTCCCCAGGGTCAGGCATTGTCTCCCATCTCTTGTCTGTTAGAAGATCAGGAAACTGGGTTAGTGCTTAGCAAATGAAGTGGCCACCAGGAATGTTTTGGTCCTGCTTACCCCGCAAGAAGACGTGCAGGGAAGCAAGGGGGTTGACGGTGAAATAAGGCAGTGTGTGCTTTAAGCAGAAAAATAGCTAAGGGGTCCGAACTCACAGAAAACTCATATCCCACCAGATGGCTCCCCCTGGAAGAAAGACACCAGCTAGACAACGGGGTAAAAGCAGTCTGTGTCCCTAAAGCAGGGCTGGGGGTGGGAAGGAAACTCGTCACTGGCTGTCCGAATGAGAAGGGCAGTCAGCAGCGGCTCTGCCTTCGGCCTGGGCCCTGGGGGATCCCTGAGGCTGGGGCTCAAGCTCCGTAAAGGGGGGACAAAAGGCCTGGTTCGTGCTGCTTAAATTCAAGGCCCCCAGGCTCCTGCAATCAGGCACAGAGCCCAAGCCGCCTAAGAATGGCAGATGGGGTGCTGGGATCATCCTCCCATTTCACACTTGGTGAACTGGCTTTCAGCTGCAAGAACCGCTCCCCGAGAGCACACCCTTCTCCTCTAATCACCTCCTCCAGGTTCCCCTGGTAACCAGACTCCTAAGGGGCTGAGGGGGACAGAGGTGGGGGAGTCAGGCCCTGAGGGCATCTCTGAAGGTCGGTGCAGCTGGGAAGCCCGGGTGTCCCCGTCCCTGGCTCCCGGGGCAGCGCCAACCCCTGCAGTCTGCCCCATGACTCAGAGAGCCGGGAGGCCTGAAGAAGGTCCTTGGGGCTTAGTGATGGTCTGCAAAGCTGCTGTGTCCGTGCTTCTCCAGAGCCCAGACGCTTCACCAGCTTAGGCCCTAGAGACAGGAAGGCTTGGTGGCGGTGGGGGGGGAATGTTTACTCAGCCCCAAGGCAAAGTGCCTGCAGAGCCAGAAAGGCGGCAGATGCTCTAACCACACCACACCCAGGGATGTGAAACCAGGACTGGATCCTGAAGGAGGCTGGGGTGGGGGTGGGGGTGGGGCGGCACAGCCACATTCCCCGAGGTCAAGCCTTGGGCTGGGCTTTTCAGCTGCCAAGCTCCGACTGGGGCTGGGGAATGCCATGGAGACCTGGCCCTGCAGGACGGAGGGGTGGGAGAGGAGAACCCCAACCCCTGCCACGCCCTGGGATGGGGGTAAGGAGAGACCAGGCTTGGCCACGGGGACACGGGGCTTGTGTCCTCACCTTGCCACCCACTCCCTGGCCAAGTATGGGCATGTCACTTCCCCTCTCTGGGCCTGGTTCCTCATTTCTAACTCGGAGGCGCTGGAACAGTCTCCCATGGGAGCTTCCAGCTCCAAGTTTTTGATGATTTGACTTTACCAATGTCCTGAGCTGGCTTTGCAGAGAGCATGTGGGGAACGAGGAAGTTGCAGAGAGCTGACTGGTGATTTCCCCGGAGGGTCTGGGGCCGGCGGGGAAGCTCCCACTGCCCAGGCCCCACACGGCAGCCGTGGGCATGGGATTCGCTGAAATGTAGCGGGAAGAAGATGAGCTCATTAGATTTCTCTGTGTACCTCGGTGCCTTTCACAGCTGAGTGTCCTGGGGAGGGGAGGGTTGAGAAGGCAGCTCAGCAGGGCCGGAAGCCCCATGTCTGAAGGCCGGGCTGACACTAAAATGAGGCTATAGAAGCATATTTAATGACACAGAAAAATGTTCAGTGATAAGGTGAAAAAAGCAGGTTATAAAAAGCAGCATATGTAGGACAATCCTCTTATTATGGGGAAGAAATATTTCCCTCTAAATGCGCGCGCACACACACACACACACACAAAAGAAAAGGTCCTAAAATGCAAGGAGTGATTATCTCAGTGCATTGGGACTCCCTGTGGCTTTTTTTTTTTCCTTTTTTCTTTCTTTCTTTTTGTGCTCTGCTGTATTTTCCAAGCCTTTACACTATAAAGAATTTTTTTTTCTTCACAGAAGGTTCGGGGCACTAACTGTCGAATACACTGGAAGTTCCTGCCCACAACTTGGCTGAAGGTCCAGGTCCTAGGTGGCCATGTCTTAATTTATACCAACCCATGGTGGCTGTAGGATTTCACCACTGGAGTGATTTAGCAGGACAATCTGATTGGGAAGTGGAAGTTACGTGCAAAATTAACGGAGAAAAGATCAATGGTCCATATGAAAACCTATGGGAGGGGCTAAACCTTCCGCAGCTTCCTCCTCAGTGTCGGCCATTAAACCTTCTGGCGCTTCCGGTCCCAGCTCCCTGCCTCCGCACCGCTGATTGGACTGGCTATGATCAGCTGACCCCGCCACAGCCAATCTGTGCATTGGCCAAGGCCCTATACAAAAAAGATGAGCCAGCCCATCAATTCCATCCAAGGGATGTGAGCTGAGAAATTAGACAAGAGTGAGCCAGTTAGCAGCGGGAATAGTAGGTGAAAGGACTTGAGATGTAGCACTGTGACAGGAAGGGCCATGAGGAGTGACAGACAGTGTGGATTATGAGAAAGAGGAAATAATTATTAAAATGAACAAGCAAAAGCCACGAGAGCAGAGCTGTGAGTCTTTTAAAAGGTTACAGAGATTAGAGGCAAGGAGAACCCAAATGGTAAGAAAAGAGCAGAAGTTCAAGAGACTGAAGTTGCCATGTTTCTTCTTGGTTTGGGTTTTCTGAGGAGCAGCCTCTGAGACAAGGATCTGAGTGCAAATTGACACTCAAAATATTGGGGCAGTGGGCCCAGGAAACTGCAGAGGAGGAGTAGGAAGGGATATGGGCGAGGAAAGGGATATGGGCAGCAAAAAATGGTGCATTATCAAGCCTGCCACTGAAGTAGGCGACAAGCTCTTATTCCAGGGGGGAATCTGAATATGAACACCTAGGTTAGCCCCAGCCAAGAGATAAGGGGGTTGGAGCATCCATACAGCAACTCCTGGAAATCACTGGTGGAGGGCTGTGCCCATAGAGTTTGACTCCCTGGCCCTCTGACCTGCTGCTTGTAGGAAGAGCTGCCTTCCAGGCACCTGGGTGGCTCAGTCGGTTAAGCATCCAACTCTTGGTTTTGGCTCAGGTCGTGATTTCACAGGTCCTGAGATTGATCCCTGCCATTGGGCTCCACACTCAGCGGGGAGTCTGCTTGAGATTCTCTCCCTCTGCTTCTCCCCCCACTCATGTGAGTGCTCTCTCTCTCAAATAAATAAATAAATCTTAAAAGAAAGAGAGAGAGGGGCGCCTGGGTGGCTCAGTCGTTAAGCGTCTGCCTTCGGCTCAGGTCGTGATTGCAGGGTCCTGGGATCGAGCCCCGCATCGGGCTCCCTGCTCCGTGGAGAGCCTGCTTCTCCCTCTCCCACTCCCCCTGCTTGTGTTCCCTCTCTCACTGTGTCTCTGTCAAATAAATAAATAAAATCTTTAAAAAAAAAAAAAAAGAGAGAGAAAGAAAGAGAGAAAGAGAGAAGGAAAAAAGAAAGAAAAGAAAGAAAGAAAGAAAGAAAGAAAAGAAAGAAAGAGAGAAAAAGAAAGAAAGAAAAAAAAGAAAGAAAGAAAAGGCTGCCTTCCATGGCCCCAGAAAAAAGCTCCCTGGGTACAGAGATGCATATACTGGCAGTGGAAGGAACAGAAGCACACTGAAAGGTTGGAGAGCCATAGGCAAGGTTCTGGGGGTATCTGCCTCACCAAGAAGGAGGAGTGACAGACGGCCCCGTGTGAGGGAGATGAAGAGGGAAGGGTCAGCCCCTCGAGCTCTCTATTTTTTATAGTTGCCTAGATCTTGAGCTTCATTGCAATAAGTCCCCAAGATTTGAACAAGCCCAACTAAGACACTGAGAGGAAAGACAGAAGGAGTCACTCCTCTTTTCCAGGACTCTGTACCCTCCCCAGCCTCCCACAGGGAAAGGGCTACCCTATATTGTCTGGGGTTTAAAAACCATAAAAGATTGTCACCTTGGATTGACTCTTAAATAACAGAGTTTGAATTACTGACACATAATAGAGTTTGAATTACTGACACAATCCCTCATTCCGTCCTCTAATTCTCAGTGACCATGCTAAGAAATTATGTGGGAGTTCCCCAGGTATGGGTTGAGAAACCCTAAAAGGCTCTATGCCTGTTTGCCATCAATGCCACCATTATGGCCTCCTTGGGCAGATATAATCGAGTCTACTCGAAGCCAGGCACTGTGCCTAGTCGACATGGCGGAACCTCATAGTCTCGTAGGCAGTGGGCACAGACACTACGAATTCCCTCACAATGGGGCAAGTGTTAAAATGGAACTGTGTTCACAAAGGTGGGGAACATCGAGGCAGAAGAAATTAATTCTGCTTATGGCCATTGAAAAAGGCTTCACAGAGGAAGTGGCTCTTGAACTGGGTCTTGAAGGATGAATAGAAGTTCACTGGGGGGATGGGGAAGGCTGGGGGATAGAGGAAAGGAGACAACTCAGGCAGGGAGCCTGGATCAACAAAAGCACTGAACTGAGAAATAACTGGTTGGTTTGGAGAATGGGCAAAGACAGCAAAGGCTAAATGGCAGAAAAGACTAGAAAAGTCTCTCCACCCCCAACTGTGAAGAGCTTTACATGTTGGGCTGAGGTTTAATTTTATTGGGTGATCACTGAGGACCCACAAAAAATAGCCCATGGGAACTATTATAATACCGAAACTCTGGGAGGGTAATAATCATCAGTTTTAAAGACAGTGAGTGCATCAGATCACTCTCCCACCAGAGAACAGATCCACCAGGGCATTGGGCAAACATGAGAGCAAAGTTTATTTTCTATATTTACTGAGCACCTAACTATGAGCATAAGCCCTGAGCTAGGCTTGGCAGGAGTCCCGGGCATAATGTCACTTCAGAATAATCGGAAAAAGAAAACTAATAGGCCTAAGAAATTAAACAATTCCAGCGGTGAGAAGAAAATATATATTACTTTAAGAGCTAAAAGGGGAGTTCTTTTTAGGGAGAGAACTATTCTTTGCTCAGCAAAACATGTTATAAACCATTTGTACTGGGTCGAATAGTGTCTCCTCAAGACTCACGTCCACTGATCAAGTTAGGATGAAGTCACACCGGATTAGGGCAGGTCCTAAATCCAGTGTGACTGGTGACCTTGTAGGGAAAGGAAGATTTGAAAACACACAAGCTCGTACAGAGGGAAGAAGTCCATAGGACATGTGACATCAAAGCAGAGAATGGAGTGGGGCAGCTGTAAGCGAGGAAGGATAAGGATTGCCAGCAACTACCAGAAGCCAGGAAGAGGCAAGGAAAGATTCTTTCCTATCCTTCAGAGAGAACACGACCCAGCGGACACCTTGCTTTTGAACTTCTAGTCTCCCGAACTGGGAGAGAATCCATCTCTGTGCCTTTGTTTAAATAAGTAGTTACTTTAGGGGCACCTGGGTGGCTCAGTCGGTTAAGCACCTGCATTCGGCTCAGGTCATGATCCCAGGGTCCTGGGATTGAGTCCCGCATCGGGCTCCTTGCTCTGCGGGAAGTCTGCTTCTCCCTCTCCCTCTGCCTGACACTCACCCTGCTTGTGCTCTCTTTCTCTCTCTCAAATAAATAAGTAAAACTTCTAAAAATCATTACTCTAAAACAAGGAGAAGGAAGAAATCAACTAAATACATCTCTGATGCACCTTTGTCACCCTGAACTGCAATATGTGAAAATGGAAACCAGACGAAGGAACTAGAAGGGGGAGTGGATGGACAAAGAGACAGATTTTTTAAAGAGCTAACTCCTCATGTACCCAAAAGAGGATGCCACGAGATAAAATTTAAAAATAACTGAATCAGGGCGCCTGGGTGGCTCAGATGGTTAAGCGTCTGCCTTCGGCTCAGGTCATGATCCCAGGGTCCTGGGATCGAGTCCCGCATCGGGCTCCCTGCTTGGCAGGGAGCCTGCTTCTCCCTCTGCCTCTCTCTCTCTCTCTGTCTCTCATGAATAAATAAATAAAATCTTAAAAAAAAAAATAACTGAATCAAGAAATGGTTGTATATGGAAGTGTATACCTGAAGAAAACCCTAGAAGAATGGTTGACTTTCAGAAAGGAAGTAGGAATGGAGGTGAACAGGCTATTACTATTATGTAATTTTGGTTTTGTATTTTTTTTTTAAAGATTTTATTTATTTGACAGAGAGAGATAGAGCAGGAACACAAACAGGGGGAGTGTGAGAGGGAGAAGCAGGCTTCCCGCTGAGCAGGGAGCCCGATGCGGAGCTCGATTTTTTTAGTTTTTATTGACTGTTGAAACTTTGATGTGATACTTTGATTTAAAAAAGCAATTTAGGGCACACCCCCATGCCTGTGGCTCAGGTCATGATCCCAGGGTCCTGGGATCGAGCCCCACATCGGGCTCCCGGCTTGGTGGGAAGCCTGCTTCTCCCACTCCCCCTGCCTCTATTCCTGCTCTTGCTATCTCTCTGTCAAATAAATAAATAAACTCTTTAAAAAAAATAAAAAAATAAAAAATAAGCAATTTAAAAAGGTAATTTAAAAATTTATTTTAAATTTCACAGTGCTGCAGTTATATGTGCTGCCATGGGAAACTCAGGGTAGAAGAGTGTTCTCGAGATGGGGAGGGCACAGAGGGGCCAGAGGCAGGACGGGCCGAAGGTGTGAGGTGAACTCCAATCCCAAACCCCAAAGGACAAAAATAGGAGGGCCATTCTCTGGGCACAGCTGGTGAAGCCAGTTTTCGGATTGGCGAGGACCAGGGGAGAGCAGTCCAAAAAAGAAACCGATCATGTAAGTTTAGCTCAGTGTCTCTCAGACTGGAACGTGCATACAAGTTACCTGGGGATCTTATTAAAATACAGATCCATTCAGGAGGATTCTGCATCTCTAAAAAGCTTTCAGGTTGTGCTAAGGCTGCTGTGCACTTTGACTGGCAAGGCTGGAGGCTGAAAGGGTCTGAGAGGGGAGGGAGGACTTGGCCTAGGTCCTCGATGGGCCGGGAGAGGGAGGAATGGGTTCGCAGGTGCCACGGCTGAGTTCATGGGGCAAAGACCCTAGTCTTGTGGGGCTAAGACCAGGCGAGCAGGACATCAGGGGAGGAGGGGGGACACATCAAAGGCAACTTACCTTCCATGGGGTTACCTCTGGCCAGCCCTGACAAAGCTCTCAGTGTTTTGTTCCAGGCAAAGCTGCCCCCGCTATGGGTCAGATAAAGAGTTGCTGGCAGGACCTTGGCTGTCTGGCCTCACCGTCCCCTTACTGCCCTCGCTGAGGAATGACATACACTGATGATCTGTGCTGGAGCCCTGACCCAGGGCTGGGGGGTGGTAGGGCAGGGGATGTCAGGCTCCCCAACTCTCCTTCCCTCCCCCCAACTGTCTGCCTTCGGCTCGGGTCATGATCCCAGGTCCTGGGATTGAGCCCCGCATCGGGCTCCCTGCTCAGCGGCGAGTCCGCTTCTCCCTCTCCCTCTGTGCTCTCTCTCGCATACATAAATAAAATCTTTATTAAAAAGATAAACAAAAGAGTGCTTCCCATGTGCAATCATTCACTTAAGCACTAATTTATTTCTCCTAACAGTATCATTATCCCTGTGTTTTGGATGAGGAGACTGAGGCGGAGAGAAGTAACTCCCCCGAGGACACGGACTGTGGAGCTGGGATTCAAACCAGGCAGCTGGTCCCACCATCTGCTTTCCTAAGAGGCTGTGGCTCCTGGCACAGAGAAAAATCGCATCATAGGTGAATCTTCATCTGGAGGTAACAAGAGATAATGAGAGAGCGAAACACTTTTTTAAGCTGTAGACAATTGCCTGCCGTTGTTGCCACTTAGGCAGGCCCTAGGGAGCATGTGGAATCTTCCAGCTAGAGATCTGAGGTTCCCTTGGTCCATCCCAGTTCCTCCTCGCTTGTCAGACTCTAATGGAACAACATCCCGGGGCACTGAAATTTCGTTCCAGTTTAAAGACATATTTTACCACGCAGTACAAATCCTTAGATGCAAGCCAACTGCTTCATCCTGTGCCCCCTAAAGAAATGGTTACCTGTTCCGGGCTGGAAGAAAAGCTGGCGCGTGGGACTTACCGGAAGATGAGGCGGCTAAGACTCTACTGTAGAATTCTCTCTACTGTTGTAAATGGCTATAGTACTTCAGGTCCATATTGCATCCCATGGGCTAGCGTGGGCACTTAACCATCACTGAAAGCACCCCACTGCATTCCCTTGCCTCCCTGCCTTTTGTGGACTGGTCTCTCTCCTTGGCTTGCCCTGACTTCTTTGACTGGCTAATACCTACTTATCCTTCAAAATCCAGCTCAGGCAAGCATTACCCCTCCCGAAAGCCTTCTGGATGAATTGAACACCCTGTTCTGTAGCCACACACCGCCCCCCCTCCCCCCGCCCGCATAGAATGCATTGCTCTGCATGGTCAAGGTCTCTTGCCTGCTTCCTTCACTGTTAGGGTCAATTCCTTGAGGGTAGGATTTTTATCTCTATAATCCACAAAGCCTAACCCATGCCTGGTTCCTAATAGGCTCTGAACAAGTGTTTATTGAGTGGATATGGAAAAATGGCTGAGCAGGTACTATGGGCTGCCCCTCTGTCTGGGGCAACTTACTCTTCCCCAGTGTGCGCTTGCTTTTCTCTCTCTCTCTAATCTAAACTGTATTTCTCCTTCAGTCTTCAGCTACAGTTTCCAGGTCCTCCTGCCACAGGTGCCCGCCGCACACCATACTTCCCTTTCTTTAAGACACATCTCTCAAGTTATTATTTTTTCCACGTTTGTCTTCCTGGCCAGGTGGTCAGCCCCTTAGGGACAGAAACCTTGTCGGCTGCCCCTTCTAGCCCCTACCGCAGCACTGGGTACTCAAGGCATTCAATCAATGCTTGCTTAGTAAATGAGCAAACAAATGAATGAGTGGGCGATTGTATTTTTGAGTTCCCCAAAGTGAAGCCTTCCGTTTGTAGCTGGGGCTGGGGAGCCAGGAAACGCCAAGGGCACAGAAGGAAAGAAGGCGCTCACTTCAGAGACCAGCCGTGGACTTGCACTAGCCTGACAGCGAGGCCTCCTTCCCTCTGGGGCTCTGGGTGCTTGTCTCACCCGAGTCCCGGCCCTGTTCCCACTTCCTCCTTGGAGAACTCAGGCCTCTCTTGATGTAGGCAACAGAAATCAAATACACACGGATTAAGCCAAAAGCTGGAATTGATTCACTCATAAAAAAAAAAAAAAAAATCACAAGAAGGGCAAGGCTTGGGGATTCCTGGAACCAGGAATTCCAACATAATTGGAACTCTCTCTGCATCTTTCTCTTCCCCATTTCTCTGCTCCGGTGTATCATTCTCTCAGACCAGCATACTTTATATTCTAAAATCCCCTGTTGGTTCTGTTTCTCGGGAGGGCCCTCACTAATACAATGCTGATAGAAGTTTCTTGAGAAAACGGATTCCCACTGTCCCCTCCTCGTCCACCTCTAATCCCACCATGCATTTGGGGTGTAGAGAAAGTGGCAGGAAGCTGCGCAGGCCTGCCCCGTGCTCGGAGGCACCAGCTCTCATCGTTATCTCTTGGATCATGGTGTTGAGACCATCCAGAGGGCACGCGGGGCCCCGAACCCAGCCGGGGGAGTGCAGAGTTCCTCGGGTCCCAGAACACCTGCTCCACATACCGCAGGAGAACCACTGAGGCTGGCAGGGAAGTCGGGGCTGAGATGAAAAGGAACAGCTAGCACTCTTTGAAAAGCTCAGCGCATCGGGAAATAGCAGACGGGTCTAGTCATCCTTAGCAACCCGCCCGGAGCCCACCTCCCGCCCCCGCGCCCCCCCCACCCCCCCGAGTGTTACTGCTCTTTAGAGACAGCAGGGGCTGGGGGAGAAGGGAGAACCGAAGCCCACAGAGCAGCCCAGCTGTGTCACGCCTTCCTCTCTCTCCCCCTTGATTTGCCCGGGTATTTCCAGATGATGCGAGAAAAATCAAGTCCTTGCCTCAGAGCGGGGCTAGGACCCTGGGTCCCGCCCAGTTGGGGGGCTGTGCCTTCAGTCAGGTTATTCAGCGTCTTGGACAAGTAAAATGTGCCTCCTAAGACCGACGCCTTAGACGCATTGCGAGGTTTATCCAATCAGATGAGGCACGGCAAGGTCTAGCTCAATAGGGGTTGCCCAAAGGCCAGCAGGCGAGGGGGGTGCCACGGCGTTCTTGTCCCGGAGGGGTGGCCCGTCTGCACAGAGGGAGCCAGACCACCCAGCGGACTCTTCTTCCCCCCCAAAGCGGTGGTTCTCCAACTTCAGTGTGAGAATCGCCTGGAGGACTGGTTAAAATGGGTTGCTGGGGCCCCGCTCCAGAGTTTCGGATTCAGGAGGGCGGGGCGGGGCCTGAGACGCAGCATTCCCAACGAGTTCCCCAGGGACCACACTTTGAGAACCGCTCTTCTCACGGAGCCCCGAAGGTCCGGCTGCGCGTGAGAGGCACCAGGGAGGTTTATACACCCCTGAACTTCTGACTGAAGTGGTTTGGGGTGTGCCGTAGGTATCAGCAATTTTTTAATGCTTCCCACATTCATCCCATGTGCCGTGCGCGGGTGGAGAACTGGGTTTCCAGCGGCTGTGCGGGCACCGTGGCAGGGCTCATGATGTCTGGGTTAGGACACTGGGGTTCTGCCAGCTTAGGCCGTGCATCTTCCCAGAGCGGAAGGGCAGCTCCCACACTCAGTCGGACATTTACCTCTCCGGGGTGCCTTCTCTCAGCCTCACCTCCCTTTCTCCACCCCGGCCATCTCCTCTGCCCATGTCAGGGTCCTGTGAGGGCCCAACCAAAGGCCTCAGCCCCAAGGTCCAGGTCAAGGCTGACTGAGGTGGCAGGTCCTCGCTGACTGGCTTCTATTTCGGGGTCCAAATCTCTCTCTGCGTGTTGGGTTTCTGGGGCTGGAGCCCTACCACTGACCACTGGGTTTCCCTGGACTCCAGGCTCTGACCTGCGTGGGCCCACCTGTCTGTCCCATGCCTCTCTCTGGGCCTTGCGGGGGTGGGGAGGTGGGGGGGTGGACTCACCCCTTGGAGTTGCCCCAAGGTCTGCTCTCTCTGGGCCCAGCTCCTGCAGCTGGACTTCTGCTTCCTTTGTGAATCCTGTGATGTTCTAGTCATTCATTTAAAACACCAGAGATAAAGCCTTATATTTAAATTTCAGAAAGGGACCCTCCTTACCCTTTGATGTTCACAACACAAATAGATCTTCAAAGGGTATCATACTAACCTCAGCATCTCGGCCCCTTTAAAAAAGAAAAAAAAAAAAAGTGCTCCGTTGCTGAAATGCAACATTTCTAATTAGGGCCTTTGCCGGGCTGAGGATGCTGTGGAAATGCCTCTCCCATCACCTCCCTCAATTCTCCCCACCCTGGTTTGCCCCCCCATTGCACCTTCAGTCTGGTCCCCCCACTCTCTGTCCCCAGCCTCTCCTTTCATGAGACCCACTCACTCTGATGACACAGCAGCTAGGATCATCAGAAAGCACAGGCAACTTCCCACCCCCCGCCCCCCACCAAGGATGGAGGTAGGTGGGGTATTTCTTCTCATTTCTGATATATTTCTAGATCTCAGCTGGGACCCTTCTCCCCTGCCTGGGACATCTCCAGACCCGGTTCACCTCCTGTGTTAATCAGGACATGGTAGGCGATGCTGCTGTAACAGGCGCATCCCTCAAATCTCAGAGGTTTATCCCTCAAAAGGGTTTCTTCCTCCTTAGGTTAAATCTAGGCTGGGCATTCCTCCTCCATCTGGAAGCCGCCCTGTCTTGAAACCATGGGCCCCTAAGTAGCCATGTCACTGCATGAGAGAAAGCGAGGGATGGAGGAGGCACACGGCTCTTAACTGCTTGGACCAGTAAGCGACACACGTCATCTCTGCTCCCAGTCCTCTGGCCCCAAGTAGACGTGTGGCCCCAAGCTGACTGTAGGAAGCACGTGGAATTTTGGGTGAGCACTAACTGCCACGTCGTCCCTTCCCAGGTGAAGTGGCTCAGGGAATGTACACTGTTTTCATGATGGTGCCTTGGATTTCCCAGTAAGACCAGTCCAGGGTACGGAGGGGGTGCTATTAATTCTGCACTTAACTTCCAGATCCATGCTCTGTCCTTCTGGGACTTGGAATCTCCTGGATCCTTCTGCTCTTGGACTCCCAACTGGGTTCAGTCAGTGGAAAATGAACACTGGGAGGTCAGCAGCAGCAATGGGAAGTTACCAGCAGGAAATCAGGAGGTTGGAGGAAAGAAAGCGCTTTTCCCATACTGACATATTGAATCCTCATGACAACCCTTGAGGCAGATTCTACTGTTTCCCCCAATTTTCAGATAAAGAAACCAAGAAACAGAGAGGATAAGTAACTTGCCTGAGAACACACACCTCTAAATGGTCACATTTGGATTTGAACCCAGGGAGTCTAGCTCAAGAGTCCTTGCTCTTAGCATCTGTCCTACTATGCCACATTCCAACCCACTTGTGGCAACCATGAACCCCACCCCCCCACATAGGTCTGTGGGCTTGCCAAGTGTCCCTTCAGCCTTTAGCTCCTGGTTTCAGTGATTCCTCCGGCTCCCAGACCCCCCAGCGTCTAGGTGCCTCTGGGCTCTGTCCACTGTGAGGACTCTGCTTATCCTATGATTAAATAATGTCTTCTTTCTTTTCTTCTCTCTCTCTTTTAGCTCCCTAGTTCAGCAAAGTATTGCCCTTTTTTGTGGGTTTGTGTTCCCCAACAAGACACGTTGAAGTCCTAACCCCCAGTATTTCAGAATGTGCTTTTATTTGGAAATGGGGGGGGGCGGGCTACACATATAATTAGGTAAGATGAGGTCCTACAGGAGAAGGGATATGACTGGTGTTTTTGGCAGAAGGGGGGAGTTTGGACACAGATGTAGAGGGACAACACCACGGGAGACAGAGGCAGACACTGTAGGGGTCTGGGACGCCTCTACAAGCCAGGGAATGCCAAAGATTAGCCACAGCCACTGGGCGCTAGGTGAGAAGCAAGGGATGGGTGCTCCCTCCCAGCCTCCGGAGGGAACTGACCCTGCTGATGCTTTGATTTTGGACGTCTAACCTCCAGAACCACGGGCAACAAGTTGTGGTTGTTTGAAGTCACCCAGTTAGTGACACTTTGTTACAGCAGCCCTGGAGAAGGACCCACCTCTGGTGCCATGGCAACCACCTCTGTCCCCATCCCCACCACTGCCCTGTCTCACACCAGCACTGCAGCCCCACTGGATTCCTTGCCCCTCCAGTCGGGACTCCAGGTAAGGTCCTGCCTTAAGGCCTTTGCACTCACTGTGCCCTCCTCCTGGGGTGATTTCCCTCAGACGTTCACATGGCTCCTTCCTTCATAATACATTCTTAGGCGGGGGAGAAAGGCTCAAAGAACACTACTCATACTTCAGGTCCTCTGGTCCTCAGGGAGATTACTAAAATCTGCCCCATACTGTAAAAAACACCAAAAATCTTAACAAATATTCACTAGAAGAAGACACCAGGCAAAGACATTGCTGAAGGACGGACGTTCTAGAGTTAGCTGAAACTGGCTTTCCCACCCTGGATCTTCTGGATCATCTGTTCCACGGCTCCGTGTCAGAAATCAGCTGTCTAAAGTAGAAACAACAACGTGTCTGTCAGAAAAGTCTTTGGCTTCCAAAATTCGTAGAGAAGCCAATAATGAATGCCTTGGGACGTTTAGCAAACACAAAGCCCTGAAGAAACTGACCGACTTGTTAAGCATGATAACAAGAGAGCACAACTGAAGATGAGGAATCAAGTCAAGAAGAAACCAACACTAGGCAAATAGAAACCACCTCATACCCATGAGGATGGCTACCACCAAAACAAAAAAACAATACAAAACGAAAAAACCCAGCAAATAAGTGTTAGCGAGGATGTGGAGAAATTGGAACACTTGTGCACTGTTGGTGGGAATACAAAATGGTGCAGCCACTCTTGACAAACAGTATGCAGGTGGCTCCAGGAAGTAGAGTTAGTGTGTGACCCAGCAATTCTTCTTCTGGGTATATACCAAAAAGAAGGAAAAGCAGGGTCTTGAAGAGATATTTGTACACCTACATTCATACAGCATTATCCTAAATGCTAAGAGCTAATATAACCTTCAATAGCTATATTATATTTTCGCTCTAAAGTAGCTCAAAGCAACCCAACCACAGATAAATGGATAAACAAAATGTGGTATACACACACAATGGAATGTTATTCAGCCTTAAGTAAGAGAGACATTCTGACATCTGCTCCAACATGGATGGGCCCTGAAGACACGATGCTCAGTGAAATAAGCTAAGCCCAAGAAGAGAGACTGTATGATGCCGCTTCCCTGAAACACCTAGAGCAGGCAAATGCATGGAGGCCAAAGGCAGAACGCGGGTGGCCAGGGGCTGGGGAGTACAGGGAGCTACTGTTTCCTGGGTATCTTTTCAGTTTCACAAGATGAAAAGAATGCTGGAGGTTGGCTGCCCAGCAATATGGGTGTATTTAACTAGTGAATTCTATACTTAAAAATGGTTAAGACGGTCCATTTTATGTGATGTGCATTTTACCAAACTGAAAATTGTGTTTAATTAAAAGAAGAAATAAAGACTGACGCACCTGTGCACATGAGAGAGAGAGACAGAGAGATGGAGAGTGGAAGTCGGGGTCCTTTGTTCAGCCTGGTCGGCAAGCAGCACAGAATGGTGTCTCTGGGGCCTATCCCTTCAGTGTGTTCTGAGGGATGCAGGCCTTGAAAGAGAGAGAGGTGTAAATGAGGCAGACCTCCCCCCTCAACCTACAGTCCTTCAAAGCCTAAGGCCTGCTCTAGACTACAAATGCCCTGCTTAAGATAGAGAAATAAATGCACGGATCTTTTTGGGTTGTTTTTCTTTGGAATCATATTTTTTGAATAGGTAAGACATGCATATTGTCCCACCTTCAAAAAATATCCCAGGGCATATGGTGTACACGTAAATTTCCCTTCTACCTTGGCTTCATGTTTCTCTTCTTAAAAAAGCAACCACGGCTTTGTGTCCTTTCAGATTTATTCCCCTGTCCCCCTTTAGTTTTGACCCGAATAGTAGTATTCTAAGTCCATTATTCTGTCTCTTGCTTTACCCTAACGGTATATCCTGGAGATGCTACCTACCCATGTAGGTAAATGGGCTTCCCTTTCTCCTCTTTCCCCTGGAGAGAATATATTTATGAACTGACACAAAAGGGACCATAGAGAGCCTGTGGCCTGACACCCACCTTCAGAATGACCAGCTTTAGAAAATCACCACCACTTCCCCCTCCCACTGTTTATTATATTTTTAATTTCAAACAGAAATAGGGGGGCTAGTACAAGGAGCCCCGTATACCCATCACCCAGATGCAATCATTATCAAGATTCTGCAACATTGACTTTATCTTTATCCTTTTAAACTTGCTCTTTGTTTTTTTGTTCTTGGCTGATGTATTCCGAAGCCAACCCCGGGCATCAGGTAGTTTTTTACACACCTACCCTCTTCACTGTGCAGCTCTGAAACACGTCCACGCTGTATCATATAACCACAAGTTTGTGCCTGTGCCTAGTAAAATTAACAGTAATTCTCTGATATTGTTTTATGCCCAGTCTAGAAGCGAATTTCCCCAATTCTTGCAAAAGTGTCCCTTTTATAATTGGTTTGTTCAAGAAGAGAAGATCCATATATCATGTTTGGTTGTTATGTCTCTTCATTCTCCCTTTTTTTTTAAAGATTTTATTTATTTATTTGTGAGAGAGAGAGAAACATGAGCAGGGGAAGGGGCAGACGGAGAGGGAGAAGGAGATTCTCTGCGGAGCAGGGAGCCCAGTGTGGGGCTTAATCCCAGGACCGTGGCACCATGACCTGAGCCGAAGGCAGACGCTTAACCGACTGAGCCACCCAGGTGCCCCTCTTTATTCTCTTTTAATCTTGAATACTCCTACCTCCATCTTTATTTCACACTGCTAACTTGCAGAAATTGGGTCAGTAGTCCTGTAAAATGACCTACTTTCTGGATTTGTCTCTTTGGCTCTTTGTGGTCTCACGGAAGTCGTTTTGCTTGTTCCCTGGTTCTTCTCTCATCCCTGTAAATGAAAGTTGGCTCCAGGGACACAGTTGGCGTCCGGGGCAGGAACACCTCCGGGGTGGTGCAAGCTGCCTTTTGCAACACTTCAGGAAACACATGACGTCCTACTTTCTGTGGCTCTCAGATGGATCCTTGTTCAGGTAGCGCAGCCTGATCCCCCCATGGTCAAGTGCCCCATCAGTCTCTCATCTAATGAAATCATCCATTGGTGATCATTGTCTGAATCAATTATTTCCCTAGGAGTTACAAAATGATGATTCTCTCATTCTCTCCTTCCTTGCACATGTGTCAGGCTGTGTTCTTCTGCCTATTGTTAAGGAGCCAGGGAACCCCTCTTATCCACAAGTCTTGATCTGAATGACTTGCGGCTGTTTCTATAACTCACATTCACACCTACAAGATCTCATTTCTCAAATGTGGAAAAAATTCCGAAAACTCGGCCTTCAACTCAGAAAGCAAGCCTGAGAGGGGAATTCTAAAAATTATTTTCGCAGGGTGGCATTGCTAGTGTAATTACGTGGCTGTCCAAGGTACCTGATCATTTGGGTTTATAGCTTCTGAAAGTTCTGCTTAAACCAGAGATCAATCACACTGTTTACTACCACACCCACACCCATACTCACACCTCCACACACACGGATATTGCAAAACTAGATCAAGAATTAAATCCTAATGCAGGATTTCCTGTGTGCAATGTTCTTTCAGAAACCCATGTTCCTGGTTCCTGCCCTGGAGCACCCACTTTGAGAGAGGCCAGGTCAGGGTGGTGACATAACCACCTGCTAAGAGTTCTGGGAAGATATTGGTCGGGAACAAGACACCCCCTGAAGTTCAAAAAGGAACCTAAGAACGAGGCTTTGAGGAAATTCGTATTTCCTCTTGCTCATAACCTTTCCTAGGTTTGTCAGAGAACGTTCTTGGGTCTTCCTCTCCTACCTGCTGTCAGATGGATGAGAGTAATTGTCCAAGGATCACCTTTGGCTGAAAGGAAATAGATTTCAGAATGTCCCTGCTGTGGATGGCCTCACTTCTGTTTGTCTACTTGACACTTCTTTGCTCATCTCTTGAGCTGCTTGCTTGGGATTAGCCCAACTGAAGGGAAAGTGTCATTTTATTTTTACTTGGGTTTAAAGAAATCAGTCTCCAAAACAAATCAATTCCAAAACCAATAAAATCAGAGATTGTGAGAGCTGGAAAGGGATGCGGGACATCTAGGCCATCGAACTCAGAACTTTTGTGCTAAAAGGCATCTTAAAGAGTTTGAAATCAATTCTCTGTTTATAGCTGTGGGACACGGAGGCCCAGAGGGATGGAGTGACTTGCCCAGGATCCCGTAGCAAAGTTGAAACCTGAAGCCAGGTCTCCCCACTAGATGGTGAGGTCCCCTTCCCCACATCTGACACGTGAGGAGAAAGAGATCTGGAGGGGATCATGTCATTTGTCCAAGGTCAAAGAGTTAGGGAGGCACTAGGAGCCTGCTCTCTGCCAGGTACTCTGCTAGGCATGTAATTACACCATACTGCTTCCGGAATGAGTAAATGTGTCCTTAGTACCATTCTTCATGTGCCATGCAGCTGCTTCCCACAGAGAAGCTCATTAGATGTAAATATTCAGCATTTTGTCATTGCAGCTTATTTATCTTCTAATGGGTAAAATGCACTCACTGTGCTTTTTAAGGAAAATTTTGCCTCTATAAAAATATCCTCCAGATGAAACAACAATCCTAGATTCTCCAAAGTACGCCATTTCCTTCCTGGGGGAAGTAGGAGTGTGGAACTGGGAGTCTAGAGGCCTAAGTTCTAGACCTGGCCCTTCACCCCCAGCCGAGTGACCTTGGCCAAGTCCCCAGATGCTTCCTATGTAGAGCAAGGAGGTTGGATTAGTTTAGTGGTTCCCAACTGTGTTTACACCAAAAGCCTCTGCTTAGAAAGATTCCTTCAAACACTGTGCTCTTGATGAATAAGTTGTCTCTCCACTTTGTAAAAGTTACTCTTAGATCCATAACTATAATAGCTTTTAGTCAGAATAATATACCATAAGAAGGAGAGATGACTCCAGCCCCTAATAGTGCACATTAACATTTAGTCTGCATGGTTTTGTCATTGCTAAATGGATGATTTCTTTCAGGCTCTCAGAATATTGAGAGCAGTTCTGAGATCTCCATTCCTACCTTGATGGAACATTGCTAACCCATTCCAGGAAGTCTTGCGATCCACTTGGCTGGCTAAAAGCTTTAGATAATCCCCTGGTTCTAAAATTCTTTTTTTTTTTTTTTAAATATAGAAATTTCTTCTTTTTTTAAAAAAAGATTTTATTTCTTTATTTGAGAGAGAGAATGAGAGAGAGCACATGAGGGGGGGAGGGTCAGAGGGAGAAGCAGACCCCCCGCTGAGCAGGGAGCCTGATGTGGGACTCGATCCCGGGACTCCAGGATCATGACCTGAGCCGAAGGCAGTCGCTTAACCAACTGAGCCACCCAGGCGCCCTGGTTCTAAAATTCTTAAGGGGGCAAATCCTACCATCTTCCTCAGGGGTAAATATTTGAAGTTTCATCTACTGGTCAATACAAAAGCTTGTTTTTAAGAATGTGGCTGGCAACCATAATACTTCAAACTAGGAGACTGGCTTAGTCTACATTCTTTTTTTTTTTTTTAGATTTTATTTATTTATTTGACAGAGATCAAGAGAGGGAACACAAGCAGGGAGGAGTGGGAGAGGGAGAATCAGGCCTCCCACAGAGCAGGGAGCCCGATGCAGGGCTTGATCCCAGGACCCTGGGACCATGACCTGAGCTGAAGGCAGCCACTTAACAACTGAGCCACCCAGGTGCCCCCTTAGTCTACATTCCTTTTGACTGAAGGCTGGCCTTGAAACAAGGATTTAGGGTCATGCCACTTATTTGGGAGGTGATGTGAAAAGGGGGAAGGGGGACGGCGGTGGGAAAGGAAGCCAGGTAAGGGGTACCAGTGAGTAGACTGGTGCTGTGCACAACTAAAGTCAGTCCCATGGAGAGGCAAGAAAGTGGGGTTCCTCCCCACCAATTCCCACCACCTGCTGGTTGGGGACTGCTCCTTGGAGTGAATTCCCTGGCAATTTTGACTCCTCCCAAGACTGTGCAGTCGGAGACCCAGGATGCATCTGCTTTGGGGGAACTATCTGTTGGTGACCTTTAGGGTAATGGAGGGGATGCCAGTGGGACACCAACAGCTTTTCTGCAGACACTAAACCAAAAGCATCTCACTGTTGAAAGTCATAACAAATAACCATCCATTCATTCAACAAGTATTGGTTGTTAGGCACTGTTCTAGGTGCTTGGATACAATCATGAACAAAAGGGACATGGATCCCAATAGGAGAAGGAAACACGTAATATATGTAATAAATACACGAATTACACATAAGTGTTACAGAATAATATTCACAATAAATATGTAAACTGTACAGTGTTGGAGGAGGGTAAAGGGGACTGGGGGTGTCAGGTTCTGTGAGGAAAGGTTATAGTTTTAAATGGGGAGATGGGGGAAGCCTCTTGAGAAAAGATTTAAAGGAGGTGATAGGAGGAGCCGTGGAGAAATATGGCAGGAGAGAACTCAAGGCCAAGAGAACAAACTCCTTGAGGTGGAAATATGGGCAGGTCTGATGCATTCCTGGAGTAGTGAGTAATGCCTGGAGCAGAGAGAACAGGAGAGAAAGTAGGAGGACATGCGGTCAGAGGTCAGAGGTGGTAGAGGTCAGAACATGGCTTTGGCTTTTATTACGAGGCCAACAAGAGACATTTCTGAGAGAAAGAGGGACAGACAGGATCAGCTCGCATTCTGACAGGATCACTCTGACTAGTGAGTGTGTGGAGAACAAGTGCAGGACAAATAACCACAAAACCACTACATGACCAACAGCTTAAAACAATATAAGTTTATTGTGTCAGTTTCCTGGGTCAGTAGTCCAGGTATGGGTTAGCTGGGTCTTCTGCTTAGGGTCCCACCAGGCTGAAAGCAAGGTGTCATTCGGGGTTATGATCTCATCTGAAGCTCTGGGTCCTCTCCCAGGCTCACTGGTTGTTGGCAGAGTTCACATCCTTGTGGTCGCAGAACTAAGATCCCGTTTTCCTGCCAGCTATGGGCTGGGAAAGACTCTTGTCTCAGAGGCCACTCGCAAGTCCTTGCCATGTGATCCCCTCCACAGACAGTTAGCAACATGGCTGTTTGCTTCTTCAAGGTCAGAAGGGGAATCTCCCTTACACTTCAAATCTATTCCTTTGGGAAGGACTCAGTCCCTCTAAAGAGCTATTAGGTAAGAACCAACCAAGATATCCTTGAATATCAACTCAGTAACCTAATCACAGGCATGACATCCACCATATCTTCACATCCTGCTCACACTCGGGTGGGGAGTACACAGGGCCATCTTAGGATCTGCGTACCATAGGGGACAAAGGTAGAAGCTGACAGTTCTGTTAGGAGGCTGTCATCAGAATCCAGGCAAGGGCAGATGGTGGCTTAAACACTGATTATAACAGTAGAGAGGATGAGAAGGTTTCAGAGTCTAGAGGTGTTTGGAGAGTAGAGTCCATTGGTTTCCTGTCAGGTTGACTGTTAGGTATGAAGGAAAAGAGAGGAGGCAAGGATGATGCCAAGCGTTTTAACCTGAGCTGAAGGTGGGAGGGAGTTGCCATCTGCTGGTGATAAAATCACCATCCACCACCACTCTATGCCACATGCATGGTGTAAATCCCTAAGAAGCCAAAGGGAAAGTAAAGGTCAAGGAAGGCTTGCGGGGGGGTGGGGGGGATGGGGATGCATTTTAAACAGGTCTGGAAATTACTGTGGTATTAGATGGGTGACGGGGAAGAGGGTGTTCCACAGGGAGTGGAGGAGGGCAGAGGGATGGGGAGGGGCAGGGAGGCACCAGCAGCATTCTGGGGGGCACGAGGAGAGCAGCGGGCTAGAAGGGAGGGTCGTGTGAACGAGCAGAATGGGAAGGTAGGCAGGGGCGAACCTTGGAGGAAGTTCAGCCTCAAGGTAAGGCCATGATCCTACACGGTAAAGAAGTGTAGTTTGAGAGAAGGATATTCACAGGGGATGACTTAACGACCCCCGGCAGATGTTTACCGCGGAGCCACTGCATGAGTTTGCCACAGACCGGGGACTTCAACAACCCAAAGGGACTTCCTCACAGTTCAGGACCCAGAAGTCCAAGATCAAGCTTATGAGCAGGCCTGGCTTCTTCTGAGGACTCTCTCCTCAGCTTGTAGATGGCGGCTTCTTCCTGTGTCTCCAGTCTTCCCTCCCTGTGAGTCAGTGTCTTTATCTCCACTGCTTCTAAGGACACCAGTCACACTGGATTAGGACCCACCCTGATGTCCTCGTTTCATCTGAATCATCTCTCTCAGACCCACCTGGTCTCCAAATACAGTCACCTTCTGAGGCCTTGGGGGTTAAAACTTCAACATACGGATTCTGAGGGGACACGATTCAGCCCACAACACCTACTATGTTTATGTAATTGTGTTTGGCATTCTAGACACTGGAGAACCAACTGCCCTTCCTTGTCTTGCCTTTCCTTGGCTGGAAGCACATATCCAGGAGGCCAGGGCTGGTGGGACACTGTGCCAAGTTCACTGATGTTCACGGCAATCACTCTCTTCATCACTGAAAGCCACTGTGTTTGGCAAGAGCCGGTACGAAGTTCATGGAGAGCCCAAGTGAACCGACAAGTCACGTGTTTGGTGAGCAAAAAAAAAAAACCCCAAAAACAAAAAACAAGAGTGACCCTTTTGGGCGCCTGGGTGGCTCAGTTGGTTAAGCGACTGCCTTCGGCTCAGGTCATGATCCTGGAGTCCCGAGATTGAGTCCCGCATCGGGCTCCCTGCTTGGCAGGGAGTCTGCTTCTCCCTCTGACCCTCCTCCCTATCGTGCTCTCTGTCTCTCATTCTCTCTCTCTCTCAAATAAATAAATAAAATCTTTAAAAAAAAAAAAAAAAAGAGTGACCCTTTTGGGATTTTCAATCCTCTGCTTAACTCCCCAAAGCCACAGACCAACATTCCAAAGGCAGGGGCCAGCAGAAACTGAGTCCTGCTCTCTTGATTACAAAAACCAACTAAATGGCTTTGTGCTTGGGCATTTTATATCTGTAATGTGAGTCCACATCGAGTGGGAGCACAAATAAAAATAAAAAATAGCCATTTTAGAAGGCAGATTCTGCTTACTCTGCAAGCTAATCACCAGAGCTGCCATTTTCCTAGTAATCACAAAACCAGATTTCAGTTATATTTTTTTCTAAACACAATTGTCTTCATTTGAGCTTCTCAGAGAGAGTGTGCCCCTTCTGGGTTTTCACTCAACTTAGCAAGGGCAGCCAGCCGCATGCCCCTTACAGATGTTTACCCAATATTCCAGCATCACATTTACGAGGCTGAAGTGGCTCCAGTGTATTCCAGGGTGCATATACTTAGCAGAAAAGTTCAGAAGCTGGCAACTCACATTTGCCCAAATTGATTCCACATCTGCCATAAGTGAACCACTCTCTCTGATACAAGCATACTTGTTTGTTGTTTTTTTATCTCCCCTCACAAGTCAATGTATGTGATTAGAGGTTGAAAATAAAGGGGTTGTTTTAGAAAAGAAACAAAACAAACTAAAGGTCAGCCTGGCGTTCAGAATACTGCTGCCGGTTACTGTTCCTTCTTTGAAGGAAACTGAGTTAACTTTGCTAAGTTATAAGACATTTCAACCCTAGTTCATTTGCTCACACTGCACAATCCTTTAGTGTGAAAATCTTGTTACAGTAAAAGTCTCAACCAACAGAAAAATCAGGAAACCTCATCTATCCAGAACCATGCAGAAACAAAAAGTGAATACCAAAAAAACCCTCGGGGCAGCCAAAATGTCACAAAGCCCTTGCAATTCATCCATACCAGAGCCTCCAAATCCACATTAAAAGCTTTTACTTTCATTTGATGCCATTTTCCAAAATTTTGGCTAACTGCTTTCCAATCTCACTGCGGCCTAGAAGCAACAGATCGGAGAGATGAAGCCCGAGCCTGCTCCTTACAGCTGCGAGGCAGGGCAGAGATAAGAAACACAGAAAGCCAGAAAGCTCACAAGCATAGCAGGTACACGCCTGACCCACCCCGGCAGCCCCTCAGGCACATCTGTACAATAACAATAAGTCCAAGTCATAAAGAGAGGCTGAACTGTGTTGAACAGCCTTTATATAAGGTGGAAATGACATGTGAAACACATTTCGGAAAAGTAATTAAAACATAAAATTGAGGGGCGCAGGGTAGTTAAGCATCGGACTCTTGTTTTCGACTCAGGTCACGATCTCAGGGTCATGAGACAGAGCCCCGCAACAGGCTGCATGCTGAGTGTGGAGCCTGCTTAAGATTCTTCCTCTCCCTCCCTCTCCCTCTGCTCCTCCCTCTCTCTCTCTCAAAAACAAACAAAAAAAACCCCCCCAAACAAAAAAAACCCATAACTCTTTAAAATATAAAACTGAGATGCCCTAGTCAAAACTCTTTTGGTTGCATTTGACAAAAACCCAATTTAAAATGGTGCAAAAAGGGAACTTACTAATAACAGTATTTATTAATTCAGACATATCCTTGCTTCAGACCCAAATGGATCCAGGAGGTAGAAACAACAGCATCAGGACCTGGCTTCTATCTCCCGTTGTTTCCTCCTCCAATGGTGTTAGTCTCAGACCAGCTCCAACCCCATGGTGGCAAGATGGCTGCCAACACCTCTAAACCTGGTGAAAAAGACACCTTCCTCTAGTCTGACCACACAAGCCAACAAGCAAGATTAACTCCAGCTAGACCTGATGAGCCTGGTTTGGGTCACAGGCCCAGCCCAGATCCAATCCCAGGGGCCAGGAGTTTGCCCAACCTTCTGATTGGCCAAACATGGACCGCGAGCCTACTACTCCTGGAGTGCGGGGTAAAGTCAGCTTCACCCAAAGCAGGGAGATAGAATGGGTGGAATGAGCCAAAGGGGAGTAGGGGTGGGGGGTGGGGTGAAGTGTTCCCGTGAGAGAGAGAGTGAGGTGCTGGGTAAAGGGAGCAGTTAATGTCTACCAGGGGAGGTAAACCCTGTTAACTGTCTAGGAGATCCAGCGTGCCTCTTTCTTGAGGCTCTGGGTGTAATACTTTTTACATTCACACATGATTGTGAACTAGGACTTTCGTATTTGGAAAAATGACCACAACGATATAAACTGATTGTGACTCTAGAGTTTTCAATTACACCACTGAACTCCCTTTTGCACCATTTCAGTTTGGTTTTTCTGTCACTTGCAACCAAAAGGGTCTGGACAAAGCATCCCCCCCACCTTTTTTTTGCATTTTATTTTAATTATGTATGGTCACACAGAGAACCCCAGGAAGAGGAGAGGGCCGCAGAGTGTTCCCCAACTGTCGTGAGGAGTAGCGACCCCTCCTTTCTCCCCAGGGTGTTCAGAGGATCAGGGTTTGGGAAACACCACTTAGCGGAGGAGCGAAAGGTACCCTGCTGCTTCCCATCAGCTGGGAGAGCCTCAGGGAGGGTAAGCTAGCTGCCACTGCCCCGGAAGCCCTTCTCCAGGGAAGCTGGCAGCCAAGTTCCTGCCCCTCTTCAGGCGCATATTCGGTGGGATGCCCAGGCGGGCTCCCCAGGGGCTCCCCCACCATCTCACACACAGGCGTAGCCAGTGAGCTGTGCATTTCCCTACCGACAGGCAGAATCAACTGCAGAAGGCCTCAGGCACCAAGCAGGAGAGGTCTGGGAGAGTGAACTCCCCTGTCCACGGTGTCCCGCCAGGGGCTAAGACCAGGGTGTTCTCATCGGTTCTCTGCATCAGAACAGAGAAGCCTCAGGCGGGCAAGGAGCTCTCAGCTTGCTGAGCACATGGGACTTCCCCACCATGGACTGGTGTGGACCTGAGAACATCAGATTTACCCTCCAGCTCAGTGCTTTTCAACCTACCCGGGGCGAAGCTCAGCTTCTGTTTCTGAGTACCAATCCATCCCGGACCTGTAAAATACAGTAAGATTACTTTCACCAGAAATTTTTAAAAAGCAAAAAATACAAAATGCAAGCCCATTATTTTCAATCGGATTCAAAAGATAAAAACTCGTCTGTCACACTGCCATTAACCTTTCTAAGTGCTTATTCTTTGTATCTGTACTTAGCTCCCGTGGACAGGGAACAGGGTTGCCCTGCTCTGACCACCAGGGTGATTAGCCCTGCTCTGGGGCGAGCACGCTGGCTTTAACGTTTTCAGACCACTTCCTGCTTCTAATGCTTCATGTTTATCAATTAAGTAGAACTTACCAGCTTGACATTCCAGGTGTCCCCACACATGGTCCGAATCTGCCATTCCCTTCATCTGGTCCTCCCTCATTCTTTCAACTGATCACTCAGTCCATCCAAACCCTAATGAGCGCCTGCTCTGGGCCAAGCCCAGGCCGGTGGCACAGCGGGCAGGCAAAGCCCATGGTTCGGTTGTCTCCCCAGACACACCTGCACCCGGGCCCAGCCAGCTCTCAAAGATGGGCTTAGTTTTGCTGAGTCCACACCTCTGTCACACTGCGTGTCTGAATCCCAGGCGTTTTTCATAGCTCTGTTGGAATGTCAGCTGCCCAGCCAGTGATAACAGCTCTCATTAATCTGGCCTCTGCTGGCCCAGGAATTTGCTGGGCACTTTATATACACTTTATATACTGAACAGCAGGGTTCTCTGCTAAGGTTCCTGATTCCACTTCTTATTCTTCTAAATCAGATTTAACTTCTTTTCCTTCTAGAGCCAATCTCTGCAACTTTTTTTAAAAAAACCTTAAGTATGACGTACATTTAGAAAAGAATGTGAATTTATACAGCTCAGGGAAGTAGCCCAAAACTCGATACACCTATGAAACCTGCACCCAGATAAAAAAAATCGAACCTATCAGCACCGTGAAGACGGCCTGTACCACTTCCCGGTTACTAACCCTCCCCCTTCCCAAGAGCAGCCACCGTCCTGACTTCTAACTGAATGGCTTAATTTACCATTTTTATTCATCTAAATGGAATCTAAAAGTACTATTGCAACTGGCTTCGTTTATTCAGCATTATTTGTGGGATTCATTGTAGTGTTCATTCTAATTGCTGTATCGTATCCCATCATGTGAAGATCTCACAGCTTATTTATCCATCGTACTGTGGACGGACATTTGGCTGCTGTGAACATTCTGGTACATGGCTATTGGTCAATCTACAAGAGCATTTCTGCTGCATCGGGAAGAGAACTACAGGGACACAGGGTTTGTGTATGTCCAGTGTCGGAAGACACTCTGAACATCTTTAAAGGCACTTTTCATGTTCCAATCTTATTTGTGAATTCATTTCATTTCCCTTACTAGATTATACCTGGTTCTTAACTGAATAAATACTGTTGGTGCCCTGCCTCATTGTAACATGAGGGGTCTAACATGTGACACAACATAGAAAACTGGAGTAAGAAAACAAAGTCCGGGGGAAGAAAGGATAAAGTGAATGCAATGGCCCCAATCAACCCCACAAGGGCTTAGGTACTTTGTAAAAAGCTGAACCACAAACATGGCTGAGCTTCCTGTCGGCCAGTACAAAGAGGGAAGCAAGTTACACACATGAGACTCACAGGATAAACACTGCTGGGCGGTGAAGCCATTTCTGGTTCTGAGAAGTAAAATCTGTCAGCCCGAGCTTTCCTAAAGAGCGTATTGTTCGACATTGAAAATGAAGGATCCAACAACTTCATTTTAGTAATAGCAATAAAAAAATCCTGTCAGGATCTCCCTCCCCTGGTCATTTCCTTTAATGTGGACATGACGGAACACAGTTCACTACAAGCGACTGTTGGAACTGATGCAACCAGATACACAATTCTCAAGAGATCTGACTGAACCCAAGAAAAACAACTAGACTCAGAGTGTGGTCTAGGGACCTTTCAGGGTCTCTGAGAACTTTTCAGGAGGTCTACATGATCAAAACTATTTTTATAATACCACTAAACTTTATTTTTTTTTTAGTGTCAGAGGTAGAATTCAGTGATTTATCAGTTGCATACAGCACCCAGTGCTCATTACATCACGTGCCCTCCTTAACGCTCATCACCCAGTTACCCCATCCCCCCACCCACCTCCCCTCCAACAACTGTTTGTTCCCTGTAGTTAAGAGTCTCTTATGGTTTGTCTCCCTGTTTTCATCTTGTTTTATTTCTCTCCTTCCCCTATGTTCATCTGTTTTCTTAAATTCCACATGAGTGAAATCATACGGTATTTGTGTTTCTCTGACTTATTTCACTTAGCATAATGCCTTTTATTTCCATCCATGTTGTTTTAAGTGGCAAGATTTCATTCTTTTTGATGGCTGAGTAATATTCTAGTGTGTGTATACACACACACACACATCTTTATCCATTCATCTGTCGATGGACATCTGGGCTCTTTCCATATTTTAGCTATTGTGGACATTGCTGCTATAAACACTGGGGTGCATGTGCCCCTTCAAATCACTATGTTTGTATCCTTTGGATAAATACCTAGTAGTGCAGTTGCTGAGTCATAGTGGTTCTATTTTTAACTTTTTGAGGAAACTCCATACTGTTTTCCAGAGTGGCTGCACCAGTTTGCATTCCCACCAATAGTGAAGGAGGGTTCCCCTTGCCCTTTTTTTTTTTTAAAGATTTATTTATTCATTTGAGAGAGGTGGGGAGGGGCAGAGAGAGAGAGAGAATCCCCAACCAGACTCCCTGCTGAGCGCAGAGCCAGACGCCAGGGCTCCATCCCAGGACCGTGAGATCATGACCTGAGCCAAAACCAAGAGCTGGTCGCTTAACCGAATGCACCACCCAAGCACCTCAGCTTTTTTGCCGTTTTTCCTCTCATCTTCTTATGAGTGTGCACAGAGGAATTTTCCAGAGGCCATGACATGTGATATAGCAACAGACTGAATGTAGAAACAAGATATTAGAATCTAGCTGTGAAGAGAATCTATTATGCCAGACGTTAAAGAAATTTGCAAATTATTTTTGATCTTGGAAAACAAATTTTTCACACAAAAACATGTCATATTACTCTACATGGGTTTGTTATTGATCTTAAGTAAATTAATAAACATTTTAAAATTTGGTTTAATTTCTAATATAGTACCTACAGGTAGAACCCACTTTGGGGTCCTCAAAAAATTTTAGGAGTGGTAAAGGGTCCTGAGATCAAAAGTTGGGGAACCACTGATCGAGAGAAAGATTTCCCGAAAAGGATGTTGTTGGTCACTAGCCCAGAAGATAACCCACGAAAAATATTTTGTGATCAAATACATTTGAGAAATGGTAAGCCTCTCTTGGAAATCATCAAATTAGAAGCAAATAAGCCAAGTTTGCTTTAACTCTGTGTTTCCTAACTGTATCTGACCAAGATCCCCTCTTCTGAGGGCTTCCGTTATCAACCTGGAAGCACACCTGGGCACCTCATGGATGAACCCCAAGGCCTTCAGTCAGTCCCCAAGAGGAGCATCTCTTACAACCCACTTTTGTCAAGCGTGGGCAGCAGAGTCTGATGTCACACCTCTGACAGCATGAAGACTGATCCTTTTATAAATATCAAGGCAGCTGAGCAGGACAGAGAGTTCCTTTATCTCTACAAAGAGGTGTACCAAGGGCAGGGTCAAAGCCAGGACAAAGATCCCACTGAAGAGAGAAAACGGAGTCTGTTCCATCTGCCGAACAGGCAATCGAGGTCCCAGAGGTCTTGACGACATCTTCCAGAGCAGATGGTACACGCGCTTGCCCCCGTCATAAAGAAATCTCAATAAAGCGCCCACAGAATGCCAGACTTTAAGTTACACAACTTCCTGGTGCCCCCTCCAAGGAAAATAGAGGCCAGATATACCCTGAATGAGTCAACTTCTTTTATTGGGTTACTAACCATAAGTCAATTAAATGTTAGGAAATGTCTACCAAAAAATGATGCCTTTGGTTCTGGAACCATCAGTCTGAGTTCTTTTTGACAGTAATTACATAACTGTGTCAGTTGTCTGTTAAGCAAATTCCCAGTTCACAATAATAAAATTATGTTATCAGGCAGCTCATCTAAAGAGAACCCATAGTAATGTGCAAGGCACTCTGGGAAATCTAAAAATGAGAAAGAGGTGTCTCTTCAAAAACATACAGTCTACTAAGGGGCCAGACAGAGCACCAGAGAAAGAAAGAAAGAACTTCCACACTCGTCCCTGCAGCAGCTGGTGAGATAGCTGGTATTGCAACCAATAAATATCTGTCTCAACAAATCTGCTATTTACCTTTAAAATGTTTACTTGTACACAAACTGAGAAACACCACATAGTCGACTATCTCATCAAATATAATCTAGTCAAATACTGCTTCTTAGTGTGACTTAATGAGTTTATATAGGATTTCAAAAAAACCTACACCATAGTGAATTAAAAATAGATCATTTTAATATACATATTTTCACTTCTGTTAATTCAACGCTGATTTCTATTATGCATGCATAGCCGCTTGGTTGAACTTGCTTCCTATTTACTTATTTTCCAACATGCAGCAACCTTCGACAAGATGGCTAAGCTGAACTGGTTATTCTTAAAGAGTACAATGTACCCTGTCCTTAGAGTTTTATCAACTTTAATGTTTCCAAAGAGCCTGATGAGGCTGCTCAGCACGCTGGCTTTTCACTGAAATTTCCTATTTGGAGGATGGCAAGACAGACTAGGATCTTCCCAAGTCTCCTGGCTGCATGCATTCACATCACAGCTTGGTTGGGAAAGCAGTAGGGACTGAATAATAAGTGGATCGCCTCCAAACACAGCTGGGTGAGAGAGCTTCATTTTTAGAAAGTAAAGCGAATCATGAAAACCTCCCTAATGGTGTGATTTGCTCCAGGGTTCTTTTGATACTTAAGAAGGGAAATATTAATCCTTGTGCACAGTACTCTTATTTTCAGCTTTATAGAGTTTTCTTCTCCAGCCATCCTTCTGTAGTGAGGCAATTTATTGTACTTGCACGAAGATGTCTTTCATAATCGAGGTGGTGATAGCCTTCTCATTTCCTGCCAAATGGATCAGACCACACTTTTAACCCTATAGAAAGAAACATGAATCAAAACAGGATTCGCTTTTAAACTTCCTACCACTTCCCTCAACTGCAAACAAGCAAAATGCCATCAGAATTGAGTTGTGCAATTTCCATGTAGTTCGAGACAGTGCGGGCAAGCTGCCGGAAGTCTGGGATGCTGCGACTGGGCAGCCATGGCCACCATGAGAGACTTAAATGGCTCAGAAATTGCCCCACAACAGGAAGCTATGTATCTGGCCTAGTCAAAACATAAATAAAAAAGTAAGTAAGTTAAAAATTAAAAAAAGAATGGTGCCACAGATTACAAGAGTTTTGGTTAAAAAACTGGAAACCTCTCCTCACCCAACTGAGATCATCTAAAAGTAACTAACCATTCAGCCACAAAGGGAACTTTGAGCTTCTGTAATAAAGCAGAATCCCGCATCAATTAAAATAGCTTGCAAGTAAACAGACTTCTTCCAGAGAGGGCAGGGTTTAAATAGGTGCTTGGTAAATCGGTCTGCGGAACAGCTATTCACCCTTGATACTCAATAGCACACTTGTTACATTTTTATGCCCATTTATCAAATGCACAAGAGGAACGTGCAAACTTGCCCAAAATATTCTGGGGTGAAATGCTAAAATGAAGTCTTGGGGTGGCTCCTATGAAATGGCAACTTCTGAACAATGAATGGCATAATCACCAGCTAGCCTCCGCACTCAAAAGATTTCCTCCACTGCAGGGCAAGCATGCGCACCCCACACAACAGCACGAATGCAATTCTGTTTTGAATTTTAAGTTTACCTGGTGGCTGCACATCTTCTTGAATAATACCAGCTCTATTTACGGCTTGCTCCTTCTCTGAAAAACACAACAGAAAAATTGCTCTTTACAAAGGTGGGGGGTGGACCATGGTGGAAGAAATCTTTCTATTTACGTGGGCCAATGACATGGGACAATTCAGAAACAATATATACAGGACGCCAATACTCAAAGCTTTTAGGTTATGGAAGTTAGATCCTACAGAGCAGAAAGATCGGGCATTTTCAATAAAAGCAAAGAAAGCTGTACTTCAAAAGAAAAGCTCCCGACTCACATCTTTTCTCGGTGATCTCAGCATTTTGGTAAGGCAACAAAACAACGGAAAAAGAACAATTTTGAAAGAGCTGGTGGGCGTGAAATATTATGAGGGGAAGGCTGCTGAATTGAAGGAACAAGTACAATTAACAAGAAAACGATGTAGTTTCTATGTCTCAAATGTGCTCCGCTGAAGGACTAAACCCAGAGCTAAATATGCTATGTTTTTGATAGGAAATAGAGCAGAAAATTAATCTTTGGGTGGGTGGCTTTGGTTTGGATAACTGAAGCCTCCCTAATTGATTGCAGGTGCTGTGCCAATTAGTAAGCGCGTTCCAGCGACAGCAGCTCAGCCCATCTCTTCGGAGATGTCCAACAGGCAAGGGCCAAGAGAAATTGGGCATTTTAGGTCTGTGAGCTTCAAGTGTTCTGACACATCTTTCTAAGTGGCTTAGAGTAAGCCCAGGGTCTGCGAAAACAAAGACTTATTATTTTAAGTATCTTGACAAACAAATGGCGGCTTTTCAGGGGAAAGACTTGGAGCCAAAGGATGTTTACTACTAAATTACAGTAATTACATGTTGTAATCAGACCTTTGTCTTAATCAGGCTGACAGTATTTCTTGAAATCCACATTTAGCTCTTACTTAATATTAGGCCGTTTCCTTTATTCTGGCTTCTGGATTCTCATAAAGTTACAAGAAGCATAAAGGTACAAAAAACAGGGATTTGCCAAATCGAATATTCATTGAACTTGTTTCTCCCGTGATGTGACAGAAAGTCAATCCTAAGTGACCTACCTATAGTTTTATCAATGCTAAGTTTTGCTTTGGCAAATAAAACAATGGGCAATAGGGACTATGTGAATCTTGGTATCTAATTCTAAGACAGACAGACGGAAGACGCAGCATAAAGAAGCCCATTACAGACAACGAACGGCCTGATGGCTTCCCCGAACCTCTCTGAAAAGTAGTAGCAGGCAAGCAATAACCAAGACCCTCGGGACCAAGATATGCCAAAAGGCTTCTGCCATCTAGAGTGGATAATGGAGCTCTCGGGTGTCGGATTTTCTAAAATAACTCCAGCACAAAAGGTGATCTCATTTCCTAAGACATTAAATTCCTGTAGGATTGAGCCCTACCATACTGTCAACATGTAAGGTCTCAAGGGACGGACGTGTCTCAAATATGCTCTTAGAAAATGCCAACCAGGAGTAAGACTGCAGTACCATCCATGGTGCCAGGAACAAAAATAGATATGATTTCCCATGCCTAGAAGGTCCGTTTGCCAGTATTATGGAAGAGGTGAGGGTTTTTTTATTTTTAAAGATTTTATTTATTTATTTTAGAGAGAGGGAGCACGCACACACGCAGGCGGGGTGAGAAGCAGCAGGAGAATCTCAAGCAGACTCCGCACTGAGCGTGGAGCCCAACGTGGGGCTCCATCCCACCACCCTGAGACCATGACCTGAGCTGAAATCAAGAGTCAGATGCTTAACCAACTGAGCTACCCAGGCGCCCCTGGAAGAGGTGAGTTTTTAAAAAAATAATCAATTGCCAGAAAGCTTTCTAGCCATAGATTTAAGAAAATCAGACAGCCTGGTGTATTGAACACATTTCCCAAGAGGCGGCAGGTACTGCGAAGCCGCTGGCAGACTGCCAAGCACCAAAGGAAGTTGACTTTTGATAGCAAGGACAGAATGTCTAATTGTATCCTAACCTCTTACAATGCAATAGAGAACCAAGTGAAGAGAAAGGAATCCCTGTCTTCACACTTTCTTGCTAATTGCTAATGAGGTTCGAGAAAGGCTAAGGATTTATTTAAAATAGACCATAATCTCTTTATAATCCTTGTCCTTATGCGACCACCTCATTTTTTTTTTTTTTTGGCTTGGACAAGCAATTTAAACCGATTTGCTGAACTAGTTCCTATCAAGTGATAACTGGTATTAGCATCCTATCTACATCCCCTGGTTCTTTATTCCATTAATGTTTTATAAGTACTGTAAAGCCAAAGCAGTCTTATATAAATTCATGATATGACACAAAGGCACTTTAAAATTTGTGAATGCAGAATATGCCCAAAGGAAAACAAACCGGTCCCTCAGGATTTAGCAGTATGTCTTGCTGAAGTTGACAGTAAGTTTCTATTTTGCTCTCATTAGAGAAACAGCAAGTGTCTATAAAAACCTCACGAAAAGGACAACGCTGAAGTCAGAGGTTTAACTATGTGAACAAGTCAGGATGAGCTAATTACTGCCTTTTCAGTAGTGAGCATGTTTCTATCAGGAGTGCAATGATTAAGATGCAAACATGCAATACTGGGCCTGGAGCTTCGTGATGCCGGTTAGAAAAGTCCCCATCCCAGTGTCTCAGCAAGCCCGACTCTGCCCCCTGGTGCTAAGGCAGTGGTGTGATTTGTAGTTTTAATTGAGGATCATTATCTCATCAAAGGGCCAAAGTGTTATTATTAGAACTGGTAATGCATGTGGGCGGGCTGATTCTCCAATTGTAGTGACAGAATCCACCTAATAATTTCTAAGTCTCTGAAAATGAAAACATATCTTTATACTAAATGTCCATGCTGTCCAACAGCTCTACTGTGTGACTTGTTACTCGACACCCACGACCACGCAGCAAAGAAGACAGTGCTCCCCAGCGCCCACTGACAGCAGACTGCCTGAGCGTGCTCGAGTCGTGGGCCAGCAGCTAGAAACCGAAAAGCAGGTGCCGAAGCTCAGGACCCCAGCGCCCTGCCCAGTGAGATGGCCTCAGTCAGGACCCCTCCCTGCCATCTCTTCTTGGCAACAGTTAAAAAATACAAGCAACTCGGAACCTGAAGTAATTGGACAAATGGCAACATGTGATGGACTGTACATGAGATAATAGCATTGTGTCAATATTACATTTCCTGGCCTGGATAACTGCATTTTGGTTATGTAAAAGAATGCCCTTGTTCCTAGAAAATCCATGCTGAAGTGTTTGGGAAGGCAAGCTCACAGTGTCCTGAACTTGCTCTCAAATGGTTCAACAGAACAATAGAAACAATTATACGTATATGTAATTATATATGTATATGTATACGTATGTATGCATGCAACACATGGGGGGAAGCAAATGCGGCAAAACGTTCTCCGGTAAATCTAGGTGACAAATAAATGGGGATTTATCATACTATTCTTAGGTCTTTTCTGTTGGTTGGGATTATTATTATTTTTTTTAAAGATTTTATTTATTTGAGAGAGAGAATGAGAGACAGCACAAGAGGGAAGAGGGTCAGAAGGAGAAGCAGACCCCCTGCCGAGCAGGGAGCCCGATGCAGGACTCGATCCCGGGACTCCAGGATCATGACCTGAGCCGAAGGCAGTCGCTTAACCAATTGAGCCACCCAGGCGCCCGGGATTATTTTTTTAATAACTGAAATACACAACTGCAAAATAAGTTTTTAGGAAGCCCTTATACTTCCTGGTGACTGCTCCGTGATGATTACTTCAAAGTACCTTTTTTTAAACAGCAAATAAAAAAATTAAGAACTACTTTTTCAGTGTTCCCATTCTGCGGCTGTTGCCTAGCCACGTACTCCGTCTGTCTGTGGGGTCATCCAGGACGGGATGTGCCCTGGTGCCCCACCGAACCAGCGGCAGATGGGACCACACGGCCGTGGTGGCAAGTGTGAACCAGTGGCTGAGGGGGACCAAAGGGCCACTGGAGGCACCGACTCCTCCCAACACTAGAAACACTTTTGCTTCCTCATCAGAGAGTCTGGCTGAACCCAGGGAGCTCCGTAATGCTGGACAGAAAGTAAGACTTTAGTCTTTCCCTGTGCTGCACCGGACTCTCCAGTGAAAGAAATAAAAAGCATATTCTAGCCCCTGGCATGGGATAGGGAGAATGCCCTTCCGAGGTAAGAAGTATTCCTGGGTCAAGTGATTTCTCACAACCCTGTTCCGACTCCATACAGCAGACATCCGGAGGGTGGGGGGGGGGGGGGGGGGGCAGAAAGTGCAGCAATAAGAGAAGGCGACCATGTGGGAGGGGGACTGAGATCTCCTCACAGCAATCCCGCAATCCTGTGGTCTTTCCCTTCACTAGTAAACACTCTTTGCTGTCTTAAAGGCACGTGAAACAGTGCATCAATAGCAGACAAAGTCGGGGAGTTAGGGTCTCATGTCCACCCAGCCATTAATGTGCTCAGTGACTCTGGACAAGTCACCTAAGTGAGGGGACTGAAGGAGCTTGGGTTTTCTGGCAAAACTCTTAGGATTTTATGCTTCTGCGCGTCTAATTAAAGTTAAAAATGAACAGGATCCCCGAAAATGATCCTATTCTGTCTCATCTCACAGGCTGGTATAAAACACAGGTTTTTTTAAAAGGCCATATTCAGGATCACGGTCTAGTTCTAGGACACAAAGCCAGACTAGGCTCTGAGCTACAGCAGCTGTACTCTCCCCGAAACGTGGGCTCGTCCAACAAACCACGCGGTACCAGCAGGATGAAAGCTAAAAAGCATCATCTGGGATTCCCTCCAGGAGCACAACAGAACCATCCCCACACTTCCGGTTTGGGCTCGCTGACCACCAATGCCAACGCCGTCTCCCCAGGGCTCATCTCGGGACTGAAGTGTCACATGGAGAACCGACCTTGTCATCCCTGTAACGCTTAGGAAAGTCTGGCTGAGTTAGTGGAAGAGCTGAAGATCACACTGAATGTCAACATGAAATCCAAGAAGGCAGTCTTGTCAGAGCGGCTTGCCTGCTTTTAAGGTATGGGAGATCTCCTTGATTTTATTTTATCTAAGCAGCCTTCCCTTTCTCGCCTGCTGCCTCGAGGCTTATTCCGGCAGAGATCCTGTAACAGAGCTGTCCCCACGCTCCCCGTGCCCGGGCTGGCCAGCATCAGTCAGGCTGGCCCCACTGCAGGGCCGGCACTGGCCTGACACTCAGGCCCGACATGGGAACGTGGGCTCCTCCCGGGCCAGCCACTGGCCCCTCTTAAGGACTGGATGTCTGGCCTACCTTGCCCTGCACTTCCAAGAACTGTGGCCTTCTCCTCGGTCTGCCCAGAGTCCTGGGGAATACTAATGTCTGAAGGATGGTCGGGAGAGGAAGACCCAAGAGAGGCTGAGAAGGAGTGGCTGAAAGGCAGGAGCAAAAGAGCAAAGGCAAGACGACTGGCAGCGGGGGTGGTCACAGCTCAGGGAAGACAGTGTTTCAAGAAGAGAGAGTCTGGCCGGGGGCTGTGCCTCTCACTCACAGATTACTCACTTCCTGTGTTACAATGAGAACGGAAGTCATCACCTGGAAGTGCCCACAACTCCCCAACATCGGACCTATATTTAGCTGCATCCCTACCTGCCCTTCCTCCTGAGCCGGTGGAAGAGGTGTCCTGCCTTTTGTCCAAAGCTTTCCTGCATCTGATCTCAAGATCCCCTACCACCTGTCACTCTATGGATTATCTTCCTCTTTGTCCAGAGACTTCTTGGCTGTTCCATCTCTCCCTAAAACAAAACTCTCCCTAGACCCTCTGACCTGCTGCAAATATACTCTATCACTCTCCTCTCTACACAAATACCTTTAAGGAGCCAATTCAGTGGAGCAGCCTGTTCTCTGCCCACGACCAAACTACTAAAAGCATTCTCAACAAGGTAACTCTGACCTTCACCTTCTTTTTCATAAATCGACTGAATATTTTCACTTATCTGTCTCCAAGAAGCCCAACCCTGCTGACCATACCCCTTTTCTTTTCTTTTTTTTTTTTTAAAGATTTTTATTTATTTATTTGAGAGAGAGAGAATGAAGAGAAAGAGAGCAGGAGGCGGGGAGGGTGAGAGGGAGAAGCAGACTCCCCACCGAGCAGGGAGCCAGATGCAAGACTCGATCCTGGGACTCCAGGATCATGACCTGAGCCGAATGCAGTTGCTTAACCAACTGAGCCACCCAGGCGCCCACCACACCCCTTTTCATCAAGAGTTGTTTTCATGGGACTTGAGATTGCAGCCTCTTCTGGTTTTGACCCTCTTGCTCTGGCCGCTTCTCCGTCTCCTTTGACGGCTCCCTTTCTTCTGACCGCTTGCTCTTCCAATACTGTGTTCACCAGTGTCCTGTCTTAGGCCAGCTTGTCTCTTGCAGTTTCCCAGTGCTGCCTGGGAGCCCTCTCCTTTGATGACTCTGCCTCCCATCCCGTGCTGATCCAGCGCCCCATCCCTAGCTCTAGCTCAGGCCCAGGACCTCAGCTCCAGACTAGCACATCCCGCTGCCTGTAAGCAATCTCCACAAGCACATCCAGATACCTAAAACACAATACATCCAAAATTGAACTAGCTCATCCTCCTCACTCCCAAAACCAATTCCTTCTGGTGTTTCTTAGTTAATGACCAGCGCCACCATCTCTTCTGCTGCTGGAGCCCGGAAATTGTCATTCTCCTTCGTCTCCTCCCTCACCCTGTAGAGTTTACTTCTTAAATACAGCTCCCCAATTCAGTACTTCTCCGCAGTCCTATAACCACCACTGGTTCGGGCCAGTCACCTCTCCCTACTCTCCTGTGACCGCAGCAATTACAGCCTTCCTCTATCTGGAAATCTTGTTGACCCCGCGTGAGAGTGAATCCGGTCACCTCACTCTCCCGATTAAAATACTTCCATGAGCCTCCACGGGTTAGACACTGGGGACAGCAGAGGACTGTGGAAGTGTTTCAGTCAAGCAAGCAAGATGATAAATTCAAAGAACAAATGGCATGACAACAGACTTTCCAACAGCCACGGGGAAAACCAGAGTTCTAGACATTTTCTGACAAACAAGGATGACATTTGCCAGTGACAAACGCTCATGAAAGAAATATTGTCAGATGCACCTCAGAATGAAGAAAACGGACAGTAGAAAGGAGTGAGATGTAGGGCTCAGTGAGTAAAGACTGTGGGCAAAGAGAAACAATCAGTGACTGCACAAAACCTTGCCGGTACTAGGTGACTGGGGAGGAATAAACAAACGGCGGGGTGTGTGGTACAAGGACCAAGGCAGTCTCCGCAGGTCTCTGTATATTTTCCAGGAGGATAAAGATACTGACTAACTTTTGGGTGCCCGGGTGGCTCAGTCGTTAAGCGTCTGCCTTCAGCTCAGGTCATGATCCCGGGGTCCTGGGATGGAGTCCCACATCCGGCTCCCTGCTTGGCAGGAAGCCTGCTTCTCCCTCTCCCACTCCCCCTGCTTGTGTTCCTGCTCTCGCTCTCTCTCTGTGAAACAAATAAAATCTTTAAAAAAACAAAAAAAAAGATACTAACTTTAAACAGTAATCACGAAAGAATAAAAACAGAATGTAAAACTTTCAAAAGAAGAGAGGAGAAAAAGAAAGCTTGAAGCTGCAGAAAAGGAGAAAAAAAGGAGTTACAGAAATAGAAGAATAAATAGAAAACACAAAGTAAGATGGGGCAAATAAATATAAATGCATCAGTAAACATACATGAAAATGAGCTCAATCCAACAGTTAAATGATCAGATTGGATTAAAAAATCCAGTGTAGGCTGGTTATGAGATTTAAAGACAGATGCCAAGGGGCACCTGGGTGGCTCAGTTGGTTAAGCATCTGACTCTTGATTTTGACTCAGGTCATGATCTCAGGGTTGTGAGATCGAGCCCTGGGTCAGGCCCCCACTCTGCGGGGAGTCTGCTTGTCTCCCTCTCCCTCTGTCCCTTCCCCAACTCTCTCTCTCTCAATTAAATAAATATTTAAATAAATAAATAAATCTTTAAATAAATAAATAAATCTTTAAATAAATAAATAAATGTTTAAATAAATAAATAAATCTTCAAATAAATAAATAAATAAATAATAAAGGCGCCAAATATAAGAGGATAGATATACCAGGAAAATACTAACCAAAACAATGCTGGGAACTCTAATGCTGATAAAATAGAGCTAGGGAGGAATAGTAGGGATAAAGAGGACCCTTCATACAATGATAATTGGAAAAAAAATCTCCAGAATATTCTCTATTGTGTGCACCTAATAATATGGCCTAAAGATACCTAAGTAACAGAATTAAGAAGCTTGGTCTGGAATCGACACACACAGAACTCTGTACCCAATGATGACATACACTCACTTCAAGCACAGAAGGAACATTTCCAAAATTGACCTGTACTAAGCCACAAAGCAAATCTTGACCAATATCAAAGAATCAAAATCATATAGTCTTCGTTCTTTAACCACAAATGCAAATAAGCTAGAAATCAGCAACAAAAGAACAACCAGAAAGACCACTGTGGCCACTGGGTAGAGAATGAGTAATAGCTGGGGCCTGTTGGAAGCAGGGAGACCAGCTCAAGAGTCCAAGGAGCGGGTGAGGGAAGTGGGTTGGATGACGGTGGGGACATTGAGATGGACAGAATGCTCTTACCCATCTTGTGCGGTTACGTACACCCAGCACCTAGCACAGTACCAGGTACACAGCCATCGCTAAAACCCGGGTTATAAAACATGCAAAAGAAGCTCAATAAATACTAGTTCAAGTGCTGAAATGAACTGCAGCTCCATCCTCCCAATAGACAGGCCAGGTTTCCATGGCTCAATCACCAATACCTCACCTGCCCAGACCCCAGTTCACTGCCAAGTCAGCCAGCCCTGGCTTAAATCTCTTTGTCTCACACCCCTGTCCTATGGCTCCTTATTTTTTAAACATTTTTATGGGATGCCTAATATAAAACTATACTGTTTCCACACCTGTTATCTCATTTAATACATCCTAAAACCTATAAATTGAGTCCTGCAAACTCCACTGCTATAGATGAAGAAACAGGCTGGGCTCTAGGAGGCGAAGTGACTCACCTTAAGATCCTTCTCTAGTAGGGATTTAGACCCTCACCTGCCCTGCTCCCCCATCACAGCCCCTCAGAGACAGTATGGTGCCGTGGTGTAGTGACTGAGTGCACTGGTTCAAATCCCAGATCTGACTCACTGCCTGTGGGTCCTTGGATAAGTCATTTAACTGTTCCATACCTCAGTCTGTCTACGCATAGAATGGGGGTGATGATCACACAGCAGCTGCAACAAACGGTTATGAAAACTACATGGGTTATTATATATGAAGTGCTTGGGGTACACAGCACAAGTCCACACTTTCATCATCTGATCTAGACGAGCATGTCTCAACCTCGGCACCATGCCTAGCCTGGGCCGGATAATTCTCTGTCATGGGGGGCTGTCCTGTGCACTGCGGGTTGAGAAGCATCCCTGGCCTCTATCCACTAGATGCCAATACCACCCTCACACCACCCCCCTCCACCCCCAGCCGTGACAAGCAAAAATGTCTCCAGATAGAACCAAATGTCCCCTGGGGGACAAAATCATCCCCACTGGACAGACACTGCTCTAGTCTTCACACTGGAAACTTTTCCAGCAGCATCCAAAGCAGAGCCCCCGGTCCCAAGTTCAATTCTGGATGCCCTAATAAGACAGCCTGGGGCACGGATCCGGTCAGGATGATGGAACCAGACTGTGCAGGGCTTCACACCATCCTCTGTTTACCCCGACTGGTGGCGCATGGACATAGGCTGGAAGGCAGAATGCACAGAGGCCATTTTAATCCTGGATGACGAAAGAAGCTACCAGGAAATGGGAGCGTGTACTGAAAACGCTCTGCCTCCAGAAACCAAATGTTGTAGCATTTGTAACGGGCAGAGCATTTACACAGAGCTTTTGCCTTCAAATCGCCAAGCTTTCAGCCCCTGCTAATATTCTCCGGGGGGCAGGGTTGGCCCTCTTCCATCTTCAAGATGATTCAGGTTTCCTGGAGAACAAAATGAGCCTCTAATGCCTAATACTTTCTCTCTGACAGATGGTTTCAGATGTATCAAAGTGCTAATCCTTGCTGAGGTATAGGTCTCAAGGAAGGAGAGTTTGGCTGTTGGAATGACAGAACTTGAATGATTAAGGAGGAAAATTACTCCCAGGATATTCACCACTGTCATGTGAGCAACCCGCTTAAAATAAAGGAAGACAGCAGAAGCTGAAAAAAAGATCTGAGGAAAAACTCAAAAACCCAGGTTAACAGTTCAGGTTTGACACATTTCCGCTCAAAGCTGTCTCTGGGAGTGGAAATGAAGTGCAATAAAAACACCTTCAGGCTCAGGATGATTAGGGCTCCATCTGCCTCCCTCCAATATCACCATTCCCAGCTTCCACGTGTGGGAGAAGCCCTGCAGACACAGGCCAGGGTTGGAGTATTTGCCTTGCAACTTACTGGCTGTGTGACCCTGGGCCTGTTACACAATCCGAGCCTCAGTTTTCCCGCCCGTGAAACGCGCATTTAATACCGACCTCAAAGCGAGATCCAACGTACGCCTGACACGTAAGCGTTCCGCGAATGCTACCTGTGAGCATGACCTAGTATTTAGTGTCAACCTACTATGTGCCAACTGCTCTCGTTACCACCTGTGAGTCTCAATGAAGACTAAACGGTCTTATTTTACCGATTACAAATAGCTATTTATGGATGAGGATGCTGACTACGAGAGATTGAGCCACACTTGTCCAAGGTCACAAAGCCGCACACATCAGGATTCGAACCCGGGCCTGCCTGACTCCTGAGCCAAGCTCTTTCCACGGCCCCACGAGCAGGTGCGGGGCGGAGGGGAGGGGGCTGTTACTGAGACCAGGCCACCGCGCGGGGTCACAGGTCACTCACGGTATTCGTCCAGCCGCATTAGGGGCCGGAAGTAGATAGGGTAGAAGGCGGCGCCGATCAAGGAGATGAAGCCGCCGAAGATGAGCACGGTGCGCAGGTTCCGGGACATGGCGCCGGGCACGGGGCTGCCCTGACCCGCTGAGAGGCCCGCACGCTGCGAGTCCCGGTCCGCGCCGCCGGGCCGTGACCCCGCTCGGAAGGGGCGGAGCGGCTTTCGCTTCCGGGCCTTGGAGGCGGGGCTAGGAGGCGGGGCGGGGCGAGATAGGGCAGGGGAGGGCTCGTGGGCGGAGCTACGGGGTGGGTGGAGCCGGCAGGGGCGGGGCCTCGGTGTCGCGCCGCGCTTCCCCAGCGCTCCCTCGCTGGGGGTTGCGCCTGCCCCGCGCCGGCGGCGTGGTGAGAGGAGTTCTTGCATCGCTGGGTTCTGCGGGCCCTCTTCCGGCTCCTGCCCTGCCCGCAGCCCGGTTCCCACTCAGTGCACCATTCTCCTGACCTCTTTTATCACCCCCCTCCTTTATCAGCCGCGCTTTCTCATTCTCCCCACCCCTTATTTGATTTTAGTGACTTTCTACCTCGAGCTGCGTGCTCTCTGTGACTCGCTGATTTAATCCTCAGTATCAGTTGGCCCGTTTTACAGGTCAGGGAACCCCGGCTTGGCCGCGCGGCTTTGGACAAGTCATTGGGTCTCCTTGAGGGCTGTTGGAAGGGATGAGAGGCAAAAGGGCAACTCGCCTGCCCCAGGATGGCCTGCAGGGGGCTTCTAACCCGAGCCACGGGGACTTCTGGACCAAGACTAGCGGGGGAGCAGTGATGTTTCAACGTCCAAGCTACCAGTAGATTTGTTCTGACTCCGTTTTTCTATCCCCCTTCTCTCTCTCCGTTCCCTTTGCTGAATGCCTGGGTTACGAATGAGGATGGGGAATAAAAAGAGTCAGTGCAAGGCAGAGAGCCAGCGGCCAGTCCCACGGATGGGACCTTGGGGCTTTGCCTTTCTGCCTGGGGTGAGGGCCACTGAGGACAGACATCCTCTTCCCCTTCCTATGATCTTCATTCTCCATCCTTCCGGATGCGCTGTGGGGGCATATGAGCTACCCAGAGGTATTGAGCAGCTGAGATTAAGGTTCCTTGGGCCTTCACTCAGTCCTTTATAAATAAGGATGCTACCAGCAGCTGGGGGCTGGGGAGCAAGAGGATATTCATCCTGACCCCAGCAGTATTATTTAGTCTGGAAAAGATCTACGATCTTTCAGAAACGGTGTGGAGAGCACAGGTTTCCTCTCCCTCTGTAGTTCTGAAGTTGAGTCAAGCTACTTTCTACCTCAGTGGTTCCAGAAGCATATAAATCAGGTGTTCGATCAGTCAGCAGATTTATGGACTATCTGCCATGCCCCAAACACCAGGCACAGTGCGACGAGGGACACCAAGATGAGTAAGACGTGACCCTTGCTCTCTGGGATCCTGCCACGTGGATGAAGAGACAGGACATCTACATAAAAATAACTAATGACCCAGCGCAGCTTGTTGCCAATGAGTGATAGGGTCCTGCGGGCTGCAGAAGTTCGGTGGAGAAAGACAGATGGCTGTAGGGTGAGGCAGGGCTCCTCGGAGGCTTGCAGGAGCTTGTTAGGGTGAGAACAGAGGACTTCCCAGCAGAGAGGGGAGCTGTGAAGCATGCTTTCTGTCACATGGTATAAAACCCCAGGTGTGGTGCCTGTTTGTCATCTTAGCAACTCAGTGTCCACTTATCTTTCTGTTAATAGCCCTAGAATATCTTTTGGCAAACCACTCCTCTCCCATTCTCAATCCATGACATAAACTGGGCTTCTCCTCTGTGCGCCCCCTGCCCCTGCAATGATTTTTTTTCCAGCTCTGAGAGTTAAGCACACCACAGGGATTGACTGGGACTGATCATCCAACGTAGCTGCATCTTCCTGGCTACATGACCCACGTTGAGCCAATCATAGTCTCTCCCAGCTGCTAGAAATCTGGGTGTGAACTTGAGGGGATTAGATGCTCGAGCCACTGGGCACCACCATTTAGAGACTGAGAATGAGGACAGTACAGCAGAAGGAAGCTAAGAAGTGGAGAGAAGTCAGTTGCTGACATTACATTTGAGCTCCTGGAGCCAGCTGTTCCTGGAAAGGATCTGCCCTTGGACTTCCCAGCCCTTCTTCACTGAAGCCGGTTTGAGTTGTTTTTTCTGTTTGTTTGTTTTTTTTTTTTTTACAACAGGAGTTCCAGATGAAGTTACCACGAGTGTGATTTCATTTGCTTAACAATTTCATGAACTGCAAGTCAAGGATTACCCTATTTTATAGACCAGGTCACTGAGATCCAGTGACCTTTCTTAGGGTCACACACCATTAGCTGAGCCAGGAGCAGGCTTTAGTTTTCATGACTCCTGATCTGACAGGCTCTTCCCTGAGACCTCGCTGTCTCCATGAGCAAACTCACCAGGATGGCTGGTTGGGCCATGTCCACAGAGCCCCTGAAAGCCAGGATGTCCTGATGAGCTACCAGCCGTGCCTCCAAGGCAGAGATGGACTGATGTGGGGCAGATGAGCCATCCCCCTCTCCAAGTGGTGAGTAACCTGGTGGTTTCTCTGTTCCCTCATGTGAATCTGAAGGGTTTAGTCTGACCAGTGGCCAGGCCACAATCCATACAGATACAATAATCACCTTATTTGCATCATCACACCAAAAATTCGTTACTTATCACTTGCTTGCCACTGAGTCCCACCAAATATAGGTTCATCTCTTGGATCCCAATGTTCTCCTCATTTCTGAGGGTCCCACTGACTCACAGATTCAGTCAGCAAATACTTGTGTGCTGACTCCAGCAAAGCACTGCACTACTTGTTTGGGAACACAAAAAGGAAGCATCAGTATTTGTGTATTTGACAAAGGCTTACTGAGCCAAGCACCGTGTGCCAGGCACATTTCAAATGCTGGTGAATGCAGCCAGCAGTGAATTAACAAGAGAGTCTGTTGTCCTCATAGCATCTCTAGTGTGGTAGAGGGAAAAAATGCGACAGTGGATAGTAATTGCTTTTTGGTCCCTCAACCTTCCCTAATAATAGCTCCTGATTCCCCATTTGCATAGGGAGGAGCTGGGGGCTTAGCAAGAATGACTAGCTCAATAGCTACTAAATGGCAGTCAGGATTCGAATCCAGTCTGGCTGGCTCCGGAGACCTGCAATTATCACCAATCTACACTGCCTTGCAAAGTCAGTGAGTTCATATTATCTGAATGTGGGTCCAATTCCAACCTGGTCCAATTGTTCCTTTTCTCCCAGAAATAAGAATTGTGAGCATGGTGACATGGGGACAGACAGACAGCACTGTTGCCGTGGATTTCTTCCATTGCTAATGTCCTGATGAGATGATTGCTTATCTTCCACTTGCCTGTAATCCTAGAGAGTCTCTTATTCCCCCTTGCAGTCAGATTCTCAGTGGTTCATTATATTCTGCAGGCCACCCATATACTACCAGTAAACTCCCTTTGGATTTTAGTTCGTCAGAGTCTGTTTCGGTTGCATACCAACAGGAGACCGAATAGATGCAGAAAGTCCCACAATTACCTCCAACACATGACATAGACAAGGGGCTTGGGGCTTCATAGCTGGGCTAATGTTTGCAAAAGCCAAAGGAAATTTGGATCTGGGGGAAGGTCTTTGTGCAAAGGGGGAGAGAGCTCAAGGGATAGAAGGAGACAGGATGAAAGTCAAATATGTCAGGAGGCCTAGGGTGCGCATTTTCATCTCAATCACTGAGGAGAAAAAAAAATTGGTTTGGGCTCCTATCTGGCACTTTCTCCTCTTCCCTTGGATGTGAAGATTGAATGCTTGCAGGGAGCAGACCACCAGTGGTGTCTCACATGGGGTTCAGACAGACATCAAAGTTAATCCGCTCTCTGATCTAAGCGAAATGGTGATGAGGGTTTCCTGGGACAGCAGGTCCACTAATTGTAGCACTGCAGCCCAGCTGATGTATTTTTAGAATATTGTGGATTTTCATAAAGTACACTGCTTTCTGCAGGAAAACAGTCAAACTAGAAGCTTGGGGTTTGGAATAGAGTGGGATCTAATGCAGGGTCCTCTGGACCTGAACTTTTAAGAATCAGAAAATAAGTATAGGAAACACTTCCCTGTTTGTATCAGGCGCTGTGACTCTCTGAGCATCTACTCATCTGTATAAATATTTCCGATTTCGATCATTTGTCAAGCTTTTCTTCTTTGATCTGTTCTTTACATCCAAGAGAGTTCCCCAAATATCTGTCTTGGCTTAACTTTTGCCACACCATGCATCCTATTGTTTAAACTAGCATCTTTATGACTTTGTAGGGGCCAAGGGCAGGCAGCCCCAAGGTGGGCCACCTTGGCATGAACATTATTTTGAGTTAAAAGCAATCAGGGGCGCCTGGCTGCCTCAGTTCATGATGCGCGTGACTCTTGATCTCAGGGTTGTCCGTTCGAGCCCCATGTTGGATGTAGAGATTGCTTAAAAATTAAATATTAAAAAAGTTTTTTAAAAAAGCAATCCAAACCCAGCAGACTCAGGAAAAGTTTTTTACCTCCCCCTCAATTGCCTGCCTGTACCAGGAAGAACACTGTTCGCAAAGATTCCTCTACCTAAGAAACTGATACACATAACAGGGCACCTTTGTTTTCCAAAGATCTTCTGCTAACGGGCCTTGTTCCCTCTGTGTCATCGGATCCCTGCCCCTCTCCTTAGCTCATGTGTTACTTCCCCTCATTGTCTTTGGGATTTCCCTGTGTGGATTCCCTGTAACTACCTTATTAAATTGAGTTTCTCTTGCTAATCTGTCTCGTGTCGATTTGATTCCTAGTCCTGCTCAAAGGTCCATGAAGGGGAGTGTAAATTCCTCCTCCCCAACAACTTCAGCAGCTACATGTCTAGACCAGCCTTTCTGTTGGAACTCCAGCCTCCTATGCCTGGGGAAAATCCTCAGGTTCAAGACCCACTTGCTTCTGCCCTCTCCCCTTGACTCTCCCTGCGGCTGGTTGGGTTAGAGGCATTATCAGCTCCCCCTAGCCATGGCTTCCTAACTTGTCTCGTGGTGCCATCCCCTTCCATCACTAAACTGTCTCATTCCAAGAGAGTACCCGAAGATTCATGGAGGACCCAAAGTACCTCTGGAAACAAACATCTGGTTCATCAGTGCTCTTCTCAGAAGACTTCAGTGTCTCCCTAAAGTATGAATTACTCAGCCTGGAACTCAGGGGGTTGTTTTTCTTTTTTTTTTAATTATTATTTTTTTAAATTTAAATTCAATTAATTAACATAGTGTATTATTAGTTTCAGAGGTAGAATCCAGTGATTCATCAGTTGCATATAAAACCCAGTGCTCATTACATACGGTGCCCTCCTTAATGCCCATCACCCGGTTACCCCATCCCTCCACCTCCCTCCCCTCCAGCAACCCTCAGTTTGTTTCCTACAGTTAAGAGTCTCTTATGGTTTGTCTCCCTCTCTGATTTCGTCTTCTTTTATTTTTCCCTCCCTTCCCCTATGCTCCTCTGTTTTGTTTCTTAAATTCCACATATGAGTGAAATCATACGGTAATTGTCTTTCTCTGATTGACTTATTTTGCTTAGCATAATACCTTCTAGTTCCATCCATGTCATTGCAAATGGCAAAATTTCATTCTTTTGATGATTGGGAAATATTCCATTGTATATCTATACCACATCTTCTTTAGCCATTCATCTGTCAATGGACATCTGGGCTCTTTCCATAGTTTGACTATTGTGGACATATTGTGGACATGCTGCTATAAACCCTGGGGTGCAGATGCCCCTTTGGATCACTACATCTGTGTCTTTAGGGTAAATACCTATTCGTGCAATTGCTGGGTTGTAGGGTAGCTCCATTGTCAACTTTTTGAGGAACCTCCATAGTGTTTTCCAGAGTGGCTGCACCAGCTTGCATTCCCACCAATAGTGTGAGAGGGTTCCCCTTTCTTCACATCCTTGCCAACATCTGTTGTTTCCACTTGTTAATTTTAGCCATTCTGACTGATGTGAGGTGGTATCTCATTGTGATTTTGATTTGTATTTCCCTGATGCCGAGAGATGTTGAGCATTTTTTCATGTGTCTCTTGGCCATATCTATGTCTTCTTTGGAGAAATGTCTGTTCATGTCTTCTGCCCATTTCTTGATTGGATTATTTGTTGTCTGGGTGTTGAGTTTGATAAGTTCTTTGTAGATTTTGGATACTAGCCCTTTATCTGATAAGACATTTGCAAATATCTTCCATTCTGTTGGTTGTCCTTTGGTTTTTATCGACTGTTTCTTTTCCTGTGCAAAAGCTTTTTATCTTGATGAAGTTCCAATCGTTCCTTTTTGCCTTTGTTTCCCTTGCTTTGGGAGATGAGTCTTGCAAGGAGTTGTTGTGGCTGAGGGTTGCTGCCTGTGTTTTCCTCTAGGATTGTGATGGATTTCTGTCTCACATTTAGGTCTCTCATCCATTTTGAGTCTATTTTTGTGTATGGTGCAAGGAAATGGTCCAGTTTTATTCTTTTGCATGGGGCTGTCCAATTTTCCCAACACCATTTGTTGAGGAGACTGCCTTTTTTCCATTGGATATTCTTTCTTGCTTTGTTGAAGATTAGTTGACCATAGAGTTGAAGGTCTATTTCTGGATTCTCTATTCTGTTCCATTGATCTATGTGTCTATTTTTGCGCAGTACCATATTGTCTTGATGATTGCAGCTTTGTGATAGAGCTTGAAGTCTGCCATTGTGATGCCACCAGCTTTGGTTTTCTTTTTCCACATTCCTTTGGCTATTTGGGGTCTTTTCTGGTTCCATACAAATTTTAGGATTATTTGTTCCAATTCTGTTAAAAAAGTTGATGGTATTTTGATAAGGATTGCATTGAATGTATAGATTGCTCTAGGTAGCATAGACATTTTAACAATATTTGTTCTTCCAATCCATAAGCATGGAATGTTTTCCATTTCTTTGTGCTTCCTCAATTTCTTTCATGAGTTCTATAGTTTTCAGAGTACAGATCCTTTGCCTCTTTGGTTAGGTTTATTCCTGGGTATTTATGGGTTTTGGTGCAATTGTAAATGGGATCAGTTCCTTAATTTCTCTTTCTTCTGTCTCATTGTTAGTGTATAGAAATGCAACTGATTTCTGTGCATTGATTTTATATCCTGCCACGTTGCTGAATTCCTGTATGAGTTCTAGCAATTTTGGGGTGGGGTCTTTTGGGTTTTCCACATACAGTATCATGTCGTCTGCAAAGAGTGAGAGTTTGACTTCTTCTTTGCCGATTTGGATGCCTTTGATTTCTTTTTGTTGTCTGATTGCTGAGGCTAGGACTTCTAGTACTATGTTGAACAATGGTGAGTGTGGACATCCCTGCCGTGTTCCTGACTTTGGGGAAAAGCTCTCAGTTTTTTCCCATTGAGAATGATATTCACTGTGGGCTTTTCATATATGGGTTTTATGATATTGAGGTATGAACCCTCTATCCCTACACTGTGAAGAGTTTTAATAAAGAAAGGATGCTGTACTTTGTCAAATGCTTTTTCTGCATCTATTGAGAGGATCATATGCTTCTTGTCCTTTCTTTTATTAATGTGGTGTATCACACTGATTGAATTGCAGATGTTGAACCACCCCTGCAGCCTAGGAATAAATCCCACTTGGTCATGGTGGATAATCCTTTTAATGTATTGTTGGATCCTATTGGCTAGTATGTTGGTGAAAATTTTTGCATCCACGTTAATCAGGGATATTAGTCTGTAATTCTCCTTTTTGGTGGGGCCTTTGTCTGGTTTTGGGATCAAGGTAATGCTGGCCTCATAGAAAGAGTTTGTGGACCTCGTGTTTTGATCCCCAAGCCACTGCTGCATCTGTGTGTCCTCAGCTGAGTGAAATAATCTATGTCTATCTTGCCACGCTCTGTGCCTATGGACATAGCTGATCAAATCAGCATGGACATGTGACCTAGGACACACTTAAAGGTCCAAAATCTCTGCATAAGTGGGAAATGGGCTGACCCAATGAGATTCTCTGCCTCTCGAATTTCAGCTGGAAAGTCAGGGAGAGTCGGGAGGTTGGCTAAGGGAGCAGAAGTTGGACAGATGCACAGGGAGAGGCAGTAGCAGCATGAGGGGTCTGTGAGTAAGTCACGGTGATGACTCAGCCGAAGCTGTGAGAGCAAAGTTTGGTGAGTAGATGCTATTCCCAGGCAATGAGAGAATTGCCTGGGAATAGCAGGAAGCAGAGAATGATGGAAGAGAATTAAAATGAAGATCCACAGATCCCTGCTGCTGAGAAGTAACAAGTTACCGTAAGCCCTAAGCCTGCCTGGGATCCATTTATTCATTCATTGTTTTCTACCATTTTCTCTTGAGCATCCAGCATATGCCAGACCTCATTCTAAGCATTAGACAAAGTCCTTGCCCTTATTGATAAAAAAGTAGAACAATCTCATAGCTACAGAGAACACATTGGTGGTTGCCAGAGGTGGGTGGTTTGGGGTGGGCAAAATGGGTGAAGGAGGTCAAAAGGTACAAACTTCCGGTTATAAAATAAATAAGCCATGGGGATGTAATGTATAGCATGGCAACTATAGTTCAGAATACTACATTGCATATTTGAAAGTCGCTAAGAGAGTAAATCTTAAAATTTCTTATCACAAGAAAAAAATTTGTCACTATGTATGGTGATGGATATATTTTTTTAAGATTTTATTTATTCATTTGACACGGAGAGAGAGAGACACAGCGAGAGAGGGAACACAAGCAGGGGGAGTGGGAGAGGGAGAAGCAGGCTTCCCGCCGAGCAGGGAGCCCCATGTGGGGCTCGATCCCAGGACCCTGGAATCATGACCTGAGCAGAAGGCAGACGCTTAACGACTGAGCCACCCAGGTGCCCCTGGTGATGGATGTTAACTAGACTTATTGTGGTGGTGATCATTTTATCATATATACAACTATTGAATCGTTATGTTTTACACCTGAAACAAATATAATGTTGCATGTCAAGTGTACCTCAATAAAAAATAGGTTAAAAAATACATGGGGCGGGCGCCTGGGCGGCTCAGTCGGTTAAGCGACTGCCTTCGGCTCAGGTCATGATCCTGGAGTCCTGGGATTGAGTCCCGCATCGGGCTCCCTGCTCAGCAGGGAGTCTGCTTCTCCCTCTGACCCTCCTCCCTCTCGTGCTCTCTGTCTCTCATTCTCTCTCTCGCAAATAAAAAAAAAAAATACATGGGGCAGTTTGACATTTCTTACAAAATTAAACATACTCTTACCATACAATCCAGCAATCACACTCCTTGGTATTTACCCCCAAAACCTGAAGACTAGTGTCCACTCAAAAGCCTGCACATGGATGTTTATAGCAGCTTTGCTCACAATTGTCAAAACCTGGAAGCCGTCAAGATGTCCTTTGGTAGTTGAATGGATAAATAAACTGTGCTACTTCCAGACAATGGAATATTATTCAGTGCCCCAAAGAATGAGCTATCAAGGCATGAAAAGACATATTGAAGAAATTTAAGTGCATATTGCTAAGTGAAAGAAGTCCATCTGAAAAGACTACATATTATGTGATTCCAGCTATATGACATTCTGGAAAAGGCAAAACCATGGAGACAATAAAAAGATCAATCATTGCCAAGGGCTAAGGAAGAGGGAAGGATGAATAAACAGCACAGAGGAGGTTTAGGGCAGTGAAAATACTCTGTATGACCCCATAATGATGGATACATGTCATCATACATTTGTCCCAACTCATAGAATGTACCACACCAAGAGTGAACCCTAACGTAAACTATGGACTTTGGAGATAATGACCTGTCAATGTGGGTTCATAGATTGTAACAAATGTACCACTCTGGTGGAGGATGTTGATGATGGAGGAGGCTGTGCATGTGTGAGGGCAGGAGGTATGTGAAAACTCTTTGTACTTTCTGCTCAGTTTTGCTGGGAACCTAAAACTACTCTAGACTATAAAGTCCATTAACGAAATTCATGTTTTAACAAAAAAACTGAAGGAGAGATTACTCCAGATTAAAAGAAACTAAAGAAATATTCCATAAATAAATAATTAAGTAAATAAAGTAAATGAATGAATGAAGTAATGGAGTAATGAGTTCTAGGAAGAAAAGTAGAGCTGGTAAGGGGACTGTGTGTAGGGGTAACTATTTTTACTTAGGTGTCAAGAAAGGCCTCTTTGAGAAGGTGACAGAAACCTGAATGAAGAGAAGGGGGAAAATGTGAATATTTGAAGGATGAACAATCCAGGTGGAAGGTGGGGGGACTATGAGTGCAAAAGTTCTGAGCCCATACATAGTAGGCTGACTCTTCAAAGAACAACAACAAGGAGGTTGATGTGGCTGGAGGGAAGTAGGCATAGGAGACAGGGAAGGAAAATTAGGTCTCATCAAGGTAGCCAGGCAAGAGCACCATGCCATGGGCCTCACAGGCCATGAAGGATTTAAAATGTTACTGTGTGTTGCCTTGAAAGGGCACATGCATCCCAATGTTTATAGCGGCAATGTCCATAATTGCCATGATATGGGGAGAGCCCAGATGTGCATCTACAGATGAATGGATAAAGATGTGGTATACATATACAATGGAATATTACTCAGCCATCAAAAATAATGAAATCTTACCATTTGCAATGACATGGATGGAACTAGAGGGTGTTGTGCCAAACGAAATAAGTCAGTCAGAGAAAGACAATTATCATAGGATTTCACTCGTATGTGGAATTTAAGAAACAAAACAGATGAACATAGGGGAAGGGAAGGAAACAAACTGAGGGTTACTGGAGGTGAGGTGGGTGGGGGATGGAGTTAACTGGGTGATGGGCATTAAGGAGGGCATGGGATGTGATGAGCACTGGGTGTTGTATGCAACTGATGAATCACTGAATTCTACCTTTGAAACTAATAATCCAGTATATGTTAATAAAAAAATGTTACTGTGCGTGTGTTGGGGAGCAATTGGGGGATCCCTAGCAATCTTCCAATTCCAATGCATTCTGGGAAGTCCAGGTGGCCTATGGCTTCCATTCTATAAATTCCTTTCTCCTTACCTTATCCATAGAGCCCCATTGTTTCCCACAAAACCCTTTTACTCAGAAGAGCATGAATGAGTTTTCCTTTCTATCAACAAAGTGAGGCTGTCTCCAAAGCTGTCATGATTTTACCCTGAACACCCCTTTCAGCTTTGCTTTCTTCCTCTACCCCATTTCTTCCCTTTCTAGAATGACTTTCTCCAAAGAGCCTCTTGTCACCATCCTTCCCTCCAAGGAGATTTTAAATTCCATTTGTTCTAGAGATATTTCCATGATTACTTGGCCTGAAATGGATTCTTCTCTCCTAAATTCCTGTTTGGATTATTTTTGGCCATATAACTAACTATCCCATACTTAGTGCTTAAAATTTAAAAAAACAATTTATTATCACTCAGAAATCTGCAGATTTACTAGGTGTTCTGCATCACAAGATGTGCCTGGGGGCTGGGACAGCTGAAGTCATCTGGAGGCTTAACTGGCCTGAGCTATGCAAGTTGGTTCACTCCCATGGCTAACAGTTGATGCACAGATAGAACAGTTGACTGCAGCACCCATTAGTGACATTTCAGGTCCTGTCTTAGATAATTCAAGCCATAAGTCTTCTGATGGCTTACCTTTGGAAGGCACCCAGAGTCATTTCAATTGAATTGTATTGGTCAAAGACCAGATCAGGGGCCAGACCAGTTTCAAGGCGGGGCTCTAGCTCTCGATGGGGGCACTGTTGAGAATTTTCAGTTCTCTTTAATCTACCATAGCCCTTGTGGTGCTTTTTTTCCGAATACTGATTATAGCCTTTGTCACCTTTTGTCTTATATTACAATTATTTAAGTGTCTCTTTATCTCACATAGTAGATTTTCAGCCCCGATGAGAGATTACATGTTATATAACCCAAATATTTCCATGTAATAACTACCACCACTACCACATTTATGTATTAAATGCCTACTGTAGGTTTAATCTCATCTAATCAAACACATGATCTCATCTTATCTTTACCCTGATAGGATAGACATTATCCCCATCATACAGATTGGGAAGCTGAGGCACAGAGTGATTCAGCCTTGCCCAAAGCCACATAATTGGTAAGTGGCAGAGCCAGGATTTGAACCCATTTAAAAGTCTGTGTTCTTATTCTCTGTCTTCTATTGTCATTTCATGATCTCAGTCTCGGCACCAAGGAAATGTGCTTGAGTCAATCTGTGTTGGTGTTATTGAAGTGTCACTGAGCCAAAGAACAAAAGGGAAAGAAGAAGAAAGCAAGCTGTACAGGAAGCAAGGGGGGAGGGTGCCAAGTTGTTGTCAGATGCTCCAGGTGGCTCCACATGCGGTCCAGAGGTTCAGCACCGAGTGTCCTTTGCAGCCTGCTAGACAGAGTGCAGAACATTTGGGAGCTCAGCAAGAGTGAGAGTATTTATTGGGTTTGAGTTCCTGATTCGAAACTTTCCTCCCAGATTCCAATTTTCTATCTGCCAAGATAAGTGATGGAGGTTTATGGCTCATGTTCTGGCACATCCACCAAGGCCAGGGAACTATAACTTTGAATTTCTAACCTGCTTCCTCCCAGCTAAAAGTGAATCTAGATTTACTTCCCATCAGGAATAAGCACCATGTCCCTACTCAGTGAGAGCCTAATTTTAGAAGATTCTGCCTTTGTCCTGGGAATATCCGTCTAAGTGCACAAGGTCCTTCTTTGTGGAGAGGGAGACACTTAAACCTAAGATAAGTGGAAATTTCATATCCAGGCAGATGACAACTAAAATCTCAATATTTTTTACATTAAACCACCTCTTATACCTCTGTTCTATTAGAAATATAAGGGCAGTGATAGGATGAAAGTCTGAAAGGTCACCTCAGGTCCTGTCTTAGATAATTCAGGCTGCTATACCAAAATACCAGAGACTAGGTAGTTTATAAACAACAAACATTTATTTCTCACAGTTCTGCAGGCTGGGGAATCCAAGATCAGGGTGCCAGCATGGCTAGGAATGAGCTTTCTTTCTGGTCCACAACCTGCACCTTCTTGCTGTGTCCCCACCTTGTAGAAGGGGCAAGGGAACCCTCCAGGGCCCTTTTGGAAGGCATGAGTCCCATTCATGAGGACCCTTCCCTCATGACCTTAGCACTTCCCAAAGGTCCAATCTCCTAATACCATCACCTTTGAGGGTTAGGATTTCAACATATGAATTTAAGGGGAAGACAAGACATCCAGGACACAGCAGTTCCTCAATGCTCATGTGAGCAGTCAAAGCAAAAAGATGGAGGCAGAGATATTTGTAGCCACTCTCCCCCATAGCCCTCACATTCATAGGGCTGACCATCCTCTGCCCACATATGCGCCATTCCTGAAAGACATCACCTCTGAATGGTGGCCACATTCTTGGCCATTACAGAGCAAGTGTGCCCTCGATGCTTCAAGAACATAATTATAAGGCTTGTATACACCTTGGGAATTACAAAAGTATTTCACTGGTCATCCAACATTCTTAAGTCTTTATAGTCAATTCTCCTTGCTTTGTATATTCCTGAGCCCCTAGAAGGGTATGACGTAGGCAGCCCAGGTCTGAGGACCCAGAGGAGGTCCTTGACTTTGTGCAGGATAGAAATCAGAGGTCATCCAGGAGGAAGTGAGAGCAGAGTTTTTTTAAATAGTATAAGTGATAGAGTATAGCAGACGGAGTGTCTAGGAGACTCAGAAAAGAAGTGAGTCTCACTGTCGTTTGGGGCTAGGGGTTATACTGGAAAGGGGTCCAGGGTACATCTTTCAGGCATCCAAAGTAGGGTCCGATCAAAAGCAAGTGTCAGGCGTTGTTCCACAAATCACTGAAGCTAGAGGGTATTGAGGCCAGTGTCGACTGAGGTTTGTTTGAAGCTCATGTCCTGGAACATGCTTGGGGTCCAGTTCTTAGATGTTATCAGGTGTATAGGGGCCTAGGACAAAACTCAAAGAATGATTAACTTTCTTGCCTCCCCCATGGAGTAGGAGCATAGCTTCTTTGGTTTACTTAGATGCAAGGTGAGATACAGAACATGAATAAATGGGGCCTCGCAGAAAAACAGCAGAAATAGAGCCTTTCTGGGGATGCCTGGGTCGCTCAGTCGGTTGGGTGTCTGCCTTGGGCTCAGGTCACGATCCTGGGATCCTGAGGTTGGGTCCTGCATTGGGCTCCCTGCTCAGTGGGGAGCCTGCTTCTCCCTCTGCCCATACCCCCTCATGCTCACTCACTCATGTGCTCTCTCTCTCTCTCTGAAATAAACAAAATCTTTAAAAAAAAAAAAAAGAAAGAAATGGAGATTTTCTAAAATGGAGTCCCTTCAGTTTCCCTATGTCAGGTAAAAGGGTACATCAGCCTATAAAAATACTGCCTTAAGACCCTAGAAAGTCTGAAATGATGGAACTGCCGAACTGTAGAGAAACCCATTCTGAAAATACCCACATTTTGTGTAGTAAGGTCAATAAATGTCATTGAGTCATATTAACATCAGTATTATCTAATGTGGACATTAGTCCTACTGAATCTTTTCTTTCCTCTACTCCCTGCCACCTACCCCCATAGCCACACTCCACAGAGCAACCAGGCTAACTTTTAGAAATTAAAATCAGATTGTATGACCCCTTGCTAAAGCATTCCAAATGTTTCCCAACACTTAGAATAATATCCAAGCATCTTACCATGTCCCGGAAAGTTCTAGATCATTTGTCCCTGCCTAGCTCTTCCACCTCATCTCCCTCCATTCTCCCACATTAACTGGTCCCGGCACACAAGTTTCCAGTTTGTTCTTGAACATATCCCATCCGATTGGCCACTGGGCCTTTGCACTTGCACTACCTTCTGTCTGAAATGCCTGGGGCCCTGCTCTTGGCCTGGTTTTATTTGTTAATTCAAGCATCTGTTCAGGTGGCACCTCCTCAGAGCACTCTCCACAATCACATAGTCTACAATAGCTTTCATTCCCTCTCACTCTCCCATTCGTCCCTCAACCCCCCGTTCACATGTTAATCCTTCACCTTCACTCTAGAATATAAGCACCATGAGTGCAGGAGCTTTCTCTGTCTCCCTGCTGTGTCTCCAGAACCTTCCGGAATACTTGGCACATAGTAGATGCTCATTAAATATTTGTTGACTGAGTGGTGATACTAATTTCTTAACATTTTCCAGGCATTTTAGAGACACTATTGCATGGGGAAGATATTCGGAAACAATCTCCCTTGTGAAGGCAAGGAAAGCCTTGCTTCTCTTTAATTATTTAATTATCTTCAAAGCGTGGGATTTCAGGAAGATTAAAAATCTTCCTTATACCAGTTGTCACAGCTACATGCTCTCAGGCCCAAGCACAACACCTGTGACTCTGACACTGAGAGCTGGTGTCTGGCCTTGGGGTAGGATCCGCATAGCAAGAAAGCATCCTCAGACCGTTGCCACTGACATCTTTTGAGCTTTTAATTAACAGAGTATTTTCTGTTTCTTTCTCATTCATGGTCAGGATTTTGATGAACTTGTAAGTGGGAGCTCTGTTACTTGGAGGAGGTTGGAAGAGTGCTTAGAGCTGAGAGGGGCCAGGGCTGCCCTTAGCTGTTGGTGAAAGAATCAGTGGTGTTCTGGCCACCTCAGCCGGGATCTGCGCCGTCTACACCCTGTGAGGGAGGAAGGGGATGCACTGCTTGTTGGCTGCAGTGCGTAGCTGCCCTTGCTGGGATGCTCTGCTTGCCAGACATTTCTGTCTGTCTACAGCATCTTTATGGACATGGGGGTCCCCAAGTTTTCAGCGGTGGAGGTCAGCAGGCAGCAGTTTGCTCCGGTGTTTTGTCATTTGGGCACCTTCATGTCAGCATTTGGATTGCATCCAGGCTGTCTCAGCACTTCTGAACAACCAAGATCTGGAAATAGTTCATGCACAGAGCTGGCTTGCCGACTGAAGGCTTCTCAGCCGAGCAGTGGTGCGCGTCTGACTGCTCTCCACTCTGTGGCCCGAGGTCCAGGCCTGGCTTCTCACTGCCACCTGCTCTGGACCTTTCAGAGCCAGTTAATGTCTGGAGCAAAGTTCAGCATTTAGATGCAGCACTGATGTGAGACAGATCTGGGTTTGAGTCTTTACTGATGTATTTAAGCCACCAAGCCTCAATATCTTTACTGTAAAATGATAACTATAATCTACCCCACAAGCTTTTTGAGAAGATTAAACGAGACACTGCATGCAATGTTTAGAATAGTAGACATCAGCTGTTATTATTTGGGTTCAAGTCTGTGTATGGCACCTTAATAAGCTTTCTGGGCCTTAGTTGCCTCATCTGTAAAATGGGGGCAATGCCTCGTGGTTGTATGACTATGAAATGAGAGTGTGGGATACATGGTCAAGCATTGTACAAATGCCAGCAAATTCCATCAATGAGCCGAGCCGTTTTCATTCCCGTCCACCCCCGCCATGAAGTTAAGTTGACTTTTTCACAAAACCCTACACATTAATATGTCATCTGTCTTACTCATTAAAAAATGTAGGAGTGTACAAATAGGGAAGGTTGTATGCAAACGTTGGGAAGCTAAAAAAGAAGCAGAAGAAGAAGGAGAAGAAGAAGAAACAGAAGCAGAAGAAGCAGCAAATAGCATTAAAATAATGATTGCATGAGTGACTGGACTATTGTTCCTTGGGGGAAAATATTTCCCAGTTTGTTTAGAATAGCAAAAAAGAGGGGGGAAAAGATTTGATGGTTATTTCTAATCTGTCTCCCCCAGGGAAATTAGACCTGAGTTAAGGGGTATTTTTCATAAAACCAGAGTCTAGTATAAAACTAACAAGTTAGAGAATTTCTGTGAGGCGAGCCTAAGGGGATTGGGACTGGGCTGTCCTTAGCATAGGGACACCTGGACTCACATCATTCCTGCCATAGAACTTCCTCTTCCTTGTGCTCCAGCCCACCGCCGTGGCCGGCTGGCACCTGGGTATGCCCATGAGGAGTCACCTCACCTAGCCGTGTTCCAGTCCCCCTTACAAGGACGTGCTGGGCTCACAGCTGATATGCTGACAGCCCTCTTAGCCCCTGCCACTCCCACCAACCCTCCTCACCCCTAGCAGTAATTGGTGCTGCTAGGAGGACCACCAAGGCAGCTGGGCATTTGTATATTAAAGCAGCCTGTTATTATATGTAAGGTCTGGTTTCTGTTTGTATTTTTTAAAAAAAATTACACTGAATACTTTTGCAGGATTCTGACTCTTTTTAGCTTCATCTTGTGTCTTCTGTCTTATGGGCAATTTCAAGGGTCAGGGGCATTTCTTATTTAAATCTCTCCAGTACCTCCTTCCTGAAGGAGAATCCTCTTCTCTGTAAGGAGGCTATTCCACAGGAGGCTAACTCTGTCCTTCCCATTCACATGACCCAGGGCTGGTCACTCCATGTATCCTATGCTCCTGGCTATTGTGACTGGTTCTGACGATCCAGATCAAGCAAAGTTAGAATCTTCCTTGGATTTTTTTTCCAATGTTGTAATCAGCAAAAGCCTCTGGAGTTGTTAGGCTGGGAGGATTTCAGTCTGAAGTTGCTGGTAGCCATGGGATGAGGGTGTTGGAGAGACAGGAGATCCCTGATAGCCTTGTTTGCACACTGGATCCAGCCCTGCCTGAAGGCACCTAGCAGGGCATTATGTGAGCTAATAAATACCTTCCACGCTGCTTTTTTTTGAATGGGTTTCTGTCACTGCCAACTGAAAACATCTTGATCAATACAGTTAAATTAGCCATGTGTTTTGAAAATCTTGAAGACTTTCTATGATGGAATGAATGTGGTATAAAGAAATGTGAAATAGAAGGTAGCATGTAGGGTTACGTTTGGAATATCCTTTTAAAAGAACACCTCTCATTTACTTCACACCTACTATTTGCCAAGCATTTTATATACTCTGTCTCCTTGGCTTCATACCACCATCCTGCATGTTGTATTATACCCATTTTAGAGGGAAGAAAATTGAGGCTCAGAGGAACTAAGAGACTTGTCGAAGACCACTCAGAGAGGAAGTAGTAGAGCCAGGATTTTGCCCTCAGGGTTTTGGTCAAGTAATCCGTATGGTACAGATCTAAGTCTACTGCTTACTCCTTCATGCAGCACTTACAGGACATTATCTCTTTGGCAGGCATGGGGTAGGCACTGGGGATATGAAATGAATAAGCTAGTGCCCATTTTTCAGCTGTTTACAATCCAGCGGGGGAGGCCCCCACTAGGGTCATTATTATGAGTTGAATCGTATCCCCCCAAAGATGTCTTGAAGTCCTAACCCCTGGTACCTCTGAATGCAAGCTGCTTTGGGAATAGGATCTATGCAGATGTAATCAAGTTAAGATGAAATCATTAGGACAGGGCCTCATCCAATATGCCTGGTGCCCTTATAAGAGGGAAATCTAGACACAGAGACACACAGGGCGAGCACCATGTGAAGACTGAGGCAGAGATTGGAGTAATATCCTCTGTAACCCAAGAAACACCAAGGACTGCCCACTGCCACCAGAAACCAGGAGAGAGCCATGGAACAGATTCTCCTTACAAGCTCTCAGAAGGAATCCATCTTGCCAACACCTGATTTTAGGACTTCTAGCCTCCAGATACAGCCGTCCAGGGTTCCACCTCCAGGAACCTCTGTTCATTTGAATCTCGCCTAAGATTGCTCTGCCTGTGGCCCACCCAGCCGCTGCCCTGGGACGGGCCTCTGCAGCCAGAGTCCCACCCTCTCCATCATCACACCGGGACCCACCCTGTATGACGACTTCACCTGCCCTCTAAACAAACTCTGGTCCTGAAGGCTCCCAGGGGCCCCACTGTTTGCTTTGGACAGGAAAGTGTGGGGTGGCTGTGGTCAGCTAATGCCAGGGCGTCACCCACCCTTTATATTCCGAGGCTGTCTCTTTCCAGGATGCAGGTCTCGTGATTCCGCCTTTGTGATTAATGTTGAAGCCATTTCTTGATGTAGCGTGTTAATAACACAGTAAAGGCACACAGGTTTTGGTGACGCAACATGACAGCACTTTTATCTGACCAGCCCTCACCCCAGCTCCTTCCTGGGAGTCAGGTAGGCAGCGCAGATAGGCAAGAAGGGGCAAGAGGAGGGGGAGCTGCAGTCTGAATTAATCAGCGATTTGCCTAGGGTAGTGATTAGCTGTGATTTGGACCTGCTGCCTAGCATGTCAAGCATCGGCTCAAATTCCTTAATTTTCAACTTTTTCACAATGCTGACAGGACTCTTCTAATGACGTGCTTTCACCTGCTGATGTGTTTGGAGGGCAAAATACCAACTCATTAAAAATGGGGACGCCCCTACCAGCTGAAGCCTTCCCTGTGGGTGAACTTCAACTTTCCACACTCCCGAAGGGGACAGAGTCAGTCATAATTATCTGCAAGTGGGTGTCCTCCTGTCAATACCTCAAGGTCAAGGCCCCAATTTTTCTTTTCTTTTTTTTTTTTTTTTGGTACCCTTAAGAATGTTTAACAGAGAGGGTGTTTCTGGCCTGCTGGTAGGCTTGACTAAGTATAGAGATTAAATTCGGGCCACATTGTCCCTAGTTTATTAGGTATGGTGGTTAAGACTTTGGGCTTTGGGGGTTGGGGGCCAGACTGCCTGGATTAGGATGCTAGCTGGCTGTGTGACTTTGGGAAGGTCAGTTAACCTCTCTGAGCTTCAGTCTCTCATCTGTAAAATGAATTGTTAGAAAGCATCAATGAGGTAATATACCCGAAGTGCTCAGCATTCAGTAAAAAGACAGCCATGTTATTAACTGGTGACTGGCAGAGCACTGACTACCCGGGTTTATCTGGCTCCAGAGCCCAGGCTGTTGCCCATCTTGAAAGATCAGCATGACTTCCACTGGAATTCCCACCATGGGATGGTTTGTCACAACCAGATGCAGGATCAGCAGCCGCATGCTGTAGGAGCCACATTGGACATTGCTGCATCCTTTCCAGAGATGCCTGAGCAGAGAGCCCAAGCCCCCAAACTCACAGTCAAGAAGCACCCCCTACTCCCAACTAGTTGGTGATCCAGAAATCTCAGGAATGTGCCTCTTTGGGGCAGAAATAGAAGCTTTCCAGATTCCTTTCAGGTCTCTCTTCCAGGGCTTGTCAAAGGCCCATGTTGTAAGGACAGGAGAACAAGAGAGAAGACTCATGTTAGGGTTTTATTCGGCTGCTTCCTCCTCCTCCCCCACCCCGAGGCACAGGTGACTATGGTATCAGACCTGGAAGCAGGGCTCCCAGCTACCCATCTGTATTAGTTTCTTAGGGCTGCCTTCACAAGGTACCACACACTGGATGGCTTAGAACAGAAATGGATTGCTTCACAGTTCTAGAAGCTGGAAGTCCAAGAATCAAGGTGTTGACAGGGCCAGACTCTCTGTGACAGCTCTAGGGGAGAAACTCTCCGTGCCTCTTTCAGCTTCTGGTATCGCTGGGCGTCTGTGGCCTTCTTCGGCTTGTGGCAGCATCCCTCCAGCTGCCCCATCCCCTTGTCCCCTTGTCTCCACATGGTCTTCTCTCTGAGCGCATCTGTCCACATGCCCTGGTTTCCTCTTTTTACAAGGACACCAGTCGTATGGGATCAGGGCCCACCCTAGTGACCTCATTTTAGCTTGGTTACCTCAGTAAAGATTCTTTTCCAAAGAAGGTCGCATTCTGAGGTCCCGGGGGTTAGGATTTCAACCTATGTTGGGAGACACAATTCAATTCAACACACCATCTGTGCTGGTTAATTTTATATGTCAACTTAGTTAGGCCACTGTGACCAGATATTTGGTCAAACTTCATTCTAGATGTTTCTCTAAATGAGATTAATGTTTAAATTAGTAGACTTGGAGTTAAGCAGATTACTCTCCATCCAGTCAGTTGAAGGCCTTAAGAGAAAAAGACTGACTTCCCTGGAAGAAGACGGTATTCTGCCTACAAACTACCTTTGGACTCAAACAGAAATCCTTCCTTGGATCTTGCAGCCTATCCTGGAAGATTTTGGACTGGTCAAGCCTCCACAATCATATGAGCCAAAATTTCTTTAAATAAACCCTCCCCCCATATATAAATACATAAAAATATATACATATATATCTGTTTATATATACATATGTAGACATATCTATATCTACCTATCTATATATACACGTATATACATATAATACATATCTACCTATCTATATATACACATATATACATATTTTATATATATATACATATATATATATGTATATATATATATATGGCGAGTGAGAGACAGTTGGCTCTCTTTCTCTGTTGGTTCTGTTTCTCTGGAGTACTCTGGAGAACCTGACTAATAGCCCATCCAAGGATCCGTGTAACCAGAGGCCCTCCCTTCAGCCTCAGGATTTGGCGATGGTGCTACAGTTATAGAAAGGCTGGCCACCCTCACCTGGGCAGCAGAGGAGCCTGGGGTGCCTCTCACCCACCTCACTGTAGACAAACTACTAGTCAATCACTGAACAAGCCTTTCTGAGCCTTCCATTTTTATTATTGCCTTAGCAGAGGAAGGTTGAACAGTCCCGTCTCAGCATGAACTGCCATGAGAGATGATGGGGAAAACATGAGAAGAAATTTCTTAGCCTCACAGGATAACACAGTTCTGGAGGCCTCTGTTCTATACAAGGAGTTGGAGAAGCATCACTCTTTTAAAATAACACACAACATTTTAAAGCCTATCATGCTGTGCAGTGTTTCATTCACCTATTGCTGTGTAACAAACTGCTTCACGATTTGGTGGCTTAAAATTACAACTCTTTTATTTGTCCCTGACTCTGAGGGTCAGTAGCTCATGCTGGGCTCGGCGGGGTGGCACTCCAAGAGTCACTTGGGCAGTTTCCGCCACCTGGCAGCATCCCTAGGTGTCTTAGCTCAGGCCACTATAACATTGTGGTTTAAACAACAGAGATGTATTTCTCCCCGTTCTGAAGCCTGGAAGGTCCAAGATAGAAGTGCCAACCTATTCAGTTCCTGGTGAGTGCCCTCTTCCTGATTTGCAGAGGGACAACTTCTTGCTGTGCCTTCTCATGGCAGACACAGAGATCACCTCTTCCGTGTTCTTAGAAGGGCACTACTCCCATTCTGAGGGTCCCTCCCTCATGACCTAATTACCTCCCAGAGGCCCTACCCCCTAATACCATCGCATGGGGAGTTAGGGCTTCCACATATGAATTGGGTGGGTGGGTAGAGGGACAACTACTCATTTCCTAGCACTAAGACTAGATGTTCCAAGATGGCCTTACTCACACATCTGGCAATTGGTACTGGCTGTTGGTGAGGCTTCTCTTGCCATTCAAGCTCTAATTTTCAAGATCATTAGCCAAGTCTTCCTTCCTTGCTGGTTCTCTGTTCTAAGGTGGCAGTGGAAGCTTCAAGGTCCCTTAAGGACCTCGGCTCAGAAGTCACCAAAACATCACTCCCGTTGTATTCCTTTGGCCAAAGCGAGTTACAAAGCCTTCCTATGTTCAAGGCAAGGAGGAGCAGACACTGCCACTTGGCAGGACGTGGTGTAAAGTGACGTGGCAAAAGGATGTGTATGCACTGATGTGAGGTTTCATTACAGCCAACTTTGCAAACAACCTCCCACGTTCACTAAGCAAATTAAACTGGTGAGTGTAAAGGGCGAGTTATATCTGGATAGGGAAGGTGACAGCACAATACTGATCAGCACCAGAGATCAGAGGGGCATCTCGGATGTGCAAGGATGTTGCTATATATTATGCCATTTGATTGAGAACCCAGCAGGGGAGTTTTCTGGACTCTGCCTGATTCAGAGTCTAGTCTATCAATTTTTTTCTGATGAAATTAGGTATTTGCCTCCTCTCAGTTACAGCACAGCCAGGAGCATCTGGTTGAGCCTGCTAACTTATGTTCTTAGATTTTCCTTGGCAGAAATTAATTTTTTTCCTTAAGAATTTTTTTTTCTTTCTCGAGGCTGAGTCTTTGGGTTAATACTGGGGATCCACAATTCATAAATTTTTTCCTCTTGGTTCATTGTTTCAAAATGAGACTTTTAATAGATTCCAAAGACTTAATAAGAGTGCTGCCTCACCACATAATGAAGTTACCGTGCACGTGGCTGACAGGTAATAATTTATTATTATCCTTGTCCCTGATAAGAGTTGTGCCATGCACAGTGGGTGCCTAATAAATATTAGCTATAACAACACAAGTGAAGGAAGAAAGTTTGTCCTTTTGGGTCTCAACCACCTGTCTATTGTCTGTTAATTTTATCAATTATATGTAGAGGGGAACTATAGCTGCGTGTCTTTATTATTGTTAGTTTAAATGTCCTCATTTATCCTGCCACCGTGTTTTGCTTGCTGTAGCAAGTCACAATATTTTTCTGTCCCTGCAGTGAAAGACTGCAGTAAGTTGATCTCGCTAACAAGAGATAATTATTAGCTTCCTCAGGAATGTTACCGTATGTGCATTGCTAAGCATTCCAGGAGGATTAATATTTCTATGAATTTTGGACAAGATGAGGTGGCAGCCAAGAAAGATAGGGCTATTTTAATACTTGTCCTTATTCCATTTGCATACCCATCACCGGCAGTTTGTTAATGCCGCGTGTGTTTCGGTCTGTGGCCGAGCGGAGAATTAATGCCCCTCTACCAACTAGTACACCCAATTCCAAAGTGAGAAGTGGACAAGTCAGAACATTGGACAGTTCAGGCAGTCACGGGGTTTGCATTCAGGAAGAACTTGTGTGTAGGGTGATGCTTTTCTGAAAAGTCGGCTGTGATATGGCAGATTTGCAAGCACGGTTCATTGATGTTCAAGGGTTTCTTTCTCACATGAGCAGAGCTATTCTGGCATTTGGAATTGCAGATCCCCCCCCACCCCTGCGGCTTATTTGTTTGTTTTTATTGCTGTTGGGAGCAGACAGGAGAAGGTGAAAGGATTTAAAATTCAGCAGAGGATTGCCAATAGTCAGAGGTCAGTGGGGCTGGGAAATCTTTGGCAAGCTAAGGGTCCAAAAGAAATGGAAACCTCCTGAAACATCCAAGCTCACGCGTACATCGATTACACTGGACACCCTAACCAGACTGCATATATGGGTGTATTAAATACACTGAATTCTCTGAAGACCTTTCTCATAAATTTCTTCCATTTAGGAAAACTTCAGGTAAACCGCAAGTAGGCAAATGTTGATCTATTAACTTGAAGTTGGAACTTGGCTTTCATTATTAAGCATTTGTGAAATGCCTAGTTCAGTCATTTACGGGAGCCTTTGATCAACACACGGATAATTGTTGAAGGTCTCCTATGAGTCAGATGCGTGGTGGGCTTTGGGAAAACCAGAGGATTTGCAGTCCAGAGAAAGAGAAAGACAAGCAGACAGGCAGTTTGAATAGGATGGAATGTATGGTAGGACTCAGCGCACAGGGCTGTGTGCATGCACAGAGATGGCCCAGGCCCAATAGAGGGTGTCTGGGTGGGCCTCTCAGGAGAAAGGATCCTCTCAGGTGAGGCAGAAGGTGGGGGGAGAGGTGAGGCGGGAAGGGCAAGCGGCGCCATGTCTGTGGCAATCAGACCCATGCTGTGGGCTTTGGCCAGTTGGAGGCTTGGCGGCTATAAGAAAGGAAGTGGCACGACCAGGCGGAGCTGCTCAACGCTACTGTGCTTGTAGTGAGGAGAGTGGTAGAGAGAGGTGTCTTAGGTTGGGTTGCCCAGAAGCAGAGCCTGAGACAGGCTTCTTGGGCAGACAGGTTCCTGAGGGAGTGCTCACACGTGAAACCTTCAGGGGTGTGAGGGAAATGTGCAGAGGGCAGGCAGGGATGTGGTCTAGCCTCAGCCTGACCCCACGGGAGCTCTGGGGCATGTGGGTCAGCCTTGAGCCTCATTCTCATGCAGTCCTGATGGTGGGCTGTCCCCAGAGTGGAGGCGAAACCTCTCAGGGCAAGTCTCAGGACAAGGGAACAGCTGTGAGCTTTTAGCCACCCCGGTCAGGGGACATGATGGGGCACCAGGAGCAGCTACTTCCAGAAGGAAAAGTGAGCAGGGTGTCCTCCACATGGGAGAGATTGCGGCATGCCATTGCTGGAAAGGAAAAGGGGAATCAGTTCTTCTAATGGAAAATGCATTAGGCGTTCTGAAGAGAGCTGCTAAATATGGGGTGAGAACTATAGGACATTACCGGCGGTTTGGCTGAGGGCGAGACCTGAGAGGTGTATCCATCAATCATGAAGAAAAGAGGCCCACAATTCAGAATTAATCAGAGGTAAAGGGAGTGGGATTATAGTAACATTGAGGGATATGTCAGGCAAGGCAGGGATGTGGTTCGGCTAACATCCTGAAAATAAATAATTCTCTCCTATAATTTGCAAACATTTGCAGGCAGTTTTCACGGGGCTGAACTGCAGGCAAAGCTCCTACTGACTTCACAGGGAGCTCCCAGGGGACACGCAGCAAGGTGAGGCCGTGGTTCTGGGTAATTAAGACTTAGGGCACCCTGTTTAGTGCAGAAATCCCTGCTCGCATCACTGAAATGCAGCACCGCTGCAGCCTTGTAGCTTCTCAGTGGCCAGCAGCCGTTAGAAGCCCACTCAAGCTGTCATTACTTTTGCTATCCTTCACTTTCTGAAATCAGAGGATGACTTCACTTTAAGAGGGACAGTCACTTTCCAATCAGTGGAGTCAGCCTATTTTGGTCTGTGGCCTCAGAGTTGCCCACTGACAGTACGGTCGGTCCTCCATGGGGTGGCAGGAGATAGGAGTTGGCAGAGATAGAGCCAAAATCCACCATTGCTTCTGAGCTGGCGAAATTCTCCCCAGACACACTACCTGTACTTCTTTCTTTTTACATTACTGTCCTTTTCTACTTCCCTTCCTGTCCCCTTCTCTAAGACACAAAAGTGCTCCTAGGTGGTCAGACCTGGACAGGAAAAAAATGTCTCTAGAACACTCTTCAGATCCCTGCGCTGGATCGGGGTGCAGAGGGAAGGGGTAAATGAATTAGTAGTTGTCTCTGAGGTTTCACCGTGTGCAAGAGACTGTGCCGGCAGTTAGGAAGGGGACTGAGAATTCTGCAACATGTCCCTGACCCTCCAAGAGCCTACAATCTTTTTTTTTTTTTTAAGATTTTATTTATTTATTCATGAAAGACAGAGAGAGAGAGAGAGAGGCAGAGGGAGAAGCAGGCTCCCAAGGAGCAGGGAACCCGATGCGGGACTCGATCCCAGGATGCTGGGATCATGACCTGAGCCGAAGGCAGACGCTTAACCATCTGAGCCACCCAGGCGCCCGAGCCTACAATCTTATAGAAGAGGCACTTTAAAGAGGGAAACCATCAAATGCTACAGCAGGAGGGATGGGGCTCTGTAAGGGCCACAGCAGGACCTTGAAGGGGCAGCGGCCAAATCCTTGAGGATGGGAAGATACAGAAGAAGGGAGAAGGCAAGAGAGGATTCCTAAGGAGGTGAGGGCTTATGGCACAGAGCCAGCAGAGGCTCAGAGAGATGAAACAGCTAAAGGAACCCCTAAGTGTTTACGTGGCTGAAACCAAGGCTGAAAGTGGGTAGGATGGTAAGAAATAATTATAATAACCAACATCGTTTGAATACTCATGGTGTGTGTTAAGCACGTTGCACTCTCTCTTTTATTCTTTCCCTGGAGTAGGCAAACTATGGCACGTGGGCCAAATCTGGTCCACACCTGGTTTTGTTTTTAGCCCACCAGCTGAGAATGAATTTTACAGGTGAACATTGACAATAGATTTTGATGATCAGAAACACTTAACTTTGAACCTTAATTAAGCAAAATGTTAACTCCCCCCACCCGACCCCCCTGAAAAGAATTTCACTATCTCATTCAAAAATTGTCCTTGATTATTATTATACTTTGAACTTTGTCAGTAACATATGTTGTGGAAATTTATTTTCTCTCTAGTTATAGAAGTACCTACATAGTAGCCTTCATTTTGCATTTTGACCTACAAAACCTGAAATATTTACTACCTTGCCCTTTATAGGAAAAGACTGCCGGCCCCCATTCTTTCCAAATGCCCACAAGTCATCATTTTATTTAAGGATAAGGGGCCTGAGGCACCGAGGATGAACTGATGGGACTCAAGTCACAGAGCTAAAATGGGTGGGGATAGGGTTTGAACCCGGGTAGTCTTGTTCCGGGCCCACGCTCCGAACCACACCTCCTCCCAGCACTCGCAGAGCTCTGGGAAAGAAGCTAAGCACCTGAACTAAGTAAGGCAAGGGGAGAGGGACCAGAGGGGGACAAAACTGCCCGGATGTGGGGACCAGCAAGAAGGAGGAGGCTCCCCTGGCTGACCTGATGTGTGCAGACCTGCGCTCAGGCTATGGGCACAATGGGAGTAAGCCTTGTTCCCCAGAAAACAATTTCTGATCAGGGGCATCGGATTTCTGTCTTGAATGATTAGGCTTATTCACAGGGTTGCAGGAAGTGCAGGAGAAAGAGGGCTGGTGGCCAAGGGTGGGACGGAGGGGACGTTTGTTTGGTTTGGACAGGTGGCGCTGGGCCGGCTCGGGGATAAATATGTGGAGATGCCCAGGAGGAGGGTGGTCTCAGGGGCCAAGAGGAGAATTGGGGCCCCCATTGCTAATGACCCTCAACTCCGAGAATCAGAATTCACACACTAAGGGAAGAAATTGCTCCCTTTGTTAACAGGTATTGAGAAGTCTGCCTTCTCAGAATGGGGGTGGGGACAGAACAGTTTTTTATTTTTGAGGCCTCAGGGTGGAGGGGAGTGGGGGCCATGGTTCTGGATTCAGGGGATCTGGGAGAAGGAAAGATGGTTCTTTTTGAAATGAGTTATCCATGTCACCATATGACAGCTCGCGTCACACACACAAACACACACTACAAAGGATCTTAAGAGACATATTTTTAAAACTCCAGCGTGTGTATGAATTTACACAGAATTATCTGATAAGCTTCAGAGGCTGCTGACTTGAGCGTGAAGATTTCCAAGTAAAAGCAGAGGGGAAATGCTCAGTATAATCGAGAACACAAGGCGAATTTCCTTCCAGTGAAGTTTCAAAACACAAAGCAAGAAGCAGCCTCTGATTACATAATTCCTACCTGGGACAGTAACAATCTTTGATTATCTATTTATGTCCTGCCATACTTGGGGCCCAGAGGAAATCGGGCAAGCCTAAAAGAAACTAATTTCCACCCCTTCTCCCTCTCCTTTCTCTCGTTTCGTGGCCTCCGTAACCTTGACAAGCTGGCCTGCGTGCACCAGGCTGACTCAGAGTTCCACTGAGGCAGATGCTTCACCCAGGGGCAGGCGCTGCTGGGGAGGGAGAGACCCGGAGGAAGGGACTGGGGGCTGGTCTGAGTTGACCTAGCTCACTGAGGGGATTCTTAGAGACCTAATGTGTCCCCAAGAATTCACGGGGCAGATAAAGAGAAAAAGACGAGGCAGCGTGACATTTTAGAGGAAGTGAGGGTTTATCGAGGTCGGGGTGTGCCCTGAATTTGCAATGTTTGCCTTGGTTTTCCTTGAGGCCAGTCCTGATCTATAAGGTGCTTGCGTGCAAGTTATAAAAAGGTGGCCCTAAAAAAAAAAAGTGGCCCGGCTGCTCTGTCCCCACCCCAAGGCAAGCCCGAGGCGAGGACTAATGGTAGGCAGGGAGAGGAGGCTCCCACCTGGTCCCCTAACTAATATGAGAATGAGATTTTCATGAGATGTCTTTCCAAGAGAAAAATGCATGTGCATAAATACACAACAGCTGTGTAAACTAAAACAATTATCTCTCCTTGATTTAAAGGGAGCATATAACGTAGGTAGTGGAGAGATTTGTATATTTACCTCTGAACCTGGTTTGATTTTAATATCATTCTGTCACTTATGCACAGTTCCCAAGTGACTTGTCAGGAAGAGTCGCTTATTAAGCTGCTGAAAGTATCTTAGAAAAATCGCAGACGGCGTAAACTGTGACTCATTCCACGGAACCCCAGTGGCCCTCAGCACCGCCGGTTTCTGCACTGAGTTAAGAGTTGTGCAAACACGCGTTCCTGCTCTCCTGGGTGGTCAGTGCTAATCCCAGGGGAAGGAAGAGTCACAAGGCACAGCCTGGTCTGAAAGGATTTCGCAGCCCAGTGGGGAAGGAGCAAACAGGTGTTTAAAATACGAGACAAGATAAGGTCAATCGGAAGCAGCCACCCCGAAGTTGTCCTGACAATGTATAGGTCTGTCTAGGGTGCGATGGACGGGAACAGAGAAGAGCAGACATTAACCCAACCTCAGGGTGCCAGGGAAACGTCAAGGCAGAGACATCTGGACGATGTCTTCAAGGATGAATATGAGTTTGAACGCAGCAAAGGGAGTCTCGGCACGGGCAAAGGTTTGGGGACAGGACTGTGCCCAGCTAACAAGGACACAGGGAGGAATTCTGCAGGGCTGAACAGCCTGGTGTATGCGAGAGTGATAAAGAATGGGAAAGAAGGCAGGGTAACCGAGCCAGACCCCCAGGGACTGTGAGCCCCGAAGGTCGTCAGGCTGGGAAAGGTGCAGATTGGTGTTTTAGATGGACTCCTCTGATGGCCTCCCATCTGCAGAGCTGAGGCTTCTCAATGAGATCCGCCTTAAGCGTGATACACTGTGGTGGTGGTGGTGTTTTTCTCACTGACTCAACAAAGTAATTCACTTCTAAAGTGTTTGGCTTAGTCTCAGGGGGTGTTTATACCCTAAAACGCACTGCAAACTATGACCTATGGGTGGTATCTGGCTGGCCACCTATTTTTATAAATAAAGCTTTACTGGAACAGTGCTGCATCATTCCATTCTCTGTTGTCTATGGCTGCTTTTGCACCATGGCTGATTTTGAAGCAGAGTTCAGTGGTTGCAACCGATGACCCATACGCCTGAATTATTTATGATTTGGTGCTTTACAGAGGAAATTTGCTGACCGTTGCCCTGAAGTCTTTGCCATCTCTCCCATCAGACCAGAAACCGGGAGATAACTGTAAAGGCTTGGCTCATTACTTTCTGTGCTGTTTACCTCTGCCTTTATCAAGTGGCCAAATTCAATGGCCAACAGTGGGAAACAGAGTGGAGAATCACGCACAGAAGAGGCAATAAGATGATAAGCACCAGGAAGCGCGCAAATCTGGCCAAACCATGCCATTTCTGCTTGGCAGGGGTCCCTAAGTCTGAGATCAGCAGCGTGCCAGGAACACCAGGTATATTGGTTTCAGCAGAGTTTGAAAACCTTTTATCATGTCCTTACAGGCAGGGCAAAGCTGGCTAAGTGGTTGGATTGATGGTCAAACAATGGCCCCCCAATGTACAGACCACTGTGCCGACATCAATCTTAGGGTGATCTCTTACGTGTTCCCGCAAGACTCTAGACTTACTCATCCTCTCCTGTTCAGCAGTTTTATTGGCATCAATAAATCTGTCCTTTGGTGTTATCAATGTGGAGTTAGCCCATCGCTGGGGGATGGGGGGCAGCTCATAATTGGCATTGATACGTCAGCATCGGTGTTCCAAAAAATTCTTGAAAATCTTGAGCAGTGACCAAAATGTGCTGTCTGCCAGGGAAGCAGTTTCCCCTAACTGAGGAATATGAGGCTTTAGCAGGTCCAGCCCTAACATCCATGGGCCCTGGGGCAAGAGTACAGTGGAGGCCAGCATGCCATACCCCCAAATACTTAGAAGTTCTAAATCAAGCTCACAAACAGCTAGACAAAATGTGTTCTATCTTCCTACCTTGACAAATACACCTTCTTCACCACCTAGAAGCCCAGACTCAAATTCTGATTTCACTGATTGCTGAGGGTTTTAATGCTAGAACATGGCGGCATGGAGAGAAGCTGCCCTAGCCCCCGGCCCCCAGCTGTTGACCCATCTTCTCCTTCCTGACCTGCTCTTAGAGTCCTCAGCAGCTGATCTCTAGTTACTTCCTCTATACTGCTTTGCCAGTTAGAACTGTCTTTTGGTGTCATTTATCGGGCTCTGCCCTCTGGCTTCTATACTTATACCCAATTTCTGCCCCCACTGCTGATTAATCTGTTTCCAGTCTCTCCAGGTAACCCCAGTTTAGTGCTTACATTTGGCACAGTTCCCAGGCAATAGTGTTCCTGATGGATTCTTCCCAGGGCTAGGAAACAGAACTTGGCCAACCTTCTTCTACCTTCCAGCTCCCAGGTCTTGTAGGATAACTCCTCTCTCCCACCGTCACTGGAGCCGATGCTTCTTGGGCTTAGTTACGAAGAATGAACACATACTTCAGCAAACTTGAGGCTACTGGGGGTGGGAGGTAGTCCCACCCACAAGTAATACATTGCTTTCAATGCTTGCGTTTTTATTTTCAAAGGGTCACATGCTTTAAGAAAAGGTTTCAGTCATTCATATATGATTATGTATAACATTCCAAAAAGTACACAAAACAAATACACAGCTCAATGAATTATCACAAGGCATTTGACCACCAGGTAAACAAATACCCAGGCAGCGCCCCCTCCACCCCTTTGTACGTCATTATCTTCTTCCTGAAGGAAACCAACCATTATTTTTTTAAGATTTATTTATTTATTTTAGAGAAAGCGCGAGGTTGCAGGGAGGAGTGGGGAGGGGAGAGAGAGAGAGGGAGGCAGACTCCGCGCTGAGCATGGGGTTGGATGTGGGGCTGGATCTCACAACCCTGAGTTCATGACCCTGAGATCCTGACCTGAGCCAAAATCAAGAGTCAGATCCTTAACCAACTGAGCCACCCCGGTGCCCTGAAACCAACCATTATTTTGACCACTGATGCTATTGTTCAGTTTTGACTGGGGATTTTATGTACATGGAATCAACCACTATTCCTTTGTGCAGGTCTTCGTCCACTCAACATGTTTTTGGGATTCACCTATGATGCTTTGTGTAGCTCTCATCTGCTCATTTTCACTTCCGTGTGTCTATTACACAAGTACACCACAAGTTATTTATGCATTTTATTGTCGATGGGCATGTAGGCTGTGTCCCATTCCTGGTTATTATGACCGATACTGCCTTGAATATTCTGGTAAATATCTGTAGTGCTCCTGGGCATGAATTCAGGACTGTGAATATCTAGAAGTGGACTTCTGGATCCTGCGTTTTGCCTATCTTCACTTAGTACTTCCAAATAGTTTTCCAGAGTGGTGGAACCAATCTGTACTCAGTCCATGAGAATTCCTGGGGATCTACCTTTTCACAGGGTTTGTTCTCGTTGTTCTTCTCCATGATACAGCCGTGTTTGTTTCCATGTTGAAAAATGATATACATTTTATGCCCAAGAGGGGAAATGATGTTTCTGGACGATGTACCAAGTTTATCTTGAGGTTTCACCAGTCCAAGTTGCAAGAGTTCAACCAAGCTGACCTCTTAGATCTTCTTCATTCAGAGTCATGAACTTCTAGGCTTTCATCAAACTGTTTAATATTCATGGAACAGCTCTGCCCGGCATAGCACCTGAGTCATATTGGCTGAATGTGAAGAGGATTCCCTGCTGAACTTCAATCCATTTTGCCAAGATAGTATTTATCTGAACAATCTTATTTTGATTACATGTTCATCTATTTGTCACTTAGATAAGCTTCTAAGTCCCTGCAAGGAAATGGACCATATACTTCCTTAATACATACCTTTCTCATCTGTAAGAATTCTTGGGACCCCATGGGGAGCAATCAGTATTTGCTAACTGACTGACTGGCTCAGTGTAGCTTAAAATCCATCCTTATTTTTATATGATAGTTTAAGTGATTTAATGAGTGGCTGTCACTGACAAGGCACTTGGGGACTGTACATAAAATGACACAATAATATAAAAATAAAGCTGTGCTCAGAGACATTGCTCTTTATACTAGAGGAGACAATTCTTCCTTTGGTCAAGTGCAGTTGTTTTCATTGATAAAAGTTACGTCAGTCCACATTCCCTTCGACTGCCTTATTTGAATCCTTCCCAAATCAGGAATCATATATAATATTCATTTCAGCAATGAATATGCAGGAAGTGCTGCATCTCTTTATTTAGGGATTTTAAACATTGCAGTCATGTTCATCATGGTGACTATAGGCTTTTATATCTAAGACAGACACATTTCGCAAAGTCATATTTAAATATCTCAAGCGCTAGTGTTGGCCTCCTGGGTATTGCACAACATACGACTGGAGAAGGAAGGTTGACCTCACCCAAAAAATGTAAAGAAATGGCGCAGCTGTGAATATTTCACGTTTAGGAAGCAGTGGGATGAAGGAGAAGAAGAAAATTCTAGGAATTCTAGGGAAGCTAAGTTTGCAATGAGAATCTGGATGTTGGTTTCATCTTAGAGCAATGTGGGAGTTGTTCTCTAACTTAATGACGCTTTAAGTGAAGTATACAATTTTTTTTTCATTTGCATGTTTTGTAGGCAAGGTTTCTCTTCTGCTCCTTTCAATAATCTAAATACCAAGTGCTGACAATCCAGATGCCACACATACAGTTTCATATCTATGGCTCTGCTCTTGATTTTAGATCTTAGGATTGTTTCATTCTTTCATTCATTCATTTTTTCATTCGTTTGTTCATTTGTTCATTCATTCACTTGTTCATTTGTTTAATTCGATGGTCAGGCAAGAAATACCCAGTACCTACTATATGCCAAGTGTTGTGTTTGGTGCTCAGGGAAAAGTGATGTGTCCTAACAGACACTATTCAAGTAATTGTGAAGCTGCATCAGTGTGAAGACTTTAAAGGAGGAACATGGTACGATGGAAATGTGTATTAGGGGATTTGACCTAGAGAGGTCAGGGAAGTGTCCTTGAGGGAGTGATGCCCAGGCTGGTATCTGTTAAGTGAACAGGTGAGTTAACTAGGTGGAGTGGGGGAGAGGGGAGAGGAGCTTGAGGAAATGAGAACAGCTTGTGCAAAGGCCCTGTGGTGGGAGAGAGTATGACTTACATGAGGATTAGAATGAAGGTCAGTGTGGCAGGAGTAGAGTGAGCAAAGAGTGTGGGCAGGACCTTGTGGATCCTAAAGGAGCTTTGCCCTTAAAAGGAAAGTTGACACATGGGGGAGGATAAGTGGAGGACAGGAAGAGATCCCATTTCATAGTGTGGGCTGTGGGACTCAGATATATGAGGAAGAGGGTTTTAGAAGTTCTTATTCTTGCCTTTACACAGTTCCTGGTCAGCAGCTTGACTCAATTACAGGTGTCCCCTGACAGCTGTGAGCTGTCAGGCAGGCTGGTCTCCCAGGCCTGAGTGGATAATAGGGAGGATACTCAGGGGTGGCAAAGGGACACGCTCCACTGGTCCGGATCTGCTCTCTCCTCTGAGCACAATGAGCCATTTGGGCAGGAAGCTCGTGCTTGCTGCTTGCAGATCTGAATGTGCTTAACTGTAACGTCCTGACAGGAAAGCCTGGTTTCAACTTTAACAGAACACAAGGCACCCAACCAACTGGCATCATCTCTCCCCTGAAAGGTGATGCGTGGCCTTTGTGTGCTGGGACTTCAATTTACAACCGAGATTAAACACAGATAAATTCAAAATATAAACTTTTTGACACCATTTATAATGCTAATAATAAAATGCATCATAATAGCATTTTCATCCTCCAGGTATTCAACATTCGGAGATTCAAAAGATCTGAAAAAGTATTTTCGGTTCAAGCTATTATAATGCCCAGCATTCTAAGGCAACAATAAATCTTGGAGGGGCAGAATTCTGGGCAGGGGGAAGGAAAGGGAAAGGGAACTATGTCCTGAACTTTGACTGTGATTGTCATGGAGCAGGATTTCTCAACCTTGGTGCTATTGACATTTTGGCCCAGATCATTCTTTATTGCGGTGGGCTGTCCTATGTATTATATGTTTAACAGCATCCCTGGCCTTTGCACATTAGACGGCAATAACACACCACCCTATCTCCCAGTGTGAAAACCAAAAACGTCTTCGGTCATTGCCAAATGTCCGCTGGGGAGCAAAGTCACCCCCCACACTTTGAGTCACTATAATACAGGAGTTATAACAAATACACCTAGTGTCGACGGTTTTGTGAAATAACAATAAGCATTGCCAACAATTTGAAGATTTACATAAAATTTAAAAAAATATTACACAGAATATGGCTAGAGGATTTTCAACCTAAAATCAGCTTTCCTTCTCAAACTAGTTAGCCATATAGCATATATATGAAAATGACCACAGGCAAGCCTTCCTCAAAACTCCCAACAAAGGGGCAGATCCTTTTCTGTTCGTTGAAGGGAGCTGAGCTTGTGATTCTGCAAGTCAACTTTTAAATTTTAAGTTTGAAATGCACATACGGCTTTCCCATTTCTTCCTTTGCAGAGGAATAGTTTAAAAAAAAAGGAACCGGTTGTTCGATCTCTGTGCTCTTGAGACTTTAAACATTTCTCCCCACTCAGTTTTGGTGGGGAGATGGGAAGGTATTAAAAGCTCTCACACAATCATTCGAATGCTTAACCGGACTCTGGAGGAATTAGAAAAGCTGTGTAAAATTTCCCAAGAGGGTGAAGTCTCTGACAGGGGTCCGACGCCCCTGTCCTCTGCGGGGACAGTCACCCCTGGCTAGCTGGGCTCCTGCCGCCCAGCTGACTGAAGGTGCTTGGCTTGCAGCCTCTTTACCATGCTGTGTGTGAGTGACCTTGAAAATTGGCTAAATCTCCTAGGATCTCCACTGTCTTTTCTCTGAAAATAAAAATAAAAGCAGCGACTGAATCCCTTGTCCGAGTGTTGTGAAGTTTAATGAGATCACAGTCGGGGGACCCGGTGTTATCATTTGAAGAGTGTTACTTCTCACTTCCGAGGCTGCCAGGCTTTGTCGGTATTTTGCCTATTTTCTTTTTGTTAAATTGGTTAGGTAGGCAGATGTTTCTTTTATATAATTGGAGAGGCAGGATTTAGAAATGTCACGGAAGTACCTGTTAACCACCCTAAATTTAAATCTGGTGAGTTGAGATTAGACATACACAAGTTTCAACTTATTTTGTGTATATAAAAAATAGATGAATTATGTAAACTTATTATATATACAAAGTAAGTTTAAGCTCGCCGCTAATATATGTCATTGCTCTGTATATGCAACATATAAAACAGATTCAAACTATATATGTATGTATGTTATAGATACAGCAAATATCACTGAATAGATTTCACGGTGTGAATAATAATGATAAAAGACTGCCTAAAATATTGGTAATACCATGGCTTACACAATTTGAAAAGGCTTTTGGTATTTCAGCTTAGAAGATATAAGCAATCTGTACTAAAAATGTGAATGGAATTAGAAGAATTTAGTTGGTGTGAATAACAGAAAGCTCTGGACAGAAGTCACTCCAGGCAGCCTGCCTATTTATCTTGTGGAAGGAGAATTTATCTATAGCCCCTGGAGGAATACGAAGAGAGGGCTTGTCTTGTTGTGTCCAGTTGTGTTTTGTGGTCTATGCTGCGCAAGGAGGAGGATTAGGCAGGAAAATGTTGGTTCGTTTACATTAAAGCTAAAGACCGATCCCTGACTAATGTTGAAATGAACCAGATAGACTGGGGTTAGTCCAAGGGGGAAAGCAAATAATAATGGGAGACCAACATCCCTGAAACTGGAGCATGATTTTGGAACATTCCAGTGGCAGCAGCATGGGATGTTTGTCTTATGGAAGGAGGTGGGAGGAGAGGCCTGTGAGTTTTCAATCCTGCCACTCAGAAGTGTGTGCCCTGGACAGTAAGACTTTCCTCCCTGTCCAAGCTGATACTAATAACCTCACATTTGTGTCGCTTGCAAAGCACATCCCCGGCCACCATTTCCTTGAATCCTCAAGACAATCCTGAGACTGGCTGTCATCATTTTCAATGGATCGAGCTGGCTCAGGGAAATTGCTCAAAGGTCCTCATCTGCAAACTGGTGGAGAACCAATTCTATCCCACACACCAAGTTGCTTCTCTTTAAGAAAGAAAGAGAGAGAGAGAAGGAAGGAAGGAAGAAAGGAAGGAAGGAAGGAAGGAAGGCAAGCAGACTAATGCTCTTTACAAAGAAGGTAAAATAAAATAAAAATTGAAAGCCATCAGGGTTCTAGGTGGAGTTTGGAATCAATAGAGTGGTTTTATTTGCTTCTAAAAACGTTTCTTCTCTTAGGCTTGCCACCCTTCCCTTTTTTATCTTAATTTCCTGCCGGTGGCCTTGGGCTAAGGCGATCTTCCATTTTAAAAGAGTAAGAAGGCCTGTCTTGTTTTTCCAGGGCTCTCTCCCACACTGAAACTTCCCATAGGTCAGTTGGCCACATTTCTACATTAGCTGTCGGGTGATGGTCACCTGGCCATATGTACATGAACATGGCCTCTCCAAGGACCAGGTCTGTCCTCCTGCGTGGGTGGAGTCCACTTTACTAGTTTTAAGATGCAGTGAACAGAAGTCCGTTCCTGTAACTGACGAGAGGGCTTGACTCCTGAAGGCAGGAATCTCCTGGGGAGTATGAGGCTGCCCTGCTCACCCCACAGCCAAGCTCACTGCCTCCCAGCAGCTGCGGCTTTTACTTCTTGCTGTTTTGTTTTTCTTTTCTAATTCCCTAAGTTTTTTGTTTGTTTTTGCCCTCCACCGATCTGCCAGAGACTCACTTCTTATTGTTTTGTTTTTCTTTTCTAATTCCCTAAAGTTTTTTGTTTTTGCTCTCCACTGATCTGGCAGATACGTTTATACTTTCCAGAAAGGTGTTTAAGCCACTTGTGTTAAAGGTATTTTTTTTTTTAAATAATGTCCTGTCAACAATGCAAACGATGCATTGAGAATATAATTTCAGAAAATAAAATCAGAATCCGTTTAAACACAACTTACTAAATGTTATTGCTCATCGTTTGGCATTTGGTCTTTGCAATTTCATTTTATTTAATGCCACTTTTGATGTTCTTGATTTGAAGTACTTCCTTTTTTTTTTTTTTTTTAATTTTTATTTTAAGTGAGGTCCCCAGCCAATGTGAGGCTTGAACTCACGGCCTTGAGATTAAGAGTCGCATGCTTTTCCCAACTGAGCCAGCAAGACACCCCGATACTTCTTAACTTTTATTTTTATCTTGAAGGCAGTATTTTTTTTTAAATGCACTCCATTTGACTTTCTTCTGCTAACACCCTTCCTGGCTCAGTCGTTGAGCGTCTGCCTTTGGCTAGGGTCATGATCCCAGGGTCCTGGGATCATGACCCACAACGGGCTCTCTGCTCAGCGGGAAGCCTGCTTCTCCCTCTCCCACTCTCCCTGCTTATGTTCCCTCTCTCACTGTGTCTCTCTCTGTCAAATAAATAAAATGTTTAAAATATATATATATACTGGATTTCTATATAATTCACCTCAATTTATGTGTCTGCCTGTTTGTCCCTCTATGTAGCAAATGCTGCTTACTCTGGAAGGTGCTAGGACAGATCACCATAGTGATCTTAGTCCCCAGAAGATGTCTTTTGTTATGTGCTCACTGGTGGGTATCACACGGGATTGCCTCTTCAAAGTGAGACACATTCATCACTCACCAACCCGCTGGTCCTTTTCTGGAGTAATTTTGTTCCCTCTCCACTTCACTCAGATTTGAGAGAGTTAATTATTTAATATGTTTGCAAAGCACATTGGGTTCCCTAGAGAAAGTGTGCCACATAAATATATATAAATGAATAATTAATTAAAGTTTAAGCAGATTACTTGGTGAGTTCTTCCTTAACTGCCCCATTTTCCTAACGAGGTGTTTTGAAGTTCTAATTTCCTTTGGTTTCTCGCCCCTCCTCGTTTCCGGCGTCTTCTCCTTCTTCTTAATTTTCTTCTGTTTAATTCTTTCCCCCCTCTGTCCATTCTATCAGTGCCTGCCATATTGCAGACACTCAGTCAATCAGAGTGATTTAGCGCCAGATCCACAGGTAAAAGCCTTCATTAACTTCAACGGGCATCATAAGTTCCTCGGAACTCTAGGGTGAGATTAATAATTAGATAATGATTCTAACGCACTGTGAAAACGAGAAGCCAGGCTCATGAAAATGCTGAGCACGGTGTGATCAGTAGTCAAGAAAACCCTTGTTTACTAACCCCTTTTCCCTGATCTGTTTCAAGTAAAACAAGAGATCCCTGATACTCTAAAAATTAATATAAATCAAATCAAATCCCTCCTACCATCCCGGCTCTTCTCAAGGGCTAGAACAAAACACAGAGGTTGCAATTGAAGAGCACAATTTGGAGGTTCGTTGGATTCTCTTTGAGGGAACAGCAGACTAATTTAGATCGCGTTTGAAGGAGAGACGTAATTGCTTATCGAATGTTGACGTCCAAATCCTAGTTATTCCTTTACCAGCGATTAAGGGGAATTGGGGAACAGTTCACTTCCATCCTGCTAAACCTGACCCAGTTTATTTACACTGTAATCTTACTTCAGAGCATGAGAGGTAAAATGAGCTGCTCTTATCAATTAATAGCTGGAGAAAAAATTAGATTTCAAGTTCAACATAAGAGCTATTTATTCCAAAGCACCTCAGAAATGAAGAGGGGCTCCCTATTACGCTGGAGGGAGGGGCTCTGGGGGGCAGGAGTGCTGAAGAGAATTTTTTTTTCCTTTTCCTCTTAAGAGTTTGAATTACTGTGCAATCTTGGATTTTCTAGTGACCTGTGTTAAAGCCCTGGGGCTAAAGAAGACCTATAATGGATCTATTTCTGAATTGTTCAGCAGTATTGGAGTTTAAAACAGCAGTTGTGGTACATGCATATAATGAGGCCAGTGCTTCCTTCCTCATCCAAGAGGGCATTGGTCACAGCCCTTCAACGCCGCTCAAAGTACAGAGGAGAGCAATCTCTTCCTCAGCCCCCTCCAGAATTCTCCAAGGTAGCAAGTTCTATCCTGAGCAGAGACCGAAGTTGCTCTAAGGATCTGAGATACCGGGTCAGCGGAAGACCCTACCCTTGCCCCCAGATCTCCCTGTCCTGCTTTGCCTGCCCCAACCTTCAGTCCCACATTCCACAGTCAGAAATTCGTGTCCCTGGGTTCAGGCATTGTTTCATATTCAAATACCCCCGGGAGGTAGAACACATTCTAGTTATCAGTGATTAATAATTTAGTGTTCATTCGACAAACATTTGTTGTTTGTTGAATTTATTCATAACGTGAATTAATCAGAGTCAGGGAGTGAGGAGGTGTGTTGGAGTTCAGTGCTGCCTTCCTACTGGTAGCCTGACCCCTCTGCCCCTCAGGAGGCGTGGCTGGAACACCAAGTGGCTGGATTAGACCCTCCACGCTGCTTCCAGACCCAGCATTGCCTACCTCTCAGACAGTTCAGGGATGGGCACAGACCAGACAGTGGGGATGGACAGGGATGGTCCCTGGGCGTGAGGACACTGGGGGAGAGAGCCTGAGACATAATGGAATGAGCATAGAAACTCATCAGAGGGCTGGGGTCTTTGATTTGCTTTATATCAACCTGGACCCTTGGATCTGAGTTCTAGAGCTCAGCTCAGAGTCTGGTATGCAGTAGGTACCCAAAGACATTGCATTAAAAAGTATAGGAAAAATGACAACACCTGTATATTAGTTTTCTAGGGCTGCTGAAATGACATACCCCAAACTGGAACAGAAATTTGTTGTTTCACAGTTCTAGAAGGTAGAAGTCCGAAATCAAGGCAATGGCAAAGCCGTGCTCCCTCCACTAGACAAAGATCCTTCCTTTCCTCTTCCAGCTTCTGGGAGCCCCAGGTGCTCCTTGGCTTATGGTAACATAGCTCCAATCCCTGCCTCTGTCTTCATATGGTCTTCCTTCTGTGTCTTCACATTGTCATCCCTCAGTGCATGTCTATGAGCAAATGTCCATCTTCTTGTAAGGACACCAGTCCTATTGGATCAAGGCCCACCCCACGATCTCATCTTCACTTGACTACATCTGCAAAGACCCTATTTCTAAATAAATATTTGCAGGTACCAGGGGTTAGGACTCCCAACGTATCTTTTTAGATAGATTCCGCCCATAACAGGATTATTTCACAGGATTCCAAGGAAATTGTTGAGACAATGAACTGATATATGGATGTGAAATGTCTTGGGGATTGGAAAGCATTTATGCAAAGGTGTGATAAAGAATTCAGCTGGGATTTGAGCCTGGTCCTTTCTGCTAACCTTTCGGCTACCCACAGAGCCGTTCACTATGGGGACTCAGAAGTTCAGTTTAGGGGTGTGAAGACAAATGAGGGGAAGAGTATAGAAAATGAAGTCAAGGACTCAAGGATGAAATTCACTACCTTCATAGGGTTGCCTGGGTTCCAAGTAAGGGAGGTGACCTCAAATACCCCATGTGCTAACCCAGTCTTCCCAGGATAGGACCTGCAGGCAGATAATGCCTGTTCACTGAGGTCATAATTGAGTGAATGGAAATCACTGATTTACACTCAGCTGTATGTTTTTTATTATCATAGACTTGTAAGGTCACTTAATGAAGAAAAGCTTTAATAAGCACCAGGAAGACATTAAGCATTGCACTATTCAGAAGGCAGATATGGTTCCTGACCTCCCAGAGCATGGGTTCTAGAGGACACAGACTGTCATGTATGTATTTTACATGTTTTTTTTTTTTTTCCCTTTCCCTTTTGGGGGGTTAGCACCAGGGAAGTGTTGCATTCTTAGGAACCACAGTCTAATTTCCAATTCTGGGCTGAATAGTAATTTTTCCTGAAGGTTTGAATAAATCATCCAATCTGCTTCAGTTTCAACTATTTTCAGCATTTCTATTTTAATCATTAATTTTGGCTGCTTAGGACCCCGGAGACACTGAGCCCGTTTGTGACTTAATTTGGGATGGGAATGAGGCAGGAGGCAGAAGATGCGCTGAGAACCAAACAAGAGAAAATGGGCTTGAGCTACAGTCTGAAAGATTTGGGCCAGATGCAAGAACACTTTCTCGTTAGTGATAACTGCAATATTTGGTTTGTTCTAGCAAGGCAAATTATAGAATTTGCACAACTGTAATTTTGGTAAAGACAGGAGAGATTCTCACGTAAGGAAGATAGTTTAATTTTCATTCTGATTTGACCAAAAGGAGATGAGTCAGATGAACTATCCATTCAGGTAAATCATAATACTCAAGATAATAAGAAGGGCACACAATCCATCCTGCTCCCCTTTTTGCTTTGAATGCCAGGGAGCTCAAAGCTAACAGTACCGTTCAATTATAAAAGTAATATTAGCCTAAGGCACTGTTTCAGTTACCCATTGCGGTCAACAAACTACCCCTAAACTTAGTGGTTCAAAACAACAATTTATTTTTACCTTTCATGGTTCAGCGAGTTGACGGGACTCAGCTGGGTGGGTCTTGCTTGGGGAGTCTCAAGCAGTTTTAGTCAAACGGCGACAGGGTTGGAGTCATCTAAAGGCTTGACTGGGGTAAATGTTCAAGATGGTTTGCTCTTCACATGTCTGGCCCACATGATGGCCGGAACGGCTGGAGGCCAGCTGAGCATCTCTCTCCCTCCACATGGCTAGCTTGGACTTTCTCAGAGCACGCTGGTGGTCGCAATTGACAGGGCAGCTGGCTTCCCCCTCCATGGGAGAAATAGTGGGGGGAATACCCTCCCCACTCCAGGGTTATCATGGAAATGTGCTTCATGGGTGGGGTCATCTTTGGAGGCATGCCACCATAGGTATTTATAAACCTTTTTCTATTTTTCATAATTTTTAAAAAAGATTTATTATTTTTTAGAGAGAGAGAGAGAATGGGTTGGGGGGCAGAGAGAGAGAGAAAAGAATCTCAAGGAGACTCCCTGCTGAGCACAGAACCTGATGCAGGACTCGATCCCACAACCCTGAGATCATGACCTGAGTCAAAATCAAGAGTTGGATGCTTAACCGACTGAGCCACCCAGGCACCCCTCTATTTTTCATAATCTTATAAGGGATTAATCTTTCTTTGTGAGCCGTTTTTGGAAGTAGACAAGTGTGAATAATACACAAAGAGTACTTTATTCTTGTCTAGGGCTTGACAAGCTGCCATGTGCCCTCACCCATGCTCCTTTGATGGCCTTCCCAATGCCACATCAATGATCAGATTGGTGACTTTATCCCCAATTTAACAGAGGTGGAGACTGACGTTCAAAAAGGATTTGTGACCTGCCCCAAATAACATAGCTAGGAAGTGGTGGGATGGCCCTGGACTGATGCTTTGACACGATAGTGTGTGTCCTCAAGCTCCACAAGGCCCTGACTGACACTTAAGCTTCAAACCCACATATGACTCTGCCCCCCCCCCCCCCCACTTCAGGACACCTGCAGCTTCTCCACCACCCGTTGTCACAGGAGGAGTGGAGCGTAGTGGTGGAAGCTGGAGTCCTTGAGCAAAGCTGCCTGAAACCAAACTGGCTTGTCCACCTCATGACCATGGACCTGGGGTCTTTCAAAGGACTCTGTTCCTTCTTCTGTAGAATGAGGCTGCTTCTGCCCCTGTCATGAGGATTGAATGAATTAATGCCTCAAAGCAACACTTGATAAGAACTTTAAAAAGAAATCTCCCAGGGGCGCCTGGGTGGCTCAGTTGGTTAAGCGTCTGCGTTCGGCTTAGGTCATGATCCCAGGGTCCAGGGATCGAACCCCGCATCAGTGGGGAGCCTGCTTCTCTCTCTGCCGGCTGCCCCCCACTTGTGCTCTCTCTCTCTCTCTCTGACAAATAAATAAATAAAATCTTAAAAAGAAAGAAAGAAAGAAATCTCCAGCCAAAACTGTAGAGATAAGTAGCTATTAAGAGAACCCTGGTCTGGCTTCCTCTTCTCTAGGCTATTCTCAATTTTATATGGACCTTACTAAGTATCCATACATATACAGCTGATCTTGACATTTCATTTTACTTGATATTGTTTATTACCAGATAGACTAAAAGCCCTCAGTCGATGTTAATGCCTGCCTAAGGATCGTGATGTCAGCTGCAGGATGCAGTTATAAAATACTCTCAGGACTTGTAGACACCACCCGGTTGCCCAAGGTCTCACGGGTACTCTCTTTCCTCAATTATATACACTCTCTCTCCCTAGGTGCCTAGTCGATATCCCTCCGGGCTCTCTCTCCCGAGTGGATCTGCACATTCACACCCAACTTCCCTCCACCTCTCCTTTTCACACACATGTTCTTCTCAACACGCTCACCCAAAGAGATCTTTCCAACTACGGACACATGCCCTTGACCTTCTGCATCCCAGGGTCCTTCCTTGCTTAGACCCTCGGTAAACAGATTTTTCTGTGCTCACTGAGCCTAAAATATACCCCTACCATCCCAGATCCCCCAAGGATGGTAGTTTTTGCAGCCATGCCCAGTGGGGCAGGGCACAGACCTATATATGAGTGAGGAGGCTCTGGATACCCGGCTGCCCCTTCCGGGCTCACAGGCTCTCCACCAGTGGTCTGAGGGGGCCAGGGAGTGGACTTCCCCTCTTTCCGGGCCTGGTGGCAGCACAAACAGGCAGGATGCAGTCCAGGACACTTGTGATAGCTGCTCCTTAAGGGGGCAGATGCTCCTGACTTGAGAGGAGGCTTGGCTAAGGGAAGCTGCCTGCTTTTTCCCAGCTCAGGGTCGGGGGAGAATTGAGCTGAATAGGCACCTATTCAGAAGGGCAATGAGCCAAAAATAACTGGGAGCAACAGCATTTCATCTGACAGGCCCAGAAATAGAGCTCATTTCAGAGCACACCAAGGCTACAGAGTGGGTGATTCTGAGACCTTCAGCATTCCCACAGAAATGCGTGGAAAAAGTCCCAGCTCACACAAGCACTTCCAACTCCCCTTTGCACAACTTCTCAAAGCAAGGGTCCCATGGCCCCCAAGAAAGGAGTCTGCAGAGTCACAGAGACTTGAGGCTCAAAATATTGGGTCTGGGGACCAGGAGATGAGGATGGTATCTGGTGGAATGTCCTAAGGAAGGAAGGAACAGGAAGTAACTGGTAAATACGGAGGATTCAAAAAAGGAAGAACAGAGATAGGAACAGATTTAGGGAAGCCCAAAGCCTAGGCTTTCTCAATGTTTCATGAGAAAAAATGGAAGTACTGAATGCTGAAAAAGGGTTTTTTGTTTTTTGGTTTTTTTTGCTGGATCCTGAAGGTCATCCTTGGCAGAAAAAAGGCCATGGTTTTCCAATGGGGATGGGCAGTGTGTTGCCTGACAGCAATCTTCTCTTCTGTTTGTGTTTTCTTCTCTTCTATGTTGATGGAAAAGGCAAATGTCACAGTTCATTTATCTTTATTCTGCATATCTGAAGTTGCAGAAAGGAATGGAGGGAGTGGTAGTATACAGAATTCCAGAGAACCAAAAGCCGGGTGCTAACGGGAAGGAGATGGAGAAGATGACACTGAATAGAAAAGGAAAAAAAGGCAGGGAGGTAATAAGGGGGCAAGAAGGAAAGGAAGGATGGAAAGAAAAAAAAAATGAAAAAGGAAAATGATGAAGTCGATTTTATTGAGTGACTAGGGCTAAGAACTTTCTATGTACAAGGCATGGGGGCAGTGCCCAGGGCTTATTAAGAAACAACCCCTGCTTTCAAGCCTCTTTCAACCCACTTGAGGAGAACTGGCCAACAAACCGACTAGAATAGGAAGCAGGATTAGCCAGTTGCCACATGAGGCTGCAGGCGAGAGAGAAAGGACCGGTTGCTTTTTGACCTGAGGTCATGAGGGAAGGCTCTCCAGAGCTGGTGGTATTTGCCTGGGCCCCAAAGGTTTATGTAGGAGGGCAGTGGGCAGAAGGAGATTTCCTCACTCCTATGTAGTGCCCTCTGTGCCCTCTCTTGTAATTCAGAGATCAGGTGTCTCTGCATGGCCAGATCTCTCTACCCGAGACATCCTCGGGACCTAGAAATGTGGTTTCCAAGGGCCCCTGCATGGACTGTGACAGCCCGAAGTTAAGTTTCTACTGGTCCACAGCAAAATAAGACAATGACCCATCGGGAGTTTTTCCACAAACAAATTATATTCAGTTTAAAGGACTTTTGTTTTATTATGATAGTAGGTCCTTCCTAGTTTTTTGATGATAAAAATACCCTGTCTTTTAGACAAAATAATGTTGATAAAAGACAGCATATTGGGGCGGGGAGTTGTTTGTTTTAAGTATTTTTACTTGGCAAATGAATAGTTGGCCAACTGCATTGGTCCCTGAGTTTTACAGATTTTATTTTTTTTAAAGATTATTTATTTATTTATTTATTTGAGAGAGAGCATGAGCAGGGGGAAGGGGCAGAGGGAGAGGGACAAGCAGACTCCCCAATGAGCGCAGAGCCCGATGCGGGACTTGACCCCAGGACCCTGGGATCATGACCTGAGCCGAAGGCAGAGGCTTAACCGACTGAGCCACCCAGGTGCCCGATTTTACAGATTTTAAACCATTTCAGTGTCTAAGAACTACTGGCCTCGGATGCCATTCTGTGTCCATTGAGGCAAGTGCATTCAGTGAAGGTTGTTCTTTTTCCCTGGCAGCCCTGAACCGACCCCTCCAGGCCTCTGGTCGCTCCTCCCCGTAAGCCTCGTGGAGGGTGGCTGCTGTTCTCTTTGGGGACTGTGTCCTGTTCCGTGGAGTCGCTCTCTCACTGTCTCTCAGAGTGATGGGACACACGGATGCACATGAAGGCAGATAAATACAGCCCCCAGGCACCTTCACAGTTAGGTGGAGCATGAACACTTAATTCAAACCAATAAATTGTAAAGGCGGGAAACGATATTTTCAAATGAACGTTCTTCTTCTGTGATCAGACCACACCCTTCAAATTACTAATACAGACAGCTGGAGAGGAAGCAAGGGCAAAAACTGATTCGGGCTTCTGGACCAAAATGTCACAGACCGCTGTGAATAGAAATCCTGAACTTCTCTCTTTCTGCCCCTCTCCAGTCTGGAATTGATCAGTCAATCCCGCCACCCCCTGCCCTGGGCCACAGAGCAACCTGAACATCCCTTTCCGAGGACCAAACTGTGTTATGGTTAGTCTTCTGCACGCCTGCCACTCCTCCCGGAAAGGGGTGCCTGCTCACCTTTGGATTCTGGAGCCTTGGGTGGTGCCTGACTCACAGGAGGAGCCCAAGAGAAGCCTAGTGAGTCAGAGATTTGATATACGAGGTTAAAAACAGCCCAGTACCCTATGGGGTGTCTCCACAGTGACTACAGTCAGGGAAATTCAAACTCACAGCCTTCTAAAACTTCAATTCCATGAATCCTGATTACAAACAACCTGAGGAAACCATTTTGTTCCCTGAAGACCAACGGAGTCTGTGGGCAATGAAGGGGGAGAGAACTCCAGAGAAGCCCAGGAAGACAGGCGGAAATTCCAGAAATATTGTGAAGCCCCATCTTCTGAAACTGGCCAACAATTTTCCTTCCACATACATTAAAATGTATAGTTTATACTCTGACCTGACTAAAAAAAAAAAAAAAAAAGAATATATATATGTGTATATATATATATATGGACACAATCTGGGACAAAGCCACCAAACCTTTCATCCCCTTGGACACCCAATAGACTAAATGATTTTCCACATCACACAGGAGAATTTTAAGTGCTTTGGGTTTATGGAAGTGGGACAGGGTGCTGGAGACATCTGTCAAACAAAGAAACCCTCAGATGCTTTAATGGGGTGGCTATTGGATGACATGGGAGCAGAATGACCCTTTCTATAAGCCAGTGGATCTGACAAATGGGGTCTTTGGACCAGCAGCAGCATCCCCTGGAAACATGCTGGAAAGGCAGCTTTTCAAGCCTCACCCGGGGGCCAACTGAAGCTGAGATTCTAGTGGGGTTGCCCAGCAATGTGTGTTTTCATAAGTCCTCCCAGCGGTTCGGATGCAGGCTGAACTTTGAGAACCACTGACAGAAGGCATTACCTTGCCGTGAGTGACTCGCAGCCAAGAGCCCGACCCAGGGCCTCAGCCCTCAGGTGACCTAAAAAAAGAAAGGGATGACTCAGCTGAGCTGCTGAGTGTGGCGGGGCCCGTACTGAGATGGCTGAGGGCATATCCAGGCATGACCCCCGGGCACCCCATCTTTACTGCCAGCTTCCCCTGCTGCCTGTTTGGACTTGACCTTCGGCGGTGGCACGTCCACACGGCAAGGGCTGGGCGAGGGCCGTATCCTTCCTCTCTCCCAACTGTTATTAGTCGCAATAAGCACAAAGCCCCCAGTGCCAAAGGGAAGCTTTTGAGAACTTTCGAAGGTGGGCTAACTGTTTCAGAGCAGCAGCTAGGGGCCCAAGCAGTCGTCTGAACTGCCCCGCGCTTCCCAGAGCACCAGGTGGCCGCAAGCTGGAGGTCTCACAGTCCGGCCGCGCCCCTCGGCCTGGTGGCTGAACCCCTATCCTCGAACAGCCAGTCCCAACCTGGGTCCCCAAGACGGAGGGTGGGCCTGATTTATTTTTTTAAAAAGTGTGCACTTCACGAGCCTCACCCTTTCATTTAGGGCTTGGTCCAATTGCATTGACCTAATTAATTCATTTTCTTTTCGGTCCCAAGTGGAAGCCAGGGCACAGGGCTGCAAATCCAATGCAAACCCGCTTTGGGCGCCAATACTCTGGACAATTAAAACAAAGAGCGGCGGCGGCGGCGGCGGCACCGCACAAAACCCTTGGGAAACATCCAGAACGTGCCGCGCACCAGCCGGCAGGGCGGAGCGCAACCTGGGTTAAAAACGTGCCCGCAGGGAGGCGGCCCCACCCCTGCAGGTGGACAGGTGGAGGTTGGCCGCGGTCAAAATCCATCCTTGAAGAGCCAGAAGCTGGGCCGCTGCGTGGCGCAACTGCAGGGGGCACACTCGCCCCGCGCCCAGCGGGAATGGCGCCCTCGCCCCAAAAGCGACGGAACAAAACCCATTGCACCGGCGGGAACTGGGCTGCGGGACCCGCAGGAGGAGTGGGTGGGGGCGGGAGAAGGCGGGAGGGGCGACTGGAACGAGAAGGGGAAGGGGGGGAGGGAAGGAAAAGACGCGGAGAAAAGGCAGAAAGTGGAAGAAAGAGGGGGGTGAGGAAAAGAAAGGCGCGAGCGGGAGACGGGGGAGAGAGAAAAGGGGGAACGGAGGGAGGGGAGAGAGGGCTCGCGGACAGGAAGGGCGCCGAAGGGGGGGGCGGGGGAGGAGAGCGAAGAAAGGGGGGGGGCGGGCCGGGAGCCGAGGCCACCGGGCGGGGGGCGGCGGCCAGGGGGCGGGACCGGGGTCAGTCCTCCGCTGCGGGGGCCGCCCCGGGAGGTGGCCGCCGGGGTCGGGGTGGGGGGGCAGCTGCGGGGAGGCGGGCTGGGCGGCGAGGCAGAGGGGCGGGAGGGGACGGGCCCTGGGAGGCGGGGAGGAGCCGGCGCTCGGCTGGGGCTGCGGGGGCGGCGACGGCGGGAGCGGCAGTGGCGGCGGCGGCGGGTCCGGCGGCGGCGGCGGCAGGTGGCCCCGCGCGCGGCGGCCGGCCCGGCCGGGGGCGGGCGGGAAGGTGGCGCCTCGGGCGGGGGCCGGTCCCTGCACCAGGTGACCTGCTCCGGCCCGGATCCGGGCGGCCTCGCTATGCAGCGGCGCGGCGCGGGGCTCGGGTGGCCGCGGCAGCAGCAGCAACAACCCCCGCCGCCCGCGGTCGGTCCCCGGGCCGCAGCCATGGCCCCCCCGAGCGGCGGCGTCCCCCCGGGCCTCGGCGGCCGCCCTGCCTGCGCGCTGCTCCTGTTCTGCTACCTGGTGAGCGCCGGACCCTGCCCGGGTCCTCCCCACCCTCCGCGCGGGGCCCCGGGGACGGGGCGGGGGCGGCCGGGGACCTCCGCCTCGCCGGCCGGTACGGCGCTGCTAGTTTGCTCGCTTCCTGGCCGCTGCGCCCCGGGCGCGCCGGCACCTGGCATGGGGACCCGCGGCGCCGGGAGGGGTGCGTGGACCGGACTTGCGGCGCGGCGCTCTCGCTCGTGTCCGGCCCTCTCCCCCCGAGACGCGCTCCAGACCCGGCTGAGGCGCCCCCTGGAGACCCCCTCCGGCCCCCCGCTCCACCGGGAGCCTCGCCAGCCCGTTTCCTCCCCGCCAGCCGCGCGCGGCTCTCCAGCCCCCTCCCTGCGGGTCCTGGGCTTCCCTCACAGTCTCGCAGCTCCTTGCCTTCCCGTGCCCAACTTCGCCTCTCTCTCTCTCTGTCTCTCTCTGTCTCGCTCTCCCTTGGCGAACGCCGCCCGCCTCGAACCTCCGTTTAGTTTCCGCCGGGTCCTCACGGCCCGGACCGTTTTCTGCCAGCGCACCCGCGACGAGCCCTCGCGTTTCCAGCGCTCTTCAACTCCTCCGTGGTCACTCCAGCCAAGTTGCGGATGCCAGAAAGAAACCGAGTTCTTTGTAACACGCTTACAGCCAGAGTGGTGACTTTAGCTGCGTCTTGAACATTGTGATTTCAGAGAATACGCTTGGCTTAGGCACGTCCGTTTACCATTTGCACTCTTCTTGGCTTCGGTTTCAGTTACCAACTAAATGGCAGTAACCTATTTTTCAAAAGCAGCTCACTTAAAATACCAGAATAATTTAAACCCTCAGAACAAGGTGGGGGAATATTCCTCAATTCCTTTGGTGGCCTTCTTTCTCCTGCTTTGAATTCTCCTAAACAATAGTAAATTTAACCGAAGGCGACACCCTTCCTGTCCGGCCTACCTTATGTTCCAGGATCTTACAGAAAGCTTGGGTTATCTCGCCATATATTACTGTAAATAAGTGAAATCGAAAATGCTGAATCATGAAACTGATGTAATAGGAAATTCACAGAATGCTTAAAATTGAGCAGTGTCGTTGTCCAGAATTGTTCTCATTTATATGGTATCGCCATTATTTGGAGTCTTTCTTCGTAGAGGCTAAAAACTGCTTAGGAGACATTGTCAGGCATTAGGATTTGATTCCAAGGAAATTGCCACCCAGCCCAAGTTTCTTTTAACACTTTTACTTCTCAGCCGTTGCATTTCTTGAAGCAAGAGGGTGTAAAAATGCAAATTGTAATTCTGCTTTAGCGTCTACCTGTTGAGCAATCCATGCTTTTCTTCCTATTTTAAAGTTAACTGGTACCAAATTTTGTGGTTGGATTTACTTACTCAGAAGAGGTTGTCTGTTAACATGCATGGGTGTTTTTTTTTTTTTTCCTTTTCACCCAAGATGTATTATTATTTAATATTTATGCCACAGGGTTACAGCCCTCAGGCTCATAAATATAAGTGCCAAAACAAATGACAGGGTTTCCGTTTAAACAGATGATCCCTGTCCACAAGGCACTGTTACCCACAGAGGCAGAAATGATGTAGTAGAATAGTGTGTGGAACATTAATGTACAGGTGGTCTGGAAAGTTCCATGTGGAAATCCGAAGACCTGGCAAGGAGAGACCACTTCTTGACAGTTCTGAGAAATCGGAGTAACAGGAGAAAGCTTAAAGGCCTGGTGGTCTACGGGAATAGAGGCAGATGAGGGAGCAAGTAGAAAAGTTCTGTTGGGACCAAGGGGGATTTAAGGGACCAGGTCACAGAGAGGGGACAGAGATGCTGTGCACAGAGTAGAGTTAGAGAGTGAAGTGGTGAGGTCAGGGCTCTGAAGAGAGAGATTTATAAAAAATACTGTAATGTGGGAACTAACCAGAGCACGGCTGAGTGTCTTGGCAGATGGAGAAGGGTTGGATTTTGGAACCATCGTGAAGAGGGAAATGTCAGTGCTTCCTGACTCTGTGTTTCCTTCAGATGGGCTTCAGATAGGCTTCAGATAGGCTACTGTCCAGGAAAGGCTTGGTAAGCAAGCAAACCATTTTGCAACTGAACGAGACTCTTTTGTCAAGTCCAGGAGAGCAAAAGTGTGATTTGGAAGATGGGCTTCACCTTTTGTTCTAAAGGTCTAGCCATTTTTGTAGGATTCTGCTCTAGAGGTATGTACTATCTGAGCCTCTGGTGAAAGGTGAGGCTTCCTGACCTTGGAGAAATTCACCGTGCAAGGTGGGGAACATCTGCCTGAAGCACGAGATACAGAAAACGACAGAGGGAAAAAAAGGCATAATTGTGTCCATTCTCCTCGTCAAGGAATACTGCCTAGAGGAAGTGATTGGTCAGGGGAGGCGAGGCGGGTGGGTGGAGAGTAGATGTGGAGCAGAATAGCTAGGCAGGATCTCAGGAACATGGAGACCCTAGAGGGAGAAAGCTATCCCATAATTTGGAAAACATAAATAATAATGATAGTTTGCATTGTACTAAGTTGTTTATATGCATCATCCAGTATTTTTTTAAAGATTTATTTATTTGAGAGAGAGCACGCGTGAGCAGGGGGAGAGGCAGAGGGACAGGGAGAGAATCCTCAAGCAGACTCCCCACTGAACGTGGAGCCCTATGCGGGGCTCAACGTGGGGCTCGATCGTAGGACCCTGAGATCATGACCTGAGCCGAAATCAAGAGTCGGACCCTTAACCAACTGAGCCAACCTGTCGCCCCTGCATTCTCCAGTGTTAATTTTAACGACAACCTTGTGAAGTAGGAGCTGTTATGATCCTCATTCGGATGAGGTAACTAAGACTCAGAGAGGTTAAGTAAGTTGCCCTGGGCCACACAGGTAGTCCAAGATAGAAACCCAAGTCTGTCTACTTCCAGAAACCCAGTTCTTAGGCATGCTAACTTACTGCATTCTGCATTTTGCTGCTTTGTGTTCGTTCCTCTCATACATAGATGCATGGGTCATTAGCAAAGCTCTTACAATTAGCAGCCACTGTGCAATTGGCCAGGATGTGAGGTCATGTCTAAAGTAGCCTAAAATATACAAAGCAGGAAGCACAGGCCACAGAATAGAAGCAGGATGTTAACGAGAAAAAAAAAAGAATAGGTGACACCAGAAAATATTTGCCACGGAGAGGTAAAAGATAGGGTCTCTCTCTCGTCCAGAGGCAGCAGATGGAGGTTAGCACTTAGCGTCTGTACGAATGTGCGTCCAGGTGTAGAGCGAGTGTGCCTTGGAAAGCATTCCAAAGCCAAGTTGTCTGTGATTTGGGGGCCGATTCCCACTCTGTGCGATCCCCACCTATGTGCTTGTTCGCAAGGACTGGAGGTTGAGAGTGGTTTTCTGAACAGATGCCTTTAAGCCCCTGCCCTCATGGGGAGCATGCTTCCCGGAGCCAGGGTCTGAGGCAGCGGGCGCCTTTCCTCCCCACTGGCTGGGACAGAGTAGGCTTCAGTGGCAGCCCAAGAACAGTGCTGTGACTGTAGCTAGGATACTGCCAAAGCATGAATAATTGTGACGAGGCCTGAAAGATAAGTCACGGAACGATGCCAAGCAGATTTCTGAAAAGATGATCCCCGGTTCCAGCGGCTGCCAGAAAATTCTAAGGTCACCAGAGGTCAAGAGGCAGAGAGCCTCCTCAGAGAGGGTGAGGGCCTGGAAAAGAAAAGGTAACAGAATCGCTTCCGCTGAGGTCCCTGGTGCCGAGTGGTGTGGTCTGGGCTGGACTTGCCAACAGAGCCCCTTGCCATTCTCGTACGTCATTACCTTGTACCTTCCTCCAGACTTGGCCAGACCAGCTGAGGCTGTCCCAGCCCCATCTGTGACGGTGGCACTTGTGGAAGGCATTTCTGTCCTTTCCAAACGCTGGTCTCGAATGTATAATTTTTTCTTCAGTGAGAAAAACACATCTCACAATGGCTGGTATTGATGTCAGCTGTAGAGCTGAAATATTCAGAGTGGACATTTGCACTCGTTAGACAACCGGAGGACAAAGCCATAAATGGGCTTTAGTGGCACAGATGTATGTGGGAATGGTTAGCAGATCTCTGGTGGCTGTGACAGAATTCTCCATCGGTGGCCATAGACCGTCGGTTAACCCTCTAGTAGTAGTCCTGAACTCCTTACTCTGTCTAACACAGGACCTAGGAAAATCAAAACAAGGTATGGAGACTCTCCATTATCTCGCTTGTGCAAGAGCGAAAATGGATATTTGAAATACAGAGCTCACCTTCAAACTTCACGTCAGCCAATAGAAGCCACAGTCACCCTGACCAGAGCTCCTAAAATCCCCCAAGCCATGGTGTTTGCCTCTTGCTTTCTATACCTTCTATTCCTCTTGGCAAAAGTGTGGGAGTCATGAATTGGTTGAAGGAAGCAGGTGGAGGAAAGGTAGACAAGGCATAAAGAACCCAGGCAGTTCACAAAGATGGATAGACTCGAGTAGACCATAAATAGCCTCAAGTGAATTCAGTTACCCTGTTTATTGGCTCATCCTATTCCCCCCGAGAAGGGACCTGAGGGGCAGGAGGATTGTTGAGGAGATTCTGCTTTGGCTACTCTTATTTGTCTGACATCCTCATCCAAAGAAGGGCTTAACTGAGCTGGGGAGTTGGCTCAGTGCAGTGTGTAGGTTTGTGGGTAAGATAATGCCTACCCTCCCCAGGTACAAGGTGTAAGGACCTGGTAGGATCTTAGCTCCCATCCCCCCCTCCCTCCTGCACATTCAAGATGAGAGTGAACAAAGTCTCAGCTTTCCCCCACCTGTGGCCAAAAAGTGGGACAGGTGTAGAGGTCAGTTGGTGAGTCGAGGGCCTCATTTTGGGCGTTTCTGGAAGGCAAGAGGGACAGATAGGAATTTGAATTTTGGTTCTATTTTTGAGGAGCTGGTCGACCTTGGGCAAGTGACTCCCCGTCTCTGAATCCATTCCGTTTTCTCCGCTGTGTCCCTCCCAGAGCTGTTGTGAAGATTAGATTTGAAGGGAGACGTTCTATGAAGTTCTTTTTGAGAGGATGAGGTTAGAAGTGAGAAGAGGGACTTGCCGCATCTGTCCCAATGCCCAGCTCAGTTATTCAATGAAATGAAACCAAACCAAACCTTGGTTACCCTCATGATTTAAGTTAAAAAGAAATAGCATGTCAAACAGTATTAAAGAGAGGAGGCGAGCCAATCCAACTAGGAGTATTGCTCACTCTCATGATGGTGTTTCTCTAGCCAGCTCTCAGGTTTGGGAAGGCATATTGGTCAACTGTGAAGTATTGCCCAAGACACATCTCGATTTTGGAGTCCATACTGACATCACTGCCCATTCTGCTTAATTGCATGCTTTGTTGACATAAACAGGATTTTTGCTTATTTCTAGTCAGCAGAAATTGGGAAAGTAGACCTCTTAAGCCAATACAGTGACTTTTTGACCTATGGAAAGTTTGATCCAGCCAGTTTGGAGAGAAAGCACCTAAGTTTCCTTAGGTGACTGTTGGGGTGGAATGGGCAGGAATGAGAAAAACAGACATTCAGTAATTGTTTGCATATTACATGAACCCACCACATACACGTGTTAGTGTAAAATTTCCCACGACAAGACGTGAATGATTTAAGATGCTTCAACCTCTTGGTCCCTTCCTTAAATAGCAAGTTGTCCATATAGAGGAAAGAGCCTAGTTTTCTCAGCTTTTTGGAACGGGGAGGGTTATTTGAATAGAATTTCTTCTTACTGATTTTGCTTAAAGGCATCCGATGCAGTCATCCTAAAAGAAGCTTAGACAGAATTGATAGATTTTTTTTTTTTCCATCCAGAAGATACATAAATGCACCTCGACTCCCAGTCTGAATTGAACACATTTTGATCTCCAGTTTGGGGTCTTTTCTCATGAACACGACATCAACTGACCCATTTCTTTCTTTAAAAAAATTTATAATACATACACAATTAGACAAATGTGAGGGAATCTGTTCTGAGAGTGTGTGTGACATTGTCAAATTTGACTTTGATTAAGGCTTACTTCTGGTGTAAACAGATGTTTGAGGGCTCGGGCATCTTTCAGAGCCCAGCTCCATTGTGTGCAGAGCAGATCAGTAGCTTCCGAGGTGGAATATCTATGTGGTTGTCTAAATGGCAGATGAGGGGCACAGAAATGCCCCCACTCACCCCCCAAATCTTGCTCATAGCTGCAGTGCATTTGAGCTTTGCTTTTAAGGCATTATTTCCCCCAGACTGGCATAGAAATGTAGCTATGTGACATTACTGTAGTCCTTTTTCATCATCACATTAACACGGATGAACTTGCCAGACGAACAGAAGTCCAACAGGGGGTAGAGGGATAGGACATTTAAAACATTTAATTCGTATTTTTGCTGTGGAGAAATGGAAAGTTCTAGAAGATAGTGCGGTTGTCTGAAAGGTCTGGAGGGAGTTGATAGCTGAGAGAAGTTCACCCTAAATGGGTAAGGTAGGTTCCAGAGCGCCACCTTCCCTGACCTCACAGTCCCCACGTCAGCTGTGACTCCCCAGGGGCCCAAGGAAAAGCCAAAGGGTAAGGGTTCTTCCAAAGGAGATTAATGAGGCTGGATGGACAAAGAGAAGTGGAGAGGATCTCCATCACAAAAGGACTTGTGAATATCGGGAAAGGGTGGCGGGGACTTCAGGATTGGATCAACTCCTCCGGTTTATATGCAGGTGCCCCTGGGAGCTGTGACCTGAGGCGGACCACAGAGGCTCCTGGCAGAAAGGCTCATGCCCAGGATTTTATTTCAGCAGGAAACACTTAACCAAAATCCTACTGTGTGCCAAGTTCTGTTTGAGAAGCCAGGGACATAACAGTGAATAAGACATGGACTCTGACCTCATAATTTCTAAGCAAAGGAACGACTAGGTAATTTTTCACTTCCGTTAATGCAGCCTGGCATGTGAAAATACCTATGAAGGTTGGACACGTGTCATGCCGGTAGCTGAAACTCTTCAAGTTAATTGCCTTATTTTCCTGGCAGGAGACAGCTCATAACCACACACATGACTTGAGCCAGGAAATCAGCTTCAGCTTAATCAATATTTAGAGTGTGATGTGTTGCTAATCAGTGTTGGTTTTGTACATAACAGAGTTAGCCCTACTCATGGCATAGCCGCTGCCCACTGGGTCCCCTCCAATCCACAAGATGCCAGCTTCCTACATTGCTTAGGTGTCCAAAAGACTGAAGACCGCCGTGCCCTCTTGAGGGATTTAGACCGTGCCCCTAAAGCCACCTAGGGTGATTTTCAGGTCCCCTTTGGGGCCAGCACACCCCCATCATATTGCCCATCCCTGACAGTGTTCCTTTCCTGTACTCATGCTTCTCCCACTTCTCAAGTTCATCTTACTCAGTCCATGAAATTTTTCTGCGCCCAGCCTCGCTCTAACTTCTCATCCCACCTCGGTCTCTACTGAAAGAAACAATAGCAAGATGTCAACGCCGCCACCAAGGAACCTTAGCAAAATAACAAATCAAGCGCCATCAACCACACATCTATGAAATTATGCCTAATTGGATTATTCATCTCATTTCTCCCATAGGATCATTCCTTTGGAAAGCATATTTTCTGTCATGTTGTGTTTTCCAAACCTCTAAATCTAGAATAAAAGCTCGATAATCTAGAACAGTAGTCGGCAAGCTGTGGCCCACGGGCGCAACCAGCTGCGTGTTTTTGCAAACAGAGTTGAGCTGGACCACAGCCGTGCTCCGTCACTTACGATCTTAGTTGTCTGTGGCCGCTTTCTTGAACCCACAGCAGAGCTAAGTAGTTCTTCACGGACACCAAGTGGTCTGCAAAACCTAAAATACTTACCATATGGCCCTTTTTTACAGGAGAAGTCTGCTAACTTCAAATCCAGAGTAGCACCATCCAGTTGTCAGACATATAATGGAAGCTACAAATACAAGCCACGTGTGTACTTTCAGATTTTCTCATAGCTGCATTTAAAAAGTAACAGGTGGGGCGCCTGGGTGGCTCAGACGGTTGGGCGTCTGCCTTCGGCTCAGGTCATGATCCCGGAGTCCTGGGATCGAGTCCCGCATCGGGCTCCCTGCTCGGCAGGGAGTCTGCTTCTCCCTCTGCTTCTCTCTCTCTCTCTCTCTGTCTCTCATGAATAAATAAATAAAATCTTTAAAAAAAAAAAAGTAACAGGTGAAATTAATTTTAGTAATATATTTTATTTAACTTGCCCTATCTCAATATGATCATTTCAACATGTAATCGGGATAAGAAATATTAATGAGATAGTTTGCATTTTTTTTTTAAATTGTCTTTGGAATCCAGTGTATCTTGTACACACACAGTAATTTGGACCAGCCCCATTACCAGCGCTTCATAGGACTCGTGGCTTCTGTATCAGATAGCGCCCACCTAGAACCTGTAAACCTTGGATTTACTTTTCCTGCACTTGAGGCTTTGAAGTAGGTGAAAATAAAATAATCTCCATCTGCATGTATAGAGATTTCCTTTAAAGCCGAATTTTGATGGAAGGGCTGGAGGGAGAACACGGTCAGGTGTCCTATACCTTCTTCGTTCTCATCTGTCACCGCTGATCTCGGCAATGATGAGCCTGATGTCATGGGTCATCAAGCGAAACTGAAACCAGCTTCAGCACGCTGTGCTTCTTAACGTGGGAAAGTGGACTGATGCATGTTTAGCACTAAGAAGTAAAGTAATGAACATTACTACTAACTGCACTTTGCAGTGAAATCATATAACCTTTCCCCCAGAATTCCGTTTAAAAGAAGTATTAACTTGGAGTTCTAGCGTCAGTGATAAAAACATGATTTAAAAAAAATATTGAAGGGGCACCCGGGTGCCTCAGTCGTTAAGCGTCTGCCTTTGGCTCAGGTCGTGATCCCAGGGTCCTGGGATTGAGCCCCGCATCCGGCTCCCTGCTTGCGGGGGGAGGCCTGCTTCTCCCTCTCCCACTCCTCCTGCTTGTGTTCCCTCTCTCGCTATGTCTCTCTCTGTCAAATAAATAAATAAAAATCTTTAAAAAAAAATTATTTTTTTAAAAATTGAAGTGGGAGAAGAGGGCTGGGTTTTTTTTTTTAAGGTATATATAAAAGGAACGAGGAAGAGGTTTTAAGTCATTCTTGGAAAAAGAACACCAGGTGATACTCAGTATGTCACAGCATGTCCTGGACTCTGCTCTCTGTTGCCTCATTAACTGGGCAAATGTGGAATTGAGTGATGGTGGGCATGAGGGGCAGTTGGAATGAGGGGTGCCCACCTCTCTGTCTTCGGCTGGCCTCCGCGGGGGCCTCATCGACTGGATTCGCATCTTGAGAAGGGGGCCGCATCTTGGCACATCTGGCTGAATGAACAAACCGCCGCTTGTGGACAAATGCTGGGGCTATCTCTATTCACGAGAAAGCAGAATTCCGCCTGGCCAACTGTTTATAGTCTCGCTGTTGTGTGCTGCGTGCTGGAGAACGTGGGAGAGGGAGTGAAAGCAAGGGGCTGGGCTCCTGGGCTTGCCTCTGGGAAGCCACCAGCTGGGTGATGTCGGAGGACATCCCCTCTCAGTGATCATTGCCTTGTTGGAAGAATGGGGTGGGCTGGCTCATCACCAAGGGCTCGTCCGCTCTTAGAGTAGCTACTTCTAATTATAAGATTATTTTTATGTTTGTTTTCCCCCCTGTAATTTGGAAGTATAAATGAGAGCATGCAACAATTAAGGCTCTCACTGCGGGAGCAGACAATTTGGACTGTACCCACCTCTTTACATATTTCTTCCCACAGTTTTCCCATGACTAATCAAAAGCAATGGCCAGCCCTTCTCACTCTGTCACTTGGAGAAGCTACATTTTTAAATTTTCATCTTTAGGACAGTTGCTTTTCTCTCCATCCCCCCTCAACTCCGTTTTTTTTTTTTTTAATATTCATGTAGTACAAAATCCAAAAGATAAATAAGGATATATAGCACACATCTCTCTCTTAGCCTGTCTCTTGGTCACCTCATCCTTCTCCATGTGAGCAACCAATGCTGTGTGTATTCAAGCAAATGTGTATCTATTTTTCCTTTTCTTTTTTTTTTTTTTAAGATTTTATTCATTTATTTGAGAGAGAATGAGAGAGAGCATGAGAGGGGGGAGGGTCAGCGGGAGAAGCAGACTCCCTGCCGAGCAGGGAGCCCGATGCGGGACTCGATCCCGGGACTCCAGGATCATGACCTGAGCCGAAGGCAGTCACTTAACCAACTGAGCCACCCAGGCGCCCTATTTTTCCTTTTCTTAAAAAAAACCTCAAATGGTACTTCTGAACCTTGTTTAAAAAAAAAAAAAAACTTCAAACTTTGGAGTTCACTTCATTATCTGTCCGTGAAACTCTTCCTTGTTTTAATAGCTATCTAGCACTCCAGGAGTGGATGTCCTATCGGTTACTGAACCAACTCGGTCTTGATGGGCATTTAGTTCTGCATCCTTTGCTGTTACAAACAGTGCTGGAGTGCAAGCCCGTACATACATCATTTTACACAAATTTGAGTATATGGGTAGGATAAAATCCTAGAGGAGGAATTATTGGGCTGGAGGGTGGGTGCAGTTATATTTTTGATGGATTCTGCCTGACTGCCATCCACAGAGATCGCTTTCCCCAGCGGGACATAAGAGGCCAGTCCAACCGGGACAGAGTGTTACCGGACTTTCTGATCTCTGTGAACCTAGTAAGTTCAAACTGATCTCTTCAGTGGGGTTTCAACTTGCCTTTCTCTGACTATCAGTGGGAATTTACTTATTGATGAACTCTGTCGTTTGCTCATTTTTCTTGATTGCCAGCTTTGTTTCTAATTGACGGTCAGTGCTTTCAAATAGAAACACTGCTCCCTTTTCCAGAAACTTTCATTGATTCTTCACTGTCGGTAGAATCAAAGTCCGCATTCCTTGGGCTGGGGGATTCAATGTCCTTCAGAGCTAGGACCCTGCCTTTTTTTTTTTCCCAACCTCATATCCTCATGTCTTTTTGTGTCTTTACCCCTGTTCTGTTCTCTGGTCAAACCAATCTGCCCTCTCTCTAGTACATGTGTGTTGCCCCTGCTTAAGCTATTCACACCACTTGTATGGTCTTCCCTGTGCCTCTCTACCTAAAGAACTTCTCTTCCCCCCTCCCAGCCCAGCTGAAATATCATTCCTTCCATGAAGGCTATTCTAGACGACCCCCGGCAGAATGACCCTCACCTGGGACTGTACTCCTTTAGGACTTGCTTATAGTTTCACTGGAGCCCTCATCACATCCTGCCTGGTGTTACTGCTCTTTGTAAACACAATTCCCTGATGCCCAGCTTTGTGTCTCAGCCCCTTCTGCGTCTCCTACAACCCTCAGCCAGAAGTGAACAAAGGGGTCCTTACATCTTCCTTCTTTGGAAAACTGACCTTTTTCTTTAAACTTTAAAAAATATTCACAGTATAAAATTTACCATTTTCACCACTTCTAAGGGTACAGTTTAGGGATGTTAAGTACATTCATATTGTGGTAGAACCATCACCACATCCATCTCCAGAATTCTTTTCCTCTTGTAAAACTGCAACTCTGTGCCCGTTAAACAGTAAGTCCCCATGATCACCCCCCCCAACCCCGATCCCTGGCAACCACCATCCTCCCTTCTGTCTCTATGCATCTGACTGCTCCAGGTTCTTCATATAAGTAGAAGTTTATTCCTTGTGCCTGGCTTATTTCACTCAGCATAATGCCCTCAAAGTTCTTCCATCTTGTAGCATGCGTCAGACTTCCTTTTCTTTTTAAGGCTGAATAATATTCCCTTGTGTGTATATATCACATTTTGTGTATCCTTTTATTCATTGAGGTCATTTCTACCTCTTGACTATTGTGAATAATGCCGCTGTGAACATGGGTGTATGTCTATGAACGTATCTCTTCGAGTCCCTGTTTTCAACTATTTGGGGCTTATAGCCAGAAGTGGAATTGCTGGATCCTGTGGTAATTCTAGGTTTAATTTTTTGAGGAGATACTGTCCTGTTTCCTTCAGTGGCCACACCATTTTACATTCCCACCAGCAATGCACAAAGAGTCCAGTTCCTCTACCTCCTCTTCAACGCTTGTTATTTTTGTTTTGTTTTTGTTTTCGGATAATAGCCATGCTAATGGGTGTGAAGTGGTCCAAAGTAACCTTTTCGCTATTGTGTTTTGGATGCCTGAATCACAAAGTTATATTTAGAAGAACTCTTGTATCATATGCTGAAAACATTGTCTTGATCTCATGACCAACTTCCAAGATTTCTTCAGCAAGGAATGTCCATTTTAAGAGGTCTTCGTATTTAAAGAACTAGAGAAATAACACACACAGCTAAAATCTTTCTTGGCCCATGTAGCACCGTCCATGGTGAAAGAATCAGACGACACAGTCTGTTGTCCAAGCCTGCCTGTGTGTGACTTGGAGCAGTGGAAACCTCCTGCTGGTCCATCCGTCGTGTGCACTTGTCCTGGCTTGGAATTTACGGGAGAAAAAAGGGGCCAGGTTGGCGTCCCTGTCATGTCCCCTCTCGGGCGCACTTTGAACTCTTCCCCCACCCTTTGATTTGGCTGCATCTGATCGCCATTTGAAGTCAGGACAATGCTTTGTAAATGTCTGAGCCTGGCTCATCTCCTTTTCACGCTAAGGCAGGCTCACCGCTCCTGGATTTGTTGCGAACTAGCTCCTCCATTTGGAAACCAACTCTGGAATGATTGCCACGTAGCTTTGAAAGTCCCATTTTGATCAGCAGATGCTACTGAGTCTGGGGAGAGAGTTAAATGTGGCCTAATCTTCATTTGTGTGTGTGTGTTGGTTTTTCTCTAATTGTTGGGGAGTGGTTTTGCCATCTTTTATGTCCCACATTCAGTGCTTTCTGTAGATGGATTTTTTTTATCCCCGGAAAATGATTCACATATTTGTTAATGTGATGATTTTTAAACTTTCTGTCCTTCTTTTTTCCTTTCTTTTTTTTTTTTCCCCCCTCTTCAGAACATCATGCCGTCTTTGGGCAGGCAGACTTCCCTGACGACGTCGGTGACCCCCAAAGCTGAGCACAGCGTGGCTTACAAAGACTTTATTTATTTCACTGTCTTTGAAGGGAATGTCCGCAATGTTTCTGAAGTCTCGGTTGAGTATTTATGCTCTCAGCCTTGTGTTGTCAATCTGGAAGCCGTTGTTTCATCTGAGTTCAAAAGTAGCATCTCTGTGTACAAAAAGAGGTGGAAGAACGAGAAGCATCTTCACACCAGCAGGACACAAATAGTACATGTGAAATTTCCAAGCATCATGGTTTATAGAGATGATTATTTCATCAGACACTCCATTGCAGTATCCGCGGTGATACTACGCGCCTGGATTACTCACAAATACAGTGGCGCAGACTTGAATGTTAAATGGGAGGAAAATTTGCTACATGCTGTAGCGAAGAATTATACTCTGCTGAAGACGGTCCCACCTTTCGAACGCCCTTTCAAAGATCATCAAGTGTGCCTTGAGTGGAACATGGATTATATTTGGAACCTTCGAGCAAACAAGATTCCCCAGTGTCCTCTTGAAAGTGGTAGGTCATTTGCCTTGCAAGGAACCTGATGCTCATTTCTTCAGATAGCCTGTATCACGAGAGAATGACAGGAGAAGGTTCTTACTCTGGCAGTGGGGGAGGTGGGGAAAATGACGGGCACACCGAGCCTGTAGTTTAGGACTTTGGGGAGGTAGTGGGGGCGCGGGGAGTAAAAAGGTGAAGAGAGAAGAAATAGTAGGAGAGAATAGACTGCACCGGAGAGTCACAGAGATCATGGAGGGACCTGGAGGGGTTTGGGTCTGAAGTTGGAAAGGAGTGTTAATGCCACCGAAACAGACACGGGGAAAATCTTCCTCCCTCTCTCCCTTCCTGAGTCCTTCGAGTGTCAGTTACGTTTAAGTGGAGTGTTTTATCCAGGAGGGGGTGAGGACCTCAAGAGGAGACTTGCTGCGAAAGGTGGTATCACACAGTGGGTTTCAGCCCAGAGCCCCTGGGTTCAACTCCTGATTCTGCCACTTTCTGCCTATGTACTCTTGGAATTCTGGGAGCCTCGGTTTTCTTACCTGTAAAATGGGGATGATAAATAACAACTCCCTCAGAGCCGTGTTGTGAAAATTAAATGAGATGTAATTTGCTTAACGCATAATCAGCACTCGGCAAAAAATAGCCACGATGATGATAGAGCCCAAACTCTGCACCATATCCTAAAAGCCACATGGTTACAGCCTCCGAAGGACCCACACAGGAGGTCCCTGTGACCTTCTGTAAGCACTGGGGTTGGAGGTCTGTGGCTTGTGCACTCTTAGTTCTCTCCATTGGTATGAGGGGCACATTCCTATGTGGATGCTGAGCGCCTGCCAGCTCTTCTGGTCGTCCTGCAGTGGGGAGCTAACCTGGGCATGCTCCCAGGCACTCACCCGGAATCTGACAGTGTCTCCTCAGATGTAGCCCTGGGACCTGCTGCGACAGAATCACGCAGGGCTCTTGTTGTCAATGCAGATTCCCAGGCCCCGTCCATATCCTACTCAGTCAGGACCTGTGGAGTGCAGGGCCCTGAAATCAGCACTTCAAACACACTCCCATGACCCTGATGCATCTTAAAGCTCCAGACCTCCAGAGCAGCGGCAGAGCCGGTGGGATTTGGATCTAGGGTAACTGTGACCCAACCCCCATGGGCCTGTGACAGCAGACCCTTCCTCGGGGGGCGCCTGACCCCTCCTGGTCTTTAAGAGGACTGCTTTGGGGCAAGATGACTTAAGAACACTGAGAAAACAGTGGCGACGAATATTTCCTGAGACCACCCCAAAACAGCCTTGTATATGACGGACACTTCAAGGATCTGTTTAACCAGAGTGGTTTGAGTGGTCAGACGCCACTTGCCGTAGAACGAATACATGTGGCATTACAAAAAAAAACAAAAAACAAAAAACTCTTTATTTTGAAATAATTATAGATTTGCAAGAAGTTGCAAAGATGGGAGAGAGTCCTGTGTATCCTTCCCCCGGCTTCCCCCAAGTGGTGAGGTCTTTCATAACTGTAGCGCACTAGCAAGACCACAAAAGTGACGTTGACCTAGTACTGTTGAATTAGACGGCAGACCTTATTCAGAACTCACCAGTGTTTACATGCACTTTTGTGTGTGCGTAGGTCTATGCACTCTTATCCTGCGTTTGGTCTGAATAGCCTTGTGCTGTGGCTGGCTTGTGTGGGGCTTTAAATACAGAGCTGGAGAGGGAGGAGGCAGGTTCCTTTTCTGTGTGTATGTGAGTTGGGGGTAGGACGGGGTGGGCCGGTCGAGCTGCCTGCGTTCTGATGATCGGTGTGCATCCCTCTTCCAGGCAGAGCCCCATGCTAGCGTCTTTCTGGAATGCCTTCCACGGGGAGACCTAATTTATTAAGGAGAAGGAGGTATGAAGCACATAGAGCCAGTTTTGATTTGCCTTCGATTTTGTCAAGGCGTAATGATTCCATTTCATGTGTGGCAAATCACATATTTCTCACCGAAGAATGACTAAATTGCAAGCTGGAAGTTTTCAAATGAAGTTGTTTATGAACTGGCTGAGGGCTTAGGGTGCCCGCACATAGCCTTAGAACGTGAACTACCTCTCCTTGCTTTTGTTTTTCCTTCCCATATTCACTGAGCTTCAGAATAGCTCAGTGGGATTTTTTTTTCTCCCCACCTTCTTCCGAGCATTACTTTTGGGGTGAGAACCAAGCTAATAAAAGCATAATGCAGAGGAAAGCCTTTTCTAATCATTAAAGTCACCAAAAAATGGGGAGTGGGGTGGCTTTCTCTCAAAGCCAGCTCTGTTTGCGTGGCTGCGATGTGTTCACCAAAAGGGGGAACACTTCCTCTCCCTCTCTTTGAAAGAGGAATCAAAAGAGAGTGCGCAGCCGCCCCATGGAAAATGTCCACGACCTTTGCTCTTGACACGGCTGTGTGATGGAAGGGGGCCAGGCCTCTGGCTTGCTCTTAGCAGGGGCTTCTTTACTTGGCTCTTGATGAACAGGAGTCAAGTCACAACAACAAGCTGGCATAAGGGAGCCGAGGGGGCGCCTTTCATGCCCGGTCCCCTTGCAGTCTGCAGCCAGCACTGGTGTGGGGTGTGGGGGAACGTCTTCTGTGGCCAGTGCCTCATGTCCTACGAGGGCTCGATGTCTGAACTGAAGTACCCTCTAACTTGCTTTCATTTTCTTTTTCCTTTATAAAGAGAGAGAGAGAGCCCAAGTCCCCATGCACAGGGCTGTTCCGTGAGTATGGTTAGAGGGCCTCTCCACCAAAGCCTTAGCTTAGGCCCCCAAGGTGACGGCTGCGAGCACCCGGACATAGCCCTCCTGGACTGCTCCTCCTGCCTGTCCTCCCGGGAGAGGTCAGCGGGTCCCGTGGCCTCCATCTCCAGACGACGTTGCATATTCAGTCCTACTCCCCGCTTTGCCCTCATTCCCCACAGGGCAGCCGGTGCGGGCAGGCGGTTCCTCCCACTGCGGTGAGCACGAATGCCCCCCACGACCCTTCCCATGGCCTGTGCCAGGGGTCCCTGTCCTCTTCCTGTTCCTGTCCCCTATCCTGCCGCATCTCCTGCCATGCACCCCCTTGTCCACCGGCTCCAGCCACACGGGCCTGCCGGCTTCTCCTGGAGCCGACCAAGTTCATTCTCCCTTTGGGACGCTTACCTGACTGCCCCCTTCCCCTCCACGGCTTGCCGCCTTATGTCATGCCCAGTGCTAGTGTCATCTCAGGAGAGACGGCTTCCTCGCCCACTTTATCTCGGACGGCAGCCCCGCCCCTGCCACTCCCACCCCGTTGTCACTTGTCTTTGTTTTCCTGCACAGCCTCATCGTCCCCAGACGTTGTAATTAAATATGCGTCATTGCTTTTTTGCTGGATACGCGTGTCGCTGGGCCAGTACGCAAGCTCCATGCTGCCAGGGTCCTGCCTTATTCTGTGCGGTGGCCCCCACCACAGCCCCTAGCACCCAGCAGGCATGCAGTGACCGTTTGTGAATGGAGCGATGAATGCTCTTAGCCAAGGGGCGAGGACCTTTTTCTCACAGGCCTGTGTGCGACCATAATGCGGCGACATCCTCACGCAGCTGCTGCCACATTAGGGAGCACACAGGGGCAGGGGGTGGCTGCGTCCTTCCCGAGGCTCACACACACCGCAGCTGCCCGGGGAAGAGCCCAGCCGGGCTGTGTTGGTTGAGGATGCAGGCTCTTGGTCAGCGATTCTCCTTTGCCACCACACACGAGCCCACCTTTGCTCTGCCCTCGTAGTTTGAGTCTGGGATTCGCCATCCCCTGCCTTGACTGAATCAGTTCCTTTTACAGGGACTAGCCCTCCCCGCTGCCCACCTGTACCTGCTCCCCACTGCAACCCCACGTGGCAAAATCAGACCCATATTTTGGTAGCTGGCTCAAATTTCCACTCCTCCCCTGCCCACCCCCCCCGAAGCCCTTTCCTTCCCTTTCCTTTCCTTTTTCCTTTCCTTTCCTTTCCTTTCCTTCCTTTCCTTTCCTTTCCTTTTTCCTTTCCTTTCCTTTCCTTTCCTTTTTCCTTTCCTTTCCTTTCCTTTCCTTTCCTTTCCTTTCCTTCCTTCCTTTCCTTTCCTTCCTTCCTTTCCTTTCCTTTCCTTCCTTCCTTTCCTTTCCTTTCCTTTCCTTTCCTTTCCTTTCCTTCCTTCCTTGCTTCCTTTCCTTTTTCCTTTCCTTTCCTTCCCTTTTCCTTTCCTTCCCTTTTCCTTTCCTTTCCTTTCCTTTCTTTTTTCCTTTCCTTTCCTTTCCTTTCCTTCCTTCCTTTCCTTTTTCCTTTCCTTTCCTTTCTTTTCCTTTCCTTTCCTTTCCTTTCCTTTCCTTTCCTTTCCTTTCCTTTCCTTTCTCTTTTCCTTTCCTTTCTCTTTTCCTTTCCTTTCCTCTCCTTTCCTTTCCTTTCCTCTCCTTTCCTTTCCTTTCCTTCCTTCCTTTCCTTTCCTTTCCTTTCCTTCCCTCCTTTCCTTTCCTTCCCCTTTTCCTTCCCTTTCCTTTTTCCTTTCCTTTCCTTTCCTTTTTCCTTTCCTTTCCTTTCCTTTTTCCTTTCCTTTCCTTCCCTTTTTCCTTTCCTTTCCTTTCCTTTCCTTTCCTTTCCTTCCTTCCTTTCCTTTCCTTCCTTCCTTTCCTTTCCTTTTTCCTTTCCTTTCCTTTCCTTTCCTTTTTCCTTTCCTTTCCTTTCCTTTCCTTTCCTTTCCTTTCCTTTTTCCTTTCCTTCCTTTCCTTTCCTTCCTTCCTTTCCTTTCCTTTCCTTCCCTTTTTCCTTTCCTTTCCTTTCCTTTCCTTCCTTTCTTTCCTTTCCTTTTTCCTTTCCTTTCCTTTCCTTTCCTTTCCTTTCCTTTCCTTTCCTTTTTCCTTTCCTTTCCTTTCCTTTCTCTTTTCCTTTCCTTTCTCTTTTCCTTTCCTTTCCTCTCCTTTCCTTTCTTTCTTTCCTTTCTCATTCCCACAATCAGAAATTAACTCTCTACCTTCTGGCCTTCCCTAGCCCTCCATTGGTACCTGTCTCCCCATACAATGTGTATCATGTTCAAGTCAACTAAGCAAAGAACATTGAGCACCTACTATGTATCAATTTCTTTATTAAGTCTGGAGGCTAGAAGATGCAGACCTGGTCCCCTCTGTCTTAGGTGCTTAAGGGGGAGGGAAAAAACAGCTTCCAATAGTAACAGCTACTTTCTGTTACTGAGTACTCACTATGTGTTAGGCATTGTGCTAAGTGCTCTATGTATCTCATTTAATCTGCCCAGCATCTTACTGTCATATTTACAGAGGAGGAAACTGAATCAGAGACTTGTCTAAGGTCACGCGGTTCTTCATGATAGAGCTGAGATTTGAACCCAGGTAGTTTGGTTCCCAACATGTAACTATTAGCCTATACTGCTGAGGGATGTCATGAAGCTATGTATTTATTTATTTATTTATTTGACAGAGAGAGACACAGCGAAAGAGGGAACACAAGCGGGGGAGTGGGAGAGGGAGAAGCAGGCACCCCACGGAGCAGGGAGCCTGATGCAGGACTCGATCCCAGGACCCTGGGATCACGACCTGAGCCGAAGGCAGGCGCTTAACACCTGAGCCACCCAGGTGCCCCAAGAGCTTTGCTTTTTTCACAGAGGAGCTGACTTTTGAACAGAGAGTTGAAGGATGAGTAGAGTTCTCATAGTCAGAAAAGGAGTAGGGGGAAGGGCATCCAGGCAGAAGGGAAAGCATGAACCAGATCGTACAGAGAAGAAAATGGAGCCTCGTGGCAGAATGGCGATGAGCCTGCATCTCTCGGTGGGAGGGGTGGCAAATAGGTTTCATCTTGCTCGCCGGCTCAGCGGGCTTGGGGATGGCCACCTAGAGCATGGTGTTGAGAAGGATTCTGAGGCTGAGTCTGTGCCTAGTGAGAAAGAGTGGCGGGCGGATTGATTGCCAGTGTCCACCACAGGGTGGAAATACAGAGTAGCAGCTTCATGCTCTGTGTTTGTTCACCCAGGTAGAATCTCAGGTGTGAGTTGGATGATTCAGGAAATTAGACTGGAAAAGCGGGTTGGGGGCCACACTTTGAAGACTCTGAAGTGCCATGCTGAAGTGTATTAAACATTCTGGCCTGCTGTCCATCTATATGAACATTTTTCTGATCTTGCCGCTTACTTCAGAAACTGGGGAACATGGCAGCTTCCTTCTTTCCCACTCTCTTCCTTTCACCAAAAATCTGTTCTCATCTTCAGATCCAATGGATTAGAAGTATGATTTCTTATAACAAAATTCCATTACAACAAAGTCATGGAAGGGCTAAGTCAGATAGGGGAGCCAGGCTTTACCTGTCTCTGTGGAAATACCAGTTGATGCAGTGAGACTATTTAAGTTAATGACATGATGATACTGTTTATAACTATGAGAACTATATATTTGGCACTTTATTAAAAGAGAGAGAGATAGAGACTTAGTTCTTTTTTTCCCCTCCAGTTAATCATGGTGGTCTGAATTTCTCAGTAATAACACCAATTAATGCCTCGCATCTGCGTGGCCCTTTATGATTTTCAGAACACTTTTTCCATGCACATTGTCTCATTTAATCCTCGTAATAGTCCCATGGGAAAGAGTATTATTCTCATCCTTTCTTTTCAGGGGAGAAAAACCAAGGCTCAGCTTGTTTCACGGGAGTCCAAGCTTTGCTATGCCGCCTCTCTGAAATATGCTAATACAGCCCTAACCCAGGTTTTAAATTAGAAAGGAATACTCTTTTTTTAAGTTGAATTTTTACTGATGTGAATCATCCTGTTTTCCTCACCCACTGGACTTTGCCTCTTTGAAGCAGATTGAATAGCCGCAGAGGCCCAGGGCACGGAGGCCTCTGAATGTGGCTGGCCCCAGCTCCCGGCCTGCACGGGAGTGCTCAGACTTTGTTCTCTGCTTTTTTAGCCTAAAAAGGAATATATGTACCTGGTAAAAGAAATTCATATAGTGTAAAAGGGATTGGAGGAAGAGCAAGCTCCCACCCACCCTGTGTTCTTGTCCTTTTCCTAGAGGCAAACTCACTCACACTAGTTTCTTGTGTCTCTTTCCAGAAATGTTCTTTGCTCCTATAAGCTTTAAGTTGAGAGCCCCCCTCTTCACACACACATGGGAAGACACTACAAACTCTGTCCCGCACTCATTAACAATACGACAGAGATTTTTCTATAGCAGTGTATGCTACACGACCTCATTCTTTTCAGTAGCTGCTTAGCATACTGTTGCCGGACAGCCCATAATTTATTTCACCTGTCCCCTGCTGATGGTCATGCAGGTCATTTCTAGTCTTTTACTATTAGCAACAAGGTTTCACCAAACATCCCTGCACACGTATCTTTGTACACACCTACAAGTATGTTCACAGGATAAATTCCTGGGAGTGAAATTTATTTTATTCTTAGCACTCCTACTATTGAATATTCCACTAACTTCCTTACTCGCCCACTTCACTGCCTGGTATCCTTTGGGGAAGTTCTGACCTAAATCATACTTGCTAGAAAATTGAGTTTTAGTTCTCAGGCTTTGGTTTTAAAGAAAATGAAACACCCGAACACTCCTGCCTTTTAATGTCTTGCATTTGGAAACCACTGTTGAGTTACCTGCACTTTAGCTTTCCTTCTCCAGGTTGGAACATCTTAGCTTCTTTTCCTCCTGTTTTTATAGTCAGTTACTTTTTGCCTCAAGACTGTCTCTCCTCCACAAATGGGCTGAGGTCTCAGCTGCACCGTTGTGGTTGTGTTTGAAGCACGTCCCAAGTAGGGTTTTGTTACATGGATGTGGGACTGTGTCCAGAGCAGGTATCCATGTCAGGGCTCTGATCACTCTGCTGACCTGGAGAATGGGCTACATGACCGACCCCAGCCACCCTGCTCGGAGGTGATGTTCAAAGTACTTAACAACCAATATTAGACAGGGTCTCCTGGTCAGGCTCCGTAGGCGCTAGCCGTTGTACTGAAGCAGGATGGTCCAGGAGGCCCTTGCTGAGCCAAGCTCTACCCTGAAGGAGAGTCTGGATAGGTAGTGGGGGTGGGGTCCTGGAGGGTCAAGGCAGCACCCATCTCTTTGGGAAGACCTGTGAGATGTGATGTGGTTTAATAAGAAGTCCATCGGTTTATAGCGGGAGACCAGCTTTGAGTCATACCTGAATCTCTTATTAACCATGCAACCTTCGGTGAAACCCATTTTTCTTGTCTCCAAATGAAGGAGTTTTTGCCATACAAAATCTAATGCCTCTTCTTGCTATAAAATTTGAGGAAATAAAACAAGCAAAACAGTCAAGGTGGTGGGTTCTAAATCTGAACTGCCTTCCTGGTATTTTGTTTGTTGTAATGATGCCTTTTTCCTACCTAGCTTCTTCATTCAAGATCAGCCAGAGAAACGGATTTGGGGGAAGGGTCTGAAGGAAGAGAGACTGTGATCTGATTTGGGCAGCATAGGACGCATTACAGAACTGTGAAAAGAGTTGAGCAAGAGAGAGGCAGGTTCAGATCCTGACTTGGCCATACTGTGCCCATTTGTTTGTTCGTTCGTTCGTTCGTTCGTTCATTCATTCATTCATTCATTCCCTCAATATTTATGGAGCTTCTGTCAAGTGTTGGGCACTGTTATGGGCTCTAGGGATGGGGTAATGATTGAGGCAGTGTCCCTGTTCTCTTGGGACTTACATGCTAGAGGAAACTGGGCAAGTCTCTTAAGCACTTTGGACTTAAGTTTTCCAACCTGTAAATTTTTTCATGGAGAATGATACTGGTGGTGTTACCCCCCATTCTGGTGTCCACGACAGCCATCGCTAATCAAGCATGGTGCTCCAAGCAGCCACAATCACTTAATAGAAAACAAGCCTGTGTGTTATCCTGGGCTAGCTGAATTCTAACATCCTTTTCGGGCTCCGAAAGTTCATTCTTATTATTTCTAAGTAAATGGGAAGGCAATATTATACTGAAGGAAAAATTGCAGTAGAACTCCAAATCATAGAACTATTCAAGCTGCAGATTTTACAAGAAAGCCGCCATCGCTTTGGTTTTGTTGGGTACAAAAGGTATGTGTTTTTGTAAAATTTATTTTAGATCTTTTGGTCTTAGACTTTTTTTCCTTCCACATCTTTCGCTGCAAGTTCTCCAGCTCAACCCACTTTACTTTGATCCCTGGATAAAGGAGAGGCTCATCAGCATTGACTTTTAACTCCTTTCACTTTGGAAACCTCTTTATGAAGCCTCCTTTTACTGGAGTCAGGTTGGACAGAATCAAATCCTGCTCCTTTTGATAAATGTTTCTACTGCACACTAGGTAACTCAATAGCAATCACCAGCAGAAGGCCTCCTAGGGGGCTAACGTGGCCATCTGGTCTTTTATGTTCCACTCCACACAGTGGAAGCCAAACCAAGGTTGGGCCGACAGCAACCGCTTGGCGATTCTCTCCCTGGATTCCAAAGGCACCCCTGCAGTATTTCCATTTCCAGTCCCCCTACCCATCCCTATAATAGACCAGCAAGACTAGTGTCCCCAAATTGAGGTCAAGTTGTTAAGAAAAAAAAAAAGTTTGCATTGTTTCTGTTGGAATTGATAACTCTATCCTTCTGAGTCTTCAAATGCCTCTCTACCTCTCACCAAACAAGGAGATTTGTGGACACTGGGGACAATTTGGCTCTATATTATTTAATTCTATTAGATATACTGATAGGGGTCTGAGATTATGAACACTTTGCTCTTGTGATTTCTAAGTTTTAATGAACCAGAGGTACCTGTCTCTCTGTAATAAGATACTTCTCTCCATTGAGGAATGAGAGCTGGGGTCTCCAATAGCCCAGGCTGAGGCTCCCATAATTTGTACCAATAGAGGCATTTGATGACTTGCTTAGAAGTTAACTCTTCCCTTTCCAGGAAGTCCAGCAAAATAGATGATTTCCACCATTTAATCACAGACATAAGAGCATTTTAAGAAAGAGAAAAGAGTTCTTTATTCTTCAGTTGAATTCAGTGATTTTTTTTTTTCCTTCCAAGGGAGGGATGGGTATGGAAAATAAAAAAAAATTATTGTGGCCTCATTTAAAGCAGTAGGTATTAAATATAGATGAGATAATGCAGTTCTCCTTTTAAGACTTGTTAAGGACACCCCATCTTCTCTAGAGCCACAGAATTCTCCCACATTTGCAAAATAAAGAGAAAGGCTCCCTAGTTTTAAGGGGTTTGGTAGGTCATTTTTGCATAGAGTAATGTGTGGAGTGTATTGGAAAGTCTGCACAGAAGAAAAAAACCTGTGCACTTCTAAGCGCATGGATTCTGAAACCAAACTGCCTGAGTTTGAGTCCCAGCTCCACCTCTTACTATGCAGTCCTCTCTAGGGCTCAGTTTTCTCATTTGTTGAATGGGCATAATAATAACACCCGTTTGATAGACAGTTGTGAAATTAAATGAGATCGCTCCTGGAATGGTATTCTTAGCACATTGCCTGGCACATTCTGTGTTATATCAACGTTAGCTACCATTTGGGCAGCTGTGCCTCCATTTCCTCATCTGCAGAATGGGGATAATAATGAGGATTAAATGAATTTCTGTAGGTAGCTAGCTAGCTAAATGAGATATAGGCCTATTCACAGCAGTGTGGATGGGATCCAGGGCTACTCACGTGATAACTGTTACTATTGTCGCACAAATTCCAAATGTTTTCCTTAGCACTGGGAGGGCAGCAGGTGAAATGGTTAAGAACCTAGAACCCGAGCCTGAATATCAAATCTGGCTCTACCTCTTATTAGCTGTGACCTTAGGTGAGTTATCTTACCTCTATGCCTCGGGCTTTTCATCTGTAGATTGGGACTCATACTACAATCTCCTTTACGGGGTTGCTGTGAACACAAATTGAGACAGCTCTCTGTAAAGGGCTTAGCAGGCGCCCAGCATATAATCGGTGTTCAATAAACGTTTGCTGATATTTTCAGATGCTTTCTTGTAACTGTTTGATTGGAGATGGGGAGAGGGTTCCAGGAAGAATGTGATTGGGGAAGCATTGCTTTTCTGGAGATAATTGAAAGGCAGGTGTTCTTGCTGTTCGCAGATGTGGTCACCCTCCTGGGCTTTCTCTATGCCTCCAGTGGAGAAAACACAGGCATTGTGAAGAAGTTCCCAAGGTTTCACAACCGAGAGCTGGAGGCCACCCGACGCCAGCGGATAGATTACCCAGTGTAAGAATGGGCAGATGACAGGGGCTGGTGGGGCAGTACTCTGTTTAATCTGAAGACCAGGACAGGCTCGTGGAATCCCTTAGGAGGACACACCATGGTGATATGCTACGGGAAAATGTGGAGATCCACTCCGCTTAGACAGAATTTGTGGTCCAAAGCGTTCTCGAATTATTCTTGCCATTAGCAGTCCTCAGTTGGCCTTGGACTTTCTGTGCTGGTCCCAGGAATGTCACGAGCAGGGGAGCAAGGTGTGGGAGCCTGAGGCCTTGCAAGCTTTGGGGTGCAGCCAGCCGTAGCCAATGCACACCGCTGCTTTTGCTTTGCTTTTTCGGTCTTGAAAGATTGGATGAGCTGCTTGAAATCTCACAACTTCTGATCTCCTCCATTGATTTCAGCAAAACCCAGATATATTTTTTTCCTTCTACTGAATTGAAGATGCTGAAAACAGTTCCTGGTTCACCTCAGACTGGATGGATTTAGCAGAGTGATTTAATTCTTCCCATGCTGCTGGCTGTAGAAAGATCTTGACTCACTTTACTGAGCGTATGTTCTTGCTAAGCTTCCTTGTAATAACTTATCTTCATGAGCTTGCTCAGCTGGGTGGGTCAGGAGGGAGTTGTGTGACACCATCTGTTTGCATATCTCACCAACTGATTCTGAGGCCAGATTAGAAAGCCCAGAAGATTCTAAAGGACTTGTTTGGATATCTCCCGGAAGAACTCGGGGCCATGGCCACATTAACCCAAACTGTGAATTGCTTACTGGAGTCATGGCGAGAACTCGGTACATTTGTTTTGACCTTGATTCCTGTTTGACCTGCAAAATGCAGTTACTCCCAGTTCCCCATCTTGGAACTGCTGGTCACTAACACAATGGGTGGCATCGAGCAAGCGTTCAGCAAATATTTGCTGAGTGATGGATGGATCTCACATCTTGGCTAAATGTGTCCTAGTTGACTACTGTTATTTTATTCTCAGCCCACAAATCACAGATGTACAATACTTTTTTCAACTAAAATAGCCCCGGTCCAGAAATGGAACAATTAGATTAGTTGTTCCATATGGGTCAGACGGAACTGTGATCCTGAACAATCTAATGTGTGCATTAAAATAGTATCTACGTGTCCCAATTAACATATAGCAATGCCATTTACAGATTACGACACTTTTCTACCTTAAGGCTTTTATCTTGGAAGGAAACAAAATTGCTCAAAAAGCCCTAATTATGTTTTTTTTCTTTTAATCATTGAAATTAGAATAGCTTCTTATCAAATCACCTCTTATTAAAATCCAGATTTTTATTTTATGTCTGGCTTCCTAAACCCTAATCAAGAATTCAAATGGCAGGCATGTGAGATTCTCCAAGAGGCACAGAAACAGAGTTTTTGATGCAAGATACAATGTCTGCTAGTTTTGTACAATGATTCTTAACTCCTGTCTTTCACAGTTACTGTAACTACCTCCTTTGTCTCAAAAATCAAGCTTTGCAAGCTGATCTCCCATGATGAACAGGAAGGCAAATTCATCCCTTCGTTGGAAAGAAAGCAATTTACTTGGTCATTGTCAACTATAATTATCTGTTCTTGGATGATATCAATCTGCAGATTTTTTTCTTTCTCCTCACTCTTGTAGGTTTACTGTTTCATTGTGGCTTTATTTACTCCATTATTGCAAGGCCAATCTCTGTGGGATTCTGTACTTTGTTGATTCTAATGAGATGTACGGCACACCATCTATATTTCTCACTGAAGAGGGTAAGTATGAAACGGAACCTTTAAAATGATATGGTAGTTTTCTTGTGCTCCCTTGGCAGATATGTCTGGAATTAAGAAAGATACCGTCAACGTGGCAGTTCAGTGAGAGCAATGATTTTTAAATACGGATTCTTTTCAACTTTTCTTTTTTCCTTTTTTTTTCCCCCTGGAAGCTTAAAACACATGTCTTCTTTAGGAAGGAATCCACTTGTGCGTTCTTTTGCTTGCTTTTTTCTTGTTTGTAGGGAGAAGGCACACGTTCTGGTCGGAGAGCTCCTTAGGACAATTGTCAGAAAGGTGCAGTCACATCATGCCGTCCTCAGTATTTTTTTTTTTTTAAGATTTTATTTATTTATTTGACACAGAGAGAGAGAGACAGCGAGAGAGGGAACACAAGCAGGGGGAGTGGGAGAGGGAGAAGCAGGCTTCCCGCCGAGCAGGGACCCCGATGCGGGGCTCGATCCCAGGACCCTGGGATCATGACCCGAGCCAAAGGCAGACGCTTAACGACTGAGCCACCCAGGCGCCCCCGTCCTCAGTATTTTTTTGTCGTTTTTCACGAGCTTTACTTTTCCTTGTAGGCCACTTGCATATCCAAATGCATCTCGTCAAAGGAGAAGACCTTGCTGTGAAAACGAAATTCACCATGCCTCTGAAGGAGTGGTTTCGACTGGATATCTCTTTTAACGGAGGCCAGGTATCTGTGCGCTCGCTCCGTGAGTCCCTCCATGTTAGGCGTTGCGGTAAAGGGAGGGAGCAAGGGCACCTGCAAGAGCAAATGTGTGGTAAATGATAAACTCTTTACAACTCTACACTTCTTCAAGCAAACATTTGTAGATGGAAGTTTAAATCATGAGCATCCCATCCCATTTAATTAACTTCTTTTTTTTTTTTTAAAGATTTTATTTATTTATTTGCGAGAGAGAGAATGAGAGACAGAGAGCATGAGAGGGAGGAGTGTCAGAGGGAGAAGCAGACTCCCTGCCAAGCAGGGAGCCCGATGCGGGACTCGATCCCGGGACTCCAGGATCATGACCTGAGCCGAAGGCAGTCGCTTAACCAACTGAGCCACCCAGGCGCCCCCCATTTAATTAACTTCTAAAGTGCTTCTTTCGACCATACTGTGAATGAGTTAATAATATAGCCTGCTCTATGTCCACAATTATCTGAGCAATTCCGTTGTTTTTCTCCCCTGGGGGAGATAGGCTTTGTGGAGATAAATGTTAAAACAGCATCGGTCATGTTTACACAGTGTTATCAGATATATGACTTTTTTTTTTTTACCGGAAATTTATTGGCTAGTTCAGCCAAGAAATGGTCTGACTGTTCTTGGCAGTTACACAATTGCTGACGTTTGGCATTAAGCAACTAATAACCAACAAACCTAAGTGATCATTCTGGTGGGACAGAGGGGATTTATCTGCTTTGTACTATAAAACACAGCACATAACTGCTTCAAACTCTCATAACGCAGATTTTATGGATTATGGCAAATCTGTTGTTATAATTGAAGACCATTCCATTTCTTGATGTATTTGATGCTGACGTGCTACGTTTTTTCTTGTTACTTTACTTCCTCATCAGCTTTTCTTATTGATTTGTGATTTTCCGGTAACGAAAGTGGGAGAGACCTGTTGTTTGTCTTATGTATTAGATAAGACACAGGCTTCCCTTGGTGTTTATGTTTATCACATTTCCTTTTCCTGGAGAGAAAAGAAATTAGGTCAGTCCTTGTTGCCTCCCTAAGAAGAGTCTGTAAAAGATTAGCTGGGATTTTTTTGTATGTTTGTTGGTTTCCTTAACAACGTGAGGTGACCTAGCTGTGGTCTGTTGTCCAGCTTCCCACTTATATAGGGATTATTATGGCATTGCAGCTTGGTTGCTGCTTGCTCCTGAGGTGAAGGTGAAGGTCAGCTCAGTACCCTGTGTCACTTAAGCGGGTATCAAACCATCAGAGCAAATCACAGATTTATTTTGCACCTTATGTATGCAAGGCTCTTTGCTCACGGAGGTTATCGACTATTTATGGGAGAAGCATTACGCAGGTGACAGGATGTCATAAGGAGAGCTTAATTACCAAATGATTCATATTGACTCGGGGAAGAGAGGTAGCACTTCATGCTGGGATGCTCGGGGAAGGTTTCACAGGGAAGGTTCCTACGGATTGGGTGGAATTGAGATGGAGAGGAGACGAGGGAACATTTTAGCACATCACTGGAGGTTAGCAGATAAACCAGGTTGGAGTGGAAATTTGCAGACTGTAGAAAACTAATAGAAGAAACAAAATGTCTTTAGGGGTAGCATGTGGACAATCTTGACTATCAAGGACTCTGGATTTCTATTTGCAAGGTGGCAGGGTGTCATGGAAGATTTTCGAGCCGGAACAGAGTTAATCAAAGTAGTCCTTTAATTAAGGAGATGAATTTAATTTAGCAGAGTACGTTGGGGTAAGAATTAAAAAGACCAGATTGGATGGAAAGAAAAAAGAAGTAGGGTTGGGTTTTTGTTGTTGTTGTTGTTGTTGTTGTTGTTTGGTAGACTTTTCCCTTTTGTCCTACTTTCTTTCCATCCTATCTCGTCTTCCTAATATATCTATAGGTCCCTAAAACCGTATTATTGTTTTTCCACATGACATCCGCCTCTGTGGTGGGACTACCATACTCACTGCTTTGACTAAATGGACAAGTGACTTAAAGCCAGTGGCTGGTTTAGAGAAACAACTGATTGGAGTCATTTTCTTCTCTAAGCCAACATGTTGCATACGGATGAATTGGGTTGGTTTTTGTGTTAGTTTGCCTCTCATAGACAGTGTTGTAGCCACACCTTTGAGACCCTCGTTAGCTCAGCACGTATTTTCTAAACCCTTGCTCAGTGCTAGCACTGGGGGTGGGGGGTGGGGGGAGAAGGAGCCCCTTAGCTCCAGGGGCTTACGTTGTAGTAGCCCTCCAAGACACGAGAAGAATGCGTGACAGCTAACAACATGATCAACAAAAACATTGTCCCTGTTGAAAAGACAATGATGATTCTCCATGCTTAGGGAAAGAGAGTGGGGAGCAGCAATGCGTGGAGAACGCTCAGCACCAACTTGTTTCTCCCCCGAAGGCTCTCATGGAATCAAAGTAAAATTTCATAAACCTCTTATAGTATCTTATGCATTTCCTTCTCTTCCTATGCAACAGAATTTTTAGCACAAGTACACCAAGCAAAGCTGTGGCTTATAGCTTGGAAATATCTGAACCCCACTGGGGGAAACTGCATGATGGCTATGGTTACCATGTGAAGTCATTTGGAGAAATTAAATTCCTTTAATCTTAAAATATACACAGGGCTAGTAAAGTATTACTTCTATTTCTGCAGAAATGGATCAGGTGAGAGGCTACGCAGCCCATTTTATGAGTAATTTATACCTAGGACTGTATTTATGATGTGAGGTGTTGGGGCATAATTGATCTTGTGTATTTCTCCCACACAGATCGTAGTCACCACCAGCATTGGACAGGATTTGAAAAGCTACCATAATCAGACCATTAGGTAAGTGTGGTATTTTCTTTTTATTCAACATGATGTTGGATAAGGATTAAGAAATCGTCATACGTTAGCCCTCAACCCTAATGTTCTTCCCACACCCCCTTATTCAGCTTTTGAGCATGGACTGTGTCTGGTCTGCCCTAAAGCCCAGTCTTCGCAATTTTTTTGTTTTCCATCCGCAAACTCCCCTCTCTTCCCCCACAACATTTTTTTCTAAGAAGAGAAACTATTCCTCTCTCCAGATCTCATTGTAAATCCTTCCTTTCATGGCACTTGATAATTCATTTTCTTTGAAAATTATCTTCTATGAAGGATTCTGAAAAACAAATCAACATATTAATGTTGCTTATTGAGAATGGTTGGTAACTTTGGCCTAGTATAAAACATAAAAGCAGACAGTCTTCATATTTATGTTTATAATCTAAATTTGAAATGAACGCAACTATTGCCGTTGGTGTAACTTTTCATCCTCATGTAACCATTCTCCACGAGAGTTACAGAAACTGAGAACTGGGTCCTTTGCCTTGTGTTTCATAATTTTTACGTTTGCCCCTACACCCCTGTCTAATAGCGGGATTTCTAGGGGCAGAACCGTGGGGCAGTCTCCTTTGGGAACTCAGAATACCTCAACATGGCTAGATAATATATATATATATATATATATACACACACACACACACACACACACTCAAATGCTTAAGAATAAATGTAAAAAAACAGAAACAAAAACTACCAGCTTTATATGTATAATTTATGTATGCATGTATAATACACACGTACCAGCTTTGTCTGGATAATTTAAAAAAATGTATCAGGCACTTTGGCTGGGGGCGGGGGGCTCATGGAGCTACTTTACTACAGCAAGCAGGAAACTGTGTCTCCGAACAGGCTCGTTCACTCAGACTCCTCACACAAGCCAGATTTTCTTGGAAACCAATTATTGAAGAAAGGAACACCAGGAGAGATAGAGACTAGGGAACGGAGCAGGGCATACACCCTGCTTTTCTCTCTCCCCCCCACCCCAGACCCTCTCCTCCCACCATTCAGTTTACATTTAAGTCAAACTGCTGGCCTTCAGGCTCTGGACACAGAACAATTCTTATTTTCAGGGCCGGATTAAATGATTACAGTTATAAGGAAAGGCTAAAGAGGTGTTATTCTTTAGCCTGCAAAGAGAAGGTCAGGGGTGATGTTAACAGCTGTATGGGAACAGAGAGGCTGAGGCCTGAGAACAGAGGGGAAGTCTGAAAGGGGGCCACGTGGACTTAGACCAGTCAGAAAGCGTTCAACAGACATGAGTTTTGTTGTAGAACAGAGTTCATGAATAAGAGAGCCCTGGGAGCTTGGAGAAACCGATGACGTGTGGCTCCTTTGGGAGCCTTGTCCGGGGCCCCGCTCTGCACAGTGGGCCCCAGAGATCGAGGGTTTGCGTTTTGGGGATGCGAAGTCTGGAATAATACCTTCTCCTTTCTCTCCGGATGCCCAACCCCGAGCCCAGGACGTTTTTGACAAAAGATTGCTTTCATAGGCTTTTTTCATTCTCTGTGTAAAAGCTTCCTTTCACCATACATCCCAGTGACCTAGATGCTGGCACGAGTGAATTGCAGATGGAGAGATCACAGGGTGATCCAGGCCTGCGCCTGGGATGCAGAGAGACCTATGCCTTCCACATAAAATTTAAGGAGGTGCCAAAAAACTCAGTAATTGTATTAGTTTGCTAGTGTTGCTGGAACAAAGCAGCCCAAGCTGAGTGGCTTAAACAACTGAAAATTATTGTCTTATATTTCTAGAAGCTAGAGGTCCAAGGTCAAGTGTCAGCAAGGCCGTGCTTTCTCTGAAAGGTCTGGGGAAAGAGCTGGTCTAGGCTCTGAGCCTGCCAGGCCTCTCTCCAGCTTCTGACAGCTTCGGGATTGTAGTGGCAGGGTCCCAGTCTTCGCGGCATTTTCCCTGTTACTGTGTGTGTCCTTCATATTTCCCCTTCTGCGAGGACATCAGTCATACTGGATTGAGGGCCCATTCTGCTAGTATGGCCTCATCTCAACTAATTACATCTGCAATGGCCCTCTTTCCAAATAAGGTCACATTCTGAAAGTCTGGGCGTTCAGACTTCAACGTATGAATCTGCGGTGGGGGGAATGACACAATTTAACTCCTAACAGTAATCATGATAAATGACATTTAATATAATATTGTAAGAAATAAAAATTAATGTAAGGAATATACAATGAACAAAAAATAAAAGTTTTAAGTAAATACAGAATCTGCGTGATCATATAAGATTCCGTAAAGGAGGATTTTCAGGTACAGACCGATTCGACATTCCACATAAAACATTGAAATGGGGGCACCTGGGTGGCTCAGTCATTAAGCGTCTGCCTTTGGCTCAAGTCACAGTCCCGGGGTTCTGGGATCAAGCCCTGCATCGGCTCCCTGCTCCGCGGGAAACCCGCATCTCCCTCTCCCACTCCTTGTGTTCTTTCTCTCGCTGTGTCTCTCTCTGTCAAATAAATAAATAAAATCTTAAAAACAAACAAACAAACACTGAAATGGTCCCTGACCTGGTAATAGAGGCAGTCCCCAGACCCAGGAGTGTCCCTGGCCACCTCCTCAGCTGCCGTTCCTGTACTCCGGGGACCTCACCCATCAATAGAAGAACTGAAGATTTAATGTCGGGCTTACCTGGGATTCCTGTGGTTAGATATTTGGAATCTCATCCATCAGAGAGATCTTAGAGTGGGCCAACCCAGTGAACTAAACACCAGATATTTCAGATGGTTATAGGCATTCTTTTTTACTCCTTGTCATGTAAACATAATGCTGTCCCATCAAGGTAGTGTGGAAAGATCAGTAATTAAGTGCTCAGAAGTGCAGTGCTCCACACAGATGAAAGGCTGTCAGTGACCCTGGGTGACAGGTAACAACTTCAGGCCTGTACAGTGTTTAGCCTTCATTCATTTATCCAATATACACCCATTCATCCAACACCTCTACCATGCACCTGACACAGTGCCGGATTCTGGGAATAAAATGATGAACGAAGAGAATACAGTCAGTCCCTACCTTCAGGGAGAAGAAAGAAAGAAAGAGAGAAAGAAAGAAAGAAAGAAAGAAAGAAAGAAAGAAAGAAAGAAAGAAAGAAAGAAAGAAAGAAAGAAAGAAAGAAAGAAAGGAAGGAAGGAAGGAAGGAAGGAAGGAAGGAAGGAAGGAAGGAAGGAAGGAAGGAAGGAAGGAAGGAAGGAAGGAAGGAAGATCAGTGGGGGAGACAGATCTTAAATTCATAAATATAAAATTACAAATTGTGAATTCTGGAAAGGAATCGAATAGGATAGTTTCAGAGGATACTCAAGGGGGTCAGAATTTTCAGCAGGTCCCAAAGAAGGGACATTTGAGATGATAATTACTCTAAGCGGGGAGAGGGATGGCTAATTTGAAGCTCTAAGTTTCCCTACTAAAGAACTGTCGAGCTGGGGCTGTTTTCTAATTCTGAGTGAGATTTATTTAACGGCGCCGGAGATTTGTTCGGGCTGCCGGAGCTTGGCAGTTATAAACCGAGGCGGTCTCCTATGTCCAGATAAGAGTAAAGATAGTTTGCCAGTGTGTCTGAGGTTTCCAAAAGTGACGGCCTAGGCTTTGGAACTGTCTAGCTCAGCTTTTATGTCCGTGAAATTGATGACCATCAAACAAGGCACACACAGTACAAGGAAGCGCTTGCAATCTTTGTGCAGCCACGGAGGGGATTTAAGAGGAGAAAAATGTAGAGGCTCTGAGGTGGTTGGAGAGCAGGCTGGGAAGATTTCCTACTTAGCTGTTCCTTTTGGGTTCCCAGACCCAATTCCAAGATGGGGGAGGGCTTCCCTCCTACCCACACCAACCAATTCTGAGACACCAGCAGGGTGTCCAAGAATTCAACTCCACTCCACCACTATCTTCCCAGAGATAGTATCAGATGCCACAGGGGAAGGGTCAGTCCTAAAAGATGACCCCCACCCCCATTTCAGACACCAGTGGCAAGCCCCAGACTGGAGATTAGAGGTTCCAGGGACCTCCTCCTTAGGTTCTTTCGATTTGCTAGAGTAGCTCCCAGAACTCAGGGAAGTACTTACTTACATATACCTGTTTATTAAAGGATCTGATATAGGATAGTAATCAACAGCCAGGTGAGGAGACATGGGGTGACAGCTGGGAAAAGGGCACAGAGCTCCCATGCCCTCTCCAGGTGTGCCACTCTCCCCAGCCTCCATGTGGTCACCAACCTTGAGGCTCTCCCCCAGTCCTTTAAGGTTGTTTTTCTTTTTAAGATTTTATTTTATTTATTTGTCAGAGAGAGAGAGCACAAGCGGAGGGAGTGGCAGGCAAAGGGAGAAGCAGGCTCTCCGCTGAGCAAGGAGCCTGATGGGGGACTCGATCCCAGGACCCTGGGATGATGACCTGAGCAGAAAGCAGATGCTCAACCTACTGACCCACCCAGACGTGCCAGTCCTTTAGGTTTTTTTTTTTTTTTTTAAGATTTTATTTATTTGACAGAGAGAGATACAGCGAGAGAGGGAACACAAGCAGGGGGAGTGGGAGAGGGAGAAGCAGGCTTCCCGTGGAGCGGGGAGCCCAATGCGGGGCTCGATCCCAGGACCCTGGGACCATGACCTGAGCCGAAGGCAGACGCTTAACGACTGAGCCACCCAGGCGCCCCTCCTTTAGGGTTTTTATGGAGGCATCATTACACAGTCATGGTTGACTAAGACATCGGCCATTGGCTGATTCAACCTGCAGCCCTTCTCCCCTCCCTGGAGGTTGGGGAGTAGAACTAAAAGTTTCAATCCTCTAGTTACATTGTTGGTCCACCTGGGAACCAGGCTCCGCCTTTGGGTGGAGTCACCTTCTTCGATATAACAAAAGACATCTTTACTACTTTCAACACTTAGGAGGTCCCAAGGGTTTGGGAAGCATTGTGAGCCAGGAACTGTGGACAAAGACCAAATACATATTCCTTTTTTTTTTTTTTTTAAGCTTCTATTTATTTATTTGACACAGAGAGAGAGAAAGCAAGAGAGGGAACACAAGCAGGGGGTGTGGGAGAGGGAGAAGCAGGCTTTCTGCTGAACAGAGAGCCCGATGTGGGGCTCGATCCCAGGACCCTGGGATCGTGACCTGAGCTGAAGGCAAATGCTCAACGACTGAGCCACCCACGCCCCATCTTTTTTTTTTTTTAAGATTTATTTATTTTAGAAGGGGGGAAGCACACATGTACGAATGCGTGGAGGGAGGGGCAGAGGGGGAGAGAGAGAGAGAGAATCTGAAGCAGGCTTCACACTGAGTGGAGAGCCCGATGCAGGGCTCAGTCTCACAACCCCGAGATCGTGACCTGAGCCAAAATCAAGAGTCGGACGTTTAACCAACTGAGCTGCCCACGTGCCCCCAAATATATATTGCTTATAAACCACAATGTTGCAGTTATATTATGATAATGATAAAAAAAAAAACCAAAAATTACAATCCAGTACCATAGGGACCAAGTAATTTAATGATTAGTTGAAAAATTCAGTTAAAGCAAAGATCCATTTAAAAAGATACTTACCATAAATATTTTATTTTAATTAAAACACAGAAAAGTACATTCATCTACCAATCTTTCCAGATAGGGCCTTTCCTTTGTTCCGAATCTACCGATTGGACTTCCCTGTGGTCTTTCTTGCATAAACAGCACCCAATTCTTGTTTCTTAGAAATGGAAAGAAAACAAAGACCCTTGTGAAACTATCAAAGCCAAGATATGTCTAGATCTCTTCCTTTTTTTTTTGAATCTTCTACCGTTGTCCTAATTCCACACTTTTTAAGCAACCGTTCTTTTCTGAGTCAACCCAAAATATTCAACTTAATTGTTACAGAATGAACAATGCTTTCTTCCCGATCCATATTTTATTGAATGACATAATAGTTCATTGAATTGTATAATCGCAATGACCGTACAGTTGGCACTGCCAGGTTTGGGAACAGATACTTCTTATTCTTACTTAGCATGCAGTCCCGCAGCGGATTAGGTTAATAAGTACAGCCGTAGTTAACAGTTATGGTGCCAACTATGTGCCAGGCACTGTTCTGAATGCCCTGTTTGTTTTTTTTCTTTTGTCTTTTTTTTCAAGATTTTATTTATTTATTTGAGAAAGAGAGAATGAGAGACAGAGAGCATGAGAGGGAGGAGGGTCAGAGGGAGAAGCAGACTCCCTGCCGAGCAGGGAGCCCGACGTGGGACTCAATCCCGGGACTCCAGGATCATCACCTGAGCCGAAGGCAGTCGCTCAACCAACTGAGCCACCCAGGCGCCCTAAATGCCCTGTTTAAATATTAGTTTATTTAATCCTCACAACAGCCCAGTCGGTACATACTGTTATCATCTCTATTTAAACAATGAGAAGACTAAGGATCCAGAGAGTAGGCGCCAGCCAGCGAGCATCCAACACGTTGCAGGGATAGCCAGCAGGTGCGCTGGTAAGTTGGTTGAGCCGAGTTCCATTAAGAGAGCTTCTATTGTAGAAGTTTTGTATCCCTCAAGTGCCAGGTATTACGTCGTCATGAGGGTGGCTGGAATGTTAAGTCTTTCTACGGTCTTGAAAAACAAAATCAATTCACAGCTCTCAGAGATAATAACTTTGTGGTCCCAGTGGAAAATAAAGGGAAGGACCATCAAGCCTGAGATCCTGAAAAGAAAAATATCAGGAGAAGAAGCACTCCTTTTCCATTTTAGCCGCATTCGTGTAAAGCTAATTTCTAAGCGTTCACTTCTGCTGCCGTCTGTTGATGTTGTCAGAGTCTCATTCCTTCTCCCTTTCATCTTCCTCTCCAACCAGGTGCACCTGCTAGGGTTCGGGTTCCTTGGTAACAGTCAGTACATCCCCTCTCTTGGGATAACTCCAGGTTGCTTGGCTTCTCTGGTCTAACTGCTGGTATCTTGCCCTGTCCCTGTCGGCATCACCCTGGCCCATTGCTTTCGCGACTTGCTGGGCTCCTGGAGGCTTGCCTGACATTTTGTTTTCTTTCCGTCTGCTTCCATCTGCCCTCTGCCTTCCCTGACTCTTTCCTCTTTGTCTGGCTTCTCACTTGATGCTTGTCTTGACCCCCTCCCTCCAACCTGCTGTCTTCGTAGGCTCTGATCCCACCTTGTTCACCTATCTTATTTTAGTTTTTAAATAGGCAATAAATATGCCTGTTTAAAAAAATCAAAACTATATGAAAAGATGTACAGTTAGATGTCTTGCTCCTACCTCTGCCCCTGTCCACTCCATCCCCTACCCTCCATGCCCTGGGGAAATACTATTATTAATTTCTTGCAGTATATACTTAGAGTTTTTAAAATGCAAATACAAAAAAAAAATCCATTTTCCTCTTTCTTGGATAAAAAGTATATGCTCTTCGTTCCACTTTTGTTTTCCTTTTTTCACTTAATATATTAGAGATCTCTCCAGGTCAGTACACAGAGCCCTCTGTTCCTTTTTTAAGCTATATATGAATAAAAGGCTCACATTTAAGGTCCATTGGATGGCTTTGGGCCGGTCCTCCCTGACAGACGCCTGGGGTTGTCCAGTCTTTGGTGAGTATAAACAATGCAGAAAGGAATAACTTTGTGCATTTTATTCGTGGTGGCCCATTTTTCCCTCCATTTTCCTTCCTGTTCCTTCAAGTCTTTCAGTACAAGGCTCTGGAGTTCAGCCTCTTCCTCCTCACTCCGAATTATCCCTTGGTTCTTATCTAATAGGATATGTTCTTAGTTTTCCTTCGCAGCCACCTTCTATCCAGTCAATGTATCCATTCAACAAGGTGGTTTTTTTTTTTCTTTTAGAGCAAAACATTTCCAATTAAGACTAGTGATTCCAAAGGTTTCCAATTCCAAACAATTATACCAATATCAAAAGCCGGCAGGTACCGAGGATTTACGAGGCCAGGCACTCTGCTGGGCGTAAGGCTTTACATTTCACGAATCCTCCTAAGAATCTAATTATTGAGGAACTAATTTGCTAATGAGAAAACTCAGTCTCAGAGAAGGTAAGGGACAGGTCCAAGGTTGCACAGCTGGAAAATAGCAGAGTTGGGATCCTAGCCCAAGTGTGTCTGACCCCACCATGGTGTTATCTGTTAGAACTCAGTGTGAAGGACTGAAGAAATTTGGGGGTGTAAGAAAGGAGGGTCAATGAAAGAACCTCTTTTTTTAAAGATCTGGTTCAGACCAAGAGCTCTCTTAACTCTTTATTCTTCTGTAGCTTCAGAGAGGATTTCTATTATAATGACACTGCTGGATACTTCCTTATTGGAGGGAGCAGGTACGTGGCCGGCATTGAAGGGTTTTTCGGACCCCTGAAGTATCATCGTCTCCACACTCTGCGTCCTGCACAGGTGAGCTGCGGGCATGGAGAAGCTACAGGGTGTTCATGCGTGTTGGATGTGTGACTCCAGCATGTGGAACCTCTTGTAAGCAAAAGATTTACCCACGCTGGACCTCGCGTTGGCTCTGTCATCAAATGTAATTAATATGGAGGCTTTTCCCCCAGCAAACTCGAGAATAGATTTCTGTTAAGGTTTGGTTCATTTAGTACTCACAAAATGGAAACCATTTACTTCCTCTGTTTTAATAACTACTAGCTTAATTATAGAGTAGATTTTTATCAGGTGGTTGCCTATCCAGTGATTAAGCTAATGAAAGGAGAGAATCTTAGTTATTTGATAGAGCTTCTTTTATGTGCTATTATTTAAAGTATCTGAAGAGGAGACACTCTAGCAAATGAAAATCTTGGTTCTGTTCGCTGCTCTCTTCAGACACGCAGGCCTTGGGCTCCCACTGGGGTGGGCTGGCTGGACTTGTAGACATTGTGGAGGACTGAACCTACTACACCGTGACCCTCGCCTCCAAAACCTACCTACAGATGGGCTTGTCCAGCTCTCCAGGCCAGCTGCCCCCGGGCTGCTGCAGGGAGACAGGGACTGTCCACCTTTACAGAGGTGTCTTTTTCTGCCTTGGTAAGGAGATCACCAGATACCTGAACAAGGAATCTTAGTGCATTCCCGTGACCCTGCGGGATTTGTTCTGGGGAAAGCAGGAGTCATTAGGCAAAGTAAAGGAAGAACAATGCAGAGCCCTACTATCCATGGGTCCATCTCAGAGCCCCTACAGAGAGACCTCTATGAAGAAGAAAACAAAGAAATTAATGTATTCCTTTTGCAACAAATACTTCCAGAGCACCAGCTATGTGCCAGGCTCTGTGCTGGTGCTGAGGTGTCCACGATGATGAAGATGGCCACTCTCAAACTGTTTTTTGAAGGTGATTCACATCAGAAATCTATGTGATGAAGAAAGGGAAGAAAAGAAGAAATCTATGTAACATCATGAGCACACGTATACATGCACACTCGTATACACATACACGTATATATTATATATATGTATAAAATACGAAACCAAAACAAAGATTTTACTAAGAATAAGGCCCTTCCCATGTTAGGTGCACTCTGCTATTTTGTGTTCTATTTTATAGATATATTTATATATATATAAATCAGTGCTGGTTACAACCTGCTGAAATAATTTCTTGACCCTCTAATGGGTCACAACCTGCATTTTGAAAACCAACGAGTTGAGATAAGGCCTCTGTTTTCGCGAAGCTCCCCGTCTGGGGCTTAAACACCGAACACATGAAGGAACGTGGTACATGTGTTAATTCACATGCGAGTGTTTTGGGGTCGCTGAGGTGGGAACATCTGCATCCACACACACGGGAGGGGCGGCTGTTAAGGAAGCTGCCCTGAAGCAATGACCTTGGACCTGACTCTTGGAGGTCGAGTAGGAGCCTGCCAAGCAGACAAAAGTGGGAGGAGGGTTCGCAGGGCTCAGCACAGCACAGGGACACTTGGCACTTGGCATCTCTCGGGGACTGAAGGAGAGATGAACGTCATTGTCCAGGGACAGCACGCGGTGAGGGGAAAGAAGAGGGTGGAGGCCTGGTCTCTGGGAAATCCGGACATTTAAGAAGCTTTTGCAGAGAAGGTGCCACGGAAAGCAGTGAGTGGGAACCAGACAGAGTTTGTGTGCCCTTGAATTATACCCTCCCGTGGCTAATCCGGAGTGGATGGTCTGTGTGCAGACGAGCCAGCTGGTGATACCAATGGGAGAAGGAAACCAACCCGAACACAGCTTCAGAGGTATCAGTGGGAGCTTGATGACAATTGTTGTTCATTCAATTTTCTTGCCTTCTTGTAGATTGGTAATCCCCTCCTTGAGAAGCAACTTGCTGAACAGCTCAAATTATATTATGAGAGCTGTGCTGAGGTCCAAGAAATAGTGTTTGTGCACACGTCCACGGTACAGCAAGGGGGCGGGCGACAGGAAGCATGTAAGTACTGAGCTCCGGCAGGGCAATTTTTAGCTCTGTGTATTTGTGTCAACATGTTTGGCTTCTTTCTAACACGGTTAAAATAGAATATATATGACTTGAGCAGCGGGAACAGATATGACCTGGAGCCCTCCACAGATGGAGGCGGATGGCCGTGTTCGTGCCACCTGGATTCCAACCAGACCAACGGCCAACAGGAACCCCACACCTGCTTCTTAGCTTCAACCATACGCGATTCCCTTTAAGAATACAAATGAGAGCGTGCTGAGCCTTGCGTTGCATTCTTCCCGTCCATAATGGGATCTTAGGCCAGTCTAAGAAAATAAAAGTGAATTGGAAAATAAATTAATCATTAGAAATGTTTCCCCATCGGTGCACTTTTGTCTTGGACCATTAGTATCTGCATATTAGCTTTCAGAAATGTAGAACAGTGACTTTGTTGTTTGGGGCTTGGTTTTATTTTTTTAATCCCTTGAAATTGATTCTTTCTGGAAGACCCCAGTAATAGCCAGCAGAAGGAATGAATTTCAAAATAGACTGCTTTCAGGCCTGCTCATATTTGCCCGGGCATCCTTCACTCATACAGGGTGTTCATTGATTATAAAAATCGGTTCCTGGCCTGTCTTCCAGTATTCTGGCTTGGATCTAGCGCTTGTAAATTTCTCTGTGCTTAGGTCTTCTTGCTGGATACGGCGGCACTAGAGTTAGTCACATATGTTCCTTCTGGAAGAGAAATTCCTGTGGGGCCTTTGCCATCCGCAGAAGCGAATTGAGTATGGCAGTCCTGCCCACACATTGCACTCTCTCCAGAGCTGAACCTCCCCATTCCATGCTGTGCAGGGATGGGTGCCTCTGGAACATACCTCAGTCCGGTAGGGTCCACAGAGCACGGTCTCAGGAAGTGAGTAGACAGTGATAGGTAAGCCTGGAGATGCAGTGTTTTTGCAATGTAATTTAAGAACAGGCAATCCTGGTCCCCAGCTGCTGCGGGTACAGCTGACTCATCCAGAAAATACGATGCTGTCAGAAGAGGGGGAGGATATATAGGAATAGTAATATCCCAAACAGGAAAGAAACTGATTTTGATAACTGATGTAATTTCACGAGAGATCCTCTGAGTTGGAAGCCCATCCTTGTATGCTGATCTGTTTGGTGGCATGGGAAGGTTTTCCTAACACCCACTGCCTTGCCTCACTGGGGGTCCTTGTGCTTTGCTCCTCAACTCACACTACCAACAAAATGGCCTAGATATTGGCCTCCTGGGGAACAGTCCGAGGCCAGCTGCTCATTCTGTAGAATTATTCCCCAGCCATCAGCAACTTTGGCACATTTCCCTTGGACATGGCTTTGAATTTGTGACCTCGAGGCAGACGTATCGGAGCCGATTTCAAATCCCTAATGGACCCAAACCAACATTCAGTAACATTAAGTCTGACCTTTTATTTCTACTTCCTCTTAGGGAGGAGGGATTTAGAAGAATGAGACCTGCCCTCTCCTAAGGTGATGGCTGTCTTGTGCTTCCCTTGGCCTGTAGGTGACCTCCGGAACTCCTACCTGGACCTGAAGCTCAGGTACGGGAGACCCTCCACGTGCAGAGCCTTCCCCTGGGAGAAGGAGCTGAGAGACCGGCACCCCAGCTTGTTCCAGACCTTGCTGGAGATGGGCTTGTCGGCAGGTAACTGTGTCTTTGTCTCACGTTTGGACACTGGTTAGGAAGGCCCCCTCTTTTCCAGTTCTGCTCCCCCTCTTAGTCACATACACCTCAAAGTGACTTTTCACCCTAGTGTCCTAGGTTAACTGCACATTTAAATTCTGCCCTTGTATGGCCACAACTCTCTGTGTATCTGTGCACATTCCCGACACCAAATGCAAAAACAAATTTAGGAATCACTCCAGCCATTCTTTTAAAGCCAAGGCCACAAATGATTGGTTTGGCATGTACATTATTATCAAAAAAATTTTTTTATTAGTTGCTGGTATCTAAAAACTGGCACAAAAATGCAAATGTTTAGCTTTTCTTGAAAACTCCAAAGATCTGGTAATGCCGGGCCTCCATTCCTACATTAGTAGTGGTTCTGGAATTGAGAGTTGTCACAGGTGTGTTCTGTCTATCCACCGTCCCACCCCGTCCCCCCATCCCAGCACCTCCTGCCTACTTCTTTCCTGGAGCTTACCTGCCTGGGCCCTTAGGCCCTTGAACTTGAGGTCCTGGACTTGAAGTACACACTGCAAACGGCATCTCGGGAATCTGTCTATACTTCCCGAATGTGGCCGGCTTCTGCTTAGGCCCATCACAGTTTGGGTTGGCTTAGTAATGAAGTGGATGCTATAGGGCCACAGGGGATCTTGAAATGACGTCTGTTAGGAAGAGGAGGGGAGCTGGAGGTGTTCAGCCCGAGCAAGGGGATACAGAGAGGGGTGATGATAACTCCTAGTGGTGAGAGGCAACCCATGGTGTTGCTGGGCATCCAACCAGAACCTTGAGCCAAGGAAGCGCAGAAACGGACTTCTGCTTCACGTAAGGACTTCCTAAGAATGTCAGTGTTCAACGGAAGAGATTCCCCACTGCAGACGGGGCAAAGGGAATCTATTCTGGCCTGAAAGAATCCGAACCATACCAGATATTTCCTCTTTCATTCATTTGGTACTTGCTGAGTGTCTGCTCTGTTACTTGGCTAGACTTTAGAGATAAGTAAAATAACACAAGGTCCCTGCCCTTAAGGGACAGACTTGAAAACAAAGAAAAATGGTGATGCATTTTTTAAAAAGATTTTATTATTTATTTATTTATTTATTTGAGAGAGGGAGTGTGAGTGGGGGGAGGGAGAAGAAGGGGGAAAGAATCTCAAGCAGACCCCGTGCTGAGCCTGTGGAGCCCAACACGGGGCTCAATCTCATGACCCCGAGATCACGACCTGAGCCGAAACCAAGAGTTGGATGTGCAACTGACTGGGCCACCCAGGAGCCCCTGGTGATGCATTTTTAATAAAAGTGGTGGGAGTAAGTGGTAGAGTCACAAGGAAGGGAGTGGTCAGGGAAGGCTTCCTGGAAGAGGTGACACTGGGACTGATTCCTGAGGGGTCCGTGGGTATCTAGGTATCGGAGGCAGAGTAGAGGCGGAGATATGGGAGCAGCACCACCTTTGAAATGATGTGCAAGGCGTTTGGGAGGCAGGAGAAGTCCCGGAGGGTGTGATTCTGACTACCGTTCCGACAGCATCTTGAGAGTTTGGGCTTCACCTTGTAGGTGACAGGGGCCTGTGGAAGGGTTTTAAGCAGCGGGCGGAGGTGCAATCAGACTTGGGTTTCGAGGTTACTCTGGCAGCAGCAGGAGGTTGGGGGGAGGTGAACAGAGGGGTGTGCGGGGAAAGCAGTGGGTCCTTGGCGGTCCATGGTCCAGGCCAAGGATGCAGGCCTGAATGGGACAGGGTGGTGGGGACAGAGCTATGGGGTGTAAAGAGGTTGGCTCTCAAGGCCGTGGGACCGCTTGCATGCAGGCAAGGAGGCCGAGGAGCAGGAAGCCTGTGGACTCGGGGACAGCATAACCTCTGCAGCCAGGCGGCCTGTCTCCAATTTTAGCTTAGCACTTACTAGCCACGTGGGCTTGGGCAAGTTACTCCATTTCCCCGAGCCCGTTTCCTCATCTGTGCAATGGGAATGGGAATGGTGCCACTCTCCTAGTGTCGGCTTAAATGAATTGATGCTTATAAAATAGTTGAAACAGAATCGGCGTACAGGAAGCCCGGTACAAGCGCTGTTTCATTTTGGACTGGATAATTCCTTGTTGGGGGGCTGGAGGGGAGGTCTGTCCTGTGCATGAGCTACATTTCTGGCCTCAACCCACTAGAGACTAGTAGCACTCTCTCCCCTCCCATGACCCCCCTCTTGAGTTGTGAGGTCTCCAGAGTCTGCCAGATGTCCCCAAGGGGGCCAAATCTCCCGACATTGAGAACCACTGCTGTGTGTTATAGATGTTATCACCCGGCAGAGACAGTCCCCCGGTTTCCGCTGCTCATGCTGGACATGCATGCTGGGTAGGTTAGACTCAATGGGCTGAGGCCACATCCACATCAAAATCGGCTTTATGAGATTCCTGATCATATGTAAATATAGTTTTACCGACTGGGAGCAGGAGTGAATCATTTTCACAACACATTCTTTTTTTTAAAGTGAATACTCTCAGTAAGAATGTTTTCATGTTATTTTTATAGCTCAGAAGTTTTGTTTATAAGAATTTAGAATTGTTTTTTTTTTCCCCCCTCCGTGGAGACCTGGAAACGGAACCTAATTAAAAACCCAAATCATGAGCTCCTGCACCTCACGCTGTCCTGGGCTGTGGGGCTGGGGAGCCGTCACATGTCAGCACATAGCGTGTTCTGCTGACCCCTGTTAGGCCTCCAGGGGCTCCATCTGTGGTGACAATGGGAGCCCCAAAGCCGTATTTGCCACTTTACAGCCCACTGCTGGTGCCGAACCAGCCAGTCGAGTCCTTCTGGTGCCAAGTCTGCTTAGAACAGCGCCAAGGAGCGTCTCCCGAGGGGCTGTATCTGCGACCAGGGCGTCTGCCTCCCTTGGGCACCCAGCCACCTGCATTCCTTCGCTCCCTTCCCTTTCCTGGAGCCGAGGAGCAGGTGGGGAGATAGGGCAGGAAGGGTGGGCGAATCTCTGGAATGAACCTAAGCCCCCATTCTGCCTTCAGCTCCTATTTTTCTAGGTTACGCCATCCTGTCCATAAGGACCGGGGAGCCTCCTGCAGAGGTTGGGCATACACTCCCCATTAAAGTTCATCTCTCTGCCTGGCGCACTGCCCTTGCTTGGGGCTATCACAGTGCCCTCCTGCTAACCCTGGAGAGAGACTGGTGTTGTACATTGTGTTCAGTTTCTAACAAGGCTGAGCAAAATGCAGAACAGTTGATTTTGTAAATTGAGAGGAAAAAGAAAACAAGTCTATGTGTTTTTAATGTATCTTTACTCGGGTCTCCTATAAAAGGAATAGTCATAGACCAGTGTGGCTATAGATCCATTCCTTGTTCCTCCCAGGTTCTTCTTGCCGTAAGTGTCTATCTGGCTTTGGAGTGCTTTGGACAACTCTAGTTAATATGAACTATGTCTACATTCTCTTTTCTGCTGTTGCCCCGAGCTGTCCCATCCTGTTGACTAGTAGACTTTATTAGAACATCCTCATCATCTTACATTTTTCATATCTGAGATAAGCTCTGGGGATGGAGTCAAGGATCAGATGTTCGGTGCTTGGAATTCTGGCTGCAGGAACTCAGCAGGTGCAGGAAGAGAGACAAGGAATTTAACTGTGTGAGAAACGTCTTTGGTTGCTCATGTCACGACCTTCCATCCATTCGTTCACTCAACAGAGGTTGACCAAGTGCCCCCCGTGGGCCAGCATAGAACAAAAATGGGGCCATGTTTTGAACGAGCGTTTTTTACGTAAATAGAAAGAGAAACGTCAGCTCCATTGTTCCTACCAAGGGAATTAATTTGTGGAATTATTTTTTTCCCCCGGCATCTTGAAAAAAGAAGACCACTTAAGACAGTGGCCTGTGATTTCTGGTTCTTTGCGACAGAGTCTTTTTTTTTTTTTTTTTTGTGGGCAGCCTGTCCGCACATACACGGCCCACTCCGCTTCCAGGCCACTACACGTGCGTGTTTCAGACCTCAGAGTGTTGTTTCCCTGCACTGTGTGATTTCAGGCGGATCATCTGCTCTCTAGCTAAGCCAACAACACACTTCAAAGGAGTGATGAGAACACTGCAGGGGGTGGACAATCGGGAACATTGGCTTCATGCACAGCCAGTAGGGAGTGAATGACTGTGTTCCCTGTAGCCCGCCTAGCGAGCTCGGGAGTGGTCACCGCCGCTCCATTGTTCCCAAAGGTCTGAGCTGTATTTTCCTACTGCAAAAGAGAAACCCAACTATTTGTACCCTCACTCTTTAAGGACTGTAATTAAAAATTTTTTTTGTGGGGCGCCTGGGTGGCTCAGTTGGTTAAGCCACTGCCTTTGGCTCAGGTCATGATCCTGGAGTCCCCGGATCGAGTCCCGCATCGGGCTCCCTGCTCGGCAGGGAGTCTGCTTCTCCCTCTGACCCTCCCCCTGTCATGTGCTCTCTCTCTCTCATTCTCTCTCTCAAATAAATAAATAAAATCTTTAAAAAAATTTTTTTTGTGGTAAAAATACATGTAATATAAAATTCTCCATCGTAACCATCTTTATGTATACTCTTCAGTAGTGTTAAGTGTATCCACCTCATTGCACAGATCTCTAGAACTTTTGCACCTTGTAAAACTGTACCCATTAAACAATAGCTCCCCATTTCCCCTCCCCACAACTCCTGATAAGCACTATTCTACTTTCTGTCGCCATGAACTTACCTATTCTAGGTACCTCATAGATGTGGAATCATCCAGTATCAGTCTTCTTGTGACTAGCTTATTTCACTTAGCATCAGGTCCTCAAGATTGTTGTGGCAGGTGTCAGAATCTCCTTCCTTTTTAAGACTGAACAATATTCCATTATGTATATACCACATTTTGTTGATCTGTCGATGGATACTTGGGTTGCTTCCGCATGTTGGCTATTGTGACTAGAGCTGCTGTGAACGTGGGTATGCAAATACCTCTTCCAGACTCAGCTTTCAATTCCTTTGGATATAGACTCAGAGGTGGGATTACTGGGTCATATGGTAATCCTGGTGTTTCATTTTTTGAAGAACTTCATACTCTTTTTCATAGCGGCTACACCATTTTACATTCCCACCAACAGCGTACAAGGGTTCCCATTTCTCTACATCCTTGCCAACGTGTGTTATTTCCTGGTTTTTTGAGAAGTAGCCGTCCTCGAGGGTGTGAGATGTAATTTATGTTTGTAATTTATGTACTGGGTCAAGTTTGGTTTAATGACAATTAAGAATGATGCTCTCCTGAGTGACATAATGCTATGAAAGAGCTTCATGGACAGAGAGGCACCATATGGCTGTGAGGGACCGGGTCGCCTGAATAGAGCTCATCGCACTCTACCTTGAGTTATAACTATTGGATCCTGTTGGTGTCTCTATCACTCACGCAATTGCAAGCTTGTTGAGGGGAGCACAAGAAGTATAAGTATCCCACTTACACTTCCAGTTCTCCACGGTGCCTGCAATGGTGCTGGCCATGTTAGGTGCTTAGTTATCGATCCTTCTTCTAGATGACCCTACACAGCACGTTTCTATACCGGGTTCAAGGTCTATGCCAGCCAAGCCATGACACCAATCCAGACGCATAGAGGACTATGGGCTTATTTGCCTTCTTTCTACATTTTTCTCATTTCTTACACACTTCTTCAGTCTGTTCTCTCTCAGGAGCTGCCGTCCTTGTTCTGAGACACCTCTGCAAACAGAGTTCTCTCTCCCAGGTCTGCCAGCAAGCTGCTTTCCAACTCCTCCCTGTCAACAAAAGTAGCCCAGAATCCTTCTTAGGCACACCCATTACAAAAGAATTCCCAAAACGTAGCCCTCACGGTTCTCACTTTCATATGCCTGTTATCAAGTTGCTGAAGTAGACAGGTGCCCGGATGTAAAACAGCCCCAAGGTTCGTGCAACCCAGTTTGGCACCCATGGATTGGATCCCTCCAGCACTGTGCTGGGCCCCAGGGCAACCACAATGAAAAGACTACCCCAGCCCACACAGAACTCTCTACCAAGGTTGCGAAGGAGAGAGGCTTCTTAAATATTGACAGCTGACGTGCTAACCTTGTATAAAATGCAGCTGTCCCCACTGGCGGTTCCCACTCTGAAGAATCCTCGTCTCCCAGAGTAGGCATGCCTTTGAATTAAAGATGGCAGCGCTCCTTGGGGCGCTCAGCTGCTGTGCATATAGATGTGGCATGGTACCCTTCCTGCCTCCCGGCATTCCAGAACTACTGCTCTGCATCTTGATGTCCTTGCCTGGTGCGGGGCTTCTGTACTGCTCTGTCCCCAAGTCCACAACTGTCCAGGCTCTGGGTGGCATCCAACAGGAGACCCCGTGTTCAAGACTTCAGGGGAACTATTCTGATTGGTCACCCTCCATGTCGTTTCCTGGGGAACCTCCAATTCTCTAGGAAAATGGCTCCTGTTAGAGCATAGAAATTGCCCTATTAGCATTTGGGCTTTTTCCAGTGCTAGGATGGTAGGATTCTAGTATGCGTGCTTTTCCATTATTTAAGAGGTGTGCTGACTATTTCTTTTACTCTCCTATTGCAACTTCCTTGTCAAAACAGAACGCTTAGAATTCAAAAACCCTTTGAATGGGGCTCCAGCATCCAGGGAAGAGAGGTGGTGGGGATGGGGGGTTGCTGGTAAAAGGCTGCAGGGATGCGGAGATGGTAGCGGAGGTGGGGTTCGAAGCCAGAGAGCTGGTTTGGGTAGGAAGGAGGGAGGAAAGCTGCAAAGACGGAGGTGCAGGCAGGGTGCAAGGGCAGGCAGGGACAGGTGAGTGGGACAGGTGAGCTGGCCAGCAGGCCCCTGTGGGCATCTGCCTTGAGGCCGGAATTGTTCACTCTCTTCCCTCCCTTCATTCTGGACTGGGCACGTCTGAGCCCACGGGAGCTGTGGCTACAGGAAGTCCAAGGTCTGCCAGCAAATGGGTCTCGGGAGGAGGCCGGGTCTGAGGTGGGCTCACCTCCCAGGGCTGACCATCTGCATCTTGTCCCTCTCATTTTTGTTTTTGTTCCCGGCCGGCCTTGTTTCCCGGCTTAGGAGCGCTGAGTGCAGAGTTAGAGGAGGCCCCACACTAGATACCGAGGGGTTGCTGGCCTTAACTGGTTCGCTTCTAACTGTTCTTTTTTTGCCAACAATTGCAATGTGTATTGGGAAACACTAAAATGCAGAGCACGGGAATGGTAGACATACAGTAATGTTTCTTAATAACACCTGGATACCGTGTCCTTTAAGAGCTATTTTCAGTGTCGTTCATTGAAAAACCTTCATCTTTATTTTTATTTAGGAAAGCATACGTTATCTTTTTTTTTTTTAAAGCAAATACACAGAAGCACAGAGAAGAAAACAGAGAGGGCCACACTTTTCCTGCCCAGAGGTCCCCTGATGGCAGTCCTGAGGGTGGGGTGGGGGGGATGGAGAAGGGACAGAGAGAAATTATGGGACAAACCTGGAAAACTTGCATACTGAAGAGTACAAGCAATTTACTTTTTTTTTCTTTTAAGATTTATTTATCTATTTTAGAGAAAGAGAGAACTGGAGGGGCCGGTGGGGGGGGGAGGGGGCGGGGTGGTGGCAAAGGGAGAGACACAGCCTCACCACTGAGGAGCATGGACAAAGGACACAGATCACCACCTGAGCCCAAAATCAAGAATCCGAAGCCCAACGCACCGAACCACTCAAGCGCCCCAAGCAGTTTACTTTTGGAAAATAAGCCACCTCCTTGGGGCTCTGGGGCTCAGGGGATCAGAATGCAAATCAGGAATGTGCTGTGTTTTTTTTTTTTTTTTTTTAAGGAGTAAGCCGGGTGAGAGCTTCCTTTTCTGGTTAAATGACATTTTCTCCTTTCACTTCTTCTTCCCTTTCCAACTCGTACTTTGGACGCGTTCCACCTTTTGGAAGCTTGAAACTAAAAATGACTTTCCTATCGATGCCCCCCGTGCCTCTCACGAGGAAGGAGTCTGCCTCTCCCCTGAATTCTCAATCAGATGCCCACTCCAGCTCCCCAGCAAGGGCCCACCTTCTCATTTTCTGCTTTTTGCCTCCGTTGATGATGAGCCCGCCAATGGCCACCTTATGGTATCGGTATTGCTGTAGAAAAGCAAAACCAACAATGCCGCGCTCCTGGGGAAACAGGAAGGGTTAAGGAGTGGAGCGGGGGCGCTGGGCTTTTGTTTCCTTAGCTTCTGGGGCAGGAAGCCAGAAAATGGGAACATGGCTCCTTCTTCTATTGTGTTTGTTTGTTTGTTTCATTATGCCATTCATCTCCATAAACAAGGCATGTTTTTTAGTTACAGATTGACTAGAAAAAAAATGCATATGCTAAACCAGATGGGTGAAATTAACAGTTTCATTAAACTAATTTTGAAATTGCCAGTTTTACAGACTCACCAGTGGTAACATGCACGGCTTTGCTTTTCTGTCGCAGTTGGAACTTCAACTTTAAAGAATATGCAAAAAGAGCAGTTTGACTTTAGACTTTTTTTTTTATTACATTCACTAGTGCAGAAAATTGTTTAGATTCTTTTGCAGAGGAAATACTGATTGGTAATATTTGGGTGTGGGGAGAGTTAGGAGTTTTAATGTGTAAAAGAAATAACGAAGCCTTTTCAATCTGCCTTGGTTGCAGTCTGCGGGGTTTTGGTGCTAAAGCTTTGAGCTTTGTGAAGGATTCCGCTTTTGCTCCTTATTCTCCAGCAATCCCAGCTACCTGGGCACTCTTGCTAATGATTTCTGGGGTTCTGTGCCAGGGGTCAGCTGGGGTAAGTGTTTCATTTGGAGCTTCATTTGGTTTGGAGTTTCCTCTCTCCTCTGAGCCCACAAAGCCCACGTCTGTGGGTACTCAGGCAAAACTCATCGTCTTGGTTAGGTGTTTGGCAGAGCAGGTGAGGTGGGGATGAATCATTAACAAAATGGTAATGTTGCTTTGCTCAGAATGTGCACAGAGAGGCATATCTGAGATGGGTACATGTTTAGAAGTAAATATATGAATAAGTAGGAGTAGGATTCATTTTGCAACTGCATCGGGGTTCTGCAGCGCATACTAAATCCAGCGGAGAAGGTTGGTTCTTATCCTGTCTAATGGTTGGGTAGGATGGAATTCTCTCAACTATTCAAAGGGAAAGTCCAAAATGAGATCCCCAGACTCCTGGTGGAAAAGGGGGTTATTATTCAGATATATCCCAACAGATGAGCAGAGGGAAATGTTCAAGGATGTTCATTGCCGTGTTGTTGGTTATAGCAAAATCACTGGAAGCAGCCCAAGGGTCTAAAAATAGAGAACTGTTTGGGGACCCAGCACTGCTATAGAATGCTTTAGCAAAGCTTTAGAAAAAATGGGCTTCTGACAGCCACAGACAAATACCCATGATACGTGGTTAATTTAAGCAAAAAAGTTAAGGGTCAGAATTGTAGGAGCTTTTGTGGAAGAAAAGGCATGTGTATCAATACAGAGAGATGTGTATATGAGTTATATAGTCTGTGCAAAGGGAAAAGTCTGGAAGCACACACACCAAGCTTTGAACAATGCTTGTCTTCACTATTAAAGAAGGATTAGGAGAGAGGGCACTTCTGGTTTTATTTTATACAAATCTGCATTGTTTTTTTTTTTTTTTAAACAAGCAGGTATTTCTTTAGAGATTAAAAAATACAGAAAGAGAAGTAAATTCCATGTGTTCAGCGGGGTGATTTTTTTCCGCACCTATTGCTTGGGATCGAGAGAGTAAAAGCAGACCCAGCTGTTGCTTCTTGGAATCTAGAAGGCTGGGGTGAGGGGTTCCAGGAGCCAGGAGATGAGACTGCCTTGGCTCCGGGCAGGGGTGGGCTCCTTCCCCGCAGCTCGGCAAATGGAGGCACGTGTCCCCCACTCAGGGGGCAGCCCACCCGCCTGTGTGCCCAAAAGGACCGGCACCAGCTCATAACCAATGTCTTGGCTTTCGCAATTTCATCCTTGGATCCCACTGGCCTCTGTTTTTAGCATGGACTCTGCAAGGGACTTGCCCTTAAATAAATCCGATCTCAGACCTGCCCATTTCAGTTTTCCCACATTGGAACGTCATTTCTGTTCACTCCTTAATGGAGTGCTGATAGAATGAGTCTCTTGCTGCCCCCTGAAAGTTATTAGTAACATTTTAATTTTGGATAGAATGAAGAAAAGAAAAATGTTGGACATAACAACTTTTAGGCAGATACAATTTCAGTCTTAAATAAGATGACCATGTCTCTTTAAATGTAAACAATATTGGCCTATACAATCCTATTGGCCTTTCGAATCGTAGCATCTAATAGATACACAGAATAGAAAGTAAACATTTGTTGCCCAAATCAATGAACAAGAGAGATGAATAGTGTAAACTACTTTAAACTATTGGAAGACCATCACCCTTACGTTATAAGGCCATATAACTTGCTAGTTTGGGCTTAAATGTTTATCAGATTTATAGGATGGTTAGGTGAAAGGAAATACCATACAGCTGAAGGCAGTTGCATGGAGAAGGGTCTACTGGGAGTGGTAAGGTACTTATTAAGACATCTCATTGCCTGTTCATCAGCAGGTCGGTGCAGCAGAGTAAGTAGGAATGGCTTTTGTGACCGCAAAGCTGAACTCAAAACTGGGCTCAGCCACTTGCCAGGTTTTGTTAATGTTGGACAGGTGGGTTGACACCTCAGGCTTCAAACTCCTCATTGGAAAAATGAGGACACTAAGAATAGTACCTACCTCATAAAATTGTTCAGATTACATGACATAATTTGCATAACGCACCTAATCCAGTATTTGGCATTTTGTAGGCCCTCCATAAAAGTTGACTCATTCCTTTTATTGTATTTAGAAACCCTCAAGAAAAACTGGAGGCAAAAGATAAGAAAGCATCTCAAAGTAAGGCTTTTTGTGCAACTTTTTAGAGCAGCACCTAGGAACTATTTCTGAGATAAAACACATTCTTCTTCCGAGAGTCTTAGAGGGAAAAAAAGTCTCTCTGGAACTTTCGGCGGTCCTGATTTGGTGGTGAGTTACACTGAGTAAATTACTCTCTAGAGGCGCTTTCTCAGCTATATAAGGCACATCCTTTTTCCCAGGATACTAGGCTGTCATTTAGTGCCAAAGAAAAAGCTATTTGCAGAATGACACCGTGGCATCCCCAAAGGGTTTAATTTACCTCCCTGGAAGGTGGTGTATTTCAAGGCACTGCAGAACCAGCCATATTAATAACTCAGGTGGTTTAATTGGCTTTTCCCTCTTCTTTCTAAAGCCACGTCGATCCCATGGTACTTAATCGTGTGTGCTGTGAATTGTGGTTATTTACAGTGCCAAGGAACCAAAATGAATCTGTATTAGAAATCGGCAGGAGGATATTTGAGAAGGCTGTAAAGAGACTCTCCAGTGTTGATGGTCTTCACCAAATTAGCTCTGTTGTCCCCTTTCTGATGGATTCTAGCTGCTGTGGATACCATAAAGCATCCTACTACCTCGCAGTCTTTTATGAAACTGGATTAAATGTGCCTCGGGATCAGCTGCAGGTAGAGTATTTCATGGGCTCCAGGAACATCAGTCACCTGCGTTATATTTGCAGAGTAATGCTCTCATACCCCAGGTAGAAACCGGACCTGTTCATGCTCCATGGAGTCCTTTAAAAATCTTGACACTCAAGAAAAATGTCCTAGAGCTATGTTAAGTACAGGATCTTCTGTCTTCAGAGAGTGAGAAAGGGCGCTTCCTTTCTGGACGCAAGCTAGGGGATATGATTGGCATACTCTAAGGAAGAGTTGGGGCAGGGCTTACCAGAATCCCACTCCTTCAAGCAAGGTGCCTCTCACCCAATTCTTATAACTACCTAACTACGCTGGCTGTAGAACCATTATCTCTCATGACTATTTAGCTAAGTGAAGTCATTTGGACCTCTAAGCAAAATATTATCACATCCAGCCTTCTGCCATCAATACAAAAGCCATACCAGACTGTTTCATTTGTGGTTCTGAGACCCAATTAATTATGCAACTTGCTAAACATTTAGGATCCCATTTTTAGTAAGTGCTATCCGTGGTTCCTGATCACTTTTAATTTTCAGATCTGCACATAGGATTGTTCATCCTGGATTTGAAGAGACTGGTTGTTTAAACCTGCCCAGGTGGTTCCATATTCCTTCTAAGTGCTTTCCTGAGTCCCACAAAGGTAGAATAGTGGGGAAGATTCTAGCCTTGTCTCTGTCACAAAGTGGCTGGTTGGCCATAGACACATGACTTCAAGTCTCTCTCCCCCCTCTTTCCTCAACTATGAAATGAGGCTGTTGGACCAGCTGATCTCCAAAAACCCTTCTCAACACTAACATTCTGAGAGTGTAAGATTAGGACATGGCCACTGTTCTTATCATCTTCCATAGATAATGTAGCTGAAGCAGACCAGGGATCCATAGACCAGTTGGCAGATACACAAGAAGATTCTATGAGAGAAATCAGGGGACGACCCCTGTTTTCACTGAGTGAAAGGCAGAAGTCAAGGAATCATAATATTGGGCATTAAGAAGGAGAGAGAGCTAGAATTTGTGACCCATTAGAAAGTTGCTGTGGCTTCTTTTCTAAAGATTGTTTTTTTAAAGGCATGTTAACATGTTTCTGGAATGACTAGGTTCATATATAGGGACGGGGCCAGATGACCTTCCAATGTTAGGATTTTATGACCTTTTGCTACAATCCTGTGAACACTTGGTAAATTTCTTCCTAACAGGGCATGTTGTATAGTTTGGTAGGAGGCCAGGGCAGTGAGAGGCTGTCTTCCATGAATCTTGGATACAAACACTACCAGGGTATTGACAACTACCCCCTGGACTGGGAGCTGTCCTATGCCTACTACAGCAATATTGCCACGAAGACACCCCTTGACCAGCACACGCTACAGGGAGATCAGGTAAGAGAAAGAAGTGGGTGGAGATGGTCATGGCCCTGTTTACTGGGGCTTCCTGAACAATTTTATACAGTGTCTGCACCTGTGGCTGGTTCATTTTCAGGTCTTCAGAGGATGAGCATAATTGAATGGAGAGACAAGCTATCTTGCACTCTCCAATTCGTATTTCTTGGCTGTGTTCTCAGGCTGAATGCAGGAACAATCCTACACCCATGCATGAAAAGCTTTTCATGAGCAGGAGGACTAGCATGGGAAGAATAGATTTGGCCCTGGACAGATTCTGATTTTGCAAAAAATGTGTACCAGAAACATAGACACCTTTTCTTTGTTCCAAGATCATGTGAGGGGGTGGGTCTGTAGGTGTTAGGGGTTGGGTCACATTGAGTGGGCGGAGTAAGCCAAGGGCTCCTATCAATGTGTAACCAGCAAGCAGGGTCTGTGGTATAAGGAAGCAAGCTCCATCCCCAGCTATGTTCCCAGTGCCGGGCACCTGATGGTTTGCTGGATCAACTGATGGTTTGCTTTGAGGACCATGAATAAAAGGGTATAAGTAGAAGTGATAGTGTAAGAATTCAAGGGAAGCTGCCTCTAGTTGAGGCAGGTCTGCATTCGGAGGGAGCAGACCATGGCGTGGTTGGCCTCTTGGAATGTTTTTGTATATATCCTCTTTGTCAAGGAAGGATTTAAGAGGTTTTGATGGTCATAGCCCTTGAGGTAGTCAAGTTGAGAGGAAAAGCAAGCCGTCCCTACCAGGAGGTGACAGTTTTTTCTCTGTAAAGGTAAATACTTTAGGATTTGCTCATACAGCCTCTGCCAGGGACAATATATAAGCAAACGGGGAACCTGGGTTTGTGTAGCTGTAACTAGTACGTAAACTTCATGGCTGGATTTGGCCCCAGTGGAGGCCATAAACTTGATTTTCCCTGCTTCTGTTCGGTGAGCCCAGGGGATACGCCCAGCTAGGTCAGGATTGTGGAACCTTAGCCTTGGCGGCTAACGGGGAACTCATCCACTCACTGGTCCCCAGCGCTGCTTCTGGGTTGCACTCAGAAATCCACAGTGCAGAAAAGTTGCACTTTGATGATCGGAAACGGATGGTGCTGGAAAGGAAATCTACAGTGGTCGCCGTATGGTTTCAAAATAAATGACTCAACGGTATATGCTGTCGGTGACCATTAAACATGAGTCAAACCATAAAACACCAAATGGCTATCTATAGAGACATTCTAATTCCTTCAGGAAACAGTGATTTCTCCTGAATAAACTTACACAATCTCATCATTATCATTTGTATTCTATCAGTGTATATAAGCTATGTGCAAAATTGGACCTCAGTGCAGAATTAATTTATGAATCGACGAAGTTGTTTTTTTATTTTTAGAAAGGAATTATTCTGAAAAAAAAAAAAAAATCCACACAAAAAACAAGCCACAAAATCATACTGTGGTTGTTCTACTCAGCCTGAATGTGTTAATAATGTCCTCTATGTATACATTATACTTTTAAGAATTCTAATTCAGCATAAATTAGCAATGGGAAATGGTATGTTGCTAACAACCTCCTTTTCTTTTGAAGATTTGGCACATGCAATGTTACGATTATGAAAAAATGTTTAATTGGTCAGAACCAGGGAAAATGAATAGAGGAGATCCATCTTGCAGCTGAAAGTTGTATGATTAAGAATCACAGATAGGAATTATACAGTTAGGAGAGTTGTATCCTTGCTCATTTTCTTAAGAATGTGTAATTAATGGCTTCTTGAGAATTTAAGCAGGTGTCATACATTGATTTAAATGTCCTTTTGTTGAGAAATCTATTAATTCACCAGCAGCACGTAACAAATGAGGAGATATGGAAAGCCAGACCTCTAATTAATAAGCCAAGGATCCCTCAGTAACTCCTTCCTTGATTCTTGCTTCATTTTCTCTTTTATGTAACTCGTGGTTCACATCATTTCATCTTCTTTATTAGTAATCTCCCTTCATGTCACTTCTGTATGATTTATCGGGACTCTGCCTCAGGTGAAAGAGGAAGAAGCTGCTAGGTTTTGTTTGTTTTTGTGGCTTAATCGCAAATGAGTTTCTTTCATTCTCTCTGCTCCTGGGAATGTGCTTTTCCACAAGGTTTGGTCCCCGGCTTCCTCGCTCTGCACCTGCTAGAGGGGCGGGGGTCTCATCCACACCCCTGGTGTCAACTGCTTTCCACATACTGATGACACTCAGACCTTCCTCTCCAGCTTTTCTTACGCACCCCCAACTGCAATCATAACACACCTTGGAGGCAACCAGCCACCTCCCCTCTCCGTCCCCCCAAACTCCTCCACAGATGACACCACTGTCCATGGTGCTAGCAGCTGAGTAACCATCCTCCCCATCATCCCATCAGTTCCAGTCATCCCACTACATTTACCTGCCCATTTCTCTCTCCTCCCATCCCATCCCTGCTGCCCCAGGTGACATTCGCCCCTTGTCATCTCTGCCCTGAGCCACTGGACAGCCTCCTGTTCTGCGCTGAATTATGCCCACCCCACCCCAACCCCTAATTGAAGCCCTAATCCCCCAGTATCTCAGAATGTGACTCTCCTTGGAGGTAAAGGCTTTAAGGAGGTAACTCAGTTGAAATGGAGTCATTATGTGGGCCCTGGTGTAATATGGCTGGTGTCCTTACGAGAAGAGGGGAGTAGGACACAGATAAAACAGTGGGATGACCACGGGAGAACACAGTGGGAAGGTGGCTATCTGCATGGTAAGGAGAGAGGCCTTAGAAGAAACTAAACCTGCCGATATCTTGATCTTGGACTTCTAGCCTCTAGAACTTTGAGAAAATAAATGTCTGTGGTTTATGCCGACCGATCTGTGGTGTTTTGTTGTGGCAGCCGCAGCAAATCAGTACGTGTCCTAACTGGTCTTTCTGTCACTAGTCTTGTCCCATCCATTCTCTTCTCACTGAGGCCAAACCAGGCTGTCCACAGTCGAGGTTCTTAACCTGGTGGCACATCGAAGTCACCTGGGGGTTTAAAGAATAGCTCTGCACAGGCTCCACCCCATAGTCTTGAAGTGACAGACTGGGGGGCTGGGGCATATGTGTATATGTGTATATTTATACAGTTGACCTTGAACAATGTAAGGGTTAGAGGCACTGATCCCCCCACACAGTTAAAAGTCCACGTATAACTTTTGACTTCCCCAAACTTTACTACTAATAGCCTACTGTTGACCAGAAGCCTTACTGATAACATAAACAGTGAATTCACACATATTTTGTATGTTACACGTATTATACACTATATTCTGACAATAAGGTAAGCTAGAGAAAAAACGTTATTAAGAAAATCATAAAGAAAATATATCCATAGTACTGTATTTATTGAAAAAAAATCCGCATGTAGGTGGGCCTCTGTAGTTCAAACCTGTATGGTTCAAGCGTATTTAAAAAGCTCAGCTGCTCATAATGCACAGCCCGAGTTGAGAAGTGCTGACCCACAAGATCTAAGCTCAGCTGTTCGCTTGGCATAGGAGGCTTTCCTTAATCTGGTTTCTGTTTCTCCAAGCTCAGTTGTCAGTAGTCCCTGCTCAGCCTGTCTCCTCTGGGGACACCATACTTTTGGCCACACCTGGAGCCCAGCACATGGTATGAGCTCTCTAAAATGTTTCTGGCCCCAATGCTCCCTCCTCAGATTCTGTTTCTTCCATCTTCCAAAGCATAAAATTCTCTTAGATAGACCATCCTCACAACGGAAGGCTGTGAGCTGCACAAAATTGCAAAACCAACAGGAGGGCGAATGTTTAAACTGCTGTCAGCCTTTTACGTGTTAGAGCGAACTAAGGACCTAACAAATGATGAGTTCCCTTACTGAGAGCTTAGCATACACCATCCACTCTGCTAGCTCTTTTATAAACAATCTCATTTAATCCTCACGCAGCCCTATGGAGTCGATTCTCATTTTACAGAGGAGGCAACTGAGACTTAGAAGCTAAAGAACTGCACAAAGTCACACAGCAAATGAGTCATGGGGCCTCAGTTAGAACCTAGGCCTTTCTAACTCTTCATAGTATAAAAAATAATGGCTGATAGGTTGAGTGCTTTCGATATAGCAAGTATCGTGCTAAGCTCCATTTTATGGATGCAGAGACTGAACTCAGATCAGTAAAGTTAGTGGCCCAAGGCCCAGGGGTAGTTAGTGGTGAGTTAGAGTTCCTCTTGGTCTGATGTGAAAGGTTGTGCTCTTAATGGCCCCATCCTGCTGCAAAACTTGATGGTACCACCCAGGGGAGCAGGAGGGGCTAAGCCAGGGGACAATAATACAAAGGACAAAAGTGTTCCCTCTTCACAATTATGCACAGCTGCCCAGGTCCCCCCAGAAACATGACCTTTGCCAAGACCCTCCTCATGACACTGTTTGAATTTACTATGTCTCAGGGAAGACAATGGAACAGTCTATCATTTCCTTCCTCTCAGATGTATGAGTCCTTCACTGGGTGGTGAGGCCCATGGTCCCCACCGCCAGCCAGCCTGAGTTTGACATCTAAGCTTGAAGAACTAAATATGTGATCTCGGATAAGTTACTTAACTTCTGAGCCTCAGTTTCTACATCGGTGAAATGGGGGATATTGACAGTGATACTCTTATAAGGTTGCAAAGTTTCAGTGAGTCAGTCTTGGGCAAAGCAATTAGAACAGTGATATATCATCAGGATATATCTTATCGGGCTATATCAGTGACATATCATCACTTGGCAGAGAGTGGCAGAAACATCAGAGAGTGTAAATCCTTGCAGGGTAAGAAGTCCCATGACAAAGTTAAAGAGAAAGAAACAAAATAAGAAGAAAAACAACCAAAAATCAAAATGTCCAAGTTCTCCTGTTGAAAAAAAAGTTCTAGTTGAGAATTCCAGTATTTGAACAGCTCAAGCTTCAGTCCAATTCCAGGCTCATCACAGACAACAGAGTGTCCCCTGGAGTTTGAGCTGAAACGCCAGCTCATTGGCAGCACGCTTGTCAGGGTCAAGGAGACAGAGTGGATTCTAGGGCCTTCTTGCTAGAGGGCGACTTTGGGCAGCCGGAAAGAGCCCCATCTTCGGAGCTAAGCCAGCCTGGCTTCAGGACCTGCTCTACAGAGTGACCATAAGCTGATAGTTTCACCTTTGGAGCCTTGGTTTCTTTGCTTACAAATCAAGGACAGTGATATTTGGGTCGCAGCCCTATGGTGAGGATGAAGTGCGAAGAAAGTTTTAAATACCCGGCACAGAGATGGTTTCAGTTAAAGGTAGTGGGTATCCTTATTCGAATTGTTGCTATTCGCTTGGTGGCCTCCCCAGGTGAGACAGTGAGCAGGCTGTGACGCCCGCTGGGTGCTGAGCCCCCAGCACAGTCCCCGCTTCCCAGCTTCGCCGCGCCCCCCGGAAGGGACCCGGGGCTCTGCAGGGCCATAGCAGTCTCAGGAATGGGGCTGCAGGCTAGAGTTTGTGAATATAAGGACTTTTCTTAACTAACAGAGAGGGTCAGAAGGGAAATCAGGCCTGCCTCCTTGTTCTCTGAGGCTTCTTTCCCAAACTCATGCAGATCCAATTTTTTCACCATCTGCCCGTGGCATGTGCAGAGCGCGGGAAGCCCTTTCCAGGACCCCTCATGGCATTGTTAATAGACTTCATTATACTTCATTATGTTTAAGGGGAGACCGTGAAACCACAGAACTGGTCTCTTGATAAGCAGCCAAAATTTACACATCAAAATGAGTCTGATTTTCTTCAGAGGAGTCGGATACTTCAGAGGCTATGCGCCAATTCAAAACATTTTGTGAACTCTCCCTTTGGGTTCATCCTTAGAGCCTCTAGCACATTCTTGCTCGCATCCTCGGAGTGAACATGCCCTCTTTTTTTTTCCAGGGTAGATTTAATTTTTGGAAATAGCCAAAAGATATTTGAAGCTGAGCCCGCTAAATAAAAATGGTTAGGCATGCAGGATAATAACACTTTGGGATAAAAAAAAACAAAACAAGGTTGTACTTAGAAAATATTGATTTACCTTTTTGGATGCTGTGTGTAATCAGACTCTGAAATCAGCGGCATGAAAGTGGTCTTCTGGACAAGCTTGAGCAGCCGGAGTGAAAGGGGAATAAATTTTGCCCTCCCAAGGCAAACGCTTTGTTTGATAGGAACAAAAATGCCCACTTAGACAGATGAGATGTGACACATTCATTTAGGAAGAATCTGATCTCATGGCATCGTGAACACACTTCATATTTCAGTCATTCATATAGTTTTTACTTACGCGATTGCTAGTTTAAGAATAACGTCCTGGCTCTTGTGTGCCCAAATCATTTGGATATTTCCCTTCTCCCCCTCCTTCCCTTTCCTTCCTTCTTCCCTCCCTCCCTGTCTCCCTTCCTTCCTTCCTTTTCAGGCGTATGTTGAAACAATTAGACTGAAGGATGATGAAACGCTCAAAGTACAGACCAAAGAGGACGGAGATGTCTTTATGTGGTTGAAGCATGAAGCCACCCGAGGCAATGCGGCAGCTCAGGTAAAAAAAAAAATGTGGTCCACTGTTTTGGAAGCCCATCAGTTGTAATACCCAGGTTCTGCCATGGTAACAAAATATCTCAAACCTCACTGGCTTAAAACTGCACGGGTTAGTTTCTTGCTCCCGATATCCGTCTGATGGGGAGAGCATGCGCTGAGCTCTGGTAGACCCCTACGAATGGAGCTAACAGGGGCTTCACTGCAACACAGGCCCCCGCAGCCATGGCTGCTCAGAAATGGCACAAGCTACCTCTCACATTTTATGGCCAATGAGGTCACGTGGTCTGTCTTGACCACGCGGGCCGGAAGTGCACCCAGAAGGAGAGAGAGCCGCCCGGTTTGTGATCTGTCCTAAAGACTATCATCAGACATTTTAGGGCATTAGATAGAAATAAAAAGAGTGCAGGAGAGATTAGATGGGTATCAGGAAGAAAGCCATGAATTCAGCTAGGAGAATAACAGAAATCAGGTTCAGCATGACCAACGGACCAACCTTGGCTCTTGAACATGTCTTGTTTCTTGGATGGACTTTTCTGAGGTACCAGGAAGGGCAGAAAGCTGGGAGAACTTTCTCATCTGACTTCTTGCCTTGATTTCACTATGAAGAGAAACCCTTGACAGGAGCCAGCTTAGACAGATTGCACTGGGAGGGAGAAATCTCCCTTCCCGAAGAATGGCCTTAGCTTTTGCTTTGTGCTCCTAGTGAGCTTACAGTGTGGTTAAGGGCCTCTGGGTCTGCTAAGCAGGCAGAAGCCCAGAGATGGGAAAAAGAAAGAAAACAGAAAAGACAAATGCATTGACAAGCAAGCATTTCAGAGACCCTTTAGTAACACTAGGTCTTCCTAGAGTTTCAGAAGATACTTTGCTGGAAGTTATAAGTACTTGAGTAGAGGGTAGAAAGAAAAGGAGATGAGAGAAGAAGCAGAAAGGAAGAAAGACCATCAGGGGCCAGAATGGGGCTAGAATGTTAACCAACATTCCTCTGCTCCCTTCTCAGGCATCCGTCCCCAGCCTGCAGTCTTTCTAGTGCAGGAAGGAATTCCAGTGCCTAGTTCTGGACATACCACTGTCAGAGTTATTTCCTGGGTGCTCCAGAGCTTGTATGAACTTTCCTGCCTTCATTCAGCAAATCTTTGTTGAGTAGCTTCTACGAGCTCCTGCTGAGCTTTGCTGAGTGAGGGCTGAGGGGAGAAAGACAGACAAATCACATCGTGAGGTTCTGATCCCCAGAGAGCTCCCGCCTCGAATGTCATGGTGGAATGAGCCACGTGGACAAATGCTGGAGTGGGAGGAGCTGAGTGCCCTTCTGATACGGATGTGCACAGGCCTCCAGGCCACTCACTAGGCTCAGGGGACAGCGTGTACCTTCCAAAAGAAAGGGGCTTTGAAGAGAGGAGACAGTCATTGTCGACCAAGTCTCACCCGGCTCCGGCCCTGGGTGTGGTAGACTGACTCACATTCACGTGCAGACATGCATTGTTTCCAATTGGGGCTAAGAACTTGTATTTACACAGGTTCACCTTTCAGGGCTCCAGCCCCCAGTTGGAAGATGACACGTGTCTACCTAATTCCTGGTTCTCAATATGAAAACATTTGAGCTAGGTTTGTCCTTCCACCTTTTAAAGTCTTACGTTAAGCATTACACAGGAAAGTCCTTATTCTAAATTGCTACTGTCTCGAAGCAACGATTGGCCCAGATGCTGTTCTGGGGCCAGCAAGGCGTGGCCAAGAATCCTGAGGCGGCGATCGAGTGGTATGCCAAGGGCGCGCTGGAGACCGAGGACCCTGCATTAATATATGACTATGCCATTGTGTTATTCAAGGTAAGAGTCCCTCAGTTTGGGCTAAAATTACGCAATTCTTATCAGGCTTCCCGAGCAGTTTCCTGTAGGCGTGCAGGCAAACGAGGATTCTGTAACTGGAGAAACTCAGTATATGCTTCTGTCACTCTTGATGGAAAGGGATATTTGCTGAAAAGGCACAGTCAGAAACAGTACCCGGTCTCATTTTTTAATCATTAGTCTTATGTTTGGCACCTGGATTCTCTTTGCTTTTGCAAGAACTGTCTAGAGGAAGCACCCCTATTTTATGGATTGGAAAAAAAAACGGCCACCGGCCCCCAGAGGTTCTGCAAGTTCACCACCAGACAGAGTTGTCATTGAATTACAGCTTAACCCAAGTGCGTGTTTGGGCTGGCTCCCAACAGTCTGGTTGGTCAAAACAAAGATCTTGTTTTAAGCCGGATGGGTTGAAAGGGCATTAGCCCAGGAGACAGAGCATGGAATTCAAGTCCCTCCTCCGCAATCATCAGCTATGTGTCCTTAGAGTTATTTGATCTCATGGGGCAATGGTAATGACCAGAGATTGAATGAGATAACATAATGAATGGGCTTCAAGAAATGTAAAATACTGTCTTATTCTCGTAGTTTGCACTGATTGAGCACTTATTACATGATTTACATGTATTAACGCATTTAAGCCTCACAACCACCTTGTGAGGTAGGCACGGGGGGTGCATTATGATTGCTGTTTGTATATGTGGTAACAGAGGCAGAGAAAGGTTTTTTAATTTGCCCAGCATCACACAGTTGGTACATTTTAGAGATCTGGGACTGGGATCCAGGCAGTTCGGCTTCAGAGTCTGTGTTCTTCACCCCTAAACACAAAACATCAAGTCACCAGCCTTGGAAAAGCAAAACTCTCTTGATTTTGGGAAGGAAGCCCTTGGACCCCATGTCATGCCCAAAGAAAGCCGCTACCCTCGTAGCGAGTGTCTCCAAACAAGGACATGGAGTCACATGGCCAGGTCCATCTTCAGAACCCAGCTGTGGCCGCTCACTGATTAACAGCCATGACTTTGCTACATTTCTAACCCTCTTTAATAGCCTTAAAACCTATTGGTTCATATGGTTTCCAAATATAGGGTCTGGATGTTCCTTTTTCAGTTGTCAAGTCAACATAGAAATGGTTTGACTCCTAGCCATATGCCGAAGCATCCATGTGTTTATTCAATAAACACCCATTCCAGGCTGACGAAACGCCAGACTCTACGCTAGAGGGAGGGACAGATGGATGTGTGCACCACATCCCCGACCTTAAGGGACTTGTGCAGTGGTGGGGAGGGCAGGCACAGAGAGGCACCGGTCCGCCGGAGCTGGGGCTGGTCACTGTCAAAGTGCAGAGAAAATAACAGCATGAATCAGACATTACTTCTGCCCACCAGGCGCTCACCATCTAGAGGGAGAGACAGATACAGGAAAAATGACTCTGGAGGTGACGGATTGTCTGCTTTCCCAACCTTAAAGATTTTGGGTTCTCCCGCATTCTAACGAAGAATCCCTCAGTGGGACAAGGGAAGGCCCTTATCGGTATTTCAGTAATGGGAAGATTTTACCTCTGGTCAGAAGCTCACTTTAAGTGTGTTCCATGTGAAATAACCCCATGCAGAAAATGAGCTTCCCAAATGTGAAGAACAGAGGTGTGCTCTGGAGCTCTGTGTGGGCATTTGGCACATTGTAGGATGGCGCCATGGTGGCTACAGCTTGGCCAAGACAGTCTAAGCCATCCCGTCTTGCATCCACATGAGGATAGCACTTTGACTTTTACTGTAGCAGCTGTTTTCCATGAATTCACCCAGTGGACACTATTGAGCACTTACTATGTACCAGGACTTTACATTTCTCTCACTTAACAACTTCCAGTGTGGCTCAGATTTGTGCTTAGTGCAGGGTCTTTGTGCAAGAAATTATCCCACTTAGGTTTACATAACAAATATTCTGGAAAATACTTGGTGCCTAGAAATCAGAGTACCTGAATTCTAGTCACAGATCTAACTGTGAGGCTTTGGGTAAGTCATCCTCCCATTTTATGCCTTCAAAGCAAAGAAGTTGGAGAAGATAAACCTTGAGTTCAACCAGGTTCTAACGTTCTGTCGTCCTGCTCTTTCCTATGCTTTTCCAGAAAGTCCAAAAAGGTTGTCCCATTGCCCCATCCAGTTATTCCACGTAGCCTCCGTGTCCTTTTTCCTTTCCTCTTCCTCTCTATTAAATGAAGTAATGGTGCATTTCTGAAAAATATTTTCATCTTCAACTTTGCTTCAGCTCATCAGTTTCATTAAATAGGTAACTTGAAGGCTAGGAGAAACTTGGTGTATATAATTTAACTTTTAGTTGGATTCGCAATTTTATTTGGGGTCCTGAAAAATACAGAGACAAACATATTCTGCACGTTTTCTGTAAGGAGGTTATGAATCATTATACGTTCTCAGCACAGAACGGGAACGCAGAGGAGGAAGTAGAGTGTGCTAGTTACAACTTGGACTCTGGAGCCTGCCTGCCTGGGTTCAAATCCTGCCTCGGCATCTCACTTACTGTGCGATTCTGGGCAAGGGCTCAGATGGGAAGGCTAGCAGCATCTCCGTAAGCTTGTGGTGAGGATTAGATGGAGCAGCACGGTGCGGAACCCACCGCTTGAATTAACACGGGGATGTTTGCTCGTTCTGTCTTCCCTTACTGTAGTGCTATTTCAATAGAGCTGAAAGTTCTATTGGTACAAAGCACCCCCAACATTATATCACATGTGACCCCATCAACCTCTGTGTCTCTGGCCAAGAAGTCTCCATGGGGCACGAGGGGTGAGTGTGTCAACACAGACGCTAGGTTGGTTTAGTAGCAGCGATGGATTTCATCCGGTTTGCCTTGCCCACCATCTTCATTGTCAGTCCTGTGGTGAGAGAGGTCTTGAGGTCCTCTCCCACTCTACCCTCAGGCCTGTCACTTCCCCACACGGTCCTGCGGACACCTCGGTGAGGTCCCACAAAGTCCCTCTCTTGTGGCAAGGACCCCAAAGCCGTTTCTGTCTGTGGCAGTGCTCATACCGCCTGTAGCTGGAAAAACTCTGTAGCAGGAGGAACCTTGTCAGTTTCTGTCAGTATCTGACGCGACAGATTCCAAGGGGTCCTGTCTCCTTCACAGCTGGCTCTTGAGCTGGTCCCCCCTGGAGACTCCCGAGAGGACCCAGGAAGGCTGCAGAGGACAACCTAATAACTTCCGACTGTCCCGTCCCAGATCAAGGGCTGTATGTGGCTCGCAAACGAGGCCAGCCACAGAGAAACGCATCCAGGATGACCAGACTCACTACCTTGTTCTTCAGGGATTCTCCCAATAGGACCTGTGGATTGACAGGAATGGGATTCACTCGATGATAATGGGGGGTTTGTATGGATGCTAAGCGGGCAAGGTGAGGTCTGCTGCCTCTGCACCACCCATATAAGCAAGACAATAGTGAGGATGATGATGATGATGGTAGAGTAGTTCTGCGTGTAGACATCTTTAAGGTAAGGCTTTTAACGAAGAAGGCTTGGCTTTTCTTTTTGAAGTATTTTATGTGGAGCACTGGTACACCTGCGTCATGTTTTCAAGCGCGCTCTGGGTTTATTTTCTTCCTACTCATTGCTGTTTATCATTGTTTAGGGTCAAGGAGTGAAAAAGAACAGACGGCTTGCTTTGGAGCTGATGAAGAAAGCGGCTTCCAAGGTAACACTTTCGCATATTGTCAGAGGGAAACATTTGCACCACGCACACCCACACGCTCACAGGGCTACGAGAATACATGGCCAGCCTTTGGCCCGGCCCATGGAAAACAGAGTGGGGAGGGAGGGGTCGCTGCCATAGCGGTGATTAGTCATTTCGGAGCTGCAACACGGACAGAAACCCGCCACAAAGGGGACGGCGGAACTCAAAAGCTGAATGCACCTTCCAGTCAATAGAATTCAGGCCGATTTTGTTTGAAGGCTAAAATTATAATCACGGGCTGCCCAGATAACAAGCAGTGGGGGGGAGGGGTGGGGGGGAGCGGGGCTCCTTGGAATTGAATGGGTATGTAGACAAGCCATTGAATTAGGAAAACCCAAAGCCGAATTCCTTTGAAGGTTAACCCTGTCGTGTCCAAGCCCGTGTCCTGCCCGTGCTTTAATAATGGGCATGTATATCAAGTTGACGGCCAGGTTTAAAAATTGCTCTGTTTTTGTCACTGTTTTCTTTAAAATGTTGTCGTCGAGTCAGCTGGTTTCACTATGGCACTGCGGAATGGAGGTTAAATATCACCTGTGAGGGGACACACACACGTACAATGCGTTGCACACCCACACACGCACGCTCACAGGTGCATGCATGCAACTTGCCAATCAATTCGTAGAAAGCACTCTAAGCCTACAACCTCGACAGAGTCCTTTATAGCCCTTCTGGCGCTTGAAAGTGCCCCCCTCCCCAAGGCTGCTAATACTTGCCTTATCAACAAAGACTCCTCAAGTACCCATGCTGATTTCTTTTTCCCCTCGTCCTCCCCTGAGAAGTTCGGAGTCTCTTTTTGTGTGTGTAGAACAGGAGGTTGGAGCGTGGAATAAGAGAGCCAAGAGGTTTTCCGTCCACCTTGTTGGTGTCAAGAAGGCACATGACCCAAGAGAAGGGAGCCCACCGAAACACACACCAGCTCCTGCCCCCCCCACACACACACAAAGTAAAGGGCAGATTAACGGTGGGCATTCGGTCCAAAGCATCCTAAAATAGGGCAGTGATGGGGTTGCCCCGGCAGCTGTGAAATCTGCATCTCTTTAGCCATCCTAGGGGTGAGCTGATGTCTCATGTGCTTCGTTTTGAAGGGATTCTTAGCAGAGCTTAGGTGAGGATTGGGAAATGCTGCGTTATGGCCTGGAGTCATCATATCCTTAAAAGTGTTATGTGATTCTCGCTCATTGACTCAGCAAGGCATTTTGAGGCCCCTGCTCTTTGTCAGGCACTGTGGTGAAGGTCCCATATAGTTTGGTTTTCGGAATTAGGGAAAAGTCACTTGGGAGCAAATGTGGCGATTGAGCTGTGCATGTCAAGAACAGAATATGAAAAGTAAGCGAGAAAGACGGGGTTTCTTGTGGGGCTCCACATGCAATCCCTCGTGGAGTTCTGCCGATGTTATTCAGGCACCTGAATAAGCCTGTGGCCTCTGGCTTTGCAGCAAAAGTCACTGTGCTGTGTACATTCCATAGGCTTGTTCCGAAGCTGGCTGTTGCCACTTTATGGTATGGCTGGTCCATTACATGGTTGAAAGCCATTCTGCCAGACTTTCCAAGAGACCACCGTGCACCTGGTTCAGCATGCAGCTCAGGAAGAAGGCCTCGATGACTAGATCCATGGCACTGACACCCTTCCTGATGTCAGCTGGCTTGGGAGTCAGTTATCTCGGGGGCCTGCAGATCTGAACCCTACTCTCCATCCTCAAGGTGTAGGATTTGGACTTCCAGCATTCAAAGGGTGGCTTTCGTTCATTCGTCAAATATTTATTGAGCACCTACTCTGTAGCAAGCACTAATATAGGTCCTTGAGACACAAAACGAAGATTCCTGCCCTCATGGAGCTTCTATTTTATTTTATATATTTTTTAAGATTTTATTTATTTGAGAGAGAGTGAAAGCGAGAGAGATCGCAGAGCTCCGGAGAGGGGAGAAGCAGACTCGCCACTGAGTGGAGAGCCTGATGTGGGGCTCGATCCCAGGGCCCTGGGATCATGACCTGAGCTGAAGGCAGACGCTTAACCAACTGAGCCACCCAGGCATCCTGGAACTTCTATTTTAATGGGCTTTGTTAGTTTCTTTCCCCCTGGTCTTTCTGGCACCCGGAGTACGACAGAAATCTAGGAAGTGTAGCTTTTTAGCATCCACTGCAGACTGAAAAGGCTCAGCCTGGGATCTTGGCATCTGTTCTCAAGGGACACCCATCCTTCACTGGTGAAAGGTAGTGAAAGAGATTTGGTTCTATACTTAGACTCTGATTTAACAAGTTTTACAGATGCAAGGCACTATTTGACCCTCAGATCCTTTTTCCCCTGCTTCTTCATGGTTTGGTGGGCCTGGCAGAAAGGGAGGTATGAGGACCCTGTATGCCCAGGTCTACACACAGGTGTCTCACTGTGGGGCCGGAGGCTCCTTCCGGAGCACTCACACCCCTGCAGGGCTTCTGAGCCCTCAACAACCAAGCTGCAGGCTGCCCTGTGGAAGCAGTGGGAGCATCTGGGGAAAGCACACGGGAGTACCTGCTAGAATGAAATCAGCAAGCACAAGGAGGCTCCAGACTCGATTTGCTTAAAGCACTTCCTCGGTACCAGCCCCAGGTCTAGACACAGTTTTAAAACCCTCCTTCCAGAGACCCTGGGTGGCTTAGCTGGTTAAGCGCCTGCCTTTGGCTCAGGTCATGATCCCAGGGTCCTGGGGTCGGTGGAGTCCCACATCCGGCTCTTTGCTCAGCAGGGAGCCTGCTTCTCCCTCTGCCTGCCGCTCCCCCTGCTTATGCACTTGCTCGCTCTCTCTCGTTTTCTCTCTGACAAATAAATAAAATCTTAAAAAAAAACACAAAACCCTCCTCCCATCCTCCCCCCGCCTGAGCCCCCCTCCCCCCACCCTCCCAACTCTACCTGGTAGTCAGGACTGGGACTCCCAGTAGCCTCAGAGCTCCTGTGCTTTGCAAGCAGGCTGTTGCAGCCGCTTCCCTCTGAGAATTTGTTGGTGTTCAGGGCAGAGTAATCAACAGATGGGGAGGCGGGTCACCTAGAAACTGTCCCAGCCCGGGGGGGGGGGGGGGGGGGGGTCAGGCCTCCCCTCGCAGGTGAGCGCTCATGAGTCACAAGGTCACTGTTGATGCTGCGGGGCAATAAGAGGCCTTTTGTAGACAAGGGCTTTGCGCAGGAGCCTGCAGGCGCTGCGCCATGATCTGGGGGCAGCATCGCTGCGATGCTGGAAGGCAGGAATCCCCCAGCAGCAGCCAGATGAAATCCACCCCGGGGAAGGCTCTGAGCAGGCTCGTGGTTTCTAACACTTAGCTTTTCTTTAATGCCATCTGCCCCCAGAAAGAGACGGGAAAGGTTTTGCTCAGATGCAGGCAGAGTGCTTTCCCAACAATTGATTCTCTTTAGGTTTCATTAAAAAAAATTTTTTTTAAAAGTAATTTTTTTTTTCATTGTTCTAAAATCCAGGGATTGCATCAGGCAGTCAATGGCTTGGGATGGTATTACCACAAGTTCAAGAAAAATTATGCCAAAGCAGCAAAGTACTGGTTAAAAGCAGAAGAAATGGGGAATCCGGATGCATCGTACAATCTTGGAGTCCTGTATTTGGATGGCATTTTCCCCGGAATTCCTGAAAGGAATCAAGTAAGGCTTGAGACCAGCTGTGCCACTGGCCACTGGCTTGTCTGCCATGTGCCCGGCCTGCATGAGGCCCCGTGGGGGTGCAGATGCCACCCAAGACACAGACCTTGTCCTCAAGCAACTCCAGGGTCCAGTAAGGAAGATAAGACAGCAAACGGCAAAGGATGGTATCTAGCCAAGTGTCAAGTGTGTGCTCTTTGCTCTGACCCAAACAGATCTCGACAGGGGAAACTGTGATGGCCAAAAGCAGTCAGGAAGGCTTCCTGGAGGAGGGAGGCCTGAACTAGGGAAGAAGGGGAAGATGATTCGAGATGAGAATGAGCAAGAGGCAGTGCAGAGATTGATCTTACTAGAAGCAAAGAGAGCTGAGTCCAGATAGGGTTGCCAGATATGAGACCAGATTTCGTAATAGTGAAAACCACAGTGACAGTCTTCAGTGTTTGCTAAGCACTTCCTCTGTGATAGACACTCAAAAATAGTTGACAGGCACCCAGTGTCATTCTAATTACCTTCTGGAATAGCTGCTATGATTATATCCATTTTACAGAATGAACAATCAAGGCTCTGAGAGCATATGTAACTTACTCAGAGTCATACGCTTAGTGGAGGCAGGACTGGGATCCCTGCACAAAATGGAAGCCCCTCGTTATTACTAATAGTCTTGATGATGGTGATTATAATTTCTGCACCATTACAGTCCACAAATTTCATTGAATGCCCACCTATGCCAGGCACTCTCCGAGGCACTGGGGATACAGGAGCCTTATATATATCTGGGAGCAGAATATTCCAGAAAGAGGGAACAGCCAGGGCAAAAGCCCTAGAGGAAAGCAGGCTTGTTGCTCCTCAAGGAACAGCAGGGAAGCTGGAGCAGCGGGAGCGGGAAGTGGGGGAGGGGCATAGGTGGGCGAGAAGGTCGGGCAGGCAGGTGCGCAGGTCATTGTGAGGTCCCCGCCGCTCTGAGGAAGATGGGAAACCGCTGGGCAGCTTTGGACAGGGCAGTGATGTGCTGTGCTTTAAAAGCCTCCCCTTAGATCCTAGCAGAGACTAGGATTAAAGAAGACAAGAGGGGAGCAGGGGGTTAATGTATTGAATCCAAGTGAGAAACGATGGGCGACCCCAGGAGGGGGATGGAAATGTGGCTGGATTATGCACGTACTTTGAAGGTCAAGGTGACAGGGCTCGCTAATGGATTGGATGTGAGGTGTGACAGGGGAGAGGAAACGGGGTGACTCCAAAGTATTTGGCATTTATCGAGGTAGAAGAGTGGAGGGGGCAATTCGCAGGATGGGCCAGCCTGAGGCAGCGGCAAGTTTCTGGGGGTTGGGACCTGGAAGATAATTTCTGTGAAGCACTGTGCTAAACCTTGAGAATACATCTCATTTAATCCCTGAAACGGCCATTCGCGCTAGGTATTATTAGAAGCCCTATTTTTCAGCTGCAGAAATCTCGCAGTTGGAGAGATGAACTAATATGCCCAAGGTCACACAGGGGGAAGGAGCAGAGCTGGGATTTAGACCCAAGCCCATCTGACTCCAAAGCCCTGCTGCAGAACGGCAGCTAACCGCCTCGGCAAAAATAATAGTAACCAGCAGAATATTCACCCTTCTAAATGTTTCTTTTTCCCCTCTGCCTCTCTCTGCCTGCATAAGGGGCTGTATGTTTTTATGCATTGCTCATGTCTGGTCACCCACCCACTTATATGCTAGTGTGGATTTTTTATTGTCATATTCTAATTCTCACCTTCCTGCGGGAGATGCAGTTTTGGCACATGAGTTTGAAGAAAGTATTCATCAAGGTTAGGAAAGCCAATGCCTGAATTTTCACCCGGTATGACTTCTGATACATTCTTCCGTTTCATTTACAAGGGTTAAGGGATTCGTAGCTACGTGTTGTCTTATTAATTTATTGGGTAAACTTAACAGAATAGTTTACTGTCAGGGTTATCGCATCCAGAGGCTGGCTTCTGTGATGGGCTGTCTTCCTGAAGCTTGACTTGGTTTTCCTAAAGATATCAGAAGTGATGAGCCGGTGAAAATATCAGGGGTTGAGTGTCTCACCGTGTTGGCTCCAGGGAGACCAATCCACCTGGGAGGACTCCTCACTAATGAGATAACTCTGTTTATCTCTCTACAGACTTTAGCCGGTGAATATTTCCATAAGGCTGCACAGGGCGGACACATTGAAGGAACCTTGTGGTGTTCTCTCTATTATATCACAGGAAACCTGGAGACATTCCCTAGAGATCCCGAGAAGGCTGTTGTGTAAGAATCTGTCAGCTATTGTGCACAAAGGGAAAGCCGCGTACTTAATTCACTGTGCCTGAAAATGGAGTCCCCGTTCTTTGTTTTGCAATTTTGAATTCAATCTTTATTTTTACCAGCTATACATGCACAGAGTTTCAAGAGCCGTCTCATTCGACAAGGCAAAAATAAGTACATTTTAACTGAAACCAAAAAAATAATAATTTGACATGGGAAAAGCAAGCAATCTGCTACCCCACCCAGACTACTTCCTGCTCTCAAGAATAAGTCACTTTCAGTCTTTTCATTATTTCTTTACTGTTTGCCTCTCTCTTTCAATGACATGCTCATACTACTATTTCTTGTTATTTTCATTACAGGCTTTGTCTAATGATGTCCCACTGTGAAAAATAAAGATAGAGTTCCCTCTCATTCTGCCGCCACCCGTCATCCCATGCATCCACACTTCCCACCTGGTCCCATTTTCCCATAAATATATCATTATTTTGGTTAGATTAGGAGCAGGGTGTCCATTATTAGGGCCATGTGAGTGCTACTCCCCGCTGAGCCATGTAATATGCTGTGACTACTTTTTCTTTCTTGCACAGTTTTTTGTGTTCTGTGGAGCATTAATTACACTTCATAGTCCTTCAGTTGCTTAGCTTTCTGCATACTTATCATTTTTCATGTGTTTAATTCTCCAAATTCTCCCACAGTTGTCTAAATCTCTCCTCAGTATGTCCACACCCACCAGGTATACAATTAACTTAATCTCGGTGACATCTCTGTCTTTGCTCAGGACAGAGCTGCCTTCCTGAAATTAACTTTGTCATCACTGTGGAGATTTCCTTTCCCTTCATCCTTGTCTTTTTGGGCTCTCCTTGCCTTACCCTATTTCTTCCTCTTTCTTGATTTACTCCTATGCTTTTGTAGAGCACATCCTCCAGTAGCTTCCTAAAGAATGGTGAACAAGAGGTGCATTTTTGAGGTCATGCATATCTGAAAATGTTTTACAGAGGTTGGCAAACTAGGACCTATAAGTAACATGTGGCCCACCCTCTGTTTTGTGTGGCTCCAGGAGCTAAGAATGCTTTTTACATTTTTAAAGGGTGTAAGACAAGCACACACACTACGATGAATATAAATAGAGGCTATGTGTGGCCCACAAGGCTTAAAATATTTACTATCTTGCCTTTTACAGAAAAAAAGAACAAAAAACAAAACTTTGCAGACCTCTGCTTTAGATCACCCTCAAACCAACAGTCTGGCTTTTCAAAAGGTTTTGTTTCATAAGACATTTGAAAGCAAATCCAACCTGACCTGAACTCATCGATAAAACTTGACCAAGACAAACTTGAAGCTTTTTATCATTATTTGTTAGGATGTTTGGTGTGAACATTCATATGTTTCATAAATTTTTTTTTGTTATTGATTACTAGCTTAATTCCACTGCAATCAAAGAATACATTCTGAATGACTTCAGTCCTTTGGAATTTGTTGAGGCTTGCTTTATGACCAGCATACCGTCAATTTTGCTACACCTGCTTTTTTTGTTTCTTAGAGTTTTTTTTGTTAGAGTTATATCTTTTTCCAGACTTTACTTTTAATCTTTTCTTCTTTTAATTTTAATATGTATCTCTTCTAAGCAGCAAATAATTGGGTTTTTGTGTACTTTTTATTCAGTCTGACGAGTTTAGTTTTTAATTGGTATATTTAGACCATTTACATTTAACGCAACTTGCAGATATATTTTGTTTTAAATCTGCCATTTTACTACCTATTCCTTACTTGTCCCATCCATTCTTTGTGCTTGTTTCCCCTTTTCTTACCCTTCCTTTACATTACTCAAGTTTTTTTTAAAGACTTTATTTATTTGACAGAGAGAGACACAGTGAGAGAGGGAACACAAGCAGGGGGAGTGGGAGAGGGAGAAGCAGGCTTCCCGCGGAGCAGGGAGCCCGATGCGGGGCTCAATCCCAGGACCCTGGGATCATGACCTGAGCCGAAGGCAGACGCTTAACGACTGAGCTACCCAAGTCTTTTTAAAAAATTTTATTTCCTCTTTCCATTAGCTTGTTAGTTGTGTATCCTTGTAATATTCTTTTAGTGATTGTAAGTCTAAAGATTACAACAGGCCAGTTCATTATTTAGTAAAAATTCTCCAGGATAAATTAGAGAACAGAAAAAAAAAATGGGGAAACCTTATAATAAATCAGTAAACATGTTTTAATGGAGAGAGTACTAGAACTCTTGGTGAAGATTATCTTTTTTTGTATCGGTGGTTATTTTTCATTAGGTATCGCTCACGTCTTTGTCTCCATACACGATAACTCCTAAGCACTTATAAGAAAAGGCACTGAATGTAAAGTTCTCAAAATGCATCTTTTTTTGCCTTCTTAATGTTCAGTTCTGGTTTGTTGCTGTGTAAAAATTCTAACAAGCAAAATAATCCCCAACTGGGATTTACTGAGATCATATGAAGAAAAAACAATTATTTAATTTGCCACAGTTTGGATATTTTCTCATTCCTTTTCTTTTCAGATGGGCAAAGCACGTAGCTGAGAAAAATGGCTACTTGGGCCATGTCATTCGCAAAGGCCTCAATGCCTACCTGGAGGGCTCATGGTAAGCTGGGGACCCATGTTAGAATGAACTTTCTCAGCCCTCACCTTTCAATTTGTCAGTGTAGTCGTATGAGATGGAGTCTTAAAATACAACCGAAAAAGCAATTTGCAGGGAAATCATGGCCTCCCAGTAATGATATTCAGAGTATCACAGACTGATTGGCTGTTGATTGGAAAACATAGCATTTCCATGTTTAATTATACACGAAAATTAGTTCTCTAGGGGAAGCATCCACATTCATCAAGTTGAGAGACCCATGAATGTGTTGACTTCTCTTCCCTTCAAGCTTGTTCCTCTTGTTTTTAGAGTGGAGACAGCACAGGGGGTCTTAGCTGAACCTCTGCCCCTCCCTGGCAGAGCACAGAAAGTTCATGGGAAGCAGAGAGAGCAGTGTGTTTAAGGCTCAAGCTACATCTTTCCACTGATATGTTACTACATCTTCCATGGCCAAGAGCCTGGGATTACTGGAACTCACTCACCAGCCCTCGGATATCACAGCCAAATAGATTCCCCATTTTAACTTTCTTCTGATGGAGTTAACAAATCTCAACCTGTACCCTATGGGATGAGATGCTGCACTGAGGACTTGCAAATTATTCCCGTTTGCTGTGCCTTGATTTTACAAATAAGGGCACACCTTTCCAAACTGCAAACTCCACCTGATTCCATCTTATTGATTTCTTCTGCCAGTCCTGCCACTCTGTCTTACTTTTCCATTGGGACATATTTTCTTGGTTGGTTTATTGCCCAAGTGATCTGGGTATTTCAGTAATAACTTAAAAGGGTATACAAATCGGCACATATCCCATTGGTCCACTGCCTCAAAGACATTAGACCAGACCTATCATAGATCATACTCTGATCTGAACCTGAATTAAAAATTAAAATATAAGTCCAAAAGAACACTATTTTCTCCTTTCGTCCATGGGTGCCTGCATAATCAGCAGATAGCATGTCAGTGAATGAAAATCTTAAAGAAGGCAGGGACGTGAACCCAATGAAAATACCAAAAGGAATGTTTGTTATTATCATCCTGTGAAAGTTTATTATCTATAACCTCACTTTGCACAATCTGGAAAAAATTTTAATGGAATTATTATTTTCCCCTTGATGCACCTTATAATTTTTCTGGTGCTTTATCTTGTCTCCCAAGTGAGCTTCAGTTTCTAAAACTCCCAAATTTAAATTTAATTTATTCTCTACTTCTCATCCTCCAAACTACCCCCCTCTTTGCTCCCCACAAGCTTCTTAGGGGAAAAAGAGTATTCAAAACCCGAAGTGTGTACGTGGGCTTTCCCAAAGAGAGAGCACATCCGTAAACAGCCCCACACTGACACACATACACACCACAATGCTTGACACTATTTTTCCCCATAAAGAGAGTGTCTATTAATAGCTACATTTCTTGCCTGCTTTTGAATTTAACATCACAAAGCATTTCAGGTAGCACATTTTAAAATTCGCTGTGAAGGTCGAGATGAATTAAGATTTTTGCAACTTGTTGTCCTTCTTAAAATATTCAGCCACAACACAAGATTGATTTTTTTTTTTTTTTTTTTTGGTGGAGGGGAGGGGGAAATTAAGTGTGTTCTACACTGTGAATTCGGATCCAGGTCAGCAGATTTTACTGAGTACATTTAAATGCAGGATGCCTTGCCGTAAGCTGCAGGGCATGCCACAGGCGGGGCTCGAAGAAGTGGGGAAGCTTGCTGCCTCCTTTCTTTTTTTTTTTTTAAAGGTTTTATTCATTTGACAAAGAAAGAGCGTACAAGCAGGGGGGAGCGGCAGGCAGAGGGAGAAGCAGGGTCCCTGCTGAGCAGAAAGCCCATCCCGGGGCTCAATCCCAGGATCCTAGGATCATGGCCTAAGCCATAGGCAGGCACTTAACCACTTAACCAGCCAGGCGCTCTGCCTCATTTCTTCCTTATGCTGAACTATCTGCAGTTTCTCACGTGGTCTGCATTCTGTCTGACCTCTGGATCTTTGAACTTGCTGTTTCCTCTGCCGAGAAGTCCTCCCTAACTCCTTACTCCCTTTAAGATCATGACTGCTCTTGTTGATTGTCCGGTGATTTGTACCCCAGGGCCCAGCACCTAGGGTTACCTGGGAAGTGCTCAAAAACAGAGTGCACGATCTAAGGCAAATAGAACAACCATAACTCAAGGCACATGAGCAGTATATAAAGAGCATGAAGGATTCTGAGAAGGAAAAGATGCTATCTGGTTTGTGGGACTTAGATCAGCCTTCGTGACGGGGGTAGCAGATAATATGGCCTTGAGGGGTGGGTGGGATTTCCACTTGGCCATGCAGGGAACAGCATTTCTGATGACGGGAATAGCAGGAAACAAAAGCAAAGAGATAGGAAAATTCTGGATGAGTCTAGGAAATTTTAAGCCACCAGTTTGCCTTCAGGTAAGATTTTTAAAAGGGAGTGACAAATAACAAGAGCAAAGAGATGCTGCTCTATGGAACTTTGAATGGGAGGTCATACACTTTTTACTTAATTCATGAGGCAGTGGGGAGCTATTGATAGTTTGGGGAGAAGGTAGTGACATGACAAAGCTGGGTCCTGAGATGTCTAACCAGACAACTGTGTTTGATGGTAAAGAGAAGGGAGAGTCTGAAGGGGCATGCTGGCTCAGAATCCAGGTAAAAGGAGCTGAGCATTTGAACTGGAGATGTGGCAGAAGCCAGTTGAGTTGTTTTCTCCTTCTTCTGTCATATAGTCGTTGATAAGTATGAAGTGATATGTGATATATATATATATGTATACGTTCTTAAGTTCTTAAGCATAATGATACAATGAATACCTGTAACCCTATGTAAGAAAATGAACAGTTGAAGCTCCCTGCATTTCCCCCCCAGATTAAACCCACCCCCACCCCCAGTCCCCAGAAGTAACCATCATCCTAAGCCTTGTTGTTGTTCTCCCCTTGCTTTCTTTATAGTTTTGCTATACGTGGATATATTCCTAAGCAGTAGAGTTATTTGGCTTATGTCTGAGCTTTATATTATTAGAACCATATTATATATGGTTCAACTGCCTTTCTTTTTTAAACGTAACACTGTGTTTCTGAGCTTCATATCCCTTGAGGCATGTATCTGCGGGTCATTTTTATTGCTGTCATATACCACACTTTACTTACCAATTCTTATTTTAACACACATTTGCGTTTCCCTTTTTTTGTTGTTTTTAAGAACAATATGACCATGAACATTTTTTATGTATATCATGGCATACATAGGAAAAGTTTTGCTAGAATATAAACTTAGGAGTGGGGTCACAGGGCAGGTACTTTATAAGATAGTGTTCACGTTTACAAGGTAATGCTAGCTGTTTTTCCAAAGGAGTTTACCGATTTACTCGCCTGCCAACCATGTATACATTTTTGTTTCTCCATATCCTTGTCAATCTTGATGCTGATGCTAAGTATTATTAAGTTTCAATCCGGATCCGAAGCCTTTTTTTCTATCAACAGGAAGAGACATCTAGTATCCATTATAATGGGAAAATCTTCATCACAATGTATTTGAGGCGAAGTGCTTCTATTTCCACCCGCTCTCCAAGTCCTGAAGCCGGCCCTGGGGTTAACCAGGAAATATAGGAATGTTGGCTTCCCCATACCACAATGTGGCTTTTTTGGTACCATCTATTTTGCTGTAATAGAACTAAATCATCCATCAATGTCCCAAGTCCATCCCCCTTTTTCCTTTTCTGTGAGTGAATTTATTCTGGACGTTATTTTCAAATTACATGTGTCAGTTTGATGAGCTTGTGCTTTTCTGTGTTGTTCCAAGATTTATATGGGATAGTTTAAAAGAGGAGCATAATTGAGAAAAGGGCTTTTTGCTGTATAGGCATAATATGGAAGATAATGTTGTCATGCCTCAGGCTGTCCTCGGACACCAGAAGTCAGCGAAGGAGAGGCTGACTGTCATGTTTCATTTCTCTCTGCCTTCCCCCATGTGTGTTTTATCTGTGAGCCATGTGTTTTATTGTCCTTTGTCTTAAATATGCCCCAAATATTTAACCCAGGAGGTTAGCCAGATTATGGCGGGCTTGAGGCAAGACAAGTAGGCATGCCAAATTCAGTTGAAAGAGATTCACCTTTCTGCAAGAGACCAGGGGTCTCGAGTTCCACAGAGATCCCAGGATTTTTTTTTTTTTTTTTTTTATCCTTTCGGTTTGAGCTGCAGAGAAGAGCACAAAGAACATCATATAATTGTTTGGGAAGCTGCTCAGAGGTATTCAAATTCACAATTCACAGCAAGCAGCCAAATGATTGATTAATAAGATGTATCATTATAAAACTCTCTAAGTGTATATGCTGAGTCGGAAGTGGGAGGATAGCAAATAAGCCCCTAAACTCGCTCTTTACCATAAATCCCCTCCTCTCCATGTCTACCAGCCACCCCCATCCCTGTCAGAATGACTGTCTGGGGGACAACTTCATTTTAGTGCATTTGAAATAAAGCTTGAAGCTCTGGTGAGCTTCCTAAGCCTTGTGGAAATCCATGGAAAGGACAGTACAGCTTTGTGGCTTATCTTTGGGCTTCCTGCCCACAGTTAAGTGCTGCATACATGTTTGTTCCATGAATATAAATACAGAAATATCTGTAATTAATACTTCTAGGCACTCTGTGTTGAAACACAATTAAATAAGAACAAAACACTGGGAGGCTAAATGTGGGTAGGATTTCTGCAGAGGTGTCATTTCTCAGAAGTCTTAATAGGCTGAGGAAGTCTGGCCTTGAGAGTTCTAACCTTCCCCTGCGGATGGTGGCGGTGTGGGAGTGCACGGCGTCGGAGGATTGTTTCTGCAGGAGGGAAGACAGAAGTGGATTTCCCTTCAGTGCTTCTGTTGACATCGATGTTTCATAGACATCTCTTTTTGATGGATTTCAGTGCTTCCTCAAAGGAAATGCTTGGGAATTGTATGAAATTTCCCCTTGGCTTATACAGTAATTGGACAGTGCAAATCTTCCTATAAAACTCACCCCTCCCTCCCCTCCCCACCACCAAAGTAACTCAAGAGACAAGATCTTGTCTTTGTAAAGTTTATCCTAGTGACTCAGTTCTTCCGGGAAGCGTCAGCCTCATGCCTCCCTCGCACATTAGAACAGTCTGCCCGACAGCTGTCGAAGAAAACGCCATTTTGATTACATTTTAATAATGTGAGCCACATCCCATCCAGTTATGGCAGCAGAGGGACCTGGCCTGACATGTGACCTTGAGCTGGCAAGTCTACACCAGCTCCTTCCCGCATCCATCCCTGGGGGAAACAGGCACTGGTTCTAATCCAAGTGTCTCCAAAGAAACGCAAGATTGTGAGACCTTGGGAATGGGTCCCTGTCGCAGAATGATGGGGACTTTCTGCCAGGCCTCCTTTGCATGCCCTCCATCTGGGGTCTGTTCTGAAGATTCTTGTCACAAAGCATGATTTTTACCAGCTGTGTAGGAAAATGCCCAGGCATCTTTTGTGTGGTTCTTACAGCTGCCGTTGTGGGTTTGTTATCTGGCTTGCAATGCAGTGCACAACTGCCCAGCCAGCTTCGTCTCTCTTTAGCATGAGTCATGGCTAATTGGTCCACTGCCTTGGGTGTCTGGGAAGCGGCCCGTGACCTGCACTGTGTCCGATTGAAGGTCTCACTGTCCTAATTTGACCCCCAGTCACCTCTCTCTGTCCCCCAGGGGATGGGCCACCAGAAGCTGCTTAAACAGAGTAGAAAAAATGATTTCAGAATCTGCTTTCCTTATTTCACCAGTCCCACCAGAAGCCAGTTTTGGGGTGGAGCTGCAGTTAAGAAAGTTCTTAATGTCAACCCCTGAGAATGCAAAATAACGATTTCTGGTCAAAATAAAATTTCGCTCATAACCTGGGTAGCACAAAGAAATGGAGGAAATCATAGAATTAAAAAGAAGAAAATAAAATGACTTGATTCTCACCACCTAGAGAAAAGTACTGTGAGCACTTTGATAGATAATTTGGGGGTTTTATTATTTTTTCTCTGCCTATATGCACCGGCTTGAGCTTGTGAAGGTGTGCACTCGGTTTTATTTCTGCTTTACAAAAACGGAATTGCTCTGTTTCTCATCCTGCTGTTTCTTTTTCTTAACTGAGTGGAAAATTTTGCATAAACATCTTTCTACGTTTTTGAATTCTCTTCTACAACATCATTTTTAATGGCCTCATCTGAAAGTGGCTGCACCATGGGGTAATTTAACTACTCACTGATTTTCAGATACTTAAGTTGCTTCCAGTGTTTTTTTGTTCATATAAACAGCTTTGCCGTGAACTCTGTTGTCACAGAATCTTTGCACATGTTTCTGCTTCTTTAGAATAAACCTTCACAAGGGAGGACTGTTGGCCAAATGGTATGTGCATTCTTAAGACTTCCCGCATTTAACGGCTAGAGTCACCGGCCTTCCCGCAAGCACTGGCCTTAGGAATATGTCCATTTCCCCAAACCCTTGCTGCTACTCTGTCTTATGAATCTTGTGCCAGTCTTTCAACAGATTAACAGTGACCCGTCATTGTTTTGCCATCATTCAGTTACTAGCGGTATCGAACATTTTTTTTTTTTCTGTGTGTTTGGCCGTTGGTTTCAAGCCCCTTGTAAACTCCCTCTCCTCTGCCAAGCTTCTAATGCATCACAAAAACTCAGCTTTAATTAAGCTTGCTCAGAATCCTAAGTCCCATGAAGGCTTTCACGAAACCGAGGACCCAAAAGCACAGGGCTTTTTCTAAATGCCACTTATCTCTTCTAAGTGGGAATGGAAGGATTCAAGGACAGAAGGCTACGAGACCACCCAGCCAGCATGCCATACACCATTTAGCCAGTAGAGGTAGCTGTTGCATTAATAACTCTCCAACCTTATCAGTGAGTTCAGCCTTTAAGATAGAAAATAAATCAGTGCATGCAGTATTTTTAACAACAGGATTTATTTTAAAAACACACACACACAACAAACTCATGATTTTGTGGCTTTAAAAAAACTGCTTATTTTGTGCCCTCTTATGCTTGAATATAGAGCTCTCTGTGAATATTAGTAAGAGCCACTATATGAAATTTATTATTAATCATCTATTTTTAGGCACGAAGCTTTGCTGTATTATGTTTTAGCAGCAGAAACTGGAATCGAAGTGTCCCAGACAAATTTAGCACACATCTGTGAGGAGAGGCCAGTAAGTAAATGTATTCTTCTTGGAGTGGAAGTTCTAAGGTTAAGGATAATGAGTTGGGTTTTATGAAGGCAAAATTAGTCACTTGGCTGAAATATATTAATGAATTAACTTTTTCTCCCCCTTCACCCCCTTAGGACCTGGCCAAGAGATACTTGGGTGTTAATTGTGTTTGGAGATACTATAATTTCTCTGTTTTTCAAATCGGTGCTCCTTCATTTGGTATGTATGGAAAAATGGGTGCTAAATTAAAGCATTGGAAGCTTTTAATCTTTCGTAACAGGGAACATCTAACAGCTTTATGTGAAGTATGGTATTTCTAAACAATTAGGAAAGAGTGTGAAAAATCTCTGCTATTAAGATCATGAGTAAACTGCTGTCGGCCACAAGCAATGTGCTTCTCTTCCTCCATTGTCCACTGAATGCTTGAACCCACCATTTCTTCAGAGTTGGTGAGAATTCAAAAGAGAAAGCTATTCTGGAGAGATTCTCTGGGCCAGTCATTTGCCTTTTTTGCCCTCGGATGTATCCCTGTCTTGCTCTGCTCTGAATGGGAGGGGTTGATCCCCAGGAAGTACAGTTCCCAGACTCCTGTGTTCCTGGGCATCTGATTGGTTTCAGCCCATGGGAGGTGCCGGCAGGAGATTGCTGGATGGGAGGAAGTGAGAAGTCCAGGTATCTCTCCCCTTCTCCCTCTACTTCGGACTGTGTCTCCGGCAATGGCTGTATACCCATATGGTTCCAGCTCCTACCGGCAGGCCACCCTCTGTGGTCTCAGGTGGTCCCAGATCTAGGGATGGTAATAGTTTCCTATCTTACTCTTCTCTGGATTGTTGGTTTTTCCCCCATTTGCCCTTTCAGCCCTTCTAACACCCTGGTAACCGGTTCCCAGTGTTGAAATCCATCTTTTGAACCACTGGACACAGGTTCTATTTTTCTGACTAGACATTGAGTGATACATACACCATTAGGCAAAACTTTTTCCAAGGGGGAAAAAAAAAATCTATGGCTTAAACAGAGTAAAGAAATACCCGCCAGTCATCAAACTTAGGCAGCAAAATTTCAGATGTCAAATAAAGTGCCCCAAACGATCTTGGCCAATTGCGCTGTAAGGTTGTAGACTGGGATTTTCACAGACCCGTTTGGGAGAGCTGCCCAGCAAAGCAAGAAAATGTGTCTAGAAATGGCGGTGCTCGGTACAAAAGGTTTTCCTCCCGCACCCCCTTCCTGACACCCCAAGGAAACAATGATGTTATGTATTCAGGTCCAGGTAGGAAAAACTCTCAGTCGTGCGACTGGACCAGCCACTGAAAATGTCGGTCTGAAATAGAACCGCTTCACCAATGGGCCTCTGCTTTGTGTCCTGCAGCGTATTTGAAAATGGGAGACCTTTATTACTATGACCACCAAAACCAGTCCCAAGACCTTGAGCTGTCCGTGCAGATGTACGCCCAAGCAGCGCTGGATGGAGACTCGCAGGTAAACCACAGAGACAAACCCTGGGTGCTGTCTGTTTGTGAGGCTGCGAGGCCTGGAGTCCTCCCAAAGCCCTCCCGTCTTTACTCCTTCCCAGGTCACAAAGTCATTTCTCCTCCATTGTCACAGCTCTGTGAGGACACGAACCCTAACGGGGAACCTTCATGGAGCACCCGCTACGGTTGCCACGCTATTCTCACAGCAATCTCCTGAAGGTGGGGGTGATTATAGCCATGTTATAGGGGAGGACAACAGGACTGCAATCAGGTGATAAATTGCTCAAGGCCAACCAGTCAGGTAGCAGGGGAAGCAGCCCGATCCTAAAGCCACGTCTTCTGGCTCCAAGTCCAGGAGTCTTTCTACCAGATTCCATCAAACTAACTCACTGCGTAGAAACTGAAGAAATTGGAAGTGTGGTCAACATGACAAATGATTTGCTTGTATAGTTGGGCCAACACTTCAGTGATAGGAATTTGCTCTTGGTGACTTTGGGGGCGGGGGGGATCTTCTTATTTTGGAGGATTTTTAAATGTATAGAAAAGTTGCAAAAAGAGTGCGGAGAGTTGCTATATACCAGTCACCCAGCTTCCCCGAATGTGACTATCTTGCACATAACCACAATACCGTTATCAACTAGTCAGTGTTGGCTCAGGACCATTAGGTACACTTGAGGCTTTCCCTTGGATTTCACTAATGCCCTTTTTCTGTGCCAGGATCCCATCCAGACTCCCACATCACATTTAGTTGTCCTTTTTCTTTAGTCTTTTTCGGTCGGTAGTAGTTCCTCGGCCTTTGTTTGTCTTCCATGACCTTGATACTCAGGAAGAACACTGGCTGGGTATTAGGTAGACTGTGCCTCAATTTGCCTCTGTCTTCTGCTTCCTCATGAATAGAATGAAGTTATGCATTTTGAGCAAGGAAAACACGGAAGTGATATGTCCTTCTGAGTGTATCATATGAGTGATGTCAGTACATCTGATTCCTGGTGAGGCTGATCTCAGTCCCCTGGTTAAGGTAGCTTCTGCTGGGTTTCTTCCCTGCAAAGTTAACAATTTTCTCTCTAATTTATATATATCCTGGGGAGATCGTTTGCAACTCTGCAAATATTCTGTTTCTCCTCAAATTTCCGTCCACTAATTTTAGCATCTTTTAGTAGATCTTGCCTGCAACAATCATTAGTGTGGTGAGCTCATGATGATCCTCTGGTTCCATCTCTCTGACATTTGCTAATCGGAATGCTCCTGTGAGAATCTCAGGGTCATTTTCACGATGGAAGTCGCAATGGTTGATGCCTTTTTTTTTCCTTAAGATTTTATTTATTTATTTGGCAGAGAGAGCACAAGCAAGGGGAGGGGCAGAGGGAGAGGGAGAAGCAGCTTCCCGCTGAGCGGGGAGCCTGACGCAGGGCTCGATCCCAGGACCCTGGGATCATGACCTGAGCCGAAGGCAGATGCTTAACCGACTGAGCCACCCAGGAGCCCTGTGGTTGATGCCTTCTTAGACACCAGGTTTCTGGTGTTATGCTTTGCGGTCTGATTACAGAGCAAAAGCTGGAAACGCATACCTATCTTAGATTTTGTTTTGTTTTGTTTAAAGGAGGTACAACATCTGAGTGTTTCTTTACTTGGGTTAAACCCCCACGTCTTTACCACTTCATTGCTATTCCTACCGGCCAAGTCACTAAATCACTGAGTCTGTGTTTTCTCATTGGGAAACGGGGATAATAATAGTATTTAGCTCATAGGTTATGAGGATTGAATGTTATTAAACATTCAGCACTGAGTACACTCAATGAACAAGATCTTTCCTATGATTACTTCTTCTGGAATGAAATCAGAGTTGGTGCTAAAAGGACTCAGTTTAGAGCCAAACTTCCTTCGATGATTTAGGGGACCTATTTTTTTTTTTTCAATCCTGATGTTTATTTTTTGGAAAAACAATGTTATAGAAACATTAAAAGATAATTTTAAAGGAAAATAAGCATTAAAGGATGCAGCCACGGTTCCATGGCTGGGCCTTTACTCCTTCCTGTCTTCCTGTCCCCCTCTAGCTGCTGTCCACAGCCAAGTGTATCTCTGTAATTTTGACAAGAGCATCCACGCCTCTTAGAAAATCCATCCCTTTTCACATATTGTAGGGATGTGTGCATTTTACGCATGGTCTCTGTAACTATTAATTACTCTTAACCACTGCCCCATATTCTGTTGAGCCCATGGCTGTAATTTATTAAGCTTTATCTTATTGGTGGACGTTTATTCTCGTTTGCTAATTTATGCATTGACTTGGCACCTATTTCTTCAGTCCTGCCATGTCTTAGACACTTCTTAGTGGTGGGGACGGAAGAGAAAAAAATAGACAATATTCCTGCCTTCTTGGGATTTACAGTCTATTAAGGAAGACGCGGAGGCCTTTTCTGGTTCTGTTGCAAGGCTATCGAGTGCTTCAGTGGACATGTTCATACCTCCGTCTTTTATCTCCATTTGAATAATTTCTTAATAATCTGAGGGCTCGTATTACTGAATCAAACAGTTGAAATGGTCTCATGGCTATATACTAATAGCACATGGGCTGATGTGCTTTCTGAAAGGGTTTTCCAACGAATACCTCACCAAGCAGTGGCTGAGTGCGGGAAAGGGACAGAAATCTTGCCAGCACTGGATGCTTTCATGACTTCACTTTTAACTATTCTAATTAAATAACTATAAGTTGATAACTTCCTTGTTGTTTTACGTTGCATTGATTTGATTACTAGTGGCAATGGACATTTTTACGTAGACTTTACGATCATTTACTCGTGATATATTTTATGTGGATTCTCTATTCGTATTCTCTTCCTATTTATCTATTGGAGGTTTGATACTGGCTTTTTTTTTTTAAGATTTTCATTTATTTATTAGAGAGAGAGCATGAGCGGGGGGGGGGGTTGCAGAGGGAGAGGGAGAAGCACGCTCCCCGCTGAGCAGAGAGCCCGATGCCAGACTCCATCCCTGGACCCCGGGATCATGACCTGAGCCGAAGGCAGACGCTTTACCGACTGAGCCACTCAGGCGTCCTGATACTGGTGGTTTTTTTTCCATTTAAATCAGAATCAGTTCTTTATACATTTGCCCAGTAGATAATGGACCTTAAGCTATTACATTGCATACAAATATTCGCCTAGTCTGTTTTCCCATTTATTTTAATTTTGCTATTTTTCCAAGAGACATTAAAATTACATAAAGTGATTTTTTTTCTTTTCTTCTAATATCTCAAGTTTTAAGAGTACCTTCTTTCTAAAGAGTGGAGAAATATTCTATTTTCTGCTTGCGCATAAGTGTGTGTTATGTGTACATCTCGAAGGTACAACACTTTGATCTGTTTGGAGGTTACTTGGCAGCATAGTGAAGGTAAAGATTTGAGACTCTGGGCCCTGTGTGCTTGCATTTGGATTCCAGCCCTTGCCCCTGTCCAGCTGTGTTACGTTGGGCAAGTTCCTCAACCTCTCTGTGCCCCAGCTTCCTCACCTTTAAAATAGAGAGGCTAATAGTACCTATCTCAATCTGCTGTTACGAGCATTAAGCAGATACATACATAAAACAGAACAACGCCTCACATTATAACAGCACTCAGAAAATGTTACCTGCTATTATGTTTATCATGATTATTGCATGGGATGGTAATGAGAGGCCTGGTGTATACAGCCTGTTGGGGGTGATTTTCATTGAGATCCTTGTCCATGGCAACTGAAAGGAAAGGTCAAAGGGAGGATACAAGTCATTAAAACATGACCATGAATTCTTTGAAGGGCAACAATCCCGTTTCACTTGTAAATCCCTAATGGTGAGTAACGCATCGTTTTCTGTGGATTTCTCGGTCCGGCCATATGCTCTGCCCCTGATGGATGGTGCCTGTCCCCAGACAGTGTAGTAGCTCCCATTCTTTATGAATCACCTCTCCTGTCAGCCTCTTAGCTCTGCTGGTTTTTTTAATTGGATCTGCACAGCCCAGTAAGGCAGGTCCTACCTCTGAGGGTCAAGAACAAGGTGTATAAGGAAGAGGTAAGGAATTGTTACCAATTGCCAAGAGGATCACGAGCGGTTTTCCACACTGGCCTAGGAGAGCAGAGACAACCCCCCATGTGTGACATTGTGCATGAGAGAGACTCTCTACATTAGAATGCCAGTCAGGAGGAGCACCCCCGGCCACAAAAACATTCTGTTCGATTTCCGACATGCTGATGGTGTCCCAGAGCATGATCTATAAGTGATAGACATTGCCTTCAACTTGGTATTCTGGTTTGTGGATGACACAAGGGCACGTTTTCCAGCGAGTTCTGTCTTGAGAGAATGAGCAAGAAAGGACAGATTCCCCTGGTTGACTGGCTTCTGAGCAGATGGGACACAGCATCTTCTGAAAGCCTCCTGGTTCTCCTGCAAATAAATTTCTCAGATGCATATACTTAGGGAAACAATCCATCAATGAAGATGACAAAACCATCTGGCTCAAGGGACTTACAAAAAATAAACAAACAAACAAAAAACCTAGAGGTTGTAAAAGTTTACATTCTGATGAAGGGTGTGTGTCTGGGGTTTATTATAAGGAGTTGATGAGTTTGGTCTGTGGCTTGTTTTCAGGGATTTTTTAACCTGGCTCTGCTCATTGAGGAAGGTGCTATAATCCCACGTCATATTTTAGATTTCTTGGAAATTGACCCAACTATCCATTCTAATAACATCTCCATCCTCCAGGAACTGTATGAAAGGTGAGTTCGGAGCCTTCTTTAATCCTGTGGAGTCTGGGGGAACCCAAGTGGGTGGTGTTTGCTTCTTGGCTAAAGTCTGAGTTTCTCTTATTATGTAACGCCAGTGGTTATAAAAAGGGCTCGGGATTTGTTTTGATTCAAGAACACTCAGCTGGACCCAAACTATTTCCCTTTTTTAGCATCTGAGGCTTTCTATACAGAATGTGCTTGATCTGAAGTTAAAGTGCTGACCAAGGTTTTCCACGAGAGTGGAAAGAATAATGTGTCTGATTAGACCGTGCCTTTCTGCAAGATAGGGAAGCGTTCTGACGTCCGGACTTTGGACAGGCACTCGGACAGGAGATCCGCCTCTGGCAGATCTGTGTCGGGGTCCTCCTTGACCCATTAGCTTTTTACTGAGAACAAGACTCATCTTTTTCTGAGGCTTCTGCCAGCCAGGAGCCTGGAATCTCAGGACAGGCCCCAACCCTTTAGAACGGGCTTCGTGTCTTTGTTTTTCATCTCAAGTGTGCCCATTTGCCCAGAGCAGGAGGGGGGTTTGAGGATCTGACAACGAGGGTCATGGGTGATGCCCCCCAAGTTTGCCGATCCCTCGGGCTTCCCTGTGCTTTTTGTCTGCAGGTGCTGGAGCCAGAGCAGTGAGGAGTCCTTCAGCCCCTGTTCCCTGGCCTGGCTTTACCTTCACCTGCGGCTCATCTGGGGTGCCGTCCTGCACTCTGCCCTGGTAGGTGCCGTCTCCCCCAGCCCTGCGCTCATGGCCCCTGCCCTTTGTCAGCCATCTGACTCATGCTTCGGATTCTGCAGATCTACTTTCTGGGAACCTTCCTTCTGTCTGTACTGATCGCCTGGACCGTGCAGTATTTCCAGTCTGTTTCAGGTAAAGATTTCTAAGAAGCTGGGACAATATAAAAATGTAGGGATTCTTTTTCCCTACAAAAAAAAAAAAATAGAAAAAAAATGACACTCTCCCTCCTCATGCCCTTGACCATGCTATTTCCTTTCATTAGATGGGTCATTCACGGGGTGGAGGGCTTCCCCAGGGGGGTGTCATCATCTCTGGCTGATGGAAGGTCCCAATTATTGTTATATCTGTCAGAGTAAGCAAGGATTTTTTTTTAAATAAGAAGCTTCAGAAATTGAACCACAATGTCTTGTCCCATTGAAAATACATCCACTGTCAATATCCTACCTCCGTTACCTTAGAACCCAGCTCTGAAGCCCCCTCCAGTATGAATTCTTCCTATTTATTCCAGTCAAGGAATCAAATGTGTGGGATGATAAACAAGCACTCATGATGAGTAAACATACCCAGCCACATGGATTCAAAAGGAGCGGCTGAGGAGGAAGATGAAGTGGGCAGGTAGTTTAGCGTGATTTCCACTGGTCACTGTTATTTTTCCAAGCTAGCATAGGGCCATCGTTAAAGAGATGGACGCCACCGTAGCTTCTATGTGGGCTTGGAGTCCAGGCTTGGCTGCTCGTTAGCTGTGTGACTTATGGAGAGTTATTTCACCTTCCTGATCTCCCCATTTCCCAACAATAAAATTGGGTTATAATAGTCGCTATTTCCCAGGGATGTTCGAAGGGTTCAGTGAAAAAAATACACGTGACGCTTACCAAAGTGACTACTGCAGGTAGTCTTAGCCATTATATTTATCTGGCACATAAAACCCTCTCCGTCAATGTGAGCTCTTATGTCCGTCTCCCTTATCAGACCATAGGATGGAAGGCTTTCGTGCATCTTGTGGAATATCTCACACTTAGTAGGTGCTCAAAGTTGCAAACCTCTGTCGGTGGAGAATTACAATTTTCCACCCTCTTGGACGGCTGCAGAAGGGCACGATCACTCCTGAAGACCAGGAGGGACATTTACAAACGGGCAAATTGGGACTGGACATGGCATCGTAACACGTGCTCAACCAGTTTGTGCAGCAGATAATGAAAAGCGAAAGGAGTGCGTCTCACCGCAGATTCGATGGTGGGAAGGAAGTCTCTGTTACAAGAGGCTAACACAGAATCATTTCCCTCTGATTAACCTGAGGTTAACAAGGAGCCATCAAAACCCGTCCAGAGCTGATGCCCCGTTGTATGCCGGCTTATAAATTTTCCTCATGCAAATTCTGTCCCATCCCTAAATTTGTTGCCAGGTAGAGCACATTTATTTTGCATCTTGTCAGTGTTTTCCATTTCAAATTATCTTTGTCATTTTTACTCTGTAGAAATATTGTTATGATTATTACAAATGCAATTCCGTTAGAGGAGCTGAAAATTGTCTTTATGATTTCATGCCAGCTGGTAGCCATGAAAATTCATGGGCTGGTGGAATTGCTTTTATCAGAAGTTGTCTCTTTTTCCTGTCTTCCTGTCTGCATTATCAGTCTCTCCACATTCTTGCCTCCCTGCCCCTCCTGCCCTTTGATATTTTTTTTCCCTTTGCTATGTATCCTTTGCTCTTTCGCATGTGTTCTTCATTTTTTTGCAAACTCGTTCACTTCCTGAGCATACCTCCTTGCGTGTTGCTGGCCTTAGACTAAGTCTGGATGGGCTCTTAAAGTTAATTTAATTCTATGCCCTTCATTTTGCAGATGAAGAAATTGAGGCCAAATAGATGAAGGGGTCTGCCCCAAATCACAAAATAATATCCAAGAAAGGACAGAGGGCAGCAGGATTTCAAACTTTTTCAGAATTGTGATACAGTTGACCCTTCAGCAACGGGGTGGGGGGGGAGCTGCTAAGGACCGACCTACCCTGCAGTTGAAATTCTGCATATAACTTTTAACTCCCCCAAAACTTCATTACTGCCTCCTGTTGACCAGAAGCCTCACCGAGAACATGAACAGTCAATTAACACATATTTTATATGTTATGCATATCATATACTATATTCTTACATTAGAGAAAAGAATTCGTTATTCAGAAAATCATAAGGAAGAGAAAGTCCATTCATGGTGCTGTACCGTGTTTATTAAAACAAAAAACCCCCAAAACAAAAAAACTTGTGAAAGTGGATCCATCCAGTCCAAAGCTGAATTAGTCAAAGGTCAACAGTATTTTGAACTAGTGGTTACCAAAAATAAATGAATAAATAAAATTAAATAAAATAGTGGTTACCATTCTGTCTCTGACCTATTGTTCCCTTATATAAAAAATATTTTGTAGCACGTTTTTGGTACCTTGAAATGAATGATAATTATCCTGCCTACACACATATTTTTAAAAGTAATTGCCCTAAAAGCAATATAAAGGAGAAATAAAAAGAAATGAATTATAATAAAATGACACATATTTTACTATGTGAATTCCAGCCCCATACTTCTTTACTGTAATGTGCACATGAATCACCCCAGGATTTTGTTTAATGCAGATTCTGATTCAGTGGGTCCAGGGGTTGGCTCTGGGATTCCACATTTCTAACAAGATTTGAGGTGATGTCCACGCTGTGGTTCCATGGGCCACACTTTGAGTAGGAAGGGCCTAGAAGAAAAAAAAAAAAAAATCTCCACGTTATTTCCAAAATGTGCCCTAAGTGGTGCCTACCAGCCCTGATAGAACTCGTGTTAAGAGTTAAAATACATAGTAAATTATTTTCATTTTTTTTTAAAGATTTTATTTATTTATTTGACAGAGAGAGAGACAGCGAGAGAGGGAACACAAGCAGGGGGAGTGGGAGAGGGAGAAGCAGGCTCCCTGCGGAGCAGGGAGCCCAATGCGGGGCTCGATCCCAGGACTCTGGGATCATGACCTGAGCCGAAGGCAGACGCTCAACGACTGAGCCACCCAGGTGCCTCTATTTTCATATTTTTAAAATCCTCAACATAAGTGCAAATTTGTCAATAACTTTGAAATAGGGGGCGTTGCGTGGCTCAGCCAGTTGAGTGTCTGCCTTTGGCTCAGGTCATGATCCTGCAGTCCTGGGATCCAGCCCCGCGTCGGGCTCCCTGCTCAGCGGGGAGTCTGCTTCTCCCTCTCTCTCTGCCCCTCCCCATGCTTGTGCTCTCTCTCTATCCAATGAATACATTTTTTAAAAAAATCTTAAAAAAAAACAAAGCCCAACTTTGAAATAGGAAGGTACTCTGTCAGTGACTAGGCAATGGGGTGGGAGACAGGCAGGTTCAGAGGGGCAGGAGAGAAGACTGCTCAGAGGGCGAAGTTCCTAGGCCTGGTGCCTCGCCCAGGACCTGGTTGGTGCCTGAGGTCTCCTGACCTGCCCCGGGAAAAGGGGGCGCCCTCTAGCGGATGCTGGTGTGAAGCCGGCACAGGAACGAAGTCTGGGTGCTGAGTGACAGTTAAGAGGGACAAAATTTTGAAAGTCGGGAGCCTCCCTTAAGTAGCCTTGTGGAAGGATTCTGCTCTAAGTGAGGGATCTTTGGCATTTCGCGATTTGCATTTTTCCGGTCAGTTGTTTTTAAAAAATTAGTGATTTATGGTCAAACTTTTAAATTGAGCTGTCCATCCATTTTGCTTTCCGCTCCAACTACCTTCACTTTCCTCCTGAGTTTATGTGCTCTGTGATATATAGTCCACACTCCACCGCGTTTGTCACGCTAAATTATCCCGTGTTCAGAAGGTTAGCAGTGTGGGATAGTAGCTAATAACACAGGCTCGAGGGTCATGCTGCTAAGGTTCTGGCCCTGCCACTCACTGCATGACCTTGGGCAGGGGAGGGAGCCCATCTGTGCCTCGGTTTCCCTTTCTGTAAAATAGTCACAATAGCGGTACACCTCCTTTCCAATGTAGTTGAGAGAAGCAAATAACCAGATAACACAGTGTAAAGTGCTTAGAACTCAACAGTGGTAGCTGGTCGCTCCCCAAGGAATCCTATCCTGGGGCATTCCACCTGCAATTAAAGCATGCTGACACCAAGTAGCGCCCGCACTTACCTAGCTTGGGTTATCTCAGGAACAGACACAATTCCCAGAGCCTCGTGGGTTTTTCTATGTTGTTAGACTCTTTCTACAACATCAAACTCTTTTTTTCAACTGTCTAAAAGATACTGACCAGGCTCTCAAGAGAGCCAAAACAAATATATGAAAAATATCGCACATCTCTTGTTTCCTTTAAGGGAACGTGTTTTTGTCTCCTGGCTTGCATTCTACCAGGCGGCTCAGTCTTTCTTGAGACCGATGGCTCTCAGGGGAGCGCCAGGGCCCCTGGGTCTTGGGGGGCAGTAGGACCACTCACATGACCACCAGTGGGATAGCAGAATGCACACTGCTCTGAGCCTCCTCTGTCCCTCCAAGTCCATTGGCTTTGCAGCTTCTGGTCACCTGGGAGTCCCACTGACTTTGCTGCTCACCTTTTTTCTCCCCATGCTTCCTGTCTGAGATTGCTGAGGGGGCAAGGTGAGGGCTTAGCTGCCGCCGGTACAACCCACAGACGGGCTCAGCCACTTGCCCAGGCTCCAGACACTCCTCTCCCTGCCTCACTGAGTCTCTGAAGAGCTCCTGCTTTCCCCTCCCTGTCGGGGCACCAATCATAATTGCCTTAATGGACTCAGGCTTTTGGGAAAAAAAAAAAAAAAAAATCCCCAAAGCAAAGTATGTCTAGAACCATTTCCATTTCTGCCCTGCTGAAAGCCCCCCCGGAGACTGAGAAAGCATGGAGGCTGGCTGGCTGCCTGAAGGAAGGTAAAGAGAGGACAAAGGGGCAAAATGGAAGGTACCCTTCCAGAGAGAGTCTGGTCTTACCAATATTACTGGAAACTGGATGTCTCGGTAGAATGCACAGCGTAGAGCGAGACCTGCCGAGCTAGCAGCTCCTGGGTATGACCAGGTAACCTCTTAAACCAACGTCGTTCCAATTAAAACAGCTAGAATTGAAGCCAACTCGTTCTTTCTGCCCGAGTGGTTAGCCCAGTGGTCTTCGAAAACGGGTAGGATGATATGACCAAGATTAATTAAACCGTTTCTACTCTTTTCCTGTCCTCTACATTTCCAGTTAATGAGGTTGCTACTGAAATTACAGTGAAATGTCAGAAAGTGGCATTCATGAAAAAAGCAGAGGGCTTTAAGTCAGAGCTCTGTAACGCGAGATTTCACTTTTCTCATTACCCTTGGCACTGACCCAGTAGCTTCACTCATGAGAAATGTTTAAAAAATGACATGAATCTTATCCTTGTCTTGGTGTCCCACTAGCTCCCGGGGCCCAGGTGAAGTAGGCTAGATCTTATTCATCGCATAGGACTTGCGGGGTTTCCCCCTCCCCACCCCATCACCCCCTTGGGCTCCATCTTTGTAAACATTCTACTATCTCAGAACTGACCCAGTATATCCCTTATATTCTTTTCTTTTATGTTCCCATCTGGTCATCTGGCAAGCAGACCTTTTTCCCGCGATGGTCCACAATAGGGGTTGACAAACCTTTTCTGCAAAGGGCCAGATAATAAACATTTGGGGCTTTGCGGGTCATCTCAACTACTCAGCTTTCATTATAGGGCCAAGGCGGCCACTGACCATACGTGAAAATGAGTGGGCATGGCTCGTTTCCAGTAAAACTTTACTATGGATGTGAAAATCTGAATCTCTTATGTTTTTCACCTGTCACGAAATCTTACTCCTCTCTTGATTTCTGTTCAACCATTTAAAAATGGAGAAACCATTCTTAGGCTGCAAGCCATCCGAAAACAGCCAGTCAGCCCCATTTGGCCCATAGGCTGCAGTCTGCCAAACCCTGGTCTACCCCACACAGGGCCAGCTTTCGATTATTCTCGCTCCTATACAGAAAATGGTCCCCCAAGCAGCAAGTAATACAAAAATCACTCTGATTTGGCTCTGGAATAGACTCTATAATTTTTCAAATAGCACACTTATTTTCCTGGTTACCTTGATTCCAGTCTGGTAATCAAATTAGCATGCATTCCAGGTGAGCAGAAACAAAGAGGCCACTTTAAAATTATGATGGGCTGTGGGGGGGCTTGTCCATTGATTGTGACCCCCCTGTTGGAAGGGGGAGCGTTCTCACGTGGGTAATAACAAATTTACTGTAGAAACATCAAGGATTTTTATTATGTTCTTACAAGAAGATTTAAATGGTGGCAAAGCCAATTATGCATTCCTTCTACATTTACACATTGGCACTTTTTGGTTTTAATCAGAAAACTGATTGCTGCTTTATCTTGTTACCATGGTGATTTAAACTTTTTTTTCTTCTTCCCGGAGCTTGAAAAGGAAAAAACCGCATGCCTTAGTACTTTGTGAACTTCCTCAGAGATCATCAGAAAGATAAATCTCAGGGCCCAAGGGGGTCTTGGACACCATCCGATCCAAGTCCTTCAATTCACAGATGTGGACATTGAGACCCGTGAGATTCGAACATTTTAGGACTGAAATGTCTGCCACTCAGTACCTACCCCAAAGTCACCTGTTAGTGGCAGATAAATGAGACTCGTCCAGACCAGGTCTCCTGACTCTGGCCAATGGTCTTTGTACCACGTCACTGGGCCTCATGCTCCCTGCCATAGTTAGATCAGTGATGCTTTAACCTAGAAACAGCACATCATCATATAATACCCTGGCTCCTCCCCGTCCCACCAACCACCATCACTGTCCTGTTCTTTCAAAACCGTCTCTGGATCCACAAAATACTCTGTAGCTGTTGGAAGGGGTTCCTAGGAAATTCCATATCCAGAAAAGCCAGAGGCTTTGGAGCTCGTTCCTGAAGTCCTTGGGATGGCCTCGTGGAGATGGAACTCTCGGAGAGTTCATTCTAGAAGTCAGATTGTCAATGTGGTGTCATCTTCTTAAAGTCGATACATTGCAGGATGGATACTGGGAACCTTTAAGAATGCCCCCACCTACTGAAAATTGTCTAAGACTCAGGGACTGCTGAGCTTGATTAAGATCACTAGCAGTTGTTTGCACAAACTCTGGCCACTGGGTTAGCCACACGTCACACTTGTCTGCAAACTGCTGCCCCCCTTATCACCGATGAAGAAACCACAGCTCAGAGAGGTTAAGTAACTTGCCTAAGATCACCCATTTGGTAAATGGCAGAGCCACATGACTCCTGGCTTCAAAGCTTTGCTGTCTTTCTTGCTTCAAAGTGTCTGCTGTTTTCAGAGGCTCCTGGGGCCTGAAAGAGAGCTAGAGGGATCCCAGACTCAGATGCGCCAACTGACTCTTTCATCAGTCCTGCAAGCCATGTCCCTGAAATTCACAAATCTTAAAACACATTTCCAGGGTAAAAGAGATCGACTACCACTAGTACCAATGGTTAACATTTGTTGAGTAGCTGTGCGTGCCAGATGCTCTTCTGGGCACTTTAGATACATTAACTCTAGAGGAGAGTGGCCAGTTTCCAGATCCCACAGTCTTATGAGCCAGGATACTCTCAGCCTCAGTCTAGAAAGCAGGGCATATGCCCACTTCAGCGCTACTGATATTTGGAGCTGGATCATTCTTTGGTGTAGGCAGGTTATCCCCGGCCTCTACCCATGGTCCACCAGCAGCCGCCTGCCCTCCAGTTGTGACCACCAAAAATGTCTACCAACGTTGCCAACTTTCCCCAGGAACCAAAATCGCCCTATTTGAAAACCACCGACATAAAGTACAAAACTTTATAAGCTTCCCTAATATTTATGGTGGTTCAACCTGCTTACTAAAGGTAGTTTGATAAATAATTAAACCAAGTAATTATGATTTCTGAGACTTATACACATTTATTTAAATAACATAATTTAAACCAAATTTGATACTTCATCCAATGGGAGTAAGAATGTGAATAAAACGAACACTCCTTTCTGATCGACTGGTATAATTCATGGCTTGCATTGCAAGAAAAAAAGAGGTGACCACAGGAGACATAGACCAGAGAGTCAGTCTTTTCTTTTTCTTTCTTTCTTTTTCTTTCTCTTTCTTTCTTTCTTTCTTTCTTTCTTTCTTTCTTTCTTTCTTTCTTTCTTTCTTTCTTTCTTTCTTTCTTTCTCTTTCTTTCTTTCTTTCTTTCTTTCTTTCTTTCTTTCTCTTTCTTTCTTTCTTTCTTTCTTTCTTTCTTTCTTTCTTTCTTTCTTTCTTTCTTTCTTTCTTTCTTTCTTTTTCTTCCTTCCTTCCTTCCTTCCTTCCTTCCTTCCTTCCTTCCTTTCTCTTTCTTTTTTCTCCCCTTCCCTTCCTTCCTTCCTTCCTTCCTTCCTTCCTTCCTTCCTTCCTTCCTTCCTTCCTTCCTTCTTTCCTTCCTTTCTCTCTCTCTCTCTCTCTTTCTTTTTTAAAAAATGCAAACCTTTGCCTGGAAGTCACAGCATAAATGCAGAACTTAGAATCCCAAGATGTCAGAACCGTCAGAGATCTTTGCACATCTATTCCTATCTGCCATTTTATAGGAGGGGACACCAAAGTTCAAGGAATCTAGATAATGGGTATAGAGTCACTTAATCTATTAGTGTCAGGGCCACTGGACTAGAAGCATCTGCCCTGGCTTGCTAGGGTCTAGGTGTTGTTGTGTGTCCTGCATGCACTGCTTTGAATATTCAGTACCTGCTATCCATGTGTCTCTGCAGCCAGTAGTTCCCATCTGACACCAGCCCGGGCCTCCGCAGACCCCACAGCTCCCACCGCAAGTCCAGCTGTGACTCCAGCTGCAGATGCCTCCGCTCAGGACCAGCCCACAGTCACTACTAACACAGAGCCTTGAGAGGGAACTCTCTCTGGATGAGAGAGAAGCCCGTCAGCAGCTGGTATTGGAAAGCTGGGGCTAGGGCATTATACTGATAAACATCTTACATTTCATGTCAACTGGATGCGAATTTTGCACTTGGTGTCTTTTTTTTTTTTTAATCCAATTATAAGGAAGTACCCAGAGCAGGCAGTGGGTAAACCAAAGGTTATCACACAAATACAAGGAACACCCTGATCACAGGGGTGTGTTGGGGAGGTTGACTGGGTCACTGCAGAGTCCATCCCTAGTGACTGTGTGTATGGGGGCGGGGGTCATAGTCTGCCTTGTGGCGTATCCAAATCCTTACACACCGAGATGTATTTTAAGAATCTTAGCCCCTTGTTTGTTCCCTGTCATTAAAGTACTGAAAATTGTGACCTCTCCACCAGTTAGAGACTATTTCGGGGTGTGTGTTGGCCACAACCCTGCTCCTCAACGTCCAAAAGGCAGATTTCAATTTGACTTCCAAGGCCCAGCAGGTGTAAGGCACCTTGAAAGAAATCAGTTGTGGCTGGAGAGGCAGGGAAGGCGACGGCTTTGTAAATGGGTTCACATTCTTCTCCTTGACTTTTTCTAGGGTCGTGCTTCCGGATCATTCAATGACATTGTTGGATATCATTTCCTTTTCAATTGAATCCATAAAATAACATTTAGAAAATTCTTAGTATTTAACTGTAGTTTTCTCCATGAATTACCCATTAGAATAGACTGGCGGCAGTGGAATATGCAGGAAATAAGCCTTTAGCTCATAGTTCCATCCCTACCCCTTACGCCTGCCTGAGTCTGTGGAAGGGCGCGCGCGCGTGTGTGTGTGTGTGTGTGCGTGTGAGAGACAGAAAGAAAGAGAGGAAGAGGGAGAGCAGACTGTCCCTTCACTGTATGCTGCTAAGGTAGTAAATAAATCAGTAATGCAATATTGTGGGTCCAAACTACTCTTTGCACTACTTTATTTACAGTAGTAAATAAAAATTATTTTTATACCGTTGACTCCTGGGATGTGGCTTTCTTGCTTTTTTGTAGTTACTGTTGTCTTCATACAAAGTCCTAAGGTCCATGCATGCTCCTCAAGGAGGCAAAAAAAAAAAGAGTGCTCCTGCTGAGAGGGATTATTTCTGATAACCCATGAATGTTTACAGATATGAAGGTGGAAGGCGGCTCCTCTACAGGGGTCCCACGCTCGGAGCCTGGCCCCTGTGATGTTTGCATGGTTCCAGACGTTGCTTCAGGGCTTCTGGCTACGTTGGCGCTGTATTTATATCAGTTCTGGGTGACGTCTGTGGTCCGTGTTCTTTCTCCTCTGTGTGTCATGTAGACTGTTCTTGTTTTACCAAAAGTTGTCTTCCCTGCTTGCAAGAGAGCCAGACTTTGGAGTCCGATGGCCCTGGATTCAGATTCTGATTCTGTAACTTTCTAGCTCAATAAATTTGGGTGAGTGATTAACCCTCTCTGAGACCCTCTGTTTATAAAATAAGGACCATAAAATCCACCTCTCCCGACTTTCCATGCAGCTTAAATGACATAATGTAGGTAAAACCCCCAACACAGTGTCCTAAACATGGTTTGTTGTTATTTTTATTAGAAAGAAAAGTCTGAGGGGGCGTCTGGCTGGTGCAGCTGGTAGAGCATGCAACTCTTGATCTCAGGGTTGTAAGTTCGATCCCCACATTGGGTGTAGAGATTACTTAAAAATAAAATCTTAAAAAAAAAAAAAAAGAAAGAAAGAAAGAAAAGAAAGAGAGGTCTTAGGGTCCAGATAAAGGGCTCTTTGCTCTACCTGGATCCTCTCTTCATGGCAAACACTCACTCTTCAGTGGCTGGGATCATAAGAGTGCAGATGGCTCACTGGGAATTGCCATCAGCTCTAGGGACCTGCCCAAGGTTATGTCCTTGCAAGAGCACCTCATGGCCAATGACTTGTTGATATAGGGCAGGCTTTCTCAACCTCAGAACTATTGACATGTGGGACCAGATGGCTCTTGGTTGTAGGGGCTGCCTTGTGCATTGTAGGATATTTAGCAGCAGCATCCCTGGGCCCTACCCACTAGATGCCAGCACTGTATGCACCCCCCACCACCCACACACACCCATCGCCCAGTCGTGACAGCCAAAAATATGTCCAGACCTTGCCAAATGTTCTGGGGGGTGGGATGGCAGGAAGGAATCACCTCCTGCCACCCTTCACCTTCAGAATGACCTATGTAGGAAAAAAGGCTTTTTGCCTCATTTTGGAACAGCCCTGTAGGGCCATCCCAACTCCAGAACACCACCTTGATGGCAACCTCATTCTAGTTCAATTTCTCCCTCTACCTAATTCTGCCTTCCTTGTTTTTGTGTAGGATTTCCTGACACTGGTCCCATAAAACTTCACATGCAACCCTGTATCTCAGAGTCTATTTCCAAGGAACAGAGCTATGATTAGTCTGCTAGAGCTGCCATAACAAAGTATCACAGATGGGCGTGCTTAACCAACAGATACGTATTTCCTCACAGTTTTGGAGCCTGGAAGTCCAAAATCAAGGTGCAGCTGGACTGTTTTCTTCTGAAGCCTCTCTTCTTGGCTTCTAGATGTCCACCTTCTTCCAATGTCTTCACAAGGTCTTCCCTCTGTGTGTGACTGTGTCCTCATCTCCTCTTTTGAGGACATCAGTCATATTGGATCAGAGTCTACCCTAATGACCTCATTTTACCTTAATGATCTCTGTAACGGCCCCATCTCTGAATACAACCACATTCTGAGATACTGACTGTTTGACTTCAATGTGAGAATGTTGGGAGGACACAATTCAGCCCATAACACCAACCTGAGACACTGTCGGAGGTGGCTCAGTTCCAGAACATGGGCTCATGGGAGCCATCCTGATCTGAGACAGTTGTCCAAACATGCTCATCTCCAGGTCATGCTGTAAAGAGCTGGAGTTGTTCCAGCATCAAACTACTGCAGGTGAAGCTGGTAGGTAGGTCACACAACAGTTAATGTCCCAGCTTAGGCACCTGTTCTCTTGGGAGTTCTCAGCTTGTATGATCTGGGTCTAGCTCACACCTTCTCAAGCCTCAACCTCCCTCTTCTCTCCTCAAATTCTAAATTCACTTCCTATGAGCCTAGTGTTAGGCTGACTGGGATAGAATCTTGAACAATGAAGTCAACTTGGGGTGAGGGTGGGGAAAGGAATAGAAGAGTGGAGTCCAGAGTTGATGTTCAAGTTCCCTATTGTTTCCTCCCTTTAGGACATTCTTAGACCAGGGGGTGTAGATCAGTAGATTGTGAAACAAATTTAGCACACAAATGTGATTTCTTTGGCCCATCCAATATTTTTAAAAATTTGAATCATTTCTTAACATCTTAAAATGGAGGATTTGGGGCTTCTCCTAATAAAATCTGAAGATGTAAAAAAAAATAACTTTCATTGCTGCATGCCAAGAATTAGCTGAAGCTAAGGGGGTCTGCCTCTTTTAGGTAGAGCCTGTGCTTTCTGGTTTACCCCAATCCCCACCATTCCCTGCTGTTTACACCTAGCCCACCTAGGTATTTGGTTTACAGTCCATGCTTTGGACTTCTCTTTATTCTTAATGACCACATTTTGGCAAAGCTGAGAGTGATTCCCAGATTCATCTAGTGCTTAATAATTGTCAAGCCTCTGTTAGCTGGGGAGATGGTAGTCCTTCTTTCCACTCTTTGGTAGAGGAAGATGCCAAGTTGTTCATTATTTCAGTCAAAGTCCTGATTTTGTGTTTGTGAGGAACTGACAAACTGATTTAAAAATGTATGGAGGGCCCCCTGGGTGGCTCAACGGGTTAAGCGTTTGCCTTTGGCTCAGGTCGTGGTCCTGGGGTCCTGGGATCAAGCCCTGCATAGAGCCCCACATCAGGCTCCTTGCTTAGCAGGGAGCCTGCTTCTCCCTTTCCCTCTGCAGCTCCCCCCTGCTTATGCTCTCTCTTGCTCTCTCCTTCTTTCTCTCAAATAAATAAATAAATAAATAAATAAATAAATAAATAAATAAAATCTTTTAAAAGATAAAATAAAATGTGTATAAAAGAATGTAAGTCCATGCACAGGTAAAGAAAATTTGAAAAAGAAGAGGAAAGAGAATTGACCTACCAAACATCATTTTACTACAAAGCACAGTAACACAAACAGTGGGGTGGTGATGGAGGAATGGACAAATGGTTCAAAGGGGAACAATGGAGAACCAGGAACAGACCAGTTACAAATGGATGTTTTGTGTATGATAAAGTGTCATCACAAACCAGTTGGACTAACAATGATAGTAGACAGAGTTAAGAAATTGGCTATATTCATAGGTAGAAAAATAAGATGCAAACAGTATTTCAGGTCCTTTATACAAAAAAACAAATGTCAAATCTAATTAAAGACTTAACTGTGAAAGACAGACTTGGAAGGCTAGTAGGAGAAAATGTAGGACAGTATTTTACTGATTTTGAATCAGAAAGGATTTTTTTAAACAATAGATAGATTTCTTTTTTTCAAAATTGAAGAATTTCTGCTCTGATGACCATAGACAAAATTGGCAGATTGGTGCCAGATTGGGAGAAGGCATTTGCAACATCCATCACCACAAAAGATCAATATCTACAATGTACAATGAATACAAACTAATCAACCACAACAGAAAACCCAGTGGAAAAAATATTCAAAGCATATGATCAGCCAATTCATGGGAAGAGAAAAATATAACAACTTACAAGTAGATAAAAGGCTGCTCAATCTAACTTGAAGTCAAAGAAATACAAGTTAAAATGAGAAGATATTACTTCATATCCACATGTGTGCAAAATGAGAAAGACAGATAATACTGAGATATGGGGGAATAGAAATGCCTAGCTAGCAGGAGGGCAAACTGCTGCACAATATGGCAGTAAACGTACTTAGTGAAAATTAAGTGTTTATTACTCAGCAAGCCTACAGTTGAGGATGAGCTCCACAGACTGCACAGGTCTGATGGGATATGTATGAGAGAGGGTATTCATCACAGCACTGTCTCAGAGAGCAAGGAGATGGAGCAGCCTGGATATCCATTAGTAGGAGAATGGATGCAACAGATGAATGTAATGGAAAATGATGCATCAGTCAGAAAGGAAGGAACTAGACTTATGAGCAGCCGCATAGAAAGATGTCGACAAATATAATAACACATGAAAAAAGTAAGAAACTGAATAAGATCTGTATCTCAATACTATTTGTGTAAATTAAAAATCAAACTCCCAAAGAGTATCATATACACACATATGTATATACACATATAAGTGTATGTATATAATCATGTGTGGGTATATTTATACTTTTTTTTTTCCAGGATGCACATATAGCTCTCAGTCTTGGTGATATCCACATCTGGGGCTATATAGTTCTTTGTTGTGGGGGTTTGTCCTATGCATCGTAGGACACTTAACAGCATATCTGGTCTCTCTCTCCTAAATGCCAGTAGCACCCCTTCAGGATAACCAAAAATTTCTCCAAACATTTCCAGATGTCCCCTGGTGGGAATAGAAGTTGTCCTGGTTGAGATCATTGGCTCAAATCATGTATCACTGGCTCAAGCTATTAGAGGGTCTAGTGAAGTATTCAGAGGCAGGGACTGGGAGAAAGACTGTGTGAGCAAAGGAAAGAGCAGTGGTGGTGCGCCATGAACTGAAGAGAATGATTAACTCAACTTTGGGCACCTGAGGTCCAAATACAAGAAATGAAAAAACACAAAACAAACTAAAATTGACCTTAGTGCTCAGAATTAGTAGGTGTTCGTTGGAGTTCAGCCTGCTACCCTGTGAATATCCTTGAAGAGGAAAAAAAAAATGAGTGGACCCTATAATCTCTTGATTTTGGCTTTCACTGTGACTTTAGCCTTGGCTTTCCTTTAATGACTCTGTGCTAAAGCATATTTTGCAAAAGCTCTGGTGTCATGGAGACAGTGTTGGATTAACCAGTGGACAGACAAAGCACATGCTGTGGAGATCAGCAAAGCAGAGAACCAAACACTGGTGAGAAAAAGTCAGCCCTGATGAAATTGCCTGGATTTTAAAATTAGAAAATCCTAGAAAGAAACCTTTAAAAATACGTAATCTTTTCTAAAAGTAGCGCATTACTAAAGATACAAATGGGGAATAAGTAGAGTAGCTTTATTAATATCAGGCAAATAGACTTTAAGACGAGTGTTATAAGAGACAGAAAGGGACACTTCATTACATTAAAAGGGACAATAAATCAGGAAGATAGAATAAATAGAAATAAGGAAAAATAGATAAATTCACAAATTGTAAGCATTAACACACTTCTTTCAGTAATAAAACAACTAAAAATAAATTAGTAAGTATACAAAAGACCTGAATAACAAAACCCTTTATAAATGTTTTAACATAAAACACTATACCCCCAAATCATAAAATACACGTTCCTTTAAAGGACACATGCAATGTTTATGAAGATTAAACTATATCCTGAGCCATAAAACAAGTTTCAATAGAATTCAAAATATAGAAATCTTACAGAATATATTATCTGACCACAATGGAAATAAATTAGAAGTTAACAAAAACAAAGTAAATGAAGGGGGGGTGGAAATCGGAGGGGGAGACAAACCATGAGAGATGATGGACTCTGAGAAACTAACTGAGGGTTCTAGAGTGGAGGGGGATGGGGGGATGGGTTAGCCTGGTGATGGGTATTAAAGAGGGCATGTTCTGCATGGAGCACTGGGTGTTATACACAAACAATGAATCATGGAACACTACATCAAAAACTAATGATGTAATGTATGGTGATTAACATAACATAATAAAAAAAATAAAGTAAATAGAATAGCTGGAAAAGAAATAATACATTGTTAAACAACCCATTGACCAAAGAAGAAATGTGAAAGGAAATTAGAAAATATTTTGAACTGAATAATAATAAACACATAACACATCAAAAATTGTGGGACTGTATGACATTAACTGTTTATAAGAAAAGAGGTAGATCTTGGGGCACCTGGGTGGCTCAGTTGGTTAAGTGGCCGACTCTTGATTTCAGCTCAGGTCATGATCTCAGGGTCCTGGAATCAAGCCCCAAATTGGGCTATGCACTCAGCAGGGAGTCTGCTTGAGGAATCTCTCTCTCCCTCTGCCTCTGCCTCTCCCCCTGCTTGCACTCTCGTATGCTTTCTCTCTCTCTCTAAATAAATAAATCTTAAAAGAAAGAAAAGAGGTAGTTCTCAAGTCAATGATCTAAATTTTTACCATAAGGAAAAAGAAGAGCAAAATAAACTCAAAGTAAACAGAAGAGAAGAAATAGTAAAGAAAAGAAAAGATATTAATGAAATTGAAACCAGAAAAGTAAAGAAAATCAATGAAATCAAATCTGGTTATTTGAGGAAAAAAGAACAATGAAATTTGTAAAGCTCTGGAGAAAAGAAAAAAATTGCTAGTATCAGGAATAAACGAATAATATCACTACAGATCTTACAGACATAAAAAGACTAACAAGGGAATATTATGAAAACTTTAAACAAATAAATTTGACATCATACATAAAATGGAAAATTCCCTAAAAGACATGAACTGACTGCCAAGGCTAATGTAAGAATAGATAATGTGAATAGTCTACAGCTTTTAAGGAAATTGAATTCATAGTTTAAAAACTTTTTCAAAAAGAAATTTCCATGCCCAGATGACTATAGTGGTGAATTCTATCAAAAATTTAAGAAATGGGGAGCCTGAATGGCTCAGTCAGCAGAGCATGCAACTCTTGATCTTGGGTTGTGAGTTTGAGCCCCAGGTTGGGTGTAGAGATTACGTAAAATTTTTTTAAATCTTTAAAAAATTTTAAGAAAAATATAATGCCAACTCTAGACAAACACTTTCATAAAAATTAAGTAAAGGAAATACTTCAGATTTATTTTATGAGGCCAGCATTACTTTGACATAAAATCAGACAAAATATTATAAGAAAAGAAACTAAACTACAGATCAGTAACTCTCATAAACATGGATACAAAAATCTCTATCCAAATATTAGCAAATTGAAACTAGCAATAAATAAAAAGGATAATACATCATAACCAAATATAGTTTGCCCCAGGAATTCAAGGTTGATTTAATGATTGAAACCAATGTAATTCACCATATTAAAAGACAAAAAAACATAAAACAAGATCATCTCAATAGGTGCAGAAAAGACATTTGACAAAATCCAACATTCCTTTATGATAAAAACAGACAGCAAATTAAGAAGAGAAGGGAAATTTCTCAATTGCATAAAGGGCATCTACAGCAAAAGCTACAGCTACATTTCCCTTAATGGTGAAAGACTGAATGCTTCCCCCTAAGATTGGAAACAAAGCAAAAACGTCTGCTCTCACCAGTTCTATTTAGTATTGTACTGAAAGTCATCTGTAAAATTTCTAAGGAATACACAAAAAAGACACTATAACAACTAAGTGACTTCAGTAACCCTGTAGGACTCAAAGTCAACATACAAAACCAGATTATATTTTGATATATTACCAATAAACAATTGAAATGTGAATATTAAAAAAAAAAACTATTTACAAGAGCATCAGATAATATGAAACATCTAGGGATAAATTTAACAAAGATTTTATAAGCTTTGTATTCTGAAACTAAGAACATTATTGAAAAAAATTAAAGAAAAGCTAGATAAAATGAAAGATCATGTTCATGGATCAAAAGACTTAATATTTTCAAGACGTCAATCTTCTCCAAATTGATTTATAGAATCAATGCAATAGCAATCAAAATCTTGGCAGAATTTTTTTTGGTAGAAACTGCCAAGCTGATACTATAATTTATATAGAAATACAAAGGACCTAGAACAACTAAGGCAATCCTGAAAAAAAAAAAAAAAAAGAACAAAACTAGAGGACTGACACTACCTGATTTTAAGAGTTATGATAAAGCGGGGCGCCTGGGTGGCTCAGTCGTTAAGCACCTGCCTTCGGCTCAGGTCATGATCCCAGGGTCCTGGGATCGAGCCCCGCATCAGGCTCCCTGCTCCGCGGGAAGCCTGCTTCTCCCTCTCCCACTCCCCCTGCTTGTGTTCCCTCACTCACTGTGTCTCTCTCTGTCAAATAAATAAATAAAATCTTTATTAAAAAAAAAGAATTATGATAAAGCTACAGTTATTAAGACAGCATGGTATTGCCATAGAAACAGACATACAGATAAATGGCACAGAATAGAGATTTTAGAAATTCCCACATATATGGTCAATTGATTTTCACCAAATTGGTCAAGACATTCAACTGTCTTAGAGAAAGAATAATCTTTTCTTAAAAATAACAACTTGATAGTCATAAGCAAAAAATTGAAACTGTACCTTACACAACAGATAAAAATTAACTCAAAGTGGATCATAGATCTAAATGTACTGGCTAAAACTATAAAGCTTCTAAAAGAAAATATTAGTAATCTTGAACAGGCAAAGATTTTTTTATAAGGACACAAAAACATGAACTATAAAAGAAAAATACCAATAAATCAGATTTAATCAAAATGAAAAATTCTTGCTCTTCAAAAGCATTGTTAACACAAATGAAAAAAACAAGCCACAAACTGGAAGAACATATCTGCAAAAAATGTATATGAAAAAGGACTTGTATATAGCATATGTAAAGAACTCTTAGAACTCAATAATAAGGTATCACAAATACAATACAAAAAAAGACAGTGGGGGCGGTGGACAAACTGAACAGACTCATCATCAAGCTAGCTATAGGGATACCAAAGAAGAACATTAAAAATATACTCAGTATCAGTAGTCATTATGGAAATGCAAGTTAAAATCACACTGATATACTATTGCATACTTAGTAGCATGACTAAAATTAAAAAGATTGATCATACTAAGTGTTGATGAGGACATGAAGGAACTAGAACTCTCATTTACTGCTTGAGGGAATGTAAATGTTACAACCACTTCAGAAAAAAGTTTGGCAGTTTCTTAAAAAGTTAATAGTGTCAATTAAGTGTTCATTTAGTTAATTTAATGTTGTCAGATAAAATAAAGGAAGTTATATTTGAACTTCACATAAATAATAAATAATTTTTAATATAGGTATGGCCTAAAAATTTAATGGGACATATATATTAAAAAAAAGTTACTTGCTGTTTATCTGAAATTCAATTTAATTGGGTACTTTGTATTTTTATTTACTAAATCTGGCAACTCTACTCCCCATACAGCCCAATCATTCCACTCCTAGGTATTTACCCAAGAAAAATAAAAATATATGTCCACATATATATAGTGGACTGGAAACAACTCAAATGTCCATGAACAAAAGAAGGGACAAACAAAGTATGGTATATCCATACAACGAATGACTACCCAATATAAAATAAAAGGAAATGAACTATGGATACACATAAGCTATGGATGAATATCAAATTAATTATGCTGAGTGACAGAAACCAGACAAAAAAGAGTACATACCAAATTCTTCCATTTACATGAAATTCTAGAAAATGCCAACTAATCTATAGTGACAGAAAGCTGATCAGTGATTGCCTAGGGCAGGTAAGATTTGAAGTGAGATGTGGGGGCAGGGAAGATGCTTTTGAAACTTCTGGGAATGATAGATATGTTCATTATCTGGATTTTGATGATGGTTTCACGGGTGTTTACATATGTCAAAACCTATCAAATTGTATTCTTTAAATATGTGCAGTATGTCGTGTGTCAATGACATTTCAATGAAGCTGTAAAATTTTGTTTTTATTTTTCCTGTGTGAATTTAACCTGTATATAACAGTGTGTGAAACTCCGTGGTGGATAAAACAAACATTTTACTTACTTGGAGAGAGAGGACCGACAAATATAAAAAGTTAAATAAAAGCACAAGCGTTAAACAAGATGAAATTTGGAACAATATTTGCAAATATTAAACCAATGTATTTTAATTTCTCCCACAACTCATGTTCCTTTGAAGCTTTCTCCCTCAGAGAGAGCCCTAAAGCTTATAACCAGAGAGTGGAAGAAAACAGATCATTGACTTCATGAACAGGAAATTGGGCTTGCCAACTAAGCCTGGTGGGGAAAGAATGGGTTTCTTACATTTCTTTAGTTATATCAGAAGATAGATTTGGAGAATTAGCTCAAAGATTTTTCTATCAATATTGGAGAGCCAATATTCCTTCCACTTGTGACAACTAGGTACTACGGTTGAAAGAGTTTAATAAGAGAAAAATCACTCTTTATAGCCAATGGTGGGGAAAAGAAGAGAGGAACAGAGTTTGAAAGAGAGGAACAGAGTTTGAAAGCAGATGCCATGGTCCTCCTTCTCTACATCCTCTCAGTATCCTCTGTGCCCCGCCAGTCTTGCTGACCCTCTGCCCATACCTAAGGTTCAACCAGTGCCTCTGTTTGCAGTAGCCAAGGGCAAGAGCCTGAGGCTTCCCTGTGTCTTCTTGGCTTTCTGTGTGATTTGAAGGTGAGCAGAAACATGTGTGTGCCCTGAGGGAGAAATGGGGAAGGTAGCTGAGGGTGCTGGCTCTCTTCTCTAAGAGGGGATACAGCTAAGGGAATCTTTATTTATTTTTTTAAGTAGGATCCAACAAGTAGGTTCGAACTCACGACCCAGAGCTCAAGACCTGAGCTGAGATCAAGAGTCGGATGCTTAACCAACTGAGCTACCCCAGAGCCCCAGCTATGGAAATCTTTAAACATGAGTGAAAGCCAGAGTGGAGGTCATTGGTGAGCAGCAGTTGGAGAGGATGACCCTGAAGCACTGCCCAGGCCAAGGGAAGGGACCACAAGTGTGCTGACAGCAGATGTTTGCTTCAGAGCCTGGCCAATGACTAGACAGTATGAAGACTTCACACACCACTGTAAGAATCCTGCAGGTTCCACCATTCTACCATCTTACAAGGGAATTTTTGGGGTGGGGTGGGGGGTGGGTGATTCTGAAAGAGGAGGCATTTTACCTAAAGAAACTGAATATCCCCCGAAGATACTGCATTAGTTCGTTACTTTGGACTAAATAGCTCCCTCCCCCCAATCCCCCTCACCCATCCCCACCAATACCCAGAGGATGTGCACTCAAACATAAGTCTAGACTATAGACAAACTAAAGAAAATATATTTCCAATGCACATCTTGGTGTAATGTACATACATTTGCAACCCATTACCAAGATAATACAAGATACGTTTCAAGGCATTCAGTGATGGAGGGCGAGAGTGGTAGCCAGGAAGCAAGGGATAGTCACAGAGGTGGGGGCTGAGTCCTGTGGGCTGGGCAGGGTTTTAGCCAGGCAGATAGGAGCGGCATCTCAGGTGGGGAGAACTGCCTGAACGAGGGCCTGCAGGTGAGGACACACACAGTGGGGGAGAGCGGAGCAGAGAGCTCCCACTGACAGGAGGGCCTCTGGTTCCCCACTTGGTTAGCATGACCTGGGAACTCAGCACTGAGTGAGCTCAGAAAAGGCTGCCTCTGAACAGGCACGGATTTGCCTTCTGGAAGGTTTGCAAAAAGAAAGCCCAGAGAACATGGCCACCCAAATGTCAGCTGGTCTCTCAAAAGGTCAAGAAGCTGAATGTGGCCATTGGATGTCTCCTGGTGCTTACAGAGTGGCAAATAGCTTCAACATGGTGTTTAGAGGGACTGTGATGATTCTTTAGAGGGGAAGTCTAAAGCACTAGAAACACCAAGGGTCATTCTCCTAGGAAGTCAACCTAAGGAAACCAGGGACTCAGAATGAAGGCTGGCCGATATCCAGTAAGGAAAGCTCTTATTTTCTAGTTTCTATTCAGTCCATGAAGAATGCATACTGGATCGATCTCTGAGAACTGGCCTGGCTCATATTTTATGTCCCTTCCTGTGGCTGGGATGCTCAGCCAGGCAGAATTTGCTGAGAGGTCATGGAATAGGAAGGGGGTTGCTCCTGGCAGCCCTAATCCCTGGACACAGCCTTCCCTCCCCACCTGCCCCTCCCACATCCTGCCTCATGTGTTTTTAAGTGATTGTCACTTTCAGGCACCCTTCTCCCTCTGCCTCTCTGACCGAGGCCTCCTGCAGTAGGCCACGTAGCCATGGGAAGCCAGCAGGCCTCCTGTCTACACCTGGAGTGCCCACATATCTCAGGTGAGTGCTGGGTTGAGAAGCCCACCTACTGTTTCCCCCCAGATGGCACGAAGCCAAACTGTGTCTGGAAGGGCTCATCACTGTGAAGAGGAAGAACAGAGTTGTTTGGGCAGGACCCCAGGCCAGGTCAAGTGGTGTCCAAACTGATTATATGTAAGGGTCCCACTTTGACCCCAAAATAAAATAAAGCAACAAAAACTTATACCCATTAGAACAGCCCAAATTTGGAACACTGGCAACACCAAATACTGGCAAAGATGTGGAACAACAGGAACTCTCATTCATTGCTGACAGGAATGCAAAATGGAGCCACTCTGGAGGACAGTTTGGTGGCTTCTTACAAAACCAAACGTACTCTTAACATACAATCCAGCAATTGCATTTGGTGTTTACTGAATGAATTGAGAACTTCTGTCCACACAAAAGCCTGCACATGGCTGTTTATGGCGGCTTTATGAATAATTGCCAAAATATGGAAGCAACCAAGATGCCCTTCGGTAGGTGAATGGATAAATAAACTGTAGTACTTCTAGACAGTAGAATAATATGAAGAGCTAAGAAGAAATGCACTGTCAAGCCATGAGAAGACATGGAAGAAACTTAAATGCGTTGTACTAAGTGAAAGAAACCAATCTGAAAAGTTTACATACTATATGATTATAACATGGCATTCTGGAAAAGGCAGAACAATGGGGACAGTAAAAAGTTTAGTTGTTGCCAGAGGTGTGTGATTGGGAAGGGCAGAGATGAATAGGTAGAGCACAGAGGATTTTTAGGGCAGTGAAAATGCTCCGTATGATACCATCATGATGGATCCATGTCATTATATATTTGTCCAAACCCACAGACCATACAACACCATGAGTAAACCCTAATGTACGCTACGGTCTTAGAGTGACCATGACATGTCGCTGTAGGTTCATCAACTGTAACAAATATACTACTCTGGTGGGGGATGTTGATTATGGGGGAGACTACACAGTGTGGGGGCAAGCGGTATATGGTAAATCTCTGTCTCTTAGCTTGAATTTTACCGTGAACCTGAAACTGCTCTAAAATCTAGTCTTGGGGTGCCTGGGGGGCTCATTCGGTTAAGCATCTGACTCTTAGTTTCTGCTCAGGTCATGATATCATGACCCTGAGATCGAGCCCCACATCAGGCTCTGTGCTCAGCATGGAGTCTGCTTGAGATTCTCTCTCTCCCTCTCCCTCTGCACCCCCCACCGCTTGCACTCTCTCTCTCTCTAAAATAAATAAATCTTAAAAAAAAAACCCTAGTCTTAATTTAAAAAAATGAATAATGTTCACATTTGAAGAAGAGCTACAAATGTGAGAAAAACAGTACTCATGCAACTTTAGGGAACATTTATAGGAATTCTGGGAGGCCTTATAATGATTTCATCACCACAATGGTGTGTAAGACCCACAGGTCTGCAATCACCCAGAGGAGGCACACCTGGCATACATTACTTGCTAGGAACCCTGAGCAATCAGCAGACCATCTGAGCTCAGTTCACTGGTCTCATTCTGTCATCTCTGAGCTGATGTCAAGGTCTGATATTCAAGGACTGGGCTTTTTTACTCACACCAGGCACAGAGACTTCAGACCTCCTCCTTTTCTCATTTCAACTATTCCATAATCTAGCTAAAATTTCTTGGCCTCCAGAAAGTGGAAGAGAATTGATACTCTTGACTACCTACCATTTACTTGGTACTTTCTGTACATTATTTCTGTTTCTGTAAGCAGGGATCCTAGCAGGACCCGATCTACCCATTGAGAGTGGTCGAAGGATACCCCATCTCACAAGAAGCTGTGTGCAGACTCAGATTTGTATGGAAGCTAAAATGTCTTCTGGGAATGTATCTTGACTGCTGTTCACGGTTGGGGTTCAGACAAGCCTGACATACTTGAGGGTCATGGATTGGCAAGGTCTTACAGAGGGCAGGGAAGAAATTGACCCTAGGGACTCAGACTCAGCAACAGCCCCCAAGGGCTGTGCAGGAGGACTGAACTCGGTTTGCTGTGGTAGGTGTCAGAGGGTCTCTCCTTAACCCTGCCATTCTAGAACATTCCACACTTGAAAGGGCTGTTTCACTAAATTCTGACAAAATTCTGACCAGGCTGTGGAGTTCACCAATTGAATATAAATGAGGGAGAGAATATTGTCTGTCCTTATCAAAGCAATTACCCTAAGTCATGAATCTAGCAACAGTGTCCCACTGAAATACACAGCTCAGCAGACAGTGGATAGTTGTTAAGTGTGAGTCAAGCTGTCCTGCATCATAAAATTCACATCCTCTGCTGTTTATCAGTGAATCTCTATTGCAGCCCCACCAAACAGCCAGCCTGAGCTGCTTAGCAGAAGCAGAACCCAAGCTTCGAGTGGTACCCTGGCAGAGTTCAGGGGGCTGGTGGGGAGAGAGGGCACCCTCCCACACTGAGAAACATCAGGACTACTGATAGTCTGTGTTCCGAGGAGGGGATTCCTCTTGAGTAGAGGAACTACTGCAAATCCGGGATCAATGTTAATGCACCACAGTTGTATCCTCAGGGTGTTGAAATCCGAGACATTTGGCTTCTATTCCACTTAATGCTCACAATACCGCTGAACGTAGGACACATATTTTCCTCATTTTACAGATGAATAAACTACTGTTGCAGTCATACTGAGTACCAAGCCGCCATAAAGCTCAGGGGCTCGCAGTCGTAAGCACTTACTTCTCACTCAGGCACCTGTGGGTTGGCTGTGGTTCGGCTGATCTAGGTGGGACTCAGCTGGGCTGGTTTCCAGGCTGTGGGGTGCGTCCAGGCATGCTCAACATGTCAATCCCAGGGCAGAAGGCTCAAAACTCCAACAGTGCAAGCATTTTTAAAAGCCTTCATTCAGGGGCGCCTGGGTGGCTCAGTCGTTGGGCGTCTGCCTTCGGCTCAGGTCATGATCTCAGGGTCCTGGGATCGAGCCCCGCATCGGGCTCCCTGCTCCGCGGGAAGCCTGCTTCTCCCTCTCCCACTCCCCCTGCTTGTGTTCCCTCTCTCACTGCGTCTCTCTCTCTGTCAAAAAAAAAAAAAAAAAGCCTTCATTCAGGGGAGCCTGGGTAGCTGAGCTGTTGAGCATTCCAATCGGGATTCCCGCTCAGGTCATGATCTCCCAGGTGGTGTGGTGGGATCGAGCCTGGCATTGGGCTCCGCTCCCAGCAGGGAGTCTGCTTGAGATGCTCTCTCCCTCTGCCCCTCCCCCCCACTCTCTCTCAAATAAATAAATATGTCTTTTTAAAAAATTTAAAAAATAAAACCTTCATTCACATCGCTTCTCCTAATGCCCCGTTGGTTAAAGCAAGTCACGTGGGTAAGCTATGTGGGCAGGGAAGCGGATGCTTCCTGTCGAGGAGCAAGGGGCATTGCTTTCAACTTATACTTGTCTGATGCCAAAGCTAGAGATGCTTTCTTGCAGCCTTTGCTCACTGCCCCCTCCTATGAATTCCCTGGTTTGTTGTCTTTACCACTGAATGAAGCAATTAACTGCGTGTTTTCGTCCTGTTGTTCCGGTCTTTGTGCTTTGGTCTCCGCAGTGGGACTGTTGAGGTATTAAAGCAGGGACACTTCTGGGTCACCCCCGCCCCGCACAATGCTGACACAGAGAAGGACCACAGTAAGTAGTTACAGAAGGTCAGGTATATCATCATACCGAGAAGCCTGCACTAAGTGCCACTTTGAGTATTCTGGCAGATTGTGTGAAAACAAGCCCAAAAGAGCTGAGTGTGTAACTGTGGTCCCTCAGTGCTGGAGGAAAATGACAGCTCTTTGTTATTTCCGAGGATTTGCCACCAGCAGGTACAGCTGGATTAATCAGCACTGTGTCCTCCTTGCAGACTTAATTAGCAGCTCTAGTCGAAACTCAGCTTCTTGTTAAAGCCAGACTTTGAAAAAGAAACTGTTCTAGGCTTATATCCTTACTTTCAGTTACATGTCATCCAGAAATGAGGCAAAATCTCACTGTTTTAAATTGAGTTATAATTGACATATAGCTTTTGTGAAGTTTAAATTATACAACATGTTGATCCGATACACTTATATATTGCTATATGATAGCTACCATAGCGTTAGCTAACACTTCCATCACATCACATAATTATCATTTCTTTTTTGTGGTGAGAACATTTAAGATCTAGTCGCTGAGTAACTTTCAAGTACATAATACAGTATTGTTAAAAATTAAAAATAGAACTACCATATGATCCAGCAATCTCACTTCTGGGTATATATCCAAAAGAAGTAGAAATAGGATATAGAAAAGATGTCTGAACTCCCATGTTTATTGCACCATTATTCACAATAGCCAAGATATAGAAATAATATAAGTGTCCATCAATGAATAAATGGATGAAGAAAACATTATGTGTGTGTGTGTGTGCACACACACACACCAATATAATGGAATATTATTCAGCCATGAGAAAGAAGGGCATCCTTCCATTTGCATCAATATGGATGGAGCTTGAGGGCATTATGCTGAGTGAGATAAGTCAGACAGACAAAAATAAATACCTTATGATACCACTTCTATGTGGAATCTAAAAAGGCTGAACTCCTAGAAACGAAGAGTCAAATAGTAGTTACCAGGGCCTTGGGGATAGGGGAATTGGGGATGTGGGTCAAAGGGTACAAATTTGCAGTTACAATATGCATAAATCCGGGATGCCTGGGTGGTTAAGCATCTGCCTTCAGCTCAGGTCATGATCCCAGGGTCCTGGGATTGAGTCCCACATCAGGCTCCCTGCTCAGTGGGGAGCCTGCTTCTCCCTCTGTCTGCTGCTCCCCCTGCTTGTGCTCGTTCTCTCTCTCTGACAAATAAATAAATAAAATCTTTAAAAAATGCATAAATTCTGGGAATCTAATGCACAAAATCTCATTTTCTAAAGAGAGTCAAGAAACGAGAGTCAGAGTGATTCCAGAATACCCTTCCCCTAGTCAAATTGAGATGATGATTATGTGGGTTAACATTTAACTAAGCACTTACTGTGTACAGGGGTCATGCATTCATCACCTTGTTCAATCTTTATCTTACTTAATCTTATAGCTATTATAATTATAACTGCATAATTATTATAATTATTCCCCATTTTGCAGCTGGGGAAAATGAGGTTTAAAGAGGTAAAGGGACTCGCCCAGGGTCCCAGTGCTTACAAATGGTAGCACTGAGAAGTAAAACCCTGACCAAAAAAAAAAAAAAAATCTGTGCTCTTTAATATTCACTGCTCAATCTCTATTGCATTCTTGTTTATTTTATTGAAATTATTTCAAACATTATAAAGTATAGCAAATAATATTCATGTACTCACCAATCAGTTTTGTAAAATGTTACCTTTTTCTTTTGTCCTTCAGTGATTGGTTTTAAAACACCAAAATACTACAGACACAGAACATGACCCACAGCCATCCCTCCTCTCTACTTGGGGTAACCATTACTTGAATTTAGTATTTTTGATTCCAGCAGATTTCTTAATGTTTACCACATATGTAAATAAAGACAAACATTATATAAAATTATTTTGAATGCTTTAAAACTTTATTTACATAATATCCTTCTAAAATTTGCTTTTCATCCCACCTAATATGTTTGCGATTTATCCATGTTGATGCATATAGGAATATTGCTATATGTTTTATTTTGTAATTATACCATTGGTTTTTAATTTTCCTGTTGGTTTTTGTTAGTATAAACAATACATCAATGTATATTTTCTGTCTGTGTTTCTTCATGCACATTTGCCAGAAGTTTTCTGTGAAAAGTACCAGAAAGTGATACTCCTGTGTCAAAGGGTGTATTTTCTACCCGATTGCTGTGTGGGTCTCCAGTGTGGTCATACCACTTTCCACAGCCACCAGCAGGACCTGGGAGCCCCACATAGCTTATATCCTCACCCACACTTAAGACTGTTAGAATTTCAAATATTTTCCAATTTAATGGCAGTAAAATGACAGCTCATTTTAATTTATAGTCTTTGATTGTTAGAAGATGTGCATCTTCATTGACCAGTCATGTTTCTTCTTCTGTGAATGTTTTGATCTTATTATCTGTCCATTTTCATATGGAACAGTCTGTCTTTTTCTTACTGATTTGGAACTCTGGATACTAATCGTTAGTTACATGTGCTTAAAATTTATTCATTCCCCTGGTATATGACTTATCTTTTCACCTTTTTTTTTTAAACTTTTTTTTTTTAAAGATTTTATTTATTTATTTGAGAGAGAGAGAATGAGAGACAGAGAGCATGAGAGGGAGGAGGGTCAGAGGGAGAAGCAGACTCCCTGCCAAGCAGGGAGCCCTATGCGGGACTCGATCCCGGGACTCCAGGATCATGACCTGAGCCGAAGGCAGTCGCTTAACCAACTGAGCCACCCAGGCGCCCCTCTTTTCACCTTTTTAATGATGTCTTTAATCATACAGAAATTTTAAATTTCAATGTAGTTAATTCGCTAAATTTTAAATATATTAATCTTTTATTTGAAAGGCAATACATATAGCTTAAAATTCAAGAGGTACAAAGAGCATATAGTGACAAGTCTCTTGCTCTCCCTCAGTCACCCAGTGTCCCTTGGCATCCTTCCAAAATTATTTTATGCATATAAACAAATGAAATATTTTCACCGTTGAACCCCAATATTAACATACTGTGTACACTGTTGTGTGTGGTGTGTCTTAGGGTTTTTTCACCCTTTATCTATACCTTGAAGATGATTCCATAACAGTACTAAAGAGTTTATATCTTACAGCTCCAGTATCCTATAGTATGAGTGTATTATAATTAATATTGAACCAGTTACTGATTAATATTTTGTAGTTTGCCAACTTTTGAGGAATACAAACAATGTTGCACTGAGTAACTTTGTTCTTTGATCATTACACACATGTGTGCATATGTCTAGGGAACAAATTCTTAGATATGGAAATGCATGGTTAAAAGGTATGTGCAACTGTATTTTTGAAAGATATTGCCAAATTCCTTCTGTAGGGGTTGTAAAAATTTGCTCTCCACAGCACTGGAAGAGGTCTGTTTTCTATACCATGGATGATACTATATATTAGACTTCTGGATTTTTACCAACCGGAGAGGTAGAAAATAGTATCTCAATGTGGTTGTAATTTATGTTTCTGTTACTATTAGTGAAGTTGAAATAAATAAAATATTTTTAGATTTTTTAAAGACCACTTGTATATATTTTTCTGTGATCTGTTTGTTTACATCAAATTATTGGTGCTTTATTGATTTGCAAAAAGGATTTTATTTCTTAGTGAAATTAGCTTTTTGTGATGTAAGTTGTAAATTTTTTTCCAGCTAGTTCCTTAGTTTTTTTACAATACTTAGGTGTTGTTGTTGTTTTAGTGATCTCTACAACCAACATGGGGCTTGAAGTTACAACCCTGAGATCAAGAGTTGCATGCTCTACTGACTGAGCCAGACAGGCACCCCCCATGGTGTTTCTCTACTTTTGCTAAATTCTTCTCTGATCTGATGTCATCAAAATATTTCTCCTGGGTTTTCTTTTTAAAATTTGTAGTATTTTGCTTTTTTACATTTAATTTTTCAATTCATCTGAAATTGATTATTGTTTATGGTGTTAGGTAAAAAAGCAATTTTAGTTTATTTCCCATATATTATATATATTATAATTAGTTATTTATATAGTTATATAAAATATATTCAGCTATATTATAACTGTATTAGAACATACATACATATATATGTATGTATATGTGTGTATATATGTCTGTATCACTTATTGAAAAATCCTTTCTGGGGTGCCTGGGTGGCTCAGTCGGTTAAGCATCTGCCTTCAGCTCAGGTCATGATTCCAGTGTCCTGGGATCAAGCCCTGTGTCAGGCTCTCTGCTCAAGCTCTCTCTCAGCCCCGAGTCTGCTTCTCCCTCCCCCCTGCCCCTCCCTCTCATTCTTTCTCACACTCCTGCTCTCTCTCTTTCAAATGAATAAATAAAATCTTAAAAAAAAAGAAAAAGAAAAAGAAAAATCCTTTCTGTCCCAATAGATTAGTAATGGCACTCTTAAAGATAATAAAATTTCCATGAATATGAGAATCTGAGTTCTCTATTCTAGTCTGCTTGTCTATCCCAGCACTTTGTAACCTTCTCACATCATGAACACATAGAAAAATATCTTCAAATTGCACATTGAAGTAAACAGAAGAGGCTGATGATCCCTCCTGGGACTTCAGCTGCTTCAGACCACCCCAGGCCTCCCCTAACAACCCCAAGAGCTGACTGGATCAATATCTCAGCACATTTTTAACACAGGGGAGGAGCGTTGAGTCTATTTACCTTAATGACACACTGCTTCATTTCTATAATTACAGCTGACTCTTAAACAACACAGGTTGGAACTGTGCAGGTCCACTTACACATGGATTTTTTGGATACAGTACAGTATTATAGGTGTATTTTGTCTTCCTTATGATTTTCTTAATGATATTTTCTTTTCTCTAGCTTAACCTATTGTAAGAATACAGTATATAATACATATAACATACAAATTCTGTGTTAATCAACCGTTTATGCTATCAGCAAGGCTTCTGGTCAATCGTAGCTCCTCATAGTTAAGTTTTGGGGGAGTCAAAAGTTATATGCAGATTTTCAACTACACAGGGTGGGGGTGGGGGATGGTGCCTGTAATACTAAATCTTGGTATTTGTCTGGTAAGGAAAGTCACTCCTCTTTTTTCTTCAAGATAGTTTTAGTTAATTCCTTTCTGTCACTTTGCTTTTCTAAAAGAATTTTAAAATCAGGTAACTTACAGATTAATTTTTGGAGACTTGAAATATTTATGTTATTCAGTCTCCTTATCCATGAACATGGTACCCATCTTTTAGTCATTATCATCTTCCTAAAGCTTTAAAAAGCTTTCGGTGAAGTTTTATAATTTTTATTCTAAAGGGTTTTTTTGTTTGTTCTTTGTTTTTTTTTTTTCTAAAGATTTTATTTATTTATTTGGCAGAGAGAGAGAAAGAGCACAAGCAGGGGAAGCAGCAGGCAGAGGGAGAAGCAGACTCCCCACTGAGGAGCAGGGAGCCCAATGTGGAACTCTATCTCAGGACCCTGGGATCATGACCTGAGCCGAAGGCAGACACTTAACTGACTGAGCCACCCAGGTGTCCATATTCTAAAGGTTTAACAAATCTTTTGTTAGATCTATTCTTTGGTAAATTATTGTTTTGTGGATATTGTGTATAAATCATGCCTTTTTCTCTTGCTTAAAGAATGAGGGGAACATGATAATGATAACAATAATATTAACACTACTACTTCTAATACAATAGTAAATATTTACCTCCTATATAGACAAGCATTGTTCTAGGGACTTTACATAATTTAACTTATTTGATCTTCAGAAAAACCTTATTAAGTAGTTTCACTATTATTCCCATTTTATAAATGAAGGAACTGAGACACTGACAAGTTATTTAACTTGCCCAACATCATCCCAGTTGGTGGGTGGCAGTCTTGCTTTGGAGAATGAATTTTTAAAAATTTGAGGACACCAGAGGGGAAGTCCAAGATGGAAGAGAAGTAGGAGACTTTTGTTCTGTCTAGTCCCAGGAATTGAGCCATCAAATCATTCTGAACACCTACGAACTCAACCAGAGATCTAAGAAAAGAATAGCTGCAACTCTACAAATAGAAAAGTGACCACTTTCTGCAAGAATGACAAGATGGAAAAACCCACCTCAAAAAAGAGAACAAGGGGCAGTACTGACTGCCAGGGACCTAATCACTATGGATATAAACAAGATGTCAGAACTAGAGTTCAGAATAATGATTATAAAGATACTAGCTGGACTTGAAAAAAAGCATAAAATACACTAGAGAATCTCTTTCTGGAGAAATAAAAGAACTAAAATCTAATCAAGTCAAAATAAAAAAGACTATTAATGGGTGCAATTAAAAATGGAGGCTCTGCTAGGATAAATGAGGCAGAAGAGAGAATTAGTGATATAGAAGACCAAAGATGGAAAATAAAGAAGCTGAGAAAAAAAGAGAGATAAACAACTACTGGATCACGAGGGCAGAATTTGAGAGATAAGTGATACCATAAAGCAAAACAATATTAGAATAATGGGATCCCAGAAAAAGAGGAAAGGGTGGTGGGGGCAGAAGGTATATTGGAGCAAATTATAAAAAAGAACTTCCCTAATCTGGGGAAGGAAACAGGCTTTCAAGTTCAGGAGGCACAGAGAACCCCCCTCAAAATCAATAAAAATAGGTCAACACCTTCACATGTAATGGTAAAACTTGCTTATCTCAGAGACAAAGAGAAAGTCCTGAAAGCAGCTCGGGACAAGAGGTCTGTAACCCACAAAGGTAGAAACATTAGATTGACAGCAGACCTATGCACAGAGACCTGGCAGGCCAGAAAGGACTGGCATGATATATTTGGGGTGCTAAATGAGAAAACTATGCAGCCAAGAATACTTCATCCAGCAAGGCTGTCATTCAAAATAGAAGGAGAGATAAAAAGCTTCCAGGACAAACAGAAACTAAAAGAATTTGTGATCACTAAACCAGCCCTGCAAGAAATATTAAAGGGAATCCTTTAAGAAAACAGAGAGCCCAAAAGTAACATAGACCAGAAAGGAACAGAGACAATATACAGAAACAGTGACTTTACAGGTAATACAATAGCACTAAATTCATATCTTTCAATAGTTACTCTGAATGTAAATGGGCTCAATGCCCCCAATCAAAAGACACAGGGTATCAGATTGGATAAAAAGACAAGACCCATCCATATGCTGTCTGCAAGAGCCTCTTTTTTTTTTTAAATTTTATTATGTTATGTTAGTCACCATACAATACATTAGTTTTTGATGTAGTGATCCATAATCCATTGTTTTCATATAACACCCAGTGCTCCATGCAGTACATGCCTTCCTTAATACCCATCACCGGGCTAACCAATCCCCCCTCCCCCCTCCCCTCTAAAACCCTGTTTGTTTCTCAGGTCCATAGTCTCTCATGGTTCATCTCTCCCTCCAATTCCCCCCCCCCATTTTTCCCTTCCTTCTAATGTCCTCCATGTTATTCCTTATGTTCCACAAATAAGTGAAACCATATGATAATTGACTTTGAGACTCATTTTAGACCCAAGGACACTGCCAGATTGAAAGTGTGGGGTTGGAGAAACATTTATCATGCCAATGGACATCAAAAGAAAGCTAGGGTAGCAATCCTTATCAGACAAATTTGATTTTAAACCAAAGACTATAATAAAAGATGAGGAAGGACACTATATCATAATTAAAGTGTCTATCCAACAAGAAGATCTAACAATTATAAGTATTTATTCCCCTAAAATGGGAGCAACCAATTATATAAACCAATTAATAACAAAATTAAAGAAACACATTGACAATAATACAATAATAACAGGGGACTTTAACACCCCACTCACTGCAATGGACAGATCATCTAAGCAGAAGATCAACAAGGAAACAAGGGCTTTGAATGACACACTGGGCCAGATGGACTGCACAGATATATACAAAGCATTCCATCCTAAAGCAACAGAATACACATTCTTCTTGAGTGCACATGGAACATTCTCCAGAATAGAACACATACTGGGTCACAAATCAGGTCTCAACTGGTACCAAAAGATTGGGATCATTCCCTGCATATTTTCAGACCACAATGCTTTGAAACTGGAACTCAATCACAAGAGGAAATTTGGAAAGAACTCAAATACACGGAGGTTAAAGAGCATCCCACTAAAGAATGAATGGGTCAACCAGGAAATTAAAGAAGAATTTTAAAAATTCATGGAAAAAAAATGAAAATGGAAACACAACTGCTCAAAACCTTTGGGATGCAGCACAGGCAGTCCTAAGAGGGAAGCATATAGCAATACAAGGCTTTTTCAAGAAACAAGAAAGGTCTCAAATACACAAGCCAACCTTACATCTAAAGGATCTGGAGAAAGAACATCAAAAAAAAAGCTTAAACCCAGCAGGAGAAGATAATTAATAGAGATTAGAGTAGAAATCAATGAAATAGAAACCAAAAGAACAGTAGAACAGATCAATGAAACTAGGAGCTGGTGTTTTGAAAGAATTAGTAAGACTGATAAACCCCTGGCCAGACTTATCAAGAAAAAAAGAGAAAGGACCCAAATTAATAAAATCATGAATGAAAATGGAGAGATCACAACCAACACCAAAGAAATACAATTATAAGAACATATTATGAGAAACTAATTACCAATTACAAAAGTAACATGTGAATTACAGCAAAATCTGGAGAAAGCACAAAAATCTCCATAATTTCCCTAGCTGAGGACTCCCATTGCTAATAGGGTTTACAGGTCCAGGCTCTGGAGATAGATAAATGATAGCTAGATTAGCAGCCAGTACTGCTTTGTAAACTTTTCGACTTAATTCTTGTTTTCACCTAACAGAACAACTTTTTTTTCTTTACCATACTTGCAATGGCTGAATTATATTACATTATATGGATGCATTTGTGTTTGTTTTATCCAATCCTCCCATATGGGATATTTATGTTATCTCTGGTTTTGGGTTATTATAAAAAATTCTGACCAAAAAAAGGCCCTGTAGTCAAATCCATAGTTTCCATTCTAATTCCTTTGGGATAAATTCATGGAAGTAGATTAATGAGAATGTACAGTTTAAAACTTGCTGCACACGGCTGGCTTTGCTTGGCATCTCAGGTTGGGCTGGCATGACCACTCAGGTTAAGATGTTTGGGTTTCCAGCAGGAGTCACAGCAAACTCTGGCCTCTAGGGGTAAAGCTGCATTCAAGAGCTCAGAAGCCGGCTTCCCACTGCTGGCCTGCTGCATTAGGACCCTTGGTAACCAGATGCTCCTCCACTGGTTGTTCTCACCCTGAAGGATTAAAATCAGGAGCACTCATGGTCTGGTGGATAGATTTTGGGGGGAGTCCTCTGAACTCTAGAGGTTCAGAACCTAGAACTAGCTAGAATCTAGAACTTCCAGAACCAGGAATGAGAACTGATGACTCCAGGTTAGAACCAGCTCTGAAAATCTCTCGGGGGTCTGTTTGGAGGAAGGGGGAACATAAAACTACCTCCTGCAATTATCAATTTTAGATAAAGGAGTCAGAGGACTCTCCAACAGGTGCTGACATTCTATAAAATATGAGTTCTGTTCTAGTTTACTAAGGGCCCATGTGATATTTCAGCTCAAGTGCCTTAAATATTCAGAGGCAAGAGAAGCTCCAGTGCGAATTAATTGGGTCATTCTCAGCTTGTTTTTATTTTCCATGGCAGGTGAACTAAACTTTGTTTCCACTCTTTACAAGAGAGGGTGTGGACTTTGAAACCATATGATCTGGGCTAAAATCCTGGCTTTTACACTTCTTAGAGATCTGCCTTGAGCAAATGACTTGATTTCTTTGTGCCTCAGTTTTCACATTTGTAAAATGGGCATCAGAATACCTACTTCATAGGCTGTTGCAAGGATTAAATGAGAAAGCAAAGGTTGTGCACCTGAGGCCCAGCATCGAGTAAATACTTAGAAAACATGAATCCTCTTTTCCTCTTCTCTTAGTTCAACAGCAAATCTGGTGTGACATATACATTATAAATGTGGAGTCCTTCCCAAGTGTTTTATTTACAATTTCAGGTTCATTGACAATCTCAAATCAGCAGGAAGTCTTATATCAGTGGAACATTCACTTACAATAACCAAGAGGTAGAAACAGCCCAAATCTCCATTAACAGATGAACAGATAAGCAATGTGTGGTATATACATACAATGGAGTATCATTCAGCCATGAAAAGGTAGTGATACATATTACAGTGTGGATGAACCTCGAAAACATTATGGTAAGTAAAAAAAGTCAGAAACAAAAAGTCACATATTGTATGATTCCATTTACATGAAATACTCAGAATGGAAAGATCGATAGAGAGATAAGACCTAGATAGGTAGTTGCCAGGGTTTGGGGAAGGTGTAATGGGGAAACTGCTTAAAGGGGTTTGACTTTGGAGTGATGGGAATGTTCTGGAACTAGAGAGAGGTGGGGAGTGCGCAACGTCCTGAATGTACTGAATGCCACTGAATTGTTCACTTGAAAATGGTTAATTTTATGCGACAGGAATTTCACCTTAATAAATTATTTTTAAAAAATCATGAGAGGACCAAAGCCATTCCTGCCAGAATTCAACCCCAGTCTAGGATGTACCCAAACTCATAAGCTTCTGGTCCACTACATTGCTTTCTCTGCTCAAAGTCACTCTCTGGGCCAAGCTCTGGAGGGGGACAAGGGTGAGAGGTGAAGCAAGTTGGTTGGTGGTGGGGGGTGGGGAGGGGAGAGGAAGAGCCCCAGGGCAGAGGGAAAGCCCTACAGGGGTGTGAAACCCTTGCTGACTGTGATCCCCAACACCACTGACTTTCTAACTGGTCTTAGCCACATTCTTGATTTCTTTCATGACACATTAATCCCAAGCACCAGACTGGGACCAGCCTGATGTGGCCTTGCTGTGCTATATTAACCTGCTGATCTGAAAGGAGTTCTAAAAAACTGGCCAGGAAAGATGCATGGGAAATCTGAGACCTCTCTCTGTCCTCAGCTTCCACCTCACCCCACCCCATTCCCCACCGCATCACCCAGTACTGCAATCGAAGCCTCTACTCATGCTGGAGGTGAGGGTTTCATGGCAGAGGAGTCTGCCCTGATCATGCTCTGAGAGAATAATGCCTTATCCCTGTCCTCTGCCACCCTCCAAAGCCCCAGTATCCCAGTCAGTGGATCCAGAGTTACCCATGTAATCAGCCATCTAAAGCTGGTCAGGGTGTGGAAGAAGGACCTTAGCCAATCAGAAGATGATTTAGTTTAGGGCCAGGGCCAAGCAAGAGGTGAGAGACGGGCATTTTTCCCTTGTTGGAAGGTTAAGCTGGGGGTGAGAGAAAGTGGAGATCCACACTTTAATCCTGCAAGGTACTAGCCTGTGTCTACTCAGGGTGGATGGCAAATCTCTGTCCCTGAACGGTCTGTCTGGGCACCTGGGACACCAATACTCATGTCCTCCCCAGTAATACCCCCATCACATGATGTCACTGTAACCCTAAACCTCCCCTCACCTCCCCTCTTCCTTCTGCCCCCTTGGGTCTGATGGTACCTGGAAAGATGCATCAGGCGCTTGCTTGCTTTTTTACCAACAGCTGCAGAGTCTAGTTCTCTGTGTAAAGGACCACTCATTTAGAGGGAAACAAAGCAGATTATAATCCCACTTTTGGAACTAGGGCACACAATTTAAGGAAGCACTTGTGTGACCTCCAGAACAAGCACCTCCTTAAATTTTGTGCCCCTGGTGCCTCTCTTGCCTCACCCTAGTGATGAGGGAACAGAAGGCAAGCTGAGGACAAAGCGGAAGCTGACACCCTACAACACCCCCACCCCCTACCTGGGGATATATGTGACATTCCTCAGGCACTCCTGACTGCCCTGAAGGAAAAACAAATGGTTAACTGATAGAGATCACAGTCTGCAGGACAGGAGTCTCCCTCAGTTTACAAATGTCCTAGTGACTTACAAGGAAGAAGCTTTCTTATCAATAGCCTAACTTCCAGAGACTCATAACTCAGTTCCCGAAGCCCTAACATCACCCTCCCCTACATGAAATTGAGGGAGGCTGAGACAGAAGGAAATGTAAATAAAATTGAATTTCTTTTGAACCTGAAGCCCATTGACAAGGACGTGTGATGGGGGGAATGTAACACTCCTCCAGGAAACTCCCAACTGTCTTCACGTTAGTGCCTCATTAGAGGGAAAACCAACCTTGGCTTGACAATCACCAGGACTCCAGTATCCTGAAAGTCTTTAGCATATGACAGTCCTTCTGGACACTCCCTTTGTCCTCATCTCCCCAACCCCTGAGTATATAATCAGCCACTCCTCAAGACAACAGGGCAGCAGCTCTTTCTGCCCACAGGTCCTGTCCCCGTGCTTTAATAAAATCACCTTTTTGCACCAGAGATGTCTTAAGAATTCTTTCTTGGTCCTCGGCTCCAGACCTCACTTACATTCTAAAACTTCATCATTAGTCTCACCCCTATTGAGCCTCAGCCTCACTTGGTTCAGTAATCTGCACACAGAGATCAGATTCGATGACCCTCAGAGGACAGACTCCCATGAACTCAGTCCAAGAGGCTGGTGACTAATGCCAGAAGGTCAATTTATTCATTTATAGAGTTTGGTTATATTAGGCAACCATTGATTACACAATGGAGGCGGGGAGAGAGCTATTATAATAGTACCAAACCCTTACCAAACTTCTACCACGCGCCATGCAGTCTAGCAAAGTGCTGTGCACTCGGTATCTCACGGAATCCCCGCAACAACCCAATGAGACAGATGCATAGATATGTTATCCCCATTTGACAGAGAGGAAACAGGGACTTAGTAAGAATAAGGGATTTGCTTGGGACCCTGTAGACATGTACATCGAGGAATCCAGGTGTGACCCGCAGTGAGCCTGGTGTGGAGCCCACCACGGAGGTGCAAACAAACGGTCTGATCTGCAGGGGCAGAGGGAGCAGACGAAGGACAAGATTTGATCAGTATCAAAAAGGGCAAATGGACAGACCCACAGCCCCTGGCTGTGGAGGGTATGCGGAGGAAGGAGTAATTGAAGACAGCTCCTGGTTTTCCGGCTTTCACCACCAGGTGGGTGAATGACGACTGAACAGCCTTAGCTCTTCCGGACAGTAGAAGCTGGTATCAGAGACAAAGTGCTCATTCCTGCTGAAATACATAGTTCCACATGGGCTGCGTATTTGGAAGCTCCAGTGAGTGAATGAAGGGATGGACGAGGGAGAGGTGTTTTCACAGATTGATCAGGCAGCCTCGGTGCATACAGCCTGGAACCTTCTGCCTTGGGCCACTCTAAACATTCTCTGAGATCTTCTTAGCCGGTCTGTGGGAACATGTGACTTCTCAGCAAGTTTCTCCATATCCATCAGGATCAAGTCCAAACTCCGAGAACAGCCTCCAGTATGTATCTCTATCTGAACCGCCTTATCTCTCTCTCTGCAGGCTTATCGCTCACAGGCCGGCCTGCAGCAATTCCTCGAAGTTCTAAGGTCCCCTTCTGATCCTGGTCTTTGTTCCCTTTTCTTGGAAAGCACCTCCCATTTCCCATCACACAACCCCCCCCTGCCCCCTCCCCCCGTCCTCAAGCCCTTCCACGTGTCCGGTGAGGGACAGCTTAGACTTAAGTGCTCTGTTCAGAGATCACCCCCTCTGGGAAGTCTTTCTCCCCGCTACCCCCCACCCCCAAGGCACTGGGTCCTCCCTCTCACCTCCTCAGAACCAACAGAATTGTGTGCTTGTAAGCCTTACTATGCACCAAGCAACGTGCTAGGTGCTTTAGTTATGAATCTCAGGATTTTCCCGAGTGTAGTATTTCTATCCCTGAGACACATGAAATGTTTCTGACCCAAATGAACTTTAAAAATTTTAATAGCGGGGCGCCTGGGTGGCTCAGTCGTTAAGCGTCTGCCTTCGGCTCAGGTCATGATCCCACCGTCCTGGGGTCCTGGGATCGAGCCCCATGCCCGGCTCCCTGCTCCGCGGGAAGCCTGCTTCTCCCTCTGCCACCCCCCACTTGTGTTCCCTCTCTTGCTGCCTCTCTCTGTCAAATAAATAAATAAAATCTTAAAAAAAAATGTTTAATAGCTGTGCATCTGCTTTAATGTGCATTAGAAAAAAAAATAGGCCTCACACACTAAACCCAAGATTTCACAAATATTGCCGTTTCGGAGGGAGCAAAAGTGGGTGGCAACGTTAATGAACTAATTGTACCTGCTGCAGGGAAAGCGAGCAAACATTTTAAAGGGGGAGGTGCTAATACCTGAGGTTTGGGGAAATCTCATTTAATCCTTACAACAACCCTGTGGAAATGGTAGCTTCACATTGCTGAGATAGAAGCCAGTGGGTCCCAGAGGTTAGATAACGTGCCTCTGGCCACAGCACTAGCAAGAAGGGCATAGGGTTGGCTCTGTGTCTGGCCTGGCTCCTCCTGCCCTAGCAAAGCTCCTGCCCTGTCTCCCTCCCTGGATGCTTGACGGTCCTGGAGAGCAGAACACGCCTTCATCGTCTGTGCATCCTGTGCCCAGGGCACATCCCAACACAGTAGAACTTACTAAGGTTCTGTGCAAAGAACTGACCACCCGAGTGCTTGGCGCATGGTTTGCAAAGCACTCACCAGCATCTTCATTCACTTCGCCCGACACTCTTCGGAAGAAAGGCTTATTAATCCCCTTTTCTGCTTCCCAGGGGAAGACACTGGGATCAAAGTCTAGCCTTCAAGCTAGGAGTATCGGAGAGGGGCCAAACTCATCAGGGTGCCACAGAGGTCCGGGGAGTTGGGGAGTCGGGTGGGGGGTAGAGAGGGCAGGAAGGGAACACTGATCCGGTCCTCCTCTACAGACCCCAGGCAGGGGACCTTTAACCTTGACCACTTTTTCCAAGCTCAGAGCCCAGGGGGCCAAAGTCACAAGAACTTCCTGTCCTCGGTGAGCACCTGACAGTCACTTGGGACTTAGATAAGATATTAAGAGCTGAAGCCTTGTCCTTGAGCAAGGGGACACTCCTGGGTCAAATCCAGTTTCCCAACTGACACACTTTCTGGGGGTCATTTGCGTTTCTCTTTTCTTTATTACGTTTTCTTACTTGTGACAAAATAATGTTAGTTCATGGTCAAACAATTGGGAGGAGGGGGAAAATATGTAAGTTTTTATATTTTTGATATATTCGCATATGTGACCACATAATTATAAATGTATAATATAAATATATAATATGTATAATTGGATATAATTTTCTTGATCAATATTTCTTACCACCCTGAAATGACTAACATTTGTGTGTGTAGACAGAAGGAGGAAGAAGAAGAGGAGAGGAAAGGAGAGAAGCTGTTCCTTGGTAAGGAGAGCTGTGTTTAAAAAGGTCTTAATTTTTGCTGTTCCTGGGGGAACTGGGGGCTTCCTCTATAGACACCAGGGACGGAGGGTGTCTGGAGGTCCTTGGACCTAGGGGTTGGGAGAAATGAACTGGGGCTGAGATCTGGGAAGCAGGAGCGGGCTGAGCACTAGGGAGGTAGGCCAACGAGAAAACCGGACAAGAAAGCACGCCAGGTGATCCCATGTGGTCCACAGACTGAGTTGAGATGAAAGTTGTCTTTCTGGCGGTGTCCACTCGATGACATTTTCAAATTTTTAGGAAAGCCCGTGACTTTAAACAGCATGTCTTGGTGCTTTGGGGACATGAAGGAAAGGGTAAAGTGGCATGAAATAAGTAAGCAGCCATGTGTGGACCAACAGCTAAGGGCAGGAGACAGAAGGCGCAGCTTAGTGCAAGAGAAAGGTGACCCATCATGGCCCACAGGTGCCAGCACTCGGAGAGACCCTCAGGAGTCCACCGGAGCGAACCAGAGTTCCTGTTACCCAAGACAGAGGGGGGTGAATTTGGGGGTTTTGTTTTTTGTTGTTTTTCCCCCAAAGTTTTTATTTAAATTCTGGGTAGTTAACATATAGTTACATTACTCGTTTCAGGAATAGAATTTACTGATTCACCACTTATATATAACACCCAGTGCTCCTCACAGTAAGTGTCCTCCTTAATCCCCAACCCTCATTTAGCCCACCCACCTCCTCTCCAGCAACCCTCAGACGATGAGGTGTTTTTTGTTTTTTTAAAGATTTTATTTACTTATTTGGTGGGGGGGAGCTGAGGGAGAGGGAGAAGCAGACTCTCTGCTGAGCAGGAAGTTGGACTTGGGGCTTGATCCCAGGACCTGGAGATCATGACCAGAGTCAAAGGTAGACACTTTGACTGACTGAGCCACCCAGGCACCTGCAAAGGGTGAGTTTTAAAGGAAATGTCTGGGGCACCTGGGTGGCTCAGTCCTTTAAGCGTCGGACTCTTGGTTTCGGCTCAGGTTGTGATCTCGGGGTCCTGAGACAGAGCCCCACCTCCCACTTTGTGCTCAGCTGGGAGTCCCCCTGGGATTCTCTTTCTCTCCCTCCTCCCCTGCTCCTCCCCTTCTACCCCTCCCCCTCTCGCCCTCCCTTCCCCTCCCTCCCCCTCTCCTCTGCTCTTCATACTCTTGCTCCCTCTCTAAAATAAATAAATCTTTTTAAAAGATAAATAAATAAAGGAAATGTTTGCAGAATATAGACACTTTTGTATACACGCAGACACACGCAGACACACACACACACACACACACACACACCGTCTCTTTTCCCCCCTCTCACCAGGAAACCAGAACTAAAAAATAAAGTTGGCCAGAAAAGACTCCTGCTTGCCCTTGCCCGGGACCGTGTGTCCTTGAGAAAAGCTGGGCCTGGGGCCCCAGAGCCCACCGTCAGGCTGTCTGGGACCGAGGACTTTAACCAGTCGGGAAAACGCTATCACACCCCAGGCTTGGCCTCTGCTGTCTTTTACAGCTCCGTGCTGACTCACGGAGGAATTTGGACTGCAGTGTTCTGAAAGACAGTCACCTTCATCTCTGGATGCAGGATTTCCTAAGAAGTCCTTGGGGGGCAGTGCACCTTGGTTTCAAGCCATTCCCTTTCCCAACGACCCTACCCGCCACCACCAACTCACCCCCATTCCTCCTCCAGCTCTCTCTCTCCCTAGGGGCTCTTTTGCTCTGGTTGTTACCGACCTTTTCCTAATTGTAAAATTTCACTTATGCTAAATTGAAGGTTTAGGAAAGTATTGAAAAGGTTGCTCACTGTCTCCAAAATGTTGTAAAGATTAGATTATATATATATATAATTTTGATTCCTTCTCCTTTCACGTTTCTTCCTGGAGGGCGAACAGCGTTGGTACTATTATAAATGGGGTATTTTTTCCTTTGCATTATTTAGGAACGGCTAAAACTTCTGGAATAATGGTAAATCATCATGGTGATACCTGAATCTTTGTCTTGTTCCTGATTTTAATGGGACTGCCTTTGCTGTATCACTTTTTTTTTTTTAAAGATTTTTATTTATTTATTTGACAGAGACAGAGACAGCGAGAGCAGGAACACAAGCAGGGGGAGTGGGAGAGGGAGAAGCAGGCTTCCCGCCGAGCAGGGAGCCCGATGTGGGGCTCGATCCCAGGACCCTGGGATCATGACCTGAGCGGAAGGCAGACGCTTAACGACTGAGCCACCCAGGCGCCCCACTTTTATTTTTTTAAAGATTTGCTTATTTTAAAGAGAGAGCGCGCAGAGGGGAGGGGTAGAGGGAGAGAGAGCATCTCAAGTAGACTTCCTGCTGAGCACGGAGCCCAATCCTGGGCTCAATCGCAGGACCGTGAGACCGTGACCTGAGCCAAAATCAAGAGTCGGATGCTTAAGCTTAACCGAATGAGCCACTCAGGCTCCCCTGCTGTGCAGCTTTTAAGTATGATGTTGATTCCTATTTATACCAGTTAGATTTTGGACCATTGAGACAGATGTTCTTTACCAAGAAAAAGAAAGCATATTTTTAAAATCAAAGTTTACTACTTAAAAATAAATTAAAAATAATAAATCAAAATAAAGCAGAAATGGATATGGAAATTTATCAAATTTTTCAAAAATATCTGTCAAGAGGACAGATATTGATGTGAATTTTATGAGTAGATTTTTTCATATCAAACCATCATTATTTCTAATACAGCATCACTTGGCATTTCATGTACTTCGGGGCTTATTTGCTGCAATGTCGTTTAAAATTTTTGTTTCGATATACATTAAGTGAACATCATCTATACTTTTTTTTTTAAACTTTGTTCTGAATTAGCCTCATAAACTGAATTGTGATGTAATCCATAGTTCCCTCTGTCCCCTGTCCTAGAACAAGTTCTTTGTCATGAGAATTACCTACTCCTTCAAAGTCTTTTCTAACAGAGTTTTCTCTTGTAATCACTTAGCCCAGCATCTTTTGTGAAGGCAGTCAACTTCTCTTTCATGGTTATTGGTTTGTTTAGATTATTATCCATTTCTTGATTCAAGTTTGGTAACTTATATTTTACTGGAGAATCATACCTTTCATATGGATTTTCAAGTGTGTTGCTGAGTTGCACATAATTTAAAAATTTCTGTGTCTGTAATTTTCTCCACTACTTGGTATAGTGTGGAGACTTAAAATGGCAGGACCATGGGGCACCTGGGTGGTCCAGTTGGTTACATGTCTGACTCTCGGGGCGCCTGGGTGGCTCAGTCATTGAGCGTCTGCCTTCGGCTCGGGTCATGATCCCAAGGTCCTGGGATGGAGTCTCACCTCGGGCTCCTTGCTCACCGGGGAGTCTGCTTCTCCCTCTGCCTGCCCTGCTTGTGCTCTCCCTCTGACAAATAAATAAATAAAATCTTTAAAAAAGTGTCTGGCTCTCCATTCCGGCTCAGGTCATGATTTCAGCTCATGGGATCCAGCCCAGTGCTGGGCATGGAGCCTGCTTAAGATTCTCCCCTTTGGGTGAATCTCTGGCTCTGCCCCTTCTGGAACCACCCTGCTCCCACACTTTGTCTCTTTCTGTCTCTAAAAAAGAATAAAATAAAATAATAAAATGGCAGGACCTAAGGACCAGAGGCCCTGGGTTCAAATTTCCATTCTCTTACTTCCTCCTATGATGAGATTAGTTAGATAAATCACCAGCTTCTGAAATGCAAAAGTAAAAGTAGAGATAATAGGACTTTGCACTTCACAAGGATGCTAGGACGCGAAGGCTTAGCACAATGCCTAGAACATGGAAATATTCCGTAAATGTGGGCTGTTTTTATATATCTAATATTGGGTATTTGCTTTTCCACATTTTTTTCTTTATTATATAAGCAAAACATTACCTATTTTGATTTTTTTTTTTAATCTAAGACTGTTGACTTCTATTTTGTAATGCAGTTTTTTTTTTTCTGTTTACCCTTTGTATTTCCTTTCTCTGGATTTCCTTCAGGCTACTTTGCTTTCTAAGTTTTTGAGCTTACTGCTTAATTCCGTTACTTTCTTTCTTGCTTATTTAATCATGAATCATTTGCTACTTTGAATTTGCTTCTCATTACAGCTTTGTCATGCAGTATGCTCATTACTGCTATGTTTGAAATATCCTACAGTTGCATTTTGGTTTCATTTTTGACAAAAGAGGTTTTTTTAGGAGAGAATCCCTGTATTTTCGTAGGGTTGAGTCTTTTTGTTGATTGTAGTTGTGTTATTAATATTAGAGGGTGCTCTGAATAATTCGTGCCTTGGGGAATTTACTGAAATTTTCTTTGTTGAATAATATATAATCAGTTTCAAAGTGACCTACAAGTCCTAGAGAAGTGTTATGTTTATAGGAAAAGAGAATATAATATTTACCAATTAAATTGACTTTCTTGATCACATCATTCAGACTTTCTTTCTCAATGCCATCTGATAGAAATATACTGTAGACAACATATGTGATTGAAAATTTTCTAGTAGCCTTGTTAAAAAGTAAAAAGAAATAAGTGAAATTAATTTTACTTAATGTATTTATGTAACACCTTATGTCCAAAATATTATCATTTCAATAAGTTGTCAATATAAAATATATTAATGAAATGTTTTACATCTTTGCCTACCAAGTCTTCAATGTGTCTTTTACATTCACAGCACTTCTCAATTCAGATGCTAAATTGTCATCAGGAATACTTGATCTATATTTAGATTCCATAAAATCTACAGTTGAAAAAGTAGATTTGCATGCCTATGTTCTCAACATTCTTAAAAATTTGTCAACACTGAATCAAGTATCATTTTTAAAAATTATATTAAAATTAATTAAAATTAAATACAATTAAAAATTCAATTTCCCAATTCCACTAGCCACATTTCAAGTACTCAGCAGCCACATGTGGGCTACTCTCTACTGAATTGGGCTGTGCAGCTCTATATCCTTCTTTTTGCCTCTGGATCTGCCAAATAAAGATGTATTAAAATGTCCAACTACTGGGGCGCCTGGGTGGCTCAGTTGCTAAACGTCTGCCTTCAGCTCGGGTCATGATCCCAGGGTCCTGGGATGGAGTCCCACATCCGGTTCCCTGCTTGGCAGGAAGCCTGCTTCTCCCTCTCCCACTCCCCCTGCTTGTGTTCCCTCTCTCGCTGTGTCTCTGTCAAATAAATAAATAAAATCTTTAAAATAATAAAATAAAAAAAATAAAATGTCCAACTACTTTTAAGGATTTATTGTTAATTTTATTTACATGTGATAATGGTATTTGAGTATTTTTTTGAACTTTATTGAGATGTAATTGACATATAACATTATATTAGTTTCAGGTGTGCAACTTACTGACTCGCTAATGTACATATTGTGAAATGATCATCACAGTATGTCTGTTAACATTGATCACCATGTGAGTATTTTTTTAAAGCATTCCTATCTTTTACAAATACATGTTGAAATATTTATGAATAAAATTATATGATCTTTGAAAATAGTTTCAAACCAGTATGGGAAAGGAGAAAGTAGGCTTGGGTATAAGTGAAAAAATACTGGCTCTGGGTTGATAATTATTGAAGCCTAGGTACACAGGTACATAGGAAGTCATTACACTTTTCTGTTTACTTTTTTATATACTTGAAATTTTTCATAATAAAAAGACAAAAATTTTTAAAATCTAGATGAAACTTTTTCCATTTATGGATTCTTTCTATCAAAATTTCCAGTACACGGGGCACCTGGGTGGCTCAGTTGGTTGAGCAACTGCCTTTGGCTCAGGTCATCATCCTGGAGTCCCGGGTTTGAGTCCCACATCGGGGTCCCTGCTCAGTGGGGAGTCTTCTTCTCCCTCTGACCCTCCCCCTCTCATGCTCTCTCTCTCTCTCAAATAAATAAATAAAATCTTAAAAAAAAAAATTTCAGTACAGGGGTGCCTGGGTGGCTCAGTTGGTTAAATGTTGACTCTGGATCTCGGCTCTGGTCATGATCTCCGGGTCAAGGGATAGATTCTCAGGTTGGGCTCCGTGCTCAGTGGGGAGTCTGCTTAAGATTCTCTCTCTCCTTCTGCCTCTGCCCCCTCCCTGCTTGCACCCTCTCTCTCTCAATAAATAAAATCTTAAAAAAATTTTTCTTCCAGTACAAGGATGCCTGGGTGGTACAATTGGTTAAGCATCTGAATCTTGGTTTCTGCTCAGGCCGTAATCTCAGGGTCATGAAATGGAGTCCTGAGCTGGGGTCCATGCTTATTAGAGTCTGTTTAAGATTCTTTCTCCCCCTCCCTTTGCCCCTTGAGCTTGTGTTCTCGTTCTCTCAAATGAATAAGTAAATCTTTAAAAAAAAAAAATGTCCAGCACATTGCTTTATGTATTTCAATTCTAGGTTATTTTGTTATTTTTGTACTCATAACTGAAAAATTAAATAAATATGACTTCTTATATATAATCAGAACGCAACTTTATTTTTTTCCTGCTGATCTTTAAATCTTTTTCAATGGGAAGTTCTTTCTTGGCTTCCTCATAAAAACTCACAATTTTTCTAGTCATTCTTAGGTTAAAAAAAGTCTTAGGATCACTTTAAGTCACAAATTTAGTGTGGTGGTTAAAAATGGCTACAGAGGGCGCCTGGGTGGCTCAGTTGGTTAAGCGACTGCCTTCGGCTCAGGTCATGATCCTGGAGTCCCGGGATCGAGTCCCACGTCGGGCTCCCTGCTCAGCAGGGAGTCTGCCTCTCTCTCTGACCCTCCCCCCTCTCATGCTCTCTCCCTCTATCTCATTCTCTCTCTCAAATAAAGAAATAAAATCTTAAAAAAAAAAATGGCTACAGAGTCTTTACCATTATTCCTGTGGAATGGTGGAGTCCACTCCTCTCCCCTTGAGTTGGGACTGTCCTTGCTTTGACCAATAGAATGTGGCTGAAGGGATGCTGTATAACTTCTGAAGCTAGGCCTTCAGAGCCTCGCAGCTTCTTTCCCACTCTTGGTATTCTCCCCCTTTTAAATCCATTCACCATGCTCTGTGAAGCCTAAGCTGCATGGAGAGGCCACATGAAGAGAATCAAGGCACCTGGTTGACAGCCCCGGCTGAGCTCCCAGCCAGCAACTATGTGAGTGAGCCATCTTGGACAACATTCAACTGGCTGTCAGAGTGCAGTACAGCTGTTTCTTTCTTTCTTTCTTTTTTTTTTTAAGATTTTATTTATTTGACAGAGAGAGACAGCGAGAGAGGGAACACCAGCAGAGGGAGTGGGAGAGGGAGAAGCAGGCTTCCCGCGGAGCAGAGAGCCCGATGCGGGGCTCGATCCCAGGACCCCAGGATCATGACCTGAGCCGAAGGCAGACGCTCAACGACTGAGCCACCCAGGCGCCCCAGTACAGCTGTTTCTTAAACACGGCCTTTTTCTCTGCTGCCACCGGCCACTTTTTCTCAGACACAAGTTGGGTAGCACCCTATCATGTCCCCAGTGGCTGCAGAGCACTCCCACCTCACCCTCTGATGGCTCCACTGAAGCCATCTCCCTAGACCTGAGTAAGGGAGGAAGCAAGCCCGTCTTGGATTGGTGCTGAGACAGAAACATGTGAAGTGGTGGGGAAAGGATGCTAATGGTCACAGCCAACATTCTGTGGCATCAGCCTAGCCCACCACCAGCTGAGCCTGCTTCTGCCCAAACTTCCTGCTCTGTTTAAAAAAAAAAAAAAGATGTCTTCCCTCCACCACATGTAGATTCTTAATATCTCCTTTTTTATTTGAGGAGCAAAAGTGAGGGCGATGGTAAGATCAATGATGGAACAAGATTGCCTTACTGTTTTCAGACAGAATGGTGGGGGCAGAGGTAAGATCAAGGCAAGAGATGCAAATAGTTCCCTGAGTCAAGCTTCCCTCTTGGCTACTTGGGACTAAAACTTCAGGGGGAAGAAAGATGAGAGCTTTCTCCTTCCACCAGCAAATCTCAAGGTTCTCATCTGGTTCTGAAGTGATGTGTGGTGAGAATATGGTGCTCTTTTCACCTCTGCCCTGAATGTTTGGGGAGTGACTTGCTTGCTTTGATTTGTGATATGTCCCACACATACTTCAGTGGGTGGTGAGGAACAACATTTGTGGTATGTCCCACACATACTTCACTAGGGCACCTGTGAGGACGAGGGAGTTGGCCTTGGGAGGATGATACAGGAAGTGATGGATATTCAGCACATGTTTATCACAGCGGTCACAATCTGATGGGTCAGTCTGGGGGAAGAAATGGAGCACAGTGTCCCGTTTATTTTGGTCAGCCGTGGTAGGTCTCTCAGGGCGGACTCTACCCATGGGGGAGACTAGCAGCATTCACCTCTGCCTGTGATTGGCGAAGTAAATTGTTAAGAAAATGTTCTTAACATTCCACTGTTGAATAAAACCAATTTACTTCAGCCTCCTTGGTAATAAAATGGCTATTTTCATCTCCATCAGTCCGTCTCTAGGTCTTATTTTTCAGTTGATTCTAAATTCTGTAAGAGAAGAAAGAGATGTTATTTAGTGACTCCCTAGGACTCCAGTGAAGCCTTCTTTAGAATGTAAAACTACAACCTCAACCCCAGCAGCAGATCCCAGATCCCCTTTGGATCCTATGTAATTACATTGAGCCAAACGCAAAAGTATAATTTTACTGACAGCGTAATTCACACTCTACTCACAGGTCATCCATTAGCCAGTACCCAAGGATGATCTTTTTTCTGCTAATATCACACACCAAGGATGTTAAGCTGAAACTAAAAATTAAGTAAAACACCGTGGTGGACCTATAGATCTGCTCTAACCACTCCAGGTGAGGGGAGATATATTCTCTCGAGGGACTAAGCAAAAGAAGCCGTGATAGGCAGGACAGGTGGTAAGGAATGAGGTGTGGGAGAAACATCAGACTAAGGTAAAATTCTGTGCATTCAACAGTTGGTTCCGTATCCCTTATCTAGTGCTGTGTAACAAACAACCTCAAAACTTCACACCTTAGAAACGCCCACCATTTTATCTGCTTACAAATTGCTCAGCAATTTTGGGATGGGCTTTTTGGGCTGGCGGGACAAACTTCCACACGTGCCTGGGCTCAAAATTTTCATTTCTTTTGTCACCTTTCTCAGGAAATCCAAGCAAACTAAAGAGCAAAATAATAAAATAGGAACCTGCAAAGATACGGTATCCATCCTAGCAGAGTGGCAAAGCCCAAGATGACAGACAGCTGCTCTAAGGGCAGACAGAACACGAGTCTATACAGGACCAAGAGGATCAGAGTTTAAAAAACAAAAGAAAAAAAATGAAAGAAAAGAAACCAAAAGGTTGTCAGACACCTTGTGGAGCAATCAGAGAAAAAAGTATTTACAGGTATATGACAGCACGGATGAAAAAAAGAAAATAATGTTCTGCATCAACATAATAATGTAAATCATATTACCCATAATGATGTAAATATTGACTACTGATTTGGGAAATCGGTGTATGTGGGGGGATGTGTCAGAAAACCTCATTTACCAAAAATCAGGTGAATCGATCCGTAAGGAAAACCCATGACAATCATATGATGATTACAGAACAAAATACCAGAAGAGACCAGCCAAAGAATTGGAAAGGTTGCTTCTGGAACACCAGACAGGAGTATGGGGAGGGATGGGGCAAATGACAATGGCAACTTGTAAGCTCTATATAACTATTAGATTTTCAGCCTTGTCAAAAATAATGTTCAAACCTTTTTTAAAACAATGCCTACCTCTGCATCCTAGGTTGGGACTAGAGAGGGAGCCTCTCCTTAGAGGACTGTTTCCAAAGTGCTAAGTGTTCTTTGCATCTTGACCCCTGGCTGCTTCTTAGGGGCCCCAAGTCCATTTGGAAATGAGTCACAAGACAAACATCCAGCTCATCCTGATAATGAATCTGAGGTCAGTTCTGGCCTCTGGGTCTTGGGTTGATAGCTTTTCTGACTTGACATTTCACTGTGGAAATATGCATAAAGGAGAAAAATGCACAACAAGCATCGAAAATATATCCAGTACAGCTGCCAGGCATGTCAAGTCCCCTATAGTCTGAGGCATGACTATATCCCGAGCACTTACAGTAAACCAACCCTGGGCTGAATAGTTACATGTATTACCTAGTTTTCATAATCTTAAGAAGCCATGCATTACTGTCCCATAGTCCAGATAAGGAAGCCGACATTGAAGAAGGTTAACAGTTTTGTTAGTAAATGACATAGCCAGGAGTGGGACCCAGCTCTCCAGGCTGTGCCAACCCTGAGTTTATTATCACCCTATAGTGCCAACTCAGCCCTCTGCACCTGCTTCCGTGGTCCTAGAGAGGTGCTACCAATGTATTGTCCTTCTGCACACATTTCTTACTTTAAATCAACTCTTCCCTAACACTGACTGGGGTGGGGTGGTGGGCACGGTCAGCTTCCTGAGCATGCAGTCACACAGGACCTCACACTGAGAAGGACCGCATCCTTGGTGGAAATGCTCTGCCATCAGCGTCCTGGAAATCTGAATCTTTTAACTTAGTTTTGTCAGTGAAGTCCAATGGGACAATGGAGCATGTGTGAGGAGAATGGGCAATCTGTGCGCGCACAGTCCCTTGCCCCCTGACTCACACAGAGCATTGCCAATGCCCGAGTAGAATTCAAGCAGCCCCACAAGGAGCCTAAGTGCAACAAGACTCAAAGCCAAGTATTAGTGTGTTAAGTCTGCAACCGAGTACGCTGGGGTACTGACAGCCCCAGGAGGACATGCTTCCCATTCAAACCAGAACTTTCTTTGAGCAAAACAAAAGAGATGACTGAGGAACCCTATCTTAGCCCTTTTCACTTGTGATACCTCTCTGTGAGCCACTCACCTAGGCTGGAATGATGACATAGAAAGGTCAGCCCCTCATGCCTCTTCTTTTCACTGTCCTTACTCATCAGTAAGGTAAGGTATGGATAGAACGCACACACGTCAAGAAGAAAAATAAAAAGTTTTATGCAGCATTTCTGCTGTTCTGGTAGGAACAAAATACATGTAGGAGCTACAAAATGAGTTGTGTAATTTCAGCAATTCCACGTGAGAGTTGGAAGCTCTTATCTTTACATTTGAAGTTGGCATTGCACAATATAAAGGCGAACCTTATGCTCGTAATTTAAATATGCTAATATTATGCTAATAATTTAAATTTAAATCTTACTTAGAATAACACCACCCAACAACATTTTAAAAGCCCTAAGTCAAGAGAGAGAGCACTGAAGGAAGGAGAGCTTTATATTTAATGCCTATAAGGGCACTTTCCCTCTGCTCCTGAACGAGGGGCCCCGCAAATGACGCAGCTGACCCTGGTGGTGGAGAGGTGGGTGGTGATGTTAACTGAGTATAAGAGAGCCCACGTTTTTAGGAAACAGACCCAGGAAGCCCCGATTTCTCTGCAACAGAAAGCAACACACTCCGTTAGGGTTTGATTGTCTTTTATTTCTCCCTTCCCACAACCAGTAAAAAAAAAAAAAAAAAAATTACAATCAACGCAGGTACAAGGATCCGATCCAATTTTTTAAAAAAGTCAGTGTGCAAAGAGGGCCACAGCCCTGCCCAGGCTTAACTTACATATTTACAGGGTGTGTGGCCCAGGTGCAGCTATAGAGGCACGTTGAAAAGGCAGTATTACAAAATATACAAAGGTGCTTTCTTTATATTTCGTAGTAGAACCCGGCCTCATTTCCAAATGAGAGCACTACAAAACACAAATCACACTACTACTTACTATATAACTTATGAAAAATGCTGTACAGATGTGCAACTATAAATATAAGAGTATAAATGGCTCTGTTTGGGAATTGGTATCTACAGGGGTTAAGGGTCAGAGAAGGGCTCAGTTTGGCATCCCAACCTGCTAAGGTGACGCATAAGTCAGGATGGGGGAGAACAGGGTCTTGGAGTGTGGCTGCACTGAACCCCCTCCCCCAGGCTCCGTTGAGGATCCCTCCCTCTCCCGGGGCAGACTGGGACGGTTCAGGGTGAGAAGCAGTGGAGGGAGGAGGTGTGAAGACAGCAAGCTGCTCTAGAAGGCACAGAGAAGGCACCGGGGGCAAGAAGCCCAGCCACACACGGACCCCTACTGCTACTTGATGATCACCGTTCTGGGGGCAGTCTGGCCATGCCCCAGTTTCTGCCCTCTGGAAAAGGTTGGCTCTCCGCAGGCATGGAGAAAGGGCAGGAAATCGGAGCTTACCTACCTATGGGAATGTGAGAGAATGTTTGGAAAGAGTTTCTGGCTTGGATGGATGAATGGAAGCTGCCCACCAAACAGCTAACGCAGACATCTATCTTGCACTGAGAGCGAGGGGGCAGATAGAAGCAATTGTCCCATGTCTTTCCTGGGGTTCAAGGTGGCGGCAGAGGACTCAGAGGGGCTGCATATCTTATTCCAAAAGACTCAACAAGGATGATTTTATCTGACCAAGAGGGCAGCCCTGGGCTCTAGCCACGATGGTCAATTTGGCTTCTAGATTAGCCAAGTCAAGAAGAGCCCTAGGCCCTTTTAGCAGATAAACCATCTCCACCCCCAGTGCTCCCCATTCCCCAGCTCTCATCCTCCAAATGCCCAGCTCAGGACCAGGACCACCTGCTTCTCAGAAAGATGGAGCCAACAGGTGAGCCAAAGTGCTCCCTGAACCTCTCTTGGTAGCTCAGACGTGGCTCCCGCCCTGCAAACTCGGGCGAGGACCCAGCAGGGAAGCTTAGATGAGCCACACCTGCCCAGGTGAGGACACCCAACAAGGGACTTGGGGAGCTCTGGCAAAGGGGGAAAGGCCCACCTCTGTGGTCCTCACCAAGTCTCCAAACAATTACACAATTTCCCCCGAAGGGGTCTGGTCTGGGGCAAGGACTCCTGCTCTTGGTTGAAGCAAATCTGTGCTAAGAGAGAGGCATGGCTGAGCGTTGTTCTCACCGTCACATCATCACGTGCACACTTGACACGTGCGTCTTTGAGAACCTTCCACGGATCCCTCCCTCGGGGCTTCCTTTGGAAGAGGACGGCTGGAGTCTGACGCCGGGTCCTGCGGAGCCACCCAGCGGGGGCAGGGCTGGGCGGTGTGATCATCCCTAGCCCTCGTCCCTCCCGGCCTCGCAGGATCGCTGCGCACCTTCCCGCCAGCGAAGCCGGGGAGCCCCCGCCCAGAGGAAGCCCCCGTGCGGGCTGACGCACCGGGCCGAGGGCCATGCAAGTGGGGGGCTGCCGCGAACACCGTGTCTCAGGAGGGAGCGGCCCCCCGCCAGGCAGGGGAAGGCGCGCGGCGCCCGGGGGGATGGGGGCCCATCCTGCCGCCCCCCTACAAGGCCGTGCCGCCAGAGGCGCTCCATGCGCCCGGGGCCTCCCCCGGAGCCGCAGGGGGCGCGTCCTGGACCTCGCGGCTCAGGGCCACGTTATCAAAGGCCTCGGGGGCCTTGCCGGGCAGCTCGGGCTCGTCGTCCCCGCGCCGGCAGCAGCCGCAGCAGTGGCAGCACGAGGGACAGCCGCAGAGCAGGCAGCACGTGCGACAGCAGACCCGGCAGCAGAAGCAGCAGCGGTTCTGGCAGCAGCCGGAGAGCAGCGAGATCACGTCGTCCCAGGGCCGCAGCGAGTGCATCCACAGCGGCAGGAAGTTCCAGTTCTGCAGCCTCCCGGGCAGGAGGCGCGGGCAGCGCGACTGCAGGACATTGAGGACCACCACCAGGAGGATCACGAAGAGGATCGGCACCCCCACGCCCACCAGCACGGGCCAGCCGGCCAGCGAGAGGCCGAACACGGCCAGCGGGATCAGGAGGAAGAAGAAGATCAGGTAGAAGACGGCAAACCAGCGGTACTCGGCTGCGATGTTGCCCAGTCCCTTGGCCAGGCGGATGGGCAGGCGGGTGAACGGGATCGGGTACCACAGCAAGATGCCCGAGATGTTGAAGAAGAAGTGGCACAGGGCGATCTGCAACCAAGAGGTGGGACAGGTGAGTGGGTCTGGTGCCTGGGGTTGTCGGGGAGCTGGATCTTGCAGGCATCCTGAGCAGAGTCAGGGGTCTTCCTGGTGTTCAGAGCGCAGTTCAGAAGGGGCCTGCATTACCTGAGGACTTACTGTGTGTGTGTGTGTGTGTGCAGGTGGGGGGGAGGGCGAGCGAGGTGACCAGATGAATCACAGCTCAGTCCACCTGAAGTCCTCCAGGCAAAAATCTAACAATGAATTTCATGAAGATGCTGCCCAGGGTTTGACCCTGCTGCTTCCGGCTGAGCAGTTAAGAGCTGGGGGGGTGGGGGGGGTGCAAAGGAGCAGCTTGCTGGATAGCTGGCTCCATGTGGATTACTTCAATCCTCCAAACACATCCTCGGAGCTGCTGACCATCATGATCCCCATGTGACAGTGGAGGCAACGGAGTCAACTGAGGAGGAGGTGAGGCTCTGCCCTAAGTCACACAGGTAGGAGATGGTAGAGGTGGGGTTCAAACCCAAGTAGCCTGGCTCCAGAGGTCACGCACTTCGCCCCTTCCCCGTGGGCCCCCTCAGCGCTAGGCATCATGTGAGGGGCTCGGGACCAAGCTGTCCAATATGGTAGCCACTAGCCACGTGTGGCAGCTGAGCCCGTGGCACGTGGCCAGCCCACACTGACATGGGCTGCAAGTGTAGCACGCTGGATTTCCAAAACTTAGTCCAAAAAAGAAGGTAAAACATCTCACCAGCTTTTTAATCAATTACATGTTGAAATAATGAGTTAAATCAGATACGTTATTAAAACTGATCTCCCTGTTTCAGTTTTCTAAAATGTGGCTACTGAAAATTTCCAGTTACGTGGAGGGCTCAAATTTATATTCTACACTCAGATTTCTGTCCGGACAGAGTCACATCGGATCCTTAGAATAATCCTAATGAGATATGGCTCCCAGGTTTCGGATGAGGGAATTGATGCTCAAGGTTAGGTCACCTGTCTAAGGTCACTTAGTGTGGAAAGGCAGGACAAGAATGCAAATGCCAAAGGTCTTCTTGCCCAAGTAACTGAGGTGATCTGGGCAGGTCTCCCTAATTCTTCTAAATTCTGAGCCCAGAGCCCAAGTGACCTCCCAATGTCCAGGCAGAGTTCCCCAAGAGGGGAGCGAGTAGATGGGAAGTGTTTATGCTTCTTGAATATTCTTTCTCTCCTCTACCAAGTAGTGGCCCCCCCGCCTCTGTTTCAACCACCACCAGGGATGGGGGAGGTCTCACAGTGTTGAACATAGAGAAAAACTTGGCTCTTGTTCAAAACCATCTGCTGGCAAGCCCACGAATGGGGCTGTAGCCCACCAGAGCCCCTAACCCGCGCAGCCTTTCCTAACCTGCAGTGAGCTCCTCAGGGTACTGCCGGGGCTGGCCAAGGCGGCCAGAATGGCTGTGGTGGTGGTGCCGATGTTGGAGCCCAGCGTGAGCGGATACGCCCTCTCGATGCTGATCACACCAATACCTGGCAGGAAAATACAGAAACCAGAACATCAGCCCCAGGGGATGATGGGAGATAGTAGTGGCAACAAGGGGAAGCGAGGGAGAAACTCACCGATCAGTGGGGTTATAGAGGATGTGAACACGGAGCTGCTCTGCACGATGAAGGTCATGCCTGCCCCCACAAGGATGGCCAGATAGCCAGTCACCCAGGCAAAGGGAAAGGGAAAATCTAGGAGACAGAAGGAAAAGAGATTTGTCACAGGTCTTCTAAGGAAGGCCTGGGTTGGAGTCCCAGCTGGCACCTCCAGAGGACCTGGAGGGGCATGGGCTGGGCTAGAGGATCAGGTCGGCAGCCTCCCCACCCCACGTCACGGTCAGAAATTACAAATCGGATTTTTAGAATCCTTTCATCTTGCACATTAGGATGGTGGAGCCAAGAATGTGCGTGTGTTATGAAGACAAATACACACATCCACTGAGGTTCAGAAGTAGAGATGCTAAACCCACATGTCATGGGCTGAATGTTTCCCCAAAATTCATATGTTGAAACACTAACGCCCAGAGTGATTGTATAAGGAAATGGAGCCTTTGGGAGGTAATTAGTGCATGTGGGTGGAATCCTCATGAATGGATTAGTGCCCTTGTGGAACAGAGATCTTGCTTCCTCTCTACTCATTCCATGGGAGGATACAGTGAGGAGGTGGCCATCTGTAAATCAGGAAGTGGGACCTCACCAGAACCTGACCATGCTGGCACCCCAAGGCCAGACTTCTCAGCCCCCAGGACTGTGAGAAATACATTTCTGTTGTTCAAGCTACCCAGCCTCGGATAATTTGTTATAGCAGTGGAACTAAGACTCCACCCAAATAACCACCTTCCTCCCACAGAGCACTTGGAGCACTGGGGCCTCTGTCCTTCTGCCTGGCCTGGCCTCCCGATGCCTGTGGATCTTCCACCTTTGTGAAGGAGCATGGAGGCAGGGCAGCAGCTCAGAAGTCCCATACACGGAGCTCTTGGTACCACCCATATGGGATTAGGCCCTGCATACCCAGCAGGTGCCCAGAGTCACCCAGCGCAGCCATATGGCAACCTTGGGACAACCCTGGGAGGCAGATATTCTTGGCCCCATTTCACTGAGGTTTCATGGGGAGGGATGTTCTTGGCTTGGCACACTCTCATTGGCCAGGATGCCATACTCATCAGGAGCTTCTCCTGGCCAGTGGGGTTGCATTGGCTGCCTCAAGATGCTGACGTATTGTCTGGAACCATGTTTTCTTCCCAAGAGTTGAAGGGAAGTGGGGAGCAGGGTGGGCATCCGTTACCCTTTTCCTAAGGGATCCTGACAGACCCGAAAGGCCTGGGTATAGGAAAACCTGCCAGAAGGAAGGTCTATCTCACAGATTTCTGGATTTGAGCTGGCTCTTCTTCAGGACCTTTCAAATGTGACAGAAGCTTGTGCCTACTTCCCCAGACCCCACCCAAGACACCAAGGACGATTTCAAGGGCAAATGGCATCTTAACTTCTTCAGCTTATCAGATCCAAGAGAGAAACTCCATGCAGAGGCCATTGCTAGATAAAAATCTAAAGGAGCCCCCCTCCGCCCCCCACCACCCCGGGAGTGGCCACAGTGATGCCATGCCCTAGAAAGCCCAGAATTGGCAGGGGAGGTGGGTCAGGGTGCCTACCAGTGTTGAGAGTCTTCTTGATGACAACAGCTACCTGTCCCCGGAGCACGGAGCCTAGGAGCTTGACGATCATGATCAGGCAGCCACAGAGGACCAGCAGGGAGACTAACAGCAGGATGATGCCAACAACAAGATCTGGGAGGTTGGAATTCACAAAGATGTGCTGGCCTGAAAAGACAATGGAAAGCCCTTGTTAGGAGGGCCATGGGGCCCCCCCAAGGCCACAGGTTGTTACTCATTCCCCAACATCTTTCTGTATGACAGTAACACAATCTTGGTTGTTAGCTTGACCTATGCAACCCAGAATAAAGACCACACTTCCCAGTCTCCCTCTGCAGCTAAGTGTGACCCTGAGGCTCTGTTCTAGCCAGTGGGGCCTCATGAGGCTAGAGCATGAAGTGAAATCCTTGCAGTCACAGAGTTAGTTGGGCGCTTGCTTCTACCTCTAAATCCCATGGTGTATTTTACTCATGAAACCAAGGATACTTACAACAAAGAGTCTGAGCAGCAAAGGTAGGATGGGCAAGTCAGAGTAGGAGCTATTGCTAACTGTAAAACTCCTTATTTTTTAGAAGTCCTCTGTGGCCCCACAATTATATGGTTTTATTGATGGATGGATAGTGCCACCAAGAACATGGGAGGTGATAGACTCATGGATGCTGTGAGGTAAACCACATTGGAACCTTTACTGCTCAGAATGAATGTGGGTGGTGTGGAGAAGAGGAAGAGAAGCAGAGATACACACATGGGTATATAAGGAATGATCAGAAGAGTTAAAGATGTCTAGGCCAAGATTCCTAGGGCAACAGTCTAGCTTCTTAAAGAACTGGAGCATCATGTAGGCTCACTGCCTTGATCAGTGCTATGGCTCCAGGGTCTTGAATGGGGCCTGCTGTATAGCAGGGACTCATGACTTCAGGGTGAATGTATCTGTTCTGTTCTGTGTGGGCCCCACATCTCCTGCAAATCTGGCTGGCGTCTCCCTAGAGCCTAAGGGATACCAAAGCATACGGAGGGAGCACTCTGGAATCTATTGATGAGTTCTGGTGCATTATGGAACCGCCAGAGGAATCGGGGTTCTGCCCCTCACTGTGGGAACTCGGACCTGTCCCTGAGCCTTTGTTTTCGCTGCTATGAAAGTGCGTAGTTCATGACTTGGTATAATGCTGGTGCTCAGTGAATCCTTAGTGCACTGCTTTCCTTCACTTAATGGGCTTCACACAGATAAAGAACACCATCAGCATCTCCCAGACAGCCCATCCCCATGGCTGATGCTCCGCTGAGTTCCACTCACACTTGGCAATGTTCTCCTTGGAGGTCACGTTCTTGATAGTCCAGGTGTACAAACCGTCCGACCAACAAAGGGAAGGCGAGGTACAGTTCTCAGGCGAAGGGACAGTGACATTCATTTGAGTCTGGATGACAAACATTGAGAAATGGGATGTATAGTCCACAATACTCACTTTTGGTGGGGACTGGCAGGCTATGTGGCAAGTAGGAGAGAGACACACACCAATGTGTGTGTCTGTACGTGTGATGCATTGTTTCCACAGGTCCCTCCATAAATGGGAACACAGGTGGCCACGGAAGACATGAAAATAACAAGCCAGGAATAATGTATACACGGTTCAGGGTGGGGCAAAATGGGTTGGACCTACTGCATTGTCTGTCCATCCAGCATTCAAAGACTTGTTTCCTTAAGGATTCTCACAGGCCAATTTTTACTTCCTCTTACCTCTCATTTGCCCACATTGAATGAAAACTTTTGCTTAAAGCACAGATGCAAGAGTTTGCCCACCCAGCAACATTCTTAGAAACATACCACATTGGTAAAAGTTTTGCACCAAATCTTGATCAGACTCTTGTTTTTGGCGGCTTCGTCATTCATTGCGATTTCATTGATAACTTTCTTATCCAGCTAAGGAAGACAGACAGGAGAGAATCAACACGTCCCCAGCACAGAGGAGGGACAGGCACATAGGAATTTCTGTTAGTTAAAGGGGCTTCAACAACATAAGCCCGACCGAGAGCCCCTGCAGGAGTGAGTCAGGACTCACTCCATCGGCACCCCAGGATGGACCACCACACCTGGACATTAGCAGGTGCTTGACAAAGAAATGAATGATCCTCTAAACAACGGGCTGGTAGCTAGGAGCACGCAGTAGATGGTCATTGGATGACAGCAAACCCAAAGGTAGGGGTGATAAGGGGCAAGGTCTCAGCTGACCTGTTTTCCAAGGTAACAACCACAAAACCTTTTAAAATTTATTTCAACAATATTTCAATGATCCTAGGGAGCAGAGGGGTGAGATGGAAGGGAAGGACAGCAACCTTCCTCTTTGGCTAGGAGCAGGATAATGCTTTATCCATGAGCCCACGGGTGCCGAGGTCAGTAGGGGCAATAAAATGGTCCCAAGCACCCAATGGAGTCTCTGAGTCTTGAGAAGCACTGGTCACTGCCCGCTCCCACCCCAATAAAGATGACTCTTGTTGAGGTCAAGAAAACCAAAAAAGCCAGTTCCGCTACCCGGTGTCCCCGAAGTCTTGCCTCCCCATGGCCTTTTTGAGAGGCGACCAAAGAGCAGCGTTTATAGACCCTTGTGCTTCTCCATCTCCGCCCAGTTGGGAGGAGTAGGGGGATGGCGGGGGTGGGGAGGGGAGGAGTTAGTTCCTTCCTTTCCCTCTCTGAAGGAGGCTGGGTTACCTGGATTATGAGCTTCGTGAGGGGGTCTGTGATGACTTTCAGAAGTGCTGGGGCATCCTCCCCATTCCTGAAGTTAAAGGTCTCCACCACCAGGTCCGTCAGGATCTCCAGGTAATGGGTGGCTGCCTCCAGGGGCAAGAGCACAAATACGGAGAGCCAGTTGAAGAAGTCATGGACAGTAGCTCCTGCAAAAGCCCTATAAGAATCCCACCCCAAGCCAACAGTCGGATTAGTGAACAAGCAAATGGGCACCAGTCTAGGCAGGTCATGGATGGCATTGTCTGCCAGAGGGGGAGGGGGGGTCACCTATCCATGTCCCATTCACATTCTCACAGCAATCCCCACGTGGGCGGTATCAATATCCCCATTTGGCAGATGAGGAAACTGAGGGCCAGCAAGCATAGGGGAATAGAAGACCAGGACCCTTGGTCTCCCATTGCCCAGCAGAGCCCTTGCCACAAGCCAGACAGTACTCAGTTCTCTCTGTGGGGGAAAGGGAAGTAGACAGGTTATGGCTGCAATAGTGAGCTCAGTGGCCACCGTTTGGAAGTGCCGCATGAAGACCACTTCTGAATCACGCCCGTTGAAGACAGTCTTCCTGGGGAAAGATGGGGGCCGGAAGTATGGTGGTAACTAAAGCCCTCAACTGAGTTCTTAACTTTGTTAAGCTCTTGAGACTCCGATGAAACGTTTGAATGGCCTGCACAGGAAATAAGGCCAATATACACCACAATTTAGATCTGAGAAGGTTCATACGTTCCCCTAAATTCCATCCTATCTCCAGATTGAGAAATGAGATTTTTTTTTTTCCTCAATAAAAAAAGTTTCCTTTAAAAAACATCTGCATGTTGGGGCACCTGGGTGGCTCAGTTGGTTAAACATTTGCCTTCGGCTTAGGTCATGATCCCAGAGTCCTGGGCTCAGATCAAGCCCCACGGATGGGGCCCCTGGGATTGGATGGAGCCCACGGATCTGAGCAGGGAGGCTGCTTCTCCCTCTCCCTCTGCCCTTCCCCCCACCCACACACTCGTGCCCTCTCTCTCTCAAATAAATAAAATATTTTTTAAAAAAACACATCTGCATGTGCAAAAAACACCTAAAACCAAAAAAGGACATGAACAGACAGAAGCTAATAAACCTGTGCGGGAAATGCTTAACTTCACTAGTAGTAAAATGTATTTACAATTTATTTACTTGTAAGTGCAAATCTTTGCCTACCATATCAGCTAATATTTTTAAAAGTAACTTATTCTTCCTAGAAAAGGTGATTTAAGACATCTTCATAAAGCGATATAAAGTGATGTAAATATTTCTTAGTAGTTTGGCAAGATGTTTTTTTTTTTCTTTTAAGATTTTATTTATTTATTTGACAGAGAGAGAATGAGAGAGAGAGCACATGAGAGTGGGGAGGGTCAGAGGGAGAAGCGGGCTCCCTGCCGAGCAGGGAGCCCGATGCGGGACTCGATCCAGGGACTCCAGGATCATGACCTAAGCCGAAGGCAGTCGCTTAACCAACTGAGCCACCCAGGCGCCCCTTGGCAAAATGTTTTAAGAGCCTTTGTAGGTGTCAGATATCATCATCATTACTTTTCCGGAAACCTACGGAGGTATTCCAAGCCACCAGGAAAGAATGATGCACATCTCCAAAGATGTTACTGAAAGCAATCTATTTAAATAAAACAAATGAGGGGTGGGCTAGTTCAATTATATTCCTATGTGCAGGCACTTTCATAGATCATGTTTGTATCTGGCGAGTTTATATTTCATATGTAGCAGTGAAAAGAGCCTGAAATCTGGAAGAAAACCTAGATTGAGTCCCAGCCATGCCCCCTAGGGAAGTTATTTAACCTCTTTGTGTTTCTGTATTAATGAAATGGGGCAAAGAAAAGTCTACTCAGCTTCTTGAGAAGATCAAATTAACAACCCCCCTGGATAATGTTGTATCATTATTGCGACCCTCAGGACATTTCATCAGGGACCAAAGAAGGTTAGCTGTGTCTGAGCAGAAATGAGCAACTCGGAGGACCTCTGCCACCTGCCAGTTCACCAAGAGGAGAGGGATGGCATTTGCTGACCACCCAGCCAGCCTGCATAATGCTGTCTGCCCGACCCGTGGGGTGACTGCATCACGTAGACAAACTGCTTCTCTGTTTTAAGAACTTCTGGAAAAAGCCCATCAGTTAGAAGGCAGTTAGAAGATTGTGCTTCATTTTCCTGTTAACCTTTTGGAAGGAAAGGGTTCCCTTTGCCTGTTTCAACCCGCCCCATTTTCAGATCTTCCGCATCCACAAAAACTGTATTTTGCCTTTCATTGGCATGCAAGTGAAGAACAAAGAGGTGGTGGCAGGGGTTGAGCTCAGCCAAAGAGGAAGCTTTAGGAGGCTATATTTATTTCTGACTAAGCGGGATAGTAAATCCTATCCTAACTGGGCTTGTTTTAACTACACCAACATGGCAGGGAAGCTTCTAGCTAGGGCTTGCATTTAGGGAGCTCCGATTGCCTGCCAAGTACCTTGCTAAGCATTTACCTGTAGGATTGGTTTTAGTCCTATGGACAACAGTGGTGACAGCCAATGATCCTGGCTATGCAGACCAGGGAGCTGAGTTTCATCAGCTGGTAAGTATGTGATCCCAACCCCCAGCTGTACTCCACTATGGTTACTTCTAAGAGCTCTAGGAATGACCAACATGTTCTCATGGGCTAGTTAAAGGTAGTTATGGCAACCTGGCCCAAATCAATGAGCCTCATGGCGGGGAAAGGCTGATTCTGAGCTCCTACCTTCTGAACTCATTCCGGTCTCCCGCCTGCATGAGCGCCACAATGGTGTTGGTGATTGAGGTCCCAATGTTGGCCCCCATGATAATGGGGATGGCAGCACGTACACTCAGCACTAGAGGGCGGAAGAGAGAAAGTGAGTTAGCAAGCTTAGGAAGGCAGCCTGGCCATGGTCCCGATGTGGCCAGACTGACCTCAGTCAAGCTGGTAATTGCCAAAGCAGCCTTTCCTAACCATTTTGGGGTTGACACCAGGTATGAATCTGATGCAAGCTAGGACAGCTCATCACAGAAATATGCATGTGTACCAAAAAAATTTCAGGCACATAATTTCAGGGACTCCGCAGACTCCATGAAGAAGCCTTTCTGTGAACCCCAGTTTACAAGTGCCTTTCTAAATTTCTCTGTCCTCCCTATTACAGATGCAAGGCCAACTTATGGGAAAACAGGAAACAATGTTTAAGGACTTGTGTATTTATCATGGCAAATTTCTTTTTCTAACACAATTAGTACACTGTCACAATGTTCTAACATATGAAAGTAAAGATTTTTTTTAAGATTTTATTTTAGAGATAGCATGAGTGGGGGGAGGAGCAGAGGGAGAGGGACAAGCAGACTCCGCACTGAGCATGGAGCCCGACACGGGGCTTGATCCCACCACCCTGAGATCGAGATCATGACCTGAGCCAAAATCAAGAGTCAGACATTTAATTGACTGAGTCACCCAGCTGCCCTGAAAGGAAAATTATTTTGAAGAATACCTTTTTCTAATTTAGCCCAGAAAAGATCTAGTTAATTTTGCTAAAAATGCTGGTTTGAGCTGAAAATTAACCTGTTTAAATTGCAGCCTCCCCCCCCCCCCCGAGTATCTGTCCCAACTTAGCCAGAGCAAACTATCAGCAGGTTCAAGTTCGGAATGCCAGCTTCCCAAGCTCAGTTGTCCCCAAGCCAGTGCGTGATGGGATTACACGCCTTTATTCTTAGCACTGAGCAGTGACGGAAATGTTCCTCATCTACATGGCCCAATATGGCAGCCACTGGCCACAAGTGACTATCGCTCCCCTAAAACATAGTTAGTGCAACCCGGCAACTAGTTTTTATCTTTTAAATTAAAATAAATTGAGGTTAAACAAAATTAAATCGCCATATGTGGCTAGTGGCTGCTGGACTGGACAATACAGTTCCAGAGAATTCAGAGCTGAGTCTTCAAGCCTCGGGGACTATTTTCAGACCCAGCCACGGGGATGGAAACAGGACGCTGCCTGGGACAAGGCAGGGCACGTCACAGCTGCTCAAGACAGGAAGACACCGGTGACCAGCCTGGACATATTCAGAGTAAATCCCAGGCCCCCCAGCTGGACAGGGAAATGCCTGGAATATGTCTGGGCCCACAGGTGCCTGGACTCACGTGAGGAGGCCACCATGCTGACGACGATGGACGAGGAGGTACTGGAGCTTTGCACCAGGACAGTCACCAGCACTCCAATCACCAGCCCCGCCACGGGGTTGGACATAATGGAGTTGTTGCTGAAGAACTGTCCGGCCACCTTTCCTGAAAAAAACAAGGGCACGGTCACAAGAATGTTCGGCGGACACCGGATACACCGGTAGTCTCTAGACACAGTCAGCTGGCTGAGGGGGGATGGCGAGGCCCGCCTCCAGCCCAGCTGGTACCTATGGACTCTTACTTCCATGGGCTTCTTGCTAGTGCTGCCCTGGCACCAGGCCTCCACGTCTGTGAGCTAGCTCCCCATGTACCCCCACCACCTCTTGTTCCTCGTCCCTTCACCCTGCTCCATACTTCTGTCATTCCTTCCCACAGCAAGCCCTCCTCTAGCCTTCTCTGGTCACCAACCTGGCCTCAACTCTACTTGGCCCAATGGGTGTCAAGTGAGTCTCCTGATGCCCTCATTCCTGTCTCTGGGATGTATTCCCCATTCAGAAGATTTATCTCCCAGGAATGGATATTCTCATTCTTATCTATCCACCTTACCCAACCCCCATTCTCCAGCCCCAGCCTAACCTCAGATGCCCAAGACCACCAATCCATTCCCCAACCCATCTATTGAAGACTGAGGCCCAGAGGGTGGAGGCCACTTGTCAGGTACTCAGAGAGTGAAAGCCCTTGCTGATGCTGCCTTGGACCAGGGGGGACTGGGAGTGGCATCCAGGAGGTCAGTCTGCCCCTCATCCATCCCCACAAGTGCCCCCTCCCCCCATTCTCCCAGGTCACAAAGATGAGTTCTCAAGAAAGGCACCAAGGGGTATAAAAATCGACTGTCTTCCATGTCACTGGGATCTGAGTTTGGATCCCACTACACCAGCTCTAGGCTATGAAACAAAGGGCTGGGCAGCATGACCTCTTTCAGCCTCCGGATGCTCCTCGTAAATGGGAAGAGCTTTGGGAAGGAATGTGCAGGACGCCAGGAGGCATTCAAAGTGCTGGCTATCAATGTCGTCACCCATCAGGGGAACACAGGTGACCAAGCAGACACTGATCTCACTCCTGGGTCCCCCCTCACACTGTATAGCCACATTCAGTCCCGGAAGATGTTTAGAAACTGCTAAGGATGCAGATCCACCAACTCTGGGACCCTTGTCCTTCTCTAGCTAAGGCCCAGCCCTGATTTTCCACAATTGCTTTAGCTTAGAGAGCACTCCTAGCTAATAATCTCTTCAGGTGGGAGGCCCAAGACAGCAGGGATCCCTGAGATAAGTCCTTCTGTCAGACAGCTTCCTGTCCAGGGTCAGTGGACAAACACAGGAAGTCGACAGCTTGGAATTGGCTCCAGCCCTGGCTGCTGGCCTAAGCTACCTCAGCCAGTCACAGCCCCTTTATAGACCTCAGTTTTCTCTTCTATAAAATAGGGGCATAACTTCACAAGATGTGAGGTGACTTCTCATCCTAAAACAGGCTGAGAGGCTGCAACTGGAGAGGACTTGCTGACTTGTGCCTATTTGAACCAAATACCACGAAAATCCCCCCACCCCAGGTCTTTGTCCCTTTCATCCATACCTCCAACCAGCTGGAAGGCACTGCTGAGGACATCCAAGGAGCACACGAAGAAGTAGAGAAACCCCAGAAGCAAAATAAATTTCCCAATTCCTTGGAAGACATAGAGAATCTTCCCTTTGGTGTCTCTCTCTGGGGTAGGGGAAAAGGGAGGAAGGCTGTTAGGGCCTGAAACTCACAAGTCTGGCAATGAGCTCAGAGCTCCCCCTCCTCCCCTTCCCCACCCCCCGCCCCAGGTTGGGCTAAACAAGGCCGAGAGATGGGACGCATCCATGACTGCAGTTTTCAAAGCAATTACCACTGTAGTCCATTTAGTTGAAGCCTGTGGTGAAGTCTCTAAAGGATTAGCTCTGGGGAGGAGGGGTTCGGTGGGGTCTGGGGCACTGACAGGCAAACCAGACTCCATGCTCAGCTGCACCAGTGTTGCTGAGTGAGGCAGTTAAGGGCACTTGGCACCTGCTAAGTGTGGGGTCAGAGATAATGGCTCTCCTGAGCACCTTCAGAACAGCACAGAATACTTTCTAGAACGTGGCCGCAAGGTAGCAATCACGGCCTCCATTTGGAGGTGGGCTTGGGCGCTCACACATCCTGGAATGCTATGTCCTCGGATGCTATTTTCTCTGCTCACTCTTACAGTGGTTCTCACCTCCTCCCTCCCAGCTGTCTGATCTGCAGACAGACCCTACACCCTGCACCCGGAAAAGAAATGCAGCGTTTGCTTGCATGCCAGCCATGCTGGCTGTATATTCTATCTTCTGGAAGCCTTCCTCGATGCCCACGTTTAGGTGAGGACACGCCCCTGCCCCCCATCCAGGAGATCTCAGAGCAGGGACCTCGACTGTTCACGGCTGCATGCAGAGCACAGCTCCCGGGACCCAGTCGGCCCACAGTGGGTTATAAGGAGCACCACGGTGCCTGGCCTGGCTGGTACTCCAATGCTAGCACGTGTGCTGGATGTAGGAGAACAAAAGGTCCCCCGATTCTCACACTGTGCTTGGACTCGAAGCCTCCAAGACTGCCGGGAGGTATCCCTAGCCAGGACCTTTGTTTGAAGGGCATCAGAGCACCGGGAAGGAAGAGGACAACACAAAGGAGACGATACCGTGGAGACCGTGAGCCCAACCCCTCACTGATGGGGGTCCCCCCTCCCCACTTTTACCTGACCACTTGATCCCGGTGTCCCGAAGCTCAGGCAGGTCCCAGGGGTCTGCCACCTCGGTGGGCTCCTCTATCAGTGCCACGGTGGAATAGGATGGCAGAAGTTCGATCTTGGTCACAGGCGTCTTGGTGTCATCTACCCAAACAAGCAATGGAGGCCATGAGGAATACAGGTCAGACCTGAATCTCCGAGGGTCCTCACAGGAGGCCAGGCTGGGCAGGACGAACAGCACTTACTTTTGTCGGGCTCCTTGCCTTTCTCAGGTGTGGTGGACGGCTGACTAGTGGTCCCTTCCATGTATTTACTGGGGTTGGGCTGGGCATTTTCTAGCTCGGGCCAAGGAGCCATGGTCTGTGGACGGAAAACAGAGCTTCAAGAAGCAGCCACTCAAAGGCGTCACACTCAGGTGCTACGACAGGAAGAACCAGAGGCCACAGAGATTCGGGAGAGATGAAGGGTGTTGTGCTTATGTACCTTCCAAGTGTGGGCTCTTTTTTTTTTTAATTTATTTATTTGACAGAGAGAGAGATAACGAGAGCAGGAACACAAGCAGGGGGAGTGGGAGAGGGAGAAGCAGGCTTCCCGCCGAGCAGGGAGCCCGATGTGGGACTCGATCCCGGGACTCCGGGATCATGACCTGAGCCGAAGGCAGATGCTTAATGACTGAGCCACCCAGGCGCCCCAAGTGTGGGCTCTTGAGTGCCATATTTCCACCTCTGGGTCTCCCTCAACTGCTCGCCTCAGCTGTCACTACATCAAACTATGTCTTACAGTGTTTTTCCACTCTAGCCTCAAGTCAGCTGAACTTGCCTTGGTTTCTCTCACTTCCTTCTCTCAGCCTCTGTCTTGACTCTCCTTTAGTCAGCAAGTGGATGCGAACCTATCCATTTTCATCAACTCATGGAACACCAAGTCCTCAAGTCCTCCGATGGGTTCCCCCATCCGCTTTTTATTTCTAGGCTAAAGATCTGCGTCGAACCTCATCCAGTGGACTTAACATACGTGTAGATGCTCATACACGTTCTGCCTGCTTTGCCTACCACCCTGTCTTCTGTGAGCAGTGTGACACACTGGAGCTGGCTCGAATCCCAGTGGTGCCACTTATCAGTGGGTGTGTGTTTAGGAATGTCCTTTTTATATCTCTGAGCATAAAGGCATAAATGTCTCCCCACCTATAAAATGTGGATAGTTCTTCCTACTTTGCAGGGTTACAACTTTAGTGGCAATACCTAGGAAGTGCCTGGCCCTAAGCAGGCAATTAGGACCATGCCATGCAGCCTGGATTAATGACCCTTTGTCAGAACCACATTCCTTTTAACTTTTGATAGAGACTTCCTCATAACCCATTTTCCCAACAAAGCCTTTCTTGCTTACACGGACAGTAAGTGTGGCTCTTGACATACTTGGAAGTCCACTCCTTGTGGTCCTTGTCCTTTGACACACATTAGACAGGTGCAGGACAAAGCACTGGGACAAACAATTCACAGAAGAGGAAGTACAGGTGGCTAAAATACTGCAAAATAAGAATTTTGGCCCCACTAACAACCCACGATATGCAAAAGAGAACAGGGAGATGAGTTTCAAAAAATCAAATCAGCAGAGAATTATTTTTTAGGTATAATATGCTATGCTGGAGAAGATGCAGTGAGATGAGCACCACTATAAAGTGCTTTATTTTTAAAAAGACATCTCTGACCTAGTCACTGCACTTCTAGGAATTAAGAATCTAGGAATATTTTCTCCCAGAAAATCCAAAATACCTCCCTGTTCTGATCACTTCTTTGAAGAGATGTTCCCAGAATCTGGGTCTATCTGACTCCTTTCCCACTTTTCTTAAAAGGATCTACTTCCTGCCTACCTAAATGTAAGCTCTACCCCCAAAAAAGAGGCTCTGTCTAGTTCATCACTGCATCCTGAGGGTCTGCATCTCTGCCTGGCACATTGGCAGATGCCCAATAAATGGGGGTTGACTGAATGAATGCGATGCCGACCGAAAAGACGTTGCCGCACCGTGCACTGACAAAGAGATGAAAAGTAAAAACAGGGTAATTGTAGTATTAACCATGCTAGGTCCATGCGATGTAATAGCATGCCATTAAAAAGGTGATAAAGAACCAGGAAAAGAAAAAACCCAGGAAAATGCTTTAGCTAAACTGAAAAGGTACTTCCTCGTCCCACTCACAGCATGTTCTCATAGGATCTGGGAATGCTGCATGGGATTCAGAGTGGGTGATGGGATTGTGGGTGACTTATTTTTCTTCTGTATGAAATTTCCCAATTCTTGGGCGCCTGGGTGGCTCAGTTGGTTAAGCAACTGCCTTCAGCTCAGGTCGTGATCCTGGAGTCCCAGGATTGAGTCCCACGTCGGGCTCCCCGCTCAGTGGGGAGTCTGCTTCTCCCTCTGACCCTCTCCCCTCTCATGCTCTCTCTCACTCTCTCTCTCTCAAATAAATAAATAAAATCTTAAAAAAAAAAAAAAAAGAGGGGCGCCTGGGTGGCTCAGTTGGTTAAGCGACTGCCTTCGGCTCAGGTCATGATCCTGGAGTCCCGGGATCGAGTCCCGCATCGGGCTCCCTGCTCGGTGGGGAGTCTGCTTCTCCCTCTGACCCTCCCCCTCTCATGCTCTCTCTCTCTCTCTCTCTCTCTCTCATTCTCTCTCTCAAATAAATAAATAAAATCTTTAAAAAAAAAAAAAAAAAAGAAATTTCCCAATTCTTTTAAGAAATGCAGCCCAACCCCAGACCCACAAAGTATGATGGTTCAGGGACAGCCTCGCCGGCACTGTTATTCGTACTGATAAAGCCAGGACGTAAGCTGATTCTGGGTGTCCCCATCATGAAGGGGTTTCATCAACTTGTTTAGGCTAAGGAATTTCGACTTTCCCCATGAACTGCAGGGCATGACACGCTCTTCCACAATCACAGGGAAGAACGTCTTGCAGGCACTGGCTTGCCTTTCAACTTAACAAGCATCCAACACAGGGCCCGGCACACAACAGGCCTCACGTGCTTTCCGAGTAGGATGCTGGGACCTGCCTGGCCATCGAGAGAGCCAGTATTTACCGAGCTGGGCTGTGCTCAACCTCGCAGCTACCCATTCGGGGAGTTATTATTCTCCCATTACACAGATGACGAAACTGGGGCACAAGAAGGCTAAGTAACTTGCCCAAGGCCCCAAGGTGTAGAGCTGTGAACCCGGGTCAGTTTGAATCCTGAGCCTTTTCTGACAGACGCTCTTGGGCTGGGTGTTCTCTGCATGGCATTCGATTGGTTTCTAGGAGCAGGCCGGCTTCTGACGTGCGGCCTTCTGGAGTTGCTGTGCCTGCCACAGGTTCGACTCCTCCCTCAGGCTCGATGAAGAGCCTTCTTATAGCTGACAGTCAAAGGTGGGGCAAAGCCTGCTGTTCTCAAGGCCTGCTGGACCCGGGGCAGGGTGGGGGCGGGGGGGCTCCCTGGGGGGTGTTGGGAGGCAGCTACAAGGCTGGAGCCCAGGCAGGGGAGGTGGGGTGGAGCTGGGTGGTTGGGGAGGAGACCAAGGTTGGCCTGAGAGAGCTCTAAGCTCAGCTTAAGGCCACTCTGCAGGTGAACTGGTTCGGGTTTGAGACAGCACAGAGATAAGAAAAGACAGAGCCAGTCCCCCATGCTTCGGAGAGCGTAGGTAAAGTCACCTCTGTGACTCTCCCAACACAGGGATCCTTAGCCCCAGTGTTTTGGGGAAAGAAACAATCTTAGAGCTCTTCATCTCAGTCAGGCGCTAGGCTGGGTACTTTACATAGCACAGAGGTTCAGAATCATACTCCAGCTCTGCCCCAGATACACTGTGACCCGAGCCAGTTACTCGACTGACTCCGTGCCTCAGTTTCCCCTCTGCAGAACGGGGCTTATAACAGTCCATAATCCACTGGGTTATTAGGCAGCTTCAATGAGTTAATCTCTGCAAGGTGTTTGGGACAGTAACCTGTCCGATCAATGGGTTCAGGTTCCTCCTCCCAGCAACCCTGAGAGGGGTTAGTGTTACTCCCATTTTACAGACGAGAAAACCAAAGCACTCAGAGGGATACAGCCACTTGGCCCAGGGCCACAACACGTCTGACTCCAGCGTCCATGCTTGCCTCTCAGCTCCAGGCCTGGAATGGTCCTGGAAGGGATGAGTCACGCAATAATGCCCTGTATCTGATGAAAGCCCCATTACTAGGCACGTGGGAAGATGCCTCTCAACACTGGGGCGGCAGAAGTCAGCGTCCCACTTCCGCATACAGAGCCCAGGGAGGAAGCAAGAGCTCGGTGAACTCAGTCTCAAAGCACCTGCCACTCCAGCTTTTGGCACAAAAGCATTCCACCTGCAAACCTCAGCCTCCCGTCCCTTCGTTGCTGTCTGCGGGGCCCCTTCGAGCAGTCGGCACTTCCCCATCACCCCAGATGTTCCCCCCTCCGTGGATCTTGGCTGTTGGTAGTTCCCGCTATCAGCCTCCCAGAACTGCAAACTCATCTCCGACGCCCCCGCGCGCACCCAGCCCGCACCAGGACCTGCTGACTGGAGCTGGGAGCATCGTGGCTTGTGGTCTCTGGCTCCCTGTCCGTGCCACCTCCCTAGGCTGAGCCCCAGCACCTCCTGACTCAACCAACACATGGCAGCCTGTTTAACTGGTTTGGGCCCCAGTGTCTCTCACCGGTTAACTTTCCTAACACCCAGCTGTGATTGTATGGACTCCCCATTTCTTTACTGCCCACTGCCCCCTAAATGATCCCCCTCCTCACATCACACTGGCCTAAATTTGGGACCCCAATCCTCTCTGTAGGGTGTCACTCTCTGCTCTTGCCTAGGTAACACCCCCCTCCATAGGCCCCCCCCCCCCCCATCTTTCTGTCCAAGCCCTCCCTCCGCCCCTGCCTGAGTCCTGCAGGCCTCTCGGATCATCCCTGCGTACCAGGCAGGTGGCGCCTGTGTGACCATAGGGCTCTCGGCCATACACACAGCCACTCATTTCTAATAACTACCATTTAATGAGCACCAGCGAGGGGCCAGGTACTGTGCTGGGCCTTGACACATATTATCTCCTGCAATCTTTATGCAAGAAAGGGGGCATGCTCATCCCCACTTGCAAACAGGAAAACCTGGAGCGCAAAAAGAGATTAAGCAACTTGTTCAAAGTCACCCGGCAGGGGAGTGACAAGAGTTTTTAAACACAGCTCAACCTGTCAGTGAGGTTGGAGCCCGGATTTACAATATCCTTGGCCATGACATAAACCTATTTTCCTGGAGCGCTGATTTTACTCCCACAACTGGGGGACAGGGAGGTTGAGCAGCTTGACTGGTGGATGATTTACACTGGAGATGTGATATTTCCCCGTGGAGCACATTCTCAGCCTGACATTTAGGGCTAGATGATGCTTTGCTTGTGCGAGTTGTCCTGTGCATCGTAGGATATGCGGCCTCCCTGGCCTCTATTCAGGACATACCCCTCACCCTTAGTGTTGACAACCCAAAAGGTCTCCAGACATTGGCAAATGTCCCTTGGGGGCTGAGAACTACCGGTCTAGAGGTTGAGAGACCAGACTTCAGGTCCCAACTGCCTGGTTTCAAGTCTCAGTGATGCCATTTGCTGTGTGACTTTGGGCTAGTTCCTTTGCTTCTCTGTTTTCCCTGTATGTCAAATTAGGGTAAGATGACTAATGAAAGATTGTTATGCTTAAGTGTGTTATGTATTAAAAGTTCTCAGAATAGTGTTTGACACGTTGTAACTTTGTGTGGTTTTCAGCTATTATGGGAAAACAAGCAGGGACATTATGGTATAGAGTGCAAGACTTCTATGAATTCAAAATTTAAAAAAAGATAGGACACAAAGCATTGCTTTGAGCTTGCAAGGGACTACTTTGAACTACTCACAGACTTGCCAGGGGTTCCTATATACTTGGCTTATTCCGCTCGAGAGTAGTTTGAAGGAAGAATTTGAAAATTATCGTGACCCTCTACGACCTCTCTTTTTATAATCTTAATTCACTCTAGAATCGTTCTCCTACCTCTTCTGCACATCTCTATAGCCTTCTCAACTGGGATTTAAGTTTCAGAGGGCAAGACCCATATGTTATGCTTTTTCTCCCAGTGCTCAATAGACTACACATCGTAGGGCCCCTTACATTTGTGAATGGAGGAGTCCGCATACAGGGTTTGCTGAAGGGATGCCCTGGGTCCCTGACTAGGAAACAAATCAAGCCTGCATTTTACCCATGAGTGGTTGTTCGTCCTCACCTTCAGCTGGGATGGACAAGATCTGCTGGATAGAGCGGATGCATCAAGAGACTGCACCCTGAATGTCACAGCAGCCCTGCTTGGGAAACTCTCGTCTGCACTTAGGTCTAAGAAGGGTGATTATTTGCCTATTTCAATTATGTTTTCAGGGACGGGATTTCTGAGTGATCACCAAGTGTCTAGCAAATACAGAAACGGACACTTCCAGGGTCCAATGTCCCAGTCGTTTCGAGCACCGCAAACAATGGGTCCAGCACACATTCACTTGCACTTGAGCAGAGAGGAACGGGACATCATGGCAAGGGATCTGACCCGCTGATGTTGTCTGGAATACTGACTTACTCTGTGAGGCCTGTGCTGGCCTCATTCAGCTCCAGGCCCTCAGTTTTATTCTTTGCCAGTCCCTCCAAAAAGCAAAAGAACACTTCTGTGGAATGTCTCCACGCCTCCTTCTTGGATCTCTTTTTGTCTTCCCTATCCCAAGTCCAACCATCTGTCCAAGCCCGTCCCCTCTTCACAAACACTTCCCTGATGAGGCAATGATCTCACCTCGTGCAATACTTCCTTTTCGGATACATTCACGTACTCCATCATTGTTTGTTGGGGGTTCAGGGTGCTGGGCTCTGCCTGGTAAGAAGAGGAGGGACAGGCCCACACACCTAAGCCCTTCCTTCCCTCCTCACCGCCACCCCAGGGGCAGGCAGCCAGGAGAGCCATCGGACCAGGCCCAGAGCACTGGACAACTGCTGGCCACTCCCTTCCAGGCCCTCCCCACCCCCACAGCACTGGTTGCTCCCTTCAGGACCTGGGAAGTGAGGAAATGTAGGGCACCTGGCACCAATCAGCTCTTGTGCGGGCTGACCTCCCGGATCTGGAGGAAAGGGAGGACCTGGAGCCAACGCTCCGTGATTGGCCCTGAGGCGGCGGTTCAGGGCCTCCTCCTCCAGGCCCCTGGAGTTGCCAGGTCTGCTGGCAACACAGCACCAAGAGCATAACCCACAGTGGCTGAGGACCGGCTCCACAGAGGCCTACCACGGTGTGTGACCCTGAACTTCCTCTGAGCCTCAGTTTCAACATCTCCAAAATGGGGATAATACCATCCCCCTCCCTGAGCTGTGGCAGGACTGACTGATTATTGGGCCTAGGTGAGGCCCTGAGCAGAGTGCCTGGTAGAGTAAACACGGAGAACTCTGTGGAATGAACTGCATCACGGACAATGCATTGCCCTAGACCGTAAGCTCATTATCTCAGTGCCCGGCACAGCAGTGAACCCTCTGGAAATGTGTGTCCACTAAAAGAACCCAAAGCACAAGAGAGAAATGTGCTAACATTGTTTTGTGATTGGGGGGGGGTGTCCTATGTGATCCGTGACCTCATTAAATTTTACAATAACCACGTTCTTTCCAGGAGAGAATGAGGCACAGGGAAATTAAGAAAGTCCCACGGCTACCTGCACATGGAGTCAGGATTGGAACCCAGGAATGCTGGTTCCAAAGCTGGGGCCCCTTCCACAGACCTCTCAGCCAGGTGCTGAGACAGAGGGAGGAAGAATCCCCTGGGCCCCATCACAGCCGCGTGGCACCCAGGGGCTTCGGTCCAGGCTCCAGGGACGTGCCGGAGAGCTGGCAGACCTCGTCCCTCTGCAGGGGTCCCTCCTGCCTGCTCAAAAGGCTAGAAATGCCAGCCAAGAATGCTGTAATGACAGGCTGCTGTTCCCATAGAGGCTTCTGGCATACCAGCGACCTGGATTCGGCATAGGCCAAGCCTTTTTAGGAGTCTCAGCTAAGCAGGAAAAGGTGACACTGATTGAGCTGGACAGAGGCCGCAACCTGAATCTAAGGCCAGTCTCCCAGTGGGATGGCAGACACTGGCCTGTCTGGAACCTGCTTCTCTAGGAAGGGGCTCTGGGGATCAGCAGGGGTCTTTGGAGCCTTTGAGCCGCCCCCCCCAAAGGCTCTCTCCCCAGGGTATCCTCTGATCTAGCTGCTCTCTCTCCCTACCTTCCCAAGGGCACACTCCTGCTACCTGCCAGAAAGAGCAGAGAAGGACAAAGTCATCTATTTTGGCTGTTTGGTACTAATACCCACAAAGATATGTTTTTGTTTTTGTTTTTGTTTTTAACGTGGCTATGATCATGCATCTGCTCCCTTGCTCCCCACCACTCAGCCCTACAACTGAGCCAAATAACCCTTTTGGCTCGACTTCCCGCATCCACATGTGTATTGCATGCCAAGAGGAACTCTTGCAGGCCAAGGAGAGGACACTTCGCGGCTCTTCTCAGATCTGGGCAGCGGGGAAAATGTAGGGCACCTGGCAGTCAGCCAACCCCTCCACTCTGCATTGTTTGAGCTTCTCCAACCAGGACGGCTGCTGAGGCTGCCTGTACTCCCCCAGCGGAGGAGGCAGGAGCAGAGTCCTGCCGAGGCAGAGACAAGCACACAGTCTCCTCCCCAGCCCCCCTACTCAAATTAACCCATCCCACCTCACACGCACTTTAGTTCTGCAAATTTACTTTTAAGTACTTATACTTTCATGCTAATTATACTGAGGAGGAAACCAAAGCACAAAGAAATTAATTGCTTCAAGTTATACAGACTCTACACCTTCAGGATTCAAACTCAGGTAGTCTGAGTCCACCGTCAATATGCTTCAGAAATCTTTTCATACGTTGAAGGAATGACCCAGACTTCAAAAATGCCCAAGAGGGCAATGGCTACTTTTTTCAGCTTCCTTCAGCCATCACAAGGCAAAATAATCCCAAAGACATGGGGGGGGGGGGGAGGGGTGCATGGGACAGGAGATAGAAGCAATTGGTCTAGGTTTTGCATTGATGAGTGGCTCTAGTTTAGACTTTTGACTATAAGAATGAATGGGATTTTAAAAAGACATTTACTCTATCTCTTTAAACCTGGGCCTTATTACCTAACCACACCCTCATGATGCACTTTCAGTGTACATTTACGAACTTTTAAAATAAATCCTGCAATTCACTTTTAACTGTATCAATTCTGTTGCATTGTGTCAGGGGTGGGGTGTTAGAAGAGCTAATTGCCGAAACCACTTTCCACATCTTGCAATCTGTTTGCAGCCTTCTTTTTGCACTCCGGTGCATTTTTTTTAATTGAGTGGGATATCCTGACTACTTCCTTTGATACTGCCATTCTGCAGTTCCTATGGTTGAGGTGGGGGGACAGGAGGAGGGCAGGCAGGGAGGAAGGTGGCTGAAAATGGTATTAAAAGTTTATTCCAGGGGCGCCTGGGTGGCTCAGTCGTTAAGTGTCTGCCTTCGGCTCAGGTCATGATTCCAGGGTCCTGGGATCGAGCCCCACTTCGGGCTCCCTGCTCGGCAGGAAGCCTGCTTCTCCCTCTCCCACTCCCCCTGTTTGTGTTCCCTCTCTCGCTGTCTCTGTCAAATAAATAAAATCTTAAAAAAAAAAAAAAAGTTTATTCCAGGAGCACCTGGGTGGCTCACTTGGTTAAGCTTCTGCCTTCAGCTCAGGTCATGATCCCAAAGTCCTGGGATTCCCGCTTAGCAGGAAGCCTGCTTCTCCCTCTCCTCCCTGCTTATGCTATCTCTGTCTCTCTCTCTCTCAAAATAAATAAAATCTTAAAAGAAAGTTTATTCCAAATCACTGATCCCAAGAAGCTGTTTTCTTCATTAAACTGAATCCAGGCTATTTTTATGTCAGCTTTGTGCCTAATAGCTATAATCCAGACGTCCATCCTCCCACCACTGGGGACTTGTTTCCGTGAGATGGTTGAGTGATCTGGGGTGGATTTTGGAGGGGGCAATTTGTTCAACATCCAAACCTTGTACAAGCATGTTCTCTTGCCACGGGTTCCCAAAGGTACAAAAACAGAGATCATTATCAGCAGGCTGGCTGGAAGGAGCAGAGAGATTCAAACACTCTTAACAACCTCAAATAATGGGTGCTTCTCTGGAGCACAACTTTCTCAAGAATACCCAAGCCTGAACAACCCAAAGAACTCCAGCTCGGGGGGGGGGGGGGGGGGGGGGGGGGTGGGGGAACGACAAACAGGTCCGAAGCAAGCAGGGCTAACACAGAAATCGCTTGTGAATAGAAACAGGGAGGGACAGGGGATTCTAAGCGATGAAATCCACAAGCTGCCTCCATGAAATCAACACGTTTGAGAAAACTGCCACCTCCCTAAGGAAATTGAGTGATTCTAACGCTCTTCGCCTCAGTGCCAGCTACCCGTGGCGGGCATTCACCTCCGGGAACCTGCAGACTGAATCCACTCCACCCCACGTGCCACCTGATTCTAGCCTGGAGATGCTGGGTGCCCCCCAACCCGACCACACCTGTGCACATTTCCTCGCAAGCCATTCCCCCAGACTGCTCACCTGGTCCCCTCTGACTCTGAAAACACTGAAAAACTGAGGGCTCTCCCAGCCCCAGCTGAAAAGACAGGCCCTGTGCGGATGGCTGCCTGCCCTGATGGGACCAGCAAACTAGACGTCATCCTGCAGTCACTTTAGATCAATAGCGCCACAAACAAGAATGGTGTGGTGGCACATGGAAGTCACACTGGTGGGAATGGCATTAACTGGACAGCTGCCCAAACCTAGAATTTTCAGCGCCTGGGAACACTGGGAGAGGGTTCCCTTCCCCTTCTCACAAAGAGGGCGAAACTGAGGCCCAGGGGCTCAGAGCAACCTGCTTTTAGGTCACACCGCTAGTGAATAACCAAAAAGAGAGCCCCGCCGTCCTGCTCTCTAGGTGGCACCTTCCATCTCCCCATTTTCCCCGCCCCAAACCACGAATTCCAAAACATGTATAATTTTAGAACCCCCAGCTGTGGCTGGGTAATACCATGGCCAGCACTAACAGCGTCGTCGTGGGAGTTGTGACAGCCAAAAAGCAGTCCCAGCGAGAACCAAAAAAACAAAAACCAAAGAACAACAATCTGAAAATTTAGGGAAGGTGTATTATTTTGTCTTCAGCAGCCCAAAGCCAACCAAGTTCCTGGAGGGTCAGCATCGGAGGGATAGCTGAAAGAATGAAGTGCGGGGGAGGTGGGGGGGAGGAGGGGGCAGTAAATGAAGGTTCTGCGCAGAGCGAGAAGGGAGAAGGAAGCGCCTGGCCCGGCGGCCGTACTCACCAGCGCTCCCAGCGCAGGTAATGGACCCAGGGAGGCACCCAGGTGGAGCGCGGCGGCCGGGGTATATATAGCGAAGGTGTTGCGCAAAGAGGCCGCCGGCGACCGCTGTCATCACGCCCCTCGCACATTCCAGGACCGCCTGCCGCCGGGGCACTGCCTACCTGCCGGCTTAACGAGCCCATCGTGACCTCGCCCCGCTTCGCAGAAAGCCGGGCGCCCCGGCTGCGGACAGCCTCACGCCGCCCCGCGCCCCGAAGGCAGCGTCCGTCCCACGCTCCTTCCCCCCCACCCCACCGCCCCAGCGCCGGCCGCCGCCGCCGCACAGCCCAGCAAGTTGGGCCAGCCCCCGGCCGCCCCTCGCCCCACAACCGCACCCCGTCCCCTGCTCTCTGCAACGCAAGACCCTGACTCCTCTAGTTTAGCTCCTGTGAGGCTGAAGAGGTCAGAGGCGTTGAGACACAGATAACAGCCAACTGGAAACTCAGGGACAAATCCTTCCAAAACAAAGCCAGGATTGTTCGGCCTTATCAGTCTTTGGGGTGCTTTCTGCCCTCGGAGCCTGGACTCTGCAGTTAAGACAGTTGGCCATCGGGAGCCCTGGGTCTGCCACCGGGGCTGGGCGGGATTAGCCAGGCTGAGCAAGGGGAGAGGGGCTGCTCTCACCTCTAGAAGGGTGCCCCTGCCCGCTCATCCGGGCTTTGGCAGACCGTGTCCCTAATTTCACCCTTTTCTGCCCTCTGTACTCTCCGTGTGGATCTTTGTCCATCCCGGCTGTGAGAAGACCTGTCCCAGGGAGAGCCTATCACGACACTTGTCCTAACAGCTACCCAGTTACGTGGGGGCTGACCTTCGATGATCACACAAACCCCTTCCCAGGAGTGAGAGTAGCTTCCTTTCTAGTTGAGGCTTCTGGAAGGATTAGGGGGCATGGCATAGCATTACTCGGATTTGCTAAGTGGGGATCAAACCTGGATCTTATTCCAAAACCCACGCGCCTTCCCTCGGCCACACGGTCCTGGTTTTACAGGGAAGGTAAGTGAGACTTAGTTTACTATTACCCAGCTGCGCACAAAGGAAGAGCGGAAGGGCCCATTGGTTTCATCCCCAAACCAAGAGCTATCTCCTCCCTGGGCGGGAGGAAATCAGGAGTGCCAGAGCAGGGCTGTCCCCAGGGCTGAGAAGTCAGTGGTTATGCACACTTAACTCTGGGTCAAAGTGCCTAAGCTCAGTTTCCTGTTCTACCCTTTGCTCTCCCTGCCTTCATTTACTCCTGTGTAGAATGGGAATAATGTCCCTATCAGTAAAGTGAGCTAAAATATTTATAGCACATAGCACAGTACCTGATGAGCACATGAGCACTCAGTACATATTAACCACTGTAGTTTTCACGGGGAACCTCCGGGTGTTGGGAGAAGACTGAGTGGGAAGCTTTGATTAATCTCTTTGGGAACTTCGTGGACTCTGAGGTCACTTCTCCACAGCCTCAGATGCTAGGCACATCGGTCCAAGGGTCAGGACATCGTGCTTGGAGAGTGGGCATAGAAAGCAAATCAGCCGGGGCTGTTCTTAATAGAGGGATGATGGTTGTGCTAGTGGGTGCCAGACTTCAAAGCCGGCCTTTGGCGACAGTGATCAACCAGCACCTCTCACCTCTCCTCGGAGTGACTTCCAAAGCAGAGCCTCCTGGTGATGGCAGCCCATTGGCACATGGGCACTGAGCTCAGCGCCCCCTCCAGCCCCGGGCAGGCAGGCTGCGGACACCACCTCGGGCTCACAGGGGTGGCCCTACTTGGACATCCATCCCGACAAGCCTCCCCCCACCAGTTACTGTGGGCTTTGATGTGGGGCACAGAGCTAAACCACTTTCACGTTGCCTTTACATCACTCCCAACAAGGAGTGAATAGATCAAAATTTCAAAAAACCTTGGAAAGGGAAAGCTTTCCCTTTTCTGTTCCAGTTGAAAAGGCAAAATGCTGGTTGAATCAGGAGGCTTTCTTTTAATGTATGTGCATCCTGGTGATAGAGGAGGGATGATATCTATTTGATTCTACTTTGGGATTGTAGTTTTCCTATTACTTTTTCCACAAAGTCTGGAAGAAATCTAGATGCCGTGTGTTTATGTGTCAGTCCTGAATCCCTCCCTTTAGGGGGGAGCACAGTTTGCTACAGGGTATTTTCCTATCTTCATCCCATCCTAGATAGAGCGCACTATCATCCTTGAGAAGAGCTTACACATACTTTGCACAGCCTATGTTTACACACAAACTTCTAAAAGTACTTTCATTCGGCACTTTTTTGTGTGCTTACTGTTGTTCTATAAGGTAACACTGAGTGGATTAAATGTATCATTAATGCAAGATCGAGGCCCACCCAGAGTCTTGCCCAAGGCTACAAAACTATGTGCTAATAACATAGACCCACAATCCTTGCTGAGCCTCTGGGGCCAGATGTGTTGCAGAATTTAGAACTTCCAGGGCACCTGGGTGGCTCAGTTGGTTAAGCGACTGCCTTCAGCTCAGGTCATGATCCTGGAGTCCCAGGATCGAGTCCCGCATCGGGCTCCCTGCTCGGCAGGGAGTCTGCTTCTCCCTCTGACCCTCCCCCCTCTCATGTGCTCTCTCTCATTCTCTCTCTCAAATAAATAAATAAAATCTTTTAAAAAAAAAGAATTTAGAACTTCCCAGTTTTAGAAAGATGCGAGAGACCCTCTGGGGCCTGGGCAGCACCCTGCAATCAAACCTACTGATATTTTTTTGCCATAAAGATGTACGAAGAGTATACTACATGGCATGACTTTGATTTATCAGTTCAGGCTAGGGTTTGGCATGACAGGAGTTTTTAAATTGCAAATTAAAGATTGTGACTGCTCTTTATTGAGCCCTTACCCGAGTACTGTCCTAAACACTTTAAATATATGAAGTCATTAGTCCTTATAATACTAGGAGTGAGGTATAAAGGCCGGGAAACGGGACCCCAGAGAAGTGAAATAACTCTCCCCCATGCTGCAGGACTACTAGTTGACAGAGTTAAAATCTTAACCTAGTGACCAATTCCACCCACATAACCAGCAAGCATTTTCACTAATTTCCTATCTCCTTTTCCGTATAGGGATGTTTGGTTGCCCAAAGAACATGTATGAGCAGAAGGAATAGAGAGTTCGGGAACACATATGGGCATTAGATTTAGAGCCATATCACTGTGGAGCAGCAGAATAAAGATAACCTGCAATAAATGCATGTCCCAACAGCAACAAATCAAACTTGACACCCTACACACCCAAGCATTTATCTAAATGTAAAAGCCAAAATAATAGGACTTCTAGAAAACGATATGAACAAATATTCATGAACTCAGGGTGGGGGAAAGACTTCTTAAGTAGCAAACAAGATACATTAACCATAAAGGAAAAGATATTTTTAGGACCATGAAAAGGCCAACCAGAGTGGAAGGAGAGGCCTAGAGGACATAGAACTGACCAAGAGCTTATTTCAGAATGTGTAAAGACTGTTCACATATCAAGAAAAAAAAATCCAATTTAAAAAATGGTCAAGGGACTAGAACAGGCCCTTCACAAATGAGGATAATTAATAAACACGTTAAAAGGTGCTCTGTATCACAACCGAAGGAAATGCGAGAATTAAACCACCATTCGATTTAAACCCAGATTAGAAGTTATACACCTCCAATCCCAGGCATATGCCCAAGAGAAATGGACACGTATGTTCACCAAAAGACAAAGTTGCCCAAAGTTGCCCAAAGTTGCCCACGGTAGCACAGTGTGCGGAAACAGCTCAGAGGTCCATCTCCGTTAATAGAATGGAATATTAACCGCAAAACACTCCTACAATAAAATACTATCAGGAAATTGCCATTTGGGGAGTCAAGTGGCCAGATAAACTGGGATGAAAACAAACAGTTTGTTACGTGGAAGGAAATGGATAGATGTTCTCACAAAGGTAACCACTAAGTTAGAGAAATCAGATATAAGGACTCACACTGTTAGTTCCGCTTGTATGACATTCCCAAACCAGCCCAAACTAAGTCTTAGGGCTCAGGAATGCATGCTTAACTGGGAAAACTATGAAGAAAGGTGAGGACTTACCATAGACGTCACGTGGGGGTCACTGTGTTGGGAAGGAGGGGGTAAGACTGGGAAGGAGGGGGTAATATTGAGGGGACATGCTAGAATTTGAGGCGTTGACAATGTTCTCCTTTTTGGGTTGTGGTCATTTGCTTTGTGATAAATCCTTGAGCTATACTAATCCTATGGTTTTTTTTCCTATGAATATCTCACAATTAAAAAGGTTGAAAAAAGGGGTGCCTGGGTGGCTCAGTAGTTAAGCGTCTGCCTTCGGCTCAGGTCATGATCCCAGGGTCCTGAGATGGAGCCCGGAGTCAGGCTCTCTGCTCCGCGGGAAGCCTGCTTCTCCCTCTCCCACTCCCCCTGCTTGAGTTCCCTCTCTCGCTGTGTCTGTCAAATAAATAAAATCTTTAAAAAAAAAATGGTTAAAAAACCCACAAAAAAACCCTAGTGGTACTGGGGAAGGGTCTAGGGAAGAGAATAGGCTCTGGGTTCTATCAAGGGACTTGGAAATCCTTTGAAGCCTGTAGGTTTGAGCCATTGACTGGCTGTGTCACGTAAATACTTACCATCACCGTCCCCATAGCTGGCACTTATGTGCATAGCTGCTTCTGTCCTAGATGTTTAACCAGTTATGTGATCCACTTTTAAAACAGAACACACGGACTTTTCCTGCCAGCAGAAAATGGACTCCAACAACCTCCTGATGACTTCTCGTTTTATAAAATCTAGTGACCATCTCATAATTTCTGAAGCACCTCAGAGCTATTTTTCTATCTGAAATAGGCCCAGACAGCTAAGTTTTCAGTTTTTCCTGTGTGTGTGTGTGTGTGTGTATGCATGTATGTGCGTATGTGTTTGGGGAGGGTTTGGGTGATTTTTTTGCTTGTTTTTTTGTTTTTTTTTTTAAGATTTTATTTATTTGCCAGAGAGAGAGAGAGCGCGGCAGGCAGAGGGAGAAGCAGGCTCCCCGCTGAGCAAAGAGCCCGATGCGGGACTCGATCCCAGGACCCTGGGACCATGACCTGAGCCAAAGACAGACGCTTAACCGACTGAACCACCCAGGTGCCCCTTTTTGCTTCTTGTTGCCTGGTGTTAGCAGTTAGGTCATTAGAGGCTCCTTCTGAGGGATCACTGTAAGTATATGTAGCAGGAACCTCCCGCATTATCATGATCAGAAGCCATCATTATATTGCTATTTCTAACCTGTTGTGGATTAAGAAAATAGCTCACCTCATTCATTTATCCATTTAATTAATGGTCATTAAAACTATGTAAAGCAAGAGTAAGTAAGCCTGAAAGGTCTAATGGGTCTATTTATATGCATCTTTTTACTGCCCAGGCTTAACATCATTTGCTTTAGATAATCAGAAAACCTCTTCTTACTGCATTGTACCGAGCTAGATTCTAAAGCGTTAAGGCCACCACCAACACTAAAATCCCATTTTACAAGAACATACCGTAAGGGAATAAGACTAACAAGTTAGTGCCAGACAGAGGGCCCGGGGTAAGCGGTGCAGATTGGATCATCACGCTGGGCCCTACAGCCTGCTTGGTGGCCAGGAGTCCAGCACAGAGAAAGAGGTGGCTTCCCTGTCATTCTGAGGTTCCTTTTGCTTCTGTCATTTATTCCTACCCCAGGGCCTTTGCTCTTGCCATCCCTCTGCCCAGAACATTTTTCTAAATTTTCACATGCACACTCCTCCTCATCATTCATGTGTCAGACTTTCACTGAGCGTTTCCCTTGCCCTCAGCCATCATCACCCCTGTTCTTTTCCTTCACAGATTGTCATAGGGCCTCTTCTTTCAGCACCAGATCTCCAAAGAAATGGCTCCTTCCTGGGTTGAGGGACTGGGATTGGGGGTCCAAATGGCTCCCTAAATATTTCACTCAACTTAAATTTTAAACCAAGGGGATTTAAAGTTATTTGAATGTATAACTTTTGACCACATTACTTAAAATTAATTTTTGGTTAATTACAATCAAAAGATAAAACAATAATTTGAAGTTAAGAAGAAACTCACAGCTTGGAACTTAAGCCTGAACGCCATCCTGGAGGCTCGAATCTCTCTTCTGCTCTCTGTTGGGTCTGGGTTCCACAGGCTTGGTTGGAGATGCCAAAGGAAGAGATGTGAGTGATTCCTGAGCCCCTGCTTGCACAGACAGATCTCCTACAGCCTGTTAGGGCATCTCATAGTCCCACCATAGGTGACTACCAAAAAAAAAAAAAAGTGAAAGTTATAGAACCCAGTGTGGGAGGAGCTATGGGGAAAGGACAGGGATGTGTTATCTCAGGAGATGATGCTGGCAGTGACAGTGGTGTTTAAAAAAGTGTCTCTTTTGGGACGCCTGGGTGGCTCAGTCGGTTAAGCATCTGCCTTCGGCTCAGGTCATGATCCCAGGGTCCTGGGATGGAGTCCCGCATGGGGCTCCCTGCTCCACAGGGAGCCTGCTTCTCCCTCTGCCTCTGCATCTCTCTCTCTGTCATGAATGGATAAATAAAATCTTTTTTAAAAAAATGGTTTCTATTCTGCTTTACTCCTAGATTGCCTCATGACCTTTCCCCAGAAGTATTTTTTTTTTCAGGTGTTCCTAAAATGTAGTGTTTATGGTGGCAAACAATTGGAAACCACTTAAATGAATGTATAACAACCTTTCTCCCATTGATATATTATAATGGCCGTCATTTAGGCAAGAACTACATTTACTGCTTTACACATACATAACAAAACCCTCTTAAGCCAGCCATGAGCCAATGGGGTGGGTACCACTCAAAGAACAGGACAGTTATGGAAAGAAACAGATTGGAAGATATATACCAACATTAACAGGGATAATCACAAGGTAAAATCTGATGATTTCTTGTTATGGATAGGACTATCCATACATACCAATTTAAAAATTAAGGGAAAAAAAATTTCTATCCATCCATCCATTAGGAGATGCCACCTAATTCTGAGTTGGAGTTTTTGGGTTTTCTTTTAAAGATTTTATTTATTTGACAGTGAGAGACACAGCAAGAGAGGGAACACAAGCAGGGGGAGTGGGAGAGGGAGAAGCAGGCTTCCCGCTGAGCAAGGAGCCCGATGCAGGGCTCGATCCCAAGATCCTGGGATCATGACATGAGCCAAAGGCAGACGCTTAATGACTGAGCCACCCAGACGCCCCTGAGTTGGAGTTTTCTTATCCGTTAAATAAGGACAACATTTAAAGCTACCTTCCCCAACTCACGATGAAAATTTAGTAAGATTACATCAGGAAAGGGCTGGTAACTGCAGAGTTACACAGATGTAAGACAGTTGGACCGTATGCACATACTGTGCCTGCATACGCACATGCTGTTATGTGAAATATGTAGGAAACAGAGAGTCTACCCGTATCCCCAGTAACTCCCCACAAATGTGTCTGGGTGCATTGATGAGGACTGGAATTGCATTTAAACATTTTTATCAGTTCTATGTCCATTCACCTTACCTGAAAAGCTGCCAAAATGCATAGTAAATTTAAAATAACACCAACTCTAGCTCTTTGGGGACCTACTCTCAAGCACGTAACAATCTAGAAGGAAGACACCTGAGGCGAGGTGAAGGGGAGGTCTGGCCTTTCTCTTCTTCCTTCTTCCCCCATTAGCCCACCCTATTACCCACCCCACATTTTACCAGCTAACCGAAGACACTTAGACTTCTTGCCCATAAAAATAGTGTCCTCTCACACGATTTCCTTCCTGAAAGACCTGTTTCCTGGAAATCCAGCAGCCTGAACGAGCCTCTCCCAGCATCCCTGCCTCCCTCTAGTGCACCAGCCTCCAGCCCAGTGTTGCTGCCTTTGGAGGGGTGAGACGCATCGGGGCCCTGGGAGGGAAGCATCTTCTCTTTATAAACAGTACTGTTGCTTGTAGAGCTCAGTCCTGCTTGGATGAGGAGACAGACAAAGTGCCTGAACAGAGTGGGGCAGGAGTCTCTCCATCACGGGCAGGCTGCAGGTGGGAAGCGTGTGTGGGGAAGCCAGGCACTAGAGGACCAGTGCGTTCTGTGTCAGTCTGGACAGGGCTCAGCTCCAGGGGTTGCATGAGAAGACATGGAGTGATGTTGCCAGATCTTTGGACTTCTCTGGAGAAGCCAGATAACTGGTTTTACGAAATTTACCACTAAACAAACAAACCAAAAAACCAGACAGGCCAAACAAAGCAGGGCTCTGGACTGCCGATTTTCATCCTGACACCAGAATATATTCTCAGGTGTGCAGACCCTGGCCCGGGGCCCCTCTGACCAGCATACAGGCCGGCGGTGTCCTCTGGGCCCCCTGGGGCTTCTTCCTGCCAATCTCCCAATGCATTCAGTGGGGCTAGCCATCCTTACAGAGTAGAAGTGGCAGTGAGTGTTGACATCTTCACAATATTTGTTCTTCCAACCCATGAGCATGGAACGTTTTTCCATTTCTTTGTGTCTTCCTCAATTTCTTTCATGAGTATTTTATAGTTTTCTGAGTACAGATCCTTTGCCTCTTTGGTTAGATTTATTCCTAGGTATCTTATGGTTTTGGGTGCAACTGTAAATGGGATTGACTCCTTAATTTCTCTTTCTTCTGTCTTGTTGTTGGGTGTATAGGAATGCCACTGATTTCTGTGCATTGATTTTATATCCTGCCACTTTACTGAATTCCTGTATGAGTTCTAGCAGTTTTGGGGTGGAGTCTTTTGGGTTTTCCACTTAGAGTATCATATCATCTGCAAAGAATAAGAGTTTGACTTCTTTGCCGATTCAGATGCCTTTTATTTCTTTTTGTTGTCTGATTGCTATGGCTAGGATTTCTAGTACTATGTTGAATAACAGTGGTGACAGTGGACATCCCTGCAGTGTTCCTGACCTTAGGGGAAAAGCTCTCAGTTTTTTCCCCATTGAGGATGATATTCACTGTGGGTTTTTTGTATGTGGCTTTTATGATATTGAGGTATGAACCCTCTATCCCTATACTCTGAAGAGTTTTGATCAAGAAAGGATGCTGTACCTTGTCAAATGCTTTTTCTGCATCTATTGAGAGGACCATATGGTTCTTGTTCTTTCTTTTATTAATGTATTGTATCACATTGATTTGCAGATGTTGAACGAAACTTGCAGCCCAGGGATAAATCCCACTTGGTCGTGGTGAATAATCCTTCTAATGTACTGTTGGATCCTATTGGCTAGCATTTTGGTGAGAATTTTTGCATCCATGTTCATGCTCATGGATTGGAAGAACAAATATTGTGAAGATGTCAATGCTACCTAGAGCAATCTACACATTCAATGCAATCCCCATCAAAATACCGTCCACTTTTTTCAAAGAAATGGAACACATAATCCTAAAATTTGTATGGAACCAGAAAAGACCCCAAATAGCCAGAGGAATGTTGAAAAAGAAGAGCAAAGCTGGTGGCATCACAATTCCAGACTTCCAGCTCTATTACAAAGCTGATCATCAAGACAGTATGGTACTGGCACAAAAACAGACACATAGATCAATGGAACAGAATAGAGAGCCCAGAAATGGACCCTCAACTCTATGGTCAACTAATCTTCGACAAAGCAGGAAAGAATGTCCAATGGAAAAAAAGACAGTCTCAACAAATGGTGTTGGGAAAATTGGACAGCCACATGCAGAAGAAAGAAACTAGACCATTTCCTTACACCACACACAAAAATAGACGCCAAATGGTTCAAAGACCTCAATGTGAGACAGGAGTCCATCCAAATCCTAAAGGAGAATACAGGCAGCAACCTCTTCGACCTCAGCCACAGCAACTTCTTCCTAGAAACATCTCCAAAGGCAAAGGAAGCAAGGGCAAAAAATGATTGGGACCTCATCAAGGTAAAAAGCTTTTGCACAGCAAAAGAAACAGTCAACAAAACCAAAAGACAACTGACAGAATGGGAGAAGGTGTTTACAAATGACATATCAGATAAAGGGCTAGTATCCAAAATCTATAAAGAACTTCTTAAACTCAACACCCAGAGAACAAATGATCCAATCAAGAAATGGGCAGAAGACATGAACAGACATTTTTCCAAAGAAGACATCCAAATGGCTGACAGACACATGAAAAAGTGCTCAGCATCGCTCGGCATCAGGGAAATCCAAATCAAAACCTCAATGAGATACCACCTCACACCAGTCAGAATGGCTAAAATTAACAAGTCAGGAAACGACAGATGTTGGTGAGGATGCAGAGAAAGGGGAACCCTCCTACACTGTTGGTGGGAATGCAAGCTGGTGCAGCCACTCTGGAAAACAGTATGGAGGTTCCTCAAAAAGTTGAAAATGGAGCTACCCTATGACCCAGCAATTGCACTACTGGGTATTTACCCCAAAGATACAAATGTAGGGATCCGAAGGGGTATGTGCATCCCAATGTTTATAGCAGCAATGTCCACAATAGCCAAAGTGTGGAAAGAGCCAAGACGTCCATCGACAGATGAATGGATAAAGAAGATGTGGTATACGGGCGCCTGCGTGGCTCAGTTGGTTAAGCGACTGCCTTTGGCTCAGGTCATGATCCTGGAGTCCCGGGATCGAGTCCCGCATCGGGCTCCCTGCTCGGCAGGGAGTCTGCTTCTCCCTCTGACCCTCCTCCCTCTCATGCTCTCTGTCTCTCACTCTCTCTCTCTCTCAAATAAATAAATAAAATCTTTAAAAAAAAAAAAGAAGATGTGGTATATATATACAATGGAATATTATGCAGCCATCAAAAGGAATGAAATCTTGCCATTTGCAACGGCGTGGATGGAACTGGAGAGTGTTATGCTGAAAGAAATAAATCAATCAGAGAAAGACGTGTATCATATGCCCTCACTGATATGAGGAATTCTTAATCTCAGGAAACAAACGGAGGGTTGCTGGAGTCGTGGGGGGTGGGAGGGATGGGGTGGCTGGGTGATAGACATTGGGGAGGGTATGTGCTATGGTGAGCACTGTGAATTGTGCAAGACTGTTGAATCACAGACCTGTACCTCTGAAACAAATAATACATTATATGTTAAAAAAAAAAAAAAGAAGAAGAAGATATCAGGAGGGGAAGAATGAAGGGGGGGAAATCGGAGGGGGAGATGAACCATGAGAGACAATGGACTCTGAAAAACAAACTGAGGGTTCTAGAGTGGCGGGGGGAGTGGGAGGATGGGTTAGCCTGGTGATGGGTATTAAAGAGGGCACGTTCTGCATGGAGCACTGGGTGTTATACGCAAATAACGAATCATGGAACCCTACATCAAAAACTAAAAAAAAAAGAAGTGGCAGCGAGTGGCTCCAGAGGGGGAGGATGGTGCTCTTCCCTGGGAGATGCCTGTGCCTGAGAAGGGCCCCCCCCAGGAGCCCGGCTCTCATTCTCTTCCTCCGCCCTGAGTCACCAGGCCTGGGAAAACCAAGAGACCCAGACTGATGGGAAAAGCCAGGGCCTTGCCCTGCGCATTCCAAACTCTCCAGCAGCACGAGGCTGCCCGGGACGGAGGCAGGCACAGACGGGCAGGTGCTCGCTGACTCTGAGCTGTCGGGCTGGGCCTGGAGAGGCAAGGGCTCTGTTCTGCCCCTGCTGGCTCGGGCGTGGGGGGGCCGCCCTGGGGGGCCAGCGGGCAAGCAGCCTGGCGCTCTCCTGGCCACAGCCACGGCTATGAGGTGGATTGCACCCGTTGAAGAGCCTGAAAGAATGGCTGCAAAGATAACACCCGAACAAAACCACTTTGAACTTCAGCGTGCATTCAGAGCTTCTTCAAGGGCCCTCTGACGGTGCTGGTCATCTTAGAATTGTTGAGGCAAGGGACGCCTGGGTGGCTCAGTCAGTTAAGTGTCTGCCTTCGGCTCAGGTCATGATCCCAGGGTCCTGGGATCGAGCCCCGCATCGGGCTCCCTGCTCCGCGGGGAGCCTGCTTCTCCCTCTGTCTCTCATGAATAAATAAATAAAATCTTTGGGGCGCCTGGGTGGCTCAGTTGGTTAAGCGACTGCCTTCGGCTCAGGTCGTGATCCTGGAGTCCCGGGATCGAGTCCCGCATCGGGCTCCCTGCTCCTTGGGAGCCTGTTTCTCCCTCTGACCCTCCCCCCTCTCATGCTCTCTGTCTCTCATTCTCTCTCTCTCGCAAATAAATAAATAAAATCTTAAAAAAAAAAAAAAAAAGAATTGTTGAGGCAGGCCCACTGACCGGGAATCTATTCCCCTGGCTACTGTCAGAATTCAGGAAACGTCAAACAATGGGTGACGTCGTTGTGAGAAAGCACTAGACTTCAAAGGATCAGGTTTCAGGGCAGAGCTGCTGAAGGAGCAGAACGCACGGGCTGCTGTCGGTCGTCATTCGTCATTCGAGGCTGCTTTCAACCTTGCTTAAATATGCATATAAATGTGCCCAGAGAAACCCTGGAAACCAACCCACAAAAATCATCGCGGTTACCTCCGACGGGGGCACCTCCGACGGGGGCACCTCCGACGGGGGGAATGGGCGACTATTTGCTGGCTGTTTGAACGCTGCTGCAAAAAGGATTTAAGGCAGTTTTCGAATGGACAACAGAAACCGGATTCAAAACAAGTGGAAGAAGAGGCAAAGAAATGTAGGGAAGTAAGACTGAGGTAGCAGAAGGGTAGATGCCACACATTAAGCCGAACCGAATGAAACTGCCGTTTTTGTAGGTCAGGGTCATGTGGTTCAACTTCGTACAACATGCTGATCTACACTTGCTGGAGCTCAGGCACCTTGGGCTCTCCGCTTTCTAGTCACCAACTAGAATTGGGAAAAAAAGCACCAATTAAAAACCTTTGGTGTCGGGCGCCTGGGTGGCTCAGTTGGTTAAGCGACTGCCTTCGGCTCAGGTCATGATCCTGGAGTCCCGGGATCGAGTCCCGCATCGGGCTCCCTGCTCGGCGGGGAGTCTGCTTCTCCCTCTGACCCTCCTCCCTCTCATGCTGTCTCTCATTCTGTCTCAAATAAATAAATAAAATCTTTAGGAAAAAAAAAAAACCTTTGGTGTCCAACAGGTAAACACAAACTGGATGCTCAGGGCTTTCCTCCTGTGTTTTCTAAGACCACAGTTTCCTTTTGTAACCAGAGATCTCTAAAGTAAATGTTTTGTTTTTTTTTAAGATTTTATTTATTTGAGAGAGGGAGAGAGCACGGGAGAGCAGGAGCAGCGGGGAGGGACAGATGGGGAGGAAGAAGCAGACTCCCCGATGAGCAGGGAGCCCCACTAAAGTAAAGGCTTTTTAAAGAAGTCGATGCTGGTTGTGAGTTCCCCATCCCTGAGTCCTCAGGTTTGGGGCCATTTCACTCCATCTCTCAAACAAGACAATCTCTGCTCAACCCACCTCCAAATGTGGTTTTGAATATTCAGATAAGATGATGTTAAGTGAAATTAACTAAGACCTGCAAGTCCTAGGAACGGGACCATTTATTAAGTGCTTGCGATGTTGATGTAACAAATCAGCCACAGAGGGTTATAGTTACAGATACAATAAAAACGCACGTGTGAAACCGGTGACTGAATGCCCCAGGTAAGGTGCCTTGCATGATGTCTGACACGTAGGAGACCAATCCCAGCGATGACTGTTAGTGCTGGCAAGAGACACGAATGCTTTGCCCAAGTCAAAACTAATAGATCCTAATTAAGTTTGTCGAACTTTGTAAATATTAGACGTTATTTATTGGGTCAATGAATATAAAGTATTATCATAGGGCCTGGTACAACGTAGGGACTCAGTAAATAGCTCTAACTCCATTTATTTCTTTTCTTATGGGTCTGTTTCACCCAAGAGGCCCAGCCAGGATCTCAAACCCTTGCTTCTCCAACTCTCAAACCTTGTCCACCACACTCTATACATACATCAAACACATAGTAGGTATAATATAAAATTATTAGTTCAGTGAATCAGGCATCAGAGCCTTGAACTTTTATACCTCAAATTAGTTGTGTTTTTTTTTTTTAAGTTAAGATGTTCCCTTAAAATCCCCTGCCATCCTCCTCATTTCACTGCTTACCGTTGTAATCTATGCTAACCAATTCCTCCTCCCAGTTCTCCTAGAGCAACAAATCATTCCTGTTTATTTTCCCCAGGAATCTGAAGTCTCCCCCTGTCCCTTCTCCCTGGCCAGCAACATCATCTCTATTCTAGAGATAGGGACCTTCCACATCCAGTCAAAAAGCCTCACGAAGCACCTACTATGTGTCAGGCTCTATGTGAGGGCCTGGTCCTGCCTTCCCAGGGCTACAGTAACGGACTGCCATCGAGTAATTTAACCGATGCATGCACCGTGCCAGATATCACGCCCGGCACATAGTAGGTACTCGGTGGTGGTTCTTATTTTTAGATCTGTGTAAGGAGCCTCTCTGCTCTCAGCCTCAGCACTAAATCTAGCTACTCAGGCATGATCTCACTTCATCCTCACAGTGACTCAGTCTCTGGATGAGTCTTTACATTCTAGAGATAGAAATCCAGACCACAGAGGCTCATACTTCCCCGGCCAGATGGGATCCACTCAAGTCGGCCGAGCTCCAAAGCCTATGCTTCCGTCCAGGTCCAGGCACGGGCTCGGTTTTGAAGTACCAAACTCAAGGTGTTCCCTCTCAGACCCACATCCACACATCCACGTCCTCCAGGACCCCAGAAGTGTACTGAGATCTGCATGCTCTCCTACCTGCTGAGATTCTAGCTTGGAGGTTGCCTGTCAAACCTTCTTTCTCCACCTGTAGACTCCTTTCTTTGTATTTTTTTTCCTGTTCCCACCCAGCGCGGGGCTGGCCTCCCCCCTGCTCCAAAACCATAGCAGGGTGGCGCCTTCATTCCTGGCTTTCTGGAAGCACAAATCTCCGGGCCAGTGGCCTCTAAAGAGAAAGGATGCTCCACGTGCTGGCATGACTTGCCGTCCGGCTAACTTGAACTTCAGTCGTGGGGGAGTGGTCTAGCAAGACTGGACACAGCTCAAATGGCCAAGGACGTTTTGTACTTGCCCGGGCACTAAAGCCAAGAGTCAGGCCAGCCGGAGGGGAAGCCAAAGAACTCACAATAGCTCTTCGTCCTCTAAACAGTAGCTCCTCAAGTGTGGTTCCCAGACCAGTTCCACCAGTACCACCTTCCCTGAGACCTTACTGGCAGTACAACCTCTCTGCCCACCCCCTCACCTCCCCCACCCCCCGATCTTCTGAACAGAGAGTCTGGAGATACGGCCCAGCAACCTCGCAGGTGATTCTGGTGTGCACTCAGTTTTGAGAACTGCCGACCTGCAGGGTAGAACCCCAGCTGTGTTCCAGCACAATCTCGACTGCCTCTGTCTACACCTCCAGCCTCATCTCTCCCCTCTCCCTGCATCACCTCCTCCAGGAAGCCCTCTCCAGGGGCAGGGCAAACACTGCCTTATTAATCCTCGCGTCCCTGGTGCCTAGCACATGACTGGTTCTCAGTAGCTGTGCAGTGAATGTTTGTTGAATAGTTGTGAAATCGAAGCAGACGTGCGAAAGTGGGGCTCAGGGTGTGGTTACCATGGAGAAGGTGCAACACCTGCCGGAACCAGAACTCTGGCCAATGGCCTAGGGCTGCGGCCACAGGTCTTGAGTGACAAAGGCCGGGTACCACGGAAGGTCTCAGAACAGTGAGCGGATCCACGGATTTCCCCCTAAAACGGTAGCCACCACTGAGTTTCGGCTGGCTGTTACTGTTGGGAATGAGGGCTGGGGTTGCTATTCCACTCACATGTCAGAAGCCAAAAATTAGGACCTTTAGGTAAAATTTCAAGATCTTTAAATATTGGCTCAAAAACAAAAAAAAACACACACAAAAACAAAACAAGAACAACCCTCCAAAACCCAACCGTAGGAACCTAACAAAGTGCATCTCAGACCAAATGCAGCGCAGACCAGGTGTTTGTGAGTTTGCTACCGCTTCCTGGCACAGTGACATCCTTCTAGAACTCAAGTTCTTTTTTTTTTTTTTTTAAGATTTATTTATTTATTTATTTATTTATTTATTTATTTATTTGAGAGAGAGAATGAGAGACAGAGAGCATGAGAGAGAGGCGGGTCAGAGGGAGAAGCAGACTCCCTGCCGAGCCGGGAGCCCGATGCGGGACTCGATCCCAGGACTCCAGGATCATGACCTGAGCCGAAGGCAGTCGCTTAACCAACTGAGCCACCCAGGCACCCTAGAACTCAAGTTCTTGCTCACAATAGAAGGTGTGTTGCCCGAAGGCCCAGGAGTTTTGTCTCTTACTCACAAACTTCCAAGGGTGCCTGGCTCAGAGCCGAGCTCAGTTGACATTTGAGGAATGAATGAATGACACAGGACAGCCTGACACCATCACAGTCCACCTTTGTACCCATTCCCCCTTATCCAAACTTGGCTCATCTCAGCAAGGAGGACCCCCAAGAGCCCACCTGATTTTACTCTCCAAAACACCCAATGCCCTCCCACTGCTATGACAATGTGCTTGCCTCTTGGGCTCTCTCCCGTGACCGAATGCCGAGGGAGGGGAGGGGCTCCGTGCCCATATGGTGCATCTATGTTTACACTGAACGGGTTTCCAGACGGTCGGTTGTTGGCTGGTAACCCCTGCTAGTTACTGGCAACAACACAAGCTCTTTGTCCTTACAGGAACTCAGTAAAATTAAGGTATTTTCCCTCCATTGCTAGAGGCTTTATATTTCCTGACAAAGGGCAAGGAGGTTGGCCATTCTCAACTGCTACCCAGAACTTACTTCCTTCTTTCTGATCTGCAGGAGGGGGTGGGGCTCACGGAAGAATGCAGTGGGAAACCAGCCCCCTCCCTACCCCCCACCCCACCCCCACAACCCCCGTGGGGCAATCACAACCTGGGCTTTCATCCCATTTCAGGAAGTGGGCCCTCAATTTGGGGTCACTGCACAAGCCACATAGTCTCTTCCCTTTATGGTATGTCTGGCCAAATGTCACTTCTTTCCAGAAGCTTCCAGAATAACCACTCCTGATCCAGGCACTGTGGTACTCACTGACCCCCTCTTACAGGGAACCTGTCAGAACACTCCCCCTCTCCCAGAAATTGAAGGGACCCACCTGTGTCTAACTGTGGAAAACTGTTCAGATAAAATCACAGTGCCGCTATCACCTGAACGACTTATAGGAACAATAGGAGCACGGAATGTTTAAGTTGGAACAAACCTTAGAAATCATCTAGCCCAGTGATTTTTCAGTGCAAACAGATAAAACAGATAACAGGATTGCTTGATCTGATCCTCCTCCCCCATGCTCTGTCCTCTTTCCCATCTCCTTCCAGTCCTCGGATAACCTGGGGGCAGGGCGTGCACTTGAGGGGGGTGGAGAGCTCCAAACTGCTGGGAGTCCCGAGTTACAGTTTGAAAACCTGACCCATTTGGGGAAAAAAAAGAAAAATTTACTGAAGATCTCTATTATAAAAGGCATTTACCGGGATACTGAAAACCAAAACCCAACAATGAAGACTATTTTTTCTACATGTAGTTGGTTTGGGTTTTGGTTTCCACCTGGCGCTGTGTCCAACCAGAGGGGGCGCTTTTTCCCAATTCACACAGAAGTGGGAACCAGTGGCCATGGACTTCAACTCCTCCCGGGCTGACTCCACAGCTCTGACGTCACTCTGCTCAGAATCCTAACTGTCTGGTGATCTCACTCAGCGGAGAGGAGCCTAGTGGCAGATTCAGGGTCTTTGGGAGGTATTTTGATGGGAAGGTAGGTACACTCAGCCCCAAGGGAGGCTAGACATCAGCCACCCCGTGGTCGCCCAACCATTCTGCAGCAGGTCAGAGGGAGGAGGGCAGGCATGAGGGCTCCAGCTTCAGGCTGCACACCACGGGAGGACTTATGGATTAACACGGAGCAGTAAGCTAGGATCACTAGCTCCCCCTTCGTCGCCCTCAGCTGATAAACCGTTTCTAATCTTGCCCAGAAGTCAGAAGTCTTCCGAAGAGACCATCCCATCCCTCCACCAAATTAACTGAACTTCCTGACTTTGTATTCATATACTCTGCATTTCCTCTTAGCACCTGGCTCGACTCTCCTAGCTCCTCTCAGACTCTCCTAGATCCTCTTCCCTCCCTCCTGCTCAGGACAACTTCCCAGAAATGTCCCCTACCATCCCTCTCCCATGTCACTGAGTTCTTCCCTCAGTAGGAATTTTTCCCATTGGCATGCAAATGCCAGGTTTTCTGCTATCTTTAGAAACCTCCCCTCATCCTTGACCTCACACCTCCCCTTAGCTACTTTGTTCCTCTTGATAGCAATACTCCTTGAGTCACGCATACTCCATCTCCACCTCTTTCCTCCATCCCATTCTCTCTAGAACCTATTCTAGCCAGGCTTTTGTTCTGCAGACGCCTCACTAAAAGAGGTCGTATCAGAGGTGCCTGGGTGGCTCAATTGGTTAAGCATCCGACTCTTGATTTTGGCTTAGGTCATGGTCTCCGGCTCTTGGGATCAAGCGCTGTGTGGGGCTTTGCACTCAGCGCAGAGTCCGCTTGAGATTCCTTCTCTCCCTCTCCCTCTGCTCCTCCCCCTGCTTGTTCTCTCTCAATAAATAAATAAAAATTAAAAAAAAAATAAAAGAGCTCTTATTGAGGTCATCATTGCCCTCCATGTTGCTAACTCAACAGTCAGCTCTCAGTTGTCTTTCTCAACCTCATGACAGTGTGAGAGGTGCATGATCCCTCTCCCTGACCTGAAATGCTTTCCTCCTACATCATGGGCCAGCCACTCCTCGCCTCTCTTGCTGGATTCCTTTCCTGACCTCTGCACACCCAAGTGTCCCACATGAGGGCTCAGTCCTCAGCTCTCTTCCATTCACCCTTTAGGTCAATGACTTTCAAACTTTTCTGATCAAAACTCAGAGTAAAATCTATTTTACATCCTGACTCAGGAGCTTTGTGCATGTATATAAACACAGTTGACATAAAATATTTTGCAGAACGATGACCAACCTTACTATAAACCACACGCTCTGAAATTTTGTTTTCTCTCTTTTTTTAAAATGCTGCTCAGGACCACCATTGGGTCATGCCCTAGTCTTTAAAAGCCATCTGTATGCTGACAATCCCCAAATTTATCATCTCCAGCCTGAACCTGACCTTCAGACATGACTTGCCAATTGCCTACTCAACCGTCCATTCACTGGTACGTCCCACCAGTCTTTCAAACTTGACATGCCCCAAACTCAACTCCTGACGCCCTGGCCTTCCCCAGCTCAGCAATGACTCACCCAGCTGCTCAGATCTAAAACTTTAGAGCCTGTATTTGTGCCTTTTTGTCTTCTTCCTTTCTCACCCTACATCTGTTTTATCAGAAAATCCTTCTAAATGATCTACCTTCAAAATATACCCCAATGCAATCACTTCTCACCATCTGTTACCATGCTAGCCTAACACCATCTCTCACCTGGATTATTTTTAATGTTTTAACTGGTCTTCCCACATTTACTCCAACCCCTCTACAGTCTGTTCTTCAACACAGCAGCTAAAGGAATCCTTGATATAAACTATATTAATCATGTTCTTTACTCAAGCCCTCCCATGTGTCCCCATCCCACTTACAACTCAAATCACTCTCTAAAGTCTTTCCAGACCCTCCACATGTGGCTTTCTAACCTCATTTCCTTCTGCTCCAGCCACACCAGCCTCCCTGCTGTTCCTCAAACTTGACAAGTATATTCGTATCCCAGAGCCATTGGCCTTACTGGTCTCTCTTCCTGGATGGCATAGGTAATGTACAACTAGCTTCACTCAAAAAAGAACTGAGAGGTCTATTTAGCCCCTTACTTTGTCTTGTTTTCCTTTTCTTGACATTCATCATCACATAACATTGTTATGTATTTCTTACTTTTTCCATTGTCTGTAGACCGCAAGTTCCATGAGGGAGGATTTATTTTGTTCACTGGGCCTAGTGAGGGCCTAATACACAATAGCCATTCCATAAATATTTGTTGAAATAACAAATGGTACTCAAATGCTTCATTTAAGCAGGTCAGTGCAAGAATGGCCAGATAGGGATAAGGGCTAGTGGGACTTGAGGCAAAATGGATGGAGAATGATCTGCCCTAAAGCATTCACATGCAAAACAAAACTAAACAGAATGGGAGTGGGGGGGGACAACCTTGACTTAAACTCGAAACATTAGAACTGGAATTTAAGATCTTTGAGACCTTCCTTATTAAACAAGTTGGCAACCTGTGGTTCGAAACTTTAGTGACTTGTCAAGGGTAACTCTGCAATTTGGAACAAAGCCAAGGTGGGTCAAGGGCTTTCTTGAGGGGTTATCTTTCTACCTGAAATGCGAATTCTTTGAGGCCCTGTAGCGGCCACATGGATTAGTTGAGTTGTTGAAACACAGAAAAGCACTTGGCAATCCATGCTTCAAGGTGTACTTACTTGCCCATCAGGGGGAACTATGGAGAAGACCAGATCTAGAGGAAACTTCAATCACCAATGACAAGGTGATGGCTCTTGGCTAACCTCCCCCAACCCCAACCAGATAGTACCGTTAGTATAAATTCTCTACTTAGAACCAAACTGGCTTTTGCTAAGATTTCTGTACTCGAAGGCAAGTCAATTTTATAATTCCAGATTCTGTGAAGCTTCCTGTTCTCTGGCTGCCCTCTGCAACCTGGAAGAATCTGAGCTGATAAATAACTTCAGGCACTGGACAAGGGGCCCTTGCAGACACAGGCTACTTGGGTACCACTGGCCTGGAAAGGAATGGCTTAAGGAAATGCTGACAGAATTGTTATTCTGTGCATAAGCTTTCATTTCCCTATTTCTCCCTCTATTCTGTTGTGAATGTTTTTTTTGGTCATTAAATTTTCTTGAAGTTATTGACTCCACAAATCACAGACACCTCTTCTGGATTCTGCTGAGAGTTCTTCCAAGAGAAATGGGTGGGCACCTTCACCCTCATGCCTCCCCACACTGTCCTCCATCTTGCAAAGATAGTTGTTTATAGGGACTCCAGAACTGGGTGGTTCCCTCGTGTTCATAAGGTCCTGTGGGTACTTCCCTAAGGATGAGGTGGCTCCATCCACCCTCAAGGGTACCTCCCTCCCCTCTTACCCTAAATTCCCTAGAAACAAGAGAGAAAAGCAAGACTACATAATTTAGCCTGGAAGCAATACCAGGGGTCCTCTCAAGGCCCCAACTCCCCCTCCCTGATTTTGCCTGAAGAAGTGGATCAGGAGCCCCTGCTCAGTAAGTGGATTACCCCCAGGGCTCTGGAAATCTCCATATTTGTGGGAGAGTGGAGTGACAGGACAGTCCAGGGCTAAACCTTTGTTTCTTTTTTTTTTTTTTTAAGATTTTATTTATTTATTTGCGAGAGAGAGAATGAGAGAGAGCACGAGAGGGAGGAGGGTCAGAGGGAGAATCAGACTCCCCGCTGAGCAGGGAGCCCGATGCGGGACTCGATCCAGGGACTCCCAGGATCATGACCTGAGCCAAAGGCAGTCGCTTAACCGACTGAGCCACCCAGGTGCCCTAAATCTTTGTTTCAAGATTTCTTTTCCTTTAGCGCCCGTGGTTCTTGGTCACACTGCTTCGAAAAATGAAGAGGCAGACCAGACAATGAGTGGTGGGCAGCCCAGCAAAGTTTATTAGGTGATAGTACAAAGCTCCTGGGAGAGGGAGGGGACTCGAGAGGGTTGCCCTTGGAGTTTCTTTTTTTTAAATTTATTACTTTTTTTAAAAAAAGATTTTATTTATTTGTCAGAGAGCGAGACAACAAGAGGGAACACAAGCAGGGGGAGTGGGAGAGGGAGAAGCAGGCTTCCTGCGGAGCAGGGAGCCCAATGCCGGGCTCGATCCCAGGACCCTGGGATCATGACCTGAGCCGAAGGCAGACACTTAATGACTGAGCCACCCAGGCGCCCCTGCCCTTGGGGTTTCTAAGTCTAAGGATTTTTATGAGATTGTTGCTGGACTGTTTTAATCCGATGAACCCTCCCTGCACCTATCACCCAATCAGGTTTTTGTCCACATGCTCATCTACCTATCAGGTAGTTGTTCATGTGGGAAAGGGTGGAGGGTTCCTTCCAGGGTGGTATAGAATAGGATAGGGTCTTTTTCCTTTTAAGGGTAGTTTTCCTCTTGGGGTGGGCGGGGCTTGCTCCAGCCTGTCTTTCTTCTGACTATCCTCCATTACCTTTATGGGTTTGGGTTTATCTCATTTAATCCTCACCATCACTTTATAAGCTTGATCCCATCAACATCCACATTTTGCATATTACCTAAAATCTCACAGCTTGGCAAACCCACAGTACCAAAACCTATTGCTTTTCATCTCTAACTTTTGTGGCAAACCACAATACTCATTGTTCAATTCTCACACAACAAACCTGAGTCAACTGGTCATTGAATCTCCATGTTACAGATGAAGATCTCAGGGCTCAGACAGGCTTCTATATTTTGCCCAAAGGCACAAAGTTAGTTTCTGGTCCAATCAGGACTCAAACCCAGATTAACTGTTACGCCACACAACCTCTCACAGACCTAAGCATGAATCTGTGGACCCAAGTTCTCCAACAGCGGTCCTCCTAATGGGGAGCTCAGTGACACACAAGTATACCACTCCAGGCATAGGGACTCACCCCCACCCCCAATCTCCAACACAGAAGCTGTTCCAAGTGGCAAATGGAGACCTTTTTACAGATCTCTCAGACTTACTTTGACTCTGTCTGCCAATCAGGAGCATGTGACACCCCACACTCCACCACCTTCCCAGAGACCAGCTCTCTTCACCCAGGACTTGAGGAAAACAAGTACGCTGTGGTAAAGACTCTAGGTCCCTCATACCCCGTCTTCATACCTGGGAAGGATGGAGTCAGGAAGAGCCGGAAATTGCTGCTGCCTGAGGAGGAAGAAGACACCAGACCTTATCCAGGGTGAGCCAAGATACAGCTCCCACTCCCAAGATATAGCCTGCAGCCTCCCTTAATCTCCTCTACCCAGCTTAGGGTGGAACAGCCCCATGCATGCCAGCTCCCTCCCTAAATCCATTCATTCTGCTTCCTCCCTAAGGTTGCTTTCACCCTCTCTTGATCAGCTTAGAGACCCAGCTTTGGGGCTGGTTCCTTGGTTCTGCTCGTACTCACCATAGACCCCTTGCTCTGATGACCTGTCTGAACAGCCTAGTCTGATTCACATGTGTGTGCTCTGCATGTGGGTCCTAGAAACCCAGGACACTTGGGCAGGCCTACTCTGACATCCCTGCTGGGGAAGAAGGTATAAACATCAGTACTATATGGTCAATTAATTTACATCAGAAGAGGCAAGAATATACAATGGGGGAAAAGGCAGTCTCTTCAATAAATGGTATTGGGGAAACTGGTAGCTACATGCAGAAAAATGAAACTGGGTCACTTTCTTACACCATACACAAAAATAAACTCACAAAGTATTAAAGAGCTAAATGTGAGACCTGAAACCATAAAACTCCCAAAGAAAATAGGCAGTAATTTCCTAGACATCAACCTTAGCAATATTTTTCTGGATATATCTCTTTCAGACAAGGGAAACAAAAGCAAAAATAAACAATGGGGTCTATATCAAATTAAAAAGCAGAGTGAAGGAGGGGCACCTGGGTGGCTCAGTCGGTTAAGCGTCTGCCTTCAGCTCAGGTTATGATCTCAGAAGTCCTGGGATGGAGCCCTGAGTCGGGCTCCCTGCTCAGTGGGGAACCTTCATCTTCCTCTCCCTCTTCCCCTCGTGTTCATCTCTGTCCCTCTCTCTCTCTCTCTAAAATAAATAAATAAAATCTTTTAAAAAAATAAAATAAAAAATAAAAAGCACAGTGAAGGAAACCCTCAACACAACGAAAAGGCAACCTACTGAATGGGAGAAGATATTTGTAAATGATATATCCAATAACAGGTTAATATCTAAAATACATAAATGACTCATAAAACTCAACACCAAAAAACCAAGTAATCCTATTAAAAAATGGGCAGAGGACCTGAACAAATGTTTTTCCAAAGAAGACATGCAGATGGTCAACAGACACATGAAAAGATGTACATCACTAATCATCAGGGAAATGCAAATCAAAACCACAATGAGATGTCACCTCACATGTGTCATAATGGCTAGTATCAAAAAGACAAGAAATAACAGGTGTTGTTGAGGATGTGGAGAAAAGGGAACATTCACTCTTGGTGGGAATGTAAATTGGTGTAGTCGCTGTGAAAAACAGTATGAAGATTCCTCAAAAAATTAAAAACAGAAATACCATACAACCCAGAAATTCCCCTTCTGGGTATTTTCTTCAGATATATGCACCCCTATGTTCATTGAATCATTATTTATACTAGCCAAGATATGGAAGCAACTTCTGTGTCCATTGATAGATGAATGGACAACAGAATATTACTCAACCATAAAAAAAATCTTGGGATTCACAACAACATGGATGGACCTCGAGGGTATTATGCTAAGTGAAATATATCAGGCAGAGAAAAACAAATACCAGATGATTTCACTTATATGTGGAATCTAAAAAAACAAAAGAAACAAACAACAGAAATAGACTCATAAATGCAGAGAACAAACTTTTTCATTGCCAGAAGGTAGGGGGTGGGGAGGTGGGTAAAATAGGTGAATGGGATTAAGAGGCACGAACTTGCAATTATAAAATCAATCAGTCACAAGGATGAAAAATATGGGACAAAGAATATAGTCAATAATATTGCAATAACTTTATGGTGACAGAAGGTAGGTACACTTACTATGGTGAGTATTTCATAATGTACATAATTGTCAAATCACTATGTTGTACACCTGAAACGAATATAATACTATCTGCCCACTGTACTTCAGTTTAAAATTAAAAAATTAAATACAAAAATAAAATAAAAATAACATTTATGAGAACAATATAAAATGTTTGTGATACGAGGGCGCCTGGGTGGCTCAGTCGGTTAAGCAGCTGCCTTCTGCTCAGGTCATGATCCCAGGGTCCTGGGCTCGAGCCCAGCATCGATCCCTGCTCGGCAGGGAGCCTGCTTCTCCCTCTCCCTCTGCCTGCCTTTCTGTCTACTTGTGCTGTCTCTCTGTCAAATAAATAAATAAAATCTTAAAAAAAAAATGTGATATGAAGTAACAAAGAAATCCAAAACAGAAATAGGTTGGGAAGTCTCAGGGTCGTGAGTTCAAGCCCCACATTGGGCACAGTGATTACTTTAAAAATAAATCAGTAAAAATAAAATAAATTTAAGAAATAAGTTGGAAAGTAAAAAAACAAACAAACAGCAAAGCAAAAAAGATAAGACGAATCCAGATTTATAAGAATGATGGTATGAGGGTGATAAGATTAAAGGGAACTTTTTAAATGTTCCTTATTTTTCCAGATTTTCTCTGATGGAATTGATGGATTTTTTATTTTACAATCCAATGTCTTTTTTTCCCTTATGTCTTTTAAAGAACATACCATAAAATCTTTTATTTGATAAGTGTACTTCAGAAGTTCAAGGAAAGACACAGAAGGAAAAAAGGTAGGGAGGGAAACAAAAGACAGAGGAAAAAGAAAAGGAGATTGAGATGCTAAGGGACAGAAATAGGCAAAGAGGGGATGCAAGCAGAGAATGATGCCCAGACTGCAGGAGGGAAGAGGGCCAAGTTGCAGAACAAGGGAGTGCATCAGACCAAGGCAGTGGTGGAGCACTCAGATGTGGAGAGACCAGCAAGATCTAGGAGGGAGATTAAAAGAGACAGAAGCCTGGGGGTGGGGGGGACAGTTCACCTAGCTCATTTATCAATATGGCTTTTTCTAAAAATACAACTCTCCATATTAAAAAAACAGGGGCGGGGTAGTTGCCGTCACATTTTTAGACATACTAATATACCCATTCCTCTTTAAAGTTTGAAAGCACTGGGTTCTTTTTAACTTTTCTTTTCTTCCTCTTCCCTGGAGACCATGCTCAGTTTCTGGTCTGAGAAGTAAGATTTCATTTTGCAGAGAGGAAAAAAGAGAAAGCAACATCAAGAATCAGCACCACCACAACTTCGTATCTTGGTTTCTAACTCTAAGCACACCGGGTTCACACCTGCCCTGCAATCTGGCTGAAATTAAGAGGAGGACCAGGTGTGGCCCACAGCTGGACACGGCGTCTTTAAAATTCTTTTCCTAAAAAGATAGCCCTTGTTATTGGCCATTGGATATACTTCTCCTAGTAACAATCGCTTTCTTTCTTGTTCACCTGCAATGTGCCTCACACACTCATTCTCCACATTGGCTATCTAGAATCTTGACAATGTAAATAGTGAGGTTGAGCCCCTGTAGCATCAGACCCAGCTGCATGCTCTTCAAGCTCATTTACTGTCTCGTCCTCACAAGGACCCTGCAAGGTAGGTACTGTTCGTATCCCCGTGTTGGCGAGTAGAATTAAGTAACCAGTCCAAATAAGTATTCTTCACCATTTCCAGGATGGGGAAACCAAAGCTCAAAGAAACAAGGTAACTGGTTCAAGAGCGCCCACTGGCAAGGGGCAGACCCAAGGATTTGCAGAGAGGTCCGCGGGACATTGACACAAACTTGAAGCTCTCCGGTGTGGTTCTAAAAACACCCCACTCCCTGAATTAAACCCCTCTCTGATTGAAAGAGCTAGAGCAAGGACAATTTTGCCAGCAGGGGACATTTGGCAAAGTCTGGAGACATTTTTGGTCTCATTTTTGGATGCAACCGGAAGTGGGGGTACTCCGGGCATCTGGTGGCTGGGGTCCAGGAATGCTGCTAAGCATCCTACACTGCACAGCACAACCCCTCTCCCCCCAACAAAGAAAGATCCGGCCCCAAATGTCATTAGTGCCAAGATTGAGAAATCCTGAGCTAGCATGTTTTTCTGTTTTCTTCAAAACCCAGAGAGGCTGCCTTTTCGCCATGGATGCCCTAAATCTGTGTTCCGTCTGCTGTGTGCACTGTTCTCCTCTCCTGCTCAGGAGGTTCACAGCGTCGAGAATAATTCCTCCCTTCAAGAGACACAGGAAATGACCCGAAGGAAAGTCAGATGATCGATTTCTTCTTCCAGTTCCCAGAAAAAGAGATGAAGGGAGTTTGACAGAAGTTTCAAGGACCTGGTGTGGCCGTGAGGAACCTGTGTGAAAAGACACGGCTGCCTCTTTGAATCTAGGACAGGGTGGGGGACCTAAAAATCCTAACACATTTTAGGAAAAGGATCCATTCCTTGAAATAATGCCAGCCTTCGGCTAACAGTCAGGTTCAGAAACCAAGCTCTTGGAATCCAAGTGATTTCTGGTCTTTCTTAAGTCCTCATCCATCTCAATTTTTCTGTAGCTTTGACATTCTTGAGAAATGCTCCTTTTTTTTTTTTTAAAAGATTTTATTTATTTATTTGAGACAGAGAGAATGAGAGAGAGAGAGCACATGAGAGGGAGGAGGGTCAGAGGGAGAAGCAGGCTCCCTGCCGAGCAGGGAGCCCGATGTGGGACTCGATCCCGGGACTCCAGGATCACGACCTGAGCCGAAGGCAGTCGCTTAACCAACTGAGCCACCCAGGCGCCCGAGAAATGCTCCTTTCTAAAGACTCTGTGGACCCTCGGCTTCCGTGGCATCGCGCTCTGCTGGTTCCCCCGCCACCGCTGGGCTTAATATGTGCCACCTCTGATGGGCTGACACTCACTCCCATGATTCCCCTCACTCCCTTAGAACAAGTTCTCTGCCTTCTGTAAATTCAGCTAACGCATCTCAGGGCCATAAAACTTGGGACCTGAGGGCTTTGATGCTGTCCCGGGCGTGGCCCGAGATTTCTGTGAGCCAGGACTCAAGGCAAAGCCTTGAGAGATCTCATCACACATTGTGCGCTGTGAGCTGTGGGGGGCCACGGCTGTGAACCACATAAAATCAGCAAGAATTCCATCAAGTCTAAGGTGAAAGACACTTAAATATCCTAAGAATAAAACCAAACAAAAGCCCAACGCAATCAAATCTAATTAAAAATTGTAATCATGTAGCAGTCTGGGTGGAGATGCGGACTTCGGTGATTAGATCGGGACTCTCCCTTTCCGGGTCTGGGGCCCGCACATAATGATGGCTACAAAAGGCTCAGTGCTGCAGTAATGGGATTTTTTTCCCCTTGATGGGGTGGTAAAACTAACCCCCAGGGGAGGTTCAGAATTAAGATCTACAAAATCAATCAAACCTCGAATGTCAACATTTCTGTGATAAATTTAGAAACAATCTCTATATATCTGTTATTGTAATTTCTTGAAATGTTAAGGACAATTCAGCATATTAGTATTTTGAATAGATCAACCCAGGGATTTTAATTTAAAATAGGTAGATTTGTGAATTTAAGTGGAAATCTTAATAAGTTTCTAAACCATATCAGAACACTGAAGAGAACCTAAAATCCACTATGTTAAGGTTTAATTTGTTAGATTTATAAAAATTACTTGGGTACCTTGGAAGATTTGTTACATTTGGAGATTGCAATAACTTAAAGAAACCAAAACCAGTATATTCAAAGTATAAAAGAAGTCTAAGTGTAAATAAAGTATTCTTAAAACCAGTGGTTTAAGATGTCCATCGACAGATGAAAGGATAAAGATGTGGTATCTATATACAATGGAATACTACTCAGCCATCAAAAAATGAAATCTTGCCATTTGCAACGACGTGGAAGGAATTAGATGGTGTTATGCTAAGCTAAATAACTCAATCAGAGAAAGACAATTATCATACGATCTCACTGATATGTGGAATTTAAGAAACAAAACAGAAGATCATAGGGGAAGAGAGGAAAAAATAAAACAAGATGAAATCAGAGAGGGAGACAAACCATAAGAGACTCTTAACTGCAGGAAACAAACTGAGGGTTGCTGGAGGGGAGTGGGTGGAGGGATGGGGTAACTGGGTGATGGGCACTAAGGAAGGCACATAATGTAATGAGCACTGGGTGTTATATAAGACTGATGAATCACAGGCCTATACCTCTGAAACCAATTATACATTATATGTTAACTGAATTTAAATAAAAATAAATAATTTTAAAAAATGGTTTATGGGGCACCTGGGTGGCTCAGTCATTAAGCGTCTGCCTTCGGCTCAGGTCATGATCTCAGGGTCCTGGGATCGAGCCCCACATCGGACTCCCTGCTCCGCAGGAAGCCTGCTTCTCCCTCTCCCACTCCCCCTGCTTGTGTTCCCTCTTTCACTGTGTCTCTCTCTGTCAAATAAAATAAATAAAATCTTTTTTTAAAAAATGGTTTAAACTTGAGTAGATTTCTTTTTAAACCGAATGAAGATATTCTAAAGCTAAATTTAAGAAGATGAAGAGAGAAGAATTTTTAATAATTGCAGCTTGAACAAATTTAAAATATTGTAAAAGCTGAAATCTTTTCAGAACCAACCTCTCCATGCACAAAAGCCAATCTCAAGGGCACACAAAAGATAAGAACAAACAAACAAACAAAAAAACACCCATTTGACCATGGGGGCTGAACTTGAAATGCAAGTTTTTCAGAGTATGTGGACACATGCATTTTTCAGGGGAGTGGATACAGAGCTTCTTCATATCCACAAACGTCCTGGACCCCAAGAGGTTTAAGAACTTCCCTTTGTGGCAAGAATGACCCGTACATCCCTCCCACCCCACAGGTCCTAACGGAGAATCGCCTGGCTGTCCCACGAGCACCCCACACCCCACAGTCTGCAAGACTATTTTCTTGGAGTGACCCACCCAAACCAGTCCCCCCCACAGAGACCTCTCTCTGCCCAGCCTCTTGTCAACTTTCCTGTGTGTTCTCCTTTGCCCCAAATATCCAACCTTTGACCCAATTCTATTGATCTCTCTATTGAATTTCCTAATTCTATAGATTCCAGCAATGGCATAATTCTATGGATCAATTCTAATTGATTCCATTGAAAATCAGTAGAATTAGGAAACTGGTTGGCTATTTCCTTTCCCTTTGCCACGAAGATCTAAGCAGCCGACAAACCCTAGCAAGGCTTCCCTCAGAACATGCCCTGCCCATTTCCCTTCTCCCAGTCCTACCTTCGTCCCCTTACCCCTCACCCTAGCAGCAGTGCTGTAGGGAACCCAGGGTTCTCTCTGCCACCCTGAATGACTCAGACGTGTGGCTCCGAAGCTCTCCGTGGCTCTTTGCTGCTCCCCTGGCAGATTTCGTCACCCAGGCACTGCTGACTGCGAACTCCACAGGCCACGCCAAGCACAGACCCCTATGTGCATTGCTCCCTCCTGCCTCCATGGTCTACAGATGGGAAATGCCCTTCGAGTGCCCTTAGCTCTGCCTCTGGAAACCCCAGAACCTTCAGGAAGACTCAGACCCTCTCTTACCTCGGATTACTCAGATAGCACCTCATCACATGTCCCCTTCTGCTGCTGCACCCTCCGGCCCCTACCCCTCAACGCCCTGGAAGGTGGAAACAATGTCTTCTGTAGCTGTGAATCCTGTGCGGGGACCCCTTGCTTCCACTCACTTATTAAGCACCACCTGCGTGCCAGGCACCGTTCTAGGTGTTGGGGGTTTAGTGGAGAATGAGGGCAAGAAGTTTCCTGCTATCAAGGAGTTTACCCTCTGGAGGAGCAGAGAGGAAATGAAAGGCAATAGATAAACAAAATGCACACAGCTGTTTTAGCAGTGACACATAAGGAGAAGGATAAACCAGGGCGCCTGGGTGGCTCAGACGGTTGGGCGTCTGCCTTCGGCTCGGGTCATGATCCTGGGGTCCTGGGATCGAGTCCCGCATCAGGCTCTCTGCTCCTTGGGAGCTTGCTTCTCCCTCTGCCTCTCTCTCTCTCTCTCTCTGTCTCTCATGAATAAATAAATAAAATCTTAAAAAAAATATATATCTACTATGCAAACTAAATATAATGCCAAGATAACACTTTGAAAATATTTACTAAGATTCAGGACAATAATTTGCAACATAATCGTAGCTTTGACAAAAAAAAAAAAAAAAAAAGGAGAAGGATAAACCAGAATTATGGGATAAAGAGGGGCGGTTTGGGGGAGACTAATTTCCATCTGTGTGGTAGGAAAGCCCTTTCTGACTTGGTGACATTTGTGCTGAGACCTGAATGGTGAGAAGCAGGTCCGTGTGGAGACCTGGGGACAGCGTTCTGGGAAGAGGGGACAGCCAGGGCAGGTGTGCGGAAGGGGACTTGGCATGTTGAGGGAGTGCTCCCGTGTGGTGCCGGAGGAAGCTGGAGTGAGGCCAGAGCCTCCCAGAGCAGCGTGCAGAGGTATGCATTCCAGTGTGGGGAAAGGCTGTGGGACCAGAGAGAAGCCAGGAGGCCAGCAGCGAGGAGGGTATGGAGTCATGTGCATTGGACTAGTTTGTGGCCACAGATCAGGGTGACCAACCTGCCCGGTTTGCCTGGGCTCAGGAGCTTCCCGGGACATGGGGCCCTCGGTGCTGAAGTGGGAAACCCCGGGCAAGCCTGGGCAGCTGGTCATCCTAAGCTGCCATGGGGGAAGGCCAAATCCACCTGATTTGCTGATGGATGAGATGGAAGGAAAAGAGAGTTCTAGGGTGATGGCCAGGAATTTAGTTTGAACAGCTAGGTGGATGGCAGTGCCATTTACTGGAATTGGGGGAATGGAAGAGAAACAAGTTCAAGGAGAAAATTTAGAGTTTGGCTTGCTGAGATGCCCCAAATGGGCTCCCCAGATCTCTGCCAAGTGGCAAAGCCACTATAAAAACACTTGGGACAGGCGCCTGGGTGGCTCAGTCAGTTAAGTGTCTGCCTTCGGCTCAGGTCATGATCCCTGGGGTCCTGGGATGGAGCCCCGCATCGGGCTCTCTGCTCAGTGGGAGGCCTGCTTCTCCCTCTGCCTCTCCCGCTATGCTCTCCCTCTCTCTCTCTCAAATAAATAAATAAAATCTTCAGAAAAAAAAAAAAAGAACACTTGGGAGAGAAGTACTGTTATCCCAGATCTACAGAGATAAAGTGGATACAGAAATAGGCTTCTAATCAATAGCAAAATCACTCTGAAATCTCTTAATTGCTGGCTAACAGTCACAAATGAGCCATCTTTCCCAGAAAGGGGGGATGCATCCATTTCCTGCGGATATGATGTTCGTTCTCGAAATCCAGGGGCGGTCGGGGAGCCTCTGCAGCCTTGTTACAGATCTGCCCCTCAGCAGTTTGCAATGGCTGCAAATGTGGTGCGAGATGGAGATGAGAGGTCAGAGGGAGAAGTCACATCAAGACACAGGCAGGAGCCTCCTTCTCTGGCCCCCCACCCCCCACCCCTCTCCGTCCCTGCTACAGTTCAGTTTTCCTTCCTCTGCTTGCCATAGCTTCTCTTTCCTCTGCTCCTGGCTGCCCGGGAAGCCCTGGGTCCGCAGCCTCTACTGCCGATGGGCTTCTCAAAGCGTTTCCCGACAGAGTTGGTGCTGTCTCCTTCTGATGCTAAGAGAGCACTGCCTTGTCTCCTGGTATGCCCTTCCTCCGGTGGCCTTCCCCCTGCTAGCCCACTGTCCTGGAGGGGACACCACTTCCTCCCTTTCCTCCGACAAGCACAACCCACCACCTCTTCTGCTTCGCAGCAGCTCCTCCCACAGCTCCCAGAGACCCACTGCCACCTGCCCGAAGCTGAGGAAGACCAAAAGGCACAAGCCCTTGAGTCCCTGAGGAGACCCAGCTGGACGGGCAGGGGGCGGCTGAGGCTGGCCTCCTTGTCTCCACTGACCTGCCTGCGGCTGGTCGTGCATTTCCCTCCCTGGGTCCGGCCTGGCCTCTCCTGCCCAAACAGGTTCTCACATCAGGAGCAGGGATTCTCACTGGCCCTGACCTTTTCTTTATTTACATTTTGTTATTTGGCTCGTAGTGGATTTTTTTCGCATTCATTGTGATTGTTTAAAACAACAATGCATCTATATATTATTTCTTTTGATGACTGAGGTTCTCCCCCCCCCTTAAATTTTGTGCCTGAAGCAAGTGCCTCATTCACTTCACCCTAGCCTGGGGCCTTCTGGAACCCCCTCAGAGTGCTCTAGGTACCAAAGCCAGACTTCCAGAAATCAGATGCTGGTATTGCTGGGGTTCTCCAGCTAGGGGACAGCGTCTCTGTGCCTCCATGTCCTCATCTATGCTATGGGGATGGGGCAACTAGCTCACAGGGTGGCCACTGTTGCTGGAGTCCAGCTCCAGCCAGGGTGGGTCTCTCGTAGGAAAGGACGGCGTCGGCGAATGAGGAGACACAGACACAGGATCAGGTTGCAAGCATCTCCTCCTGACAGCCTCGGAGGAACTTTATTTATATGTTAGGATATTTTTGTTTTTCCAAATCTTAGATCATTTTCTGGATTACAGCCATAGCCTTCTTTCATTTTTCCTTTGTAATGATTAACATGACCTTTATTGATTTCTGCTTATTGGCTTTCGCTAAAACTAAAAAACAGTATGCAAAGAGAAAGGTGCTAGACAGAGCGTGACCGTCTTGTTATTTTGTTCTATAGAAACTAATTCTTCGTGGAATTAGTTTCATTATGATTGCTTAGATAGGCGTAACTAAGATGAGTAGTCACTTTATCATGAAACCCCAGAAATATCCCCACAATTATAAAGATTGCCATAAGCAAAATGAGAGAGAATAGCAGGAGCCAGCTGTGGAGTCTCCTGTTTTCAGGATCGTCCCCCATACTTGGACCTTGTCAAACAGCATGAGTAGCTTGGCTCGCGCCATCTCCCCCTTTTTTATTTTTGGCCTTCAGTTGCAAAGTCTTCAATTCCAAATGAATTTGTTTTATTCCTCTACTTAGTAATTTGACGAAGACTGGAAAGAGAAACAAGAGGGAGATAATAATTAGTGCTGATATACCTAGATTGATGAGGGATGGAAACCAGGCAGTAGTGGAGGTGTATTTCTGCCAAGTGGCAAGAAAGGAATCTGCAACTTCTGAGGCTGTGGCTGAGGACGCATGTGCCAGACTAATGTCTTTAATTTTTTCTTGCAAGGAGCTTAAGTCCAAGGATACATTATCATTGCTCCATATTCCCAATAGGTGATTTTTGACATTGTCCCAAGGGACAGATGAGGAATCATAATGGTGGGGAGTGACACAGATCCATTTATATTGTGCATGGCATCTAGTGGTTAACCGAGTTTTGAGATTTTGAATTTGATTTCCTACATATAATATAGTTTCCTCTAGAACATTTAATCGTGCCTCAAACTTCTTGTCTATTTGTTCCTGCAAATAAAGTGCAGGTGAAATATTCTGGGTTAATCTATCCACATGATGTGCAGTATGTATTTCCTGTACTAAAGCAGTTGTAGATATAGCAAAAGAACTTACGATTCCTATAAGAGCAGTAATACCTAATATAAGTGCTGCAATAAATCTCTTAGGGTGGCATAAGGCTTTATCTACAAGTTGAATCGTATACATGCCAGGATCATCATACCAATGTTATTCTAATTTTACAGGTAACACTACGTAAGGAGGTTGATGAACAACTATAAAGACAGTTGGTCCAACAGTTGGATCAATGCAATTAGTTAATGTACATTTTGAACAGGATACATAATAGGTATGATTAATCTTGTTTACTTGTAATTGGCCATGACCTTGCACCAAGAGAGCATGAGGGGGACCTAAACATGCCATGACCACCTCCATATGGTCAGGGCGTCTAGCCTTTTTTAGTTCCTTTAAGACCTTATAAGGGAGTGGTTCCCACTGAGGTTCGTCCCATTCATCATCAAAAGTCACTGGAAAACATTTAAAGGTTAAATCCCCATCTCGCAAGGCCTCCTGTATTGCTCCCTTAAAGCCAATATTCTTAATAGGTGGCAAGGGTTTTTTACGAACTAAGGCCTTGTTCTGTGGAACTTTTAACTGTCTATGTAGATTAATCACAGAGCCGCATTTAGGGGCTGTGGCGTTTGCAAAAAGTTCCCAATCTTGTTCATGATATTTAGCAGCCTCCTCCTCAAGGGCTACCTCATCTTCGGAGGACAATTGATCGTCTCCCCCTTCAACTCTTTTATTATCTTTGTCCTCATCTTCTGATTTCATTTCATTTATTACCAGTACTTGAGAGGCTGATTTTTGTAATAGAGGTGTCTCTTCAGTGGGGGCAGCGTTATGTGTCTCCCGTAATTTTTTGTGTAAAGCCTGTGAGCTAGCCATAGAATCTAACATATCTCTTAACAATGTCCATAAAGAGAATGCCTCCACGGGTACATTTTCAGGACCATGGTTAGAATAGTATAACCGCATTTCCTCCCCTATCTTGTTCTATGTTCTAATATCAAGACTACCATCTTTCAGAAACCAAGGGCAACAGGTCTCTACAAAGGTAAAAAATCTAGCCAGTTGAGCATGAGTAACCTTAACACCTCTTTTTTCAATCATATGCTTAATAATATCAATAAAGAGTCGTCGTTCCTTTGACTCTTTATGGCCCATAGCTTCTCTAAGTTCTGTCTTTCTGCTCACTCTTAACTCTGTATTCCTTCACAGAAGGGTCTGCAGTACCCACGAGCAGAGTCCTATCCGTCCCTGTAGAAAGGCTTACCTAGTCGAGCCCCACACGTTGGGCGCCACTTGCCGGAGTCCAGCTCCAGCCGGGGTGGGTCTCTCGTAGGAAAGGACGGCGTCGGCGAATGAGGAGACACAGACACAGGATCAGGTTGCAAGCATCTCCTCCTGACAGCCTCGGAGGAACTTTATTTATATGTTAGGATATTTTTGTTTTTCCAAATCTTAGATCATTTTCTGGATTACAGCCATAGCCTTCTTTCATTTTTCCTTTGCAATGATTAACATGACCTTTATTGATTTCTGCTTATTGGCTTTCGCTAAAACTAAAAAACAGTATGCAAAGAGAAAGGTGCTAGACAGAGCGTGACCGTCTTGTTATTTTGTTCTATAGAAACCAATTCTTCGTGGAATTAGTTGCATTATGATTGCTTAGATAGGCGTAACTAAGATGAGTAGTCACTTTATCATGAAACCCCAGAAATATCCCCACAATTATAAAGATTGCCATAAATAAAATGAAAAAGAATAGCAGGAGCCAGCCCAGAAATATCCCCACAATTATAAAGATTGCCATAAACAAAATGAGAGAGAATAGCAGGAGCCAGCTGTGGAGTCTCCTGTTTTCAGGATCGTCCCCCATACTTGGACCTTGTCAAACAGCATGAGTAGCTTGGCTTGAGCCACACTGTGAATGTATCTGTACTAAGGTTGGCACGAGGCCTGGCGCTTCAAAACATCAGCCATGATGTTGGTCTGCGGAGTCTCTGCCACGGGCCGGCCACGGGGCCACAAGACAGCGTACCGTGGTGCTTCGGATGGATGCAGCTTTACCCTTGTGTTTGCCCTTGCCTTTGTGTTCTAGTGGAGAAGTCGCCGAGAAGAGATAATATTAAGGATTATCTGTGCAGTGCAGGTGCCTGAGAATGGGCCGGGAACCTGTGTGGTCTCGTAATCCTCCCAAGCTGCCTACAGAGGAGATTCTTTCATCCTCCACATGTTTGCAGACAGGATGAGTCAGCAAAGACTTGCCTGGGATCCCAGAAGGAGCAAGAGACGGGATTCAGAATCTGACACCTGCCCTCAGAGCTGATCTTCTGCCCCCTGCCTCCTGACGGCTCTGGAAGGTGCCCTGCACACCTTGGATTCGGGAGCAATGCATTCCAGCTAAACGTATCTTACATATTTCTTTGCACCACCAGCAACTTGTGTTCATCAGGTAGTTTCTTCCCGAAGAGGACACTTGGCAAAAAAAAAAAATGACCAATTACAGCTGGCTGCCTGGGGACCACGGGGTGGGAGGAAGACTTTTTCCACAGACCGATTTGCACCTGGAGCCATCTGAATATAATTATTACCTCTTCAAAAATAAATGCTAACAGTAAAGTTCAAAGCTTTAAAAAGGCAAGAAAAACTTACAAATTATCCTCAGGAGAACCCCGGAGTGGATCAGCCCTTCAACGCATTTGGTTTCAAGAAAATCTTGGCAGGTCCCCCAGAATGGTCTTCCGTGGCTGGGAAGATGGGCCAGCTTCTCTGGGATTAATTCAGTCCTTGGGCCTGCATTCCAGATGCCCCAGATATATGACTTTCCACTGATCTCAGATAGGCCTGAAGGGATACTGGGCCTGGAAGTTTCTCCTCGGGGCCCTAAATGGTCCCGAGCCAAGAACAAGCTTCGCAGGACAACTCCCAGAGAATGCGGAGGAGTTGCAAGTGGCCTGACCACTCTCTCGGTTCGTTCGAGGGGAAAAAGGACTATCCCAACCACTGGCTCACATTTGGGATTAACTGTGGAATCCAAGGTGATGCCAAATCCACAGCCATTCAGAGGGAAACTCACTTCCTTCCTTTTGGTTGCATGGCAAAACTCAGAATAAAGCAGAGTTCTAAAAATAAAACATGGGGGGTGGTTCTAAGAGTGGTGAGTGCCCCTGGCAAAGAATCCAGAGAACTAAATGCACGTTCTTGCTCTATCACCAGCCTGGGGCACAGGGTAAGTCTTCATATCTCTAAACCTCTGAAGCCGTGACATGGGGGAGATGGACTGGTGTCCCCTCGGTCCTCTCCTGAGCTCTAACATCTCAGTTCTGGGCTTGTCTTCTGACTCTCTCTGTCCTCCTCTCTTGCATTTGGTCGCAGACCCCAAGAATTGGAGTCCCTGTTAATGGGCAGTGTGCAGGAGCTCTGCTCCCTAAGGCAGGGAAAGGGCCTTTTCTTTTTGTACATCTTCCTGCCAGACATATAGTCCCAAATTCTGCACAAGATAGCTCCCCACCCCGCCTCCTCCAACATCTCCTGGGCTTCCTCAGCCAGTGATGTTCACTTCTGCCTCTGGCCTTCAGGGCGACAAATATCTTGTCATCTCTGTCCTGCCGAGCGGTGACAGTCTCTGAAGATTGTTAATACTCGGGTGACCCCAGGCTAGAGATTGGTCTGGAAATCCAGAGTGTTGAGCTGCTACTGAAAGGCTGTTTAGGACAGTCAGGTACTTATAAACCCCACAGACTGTGGCTCACAGTCTATGAGAAGTCCCCGTGCTGGTCCTGCAGAGTGCTCCCCTCCCCCAGACCCCCTCGTTGTCTCTGGCTTCCTGGCCTCAACTGACTGGACCAGATGTAGACACCTGGACCTGAGCTGGACCACTCAGTTCCTTGCCTGGAAAGTTGAAACTGTACTAAGAGATTCAGTCCCACTGGGGCTGGGCCAGTCAAGATATGCTGAGGCTGTGGGGCATCTGGGTGGCTCAGTGGGTTAAGCCTCCGTCTCTTGATTTTGCCTCGGGTCACGATCTTAGGGTCATGGGATCGAGCACCGCATCAGGCTCCATGCTCAGCACAGTTTGCTTGAGATTCTCTCTCTCCCTCTGCCCCTCCCCTTGCTCACACATGCTATAAACAAATAAACAAACAAACAAATAAAATCTTAAAAAAAAAAAAAAAAAGAAAGAAAGAAAGAAAAAGAAATCCTGAGGCTGTGGATAGTCATTTTCTACCTAGGATGCAGAGAAAGTCAGTTTTCGGGGAAATAGAGAAAGATGAATGAAGCAGAGATATAAAGAGAGCTCAGAGTGAGACTTGGAGACAGTCTCATGGGCATTCCTATCCCTGGCTAGTTCATGGTCATGAGCTGGTAAAGTGCAGGTTTGTGTGTTTTGGGCTGCCCAGCACTCATTGCCAAAGCAGGCCCTCCTTTCCTTTTGGGGAGTGACCTTTCTCTTGTTGCCTTGTGGGGATGGGTCATTCCAGGTAACTGCCCACCTATGTGAGGGGAGAGACAGATCCTCCTTCCCACCTCAGGGACCGCCACATTTAGACATGTCCTGAGCAGCATGAACACAATGGCCTCCCCCTGAACGTGAATATGGGCAAGTGACTGATGGGGGCCATTCACCCCAGGGAGCAGAGGGGTGGTTGTCTGGAGTGACCCAGCAGTCATTCCTCAGGAAACCTGCTAGACCTCCAGCTTTGGTCCCTCCAGACAGCCTCGCGCCCTGCCCCATCTGCGATCAGCCACAAGCTCGATGCACCATATCATCCTTCTGAAAATTCCCTTTAGTTTTAGCAGAACCAGAGTTGGTTTCTCTTGTTTGCAACCGAGAGGTCCTGACTGAGAGTCCCAGTTATATCATCAGCGTGGGTTCCATAAGACAGCCCGTGTATTTCCCCCTGAAGTGAGCCAGAGTGGATTTCCATTTCTTATGGCCAGGAGTCCTTATAGCTCAGGAGGTGGACCCTGGACAGGGTAGTTTACCTCTCTGACCCTTTGTTTCCTCCTCCAGAAAATGATGTTACCAATTCCTACTGTGCAGAGAAATTGGAAGGATAAAATTACAACAACAATAATAGAAGTGATGAAGAGCAGATGTTAGATAGTGCTTAAGATGTTCCATGAGCTGTTCCAAGAGCCTACAGAGTAACTCACTCAACCCTCACAGCAACTCCATGAAGTATTTTTTTTTAAAGATTTTTTTTTTCTTTTTATTTATTTATTTATTTGAGAGAGAGAATGAGACAGAGCATGAGAGGGAGGAGGGTCAGAGGGAGAAGCAGACTCCCTGCTGAGCAGGGAGCCCGACGCGGGACTCGATCCCGGGACTCCAGGATCATGACCTGAGCCGAAGGCAGTCGCTTAACCAACTGAGCCACCCAGGCGTCCCTCCATGAAGTATTTTTAACCTCACTTTAATGGTTAGGCAACAGAGAAACAGAGAGGCTAAATCATTTCCCCAAAGCCACACAGCTGACAAGTACCAGGGGGCCTCATACATTCAGTAAATGGGAGCTATTCTGTATGCTAATTGAACAAGGCCAGAAAGTCAGTTTCTGATTTGGGTAGCATCCCACCTGGGAAGGAGGGGTGGCAGGCCTCCACCGGAACAATAGCTAATTGACCATGGCCAAAGTAGTTGCAGAATGCAAAATAACTCTGTCTCTCTTCCTCTCCCTTCACACAGTCCTCCCAGTGACCTCTCCACTCCCAGGGCTTCAAGTGTCCCCTCTCTGTACAATCGTCCCACAACTCTGCCTCCGACTCAGGCCTCGCCACTGAGCTCCCAGTGCATCCGCCCCAAACCCAACATGGCTTGAGATAAACATGGCACCTCTACCCCAGGCCTGCTCTGCGTCCAGAGCTGCCTGCCTCAGGGAACCGTGTCATCAACCTATGACTTCCTAAACCAGCTGCCCACGGGTGGCTTCACTTCCTCCCTCACCCCCAATCCAGCCAGGCAACAACTGAACCAACTCTATTCTGCCTAGATAATGCTTGTCCCCCCACTCTGGAGAGCAAACCACCACCCAGCACTCTGACCCCATCACACAGCTGCTGTTCAGTCTCCCATACGCCCTCTCATCCAATCCCACACCGCAGTCCAAAGGATGCTTCCAAAATGCAAATCGGGCCGGTTGTTGTTCTGCCAAACTTTCAATGGCTTCCCCTTGACCCCAAGATAAAGTCCCACCTCCTTTTTATGGCTTATGAGGCTCCCTGATCTAGCCTTTGCCTCCCCCTCCAGTCGTAAACCTGGAGATTTTCCCTCCGACATTCCCTGCTTCAGACACACTAACCTTCCCCTGGGTTTTTTGCCTTCCATTCACCTATTCATTCAACAAAAATTTCCTGAGCCCCTACTGTGAGCCAGGCACTGGGAGTTCAATAAAGCAAACAGGATTTCTGTTCTTATGAGGCCTACGCTCGTCTAGTTGACTTCTTTCTATCTTCAAGGGCTCAGCTTAAATCTCTGTTTCTCAAGGAAATGCTGCCTCTCCCCTAAATCAGGTTATGTCCCTTGGTGTGTGTCCCTAGATTACGCTCTTCTCTGCCATAGCATCACCACACCTTACTATGGTCTAACCTCTCTTTTCTGCCAGACTGTCAACCCCATGGGGATAGACACTGGGTCTCTTGCTCACCTCTGTATCTTCAAGCTTGGTACCTAACAGACACTCAGTAAGTAGCTGATGAATGAATGAATGTATGAACGAGTAGCATCATACTCAGCAAGTACTCACACTTCTGGTTTTCCTGTAAGATTGTAAGCTTCTTTTCTTTTCTTTTCTTTTTTTTAATGGGAAAGACCATGTTTATATTTCCCCCTAGCTGCTCCCACATTGATGCTCCATGAGTCTTGGTTGAATGGATGGACAAGTGTATCTCCACGTAGGAGAATGAGTGTTAGTAAGGATGGGCAACGCAGGAAGGCAGCATCTTCAGGAGCCTGGGGCATGTGCAGAGCCCTGGAATTTATGATTATATGATCTGGTTATTTTCCAGGGGGACATGGAGTTCCTGGGTTCTTTGTGCTCGCTGAACATTGGAATCCTGTGGGAAGCTTGACAAAATACTGATGCTCAGGCTTCTCCCCCAGAAATTCCAATTCAGTCCAACCAGGTTCAGGCATGGGCAATGGGAAAAATGTTTAAAGCTTCCCAGGTGATTCCAATGCACAGCCAGGGTAGGGAAGGTGTGGGGCCTCCTGGAGTTTATAAAGTCTTGACCAGATGTAAGTCTGCAGATGTGGAGATAATCTGTCAGGGATTCCTGGGTATCGGATGTGGATCAAGACTTAGGACATAATCCGAGGTAAAACCCAGGGAATGAAGACAGAGAAAGAAGCCAGGACCAATTAACCATCCCTCCTGGTTGTATACTTATTGAATGAATGAACAAACAAATGAATGGGCAAATGAATGAATGAGTCTGTAATGGGCAAGGGTAGGTCCTTTGTACTGCTGTGAATTCACTGGAATAATTTTTTTTATGGACAATCAAACTAGTACCTATTCATAAATGACCATGAAAAATATTCCTGAAAAGACTAAATAATATGAAACCAGTAGAATCTTCTGATATCATAGATCCCCCAAGGGGATCCACTCATTCTCCTGTTCTCTTATTCAGCAAACATTTATTGAGCACCTATTATGTGTCAAGCATTATTCTAGATGCCAGGAAGGATACAGCTTGTTTTTGTGTCTATATGAAATGTGTTGGAATTCTAACCACTAGTACCTCAGAATTGTACTGGGAGACAGGGTTTTTAAAGAGGAACTTCAGTTAAAATGAGGTGATTAGGGTTGACCCTAATCCAATATAACTGGTGTCCTTAAATGAAGAGGAAATTTGGACACAGACACCAAGTGAAGACCACATAAAGACACAGGTAGAAAATGGCCGTCTACAAGCCAAGGAGAGAGTCCTCAGATGAAACCAACCTGCCAATACCTTGATCTCAGACTTTCAGCCTCCAGAATTGTGAGAAATAAATGTCTGTTACCGGCAGCTCTGGAAGTCTAACAGACAGTGGTAAGCAAGACCACGTCCTTGTTCTCTATGCAGATATTCACCAAACATTCATTTTCTGAGGGCTGCATGAGTACTTTTCTGTATATTTATCTACTGCTGTTCTTCAAAGCTATGTGGTCATAGTTGATTTTAATAAAATCTACATTCACTGAAAGTGTTCCCTAATTAGTGAAATTGGCATTTCATCATCATATTATATTTTGTACTAGATAAAGTCTCAGCTGGGGACTAGTGTGTCTTCAACACTTCTCCAACGCTAACTAAACTCCCTGGTATAAACACTACAAAGGAGGCCTCGGGCCCAGAACCTCTCTAAGCTAGAATTGAATAACATCACTGTTATTTTTCCCATTATATATGTGTTTTCAGGATTACTTCTGTTTAATAGCAAGTGATAATAATTTTCCATTTGTAGCAGTAGTAGGATATTTTTGTTTCAAAACAAAAATGTTTAGGCAGAAAACAAGTAACTAGATTTTAAGAATAAATATTCAACAAATAATAGCAATGCAGTTTGTATATAAGGCACAAATCATGACGTTGGTATGCAAATGATAAAAAGCTAGAAAACGCCAAATGAGATGACTCATTTCAGAAATCACTAGTTTATTTTCATTCATTCACTCAATTTTTTAATTTTTCCAACACTGAACACTTACTAGCTTCCAGGCATCATACTAAGCATTTTCTCATAAAGTATCTTATTTAATTTCACAATATATGAGAAGATAGGAACCACCTCTGTCCCATTCATTGCTTTGTCCCCAGCACCTAGCATAATGCAAAGTCACTCAACACTTTGCCTTTGAATCATACACGCACATTTTTGAGTTAAGATCCAATATATTAAAGGATGAATATTCAAATCAAAAGTGTAGACCACTGAGAAGTTGTTGAAATGAAGGGCCAGTTTTGATTTTCTCTACATCCCTGGGCTAGATTCTCTTTAAAAAAATTTTGTAGTGAAGAAGGTGCTTGTCATTCCATGAGAGTATCATGCTTTCCTGAGACATTAGGTGAGTTGCCCTGGGACCTGAAATGGGCTCTTCTTCCCATCTGTCCACCATCCATCTATCCATTTGTCCATCCATCTGTCCATACATTTATCCATCATCCATCCATCCATCCATCTATCCATCCATCCATCCATCCATTCATCCAATAAAGAACTTTTGAGAAAAACAAGAAACCTACATCTTGAGAGGACTCCGTTAGGGGCGCCTGGGTGGCTCAGTCGTTAAGTATCTGCCTTCGGCTCAGGTCATGATCCCAGGGTCCTGGGATCGAGCCCCGCATCGGGCTCCCTGCTCGGCGGGAAGCCTGCTTCTCCCTCTCCCTCTCCCACTCCCCCTGCTTGTGTTCCTGCTGTCGCTATCTCTGTCTCTGTCAAATAGATCAATAAAATCTTTAAAAAAAAAAAAAAAGGACTCCTTTGGCATTTGCAAAGCAATTGATAGAATTTGCCAACATCAGGCAGGCCCTGGGGAGAGGTGAAGCTGGTTACTTCCTTTTCCACCTCCAGGCACTGTGAGGCCAGCCCTGGTGATTAAGAGTTTGGAATTTGTGGCAGGATTTTGGGTTGGGTTCAGCCATTATTATTGTTATTCTTATCTGGCTTGTGTTAAAGGACAAAAATTCCTGCTCTTCAAGGCCAAGCTCACTTTGTCTGGGATTTAGGATTTAGGCACATTCTAAATTGGGTAGTAAGTTTTAAAACAAGATTATGGAATTCTGGCAAAGAAATCACAGCACACCTGCCTATTTGGGAGATTAAAAGAGGGCAAGTCACACTTTCAAGGCCAGGGTATAAATATACTACCTATGGAAGGGACTGTAGGTATTGGTTAAGCACTGCTGATTGGTTTTGGCTCTGTCTTACCAGGTCAGTTGCTCAGCTATGCTTGTTACTCCAAGTTCTTAGCCAGCATGCAAGGCCCCATCTAATTCGGCCTGACCTAGCTGTCCAGCCTTGCTCTCCAACACTCCCCTTCTGGAAACTTCCACTCCAACAGATTGGTTTACTTACTTGCTCCTAAAAATGTCTCACATGGTCCTGCTCCCATTCTTTTGCTCCTGCTATAATCTGAGCTTTGATCACCCACATTCTTCTCTACTTAGATAAGTTATAACCTCCCTTGGACTCCAAATCCTATCACACCTTTTCCTTAAAGCCTAATGTGTATAGTGATCCCTCCATTCTCAAAATTCCTGGCTCATATGGAGTTTCAAGTCATTTGGAGACTCAACAGAAAGAACATTATGAAGTTTTGTTTTTTTTTTTCCATTATTGCCTGTAATGGTTAATTTTAAGTGTCAACTTGATTGGGCTAAGGGATGCCCAGATAGCTGGTAAAACACTATTTCTAAGTGTTTCATGCGTATGTCTTCAAGACAGATTAGCATTTGAATTCACAGACTGGAGTAAAGATCACCTTCACCAATATGGGTTGGCATCATCCAATTGCCTGCGGGTTTGAATAGAACAAAAAGGTAGAAGAAGGGTGAATTCATTCTCTCTGCTTGAGCTTGGATATCCCCTTCCTGCCCTCAGACCTCAGCACTCCTGGCTCTCGGGCCTTTGGACTTGGACTGAATTACACCACCAGGTTTCCTGGTTCTCCAGCTTGTAGATGGCAGATCCTGAGTCTTCTCTACCTCCATAATCACATGAGCCAATTCCTATAATAAATCTCCTCTTATATTTATCTGTCTCTCTCAGTGTAGATATAGATGATGATAGATAGATAGATAGATAGATAGATAGATAGATAATAGATAGATAGATAGATGATAGATAGATTATGATGTAAATATAAATATATTCTATTGATTCTGTTTTTCTGAAGAACCCTAATACATTGCCTTAAACTAACTTTATTTCACTTCCTAGTATAGACTGGCAGCTCCTTGGTGACATAGAATCCTTTCAATTCTATGAGCTCTCCCAGGGCTCAAAATGTCTCCTTTTCTGAAAAAGTAACAACATCCTTAAGGAAATTCTTAAATGAACAAGATAATTTTGGATAATAATAAGTGCCAGGATATACGGAAATACATCAGAGTAATGTATCAGACTGAGATAGTAGACAATTCCTGGGGTGGGGAATAAAGGATATTGGGTAGCCATGAATGGCCTCACTGCAGATCATCCCCATCCCCATCCTCCCATCCTCCCATCCTGCATTTGCATCCCACCCTCCTGGCTCCCAGAGATGGCCCTTCCCAGCTGGAAGACTCCTTGTTTCAGAGAGCCACTAACCAGCTTTCCTGAGGAGGGGAGAAAAACAACAAAACAACCATATTCCTTTGCCCAAGAAGCTTTTGAGTTAACCCCAGTCCTGATTTCTAGGACATTTTTGCAGTACCTGGATGAACACACCCTGCATCAATCTCAAGGCTGTCCAAGTAGGGCCCAGGAAATACATCAGCAATAGATCAGTGATTCTCAGTGGACAGGGTAGATCTATCTCCCCTGGCTTAGCAACCAAGACTCTGCCCCAACACCTAGGAACTGATAGCCAAACGATGACTGTCACTAATTTAGCAGGAAGTTTGAAGCTGGTTTATCCCTTGTGTGCTCTACACTCAAGTTATCCAGAAATTACCTAGGGCCGAGGCTTTTCATGGCCTGATGTTTTGACACAAAGCCATGTGACAAGCAGACTCTTGGTGGTTCCTCCAGAGCCAGCAACCCTCCCACTCTGGCTCCAAAGTACAATCTGTAACTCCATTCGTGCCCTCTGACTGCCAACTCTCTCCAGGAAGTTTCCTTCTTTGTCCATCTGGACATCTGGCATCTTCCCCTAAAGGCTGGTTAAAAAACTTCCACTTACATCCAGCAAAAATGTTGGAGCAGATTCCAGTTTCGCTTCACATGCCTCAGGAATGTGAGTAATCCCATTTAAGAAAATGCTTGATTAAGTTTTTAGAACCCAAATCAATTTGGTCATTCTTCAATCCCTAGAGCATGGCTCGTCATGAGATGGAAACATTCCTAATCAAATATTGTCCTAGAGAGAAGTCTGGTTTGGCTGGTTCAAAGCACAGTGATGGGTTCCTGTAAGAAATAATAATAGCAATTCCCATATAAAAGTCTTTCAGGGCACCTAAGACCCTCTGGCCGAAGGGGACCCCTATGTCATTGGACCCCTGACCTCTGAGAGAAGCCACCAGATGCAAGACAGAGGGAAGGACAGAGCTGTATCATCAAGCCTTTGTGTAATTCACCTTCCCTAGCTGCCCAGCCTTGTGGGTGGAGGCACCTAAAGACCAAGTCCACGGAACAATTACTTCTATGAAAAGTGTGTTATCACATCATTTAACAGGTCAGTAGGAAAATCTCTCTCATGATCGGCCTCTCCCACTGCCACAGCGGCACCCTCCCACAGAAGCTATGGAAGAAAGCCGAAATGCAGGAGCACTGAGAAAGAGATGCTTTGTTATTAGCTCCCAAGAAAAGTACACGGAAGAGGTGGCGACCCAAGATGGCAGAGTCCTTGCCAAAACATGGAAGGAAAGAAAAGGACTCCCTTTAAGACCAACTCTGGGTAACTTGAAAACAGACAAGAATTCACTTGCTAAGTTCTATCAAAGGACTATTTTCCCTCTGAGAGTATCGGTGTGATTTGGCGTATATGAATACCTGAATAGTTTCCCTCCAGCACTGTTGAGGTGGAACTAAGGGGTCTGTAAAGGGAGAAATGAGGAGTGGACACGGTGTAGCTCAATGCTAGTTACCGCTCAGATGATGTGGCTGGATCTTCCATATTTTTACAGCTCCCCAAATCAGAATATGATCAGCAACTATTTTAAGACTGCATTATAGAGTTGGTCTCAAATGCTTTCTAAATAAGGGGAATGTTATGGGCTTCCACCAATCTTTTGCCTCCTGTTAATCATTTCAAGGACTTGTGTTGTGCATACAAGGTGACTATAAGCAATTAACCCATTAAAGGTTTTTGTTTTGTTGTTGTTGTTGTTTTAATTTAAAGATCTGGCTGAACTTGAGAAGGATCCTCCTTCTCCCTCCCCCAAACCCCACACCTTTGAAGTACCTGAGTTCATCTGTTACAGTCTTAAAGGTATAAATAAATAAGTTACTAAAGACTCTGGTGATAAAAGCCAGGGAACTTAATTCTATTTAAAAAATAAATATTTGTATTAGGATGATTGCCTTTGATTACAGAACTAGAAACAATTATAAACCTGAAATTTCCTTTTCCCAAATTGTATTTTCATTGCTTCCGAGGTAGAATAACCAATTTTTAACTTCATTCCACTTACTAGTTTTCCAACTCTGCATATTTCCACTAAGGACTGGGGATTCTTTTGCGTTCTTCTGTGTGGTGTTTCTTGGGGAGGAGGCTTAGGGTGGGGAGGAAGGAGAGATGTGACGTGAATGAAGGTCAGAAGCATTTCATGATATGTAGCTCTCCCAATCTCTTATCTTCAATTTGCAAAATTACTAATAATATGGATAATCTTATCCTCCAAACCGGCTTTTTTCCATGTCCATGTATCTGCTCCAAGTCAGAGGCCAAGAAGTCATTTTAAGATTTTCTTTTAACTTTAATACCCATCCACCTTCAATCAATCACCAAACCCCGTTGCGTCCATGTCTGAACTAACTCTTGAATCCACCCCCACCCCCCACCCCCCACCCCACCCAAGAGGAGGGCCAGATGCCACTGCTGTCATTCAGGACCCAGTTATGTCTCACCAGGGCAGTGAGCAATCCCACAGTGGGCTCCCTGGGACCAGCCTGGCCTTCGCCAAATCCAGCCTCTACCCTGTGCCAATGTGACTTTCTAAATACAATCAGAACCCCGGCTCTCCAAGTCCCTGATGTGTTGGAAGAGCCCCTTAAGGACCCTTGCTGCCTTCTAGACTATGAGTGTCCTGAAGGTTGGGAATGAAGTCTTTCCCAGTGCCCCACACATAGGGACAATGCTCAGTGCTCGTAGGTAGAAGGAAGGGAAGAAGGGCAATGGGAATCTCTTTGAGTTTCATGTGTTGTAGGTGAAATCACTTGTCATCCTGCTCAGCCAACCTCTTTGGGAAAAAATAAGGGCATCTCAGTGGAGGGCCCATCGTCCAGCATCCAAACTACCCTTTTGTCTGGGGAGAATCCTTAGTAGCTGGGTTAGCTTCGTGTGTGTGACCTGAGCATTCTCAGAGGACCCCACACTGAGAGGGTCCCAATACTTGGGTTTATGTTCTACTGGCACTTCATCAAAATTCTTAATAAATTTTTAATTTTGGGCCTTGCAAATTATGTAGCCAGTCCTGCCTGGTGAGTATGGAAGTCCTGGGAACTGGGGGCTCAGATCCTCCTACTTCCCAGGCCCTGGGGACAAAGACCAAGTCCCTGTCCACTAATGTACATATTCACCAAGCATTCCTTATCTGAAGGCTGAGTACTTTTTGCATATCTATCACCTGCTATTTTTCAAAGCTATGTGGTCATTGATGAATTTAATAAAATAGACATTTGTTTGAAAGATCTCCTTAATTCACAGTGGTGTGTCAGCGTTATAAACAGTTTGTACAAGAGGAAAGTATCAATTGGGTTCTAGCATGTCTTTAACACTTTTCTAACACTGGCCACATTCCCTTTGTCAATGATAGAGAGGAAGTTGCAGGCGCAGAACCTTCCCCATGTAGAAATACCTAGTTATTTGTTTTTTGGGTGTTGAGTTTGAGAAGTTCTTTATAGACCTTGGAAATTAGACCTTTGTCTGTAGTGTCACTTGCAAATAATCAAGTCAAAAAATGGGCAGAAGACGTGAACAGACACTTCTCAAAAGAAGACATACAAATGGCTAAGAGACACATGAAAAAATGTTCATCATCATTAGCCATCAGGGAAATTCAAACCAAAACCACATTGAGATACCACCTTACACAAGTTAGAATGGCAAAAATTGACAAGGCAAGAAACAACAAATGTTGGAGAGGTTGTGGAGAAAGGGGAACCCTCTTACCCTGTTGGTGGGAATGCAAGTTGGTACAGCCACTTTGGAAAGCAGTGTGGAGATTCCTCAAAAAATTAAAAATAGAGCTACCCTATGACCCAGCAATTGCACTACTGGGTATGTACCCCCAAGACACAGATACAGTGAAAAGAAGGGCCATATGCACCCCTATGTTCATAGCAGCAATCTCTGCAATAGCCAAACTGTGGAAAGAGCCGAGATACCCTTCAACAGATGAATGGATAAAGAAGATGTGGTCCATATATGCAATGGAATATTACTCAGCCATCAGAAAGGATGAATACCCAACTTGTACATCAACATGGATGGGACTGGAGGAGATTATGCTAAGTGAAATAAGTCAAGCAGAGAAAGTCAATATCATATGGTTTCACTTATTTATGGAACATAAGGAATAGCATGGAGGACATTAGGAGAAGGAAGGGAAAAATGAAAGGGGGGTAGTGGGAGGGGGAGACAAACCATAAGAGACTATGGATTCTGAGAAACAAATTGAGGGTTTTAGAGGAGAGAGGGGTGGGGGGATGGGTTAGCCTGGTGATGGGTATGAAGGAGGGCATGTACTGCATGGAGCACTGGGTGTTATACAAAAATAATGAATCATGGAACACTACATCAAAAACTAATGATGTATTGTATGGTGACTAACATAACACAATAAAATAAAATTAAATCTAAAAAAATAAATAAAATCGAATTTATCTGAAAAAAAAAAAAAAGAAATACCTGGTTAGATTAAACACCCCTGGTATCTCCCACCCCCAGGAGCCAGGCGCCCAGGCACATGTAAGCCCATCACTAGGATGCACCTGCCCAGGGGATGAAGTAGTTAGTGGTAAGAAGCTCTCATGGGACAACCATGGCAGTGAATTTCAGTAGGAGAAGCAAGGGACACTGGCCTTCCCTCGCAAATTTCCTCCTCTGCTCCTACCCATGTTCCCAGCCTGCTCCTTTGGGCACCCACTAATTGTGAGAGCCCCCTACCAACTTCCAAGGTAATGCCCGCTGTGGATTCAGCCTCACCGGGTACCCAGTCTGTCCTGAGCCCTTCATGTTATTCTGAGAGGAGCTGCATGGAGTGATCAGGAGCACAAATCTGATGCCAGACTATTGGGTTCAAACCTGTTTCCACACCCTGGAGATGCTAATCATGAAAGTAGCCATCTCCAGCACTGCTGTGAAGTTAAATGAGTTAAAGTATATGCTATGCTCAGCCCCAGGCCTGGTAAACACTGCTTGTGTTTCCTACTTATCATTATTCCTGTATCATTTAATCTTTACAACAGTTGGTGAGGGGGGGTTATTATTATTAGCATCATCGCCATCATCATCCTCATTTTGCAGATCATGGAAGGGCAGAGAGATTAAGGGACTTGCCCAAGGTCACCCTTAAGCAAATGGTGAGGCCATCAAAAATGGCCTGAGGTGGTCTGAGTCCGGAGCTGGGCTCTTTCACTGCTAAGCACTACACCTTCCCTTTGGGACCACCTCGCTGACTGGGGTCCTCTGTGACCCCAGATATTTTTCCAGTCACATGCATTCTTTGCAATCCTGGTCCTAGATGCATAAACCTGCCATCTTGTAATGGAGCTTAGTGACTTGCATCTTGTTCTTCACCAAGTCCTGATTGCCAATCCCCAATAGATTATGGAGGCTCAGGGGTGGAAGTTTAGCATGGGGGTGAAGGTAGGAGTTGGAGGCTGGGGCCAGGTGGTATAGGGGCAGGAGGGGATTACGTGATGGAACAATACAGCTCCTGTGAGAAAAGTGGTAGATTGACATTTCCTACCTTCTCCTTGTGTGTTTTTCCCCACCACAGAGGCTGTAAGAATTACACTTCCCAGGGTGCCTGGATGGCTCAGTCGTTAAGCATCTGCCTGCGGCTCAGGTCATGATCCCAGAGTCCTGGAATCGAGCCCCGCATCGGGCTCCCTGCTCTGCGGGAAGCCTGCTTCTCCCTCTCCCACTCCCCCTGCTTGTGTTCCCTCTCCCGCTGTGTCTCTCTCTGTCAAATAAATAAATAAATAAATAAATAAATAAATAAATAAATAAATAGTCTTAAAAAAAAATTACACTTCCCAGATGGTCTGGTCTTCTTTATGATCTTAAAAGACAGTGGTTCTCTTGGTGGTCCCTCGTTTTGCAGCATGGTTCTCAAAGCTATTCCTGAAAACTCAGTGTGGTGCCTTCCGCTTCCTGAATAATTGTTTAAACACTAGTAGCTCTTCTTCGGCCTAAAAGAGCTGCGACTCCAAGTAGATTGTACCTCTGCTACTGAATCCTGACCAATACAGCATCTGACAGGTGGAAACTTAACCGTGACTCAGGCGGAACACATCCCATTATCAAATATTATCAATTTTATTTTTTTTAAAAAAGTACAGAGAATAAGGTGACAAACATCCCTGTATCCACCACTCAGCTTAAGAAATAAAACATTACAAATAAAATTGATAATGCCCCATTTCCCTTTTACCATATGAGGCCCCTTCCTCTTGCCCCAAGGGCCTACCATCTTGAAATTGCTATGCGAGTGTTTACATTTTTACTTTGCATGTAGCCCTATACCACATACAGCATGATTTGGCATGTAACCTTCTGTAATTTTGCTATTGTTGTTACTCAACATTATATTTTTGAGATTTGCCAATACTGATAATTTGGTCACCTCATTTTATTCTTTTTAATGGTTGGCTGGGATTTCACGTATGAATGTATTTCATGCATGATTCCATCACAGTCTATTCTGCTCCAGATAAGGGATGCAGTTCAACTTTCTAGGGTCTTTCGGGAGTGGCAGTTCAAATATCTTTAGGACAGACAGATTCATGTATAATACACTCTACTGATAATAGGGACTAGTGACCCTGGTGACCAAGGTATTCATACTTATGTCTTAAAACAGTGCACTGGCCAAACAGATCTCATCCTTGGAGCAGGATCATCCCAGGGCTCCACTCTGCTATCCCCAGACATACCACTGAGGCTGTCCATGACAGACAAGGCCCCGTGCCAGACCGTAGCAGACTTGCTACCAGGAAATGAAAATCGAGATGAAGTGGGTGACTAACTTCTGAAGACCCAGCAACCATGGCCCCCAGGTTCTGGGAAGATGCTGATGAGCTCACCGACTAATCATGGAGAAATTCTAACACCTTTGCCAGGAATTCTGGATAAAATGTGTAGCTTAGCTTGAATGATTCAGGAGAGTTTATCAACCGGGCCTTAAAATGAGTTACTTTGTCACCTAAAGTTACTGAATCATAAAAAGTGGAGATGCATTTGCTATGGTTCAGTTCCGGTCAGCAAAACGACCCTTGTGGGCAGAGGGGAAAAGAACAGCTTTGTAGCCAAGCACACGTAAGTTCTCATTCTGCGCTTTCTCAGTATGTGACCTTGGACAAACAGCTTCCTATCTCGGAGCTTTGGTTCCTTTGTCTCTAAATGGGAGGTTAAAATAATAAGTGGATATGGCTGACCTGGTGCTCCATTCCCACTCCTTGGGGTAATGGCCTCCACACTTCCTTCTGGGGAACCATCCCTCCCCCATTCATAGTCCACACATTTTGGGTGGAGCTTCCACTCTTAGCTTCAGAAGTGGATGTGGGTCTCAGGCCTGGGTAACAAGATCACCTGTGTCCCCGGTCCAACCATTGGTTCGGAGGCAGGCATATGATGCAGTCAAAGCCAATGACTTTTATTGGAACTCCAGGAGGCTCTTTCCTGCTGAACTTGAATTTAGGAGTATGTGAGCCTGGAGTTGCAAGGAGTCACCAAATTTTTGACCAAGAATGAAGGCCATTCAGCAGACTGCATTGCTGAGGGATAAAAAGAAGCATTATTTGAGTTCCTGGATCGTAAGTTGATGATCTTCCTGCGAGTTCCTGGATCATAAATTGATTCAGGAACTCAGTGAACTTAATGAAGGCCAAGATCAACTTTTGGGATTTTCAGTGTTCCTTATTAATCTGTTTATGTGTTTTGCTTAAGCCAGTGTGAGTTAGTTTTCGGTCACTTGCAGGATCGTAAGTCTTGACCAACACGGTCTCATTGGGAGCTATGAGGAGTGATTGAGATGACATGGAAGATAACTACTGTGGTCCAGACTCCTTCCCCCCGCCTGTTCTTGCTCTGATCCAGAGATATCTTCACTCGACTCCTTTTTACTTTTATGCAATCCTGAAATCATTCTGAGCTTCTAGAAACATCTAGAAACTATGATATATTAGAAACTCGAACAACTTAAAGATGCTCACTTAGAAAAGATTGCTTGGCAAAATAATAGCTTTCTTGAAATACTCTAAAAGGCTGCCATATGGAAAAGAACTGGATTTCAACTTGAAGAGCAGAATCGGGTGATTGGGTGGGAGTTGGCAGAAGATGCTCAGTTTCAGTGTGAGGAAGGAGCATTTAGCAGCAAGCTCCGGATCGCACCTCTGAATCCTTGGTTTCCCATCGCAGGAGACCTTCATGCCAAAAATGGACACTCACTGGCTGTGATTTGTGGAGGGGACTTGTACTTCAAGGAGACAATCACCTGGAATGACCACTGAAGCCCTCTCACTTATCAGATGCTGGGATTCTAAATAAAGTGCCAAACGATGACTATTTATGCCCCTAATCTAAGAGCATCCCTAATTTTTCCAGTGTAAGAGGGTTTTGAGTCATTTGAAGATATAAACTTTTAGGAATGTAGATTAAATAGTCAAATGTCTATTTATACTTTTATTATATCAGCCACATAAATCATCACACTTCTATATTATGTAAAATTATCATATGTGAATTTAGAAAAGTTGCATTTTCCATTCTCACATTTAATGAGATCACATTCAAGTCCTTCATGTGCACTTGGACATTGTTTTTTTTTTATTATTACAATCCCTTTTGAACCATATAATGTTGGATTTGTTCAAGTGTTTGACTTTTAGAGCGATGCGCTTATGACTATGTAAAGCAACTCAAAGATAGACATTCGGGCAGGAAAAATACCTTTTCTATTGTGAGTCTAAAACTTTCTAGCCCCCAACCTCTCTGGTTTCATTGTAAGTGATTTTTAAGAAAATGAGTTTTCTTGGAAACTCAGCTATTACCACAGAGTAGAATAAACCATCCTTAGGAACTAATAGAGTGTCCTCTGAATAAGGGAAGGGACAAAGTCTCATTTATGGTGTGATCATATGAAAATATGACAACAACTTAGATATGCAGATGCAAAGAAAAATATGAGAAGGAATATACCAGAAGATTAATAGTCTGTGTTATTATCTGAGCTTAGGTTATGATGCATGCTGTAGTTTTGTTTTTCATATTTTTCTATATTTCTAAGTTTTCTGCAATCATCATGAGCAACTTCTACAATGAGGAAGAATAAATTAAAAATAAATACCTGAGTGGCAGTTATAGAGCATAAACCCCTGTTCCAGATTCCATGAGGCTTATAGATATAACTGGATCAGAGGTCACAAACTCAAACACTTCCATGTAGCATAAATGACAGAAGTGGGCCAATTGTAATATAACAGGGAGTGGGGAGGCCGTGCCAAATAGGACTGTTGGTCTAACTGAGACAGGGTAAACGGTTATTGTCATGGAAGAATGTGACCCCAGGGATATCAAATGCTCTGATGCCGGATATTTATGTTAAATGCTGCCCACGACAAAATCCATGTTTGGTTTGCCCTTGTCTCTCAACTCTAAGTTAGACAGGGTTTCCTTTTTGTCTGATTTGGGTATTCAGAGTTCTGGCTTTTCGGGCCAAACTACAGATTTTATGTTGTGTTTTTTTTGTTTGTTTGTTTTGTTTTAAGATTTATTTATTTGAGAATGAGAAAGAGAGCATGAGCGGGAGGGGCAGAGGGAGAGAGAATCCCAAGCAGACTCCGCACTGAGTGGGGAGCCCAATGTTGGGGTTCCATTCCACGACTCTGAGATCAGGACCTGTGCCGAAATCAAGAGTCAGACGCTCAACCAACGGTGCCACCCAGGAGCTCCCAAACTACAGATTTTAATTGCCCTGTTCCTCTTCAGTCTTCCCAGCTCTCTACTGACCTATTTCACCATTGGCAGTAGTTCCCAAAGTGTGTTCCATGGAACATGAGTCCTGTGAGATGTTCTGTGAAAAGAAAAGGGAGGGTTCCATGGTGAAATATGTCTGAGAAACACTGCTCTTATATTTCCCACCCAGAGTCTCACAATGGACACGAGCATTTTAAAGTCCTGAGACATCCTGCAATTTACTAAGCAAGCGGACTTTGCTTAATCTAGCATTTTCCAAACTCACTTGACCATGGAATCCTCTGAGGGCATAACTTCTATTAACATGTTACTGCTACAGATGTAGTGGACCATGGAACACAGTTTGAGAAACACAGATCCAGGTTATTTGGTTATTAAATGAATGTCAAATTTCTTTTCCTTAGATGTGGAAATGCTTGGAGTGTTGCAAAAGAATAAGCCGAGAAAGGTGCTGAGTGTATTCTGACTGGTCCATGTACCGCCTAGTGACAAAAAGTGTGGTCCTCAAAGCCAGACTTCCTGGGTTCAAAGGCCGGGTTCTGCCTTCTTAGTGGTGTGACCTTGGGCAAGTTATGTAACTTCTCTGTGCTTCAGCTCCCTTGACATAAAAGAGAGATAGTTAGAGTGCCCATCTCAAGAATGTGTGCAGAATGAACGGTATGCAATGTAGTAACATTCCTGGTATATTGTAGGTGCTCAATAAATGCTAGGGACTGTTATGCTCACTTTCCTGCTCACCACATTGGCTAGTGCATAGCTAATAATAATGGCTATTATTAATATATTATGATTATCTACATGTTTTAATAACTAACATGTATTGGCAGCTTACTATATGCCAGGCACTAAGCTAAATCGATTAGCTCCTTACAAAAATTGTATGAGGTAGGTATTACTATTGATCCTATTCTATACATGGGAAACTGAGGCTTGGCGAGGTGACATGACTTGCCCTAGATTAAGAGCTAGCAACAGGAGAACCAGGATAAAGCCCCACTGATTGGACTTGAAAGTCCACCTTTGTAATTGCTGTGCTCTGCTTTTTTAAAGGTGTAGTCTTCACATTTCATTTTACTTATTTATTTATTTGAGAGAGAGAGAGCACACATGAGCGAGGGTGGGGAGGGGCAGAGAGTGGGGAGGGGCAGAGGGTGAGAAAGAGAGAGAAAGTCTTAAGCAGGATCCACGTCCAGCTCAGAGCCCGATATGGGGCTTGATCTCACGACCCTGAGATCATGACCTGAACAGAAATCAAGAGTCAGATGTTTAACCCCCTGAGCCAGCCAGGCACCCCCAGTCTTCACATTTTAGAACAGGAAGAGATCTCGATGGTGAGCTAGAGAAAATTCACTTGTGCCTCTATTTACTGAAAACAAGGTCCAGAGGGGTTGTGTGACCCACTGGAAGTCAAGTATATGGGTGCAGAACTGGGAATAAAAGACAGGAAAGGAAGAGGGATGGGAGTGGGGGGAGACACCGAGGGGAGGGAAGAGGGTAAGACCAAGACTTCTATATTGGCCATGAAGGGGATCAGAATATGCCACCCCAAAATATGCCACCTTGACATAGGATTATTTTGAGCTGAAGGCAATTAAGAAACAGCAGACACAAGAAAAGCTCTTTACTCTCCCTCTTTCCACCTAAAAGCAGGGCATACATTTCCCTGTATAAAGATGTACCCACGTTCCTCTCCTATACTAGGAAAAGGAAAATACTCTTATCCCTGGAGACGGTATCGAGTTGAATCTGCATGAACAAGCCTTTCTGGAAGAACACTTACCTTCCATGAATTTACCCCATATGCTCACCTTCCCACAATTTACCACCCCTAGAGGTCCCAAACCTTTTCCTTTGTCTTATCACTTCCCCACAAATTTCTCACTCTTCGTTAAAATGGTATATAAGCTCTTAGGCTTAACGGGCTTCCTTTTCTTCAAGACTCTCGTGTATATGTAGAACTTAAAATAATTTGTATGCCTTTTCTCCTATTAATCTGTATTTTGTCAGTTTAATTTGCAGGGTCCTGAGTATAAAACCTAAGAGGGTAGAGGAAAAAGTTTTTTCCTCCCTTACAGTCACATCTAGGAAAAGCCTATTAGTCATCCAAAAGGATGGTCAAGAATCAGTTGGGTCTTCAAGCCTGGAGCTCAAGTGCCAGGTTGGGTGTGGAGATGCATCTCTGATTCTGGGCAACTGTGCCTGCCAGATGCATCTTCCCTGCCAGGAGCCATACGAGACACTGCCCCTCCCTTACCCCTCATATCCTATGGAATCTCCAAGTCCTACAGGCCCCACCTCTGTAAAGCTTCTAGAGCAGCCACCTCACTCCACTCCCTTGTCCTCCTCCTTCAGCAGGCCTGCCATCATCTCTCACATGGATGCTTACACCTGCCTTCAACTTGGCCTCCCCAACTCCAGGTTTATCCCTTCCAATCCAACTCCGCACTACAGTCAGGACAAATTTGGTCCTATGCTTTGTCTGCTTAAATACCCTTCCGTGACTTTCCTTTGCTTGTCTCATATCCTCCAGCTGTACCCACAACCCGCAGTTCCCTCGGGGCACCATGTTCTCTCCCCTCGCCTAGTTCTGGCATATGCTACTTCCTCTGCCTCAAGTACTCTCTGTTCCTTCCACCTTCATCCTGCTAATTCATATCTGTGTTTCAGCTCTTCCTCTGGACACCCCCTCCTGCCCCCCACCTCTGGGTCAGTTCCCTCCAAGGACCCTCACAGAGGCTTGTACTTAAGCTCATCAAAGCATTCCCCATGTTGCCTTCACTCTTCTGTCTCCCCCAACAGAATGGGAGCAACTCGAGGGCAGGGGTGCATCTTTGCACGCCCAATGCCTGGCACATAGTAGATGGACAAGAAATATTTTTAAAAATACATCATTACATGAGCAGGCAACAGACGCTAATTTACCCCCTTGCAGTTTAGATCCTCATCATCATTCTGACTTGATTTGGCCATTCTTTGTATTAGATAACATGACTTCTGGACCTACAGTGTGAATGCTAGCTGCATATGTAAGGCAAGATCCCTCATGGCCAACTTTCTTAGAATGTGCTGTCTATGACATTTCCAACCAAACTTTATATATAACTGCTTGGCTAATGTTAACTTGGTTCCAGGGGAAAAAAAACATCTTTCCTTGTTCAAATTCTGGGCTCTCAGCTTCTAGATGGGCTGTGTCATGGGCGAACATGGCCTGGTGCCAGGGAGAGGAGAAACCGGTTTGCTCATTCACATGGAACGTATTCATGGAAAGCCAACTCTACAGCCAAGAAGACAAGGGTGGTGCTGTGTCTGTCCATCTGGGGCAGTTTTAATAAAGGAACCTGAAAGCCAATCCTTCTTAGCAGCCTCATCTGACAAAACCAGACGCCCCAAACCAGGCCCAGACGTCCTCACCTCAGCTCTCATTTTGGAAGGCCTGGTTATTAGAAATGAGAATCTGGGTTACCAGGTACAATACAGGACACCCAGTGAAATCTGAATTCCAGATAAATAATAAAGGAATTTGTAGGATAAGTATGCCCCACATATTGTGTGGGACATACTTAAGCTAAAAAATGGATTCATCGTGTATCTGGAATTCAAATTTCACTGGGTGCCCTGTATTTTTATTTCCTAAATGAGGTTGAGGGCTGGGATCCTGGAAGAGCATGTTTTCCCTGCAGGTGCTCCTCCCGCCCTTCAATGCTGGGCTGCTCAGGGACAACGGACAGACTCCACAGGCTGGAGGAGGGATTTAGCAGTCAGAGGCTGTGTCTGTTCAGGGCACAGGACTGTGTCAGGTGGGTGTGGGAGGCAGAAGGAGGTCCCCAGGGGCGTCTGGGTGGTGCAGTTGGTTAAGCATCCGGCACTTGGTTTCAGCTCAGGTCGTAATCTCAGGGCCATGAGATTGATACCCATGTCGGGCTCTGCGCTCAGCGGGGAGTCTCCTTCTAACTCTCTCTCCCTCCTCCCTCTGCCCCTCCTGCTCATGCTCGCTCTCTCTCTCTCAAATAAATAAATAAATCTTAAAAAAAAAAAAAAAAAGAAAGAATAAGAAGGAGGAGGAGGAGGTTCCCAGTGTCAGCTGCACATTAGAATCACCGAGGTGGCTCTAAAAACATCTCAAAGCACAGGCCATGTCCAGATCAGTTAAATCAGAATCGCCGGGGCTGGGACACAGGCTTGGGGTTTTTTTAAAGCTCCCGTAGAAGATTCCATTGTACAGCCAAGGTTGAGAACCACTGACCTATGACTCTTTCTTCCCCTCACACAAGTCATGAGTGAAGTATCGTCCCCTTTCACGGAGTTTGCTGATCTGCCATTCATCCAGCAAGCAGTCACCGGAGCCCTGAGACCCTAACTGATATGCTGTGGTATCTGATGCCACATGAATCGCAGTGCCAAGTCCCAACTTGGTCGCATATGAGCTGAAGTCTTGCCTTGAGCAAGAAGAGGTGGCTTTAGGGCCCCAAGCCTCAGCCTTCCTTTTGTAAAGCCGAACCCCTCAAGGGGGGTAGATGGTGCCAGCCCACCAGCTTTGCAGGGTAGCATGAGGATTAGAGTTAGGATAAGAGTCACGGTGAGGGCCTGGTGAGTTCCAGACGCTGCAGGGCTCAGAAGCACCTCTCAGAGTTAGCATTCAGAGAAATCTACATCAGAATCGGAAACTGCACTTGAACCAGATCCCCACCCCTCCCCCCATAATGTCTAGGCACATTAAAGTCTGAGAAGCACTTAGGATACAAATGTGGATTCAGTGGGCCTAGTGGGGGGCAGGGGCCTGAGAATCTGCATTCCAAGCAAGTTTCCAGGGGACACCAGTGCTGGGGGGGTGGGGATCACACCTGGGGCGCCGAGGGTCTAGAACGGTGATTCTCAGCTTTGGCTTTCCTCCAGGGTCGCATTGGAGGCCACATCGGACCCCACTCTGGGCCAACTGATTCAGGATCGGGGGTGGGGCCCTGAGCATAAGCATGTAAAAAACATCTCCCATGTTGCCCTGGAAAATCCAGCTCAAACCATGAAGGCAAACAGCTTCATTCTCATCCACGTTCCCTCTATCCCACTGCCACGTTGTTTTAGGGTGGCTCCACAACGTCTTCCTTTCCACGGCCCTGTCCTGAAATAGCTCATGTCCGGGTGGCCCCAGGCCCAACCCAGCACTTCCACAACTTCCCTTTCCATTCATCTTACACCCGCGGCTTTAAGATCCATCATCATGAAGCACCCTACTTCACTGGCTGAGAAACTTCCAAAATCTTCCAAACAGTGGTGTGCTGGGAAATGCTTAAAAATTGCTCCTAATTCCCATGAAGAAGAAGAAGAAGAAGAAGAAGAAGAAGAAAAGAAGAAGAAGAAGAAGGAGGAGGAGGAGGAGGAGGAGGAGGAGGAGGAGGAAGGAGGAAGGAGGAAGGAGGAAGGAGGAAGGAGGAAGGAGGAAGGAGGAAGGAGGAAGGAGGAAGGAGGAAGGAGGAAGGAAGAAGGAAGAAGGAAGAAGGAAGAAAGAAGAAAAGAAAAAGGAAAAGCCCTGTGATTTGGGGCATTGTGGGAACTGTGTTTATCATGCAGGGACCCTACTCACAGTTGTCACTCTCTTGAGTATTTTACAAGTACTCTTCCGCAGGCTTCTTCTCCATCCCTAAGTCCCTTCCCCGGAGCCTGGGGGTCCAGGTACTGACGTAGATGCTCGGCCCCCTCAGCCAGCCAGCCTCCTCCCCTGGGAAGTGGGCTTTGCGCCTCTGATCTCCTCATCCCGAGGCTCCTCCGCGTCTGCCTCTCTCCAGGGCTGCCAAGGGGCAAGAGGAGCGGTGCGTCCTCCTCTGGGCCTGTAAATCAGTGTGTGGAAGGAGTCCTCTGCGATCCACAGAGGAAAGGCCACTGTCCATGAGACATCATTACGGTGAGGAGAGTTTCTGCATCTGTGAAATGGGCTTTAACGAGGCCGCCTGTTTACAGAGGGCCTGGGAGGAAAAGGCTTGTCATGGGGCAGGGTGCTGGTGAGTCTGGCCGCTGTGGGGGGAGGGGGTGGCACTGAGGAGGCTGGGGGCTCCTATTCCCCTCACTCAACCGGAATCGCACACAATACAGGAGTGGGGGGCGCAGAGGATCAGGCCCGCAGGTGAGCGTGCGTGTGTGTGTGTGTGTGTGTGTAGGGAGTATGTGCAGGTGGATCCATTACCAGCGTGGCTTAGATAAGGTCCTAGCCTGGAGGTCAGTAACAACTCACGTGTTTCTATCCCAAATTCCAAGAACTCTTTAAGCTCCAATTAGTTATCACTCAGGTGATGTTGCTATTCTGGTTTTGGACCCGTGCCCCGCGGGACTCCTCTGGGTGCTGGGGAAAGGAAAGTGGGGGGGCTAGGCTGTGGCCCCCCGCACCGCCTTTCAGCCCAAATTGCTCCATGTGTATTTGTTTTTATAACAGATTTCCTCCCAAGATGTCATTGGAAGCCAAGGGTTAGTGGCTTCCAAGTGCTTCAGAAACACAGGTTGGGGGCAGGGGGAGGACGCAAATGAAAAGGGCTCTCCCCCAGTGTCACAACAGCATACCATTAAGCAATACAAACTTTAGGGACAGGTGGCCTGGGTCTTTGCTGTGTGATCTTGGACAAGTTGCTTCACGTCTCTGTGCTCTTTCCTGAACATGGATAATAACAGCAGCTGCCTCCTAGGGCAAACACGAGTTTGTACTTGTAAAGCACCAGGGGCTGTGCCTGGCACTCAGCAGGGGCTCTGAAATATCGGTCATCCTCGGGAGCCATGATTTTCCTTTGTCAAACTTGTCACGTGCAGTACTCGATACTTCCACATACATTTCTTCATAGAATCTGCTCAGTGACCATCTAAACTAAAAATATATGTTGGTCCATTTTATTTTATTTTTTTAAAGATTTTATTTATTTATTTGACAGAGAGAGACACAGCGAGAGAGGGAACACAAGCAGGGGGAGTGGGAGAGGGAGAAGCAGCCTTCCTGCCAAGCAGAGAGCCCAATGCGGGGCTCGATCCCAGGATGCTGGGACCATGACCTGAGCCGAAGGCAGATGCTTAACGACTGAGCCACCCAGGCGCCCCTATGTTGGTCCATTTTAGAGATAAGGGCCTTATGGGTTGAGGAGGTCAGTGGAAGACTCAGAGCTAGAGCCCGCATCTTGACCTCCGAGGCCAAAGCCTCCTGTGGCAGCTCCTGGCACTAGCAGGGAGGGGCTGTTTCTCAGGCAAATATGGCCCCCCAAAGTCAGTCCTGTCCCCACACTCTGGCATCCTCTATCTTGCTCTGTCCATCCAGGCCAGTGGCCAGTTCCAAGGATGAACTTGTCTCCCCCCAAACAGTAAAACCAAGAGTAGTAGGGTACAAATACAAACACTAGTAGCTGATGGCCAACCGGCTGCAGGGGGACCTGGTAGCCAGGACCAGGGTCAAAGTTTTTCTAAGCTACGCCCATCCATCTAAGTCCGTGTTTCTCCAAATGCGTCCTATGGAGCTCCATTTCAGAGCTTCCAGGGGCTCTCATTAAAATGCAGATGTCTTGGTCCCCAAAGTATTCAATCTCAATCTCAAGAGAAGAGGCCCAGGAATCTGAATTTAACAAGCACCTTAGTGTGGATTCCAAAGATAGAGCCCTTATGTTCAGGCCCAGTGCAGGGTGGGGACAGGATGGGTTCGCTCATGAGAACTTCTCCCTGTATCTCCTGCCCCAGAACCAGGGCTGAGCCCCCTCTCCTAGAACGCTGGCCCCAGAGTAGCGAGCCTTTCCCTGCCAGGGCCCAATCCCACCTTGCTGTGCAAGACTCAGCCTGTCCCCAGACAGGCACTCAGATCCCGTGAGGCTCCCGAGACCAGGGCTGCTCGGCTGCATCAGCCCGTCCTGGGTTTGGGGCCTGCCTCAGCATCTTCTCCTACAGGTGATTTTTCCTTGCTTCTCCCTCTTGTCAGGTGCAACCCCTTCTAGTCCATCCTGCCATGACTCCTACCCTTTTCTCGTCTGTAAAAATGTAGGCATTGATTTCACATTATTCTGAGACTTCTCAAGCAATACTGAAGCAGCTGGGTAGCCAACACCTGCCGGCCCCTTTTCTAGATGTGGCACCCCTACCCTACACCGCACATACATATTTTCATGAAGTGATTATGGATGGGGACCCCCAGTGGCTGCTGGAGGCAGCCATGCACCCAAGAGGGGTTTCCGGGAGCTATGTTGCGGCTCTCTTCCTCACAGGAGGGTACCGTGACCCCGAACCAGGAATGTGAAGTGAATCAGGTGAAAAGGTAACTCCACAGACAATGTAAAGAATGGAAGTTAGGAGAGGACTTTGTTGGGAGGTGCGTTGTAAAAAGTGAAAATGCAAAGATGGTCTTCATTCAGTCATGTGTTGTACCAGTCGTGGAAATAGGAGGAAAGCAGGATGTGACCCAACATACTGCAGGTGTGAGCCGGGGGGCTTCTTGAGGAACGAGTAGGACGCAGTGGAATGGATTGAGCAAGGGCCTGGGCTTTGGTGTTGGATCCATCTGGGGCTTAATGCAGGTCCATCGCAAGCTGTGTGGCCTCGGGCAAATTCCTTAACCTCTCTGAGCCTCGTGCCCCCATTTATACATGGGGACGGTCACAAAACACCTCATGGGTTTGTGGCGAAGACCAAACAAGATCACATGTGTAGGAGCATGCTTAGCCCAGTTGAGCAGCACATACTATGTGTCTAATGACGTATCCCAAAGACCATGATTCCTCGTCTTTCTGGATGCTCCAAACTGACAGCTTAGGGAGGGAGAGGCCTTCTAGACTGAGTCCTTGACCAAAAGGCAACTGTGGGTTCTGGTTTCCAGGTGTGAAGAAGGCAAGGAAGCCACGCGACTATGAGCGACAGTCACGTGATGCCTTCAATGCCTTATAATGATGCATAGTAGATAAATATCTGCTGCCTGAGCCTAGACGCTTGCCCAACAAGCACCAGCTTTGATTCTGCTCAAAGGTTCAAGCCTGTTCTTCCGGGAGGCCACTTAAGCTTCTAGAGGAAAGTTCCATTGCTTCACAAACAAGAGTATCAACCAAGCTGGCAGCAGTGACAGTGCGCGGGCCCCAGCGACGGGCGAGCGCGTCTCGTTCAGGCCTCACGTGCCCTCTGGAGTGTGTGCCGTGATGACTCGTCTCCGTCTTCCAACACTGGTGTTTGAGGGCCCCAGCCCGTGTGCGGCCTGGCCAGGACGCGAACCCGCGCCTGCGTGAGCTGCTGAGCGCGTGGCCATGTTGCCTCTGGACATCAGTCAAGAGGTCAAAGGGAGAGATGCTGCTAGGACAGGGAGGGGAGAGAAGAAAGAGTCTAGAAAACCCTATCACAAATGACTACCCCAAATCTCGCGCCCTGTGTCTGAAATTAAGAGGAGCAATGAAGATGAGGGTGCGGAAAACAGGAAGCTTGCGTCGGAGTCAGGTGCAGGTGGACTCTCTCCCTGACATCCTCCTTCCTCACATGACCCCTGTGATCTCCAAATCCCTCAAGAAGTCAAACACTTTGCAATCAGATTAAAAACCAAACCAAACCTTGCTGGCCGGGAGAAGATGGAGTTGGCAAGGCCAGGGGATTACAGGCAAAGTCCTAGAGCAAAGTTTGACAATGACAGCCTGTTTGTCCAGGGCCGCTGGTATACCTGTGGTTAGCCGGGGTGCGTGTGTGTGTGTGTGTGTGTGTGCACGCATGTGCAAAGACAGGGTGCAATGTGCCTTCCCAGGCCACTGCCCTGGGGGTTCCCTGCACCACAAGGGCCTCCGGAGTGGGCGACATGCAAGGGGCAGAAGATGATGGCAATGAATCACAACCACAAGGGGTGACAGATGACTCAAGTGACTGGAAAGGAAGAGAAGGACTTGCCCCGGCTGACAGTGGCGAGGAATGAAAGAAGCCTGGCGGAACTTTCTGCAGGGGATGCAGGAGTCAGTCAGGGGAGGGGACCCAAGCCTCTCCTGATGGCCCTCAGCTTGGGCGTCTGGTCCCTCACCCCTGTGGCTTCTCTCCCACCCTGCAGGAGCCCGCACACCTCTGCTCAGGCCACACTGAAGAAGGAGACTGTCACGCTATCCCTTAGGAAGTGGGGGAAATGCACTGCACAGTGAGGTCTCCTAATTCTGGAAACCAGAATTTAGAAGACCAGGAAGGAGGGAAGGAAGGGAGGAAGGAAGGAAGGAAGGAAAGAGGGAGGGAGGGAGGGAAGCAGAGAGGGAGGGAGGGAGGAAGGAAGGCTGGTTTCAAACTTAGAAATAAATTATCAGTTGTTTCTTACCAAAAAAAAAAAAAAAAAAGTGTTCAAATCTAAATCTACCACAGCTTTCTTTAACTAGAAACTAGCCTGGTCCACTGGAGCTTATGTTTAGAGCTCATTAACTACATTAGAGAAGGGCAAAAGGGCAAATAAAAAAAACAAAACAAACAAACAAACAAAAAAAACCCTTAAAATTCCAGGCATTTGGTCATCCACAAAAGACTGCTAATTCCTCACCAAACTACTGATGGTGTAGGTTAAGGAGGAGGGGGAAGTTTCCTGATGGTATAAACCAATGGAAATTTTATGTTAGGGTCAACTTAAAGGACTCACACATACATACCCCAAACCCTCAGGGTGATCAGAACCCAAAACATAAATATGATAAGAAAGACAAAGACTCACAATGAGTTATCAATGGGTCCTGGAATCCTTTATGCCCTGGGAACAACTGTTTTTCCACAGAACAATCCTCAGAGCCACTTTATAAACCAACACATACCTGCCAAGCGAGCCCTGACTTTGCAGATAGCTCCAGGTTCAAATTCCACTCTGCCTTTCCCCTACCATAATTGACCTTTGCGAGGGCCTTAATCTCCCTAAGGCTCAATACTCTGAGCTGTAAAATAGGGTTCACAGAGTCATACGAAGTCAAAGATGTTTAAATAATTATCGAGCACCTATTATACGCCCATCTCTATTCTAGGCAATAGGGTTACACAATGAACAAGACAAAGGTCTGCTTTTGTGGAGCTTATAACCAAGAGGGGCAAGATGAACAAGAAACATGTAAACAAATAGGGTAGAGCAGATGGTGATGCTGGGAGGGGGTACAGGAAGGAGTGGGAGCATGACTGCTCTTTGATTTAGGGGGATCAGGCAAGGTTCATGATAAGGAGACATGAGGCAGTGAGTCATGCATATATCTGGGGGAAGAGGGTTCCTACAGAAGGAACAGCCAAACAGAGATCCTGAGGCAGGAGCCTGCTCGTTGCTTTCCTGTAATGAGGAGAGCATCTTAGTTGGAACGCAGTGAGCCAGGTGGGGTGAAGGAGATAAAGTCGGACAGATGTTCGAGCGGGAGGAGGCAGGAAAGAAGATTTGGATTTTACCCTGAGTAAGCTGGGAAGCCAACGAAAGGATACGTTTGGCTTCTGTTTAGAAAGTCCTCTTGTCCGGTGCAAGGAAAAGAAGCTGGAAGGGACAAGAGCAGAGAGACCAGTCAGAGGCCATTGAAATATTGCAGGCAAGCGCTGATGGTTGTTTCAGGGACTTGGGTTGAGCACCTGGAGGCACAGAGTTGCCACTGATGGAAAAGAGGGAAACTGCAGGAGGGGCAGGTTTGCAGAGCAGAAATCAGCTTAGTGTTGGACGTGTTGAAGTTTGAGAAGTCTATTGGGCAAGCAAATGGAGATGCGGAATTGACAGTTGGGTATATGTGCCCGGAAGTTTGGTTACACTCAGCCAGGTCCTAAGTATAGACAGAGAAGAGAAGAGTTCAAGGACTCCAGGGCTTAGAGGTCAAGTACAAGAGGACAAAAAGCAAAGAAGACTAGGAGTGGTGGGTGAGGCAAAAGGAAAACCAGGGTCCCCAAGGAGTCTATGCCAGGGGTCAGCAAGCTTTTTCCATTAAATGCCACATAATAAACATTTTCAGGGGCACCTGGATGGTTCAGTTGGTTAAGCATCTGCCTTCAGCTCAGGTCATGATCTCCAGGTCCTGGGATCAAGCCCCATGTCAGACTCCCCGCTCGGCGCGGAGTCTGCTTCTCCCTCTCCCTCTGCTCATCCACCCTGCTAGTGCACTCTCTCTCTCTCTCTCAAATAATAAATAAAATCTTTTAAAAATAAATAAATAAATATTTTCAGTTTTATCTGGTCTCTGTTGGCACCACTCACTTCTGCCACTGTAGCATGAAAGTAGCCATAGATGATACGTAGACGAATGGCCATGGTTGAGGTCCAATAAAGCTTTATTTATAAAAATAGGTGGCATGGGGCACCTGGGTGGTTCAGCCGGTTGATCGCCCGACTCTTGATTTTGGCTCAGGTCATGGTCTTAGGATCATGGAATCGAGCCTCGCGTCGGGCTCTGGGCTCAGTGCGGAGTCTGCTTGTCCCTCTCCCTCTGCTCCTCCCCCCATCTCTAAAATAAATAAATAAAATATTTTTAAAAACCCAAAAAACAAAAAAACAGGTGGCAAGTTGGATTTGGTCTGCAGGCTCTAGTTTGCCAAACTCTGGTCAAAGCAGATGGCGTCCCAGGAGTCATGCAGTGTGGAGACGGAACCGAAGACATGGTGTTCTGGAAGCCAAGAGGACAGTGTTGCAAGAAAGAGTGAGAAATGGTATCAATTGCTTAGACGGGCGGAATCCCATGAAGGAAGAGAATCAGCCATCAGCTGGAAGAACACGTTGGTCATGGCTGGCCTCTAGTAGAGCAGTTTCCTTGGAGCAATGAGGTCGGAAGCCCAATTGAAATGGGTTCAAAAGAGGAGGGTAGGAGAGCATGGGCATAAACAACTCTTTTGGAAAGTTTTAGTTCCGGCAAAAAGGGGGTGCTCGGTAAATGGTCATTCCTTTTCCATAAATGGACCCATGGTAGAACAGTCATCACTGATACAGAAGTGCCAAGTTTCAAGGCACCTGCATGGTGCTGGGCCTTTCAGTGGTGGCGACGGGGCATTTTCACATTGTTTCAAGAAACTCACATCAGTTATTTGGATTCACAAGAGAAATAGATCCTCTGCGTCTAAAGTTGGGTTTGTAGCCACTATGAGTCTGACGGTGTGATCGCAGGCATCGTTCAGACAGGCCCTTGTATTACAGATCCCTAACGCAGCTGCCTGTTTATTTATGTCCCGTCCTGTGAGGAAAAAGACTGGAGACAGGTGTCTGCACCCTGGTTCAACCAAGTCCACATGCGGCCAGATGTTCCATTGTGGACTCAGAGAGCAGCCCGCACATTCTGTATGGCCAAGTGAGTTTTTCATGATCTGGGGTGAGTTATTGGCACAGGGGCTATCCAGTGAAAGAGCCTAAATTTATGCCACACGTTGTTTCCCTGGGAGCCCAAACTGTTTCATATAAATTATCTCATTGATCTCCGAAGCCCTTGTGTGAGATTTAGAATTATTATTTCTTTTTCATCTTGACACCCAGCCTGTAGGAAGGCAATAAATACTACCTTCTGATGTTTATGATGTAGGACTTAGGACTACGTTGGTAAAATTTGTATCAGAGTTTTGGCCTCGGAGAGGAGCCCTGAGTGGGGAGATGAGTAGAAGTTTGGTCTAATGGATGATACTGGGTATGTTTCCTGGGCCCATCCACCACCAGCTCCTGCTGGCATAGGGGGACCACATTTTGTACCTGCTTTCCTTCTGTGTACCCCCTCACCAAATGACAACTCACTGGACCCAGAGTGGATCCTACCCCCGGGGACAGTCAGTCTGTTAGCTGACCTGAAGCCCATGTCTATGCCCGGCATGACATGATGATCTGGATCCGTGCCTGCCTCTCTTGGGGAAGCATACTCCCGATCAGATGCAAGGAGATGGAGAGGAGTGGGCACACAGGGAGAGCCCCCACCACATAGATGGTACCAGTCTAAAGCGAAGATCCATGAATTTCTAGATGTGAGAGGTCCCTGGCACCATCTTGGATACAGATGTCTGACAGATCTATTCTTAGGGAGCCTGGACTCCACGGCAGCTCCAGTTCTCAACTTGCCAGGAAATTCTGTCTCCAACATGACTACAGGTATAAACCCAAGACCAGTTCCTTTTTTTTTTGGTGGTGGTTGGGGGGCGAGGGAGGAGTAGGAGTCTCCAAGGGATCTTTGCTCTTTGTAGCCAAATATGCTCAACTCAAACCCTGATAAGGCCAATCCACAATGGCCAAGGTTGGGAACCCTAAATAGGAAACTATTTAAATAACTTATTGCTCTTGAACTTCTGTCTGCTTAAAAATCAAACACCGGGTAGATGGGGATAGAAGCAGGGTGCCCAGGGGCCCTCTCCTTTTGTCTGTCTTCTCCCCAAAGTTCTGCACTATTCTAGGCCACCTCCATTGCTTCAAGCCCAGAGGATCAACCTGCCCCAGCTCCTCATTTGTTTCAACAAACATTCCCTGAGCACCTACCATGAGCCCACCACTCTAAGCCCTAGGACTCCAGGAGTGAATAAGACAGACTCAGTCTCTGTCCTCCAGGGCTACAATCTGGAAGGAGAAACTGACAATTAAACAAACAAGGACACTGTGATGTTATGTGGCCTAACAGAGGATAATTGTGGGTAGAGGGAACCACAGAGCAGGTGAAGCAACTTCCTGTCTTGAGGAAATGATGGAGGGCTTCCTGGAGAAAGTGGTGTCTAAGCCAACACTTGAGGGAAGGGTTGGGGTTGCTCAAGGTGGAGGCAGAGGGTGTTCAGGGCAGAGGAAGCCAGACTTGCAAAGGCCAGGCCAAACCAGAGTCCCTTGAGCAATCAGATCAAGGGAAAACAATCCAAGGTCTCTCCCAGGGATGCCCCAATGGGAGACTGGACCAGACACACTCCTCAGTTCCTTCTCACCCGTAGAGTCCTGATTCTGGGTGAAGCCTGGAATTCAGTCTGGGTCCACCTCAGAGCCGACCTAAATTTCCATCCTGGGCCCAGACGATCTTTCCGTCAGAAAGCAGAGCAAACACCAACGCAGCCCCACTCACAGGGTCCCAGTCAACCAGCACCGTGGCAGAGAGCAGGGGCTGTGGCCATAAACTCTGGCATATCTGCTGTCGGCACAGGAGAGAAGACACCGGGGCCTGACTTCCTCCGGGGGCTAGGGACGCCGAGAGTAGCCCAGAAGAGGGATAATGGCACATTTTCCTAAGGGTCTCCCTTCCACCACAGAATGTCTCCCAGGGCTATGTCTGGGGATGGGTTCCAGCGTGTCGCCAGCCCGGAATGCGGGGACACGAGATCTGGACTTTGTGTGTCCAGGCGTGTATGTGGTACAGAGAATTCAGCTTTCTACTCCGCTCTGCCGCGGAGAGAGGCAGCCGCGTGTGCACATACGTGTGCACAGACACACCCACACCCGTGCACACACAGGCACACGCACACACCCATCTTTTCCATCCAGGTGTTTTGAGTGGGCTGAATATCATAAAAGTCTTAAGTTCCTACTGCTGGTCAGTGCAGGGAAGATGGCTCTAAGCCACAGAATTCAGCTCAGGCCCCAAAATAAGTGTTCCCATGGGCCAGGTAGGTACTATTTTTATTATCCCCTTTTATAGGTGAGGAAACTGAGGCCCAGAGAGGTAAAATAACCGGCCCTCCATCACCCAGCTTGGAGGTAGGCAGCTGAGATAGGATTCTGCTAATCTGCTACTAGAGGTCAAGGGTCAGGGGTCAAGAACTACATCTATTTAACTTCCTCTGTGCAGCCCTCATGTCAACACCACTGGGGGCCCTATGCACACATCTTGTACATGGCTTTTCATGCTGACCTGCACGATAGCTCTTTACTTCTGCTCCCACCGCCACCCCCCGCCCCCCACCTTGTGCAGCGGAGGCTCTGGACAGATGGCACAGCTTAAATTACAAATATTTCTTGAATGAAATGATGAGTGCAGGGGAGTTCGTTTTACTTCCTGGCCCTTCATTTTCCACCTCTTCCTTCGGTTCCTCTCTCAAAGCATCATATCCCCCAAGACACGCTTGCCTCTGCACAAGATCCTCCTTTCCTCTCCACCACCGATGGGTCTTTCTCCCCCGACCTCTCCATACTCCCCAGGCTCGGTTGGACTCTGGGCTGAGACTGCGGTTCTGCCACTCACTAGCTCTGCGACTTTGTGCAAAATTTATTAACCTCTCTGAGTCTCTGCCGAGCTAATAGCCCTAACTTCTAATAGCAGTGGATCAAAAAGGACAAGGTAGAAAGTCACTTGACAGTGCCCAGCCCAGAGTAGGTGCTCAAAGAGTATATGTTCTCTTCCTCTTTCCCTTCCAAGCAGAAACCTTTGGACTTTCCCTCTATCATTTCCTCTATTCAAACAGAATTCCTTTTTTCAATATATCTGGAAGGCGCATGATTTTTTGATTTTGGCTTAGAACCAATTCTAAAGCACCCCACATAGTTGCCCACCCATAAAACAATTAGCAATACTCCACTATCAAATAATTAATTATCATGTGTGCCCAAGGCTCCAATTTACAGACTAATCAGAGGGTTCAGAAGCTTGCAGTTCTCTGAAGACTTGAACCAAATGATTTCCTGGAAACTGGAGTGGCGGGGACACACAGCCGGGGGCGACTTCTACCTAGAGGCCATGCCACCGGGAAGTGGCCAATGGGACTCAGGCCTGAAAGAGCTGGCACCGAATTCCAGTGATTGACATCTGAGGCCACCGGGTTCTCACCAGCACTGAGAGTTCTGGGGCAAGGACTTGTAAATGGGTGAGTGGAAATCTGGAGAGACTAAGAGTCCCGTGCAAAATCAGTGTGGTCTTGAGGAATGAAACTCGTGAGTTCTGTTTTTCCACCTTTGGCCCAAGGGGCATGACCACAATCGAAGTCAATGAGTCCGAGTTCCTGGAACTGTCTTACTGGTTAGAAGGCAAGCTCTCTAGTTCTTCCTTCATTTCTCTGCCAACTAAGATCAGCAGTAGAAATATTCCAAGGGCCCTCTCCGCTCTATCTCTAAGCCCCTTCCGGGTACTTCAGTAAACGCTTTGATTCAGATGATTGGCCAAGAAGGATTCTTGACTTTGGATTTCCCCAACACTAAACATTGTATCCAAACTAAAGAGAAATTGACAAGTTCGGGGAGTTAAAAGTTAAGATGTTTCAGTTCCGTTCCATTTCTCTTGAGGGTCTACTCCATGAATTTTAAAGCAAATACATCTACAGTTTGTAATATGTTGTTCTTATGTAATCTCTCCAGACTTCCAACCTTTAAGAAAAAAGACCGGAGATGTTAAATGGTTTCTATTTACTATCATTTAATAACACAAGGTTTGACTAGAAAGTAATGGGGGTGACTTTTAGGATAAACACTCCAAAACTTTCCTAAGAGGATGAGTGTTGGCTTCAGAGCGGTTACCTTCAGAGATATGTTTCAATTTGGAATGGGTGGCAAGAGCTCAATCACATTCTGCAACTCCTCATTGAAAACTACCTTCAATGCCAATTTACAAGGCACTCCTAAAAATCTACTTTTGACCCCCAAATAGCATTCCATGGCATGTCTACTCTGTATCAGTCTCCAGATTTGACCACCAATGGTTTGTGTCTACGTCCAAATATCAAATCCACCTTCGGAAGATTAAGCTTTGCCATCTTCAAGGGTGTACTGGTATCCAAAATGCATTGCAGGCTCTGAAGATAATTCTCAAGGGAGAGTCCCTACCTGTGAACAATGGAAGCATTGTTTGAAAGTGAAGCTTTCGCAGGTGGTGACTTGCAAGACCACATACCTCATTTGTATGCACCGAATCACACACTGCCGGACCCAGAAGAGGCAGGATGGCTGGGCTGGGACTGGGGTGATGGGTGGGGTCCCTGAGCATAAGCACCTCCATGGCTTCTGTGTCCAGGTACTTCTCTCTCCACACCCTAGTCCCAGCCGTGCCTCAAGACTTTCCAGCTCAAGTGTAGGCTGCCCCCCGCTGCCCCCAAGTCTTTGTTAAAAGTATCGATCAGGTTATTTTATATTCACATCTTATGAATGGGGCTCGAAACAGTGATAATAGCAACAGAAAGAGAAAGCCGCTTATGTTGAATTTACCACCTCCCACAGCCTGGTGGATGCTCAGTGATGTTGATGAAAGGAACTGGATGTGAGATGCAATACTACGAAATCTAGTGTAACTGACAAATACATTATTCCTGTTACCATGGCCAGGGGTAGCCACTGGTGCCTCCCTCCTGCCTTGCAGACTGCTATTAAACCACCACAAATGGGTGCTTTGTGAAATTTTTGTTTAAATTTAAACTGTTACTAGTATTGATTTGTCTGAACACCGGCCTATTTTAAACATTGTAATCTGCTCAATAGATTACCATTAAAATTCAATCCCTGCCAAATCGCAGGGAGAAGAAATGAGAAAATGCGCTTTGCCAGGGACTGGTGAAAGGTGAAAAGAAGGAAGAGTTTGGGGCAAATCTGAGAGCTGAACTGATCAAAAGCGAAACCTCATGTGACAGTAAATTGGCCACCCTAGAAGTTTTCAAGGAGAGGTGGGATGACCTTTTGGGGATGGTGGAAGTGTTTCTGCAATGAGCAACACAGCCCCCTGGTCCCTCACCGTGATTGGGTTTCTAGAATTCTATGACATTGGCTTATCGGATGAGGATATTCATAACACAGATGTTAACACATTCCCTAAATAAACCATTATCCTCTACCTTTTTGCCTGTTTTGAGAGAGCACATTTTCTTTGGTTTCTTTCTTTTTTTTTTTTTTTAATCAGAATTCTAAGCCCTCTTGCTGCGTGGAGTCTTCCTGGTTCTCCAAGGGAGGTATTTCCAATTCCCACTCAATCAGGACAGGCTTTGCCATCACATTGGGATTCCTGAACCGCAATAGGTACTGATGGGGCAAAGAACGGGCGTCTCGGTAAATCTTCACGAATAGTCTATTAAGGAAAAATTCGGGTCTATGTTTTATAAAAGAGGAACGGGGAGTTCCAGGAGGTCTGGTTGCTTGCTCAAGGTCTCACAGCTTGCCAGTGACGAGCGGGCATTTCTCCCTAGGTCACATGACCCCGAAGCAATGCTCTTTCCATCCTACCCAGGCATATGGGGCATGAGTGTGTGCATAAATACCGCGGAGTCACCAATCCACATATTGTCACTTCACTTTCCACAGTACAATCCAACAAAACAACTAAAGCTTATCAGGTGGTAACCATGTGCCCAGCTTACCCTTCGTGAACTCATGTTACCCTAGAAAGGAAGTACTGTTATTCTTCCCACTTTTTCGATCAAGAAACTGAGGTATAGGGAGTTTAGGTGACTTGTGCAAGTCCCACAGTTTGTAAGTAGTAAACACAGGGTTTAAACCCAGACTATCATCGGTAAACACTCCCCCCAACCTGAACCACGAGGCCATTCTGCCTCCAACGTCCTCAAGGGTGACGAGACACTTTACATTTCTCTCAATCATCCATAGCAGTTAGCACCATTCTCGGTTCCCGGGAGGTAATTAATAAATGTTGTAGTAGTTGGTAAATATGGGAAGGGTCACGGAGAGGAGGAAATGACTGACGACAGTGCGAAGTTAACTAGAACAGCCTGGTGCATGGTCAGAGATCAGAGATGTCTTAGGTCCATTCGGAACTAAGGCAGAGTCAATATCCTTTGAGAAGAAGCTGTGGTTGTCCAGAGGCAGTGCTGCTTTCTCATTCCAGAACCGTAGACGCAGGCGCTCCAAGGAGGAAAGAGCTTCTAAGCAACCCCGCCAGATCCAAAAAGCTGGCCCTGCCTGTCCACCCTGATGCCTCTGACGGATTAAATCAGCTTCTTTGTCTCTTCAATTCATTCAGTAAATATTTCCTGAGAAATAACTCCACGTCCGGTACCAGGGACAAGCAGCAGGGCCTAATGCAGCTTACATCTGGGGGAGGATCAGAGTAATGAGTTACATATAATAGGTTAGGGGGAGCTACATGCTATGAAGGAAAATAAATTCAGAGTGAAAGTGACGGGTGGGCATGGGGTGGGGGGAGGGGTGTATATTAAATAAAGAAGTCAGAGAAGGTTTCTCTGCTAAGGGAAGCTTTGAGCAGAACCTGAATGAAGTGAGAGGGCAAGCGATACTAATGGGGAAAGAATATTCAGGCAGCCGTGCAAAGGCCCTGGGGTTTGTTTAAGTTAAGAGCAAAGAGGCCTGTGAACCTACAGCATGAGTACACCTTACTCTGCTGAGATCAAATCAGAGTCGAAAGGGATTTGAAAGTTCCTATGTGGCTCTCCAAACTGCGTCAGGGTAGACCTGGTGGATGTTTCTGCATCACACAAAAAAGAGCATGTGCATGATTCAGAATAGCTTATATTTCTACAATATTTTATAGTCTTAAAGTGCTGCTACGGACACAATCTCATGGGTCCCCACAACCTGGTAAGGTAAGCACTGTGCTTCTTTCACATGTTAAAGAAACCAAAGTGAAGACAGGTTAAAAGCCTGGCCCAAGGTCACACAGGTATTTGGAAGGTTCAGATCCAGTCCTTGTGCCTGCATTAGCCTCTCTTCCAAGCCAGGGCTCATCCTCTTTCTACCCTCTGGCCCAGAGCCTGCCAGAGCCCTCTAGATCCACAATAAATGCCACTTGGTGCTGTTGCCAAAGACCAGCACAAAGGGTGCCCAAGGGGCTTCCCAGAAGAGATGAAGTGACAAGAGCAATCAGAATCTGTCCCAGGCTAAGCAGGGTGTTGGGAGTATTCTTGGCATCCTATGGAGAGAAAACCTAAGACCCAAAGAGGAAAGTGACCTCCCCAAGTTCCCAGAATGAACAGAGATCTCTAGTTTATGCCCAGTTCCTCTGTACAACTTCCCTGGAAAAGAATATATGTATGTATTTCCCTCATCTGAAAAGGCACAAAGCCAAGCAATTAAGGATCTAGGAACTTGGTTCCAGAGTCAGGCAGCCGGCCCTTGATCCAAAACCTTCCTACTTTCTCTCTGTGTGGCCTAAGTAGAAACATATTTTTAAGACTCAGGTGGGGTTTTTTTGTTTGTTTTTGTTTTTAAGACTATTTTTTTTAGAGCAGTTTTAGCTTTACAACAAAATTGAGAGGAAGACATGGAGATTTCCCATACACTCCCTGCCCCCACACATGCATAGCCTCCCCATTATCAGCATCACTCACCAGAGGGGTACACCTTTTACCAAGGATAAACCTACCCTGACACATCATAATCACCCCAAGTCCATGGTTTACCCTAGGATTCATTTTTGGTGTTAGTATGTTCTGTGGATTTTGACAAATGGATACTGACATGTATTTATCAGAATAGTTGGAGTGCTCTAAAAATTTTCCGTGCTTTACCTGTTCATCTCTCCCTTTACCCCTCCATCCCATTCCTGGCAAACACAGATCTTTTCACTGTCTCCATAGCTTTGCATTTTCCAGAATGTCATATGGTTGGAAAAATACAGTATATAGTCTTTTCAGATTGACTTGTTTCACTTAGTACTATGCACTTAAGTTTCTTCCATGTCTTTACAAGGCTTGACAGCTCGTTTCTTTTTACCACTGCATGATAGTCCACTATCTGGATGTACCCCAGCTTATTTATCCATTCACTTGCTGAAGGGCATCTTGGTTGCTTTCGAGTTTTGACAATTATGAATAGAGCTGCTATAAACATCCATAAGCAAGTTTTTGTGTGGACATAAGTTTTCAACTCATTTGAGTAAATACAGATTTGAGTAAAAGATCACAATTGCTGGATGGCATGGTGAGAGTATGTTTAGTTTTATAAGAAACTGCCAAACTGTCATCCGAAGCGGCTGCGCCACTTTGCATTCCCCCCGGCAACGAGTGAGGGTTCCTGTTCCTCCCCATCCTCGTCAGCATTTGGTGTTGTCAGTGTTCCAGACTGGGGCCATTTTAATGGGTCAAGACTCAGTGTGCACACCTGTAAAATGGAACTATTTTACAGTGCTTATGGGATGGGATCGCTGTGTTAAAAGAGGCCATGCACAGAGCATGTTTAGCCTGGCACCTGGCACAGAATAGCCTGTTCAGTCGGTGGTAGCTGCTGTGTTATTATTAGCCTTATTATTAATGTTCAATACCTGTTATCTGCCCAATATTTTACATATATTACCTCTGTCCATTACAAGAGCCACGGAAGGTAAATATTATTATCCCCAAATGGAGATGGAAACAGTTCTCTCAACTGCAGAGGTTAAGGAACTTGCCCCGGGGTGGAGGGGGTGTGGGCAGGTCTCAGGAAAATCTCCTACTGGCTGTGGGTTCCCACGACCGCACCCGCAGTCATGCTGCCTCCTCCAGGGGAGCACACGTGGGGAACAGCCCGAGACTACTGCTGTCTTTTGTTCTCGGGCAAGGTGTGTTGAGGTCTCGATGTGCCTCTAGGAGGGAGAGGCCACATTTTGTAGCAGAGGGAAAGAACAAGAGCTTCCAGCACATTCCATGTTAGGAGCTCTTCTTTGTTTAGAAATCATTCTGCCTTGATTTGTTTGTTTCTTTGAAAGAATAGCGAGACCCTTCTCCTTGACGTCTGAATGAGATAAGAGAGCGTCGTACCGGGTGGGCCCTACGGCACCATGACTTCTGTCCCATGATCAACAGTGAGGGGGGTCAGAGCCCCTGTCCCCGTGAGCGTAGATGTACAAATACCTCTGAATCTTCGTTCTTAATTCCTTTGGTTATATGCTCAGAAATGGAATTGCCGGATCGTACGGTAGTTCACACCATTCTTCAGAGAGGCTGTAACACGTTCCATGCCTACCAGCAGCGCACAAAGATTCAAGGTGCCCACGTCCTCGCCAATACGTGTTATTTTGTCTTTTGATAGCAGCCATCCTCGTGGGTGTGAAGCTCTAGGATATTCTTCCATTTATTTATTTAAGACTTTGCTTTTTTAGAGTGGTTTCAGGTTCATAGCAGCACTGAGAGGAAGAGGCAGCAGGGCTGGGGGGCTGTGGAAGCATCCAGAGACTAAAGAGACAAGATGCAACCCAGGATCCTTCCCTGGATCCTGGATTTAAAATGTTGTTTAAAAACTGAAACAGATATATTGGGGCACCTGGATGGCTCAGTTGGTTAAGCATCCGACTCTTGGTTGTGGCTCAGGTCATGATCTCAGGGTCATGGGATCAAGCCCCGAGATGGGTTCTGCGCTGAGCTGGACGTGGAGCCTGCTTGGGATTCTCTCTCTCCCTCTCCCTCTGCGCCCCACCCCCCCCACCGCTCATGCACCCTCTCTATCTCAAAACTAAATAAATAAGTAAATAAATAAATAATTTTTAAAATTTTATTATGTTATGTTAGTCACCGTACAATACATCATTAGTTTTTGATATAGTGATCCATGATCCATTTTTAAAAAAACTGAAACAGCTGTAAAAGACATTGTTGGGGGGCGCCTGGGTGGCTCAGTTGGTTAAGCGACTGCCTTCGGCTCAGGTCATGATCCTGGAGTCCCGGGATCGAGTCCCGCATCGGGCTCCCTGCTCGGCAGGGAGTCTGCTTCTCCCTCTGACCCTCCTCCCTCTCATGCTCTCTGTCTCTCATTCTCTCTCTCAAATAAATAAATAAAATCTTTAATAAAAAAAAAAAAGACATTGTTGGGACAACTGGAGAAAGGACATCATGCATGACCCGATCCCACGTTGATAATGGCCCTCCATCAATGCTACATTCACTAAGGGTAACAATAGTACAACGGTTATAATACCTGCTAAAGCAGCTACGCTCACGTCGTGACGTCTGCAGGTAACTCTCAAATGGTTCATCAAAAATAAACAAACAAACATAAACAAATACATAAGGGTGGACAGACATAGACAGTGAGCACAAATATGGCAAAAAGTTAACAGTCGTAAATCTAGGTGAAGGGCATGGGGTGCTCATTGTCCTATTCTTGCAATTTATTTGAAGATCTGAACTTCTTTTTTCAAGATTTTATTTATTTATTTGACAGAGAGAGACACAGCAAGAGAGGGAACACAAGCAGGGGGAGCGGGAGAGGGAGAAGCAGGCTTCCCACCGAGCAGGGAGCCCGATGCAGGGCTCGATCCCAGGACCCTGGGATCACAACCTGAGCCGAAGGCAGACGTTTAACTGACTGAGCCCCTTGAACATTTTTTTTAAATGAGGTGAAGGAGACTCCTAGAACCAGTCTACTCTCTGCCTTTCCTTGCAGTGATCTTTCTCACTGTGGGACTTGGGCCTTTATGACTGCCTCATCTCCACATTGGACCCAGAGTGTGGCGTATAAATAATTTTTAAACAGCAGCTTCTTTCCAGACACTTCTAGGGGAGCCAGTGGAAGGTGTGATTAAAAACAAAAACAAAACAAAAACCACAGCTGCCTTGTCATTTAAAAATAAAAATACCTTCCCCCAAAAACATAAAGCTCTAGAGGCAAAAACCTGAACAGTGGGGTGCCTGGGTGGCTCAGTTGGTTAAGCGACTGCCTTCGGCTCAGGTCATGATCCTGGAGTCCCGGGATCGAGTCCCGCATCGGGCTCCCTGCTCAGCAGGGAGTCTGCTTCTCCCTCTGACCCTCCCCCTTCTCGTGCTCTCTCTTTCTCATTCTCTCTCTCAAATAAATAAATAAAATCTTTAAAAAAAAACCTGAACAGTGGTTGTCCAGGGCCTGGGTCCGGGGTGGAGACTGACCACAAAGAGAAAGTTCCCATAAAAGAACTTTTGGGGCTGATGAAAATATTCTGTATCTTAATTGGTAGTGGTACAACTGTCTACATTTGTCAATTATCCTAGAACCACACACCTAAAAATGTGTCTATTACTATGTACAAGCTATCCTCACTAGGCCTGATTTACAAAAAATTAACAAGACTCTTTTTCCTCATTATGCTCATGTTTCTTCCTACTGGCTGGAAGGGGGTCCTTCCTACCCAGGTTTGTCTATTTGCCTCAAGCAGGAAAGAAAGCTGAGACAGAAGTAATGAAGATAGGCAGATGGGGGGAAGCCAAAAAAAAAAAAAAAAAAAAAAAAAAATTATTGAGGAAGGAAGATCAGAAGCACCAAACTGAGAGGGAAAGCTAATTTTCAGCAGGGAGGCCATTGTAGGAATGTTTTCCAGAGCCGGGGCACATCCCATTCTGTTCTCAAGTTCCTGCAGGGACCTGGGTGTTTGCGTGCAGGTGGACCAGAGCCTTCAGGGCAGCGAGACCGGAAGGCACCATTTGCTGCCAACTTCTGTCCCACCAACAGCTGCCCCCCACCCCCCACTGTTGATCACATGGTTGAATCGAACACAAAAATGAGGATCTGTTGTCAGGAAACCTTCAGAGGGAGTGTATGTGCTTTTAGTGGAAGAAAGCATCTTGCCCTTTTTTCTTATACATGTTCAGTAAACATTTACCACGGCTTTACCTGGCACTGGACCTCACACTTGGCACTGGAAGTGAATGAGCAGAATCTCCACCCATTCAGTAGAATCACAGCATTTTAGACCTAGAGGACTTTCAGGATCACCATTTGAAACCTTCATTTCATAAGTAGGGAGACTGAGTGTTCTGGATGGAATGTTTGTGTTCCTCCCACAAATTCATGTGCTAAATCCTAACCCCCAACATGATAGTGTTAGGAGGTGGGGCCTTTGGGAAGTGATTGGGTCACACCGGTGGAACCTCATGGATAGGATCGGTCCCATGAATGGGTCTTAAAATCCCTTATACGAAGACACAAGAGGGGCGCCTGGGTGGCTCAGTCCATTAAGCATCTGACTCTTGGTTTTGGCTCAGGTCATGATCTCATGATCTCAGGGTCGTGTGATTGACCCCCGTGTCAAGCCCTGCATTGGGGTCCCAGCTGAGTGCAGACTCTGCTTGAGATTCTCCCTCTCTCCCTCTCTCTCTGCCCTTCCCTCTGCACACGCATGCTCTGTCTGTCAAAAGAGGAGATGATCTTTCTTCTAGTATGAGGGTACAATGAGAGACAGATGTCTATAAACCAGCTAGAGGGTCTTCACCAAGGACTTGACCAGGCTAGCACCCTCATCTCAGACTTGCAGCCTCCAGAACTGTGAGAAATAAATGTTCATTGTTCACCCACCCAGTCTATGGTATTCTGTTATAAGAGTCCAAACACACTAAGACACTGAGGTTCAGAGCAAGGCAGAAACTCACCCAAGATTGTGCAGCGGGTTAGCAGGTAAGTAGGAGCAGAAGTCAGTGGACTCCTCATAAATTCACAAATTATGTTTGGCAGACTTATTCTGAAAGACAGAACCACCTGAAGGCAAGAGCTGTTGCTTCTGGGCTAGACACATTCAGACCTGAGCTCAGCCTTTCTGTTTGCCAGGTGATGGTGGGCCTCAGGTCCTTATTTGTAAAATGGGGATGGCAGTCCCCTCATTATAGGGTCTCTGGAAAGAACTAGAATGGTTTATGTAAGGTCCCTGGTGTAGAGTAGGCTACCCTTATTAGCCATTGAGGGAGCCAGGGGCGGTAGGTAGGGACCAGCCACAGGGCAACAGTCTGCAGTAAGATTCTGGAAAGGAAGTGGGGTGAGGAGGGGCAGAGACTCTGATGAACTTCACCCACGTCACAGCTCTACCTGGAGCCAGTCAATGACAAAACTAGTTCAATGTGTTGGGATGAATCTGTATTAGAAACATGTTCTACGATGGACTCTGAAAAATAAACTGAGGGTTCTAGAGGGGAGGGGGTGGGAGGATGGGTTAGCCTGGTGGTGGGTATTGAGAAGGGCACGTTCTGCATGGAGCACTGGGTGTTATGCACAAACAATGAATCATGGAACACTACATCGAAAACTAATGATGTAATATATGGGGATTAACATAAGAATAAAAAAAAATTAGCTAAAAAAAAAAGAAACACGTTCTAAATGAAGTTTTATAATGAATGCTCTTCTCTGAAAGGCAGAAGAGAGGGAGCAGGGTGTCTGGCAGCAAAAACGTTTTCTGAATATTTGAACAATGCATGTAGCATGGGCAGTATATTATTCAGGTGCTATCTGGGAATCTAAATTAATGAAAAGCTCCAGTTCTGACGACCTGATGCCCGCAGGGAGGCACCTTAGGGTCCCTAGAGTCACTGACACTGGGCTCCAACGTGGGGTTGAGGTCCTGTAGGGTCTGCTATAAAGAAGAGGTGGGACTGTGTTATTTACCAAATCAACATGTCTGTATGTAAATGAAGGCCCCTGGGGTGGCTCCTAACAGATTATTCTCCCAAAGATCAAAAGCGACGTTGGCAACCTCCTTCAGAAAGCCTGGCCTGGTACTCTTCCGGAACAGGCTGGGTTCAAAAAGCCCATCCCGCCTCCTTCAGGGTTAGGCACGCAGAGTATGTAGGCAACTCACTCTTTGTTGATGCCTTTGCTCAAAGCCGGAGCGGTTGGTTCTGAACTACAGGAACGGTGCAGGGAAACAGGTCCCCTAGAGATTGTGTCCCGAACGGACTAAGACTTATTCTCAGCTCTACGCAACCTCCTCCCTGGTTGTCCCTGGCCAGGCGCTAGGGGCCAGCTTAGCAGGTGGGGGTCCCAGCATCTCTGAACAGTATCTGGCTCCTCCACCCTCTGCTCCTCCTGCAAACACCTCGCCTTTCTCTTACTGGCCATGGAAGTGGGCACCATGTTCCACCCCTTTGCATCCAGGTGACAGTCGCCCAGCACGCATCCTACGTGGGTTGGGCCCCAGTCCCTCGGTTGTACTTCCATAAACATGGAAGGTGGGCAACATGGTGGATCAGAGGCCAGGCTCTGGACTCAGTGTCTGGGTTTGAGTCCTGGCTGAGCCTTCCAGCAGCTCAGGTCCTGCTGCACAAGTTAACATCCCTACACCTGCCTTCACTTACCCATCTGTAAAATGGACAGAACGACAATTCCATTAGCAAACCCTCACACATGCCTTCTCCCCAGCAGACACAGTTCCGAGCACTCTGCATATGTCAGCCAGCTAATCCTCACATGGCAATAGAAATCATTAGTGCCCTTCTTCTCCTCCTCCCTACCTCGCCGTGACCGATAAACAAATTCATACCCATGAACAGACTGGCACAACACTCAATAAATCTTAGCTATGATTGCATGGGATGATCTTAAAGATCACACAGATACACTTCTTTAAGTTCATAGTGTGCATTTATAAAAGTAAACGTATATTAGAAAGAAATCATACACTTTGCCCCTAATTTCATTGATATCATTGCCTAAGTTGAGGATAGGGGTGATATTTAAGTAAAAATACAGAGTCAGTTTTAAGAAAGATTAAGTAAACAACAGCCTAGACATGAAAAGGATTCAGCAAAAATCACTAAGGTAGAAAACAAATGCCCAAACACTGGGAAATATTGCTTTCTTTAGACCTCAGACAGGGCCTGTTTCTAGCAGCCGTCTTCCCTGCTCTTTCTTACAAATGCCCACCTCTACCTGGTTCAGCAGTCCCGAACTCAATTGGCTGGGACGCATTCCCTGGAACCAGCCTATCCTTTTCAGCTCATGCCATTTCCTGGGTCAAGGCCGTACCCTCAACGAAAAGGCAAAGGGGGTGTTTCCCACACCCTCATCTAGAGGTGAGCTGGAGGGAGCTCCTCCTCAACCACACCCATCAGGGTGCATGATAACTGCTTGGGTCAGGATCCAGAGGAAGAGATGCCACCTGTCTCACTAATGACAGGACCCCGCACAGCCGGAAGCCCTAATTGTTCCTCTGGCCCCTTAAGTTCATCCCCCACTTAAACATTAACCAGCTCCTTCTTGAGGAGTTTGGAAAGCCCTTGAGCTGTTCGCTGGAGCCCTTGGGGACAGAGGGAAGGCGTTGGCTGGGCCGGCTACACCTGCCCTTGAAAATATTTATAAATGGGTAACTCTTTAGCTTTTCAATAAGATCTTGAATCATGAGGAAGTTGTTGAGGCTCTGGTAGATCTATAAAAGCCTTGGTCAAGGGTTTTGTTGGCCCCTGCAATAAAGCACGTGGATGTCCCAGGCAACTCATGCTTCTACTCCTGTGCTTGGGAAACCAGGGTAGGCGGCTGGCTTTGCACGGAGCTGGGCCTCCCCTGTCACCACCGGGGCTGCTGCCTTTCCAACTACATTCCACATCACCTTCACTGAATTTTTCTCATTCCCAGGGGGAAACAGGTATAGAAAAAACAGAAATAACTTCCCTTTGAAGGGGTCCAAACCTTGCGCCACCAAACACTAGATTTCCCAGGCTCTCAGGCCTGCGGTCTCGCCTCACTTTGTTATTGCTGTCACTCTCTCCAGGGACTCTCAGGTGGACCCCAAGAGTAACCACCCTGCCTCCATGAATCCCTGCTGCCTCAAGGCTCAGACTCTTTTCTTGGCTGCTTGCAAGGTACCGAAGACTCTGCTAAGTGCTTTTCAAGCATCATCTCATGCAAACCTTATGATGACCTTTGAGTCCGGGTTTATTTTGTCCTGTTACAGGAGATCATTCAGTGAGAGTCTGGAGTTGAAGTTCAGGCCTGGTTCAATGGTTCCACCGGTCATCAATATTTCTGTTCGCCCTGCTTCCCTCCTTGCCCTCCTTCTCCCCGCAGACAGAGGTTCTAAGAACTTAAGCAATTCGCCGCAAATCACAAAGCCAGTTAAAAGAAGGAATGGGGTTCGAAGTCAAGATCATCTGCCTCCAAAGCTCTTTGTCAGATAGCATCTCTCTGGGGATGGAATGTGCTAGCTCAGCTTCAGGGGCCCAGCGGTACCTCTGCCACACCCCTTGCCCGAGTCCCCAACACAGGGAGGGCTCAGACCCGTAACGGGCAGCCAGGTGGGTGCGGGAGGAAAAGGGTCTGGGACTCTCATCTCTTGGGCACCGGCTCACAACCTCTGCCTGATGCGGCTTCTGGTCCTTCCAGCCCCTACAGACCTGCCCGCCCAGGAGCTCAAACTCCAGACCCTCCTCATGCAGGGCTGCCAGATTTGGAGAAAACAAAACAAAACAAAACAAATCAGAACTCCCAGTTCAGTTCAAATTTCGGGTACACAAGGAACAATTTTGTGATATAAGTACGAACATCCATTCGGTGGAATAACAGGTGTGGTAGCGAAGATGATTCATTAAAATAATATTATCACAGTTCTTTGATCTCCCAAGAAACAAACTATGTAAGCAGGAAACATTATGACTTTAGTAGACTATTATTATTTTATGTTTATAGTTGAGATTGACCTAATCTTAATACACTAAAATGATACAGGTGTTAACCAAAGACATTAACAAACATAAAGCAATATTTTAAAGACCGCAACACAGATAAGTTATTTTTCAGGACAGCACTAAGAGTCGATGACAGCATATAGTATTAATTCTTTTTCTCATATGATTTACTGGAGCTGGAAGGATAAAAGGAAGCCTTTAAGCTATCTTATAAATCTTTATTTTTTAAAAAAAGATTTTATTTATTTGACAGAGGTGGGGGGTAGTATAAGTAGGCAGAGCGGCAAGCAGAGGGAGAGGGAGATGCAGGCTCCCCACCATGCAGGGAGCCCGATGGGAGGCTCCATCCCAGGACCCTGGGATCATGACCCGAGCTGAAGGCAGATGCTTAACTGACTGAGCCACCCAGGTACCCCAAAGCTATCTTATAAACCTTTAAACAATATCAAACACTGAACAAAAAGATGTAAAAAAAAAAAATGATCGACCTACTAATAACCAAAGAACCTAGAATCATGAAATATGACTTTTCATTTATCAAATGAATACATGACTTAAATGAAATTGAATAAAGTGGACAATGGCTAGTGTTACGACGAACGTGGATAAAATGTGCTAGGGTATTCCCATTCAGCTCTGGAAGGAGTAGAAACCTCTATATTTCCCAAGAACAATCTGGCAGAACACATCAAAAGTCTTGGAAATAGGCATATGCTCTGCCTCAAAGGTATTTCTTTTAAGAATTTGTCCTAGGAAAATAATTTGGGATAGGTGCAAAGATTTTGCTGCAAAGGTGTCCACAGCAGCATTGTTAATGTATGCATACTGTAATAATATTTGTCATCATAGGTAATTACATGTTTTTAGTAGTAGTAAATATGTGCATACATATGTATATACATTATACATCATATATAGATCATATATAAATATATGTTTATATATAATATACAGAGCATATGTTATATAGTATGTATTTACATATCATAGAAATATATAGAAATATAATTAATAAAAATTGATATAAACATATAATATTTAATATATATTATATATATAAATAAAATAAACACACCAATGGGGGAAGAGTAAATACATTTTTTTTTTTAAGATTTTATTTATTTGCGAGAGAGAGAATGAGAGACAGAGAGCATGAGAGGGGGGAGGGTCAGAGGGAGAAGCAGACTCCCTGCCGAGCAGGGAGCCCGATGCGGGACTCGATCCCGGGACTCCAGGATCATGACCTGAGCCGAAGGCAGTCGCTTAACCAACTGAGCCACCCAGGCACCCCAGAGTAAATACATTTTGGCACACCTATTCAAAGGCAGGCATTTTAAGTGATGTTGCAGAGGACAGTCCAAGGTATACGAGTGATCATGCGAGCCTTCCTTCTTCCTTACAGGGACCTGAGGCTGGAGTGAAATAGCAAACACAATGCAATAAGCATGAGGATGGAAGCCACACGCTAAGGATGGCGCGGAGGAAAGACCGAGGACCGGAAACACAGGTAACATTGTGGAGCCACTCCACCATCCGTGAACTTGAACTCCAGACTTCTCATTAAGCCATTTACCTTTTCTCCTCACTGGGAGCTTTTAGAATTTTCCCTTCCAACAAAAAATACAGCACACCTAGGATATTAACAACTTAAAAAATGTACGAGATCTATGTAAAGAAACATTGTAAGTCTTACTGAAGGACCACAAAGACGCGAACTTGTGTTTTCTCCCAGTCTTCACAACAACACTTAGAGACGGGCATTATTTTTATCTTTTTTTCAGGAAGATTAAGTGAGCTGCTCAAGTCCACAGAGTCACGGAGACAAAAATCAAACCTCTGTCCACCAGAGCTCCCATATGTGCTCTGTGTGGTAACTCATGCTCGCTGAAAGGAACTGCTATAAGTTAATGAAATAACAAAATAGAACTTCAAGTGTTCCATTACGCCAAGATTACTCCTTCACGCACATTCACAATTTGAGGCTCACAAATTACAGGAAGTTTTTCTATGGGGTTGTAAAACACAGTGTGAATCTTCTATTTGTGGCAAGAACAATCTAACAGTGAGAGGACATTTAGAGATTTGGAGTAGCCATTGATAAGATTCCAAAATGATGATTGATAAGGAAGTAGCTCAGTGCCTTTGCACTTACTATTCCTTCCACCACTGACATAGCTACTTTCTTCACTTCTTCAAGTCTTTGCTTAAATATTACACCTTCGCAAAGAGTTCTTCCCTGACCACCCCATCTAACATAACCTCTCCTTGCTTTATTTTTCTCCATCATATTTATCAGTCTCTACTATACTATAAAATTTACCTGTTTATTTTACTTACCGTCCAACCCTGCCAAAAAATAGTTAGCTCCAGGATGGGAGCAGGATTTTTGTCTGTTTTGCCATCAGCACCAAGAACAGTGCCTCGCGTGGAGTTGGTACTTGGTACTTGTTTGAATGAATGTATGAACAAATGGAATCAAGAAGCAAGCGGTGTTAAGCACGCTCAGAATGGGATCTGTGCTAGCAAATGAAGACCTTGCTCCAAGGGCAGGAGAGAGGGAGCAGGGGAGAGAGGAGCACCGAAGAACTGGCTATGAATATAGTTTAGTTCTACCTACTTTTGCACTATATATAAAAGATTCATCCTTTACATGTCCTTTGGGACTTGCTCCCGTCCCTCAGATTCTGACTGCAGGGTTTATCCATGTGCACCTGTAAATTATGTTCATTTCCACCCCTGTATGGAATGTCATGGCAAGAATAGAATAAAATGTATCCCACTGTTAGAGACATTCGGGTTGATTCCGGTTTGAGGCTGTTTTGAGCCATCTTGACATGACCGTTCTTATCAAGTTTCAAGTATACATGTGTATGAATTTCTCTAGAAAGGGAGGCGCTTCAATTTCTCCAGATACCAAACTGCCACCCAAGGTGACTCCCCCCAGTAATGAAGGGGGATCACCGTTACTCCACATCCTTGCCGGTGCTTGGTATTCTCAGACTCTCGCCAGAATGTTAGCCATTCTAGTGATAGTAAAATGGTATCCCCCTACGGTTTCATTCTGCATTTCCCTGGTTATGAATGAAGTTAAAAGCCCCTTTGTAGGACACGTTTTTGGTTTTTATTTCCTTCTTTCTCTGTTCCAAATTATCATGCCTGACTTATACCCAGCCATCTCAGATTTCTCCATTCATATGCACTAGCCATGGAACAGACATGCAAGTAGTTCACAAATAATTTTAACTGAACTCTGGAACTGTCAGTGTTTGGTCTCCACACTTCCTCTTTTAAGTCAATTTTGCTTAGTCGGTCATTAAATCTAATTTAGAATCTAAGTCTTTAGAAGTGGAAATTGTGATAGCTAACATTTGGTGAGTGTTTATTATGTGCTAGTCACTGTGTTATGGGCTTTATAGATATAAAGGAATGAAAAACTTGCTATTTAAAATAACAACTTCCTTCCAAGGAGAGGGAGTCTCGTATCTAGAGAGTCCTATTCTGCTGAGCACCTTAGTTCAATTATGCAAAATGAGCGGGGAAGTAAATTTGGTGCTCAAAACTAGAGAGAGCCCAACTGCTCTGCTTCATGAACTGAGAAGAATGTGGATTTCTGAAGTAATCTTGGAGATGAGGGATGAGGAAGAGAGGCGGGAGAGGGCAGAGGAGAGAGGAAGGTCGGTCCACAGGGCGGGTGGATGGATCTCAAGATGGTGAAATGACCAAGGGATTTCTCAGTCTTCAGTTTAACAATGTCCTTCCCTGTGTCCAGTACAGAGCACACAGTGCCTTATGAGTGGCTTGTGGGTTTTATTTGGTATTTATAAAATTTTCTCATATGAAATAACAGAGTGTTGGAGAGGAATAGCTTATTCAGGATATAGAAGCAACTCCTAAACAGCAAATTCACCAGATGCTAAAATTCAGAAGCAGAGGTGAGTGGAAGAATGTAAAGCACCACCTCCTCCCCATTCACCTCATGTGGAAGAGGATTTGAGGACATTCTATCTAAACTTAAGAGGGCACACTAAACTCTACCTCTGAAACTAATAATACACTATATGTTAATTAATTGACTTTAAATTTAAAAAAAAAATTTTTAAATAAACTTAGGAGGGCAGCAAGACCCTAGCTGACATCTAAGTAACACTTCCATTATCTCCTTTCCTTGATCTTGACAACTATCCTGTTAGGTAGGTACTAATATTCTCATGCACAATTATAAGACCTCAAGGCTCAAAAAGGACAAGTAATGTCCTATGAACAAAATTGGAAGAGTTGATTACTGTATTTCTAATTCATTTTGCAGACTGGCAGACCCTTCTACTCCCATCACATACAAATGCTGGACACAATTTAAACCCTTCCCCTCAATGTTTAAATACTTGAGCAAGCTTGAAAACTAGAAAAGACTCTCCCCAGGATCTGGAGCAGGGAGCAGGAGCTAAAAGGAAAGAGTCCACGTGAGTATTGGAACCAGGTGGCAGATACTGGTGTGGAAACAACTAACCGGGATCTCAGCCCATGAGAGGTGGAAGCTGGAACTGAGCGGCCTCCTGCCTCAAGCTGGGAGTCACAAAAGCTCTCTGACTCTGAAACAGGCAGCAGAAGTCCGTTCATTGGCCAGGGATGCGAAAAGGAAGTCAAATTTTCAGGGCCAGAGAAGGTAAAAAACAAAAAACAAACAAAAAAACCACCACCCCAAACAAAGCAGAACTTCCATCTGCATCACGCACAGGCACCTGATCAGAATCCACACTACCAATGAAGCACAAGAACCCATTTTGAGAAATTTACATAAAACAGGCCTGGAATCTACAGGGTCCCAACCAAGTACATGTATTCCATTGAAAACCACTCCCACTGAAGATGAGCTCACAATAAAAAATTACTAATCCCATGAAGTAAATAATCACTGTGGGAGAAAATCAGCAAACATGACAAATGCAACAAAATTCAGAACCAAGAACTACAGATATAAAGCAGTCTTAAAGGGGCCTTAAAATCATGTAATCTGAACGTGCAATAACATAAAAGAATAAAATGCATTAAAGTAAGAAAGAAAATAAAATGAAAGAACACAACACCAAGGGAGGGGCTGTAAAATTTTTGAAAAGAATTCAACTGAACTTCTAGAAATAAAAAAAAAAATAGAGTCATTAAAATTATAAACTCAGTGGACCCACATCTAAAGAGAGAACTAATGAACTGAATGGTAGATTTGAGAAAATCATCCAGAATGCAGCTCACAGCTGGGAGGTGGGAAATATGAAAGCAATTAAGAGATGCATAATATAGAATGAAAAGATTCAGCACACATTTAATAGGAGACCCAGAGAAAGGAGAGAGACCCCAGGAGATACTATTAGAGGTCCAGGCCAAATCAGTATGCAGGAGTGAATAGGTAAAGAATTTTTGGACATAAAAGTCCAAGATAGTTTACCATTAACATTCCCTTACTAAAAGTAATACCAGAAGTGATATCTCAGCAAGAAAGAAACTCAACCCAGAAGGAAGGGCTAGGATTCAAAAAACAATGGTAAGCCAAGAAATTGATGAAAAAGTTGATAAATCTAAATAATTCTGAATGTAAAATCACAGTAACAATGATGATGACCAACTGGGAGTTGTTTTTTTTTTTTAAAGGTAGAGCCAAAATATTACCCAACAATAACACAGAAGATGGGAGAGGGATTTAGGAATTAAACTATTCTTGGTTCCTTGTATTGTTTGAGAAATGATAGGGCTATTGATTAGATCTAAACTTTTAACCATGCATGTTAACAATTAACCACGAAACGAATAGAAATCAAATGTATAACTTCCAAACAGGTGATGGGGAAAGAGGTGGGTGGAGAAGCAGAGAAAAATCATGGTGAATAGAAAAAAAAAAATAATCTGGTATAAACAAGTCCACACATATCAGTAATCATACGAGATATAAATGACCATGGAGAAATCCTCCCACATAGACACAGGGAAAAAATATACTAGGAGGTTCATCACAGTATTGTTTGTAACAAAAAAAGAGTTAGAAACAACCCAAATTTACCATTCTTAGGCGACTAGATAGATACATTGCAGCGTAAGTTGGAACTCTCTAGAAGAGTTTAGAACAAATAAAATTGACATATATAAAATCGATTTTTATGTATCAATGTGGATAGGGCTCCAATGTGGCTAGGGCCCAAAAAGTTAAAAAAAGCAAGTTTCAGGATGATATATACAGTATAATTGCCATTTGTTTATTTGTTTAAACACTCAATGCTACACATTGTTTATAAATAGTGAAACTACCAAAACATGGATGGGAAGAATACACATGCTTCTGGGAACGGAAGGAGGAGAAAAGGAAGGGCTGCAAAAAAAACCTTAATTGTGTCTTTAATATCTTATTTCTTTACAATTATCTGAAGCAAAATACAGCAAAAGGTTAACTAGGTATTTAATCTAGTTGGTGCTTTATAATACTGTCTGTACTTTTCTGAATGTTTAAAATATTTCATAATAAAAAGTATTTCTTACACCAAATATAATAGAATTGGGCTTTCTTGTTTTTAAGATGTATTTATTTATTATAGTGGGGGAGGGACAAAAGGACAAGAGAAACTTAAGCAGATTCCATACTGAGCATGAAGCCCTATGCAGGGCTCGATCCTACGACCCTGAGATCACAACCTGAGCCAAAACCAAGAGTCAAATACTTAACCAACTGCGCCACCCAGATGCTCCAGAATTGGGCTTTCTAATCATTAAATTACACCTACATTCAAATTTTATTGTAATTTAATTAAAAATTCATTTCCTCAGTCACACCAGCCACATCTCAAATGCTCAGTAGATAGTGGTGTCTACCATATTGGGCAGTGCAGTTTTAGAACATTTCCATCATCGCAGAAGCTGCAGGGCCTCAAGACCATCCTGGTTCATCTCACATCTCATTATGTAATGCTGTAAGTAGATATTAAGGAAAGTAATATGCAAAATGTAGACCAAACATGCACTGAGCATAGAGCATACCTACCCACCCCCCACAGGAATTAGGTTAAGTTTTGTTATTGTGTTGTGTTGTGTGTTACGAAATGACTTGACGTTCCCGGAAGGCTGATGTCCAGCTAATTGAGATTTTCCTACAGTATCTCAATTGAAAACAGCCAGAGTCATTTAGAGCCGGTAATAATGATAAGGTTGTTCCAACCACTATATATTTGGTTCCCTAACTATTCCAATTGCATCCAATGTCTTCCCAAGGTATAAATCTGGTAAAATTAAAAACAGAGAGAGGCATTTCTCAGATTTTCTCATTTACTAAAGTAAGTGCTTTAAACAGTTATCTGAATGGTCCGTATTTCACTAGGAATCTCAACATGAAGAACAACAACTGGAACTCATTACAAAAGCATTGAGAAGGAAAAGCAAGCGTTGGCTTCAGGAGAGAAGAGACTTGAGACTTTGCCCTCAGACCTCAGAATGATTGCAGGTCATTAAGTTCTCTTCACTGGGGCTCTAACTGACTTTCTCACTGGCACAAATTTTCGCAATCTCCTCTAGCTGTCTCATCAAGGGTGAACTGTGAGATTCACTGAGGCAAAAGTGAACTGGGTTCTGTAGGTACATGGCCACCAGAATGCAGTAGGCTTACCAGCCATCAGCAGGCTAACACAGGAAAAATTATTTCAGCTACAGAAGGCCTCGGGGGATATAAAACCACTGATGATGTGGCCCAAGGACCAAGTCCATTTCGATACTATAATTCCATGAATGGGTGAGATATATTCACTCGTTCATTTGACAATCGTATTTTGAACACCGACGAGGCACTGGGCACTGTCTTAGGGGACACTGAAGTATAGAGACAGACATCGTCCCTGTCCTCAGGTTGCTGATAATCCACAGGGAAGATCTTTGTCCTGGTCAATGACACCAGGTATGTCATGGGTTAATCCTCGCCAACCAATAACAGAGTGCTTTGACGCTTGGCGAACTGTGGAGTTGGATTCTCTCCGTAAAGGGAATTATAGGTCTTTGTAAAAATTGAGGCTGAATTTCTTCCAAAATTGCAATTCTTGGTGAAGAAAATCTCACCCTGGCCTTGCCACCCTTTGAGCCATAAGCATGGTTTTTATTAAACACCCAAATCTCCCTAATCCCACTGGGATAATATGCAGTTACCAGCCCAGAGACTTTCTGAGGAGGACTCAAATTCTAACCAAGAGATCTAATTAGACGGAGAAATGAGATGTTCTGGGGCCTCAGGCCAAAGTTGGTAACGCTTATGGAGTAGGAGAGAAGAACGCAGGGCAGTCTTTGTCCCCACAGGGAGGTGGCTGACCTTTATCGCGTACCTCCTTGGTTTCAGGGGTCATTGACTCATCACTCATTCAGTCCTTGCCACAACTCTCCTAAGTGGGCATTCCCACTCCTATCTTACTGTGAGGAAAAGAAGTTCAAAGAAAGTTCTTGGAGAGGCCCCTCGGTGACTTAAGGTCACAAGTCAGATGTGCCAGCTTGACCCTCATGGCCTTTACCCCACTTGTTCTGACTCGCTGGTAAGGATAACCGGTCAGGTCCCTCCCAGTGTCCTCCCAGTTCCTTCCCTATCATGCAGCAGGAAATCAAGAGAGGCCTTGGAGCTGCTGGTAATTAAGGAATTAGAAACGTAAACCCAAAGGAACACTGTTTCATGAGTCCCTTTTTTTTTTTTTTAAGATTTTATTTATTTGCGAGAGAGAGAATGAGATACAGAGAGCATGAGAGGGAGGAGGGTCAGAGGGAGAAGCAGACTCCCTGCCGAGCAGGGAGCCCGATGCAGGACTCGATCCCGGGACTCCAGGATCATGACCCGAGCCGAAGGCAATCGCCTAACCAACTGAGCCACCCAGGCGCCCCATAAGTCCCTTTTTATGGCTTTCAAGTTTCATTCACTTGATAAGGTAATTAGAGAATAAAACCCATCAAGGCCTTTGTACACCTTGGTATCCAGAAAGCAGTGATATCTTCTTCATCATGATATTTTGTGGATAGATTAAGTATTAAATTATAAAAACTAATCTGCTCTGGTATCAGGAATAATGTCAACTTTGATAAAGCTTTACATGCCATGAAGATCGCTTTCAAAAGGACCCGATTTGACTTGATGACTAATTTAATGATTGATTTTCTGGCAGAGACACTGAAGAATAATCTCGGGAGGAAAGATTTCCTTCTCCCTGAGATCTTTGTTTCACCTGAGGTTTGATGGATGATCCCACCCTTTGTCCCCATTAATGCCTGATGGGTGGAGATTTATAGCTTTTCAAATAAATGATGTTTATTTTGGTGTGAAGATGTATATTCAAATCCCTGTCCAGGGCATCAAGGGGAGAGATGCTTCTTGTATGCTCACACCTGGGCCAGGCATGAGGACTACAAAGATCAAGAGTATATGGCCTTCCCCCCTGGCAGACCTTAAGGTCTGGGGGCAGAAGCTGCAAACAAACAGAGAATCCAATTCGGGATGAGCAATGCCCTGGGAGCCCAGAGGGGTGCCAGGGAAGCTTCTGGAGAAATAGGGGAGGCATAGGGAGGGCAGATTCTGGGGGAAAAGACACAGCACGGTACCTTCCGGGACCTGCTTGCATCCGAGGCAGACTGGAGCACAGCATGGTGAAGAAGCAGGCAGTAGTCATCTGACAGAGGGACCTCTACGCCTTGGAAGAAACTTGGTCTTTCCCCCTGAGGGCTTCCATTCAGCAGGCCTGGGATGGGGCCCAGAAATCTGCATTTTAAAAAAATCACCCTGTGGGTACGGACTCCATTTTTCGACCTCATGTTTCCATGAGCATCCTCCACTAGAACAGTATCAGACTCATGCCTCATTTTTAGAAGGAATATTTTGCATCACCACCTTCGCTATCGTGAAATGGCATGCACAGGCAATATAATCTGCCTAAGGAAAAAAAAATATATATATATATTTTTAAGATTTTATTTTTAAGTGATCTCTTCTCCCAACGTGGCGCTTGAACTCACAACCCCAAGATCAAGAGTCACCTGCTCTACCGACTGAGCCAGCCAGGTGCCCCAGAAAAAAATATATATTTTTAAAATGATGATACTACCCTAAGTGCAATATAAGAGAGAAAAAGTGGGTAATTTTGAATAAAATGCATTTCAGTATGTAAATATCGGGGGACAAGTTTACTAGAAGCGGAAACGAAGCAGCCAGATGTCAGTTACCTATATGCAGAAACACAGTGACCACAACAGCGAACGAGACTAGCCATCTAGTAGCGACAATGACCTGAAAATAGCATAGCAGACGTTATCACCAGTAACATAGTTTTCTGAAATATTAACGATCCTCAGATAAGTCCTCAATCCACCAAATTGTAATCAGTACTCAATTCTCGTCATACGTGCTTCTCTAGAAAATTCCGTGGAAAATGTTTATCAAAACTGTGACACCTTCAGTAAAAAACAAATAAAAACTGCAAGAAGTGTTCTCATTACAGAACAACAGAGTTATGCTCTAGACGCAGGGAATTAGAACCATCACTCACCTGTATTAATGTCTGGTGGGACACCTGCAGGACTAGGCAGAGTTCTTCAGTGTGCAGGATTGTTCCCCATGGTGTGATGCCTAGCACCACCGGCCCCACCCACTAAGTACCTTAGCACCCCGACCATTGCAAAGCACCTCAGGGAATGGAACCACCCTGTTGGTGGGGGGCAATGTTCCTGGTCTCTGTCCCCACCCCTTCCTGCTTCTTCCCCGTGGGAAGAGGAGGAGTTACTTTTGAAAATTTATTTTATTTCTTTATTTGAGAGAGAGAACGGGTGGGCGGAGGGGCAGAGGGAGAAGCAGACTCCCCGTGGAGCAGGGAGCCTGATGCAGGACTCGATCCCAGGACCCTGAGATCATGACCTGAGCTGAAGGCAGACGCTTAACCGACTGAGCCACCCAGGCGCCCAAGGAGGAGTTACTTTTTGACTGGTGCTTTGGGGAGGACATTACCCATCCAGCTTCTCTGGTGGAGGAAGCCTACTGGAGGATATATACATTCTGGACTGTTCTCCAGCCAGACAGAAATGTTTACAAAGTCTAGTGCAGCATTGGGCTGGTGGGCGAGTCAATTCTGGAAAGGATAGCAAGGCTGTTTGGCCACAGATTTAAAGCCATGTTCTCTCATCAGCCTAGTCAGTAATAAAGCTTTTTACCATCTGTTTCCTGTGTGTCATTTCTCAATTGCTTGAAAGAAGCACGGAGAGAATAATAGGAGAAAAGAATAGGGTGTCATTTATAGGGTGTGGTTAACACCCCCCACCCACACCACATTTGGAGGAAGGATAGTTACTCTTCCTTCTAGGATAGTAACTGTTGCCATCCAGGTAGAGTTCTGGAGGGAGACAGGAAGAGGCCAAGTCAAAGGTGCTGTAGAATCTCAGCAGCTAAGGCGGTGGTTTGCAAACTTTGGTGGTTTGCAAACTTCGGTGGTTTGCAAACTGTACTTCTCAGAGCCTCGGGATCAGGAGAGGTGCCCTCCAAGCTTCTGGGAGAGGAGCTGGGGAGGGACAGGTGGTACCCCTGCACCACCAGCCCTTGTATTCAAACACAGCAGCTGTGGTGTTCTGGATTTTTTTTTTTTTTTTTTGTATAGTGGGCTTGGATGTACATAAAGTTTCGTCTGTTAAAAAAAAAGATTTCACTGCAAAAAAAATGTTTGGAAACCACTGATTTAAACAATAGGCAGAGAAAAGAGCAACTCACAAAGGAGCGTGAGAGGATTTGCCAAACATGCAAGAGAAGGGAGGAATATTCACTGACCAGGAAGCCTAAGGAGTGGAGCATTTCGGGAAGGAGGGAACGGCCAAAGGCACCAAGGGCTAAGAGGAGAGCGGCTAGGATGAGGACAGAAATGTGACCAGAGGGTCTCCTGACACTGTGATCTTGGCAGGAACAGGCTCCGTGGAGGAACAAAGGCCGAGGGTGACCAAAGAGGTGAGGAAGCGGAGACAGTCTTGACTCCATCATGCAAAAGGTGATAGAGATTGCACAGCATCAGTCTCCCCAATGCCTCTGGGGTGTTAAACGGATCCACGCACGAAGGAAATGCGATCACTGCCCTGTACTGGACACTGGAGTCTGAGTTGCGGTAGAAATGGAGAAATCCTTTTTTCAAAGAGAGTAGCAGAAATAGAAGGAGAAGGGGGCAAGGAGTAGCACAAGGCACATCCTTCCTTGGCTCCTCTCCTGGAAGGGCTAGGTGGGGTTTTTTTTGTCCTTTTTTTTCTTTTTCATATTAAAAAGAACATTAATCTTTCAAAGAAGCCTGTGTCTTGGATGGGAGCTACAGTTAACAATGTATTAATGAATGTTGGACCAGCAGGAGGGAATGGCCCCTCTTTCCCCTGTATCCCATGTCCTGCTGGTAGCAAGGACAAAAATGCAGCTGACTGGCTGCCTAATGGCCCATGGAAGTCACTTAGGTGACATCAGACTTCAAAAGGGCTTCTTCCTTCATTCTTCTAGAAAACTACCAGAAAGAATCAGAAAGAAACAGACAAAATGAAATCTCAAGTAACACTCGGAAAGTTCCAGGGGAAAACATTAAGAATCCTAAGTATCATTTTGCAAAGTGCAGCTCTGAAATTCAAATTCTGTCTGACCTCCAAGTGCATGGTTAGGGGTCAGAAATATTTGCATGGCTTTCTGAACTCCACTAGACAAACGACCTGCAAGAGATACTTGAGGCTATCAGAAGGAATGAAGACCGAGTTTTTCTGCCGCTAGCTTTGATTTTATGAGCGACCCTACTTTCCACCAGACGCATTGCCTGGATCTCCCACTCTTCAGCAGAACTGACTTTATAGTCCTCTGGGTGCATGATTCATTAGAGCTTACCATAGTCTCGACCAACTGAGAGGCAGCTCAAGGGGCAGGTAGGAAAAGGTACCTTGTGTACTCTATTGGGTTTAATCCTCATAACAACCTTGAGACGCATTGCAACCCATGTTGTAGATGGGGAAAAAAGAAACCAAGAAAATGTAAGTCATGGCATAAGGCCTCCCAGCTGGTAAGTGGCAGAGCTAAGCCGAGAACAGAGATATGTCTGGCTCTAAAAAATATGGAATGATGAATGTCTGAGAAAATAATCCAATGAAAGATAAAGGAATAATGAATGAACATTATTATGTATTTTAGAAATGTAAAAGTCCCCACTTTGGGACTTTTGTTTTTCTTCCAGTTTACTTCGAGAGTCACTTCTTTGTCCATAAGCAACTGTTAAGCAGGCATTCATGTTCATGGTGGGATATTTAATGCTCAAAAAGGGATAACTAGGCAAGTTCTGGCAATTTCTTCCTATAGCACCATAAGCTGTGCAAGATCGGTAAATCTTAAAGTATCAGCAAATATTAAGTAGAGGGCAGATAGAGAATACCATTCAGGGTTAAATAAATTTTTATATATCCACAAACGGCTATATGATTTTTTATATATCCACAAAATGGAATGCAATGCAACCATTAAGAACATGACATTCAGGAGTTACAAATGGCATATTATAATGCTGAATGGGAAGGATATGTACATGTACAATATTAACAACAATCGACACGGAGGGTTGGAATTAGAGACCATAGTTTTTCTGTTTTTAATCCTTTTTTGGGTTTCCCACATTTCCTTTAATTAGGATTTATGATTTTTAGAATCAGAAAATATGTCAAACTTTCCACTGGCAATGAGCACTTGCCAAAATCAGCTCACTGGAGTTCGCCTTTCTGCGGGGTGCGGTGTGTTCAGAAACCTCGGACCACCCTCTGCTCCCATTCTCGGGGGACACCTGGCTCCTTGGGCCCTGCTTCCCCATTGTAGGACATCACGCTGTTTTGCCCGTCCCTTGAATGGCCTTGGCTAGAGGCTGAGGCCTCCAGGCACTACCACAAAAGTCAGTTTTCTTCCTGCCTTGGTATTTTCCACAGTTAGGGTTTAGAACTAGGGGCTGAGGGCTCATTATACAGCCAGCTAAGCATCTCCCAGTGCATGCTGGTTCCCTGAGGAGGCCTTGAGAGCCAGCTCCAGCATTCCCGAGGAGACCACTGCCTCTCTCCTGTTGACCCCCACATAGATGACATTGGAATTGACATCCATTTATTGTCTTACAGTGTTTTTCTCTATGTCTCTTTGAAGCTCCTCAGTAGCACTTATTCAATTTAACTCATGAGCAAATTGAGGATTCGGAGGTTATATGACTTCCCAAGGTCCCGCGGCTGAAAGAGGGCAGACTGGAACCTGAACCTCAGGGTTTCCGGGTCTGAATCCCATATGCCTTCCAGTGCAGCATCGGAAAGGCCCCCCCGGGGGGACGTCATGCACGGTCAAGAGCCACCTAGTTTGGCCTGAAGGATCTGTCACTCTGGTCACAAATAGCCCCTTTGGTGACAGCCAAGGTGTTAACAAGTACCCAGTGCTCACTCGAAAATTCCAGAATAGCAGCCAGTGCCTCTGGCAAAGCTGAGTAAGATCACTGGTAATCTCAGGAACCGTTTCTAAAACTGAATTTCTGCCTCTGAAATGGAGGGGAAAACAAAAGGCAAAACCCAGTAACAACTCAATGTTATTACTTATCAGGAACACAAATTAAAATCATTATGAGATAACCCTTACACATCTACCAGAGTGGCTAAAGTTTGGTTTTTTTTAGAGATCTATTTATTTATTTGAGAGAGAGAGAGAGAGAGCGCATGAGCGGGGGGGGGGGGGGGGGCAGAGGGAGAAGCAGACTCCTCGCTGAGCCAGGAGCCCGATGTGGGGCTCGATCCCAGGACCCTGGGATCATGACTGGAGCTTACAGACTGAGCCACCCAGGCGCCCCTAGAGTGGCTAAAGTTTTAAAGCCTGACAGTACCAAGCATTGGCGAGAAAGTAGAGCAGGGAAACTCTCAAAAATTGCAGATGGAGGGGTAAACTGGTTCAACCAGTGGTAAAACTTTGGCATCATCTACTAAAGACAAACCAAATCCAGTCCTAGGTACATATCCAAGGGAAATGAGAGCATATGTCCGCTAAAATATATGTACATGAATGATATAGCAGCTTACTAATTAGTAGCAAAAAACCCGGGAAATAACCCAGTGGCCACCCACAGGAAATGAATAGATAAATTGTGGTGTATCCATGCAACACACACACACAAAATGACTGATACCCAGATGGACAAGGATGAAACTCACACATTATGTTGAGTGAAGGAGTCAGACACAAAAGATGACGTCACGGTATATGAGTCATGAGAACTCACTGTTATGTTTTCAGGAATTTTGCAAGCCAATTGTTAAATGCAGCCGTGTTAAAAAATCAAATGATATAAACTTACAACTCAGTAAATTAAATTTAAAACAAAAGTAGTAGATTTTCAAACCTCTTCGCTGCCTAATTCTTTTAGTACATTTTTATTATTATCTATGCGTTTGAGACCATTTACATCGCTTGCATCTGCATGATGGAAGTACTTTATAACTGTGTTTCGCTGCACATCCATTCTCAGCTCAGTGTTCAATGACCTCACCTTGATAACTTCAAATCAGTGGTGGCGACTGCCAGGGAGATTGACAAAAGCCACAAAACCAGGCTTCACAATTATTATTTTACTATTGTTACCAGTGTTGGAGAGCCTGTTGTCAAGCACCTGCCAGCAAACCAGAGGCACGATTTCATTTTTATGAAGTTCATGCATAGGAAAAACTAATGTATGTTATTAGAAGTCAGCGAGGAGAGTCCCTGGAGGGGCGGCCTCCTGCCCAGGATGAGGCCCGCAGGAATCTTAACAGAGGATGGGAACCTTCTACATCTTGATCACGGTGACGGTTCCATGGGTGTAAACATACGGATGCACTTTACTATATGTGGTCAGTGATACCTCAGTTTAAAAAATAAATTAAAATTTTTTTTTCCAAAACTGCTCCCCTTCAGGGAGCCCTCTGTTTAGGAAGGTGGGAGGTTTGGCCGTCCCCACAATATCTCCTGCTCTGTCTCTGTAGGACCACCCGAGAAGGAGAAAAAGTCTCCAGTAACTCTTTCCTGTGATTTCCGGAGAACAGGCCCCGCACTGGGTCAACCTTTACAATTGGCCACAAGTCCTCACACAGTACAGATAATGAACAATGACTAATATTTCTTGAGTACTGTTCTAAGCGGCTCACCTGGGTTAACTCATTTAACCCCCTCAAAACCGAGGGGACTTCCATCTCATTTTTCAGATAAGACAAGGAGGTTAAGGGCCTGCATCCAGGTCATGCAGCTGGGAGATGGCAGAGTCAAGATCTCAACCCAAAGAAGCTGCCTCCGGGGCCTGCGTTAATCACTCCACCCTTCTGACAATAAATAATCAAAATAAGCTATTAAGTTGTTAAGCAGTTATCACTCAGGTAACATGGCATGGTGTGTTCTTCTATGCCTCCATTGCCTGTACCTGTGAAGAGAAGGTCCAAACACTTGGCCTCAGTGGCCTGCTTTCCTGCCCTTTCCAATACGGCGGGCACATTCTGGAACTTGTCTGATGTGAAGTTAAATCTAGCAGCAATAAACCTGGTCAGCTATAAATGATCCACATGGAGAAACTTGACTGGCAATGTCGGGGGTTCAATTTGGTTAGCTGTGCCCAGAGAGGCCACCTGTTCCATCCGAGAAATGGAAACTTGAAGATAACACATTATCATTGAACTTGCCAGGTTGAGTCCAGCCTCCCTGGCAAGAGAACTATCGAGATCATAAGGTGTAGCTGTTGTCTCTGGAAATTAATTATCATGAGCCCTCCCTGTCTGGGCATGTGACTCTCCTCATCCACAAATAAATCTGCAATATGACCTGTGCACAATGAAAGCCACTCATCTCTGAACGACCTGGGGTGACTTAGAAGTCATGGGTGGACAGAAGTGGGAGGTGCACTATGAATTATCGAGTCCTTGCTTTCTTGGTGATGATATTTACTGAATGCACTGTGCCTGGTTGGCTTTTCAGTTTCTGGCTCTTGCCTATGGAAGAGTCCTATCTAGCGCCAGATGCAAAGGGGGCTGTGGGGAATGTAAATGGGTCCAGAAAAATCTAGGAAGCCAACCAGAGCCTGTCTCAGGCTGCTGTGGTAGCGGGGCTCTGCTGGGTGGCTACAAGGAGGATTGCATGGATCCAGCTCCTGGAGCTGAGCACAGGGGAGGATTTTTGGCAGGGGGAAATGCCCCTCTCCTTAGCTTTTCTCCAAACCCTCATGCAACCCTCCCTTTTCTCGGATCCTATTTCTCCTCTTCTCCATCTCCATCTCTCTCCTCCTGAGAGAACTGAAATAAATCGGTGACATGGCATGAAGGGGAGCTCTGGTGCTCCACATACCTTCAGACATATACCTGAGACCCGTACCAGCTTACCTATTGGTCTCTAAGGGATCCTGATCTAGAAAGTTGGGGAGTTTCATAAGGCTCTTAGAGCATTTGGGAAAGGTTAGTTACATACATGTAATTGTATATACACACACATACACTATTTGTTTTGGTGTGATAGGCTCACCAGGAAAAAAACAAAATTTAACTTTCCTCTTCATTATCTCACCCTCAACCTCCCCCAGCCCCAGAAAGAGAGATCAGGCTTTCAATTCTGGAAATTTGCCCCCGGACCCAATTGAAGGGCATTTTGACCTCTTAGGGTCCTTGATCTTCCAGCCTTTACATAAGATGGGCTTTCAACCTGGTTCTACTTTCTCTTTCTCCTTCTTTATCTGGCTATTTCCTACGAATAGATTAAAACTCAGACCATGAGTCCCTTCTTCTCGGAAGCCAGAGATACCCACCTGCTCCCAGGGTCCCTTAGCCTCTTTCCAGTCTTGCCCTTAACCCCTCGGACACAGCCTCATCATTGGGAGTTTCTGCTTTGTCAACCCTTTCTGGACCACACGAATCACAGTATCTGAAGGTCTAGCAGGACACCTGGCACAGAGCGGATAGATACCTGTGAGAGAATACCATCAGTCAATAGTAGCAGGACAATAAAATCACTGATTCACACTAAAGTGTTAGTGACTTAAAGTCGCCTCTCCCAGGTAACTTCGCTCCCTGCAAACTCCTCACCGCGCCCACCACTGCCCAAATCACCCTCCCTTAAAGAAAAGGGGAAATCTGAATTGGTGAAATCACCGGGTCTTGTGATTCCCTTTTTTAGATGATAGAACCAGGACTCAGAGTCCATAGCTCCTCCTTGGTGAACCCAGGCTAATCCAAAGTGAGCAAGAACCTGACAGCCAGAGTGAGCTTCCGAATTACAAGAGCTCTTTCCCAAGACTGCGAAGAAAACATTCTGTGATCACTCGTTCCTTCTGCTGAGACCATTTGGAGTAATGCCCCCCCCACCCCCCACAAAGTGGTAAGTCCCTTCTGGGTCCTTATATCAAACTAAATACTGCCTACTTGCTCAGACTCACCCATGACTGAGCCAAAGAGGCAACACAAATAAAAGGCACAAAGGATCCTGTCAGCCTGGGGAATGTTTCTCTTTTGTGTCTTATGGAAAAGAGCTGACAGAAGACAATAGCCCTTTAAGGATTTACCGCCAACTGGAACTGCAAATTACTGTAGGTGCCTCCTGAAGGTCCAAGACAAAACACTCCATGGGGAGAAAACAAACAAGAGCTATTTCATTTTATGTGGATTCTGACTTTTAAAGTGTCCTTCCCTTCTAATAAGATTTTTTTGCATTTTTTTTCCTGCCTCCAATTTGTCTGCTTTATTGTTACTATGGGAAATGCAGTCCCGTGGACAAGCTCAAATCAGGAGCCAACAGAGTCATGTGAGGCATTCACAAAGAAAAGTAAGAGTAACAGGTAGCACCGAGAGCTTGGTGCGTGCTAGATGCTACTCCAAGTGCTTTATGTGTGAGAATGTCCTCAACCGCACAAGAACTCTATGGGGTGGGTACCTTCAGCGTAGGACGTGTTTTGCAAGGGAGAAAACCAAGCACAGAGAGATTAAACAACTTGCCCAAGAGTACTCAGAGCTTGTGAAAGGCAGAACCAGGCTTCAAGCCCAGGCAACCTGGGTCTAAAGCCACAGCCTTAAATACTGTGCTACACAGCCCAGGCATTTAGCAAAGTTACCGATCACGATCACGGTCGCTCTGCTGGAACTAAGCAGAACACACAAAGTAGCAAAACATTTGGGCATCAGAAACTTGGCTGGCTTGATTGAAGGCAAACATTCTTCTGGGCAGGGACTTACTTATTCTCAATCATAGGACAGAGCACCTGGGGCGAGTCAGACAGAGTGGGGAGGACAGCAGGAGGCAGAGAGAGGGCAGGACTTTGCACTCGGATGGACCACAGTCCCTTTTCTCCACTCACTCACTAGGTGGTAACTTTTGGTAAATTCTGTAAATTCTCTGCATCTCAGTTTTCTCATTTGTGAAATGGGGAAACTGCTATCCATCTCCCAGTGCTGCTAGGAGAGCTCAAGGAGAAAATACAGCAGTGGCCAGGCACTCCGGATGCATGATCATCTTTCCCTTCCGACCCAGGATGCACCTGCTATCCTCCTCACACCACCTTGAGTGGAGGTCACCACCCATGGCCTGATCAGCCCCAGCTCATTGGCATGGTGCACTTTGTTCCCCTGTCTTCCAGACTCAGCCAGCCTTCATAGAAAGGATGTGGACTTTGAAATAGAATCAATATATTAATCTGAAGCCTGGCTCTGACATTCACGAGTCTGAGCGAGTGGCTTTCTATCTTTGAGCCTCCCTCTCCCAATAAGTGAAATGGAGATGCCAATAACACCTATTTCTGGGGCCCTTAGTGAGCATGCATGAGCTAACTGTGCAGTTAGCTACATGAATTTGCCTCTTACTTCCAGCCTTCATTAAACTAAAAGCTGTTTCCCTGAAGTTCCTACCCTTTGACCCTACTTAGGGTTGCTGTAACAAAGCACCACAGACGAGGGGGCTTAAACATTAAAAATGTCCTGTCTCACAACTCTGAAGGCTGGAAGTCCAAGATCAGGGTGTTGATAGGGCTGGTTCCTTGCAAGGGCTGTGAAGGAGAATTTGTCCCGTGCCTCCCTCCTAGCTTCTGGTGGCCTTGGGCATCCCTTGTAGATGGCTGTCCTCTCTGCTGTGTCATCGCAACAACTCCCCTCTATGCTTGTCTTGGTGTCCAAATATCCCTTTTTATAAGGACACCAGTCATATTGGATTAGGGTCTGCCCTAATGACCTCATCTGAACTTGATCATCTGCAAAGACCCTATTTCCAAAAGGCACATTTATAGGTAGTGGGGGGTTAGGACTTTAATACCTTTGTGGGGAGGTGGGGGATGGGAGGTATGACATGTATCCATCATGTTCAGCCCATGCCATGCACTATGAAATTAGGCCAAAGAAGCCACTTCCTTTTCCAAACATCAATACTTAGAACACTTAAACATAGCCATCTTGTCTCAACTTTACCTCCCTTTTCCCTGTCCGGGGGGATTAGTCTTATTGGCCACAATTTCCAAATGTCTCAGACCCTCACTACCTCTCCTCTGGACACCCTTTGGTAGGATCCTTTTTTAGTTCCATTCCCAGAACAGAACAGGTTTCTTTATATTTAACATGACTGTAGAGAACACAGTGAATCCAGCACTTGCCAAGAAAAAGAAATTCTCATTCAGTGAATGCAACCCATCAAGGTGGTTTCCCCTAGGCTCTCCATGCAATTGAATTTTTGAACTTGGGTACAGGAGTTTATATTGAAAGCTTGTTGGTGAGAATCTAATGATTCTAAATACTTTTGAATCTGGATTCTGCTGTCTGTTATATTCCCCATCCGTCTCAGTGTTGTTCCCCCTGAGTCTTGTCAGCATGCCCTTCCTGTCCTTCTCTCCAGGTCATCAGTAAGACTATTGACAGCATGCATTCACAAAAAGGGTGACATCACTTCAAAGGGACAAAAAACATCTTGTTCTTTTTATGTATAAAGCATAGATATCCATATAGCACACAAATGAGTATAGAGTGTATCATCTGTGGTGTTAAAATTTCCTAAGAGGGATGGGTATTTGGGGAAAAGTGTTTAATAAAGTTCCTTAAGGGGACAATAATGAAAAAAATGGTTGAGAAACACTACTCTAGATGATAAGACTCAGAGCAAACATCATGAGACACACTAGTCTAGAGGATAAGACTCAGAGCAAACATGGCGGATCTCCCCAGAGCTGCCAACACCCATCAGTACGATCAATTGCAGCAGGGTCCCTCCACTTTGATCAGAGCTGGCTGGCCATTCTCAGATAGGCAGGAATCCATAAATGTTTTAATATATTCTAACACATTGTACGACAAAACTCTCAACAACTAACAAAGAGGACACATAGATTAATGTGTCACTCAGCTCCAAATGGTCATTAAGTCACTCATCCATTCATTCATTTATTCATCATTCAACAAATATCTATTGAATGCCTACAATGTGGCAGACAATGGTGTAGGAGCCAGGAAATGCAACAACAAACAAAATAGATAAAAATCTGCACCTTCGTGGAGCTTGCACTCTAGAAAGTGTTGGGGTTAGGGAAAGACAGCCAACATCAAATAATAATAATAATTATTATTATTATTATTTTTTATATTTATATATTTTATATATATAAATATATATTTATATTTTATATATCTTTATATATTTATATTTATATTTATTTATATTATTATTTTATTATTATTATTATTATCATTATTCAACTCCAGAGTATTGTTAGGTGGAGATGAAGTTCCATGGAGAAAAAAAGGCCTCCTGAAAGGGATGGTCTGAGGGGATTGCTATTGTGGTGTAACTATTCTATAAGAAATTGTAATGATGGATACATGTCATACCAGCATTTCTCAAAACCCACAGAAGTGCCTAACATCAAGAGTGAACTTTAACATAAACTGGGGACCATAGTTAATGATAACGTATTGGTACTGGTCCAGCAGTTGTAACAAATATGCCACACGAATGCAAGGTGTTGATAATAGGAGAGAGTGTGGGGTGGAGGTGGGGAGGGAATATTGAACTCTATGTACTATCTGCTCAGTTATTCTGTAAATTTAACACTGGACTAAGTAAATAAAGTCTTTTTTTTTTCCCTAAGCTGTGGTCTGAACTCATGCAAAAATACAGAAAAAGGGAATGGCCACCTCCAGTATGCTTGGAGTGGGAAGGTTTGGCAAGAAGAGAGCATGGAAGGGAATGTGAGTGAGAATAAGGCTGACTTTGGTCGGGTGAGATGAGTCCATGTGCCGATAGGAAACAGGTTAAATAATAGGACCAGGAAGCCAGGAGTGGAATGGATTCCAAGAGATGAGGTGCAACCATGAGAGCAGAGAAGCTCAAGGAGGCCACTCACAGCAGTTTTGAAAAGAGCTTTCATCATAAAGTAGAGAAGCTACACCTATTCAAGGAGGAGAAGGAGAAGGAGCTGAGTTGTGATCAAGCTTCAAGGGAGGTTCAAGGCCAGAAACAAGGGAGATGAGAATCAATGCACAGAGCAGAATTTAGGAACTAGGACCTGGGAGGAAATTGTGTGCAATTTTTAATATCTTTCTCCCAGACACAGTTTCCAGCTTACAATGAATTACAATTGGTTTTATGAGTTTTCCCAACTACACTGAACTATGAGAAATAATAAGGAAGGAAAGGCGCAGTTTATTATACCTAAATTAATTCATCACAGGAGTCCAAACAGCTGATAAGTTGCTGGTGTGGGGACTTGAAAAGCCGCAAGTGGGCAAAACATAGATTCGTGAGGGAAGGAATCAGACCTCATGGGTAAGCTGACAGTAAGAGTGACTTCATCAGCCCATGAGCCACACAGGGGACGCTCAATCTCCCTATCACCTATTTGCTGAGAAAGCATTAGGGATTCTCAGATACGCAAAAGAGGTGCACACTTCCTGCCCCTACCCTTAGGGGGACTAAGGTCTTATTGGAAAGGCTAGATTTGCTCACTCGAAATACAAAGGGAATAAAGGTGAATCAAATAGTGTTCATTGAGCAAAATAAAGAAGGAGTGCTATGGACTGGATGTTTGTATTTCCAAAATTCACATATTGGAGCTCTCATCCCCAGTGTGATGGAGTTTAGAGGTGGTACCATTGAGAGGTAATTAGGTTTAGATGAGGTCAGGAAGGTGGAGCCCCATGATGGGATTAATGTCCCTATAAGAAAGGAAAAGACTAGAGCTTCTGGGGCACCTGGGTGGCTCAGTCGATTAGGTGTCAGGTCATGATCCCAGGGTCCTGGGATCGAGTCCCACCTCAGGCTCCTTGCTCAGCTGGGAGCCTGCTTCTCCTTGCTCAGCTGGGACCTGCTTCTCCCTCTCCCTCTGCTTGCTGCTCCCCCGTGCTTGTGCTTTCTTTCTCTCTGTCAAATAAATAAATAAAATCTAAAAAAAAAACAAAAAACAAAACAAAACTAGAACTTCTAAAAACCCAGCAAGAAGGTGACTGTTCACAAACCAGGAAAAGGGCTTTTACCACACCGGCTGGCAGCTTGATTTTGGATATCTAGTCTTCAGAATGGTAAGGAACAAATGTCTGTTGTTTAAGCCACCTACTCAGGCTACGGTGTTTTTGTTACAGCAGCCCAAACGGACTTAAACAGTGAGGAAGAAGGGAGTCAGATTGCGTGAGCTCAGCGAGGCCCTAGCCTTCTCTTCAATAAGAGGAGATTTGTATATTGAGCCAGGAATGGAGACTTTTTGGGTGTTAAGATTATGGCAGCAATCAGGAAACCCGGCCAGACCACTGAGACAAGGATGCTTACCAAACCAGTGGTTCTCAAATGAGTGAGAGGCAACCTCACCTCATGCATCCCCAGACATATAATAACATAGTGTGTATTCTCTCTCTGCCTTTAGCCAGGTCTGCCCTTCTGCCCAGGGGCCTTCAGCTCTCTTCTGTCCTTAAGGACCAAGTTCAAGTTCCATCTCTGCTGAAAGCAGATCTTCACACCTTTCTTAGAATTCCATGGATACTCATGACCTCTATCATTTACTTAGTATCCTCGTAAGCAATGTGATGTGATGGGCAACACTGAATTTGCAGTAATACAAGTTTAGTAGAGATCCACCTCTCACTAGCTATGTTGTCCTGGGTGGTTTTTTTTTTTTTTTTTTGAGCATCCCTGAGCCTCAGTTTCCTGATTTGTAAAAGGGGTGAAACGAGGAGATTTGAAGCGTCCATCCTTGAGGATGTGGGGCAATGGGAACTCCCATTCATTGTGGGCTGGGTGCAAATTGACTCGAGCTCTTTGGAAAACTATTTGCAAGTGTCCCCTAAAGTTAAATCTAAACCTACTGTCTGAACTAGCATTTCCACCCTTCAATATATAACCAACAGCAACGAGTGCTTATGTTCACCAGAAGAGATGCATAATGTTCATAGCAATTGTAATCATAATAGCCCCAAACTGGAAATAATTCAAATGTCCACCAGCAGTAGAGTAGATTTTTTAAATGATCTATTTATTTGTACTACGGCATGCAATATAGCAATGAAAACAAACTACCGATACATACAGCACTATGGGTGAACCTCATAGGTATAATGTTGAGTGGAAGAATCCAGATGAAAACAAAAGAACTACACGCTAAATGATTCCATTTATACAAAATAAATAATATGCAAATCTGATGATGATGGGTGTCTGAAGACATTACTTTTGGGGTATTAACTGGGAAGGGCATAAGGGAATCTTTTGGAGAGCTGAAAATGTTCTATATATGATCTGGGTGGTGGTGACCTATATATATATGAAAATAATATGTAAAATATATTTAAAAAAGTAAAGTATAAAAATTAACCAAGCTATGCCCTTTAGATTTGTACATTTTACATCAAGCCATACTACAACTTAAAAATAAGTCCTTAGGAAAAAGAATAACTGGCCCTGCTCAGAGTATTGACAATGACCAACATATACCTCAGTAATGGCAGGAGGGGTCTTGACTGCTGTGTGGCTGGTTCCTTCAAGACTCAGCCCCATGGGATCTGAGGCCACCCTCTCATCTCCTCCCCTAACCCATCATCACATTCTCTTGTTTTAATTTTCTTTATAACACTTACTAACAGAATTGGAAATGATCACATTTCCTTTTGTGCATTTACTGGTTTAATGTCTGTCCCCAACCCCGTGAGGTGGTGGCATCTGTCTTAGTCACCCAAACCCAGCACGGGCCTGGCTCACAATGAGCCCTAACTGGTGTTTGTTAGATGGATGCATACATGAATGAAGAATGCACGTCTGATACCATACTAGAAAACCAGGAGTACAAAGATTAATAAGTCTTATTTCTCTCCCCGAAGGAGATCATGGTGATCAATTCTGGTTGCTTCTACCTTAAAGAGGTCCTTAGAAACCCAACAGTCCTCTGTGTCTGATCCTCATTGTCATTCCCCCCGGACTTGTTCAGCAGCCCCCTACCTGCTCTCCCTGTCTTTGGGCTCTCCTTCCTCCCCCCGCCCCAACACACACACGCATGCACACACCCCACAGTCTCTGTATTGCCACCAATTGACTTACTGAAAACTAATTTCTGACCCTATGGCCCCACTGCTTCAACTGCCCTCTGGCTCCTCTCTCCAAGTTGGAGCTGCTCAGAACACCACAGGCTGTGTCCTAGCTATCTGCCACCACTCACCTCCCAGCCCCGAGCAGTCCCTCTTACTCTTGTCCCCACCCATCTCCACCCACTGTTCTTAGCCTCTCTTGACACTTAGCCCCCCACACCACCCTCTTGTCCACCTAGGCCTTTGGCCTCTCTTTCAGCCTCCAAAACACCCTGCATGGTGCCTCTCTGACCAAGGAGCCTATGGTTTGAGGGCTGGGATCATTGGAGCAAGGCTGAAAACCAGGAGAAGCTCCTCTGAGTTTGTTTCATTAACTTCTATTGTTTTTCCCCTGATTTTTCTCAAAATACACATGCATATTTTAGATTATCAAGAAAGACGGAAAGGAAAGAAAGAAAGAAAGAAAGAAAGAAAGAAAGAAAGAAAGAAAGAAAGAAAGAAAGAAAGAAAGAAAGAAAGAAAGAAAGAAAGAAAGAAAGAAAGAAAAGAAAAGAAAGAGAGAGAGAGAGAAAGAAAGAAGAAAGAAAGAGAGAGAAAGAAAGAAGAAAGAAAGCCAGATTACTGAACATTTGTTTTGTAAACTGCCTTTCCCCCGACATGTATACATAATAGGTATTTGATTTGAGGGTAGAAGTGTGCATAGCAAATACATAGTCCAGCCAGATCTTTGATTCACAAATCATTAAAAATTCCATCTAGGTGGAAAATCATGTGTGTGTGAAAATGTTTCAGGGACACTTCAAGAATGAGTACTTTCTCAAGACAGGTGCACAGAGAGGGAGACAAGGTCAAATTTATGTAGGATTTTACTCTTCAGTCTTTACTCCCTCAGTATTTACCCCAAGAACTGAGTTCACAGAGTCAGGGTAACAGTCATTCTCATTCCAGCTCAGGGGGGCGGGTGCTGTGATCCCCACAGGCTGACACAGGGCTGGCACCAAGCAGACATAAAAATAAGTAACAAGTTGAATAGGAGCCAGTTAAACTCAGCTTCGAGCTGACGGTATTCTATCCCTTTCTTCTCCAGCTACTCGGACCAGAAAACTGTGACGCATCCTTTTTTTCATTACCTTCCTGTCTCTCAAGGCCTGGTGATTCTCCCAACCCCAAAGCATCTGACTCACCTTCTCCCGTGTTCCCATCACCTTTGTACACCTTTAGGAACCCAAGCCCAGACTTCTGCCCTTGCCTGGCCTTTGGGCTCTCCAGCTCCCCATCCACCACTTAACTTTCCTGAACCGCCTTCCTCCCAGCACCCTCTGCTGAAGGTCATACTCATGACCCCCATTGCCCAGGATACAGGTCAAATTCCTTAGCCTGATATTCAGAGCACTACATAATCAAGATTCACCATCTACCAGGGTGGGAACCACTGAGCATTTGAAATGAGGCTGGTGAGACTCGGGACAGTCTTATTGGAGTGAGAAACACTCTCGTTTTGCCATTGATACGACGTTATTGTTGTGCTAAAACTACATTTCATTTTAACCACTGCATTACACAATATATTATTATCATAGCACACATATAGAGCACAGATGTCATGTTTACATGTCAACTTGTCAATGAATTGTTCCAGTTCAAATGGCTTTTCTCCAATGCACCGACATAACATTATAATGTGTTTCTTCGAATATTTTCTGCAGACAATAAGGGTACAGAGATACCTATGTAAATCATAATTGTTAATTAAATTGTAAAATATTATTTTAATCATAATGTAATTAAATTTTCCTAGTTAAAAAAGCTTTAGCCAAATTTTAAAAAAAAATTCAGATTTATTTATTTATTTGAGGGCTGGGGGGAGGGAGAGAGAAACGTACGAAGGCTCCGCGTGAAGGGCGGAGCACAGCCCCGGCCCGATCTCACGACCCTGAGATCCTGACCTGAGCCAAAACCAAGAGTTGGACGCTTAACCCCTGGGCCACCCAGGTGCCCCCACCAAATTTAAACATTTTAAACGAAGATATACTAATGATTCAGAATCGAGTGGAGATTCACAAGCTGGTACTACATGAAAGAGTAAAGCAGGAAACAAAGATAATGAAAAGCAATTGCAATTTGCTGCACCAGATCGTGGTATAAAACAAAATTTTTAAGATGATAAAGTTGACAATATTAAGAGACATTTTCAGCAAATGCACAGTGAATTTGATAACAAGTTTCTTTTCAATGGGTCCAAAAAAATCAATGAAATTAGCTGCTTAAAAACAGAATTAAATTTCGGGTGCCTGGGTGGCTCAGTTGGTTGGGCGACTGCCTTCCGCTCAGGTCATGATCCTGGAGTCCCGGGATCGAGTCCCGCATCGGGCTCCCTGCTCGGCGGGGAGTCTGCTTCTCCCTCTGACCCTCCTCCCTCTCATTCTCTCTGTCTCAAATAAATAAATAAAATCTTTAAAAAAAAAAAAAAAAACAGAATTAAATTTCAACAAAAAACTAATTTCTTTTATTTAAAACATTTATTTGAACTTTTTAAACTTTTGAAAAGAAATTTTTTTTTTAAAGATTTTATTTATTTATTTGAGAGAGAGACAATGAGAGACAGAGAGCACGAGAGGGAGGAAGGTCAGAGGGAGAAGCAGACTCCCTGCCGAGCAGGGAGCCCGATGCGGGACTCGATCCCGGGACTCCAGGATCATGACCTGAGCTGAAGGCAATCGCCTAACCAACTGAGCCACCCAGGCGCCCCTTGAAAAGAAATTTAAACAGAATCTGTGCTTATAAATTTAGCCAGCTTTAAGAGCTTGGATTCTTGCACAAAAGAAAAATGCGTTTAGATGAAGAATTGGTAAAAGAAATTATTTTTCAGTAATGAAAATATTATTAAAAGATCCTGAGAAAAGACTAAAAGTATTTTATAAAAAGTGAAAGGCCTTCCACTAAGTCACCAAATAATTGCCCATAAAATACGAGGCTTTTCTAACAATAGCAAAGACCAATCAATAAACTTGAAAAATCACAATTACTTTCCTTAGGTTGAGATGAGTCATGTCATATAATAGACACCACCCAATTAATACTTTGGGTACATTTTGTCTCAAAGGACTTCCAATTTATGAAGACATGTTGTCAATTCACAGCCTAAAAGATTTAACACACAGCATAGATATTTTTAATTTTTTACATGCTATAAAAGAAGTATTCCAGCTGGATAAGAAAAAAATTAGTTTCTATCACCACAAATGGTAGTTCCATTATGCTAGGTAAAAAATCTGGATTTATGGGTATTGTCCTTTTTTTTTTTTTTTTTTGAGAGAGGGAGAGAGAGAGGGGTTGGAAGCAGAGGGAGAGGGAGAGAGCCTCAAGCAGGCTTCACACCTGGGGCAGAGCCCAACGCAAGGCTCAATCTCAAGACCCTGAGATCATGACCTGAGCCCAAAACAATAGTCTGACGCTTAACCAACTGAGCAACCCAGGCGCCCCTGGATTTGTGGGAATTTTCAAATAAGAAACCAATATTTTCCTTATTGCTTATTCCACAATATAATACATATTGAAAATATTTGTTCTTAGTTTCCTGCAGCAGACTTTATGAAAGGCATTATGGATATAGTTGTTCAAATTGTTTATTATATACATTTAAATACTATAAATTATCTCATTTATGAACCCCCATGAAAGAAATAGAAGATGACTTTAATGAACTTCTGTTCCTTGCCAATGTTCTGTGTTTGAGTCATGGAAAAGTTTTACAAAGACTTATGGAATTTTTAACTCCAATCTGAGATTTTTGAAACAAAGGAATACTTGTCAAATATTCAATAATCAAAGACAGAAAATAGCTATATGATTTATGTTTTCTCATCAAAATCATACTGCATATGAATGAGCTAAATTTGAAATTCCAAAGTAAGAAAAATTTTTTGTGACATAGACAGAGATGAGAATTTACATTGAAACTGAAACTTTTATAGTACAAATCAACAATAAAGATTTTACACTTTTTTCTAACATGATTAGTATGCAAATTATTTTCATTGTGATTGATAGGTGTTATGCAAATTAGATATAAAGACAAAAAAATATAAGGAACATTTCATTGTCATGGATAAGTTTTAAGTGCTTTTCAACTTACACAGTAGGCTTCTGAATTGGCCCAAGAGTTGGTGAATTTACTTAACTTGGATAGATTTCGTTTTGAAATTGATATGCTGGGGCCCCTGGGTGGCTCAATCGGTTAGGTGTCTGCCTTTGGCTCAGGTCATGATCCCAGGGATCGAGCCCCGTGTCAGGCTCCCTGCTCAGCTGGGAGCCTGCTTCTCCCTCTGCTCCTCCTCGCTGCTCATGCTCTCTCTCTCACTCTCAAATAAATAAACAAAACCTTTAAAAAGAAAGAAACTGATATTCTTTTTTTTTAGATTTTATTTATTTGAGAGAGACAGAGATAGTGAGATAGAGAGCACAAGTGGGGAGGAGAGGGAGAAGCAGGCTCCCCACAGAGCAGGGAGCCCGATGCGGGGCTCAACCCCAGGACCCTGGGATCATGACCTGAGCCGAAGGCAGACGCTTAACCGACTGAGCCACCCAGGCGCCTGAAACTGATATTCTTTTGTTTCAAAGTCAAATTAATTCTTTCAGAGAAGATGAATAGGTTTTGTCAATATGGATGTAAATATTAAAGAAAAATTGTTTTTTGGTCCTGTTTTTGGTTAGTGAAAATTTTTGTTTGGAATATATTAGGTATGTAAACTACTTTTTCAACTGTAAATTTTATAAAATGCAGCAGAGATCAAATATATCCAATGAAAATTTTGTGTTTGAGTCAAAATGTGTTGTAAGGAAAAACTAAACACTGAATTTCCAAGACTTAGTATGAAAAAACATGAAATATATCATTAAGAATTCTTTTTATTGGGGTGCCTGGGTGGCTCAGTTGGTTAAGTGTCTGTCTTCAGCTCAGGTCATGATCCCATGATCTCCCTCTGCCTGCCGTTTCCCCCTGCTTGTGCTCTCTCTCTCACAAATAAATAAATAAAACCTTAAAAATTTTTTTAAAAAAAAAGAAATGTCAATCAGCGAAAGACAATTATCATATGATTTCACTCATATATGGAATTTAAGAAACAAAACAGACGATCATAGGGGAAGGGAGGGAAAAATAAAACAAGACGAAATCAGAGAGGGATACAAACCATAAGAGACTCTCATAGGAAACAAACCAAGGGTTGCTGGAGGGGAGGGGGGTGAGGGGATGGGGTAATTGAATGATGGGTATTAAGGAGGGCACATGGTGTAATGAGCACTGGGTTATTATATAAGACTGATGAGTCACTGAACTCTACCTCTGAAACAATAATGCACTATATGTTAAAAAATTGAATCTAAATTTTAAAAAAGAATAGAAAAAAAAAAGAATTTACAGACATTTCCCCCAGGAAAGATGCACAGATGGCCAATAGGTACATGAAAAGGTGTTCAACATCACTAACCATCAGGGAAAATGCAAATCAAAACCACCGTGAACTATTACCTCACGCCTGTTAGAATGGATGTTATCAAGAACACAAGAAATAGGGTGCCTGGGTGGCTCAGTCATTAAGCGTCTACCTTCGACTCAGATCATGATCCCAGGGTCCTGGGATTGAGCCCCACATTGGGCTCCCTGCTCAGCGGGAGGCCTGCTTCTCCCTCTCCCACTCCCCCTGCTTGTGTTCCCTCTCTCGCTGTGTCTCTCTCTGTCAAATAAATAAATAAAATCTTTAAAAAAAAAATCACATCAAGATCTTTAAGTTTAAAATAAAAAAGAACACAAGAAATAACAAGTGTTGGCAAGGATGTGGAGAAAAAGGAATGCTCGTCACTGTTTGTGGGAATGTAGACTGGTACAACCACTATAAAAAAACAGTATGGAGATTCCTGAAAAAAAAATTAAAAATAAGACTACCATATAATCCAGCAATTCCTCTTCTGGATATTTATCCAGAGAAAATGAAAACACTAACTCAAAAAAAAAAAAAAAAAAGATACATGCATCTCCCCATGTTCACTGCAGCATTATTTACAGTAGCCAAGACATGGGAGCAATCTAAATGTCTATTGATGGATGAATAGACAGAGAATATCTGGTGTGTATATATATCTATCTCTATATATCTCAGAATATTATTCATCCATAAAAAAGAAGGAAGTCTTGCCATTTATAACATGGATGCACCTTGAGGGCATTATACTAGATGAAATAAGTCAGAGAAAGACAAACACTGTGTACTTTCACTTATATGTGGAATATGAAAAAATTTAAAATTTTAAAAAATTAAACTGAGCTTATAGATACAGAGAACAAATTGGTGGTTGCCAGAGGCAGGGGGTGGGAGGTAGGCAAAATGGGTGAAAGGGGTCAAAGGGTACAAACTCCCAGTTATAAAATAAATAAGTCATGACATGTAATGTTCAGCATGGTTATTATGGTTAATAATATCAAATTGTACATGGGACGCCTGGGTGGCTCAGCTGGTTGAGCATCCTACTCTTGGTTTCAGCCAGGTCATGATCTCAGGGTCCTGGGATTGAGCCCTGCGTCAGGCTATGCCTTCAGTGAGGAGTCTGCTTGAAGATTCTCTCTCTCCCTCTGCCCCTCCTCCCACTCACATGCTCTCTCTCTCTCTAAAACAAATCTTTTAAAAAATAATATCATATTGTACATTTGAAAATTGCTAAGAGAGTAGATCTCAAAAGTTCTCATCCCGGGCGCCTGGGTGGCTCAGTTGGTTAAGCGACTGCCTTCGGCTCAGGTCATGATCCTGGAGTCCCGGGATCGAGTCCCGCATCGGGCTCCCTGCTCGGCGGGGAGCCTGCTTCTCCCTCTGACCCTCCCCCCTCTCATGTGCTCTCTGTCTCTCTCATTCTCTCTGTCTCAGATAAATAAATAAAATCTTAAAAAAAAAAAAAAAAAAAGTTCTCATCCCAAGAAAAATAATTTGTAACTAGGCGTACTAACAGAGGTTAACTTATTGCTGTGACCATGTCATCATATATACAAATATTGAATCTTTATGCTCTACACCTGAGACTAATACAAGACATGGTTATATATTATATGTCAATTATGTTTCAATTTTAAAAAAAAGAATTTACAAAACTCTCTGGAAGGGCTTGCACTGAGCTCAAGGCCAGACAGACCCCCAGACCATGGTGCCGGGGACAGCAATGCAGAAGTAGCTGCCAGAGGAGCTGCATTTCTGTCACCATCAGGAAGGCAGGACTAAAGAAGCCCCTCCCAGAGCTGCTGGCTCCATGAACACACCTCTTTAAGCATCGGGTGTTCATTCAAGCATCAAATGTTAGATTTGGAACCACACCACACCTGAGAGATCCAATCTAGTGGAAAAGATGGCCCGGGGAGCTGGTGTCTGGACGCTGGAACATAGTGCAGAAAATGAGCAACGTTGTTCTATGCATGGCCCCAAGTGGATTCCTTCCAATTCTCATGCAAATGCATTTCAGTTATGAAGCCTAAATCACACCCAAAAGCCATGACAAGCAAGTCTCTCCCATCTCCTCATTCTCCTTACTGGCTGAATTCTTTCATACTAAACATCCTTTCCTCCTGGAAGCCTTCCCTGACTTCCCCAAGACTATGATAAGTCAGCTCTCCAGGTACTTTATGTGCATTCTTAGCTCACTCCATTGAATTTATTTATTTTAGGTGTTTTATTGTCTTTCTCTCCCAGTAGATCATTAGTTCCAGCTATGTCAGCTTATTCACCATTATGTTCTCCCCACCTAGTGGTAGATGCTAAATTCACATGTGTTGAATGAATGAATGAATGAATGAACAGGCGCGCAAAGCTCCAGGGGTGGGATTTGAGCTCATCTTTCTCCATGCCTCCAGCCCTCTCACAACACATCCCATGTGCCCTCACAGATGCCCAACACCTGCCAGAGAAAGACCAGAGTTGGCCCACCCATCACCGGGAGGCAAACTTGCCCTCCCAAGGAGGATGGCCTGGGGCTGCTTCTAAGAAACAGGAAGGGACTATAGCCTGCACAGTGACTTTCCAGTAAATGCCTTGGGCTGTTCAGGCTGCAGAACAATCAAGGAAAGATAGGGCCAAGGGGTTATGCTGGACACTGCACAAAACACACCCAGCCACACTCCTGTCAACAAGAAAGCTGTGTGTCACTTAAGCGAGGGACCAGGAAGAGGATGGGGTTCATGCCAATGGTGGCACTTGATACTGGAGCATTTTCACAGCTTAGGAAGCTTATTCACGTGCATTGGCTCATCCATTACCATCCCCCCACCCCCACCCCCGCCATTTTATAGATGAAGAAACTAAAGCAGAGCAAGATTAGCAACTTTTCCAAGAGCAAGTGTCAAATCCAGGTCTTAAACCCAAGCAGCAGAGATCGGTGCTTGCAACACATGCTGCCGAATCGGAGCCAAGTTCAAAGTCATCTCTCGGTGCCCACCAGCAGGCTGTCCTTGAACAAGTCACTCTCTGAGTCTCCATTTTCTTATCCAGAAAACAGAGATGATACCACCTCGCTCCAGGGTGCTTGTAAAAATTAAATGAAACACTCGTGCTGAGAACTTAGCTCGACACCTTGTGCAGAATAAGAATTCGGTCCTTAGTATCTATTTATTATTATTTTTACTATTCTAAATGTAGGACTTTTCCTATTATCTCAGGTTGTCCTTTAATTGTATAAATCTTACTGTGATATTAATGATTTACTTTAAAATACTTCAGAAAGGGGCGCCTGGGTGGCTCCGTTGGTTAAGTGTCTGCCTTTGGCTCAGGTCATGATCTCAGGGTCCTGGGATCAAGCCCTGTGTTGGGCTTCCTGCTCAGTGGAGAGCCTGCTTCTCCCTCTCCCTCTGCCCCTCGCCCTGCTCATGCTCTCTCTGTGTCTCTCTGAAATGAATAAAATCTTTAAAAAATAAAATAAAATACTTCAGCAAAGTCAGCGTGATACGAATGTGGGGGGATGTTAACAGGCATGACAAGGGACAATCAGCCACCCTGATTAGGTTGCACACTCCAGGCCTGGTGAGCAATCACTAAACCCCGCAGACTCCACCCCAGAGGACAGAACTATAAGCACTTCCTCTATTTTTATGTCCAATCCTGACACTTAGAGGCTCTGTTAATCCACATAATGAATGTCAGAATGAATTTCTATGGGGGGTATTAGTGACTTGTTGATCTGCATAATGGATGTACCAAATGGGCTCAACTGATAGAATTAGTGGCATTCGATATACAGAGTAAAATACAAGATAAGGTATTTAGACACTTCCTAGCCTTACTAGATCCTTCGCCCTTAACCTTTAGGGATGGCACCAGAGGCTTGATCCCCTAAAACACCCAATGTCCCACATAGAACCACTGTAGGACTGTTCTGTAGGGCTCCTCTGAGCCCATAGGCTAATATCTACCTGTGTAGTAACATTTGGTCTGATATATATTTTGTTTTTTGCCTTTTATCCAGGTTGTAGGTGAGTAGCTAACCCTCACTTACTTCTAACTCCCTGGGGCTACCAGATTTACCAAAAGAAACCTAATACCAATGCTCACCAAATCAGCCAAGGTCAATTTGCAACAGAGGTTCTACTGAATGTCTCAACAGGTCTGTCAGGAAGCCCAAATAATGAGGCACATGGCTAAGTCACTTGTGAATTTTCAAGAGCTATAGAGATGAGAGTAAGAGACCTAATTGTATCTGTCCGCTCAGCTGCCTTTGCTGGTTCTTCTCTAGGACCCAGTCTTTAATCCTTATTTTCTCTCTAGGTGATCTCATCTAGTCCCTCAGTCCTAAATATCCATCCTATGTTGAGGACTTACACGGTTTTGTATCCAGCCTCTCAACTGGGCCTCTCAACTGAGCTTCTGTTGACACATACCCAACTGTCCACTAGACAAATCCAATTGAAGACGACTAACAGGCATCCTAAACTGGCCCTGGCCAAAACACAACTCTTGACCCTTTTCCCCCAACCCCTCTCAGCTGAACACCTCCTTGAGTCTTACCCATCTCAGAAGATGGTGCTACTCAGGCCAAAGACCTAGGAGTCATCATCCTTGGTTCCTCTCTTTCTGTCATTGCCCTATCCCTTCCCCCTACCTGTGCCCCCCTACTCATTGGTGATGGTGTCACCCTAATCACCACCATCTCACACACACCCCCCAAAAGCCTCCTAACTGATCTCACAGATACTCCCCTCCCCAACCCTTGGACAGAATGGCATTTTAAAACTATAAATCAGGGCGCCTGGGTGGCTCAGTCGTTAAGCGTCTGCCTTCGGCTCAGGTCATGATCCCAGGGTCCTGGGATCGAGGCCCGCATCGGGCTCCCTGCTCAGCGGGAAGCCTGCTTCTCCCTCTCCCACTCCCCCTGCTTGTGTTCCTGCTCTCGCTATGTCTCTCTCTGTCAAATAAATAAATAAAAAATCTTTAAAAAATAAAAAAAATTAAAAAAAAATAAAACTATAAATCAGACCATCTGACTCCCTGTTTCAACCTTTCACTGGCCTTCCATCACTCCTGGAATAAAACCCAACCTCCTTTTCCTCACATACCTCCTGCTTCCACCCTCTTCCTCTGTGGCCCCATCTCCTGCCACTTCCGCCCATATTCACATCATTCCAGTCCCCCTGACTTGTTCCTGTTCCTTCAACACTGAGATGGCCCTTCCAGGCCTGCCTTATGGCCTTTAAGCCAGTTGTTCTCTAGACCCGAATGTTCCTCTTCTGGGTCTTCACCTTCACCTGGCCACCTGTGTGTCACCTCCTCAGAGAGGCTGGTCCCAGCCACCCAAACTGAACAAGCCACTTCCTGCCATTGCAGAGATCAAGTCCATTCATAGTACTTCTCACCCCCATCCTGCTCATGGTTTCTATTGCTTGTATATTGTTTCTCTCGCCGCTGTAATAAAAGCCCTATGAGGACAAGGGCTTTGTCTTATTCACCACAGTTTCCCAGCACCTCCAACACCACCTGGCTTAGAGAAAGCTCTGGAAAAAAACATTTGCCTGATGAATAGATGAGTGGTTTATTATGATCACCTATACATGACTTGTAGAAGTGTAAAAACCAGCCTTCAAGAATGGATAAACAAACTGTGTACATCCATATCACCGAATACCATACAGACACAAGAAAGAATAAGCTGCTGATCCATCAGCAACATGATTGGATCTCAAAAGCATGTTGAGCAACAGGGAATGTACTGTAGGATTCTGCTCATAGGAAATGCCAAGGACAGGGGCACCTGGCTGGCTCAGTTGGTAGAGCATGTGACTCTCAATCTCAGGGTCATGAGTTCAAACCCCATAAGCATGGGGCTTACTTTAAAAAAAAAAAAAAAGAAAAGAAAAGAAATACCAAGGACAGGGGCACCTGGGTGGCTCAATCGTTAAGCGTCTGCCTTCGGCTCAGGTCATGGTCCCAGGGTCCGCACATCGGGCTCTCTGCTTGGCGGGAAGCCTGCTTCTCCCTCTCCCACTCCCCCTGCTTGTGTTCTCTCTCTCTCTGTGTCTCTCAATGTCAAATAAATAAAATCTTTAAAAAAAAAAAAAAAGAAAGAAAGAAAGAAAGAAATGCCAAGGACAGACAAAGTTAGTCTATAGTGTTAGAAATCAGAATAGTGGCTAGTTATCTCTGAGGATGAGAACCAACCAAAGGGGTACATGGAAATCTATTACGCTGAAGTTACTCTGTTTTGATTGGAGTATAGGGTACATGGGTTTATGCATTTGCTGAAAGTCACCAAATGGTACACTCCAGATATGTACCTTTCTCAGTATGGAAATTTTCCCTCAAGACAAAACAAAACCTATTGTTATAAATAGACTGGCCAGCTTCTTAGTATCAATCAATTCAGAATGAAATATCAATTTGCTTTAGCTCCGGTTCAGAGACTATTTTGGAATCCTGGGTCTCAATCATTTTAGAATATCTACCTAAGTTTCTTTCAGCTTCTTTAGGTTGTTTTGATAGGAGGAAACAGTTTGGCCCTGTTTGTCATACTATAAAAAAAAAAATGATAAAAAAAATATGGTTCTCGGGGTGCCTGAGTGGCTCAGTCAGTTAAGCATCTGCCTTCAGCTCAGGGCGTGATCCCAGGGTCCTGGGATCGAGTCCCACATCGGGTTCCCTGCTCAGTGGGGAGCCTGCTTCTCCCTCCCCCACTCCCTCTGCTTGTACTCTCTCTCTCTCAAATAAAATCATTTAAAAAAAAATGTGGTTCTGTTCAGAGACAGACTCCTTTTGGTTTTGCTTTGCTTTGTTTTGCAAAGTAGAGTTGGCCTTACATCCTTGCTCCTGGGGAGTATTTTCAGGCAAGTAACACATGATGCCAAATATATACCAATCACCCCAGACTTCTAACCATCACTCCTAAGTATAAAAACCTAAAGGAAGGGATCATCTCAAAAGTATCCATCAGTCTGGGCCAAAGAGATGAAGCTGCATTTGCCAACAGTAACGACATTTTATTCTTGCCTGGGCCACTGTGATCCCAAACTCTTCCATTGGTCCCTCCCCCGCCCCCACCACACCCACAAGAGGTAAATACTTTGCCCCCAGGAGCCTGCTCTATAGACTGACAAAGAGATGCTCAGGGGAGTCCGGGGCTGGTGGGAGTCAGCGCCGAACAGGGTTCTGGGATTGGTACATTGTTCTAGTCCAGGAGGAGGCTGCTGAGTGGGGGTAAAATAAATTTTCCAGCTAGAAATGGACCCTGAAGGAAGGTGCACAGTCTACTATCCTCCACCTGCACAACAGACACTTCGGGTTTCCGATCACCTTCTCAGCTTACGGTTCATTACAAAGAACACTGTTCTCTCTGAACAGCTTCACCTACAAGATGAACCATCTCAGGCACTCAGGGGCAGGTTGTTGGGCAGTACGTGGGGCTGGACTGGCATGATTTTTGAGGGTGACACCCTTGTATCCTTTCAGCTCCCTTCAGGGAAGTTTTCCTGTGGGCAGGCAGGCCGGGCGTGGAGGAATATCTGTCTGAGGGGTCACTCAGGGCCAGCCAGTTTGTCTGGGAGAGCAGGGCGAGGACAGGAAGGGACGCCGGTCTCACTCCAAACCTACAAGCAGCTCAAGAGTCACTCAGCCTCCCAGGGGAGGGAAGAGGCAGGATGCACAATGGGGAGGAAGTAAAGCTGTCTCTGCCGGAAGTTCAAAGCTCTTCTGTGGATGTGATGAGGATTAGGTAAACCTAGGGTATCGTCGATGTGTTCCAAGCATTTAGCTCTTGCCTGAGCAGGGAATGTTCCAAAGGCAAAGGGAGATGACCCATACGTAAGAGGAACCAGCCATGCTCTAACTGCCTCCACTCTTTCCCTCCACGGTGCAAGCCACCAGCTCCAGAGGTGCTGCCAAAGTGATGGGCATGCAGGCTTCCGAGTCAGCCAGGCCTGAGCCTAAACCCCACTGTGCCGCTTGCTGGCTGCATGAACCTGGGCACTTTCTGGACCTCTCTGTGCCTCGGTTTCATCATCTGCAAAACGGGAGTAATTTCAGGTTTATTGTAAGAGCTAAGTGCCTACAAATCACTTAGTACAGTGCATGACACATAAAAAGGGCTCCATAAATGTTATGCCTTTACTAAGTAGATTCTTTACTAAGTAGCTACCAGAGCATAGGCGATTAATTTAACTAAGTGATTTAATTAACTAGAGGCGAAACAGCTCTTCTTGAATTACTCACCCTGGAACCCACCTCCCTAGCTTTGCTGGAATGCAGCCATGCCCATAGTAATTTGGCGGGGAGGGATATTGCTTAATCATAAAGGGACTTTCTCAGCAGACAATGTGTTTAGAAGCCTACAGCTGAGTTATGGAGAGGAGAGAAAGGGTACAATTGTCTGAAATTACTCAGAGGTAATTCAGAGGTCTGCAGGTTAGGGATTACATTTAAGCCACAGACCCCCAGCGAGAGGATTAAATCCAGTAGGAGGCAATTGCAGGGAACAGACTTCTTCCAGGGTAAGGAAGGACTTTTTGTATCTCAGAGCTTCCCCCACCCAAAAAATGGGCTATCTCTGGAATGAGCTCCCCATCAATAGGTGAGCACCCCTAGGGTGGATGAGCCCCATGGCATGAGCCCTTGAGTCCTACGTCGGTATAGCTTTTTACAGGTTCATGGGCACATTTGAGCTACCAAGGGATTTTGTTGTCCTTATTTCTTTTTTACAGATGAAGAAACTGAGGCTCAGACAGAATCTGTCTCTTGCCCAATGGCTCATAGAGGGGAGGTGGCACCACCGGGTGGGACCTCTGAGCCTTTAGCTCCAGCTTCAGCACTCAGCTCACTCAGCCAAACTTCAGCGATGATGGGTATCCACCAATTCTGACTCATCATTGAAGGGACTTGGGGAACTTTTTAAAAACCAGATTCCTGGGGCATCTGGGTGGCTCAGTGGGTTAGGCGTCTGACTCTTGATTTCGGCTTAGGTCATGATCTCAGGGTCATGATCTCAGGATCATGAGATGGAGCCCCGCATCTGGCTCCGAGCTCATGGGGAGTCTGCTTCTCTCCCTCTCCCTCTGCCCCTCCCCCCACTCGTGCTCTCTCTTGCTCGCTCTCTCTCTCTCTCTCTCAAATAAATAAATAAATAAATACATCTTAAAAAAAAAATTCCTGAGCATCATCTCAGGTCTACTGAATCCAGATCTTCAGAAATAATTTTTATTTTTTAATTTTTCCCTAGTTGGCATGATAAACACTCAACTCTGGATGAAGTTACCTTTGGGGTGAGGGAGAGGGAGAGCCAATTAGGAGTCGTCACCCAAGGACTTCAGCTGTACTGGGAAAGTTTGATTTCTTAAGCTATAGGTGAAATGTACAATGATATGGTTACATTGTCTTGTGTGAACTAAGCCACCATAAAAAGTTTAATGCTCCCCCATGACCCTGTAAGCAGCCAGGCATGGAATCCACTAGATGGTCCCTGGGGCCCTCTTCAACTCTAAAATTATCTGACCTAAATCAGCTGGAATTTGGGACAATTTCTGCAGGTCCATGGAGATCTCTTGTCAGTAACTAGACCCGGTTCCCACTAGGTCTACTAGTCACCGTTGTTCCTGGAACACCCACCAGCCGCTTCCCTGGACAGAGTCAAAGGTTTCGCTGGGGCTCCGCCCATGCCAGTCATTCAACCAGTCCTGATGACGCCAGCCACTCTGAGGATTTCCAGGGTCCTCGTCGGTCCCCTGGCTGCCGGAACTCTCTAGTTTGGCCAAGTGTCAAGAAGAGAAGCTGCCAGGAGCAGGAGACTCAGTGTGAGCGTGCTACCAACCTGTGCTTAGGCAGTTCTGTTTTAATCAGCTGTTATCACATTTGATGAAACTGATGGCTGGTTTCACAGCACAGACTAGCAGGTAGCTGTTCCCATGGGCTTAGGGCTCCCCGGCTTTAAGCTGGGTAGGAGTTGCTTAAGCCTAGGGAGGCACAGACAAAGCACAGAGCAAAGCCCAGGCGCGGCTCCATCCTGAGTAATGATGGAGGCAGGACTGGCCGGGCCGCCAAGGACTCACCAACCCCACGTTCAGCCTGACCTGATTACTGTTTACAAGCAGAGAAGCCAGGAGATTTGGGTAGAAATGAGAGAGCACATAATCCGCATGTGGAGAAATCCACCCACAGTCCCCCACACTTTACAAGGTACCTCAAGAATCAGAGAGTACTTAGGGACACGGTATGCTCTTGTCATTGCTGATGCCAGTCGTCTCCTGAGTGGAGGTGAATGTGTCCCAGGGTTCACGAGATAATCCAGGAATGTCAAGGTTTCGACATATTTGACCTTCTATTGCTATTTTTTCATCTAAATTTAAATTTTCTTTTTTTTTCTATTTTCTTTGTATTTTATAATATACTGATTTTATTACACAATAGTCCTATTAATACACAATGTTACTGAGTTTCTTATTCCATGCCAGGCAATCCTCTTCTTTTTTTTTTTAAGATTTATTTATTTATTTGCGAGAGAGAGAGTGAAAGAGAGAGAGCACATGCACAGAAGGGCAGAGGGAGAGGGAGAGAAGCAGACTCTCCACTGAGCACCCAGCTGATGCGATGTGGGGCTCCATCTCCCAACCCTGAGATCATGACCTGAGCCAAAATCAAGAGTTGGATGCTTGGGGCACCTGGGTGACTCAGTCAGGTAAGCATCTGCCTTCGGTTCAGGTCATGATCCCAGGGTCCTCGGATTGAACCCCACATGGGGCTCCCTGCCTGGCAGAGAGCCTGCTTCTCCCTCTCCTGTTCTGCCTGCTTGTGCTCTCTCTCTCTCTCTGTCAAATAAATAAAATAAAATATAAAATAAAATAAAAAAGAGTTGGATGCTTAACCGACTGAGCCACCCAGGCACCCCCCCCCATGCCAGGCAATATTCTAATATCTTACACACATCATTTCATTTAACCTAGATGATAATCCTATGAGGTAGTATTATTATTTCTACTTTTCAGGCACAGACAAGTCAAGTGAACCTTTCAGTATCACCCAGCTGACATGTGGCAGAGCTGGGATTTGAACCCCACAGTCTGGCTACAGAGTTTACATTTATAACTACCAGCTTATTCTGCTCTCATACAAATATAATTTACAAATTTTAAACAAACATACAGTGGGGTTGCGTGCTCAAGTTTTTGTTTTGTTTTTAACTGAAGGTGTTCAATTTAAAAAAATAAAAAATAAAAATAAATGAAATAAAACCCACCTTTGAGGAAACTTGGCAAGTTCAGATAACAAAGTAAACTGCTCCTGTGTGAGCCCCTGGGCACGGAGGGTAATTGTCAGCCCCTTCCAAGCCTTGGGTGCCCCTGAGAGCTCATGGGCCAGACCTGTGCCTTCCAAGACCAATCACAGGCACGCCTTCACAATTTTTGCCTTGTTTTCGAGCACTTTTGGCTAGCTCATATTTTTCTTTAAATCATTTTTTAAACTTAAAAAATGCATTTTTGAAATAAACACCGTATCACCACTGCAAAGCATTCCTTGCAGAGATGCCACCATCTCCGTGTAAAGTATTATAAAAGGTCTACCCCTAAAGGTCTTGTTTTCATAAAGACAGTAGTAGCTAATGTTTTATAGCGTCAGGTGCTTCATGCGGCCACGTGGTGTTCTAGCTGTTGGAAACGTCCTGAGCGTACAACAGCCCTACCAGGCAGGGGTTCACGTCATGCCCGTTTTACAGATGAGGGACGGGGCTTTCCAGCCACGTGTGCAAGCTGATACAAGGAATGAGGCAGAGGCAGGGTTGGAACACAGGCAGCCCGGTGGTCAGATCAGTGCAGCCGCCCACGACACCCACAGTGATGGCGTCTAGAGCGCTTGGCATATCAAGGGCGAGGGCTGGGAGGGGGCACCCTCCTACCCTCAGCTTGGTGAGGAAGCATCTGGAAACCTGAAACTTAGAAGCTTGCCAAAACTGCGACCTAGCCTAAAGTCAGCTCAGTCTCTGATGGTCTTAAGATGATCAACGCCCACTTCCCCTGACCAGCTAAGGAAAGGGTAACTCCTTCTGGAGGAAGACAACATCGTTTGTAGTCTCAACATTTTTTCATACAGTATGTTCATTGTTCATTCAAAAATTACCAGACACACTAAGAAACAAGTGCAGAAACTAAGAGGAGAAAAAAAGTAGAAATAGACCTACAAATTAATGTTTTCTTTTTAAATAGCAAAAAGCATTGGATAAAACAGATGAAGAATGTTTCACCAGATAATCAGAATCTACAAAAAAAGAATCAAATCAAAACACAAGGAGTGAAAAATACGGTAAGTGAACATTTAAAATTTGCTAGATAAGTTTAAGAGCAGATTTAGACCCAGAAAGGATAGATCAGTGAATTTAAGAAAATAGAAAATATCTAGACTAAAGACAAAGAGAAAAAAGAATGAAAAATACAGAAAAGCGTGTAAAAGACAAATGAGACACGGTGAAAAGAGCATTTATGTAATTGGAGACTGAGAGAAAAGGCAGAAGCAATATCTTAAAAGATAATAGACAAGAATTTTCTGATGAACCGGATGAAATATATTATAACTCAGATTCAAGGTCACTAAATTCAATCATGATGAAAACAGAGAAAACCACACTGAGGCTGTGGTTGGTCAAACTGCTGAAAATCAGAGAGAAAGAGAAAAGCTTGAAAGTAAAGAGGACCTTCAATGGAACAACATTATGACTCAGGTGATTTTCAACAGAAACAATAAAACTCAGAAGACAAGGTGCAAAAAGAAAATGACTGTCCACCTAGAATGGTATGCTCTGTGAAATTATTTTTCAAAACTAAACTAAGGTATCCTTCAAAGACAAGCGAAACCGAGACTTCTTAGCCAGCAGAACGGCGCTGAAAGACATCCTGAAGGGTGCATTCTTCTGCTAAAACGAAAATTATTCCCAAGAGATATACAGAAGTACAGAAAGGGAAGGAAAACTTACAAAAAGGGTAAATTTAAATGAATATTGACTTACAAAACAATAATAAAAATGCATACACCTTTGAGTCAGCAATCCTACTTCTAGAAATTTCCATAGGTTGTACATATGCCTCACTCCCAACCCAGATCCTTTGTCTGTTCTCTGTGCCCACCTCTACGTCAGGAGGGTGACGACTCTGGTCACCTGGGTCCCATGCCACCTGGCCTCTGTGGCTGGGTTTGGCTAATGGGGGGCACTGGCAAGACACTGCAGGGCAGGAAGAGAGTGATGGAACCACTGTCCATTGATGCTGTGTTTCTGGAGGTATACAGCTCCTGCCTGCCCGGTAGCCCTTTCTTGGTGCTCCTGCTCTCTGGAGGTTCCAAGGCCCCATTTTTCTCCTTCGGGCCTGGGGGTGGTAAGAGCTTCCTGATACTGTCAGTCCCTGGGTGCCTCAATATCCACTGATATTCTCTTTTTTTTTTTTTAAGATTTTATTTATTTATTTGAGAGAGAAAGCACGTGCGCATGAGCAGGGGGAGGGGCAGCGGGAGAGGGAGAAGCAGACTCCCCGCTGAGCAGGGAACCCCAGGTGGGGCTCCATCCCAGAACCCCGGGATCATGACCTGAACCAAAGGCAGAAGCTTAACCGACTGAGCCACCCAGGCGCCCCTCCACTGATATTCCCTTCACCCTGCCCACACCTCTGCCAAGAAGTCCCTTTCGTAAGTCTCTTAGTGCAAGTCTTCTTAGTTGCAGTGCTGTTTCCTTCCAGAACCCTGACTGATGCAGATTCCAGTTTCATTGATTTCATCGAGGCGCTGTTTGAGATAAAAACACGGGAAACAGCTAATATCCAGTTGGGAAACTGGATATATAAATGACGTTCCTCATACAATGGAATACCATTCCACATTTTAAAAGAATAAAGTAGCTTAATAGGAACTCCTGGGGAGTGTTCTTCAAGGCTTATTAAGTGAAAAAAAAAAAAGGCAAGAAAAGAGTTTTCATCATAAATTCTCATTTATATAACAAAAAGTGTTTAGGTATGTGTGCAAATATGAGTATCTCTGCAAGAATATACAAAAAGGCGGCATTATTAGTTGACTTTTTTTTGCACCCTTTGAATTTTTATTTTACCATGTGGATGTATCCCTTTTCCAAAAATCCTTTCAAACATCTTGTAAAGAAGAACATTCTTTACTGGAGTCAAACCACCTTCAAATCACTTGTCGAATCAGCTTTCTCGCCCCTTCTCGCCTGGTTTCACTCTCTTGAAAATACACCATCAGCCAAACCAAACCTCTCACCTGAGTGCTACTTCAGGTACTCAGGGGTACCTCCAAGGCACTTGAATAAATCAAAGGAAGCAGAACACTCAGAGGATGCAGATTTCAACAACCTTTGACGGATTTCTTTGTTCACTTCCCTCATTTTTCCTTTCTGAAGTATAATCGACATACAACGTGATGTTTGCTTCAGGTGTACAACATGAAACTTTCCTCTTTATCAGTGGAGATAAGACCTGGAGATTGATAAAGGTTCTCAAGGGGACAGAAGGACAGGAACTGACTATTTACATTCCTCTGCCTACCCAATCCTGCCCTTGAGTGAGTGTCACTTAACCTGTCACCAGCTGCTTCTGGTTCGGGTAAGTTTCCCATCACCTCTTAGCGTCAATGAATGTGGTTACACAGCAGATTAAGCTCTGTCCAAATCAGCCAAGGGGCTACCAAGCAGTCCCCCCGCCACCGCCCCATCGCAAACGGCATGAAGACTAAAGCTGATGGTTTCAGGGCTGTCGTTATCCATGAAAAAGAACCAGGGCTGCTTCTGAGAGTGTGACATCTTTGTCTCAGGTGGACTGTGGACCTCACAACTGACCACGGTTCCTTCCTTGCCTTGGCTTGTCAAGCAGCTCAGACAGGCACTGGCTTCCCGCTTTGAAAATGTTAGTGAGCCCGGGGACACCTGCACCTGCCTACTGATTCTCAGTGCTTCAGTAGCCTATTCAATTCTCTTTTTCCTCTAGGTCTGATTTATCTCTGTCTTCTTGAATCATTCTTTGTGTATATATTTCTAATGCCACTTCAAACGCTTTTTAGAATGAAGTACTTTTAATCCATACATGAAAACGGGCGCTGATTGACCATATTGCCCAGTTGATCCCCATAGTCAGTGGGAAGGACCGCAAGCTTGTTTTATTTACATATTTAAAATCAATAAATATGTGTTGAGCACCTACCGTATACCAGGCACTGGTCTGACCCCAAGGCTGCAGTAAAGAATGAAACGAAAGCCCTGCCTTGTGGAACTTCCGTTATAGTGGGGGAAATTGATAATAAACACGAATATATACTCATGTATTCTGCCCTGGTCTTTCCTGGGTGAACACAATACACTTCAATAACTGGTCTTTGATTAGGCTTTGATTAGGTCAAACCCCTGATAAAGTTCACAGTTTTCAGCTGAGCACTTAAGGTCCTATAAGGTCCGGCTCCAGACTGCCTCCCTCTGAATGCACAGCTCCCCAAACATGCCCACCTCCCTGTCCCTGCTCATGCTTCTCCTCTGTCAGATTTTGGGATCCAATACAAGCATCACCTCCTCCAGGCAGCCTTCAGGTGTGCCCCAAGCAGAATTAATCTGCCTTTCTTTTGAAGTCCTAGAACCTTGTTCAGATAACTATTACAGTACTACAAACATCACCTAGTGGTCAGTCATGTAGATACATAAACATGCAATATGTGTCTGTTATGTGTTTCTAGAAGATCTTGCATGTAGCGGGCACTCAATAAATTGTGACTAAATCATTAAAAATTAATAACTTTGCAGCTCACATATATTTTCTCTTTTCATCCTCACATTAACCCTAGGAAATAGTAAAAGCAATACTGTTTCCTTTTGCTGGTTAAGGAAACTAAGATGCAGATAGGCTAAGGGATTCATGGCTAAGAAATGGAGCCCTGGTCTAGAAATCTGACTCTACTCTTTGGACCACACAAGCTGGCTCCTCTTAAGCAAAAACAGTGCCAAGAGACAGCAGCCACAAACCACAAAAGAATTCCAAACACTGTGCCAAATAACAATGTGAAGTTCAACGCCACTAGGATGGTTCAACTAGACTGGTCTTAAAACGAACCAACACATGAGCAAAGAAGCCTACTGTCACGCCCACACTGAAATCAGTGGTATGTTAGGACACTGTACCCACGGGAAGTAAGCTAGGACGAGAACTCCTTGGACCATTGTGTCACAGGGACAGGATCAAAGACCTGTCAACTAGAGAAATATGCCTGACTCATAGTAGGAAGACCAACTGTCACGGTTTGCCCGGGACTGCAGACTTTCAGTGTTCAAACAAAACCCCTCCCAGGCAAACTGGAACAAGCTGGTCATCTACGAAGAAGACGGTTGTTTCTGGAAAAAAAATAAGGTTCATCTTGGAAAGTGTGCTTTAGAATTCCTCCCTAAAGATTGCCTTCTTTTTTTTTCTTTTTTTTTTTTTTTAAGATTTTATTTATTTGTGAGAGAGAGAATGAGAAACAGAGAGCATGAGAGGGGGGAGAGTCAGAGGGAGAAGCAGACTCCCTGCTGAGCAGGGAGCCCGATGCGGGACTCGATCCCGGGACTCCAGGACCATGACCTGAGCTGAAGGCAGTCGCTTAACCAACTGAGCCACCCAGGCGCCCTAAAGATTGCCTTCTGAACCAGTAGAGGATCCAGGCAAGAAAAATAGCCTTGTTACTTTCGTGACACCTTGTCTTTGAACAAAAATGGCATGACTTCAATGAAATCACAACGACCTTCATGTCTTTTCAAAACCTTTTCCCTTTAAAGGAAAAAATTTTTTACCAATAAGGATATCTGAAAGAAGGTACCAAGAACTAGGAAGGCAATCCCCAAAAAGATGCTCCACAGTGTTTGGAGTATCCCCAGGGATGTCAAAGTGGCCCTTCCAAATGGCTCAGTCAGTTGAATGCCTGCCTCTGGATTATTTGTTTATTAAAACAAACAAACAAAATGTTTCATTAACTTACAGCCAATCTTTGTAAATATTTAGTAGGTATGAAAAGACCTTTCAGTTACATTCAATTATTAAAGCAATAAGCAAAGATGGCATCCTGCCAGAGGCCCGGGGACTACTGGTGTCCTGTGATTGTCAGCATTTTATTTTATTTTATTTTTTAAAATTTATATTATTTATTTGACAGAGAGAGACACAGTGAGAGCAGGAACACAAGCAGGGGGAGTGGGAGAGGGAGAAGCAGGCTTCCTGCCAAGCAGGGAGCTCGACTCGGGGCTCGAACCCAGGACTCTGGGATCATGACCTGAGCCGAAGGCAGACGCTTAATGCCTGAGCCCCCCAGGCGCCCCAAATGCCAGCATTTTAATATGTACAAGCACCCATTTCCAGTTGAGAAAGATCAGAGCTCTTACCTGTGACATCATTAGGAAGAAGAGCTATGGCCAGATTCATTCATCATGACTGGTTTCTCTGACCACAGTCAAAATCAATGGGTTGTATGTCTTTACAAGTGAAGTAATCGATCTTGATTAAAGCCATGAGTCACAGGTACGTGAACATGTCTGAGGCAGTTGCATGTCCATCCGCATGCTTGGTTTTCACAGATCTTGCATTGCGAAGCAGGGACTCTTGGATTTGGGCAACACTTTCAGGTACTGAAACCTGTTATTAATGCCAGAGATCTGAAGTCAATGAACGACCGTGGCTTCCTAGAACAGCCTTTGTGCATTCAAATGCTAATTTATCTCCCAGGATACTGCAGAAGTCCACGTTTGGTTTTGGGGTGGAAACTGTAGGTTGAGCCACAGCAAGCCAAAGAAATAAATAGAGGGAAGCTCCTCTGAGGAGTCTCCATAGACAAACCTCTATGATTCACCTTCCAATTCTAAGATTACCTATTTATTGAGTGCTTGCTGTGTGCCAGGTACGAGTCTAAGAGTTTAACATTTAGTGCATTATTTACTCTCCGTAACAACCCAACAAAGGGGATTGGTTTTTAGCCCCAATTTCATTGAGGAGAGAGCTGAGGCACCAGAGGTCAGGCAGCATGCCCAAGGGAAATGAATTCAAGGTCACGCTCAAACTCTGCACGCAAAGGTCTGGCTCTCGGGGTTTGCATCTGCTTTTCCCTTTTCAGGGATTGTAGTCAGTCCTTCACCTCTTGTCTCTGGAGTCTGGACCACCTCCTGCCCTGCGTTAATGGCTCCCCCTGCCTTCCCTTGGTACGTCTCCCTGCTGGTGTATCCAGGCACCTTCAACTCAACATGGCCCACAACGAACACATCCTCCTCTCCCCCAGACCTAAGGCTCCCTTTGTCCCAGGCATCTGGTGTCGGACTGTATAATTCCCCGTCACCCACCCCGAACCGTGCAGTGGTTGGCTGTCTTCTCTCCATTCCAAGTGATGCTCTGTCGCATGGACACTGCCTCGATTGTGACGTCATTCCAATCCACCCCTCCTTCTGCCTGTACCCCTGCCCTCCTCAGCCGCCCTGGTCCCTGCTCACACCAACGGCCTGCCAGCAATGGCCCCAGCCCCCCTGGGTCCTCACTCCAACTCAGCCTGTATGCCTTGGCCTGACTAATCTTCCCAAAAGGGGACTCTGCTGGGGGAGAGCCACAAAACCAGTCTTGTGGTTGACAAAGTACTCCAGCTCATGGGACTACAACAGCTAGTGAAAGCTTCTCCATCGAAGCCTGGTGTCAGATGAGATCCCAAATGCCTTCCTCGGCCAATAGTACGCTGCCTCCTACTCGGAAAAATTCCATGCGTTTCCACTGTGTACAGAATTAGAGAGGAGCTCAAACTTCTCAGGCAAGGTCTTCCATGGCTTGGTCCCAGCCAGCCTTTTCCAGTGTCCCTTGCTTAATACCTTGTAGTGCAAGCAAGCCCAAGCCCCAGCGGTTGGGTTTTCTGGTTTTTTGTAATGCAAGTGCCTGATTTAAGCTTTGATTGCCAAGGCACCCACTTCAGAGAGGCACCCACTTCAGAGACGGTCGGCCACAGGACAAGATAAAGAGCCAGGCCACCTCCCCACTCTGAGGCTCCTTTGTTTTAGAGATCTTGGTTGATTTTGATAACAGACTATTTGGGCCACTTGATTTTGCTCTTCCCACACTTTAAACTCCTGCTCTTTATGGTTTTGTTTTTGTTTTTGTTTTTGTTTTTTTCAGATTTTATTTATGTATCTGGCAAGAGAGAGAGAGCACAAGCTGGGGGAGCGGCAGGCAGAGGGAGAAACAGGCTCCCTGCTGAGCAAGGAGCCCAATGCGGGACTCAATCCTAGGACCCTGGGATCAGGACCTGAGCCGAAGGCAGACACTTAACCGACTGAGCCACCCTGGCGCCCTTGTTCTTACATTTTAAATTCAGCAATAAGGAGTGAGCCTGAGAAACCCTAGGTCCCCACGCTCAGCCCCAACAAAAGCAGAACTCCCCAACCTTAACCCTAACCACCATCCCTCACACCCCACTACGCTCACTCTGTCTCTCTCTCTCTTTCTCTCTCTCTCACACACACACACACACACACACCACCCGGAGACCTCGCTATATGGCCCCAGGTATGCTGTGTAATTTCCAGGTCCTATAAGCAACAAACCTTTTTTTTTTTTTTTTTTTTAAGTTTCCTGATGGTTTTTGCTACAGGGCATCTTGCGATCATAAAGAGATCTTAAAGGACTGGTCCAAAAAAACACCTGTTATTGATCGGCTAAGACTGGCACAGAACACACCCTCACACATTTGAAGTAAAAAGGTCGGATAGAGGGAAGAGGTCAAATAGACATTAAGTAGAAAAACTATTATTTTATCCCAACACAAGGACATTCTGAGCCAAATTCAGTACCATTTTTTCTCCTAGTAAAGAAATATAGCTTACAGGCTATTCTCTCTGGCTCTTTAAGTAGGCTAAGAAAATGTTTCATCTGTTTCTCTCATTCCCTTTGTTTTTCCTAGAATGATTCCTTAATCAGGCCATTAATGAGTCATCCACCTCATTCTTAACTTGTGAGAAAATGCACAAAAGCTCTCCTACAGGGGCCCTGCAACCCAAGACTTCTTGCCTCGTAGATTGTTAAACCAGGCACTTCGACCCCAGAGCTGATGTATGGTCCCTCCAAGGTCAAGTGTGGGCTTCCGGCAAGTTAGGTGAACAAAGCCGTGAGCCTCAGGGCATAGATTCTCAGGCAAGGTTATCTTTTTTTCCCCTCATTATAGTGAAAGATTATTCATTAATTGTTTAAATGGGTGTAAATTCCTCTAAATCCCGCTATTCCGCGCATATAAATTCCAAATGTTTGTTAAGTGGGGGTATTGCTGCCCTCCTTGCTCAGCCAAAGCCAGGTAGCTATTGCTCCTAAATCAGGCAGCATTGCCTTTCAGGTAATCTCCATTTTCCTCGGCCAGCACCACAAATCACCTGCTTAGTAGCCCTTTCTAGACCTTTCGCCGGGCGTTTGGCAACACTTTCTCCAGGCATGGTTTTTGTTGTTATTGATAATAATTACAGCCACAGAGCTCATTTAATTCCATAACAATTTGAGGAGCGCTGTTCTATTTCTATTTTACAGAGAAAATGGAGGTGCAGAGATGAGAGGCAGCCTGCCCCGAATTCGACAGCAGCTCAGGGCTAGTCCAGCTCCAAACCCTTCCAGCCCTGAGCGCCCTCTTTGAAGAGGCGCTTTCTTTTTAACCCCAAAGACTTTAAGAGGAAGTGCCTCCTAGTCATATAACGGAATATCTTGTTTATCCCAGCACCCAGGACATAGTTTGCTAAATGAGAAATTAGAGTTCCCCATGATTGTGTCTGAAATATCTTAAATTCTGCCTGATTCAGAATGCATACTTGCAGTCTTGACTTCAACAATGTGGCAAATGCTTGAGTTGATGTCAAATACCTGCTCTGGACTGAATTGTGTCTCCCTACAATTCCTGTGTTGAAGCTCTAACCCCCAGTGTGGCTATATTTGGAGTAGGGAAGGAATTAAGGCTAAATGAGGTTATAAGGGTGAGACCCTGATCTGATAGGATTAGTGCCCTCATAAGAAGAGACATCAGAGTGCTCCGTTCCCTCCTCTTCCCCTTAACTGTGTGGCTTGAGCAGGTCAGTTCACCTTTCTGAGTCTCAGATTTTTTCACCTATCAGATGAGGGTGAAAATGTCCATGTCATACAGATGAGGGTAGATCAGGTGATGGGTACAAATAGTGATTAATCTGTAAATGCTAGTGGCCTGGAACTCAATGGTGTGAGCATACTGGGTAGCCTCAGAGGACGTGACCCTTTCCAGGTCCCTTTCTAAAAACAAAAAGGTAGCGGTGCCTGGGTGGCTCAGTCGGTTGAGTGTCTGACTCATGTCATCATCTCAGGATCCTGGGATCGAGCCCCATGCCAGGCTCCACGTTCAGCAGGGAGTCTGCTTCAGGATTCCCTCCTTCTGCCCCTCCCCATGCTTGCTCTCTCGTTCTTTCTAAAATAAAATAAATCTCAAAACAGAAAAAAAAAAAAGAAGAAGAGAAAAATTGATAAAGACAGAGTGAAATAATGAGAGTTCTGTGTACCTGGGTCTATTACTCACCAGATACTGTGTGATTCACTTTACACCCTTGGCCTTATCACAATAGAACGTTTGCTCATCCAAAGCCAAAATCAACAGCACAAGAAAGTTTGGATAATGTTGGTCCTGAGATGGTCAAACAGGGAAACACCAGAGCACACCAGGCTTCCCATACTCCCCAGAGCCCAGCCTTGCCACGAGATCCGGCTTGACACCTTGCAAAACTGAGGACAAAGCCCCCTGGGCCCTACTGGGCCACCCCTGCCTATAAAAGTGCCCCCCACTGCTGGGGCTGGGGCTGCCTGCTGGTGAATGAGAAGGCGGCAGGCTGACTACAGAAACAATTATCTGGCTTCCAGCAACCCTGGGCTGGTTCTGGGGGCAGTTTGCAAGCTCAGGCAGGGAAAGAGGTGGAAATGGAGTTCCAGGCAACTGAAGGAGCAAGCCAACAGGAAAGGAGCCTGAAGTGGGGCAATGTTCTCCCAGCCTCTTGGAGATAGAGGTAAACTAAAACAAACCAGCACAAAACCGCATCCCAGGGAACACGGGTCACTGCTATGGGTTGTCTTGTGTCCCACCCAAAATTCCTTTGTCAAAGTCCTAACCCCCAGTGCCCCAGAATGTAGCCATATCTGGAGATATCTGTACCCATTTTTTAAAGCCCTACGGTCTTTAAAGAGGTAACTAAATTAAAATGAAGTTATTAGCATGTGCCTAACCCAATGTGACTGGTGTCTTTATAAGAAGAGGAGATTTGGACACAGACACGCACAGGAGGAAGATGGTGTGAAGGCCTAGGGAGAAGACACCCATCTACGAGCCAAGGAGAGAGGTCTGGCTGTCCCAAGGAACACATCATGTTAACACCTTGATCTCAGACTTCCGGTCTCTGGAACATTTCTGTTGCTTGAGTCACCCAGGCCGTGGGGCACTTGCTCTAGCAGTGGGAGCCAATGAATCCAGTCATTTCTTTGGAGGAGGCTCAAGAGGCGGGGAACCTCCAAGCAGGTCAGAGTCATCGAAGAGCAAGAGACTCAGACAACAGGGGCAAAGCATCCAAGATGGGGCTGTGCGTGTATACAACCCCAGTGTTCGGTGACAGCGAACCTCCTCACCAACAAAGGACACCATCCCCAACCAGCCCTACCCAGAACCATCCATCCACCCGCGCCCTCTGGAGGGGTGTGCCTGAGCTCACCTCCCACTTGTCACCTGCTCCACCCGGTCCCCGCCACCGTGAGCCCCACGGGGACTCCTGCAACAATTTCTAACTGGCCTCCCTGCCTCCTGCCGACTCTCCAAGCAACAGGTGGAATGAGCCTTTCGCGACCTACAACCCGCCGTGGCTCTCATCTTGCTGAGAACAAACCTGGCATCCTTCCCCTGGTCTAAAAGGTATTATGCGATCTGAGCCTCACCCCTGCCACGCAGGCCCCTCTCTCAGCCATCCCGACGCGCTGCCGCCTTCTCTGCTCCTTGAACAGATCCAGCACGTTCCCATCTCTCGGCTTTGGTACTTCCTGTCCTGTCTGCGCAGGAGTGAGCTTCCCCTGATACCCACATGGCTATTTTACATTTTACACCATCCGTCTTCCTCCTTGTCCGATACAAGAGCTCACCCCTTGAATACTCAGAGGCGTTCACATGCTTGGAGGCCGTCCATTCCACTGACACCGGAGTCCCAGGGTGCTGGCAACTGCTGGACAATTGTCATACACATGCCCCGATCCGCCCCCCGCCTGGCTCCCTCCCTGGCTGGATCCAGGTCTCTGCTCAGAAGCCCTTCCTGACCACCCTAGCAGCATACCCTCTGCTTTTCATTTCTCTCCTCCTCCACTATGTAGCTTTCCTTCAGAGCGCTTTTCACCATCTGCAGGGTGGTTTATCTATTATCTGTCTCTTCCTCCAGGAAGCAAGCTTTGAGGGCGGGGGTCCGAAGGGCCAGGTCGGTGCTGAGCCCATCGTGGCAATCCTACAGCGAGTGGGTTTCCCAAGGGCACGTAGACTTTCACCCACCGACCTAAAGCATGAAACAGCCTCTGGTCAAAGTCTCCCCATGTGCGAACCCTAACGACCCTGAAGCTATTGCCGCAATAGGCCTTATTATAAAACTCTGGGTGCCAGGCGCCTGGGTGGCTCAGCTGTTAAGCGTCTGCCTTCGGCTCAGGTCATGATCCCAGGGTCCTGGGATCGAGCCCCACATCGGGCTCCCTGCTTGGCGGGAAGCCTGCTTCTCCCTCTCCCGCTCCCCCTGCTTGTGTTCCTGCTCTCGCTCTCTCTCTCTCTATCAAATAAATAAATAAAATCTTTAAAAAATAAATAAATAAAATAAAATAAATAAAAAAATAAAACTCTGGGTGCCAACTGTAATGGGTCGTTAAATGCTTAATTAATTGGGATTTTCTGGTGGCTGCTGGGGGCTGAGTCTGATCGCCAGCCCTGCGTGCACTGGCCCTCCAGACCCTCCCTCGCAGAGAACCTGCCTCGCCTCCGCCAGGCTTCCCAGCCAGCCGTGAAGATGCCCCCCAGCCAGCCCACCATGACCCCTGACTTCTGAGCCCCAGCCACGGCTCACTGAACGACTCCCATGTGCCCCCCTGGGTGCTAAGGGCTGGACACGTGTGTTGTCCTGAACCTATCTCACAACCCAAGAGGTATTGTTGCCCCCATTTTTTTAGTTAGAGAAGCTAAGGCTCAGAGGGGTGGAGTCAAGCACCCAAGGTCACAAAGCTAATAAGGGGCCTTGGATCCTGGCGCCTGATTCCAAACCCACATGCTGCGGCCAGCGCTCTCCCGCCTCTGACCAGCACGCTCTAACTGCAGGAACTTTCCATCCGCTCTGCTCCTCAGGCCCAGTGAGCACCCAGGCGTCTTCCAGTGTTTGTGGGTCTCTTGTCTCCCCAGCTGCACCCGACTTCTTGACCTCAAGGCCCTGGCCTTCCGTCTGCGTGCAATGGGCATCCGGCAAAGGCTCTGTCTCCAGGGGGGCTCAGCAAATCTCTGTTCATTGACGGACCCATGGCCCTGCTCTTGAAGGGGGAAGGGGTGCTGGTCCCTTCACAAGCCATGACCCAAGTCATTGAATAGCACAACAAAAATCACATGACTCCACGAGAACATCAGCTCCTGGTGGGCAAGGAATTTTGTCTGCCTTGTTTCCTGTCTCATCCCGAGCCCCTGGAAAAACACCTCTAAACATCTCAGCACTGACAGCATGTGGCCAATGGTCAGCCAACAAGAATAGCTAATGCCTGTCTCCCTCACTCAATCGTGAGTTTCCTGCAGAGAAGACTAAGCTGGTTCCTCTTTGTATCCCCTGAACTCCAGCATTTGTTCCTTATTCACTCAACAAATATTTATGATGTCCACCATTCCAGGCATAAAAGATACAGCAAGAAAATAAAAAAGGTCGAAATCCCCCCACCTTCAAGATTTACTGGAGGAGTCCTGTGTGCCTGGAACCATTCGAGACCCTGGGGACACACCACTGAACCAGGCAAAGAGGTCCCAGCTCTCAGGAGCATTATAGTGCAGAAGGATAAAAGACCAGAAGCAAGCAAGCAGATAAGTAAATGAAACCATCACTGACTGAGAGAGAGGCTATCCCAGCATCCAGCAGGGCCTCCGCTGGTGTGTGAAAAGGAGAGGCAGGGGGTGGCTGCTAGAACATGCTCAGGAAAGGAGAAGGTCACGGCTCGAAGGCCAGCTGTGCCATTCCCCAGCTGAGTGGCCTTGTGTGGTCTCGTTGGCTCTTCAAGACCAAGTTTCTTTGTCTACTGCACCTACTGCATGGGGAAGCTGTGCTGACCAAGTGAGTTGAGCATGGGAGGGAGGCAGAGAGAGAGGAAGCAGGCAAGCCAGCCCCTACATGAGGTGAAGGGGAAGCCGAGCTGTTAGGGGTTACTTGTGACCCACAATCACGTCCCCTCCTGGGGCTGAAACCAGGCAAAGGCAATAGCCTGCAATACCCAACCCTTCCCCAGGCTTCATGAAACACCTGGCACTGCTTTTGCAGGAATTTTTCCTCCAACACTCAGATGCCAATTAACATTAATGTTCAGCTAAAAAAGTCCGGCCAAGCCCTTCCTGTCCCAGATTCAACTGGGACCAAGCAACTCAGTGTCTCCCTGGATCGACGGAGTGTACACACAGCCCACTCCAACCACATCCAATGCAGAACAACTCAAGGAGCAGGGAAGACCTTGCCTGGGGGATCAGTCCTCAAGTCAAATCAAATCTGTATCTGATCACTCATTCATTCAACAAATATTTATCCCCAGTCTTGATGTAGCAGGTGTTGTTGGACTGGGGTGCAAAAATGCCGCAGGTCGCCATGTTTTTACAGGTGCCAGTTCCTGTCCTGGAATGTCCTTATGGATCCCCTGACCATCACGGCTTCCCCAACTGCCTATCTCCCTTCATCTGGTGAACTTCATCCCTCAAGGCTAAGTTCAGGTACATCTCTTGGCCACTTCTCCCAGTCTAGATGTCCCTCTGCTATGCTCCCACATGACCCACCTGGGATCAGCTCTGTCTTGTGCTTGGTCGGCTGTGTGGTAACCACCTGCCCCCTGGCTCTCCAGTCTCACTAGACCGTGACCTTCTTGAGGGCCTTGAACTGTAGTGGAAACTTGATAAATATGTGCTGAATGGGTATTTCCGACCCACTTTCTCCATCACGGATTCAAAAAAGGGCAATGTCTGAAAAATTGGTCCATAAGATATAGACAGGAGCCCCTGCTATCTGTCCTGATGATATTCAGCAAAACGCTTCTCAAGGCCGTGTATATAAAATACCCCACAGTGCTGAGCAGGAACTGAGTAAACAGTTTTGTTATGGTATCATTGTGTTATCTCTTTGATGATGTTAATGATGATTATGAGAGAAGATATTTAAATTTGGCTGGACAAAGGGACTGGAGGTCAGAAGACCATGACTTTCAACCATGACTTTCAAACTTGTGCTGTGACCTTGGACAAATCCTGCTGATTCTAGCAGTATCATCGCCTGGAAATTGGGAGTAAGAGCCCTTTCCTAGTCCCTCTGAGTTTATGACAGACAATGCAGTTTAAGCCTGTAGCCCTCATCCTACCTCCCTTCCAGGCCCAAGCACCAATTTAATTCCGTTTTGAGCCAGATCAAGAGCAGGCCCCAAATCTCAGGGTCTGCAAAGCCATCCATGGTGACATCCTGTTCCTTTTCTAGTCTATGCTGTCCAGACTCTTGTGTTCCTACCATGCATTTCCCGAGGCACATGGCTAAGGATGATCCCACCTGAAAGCAAGTCAGAAAAAGTCACTGTCACAAGTAATGCTTGAATCGTTGTTGGATGCCCTTTAAAGAGCCCCAAACTGGGTCACAGTGAAGACCTACATGAGTGACCCAGCCAGCTGGCACAATGCACATAACATAGTCAAGGCTGTTACCTGTTGGAAAACGATGACCAGAGCCTTTGGGGACACCGTGGCCAACTCTAGGGCAAGTAGTGATAATGACATCCATCATTCTGCAACCCACCTTTTCTGGAACATTCAGAACAATGCTCCTAGGGCCTGGTTTTATCCCACTCTACCCACTCCTTCCCCCCAGAGACTTGGGGCACGGATATAGGGCTGAGACATTTGGGGACATTGGGGAGTTATTTTGATGGATACCAGTAAAGGTATCGTGGTTCTATTGGGGGAATCCATTGATCCACATGGCCCTCTGGACTTCTCTGGCCAGGCCCTCAGAGGCGCTCTAAAGCTTGGCCAGAGGAAGAAGGGAAAATGGAGAAGAAACAGGAGAGCTTTAGAGGCTCAGGGTCCCCACAGTAAACCTAGAGGCTAAGCTGACTCCCCTCTCCCCCTGGCCTTGGAACTAAATCTCTCTAGAAAACCTAAATTACCTCTTTGCAAACCTTCCTGCAGGGCCATGATGCCACCTCTTCCAGGAAGCCCTCCCTGACCTGGTTGCATAAGCCTGGCCAGTTTTGGCATTGACCGTTGGAGCTCCCCATACCACCTGTGCTTATCACTGCACTCATGTCACAGAATCCTAATTGCCTGTTTGCATGTGAACTCTAGGGGGGAAAGAATAAAGATAGAGCGATTAAGACACAAAGTCAAGCCGGAAAATGGCCTGGAGCACAGCAGGCAGAGTTGAAAAGCCATGCACAGGTGAAAAACAGAAGTGGTAAGAGGAGCTCTACTTATTGAAAAGTGAGACTATCCTCTTTCATGCTCCCACATTCCCACGTACCCTCAGCTTCCAGAACACTGGCAGCCAGGCTTGCATGCCCCAGGCTAAAGTCTGGGGGGGTACTTTACTGGAGGGGTCAAGCTCAGAAACCAGCCTAGGAGAAAAGACCCACAGGTGCTGCATTTGGAGGTTTGACAAGGAAAAACCTTGGCCCCTGCCCAGCGGTCCCATCATGATTCCCACTGGTCAACCCGGTCCTCCCTTTGGTTTGTTAGAGCCTTGTTCTTAAAGATGGACAGGCACTCAAGGTGTACCGGACATCCGAGGAAGGCCTCCCACAAGAAAGTCAGAGGCAACACCAACATCAAGAAGAAACTCACTGGGGGCGCCTGTTGGTTAAGCGACTGCCTTCGGCTCAGGTCATGATCCTGGAGTCCCGGGATCAAGTCCCGCATCGGGCTCCCTGCTCGGCAGGGAGTCTGCTTCTCCCTCTGACCCTCCTCCCTCTCATGCTCTCTGTCTCTCATTCTCTCTCTCAAATTAATAAATAAAATCTTTAAAAAAAAAAAAAAAAGAAGAAACTCACTGGGAGTAGAGGCAACTCAGGGAACAGAAGAAAACTTTGGAAAGCCCACAAAATCTCAAAGACAAAAGAGAACAAATTGCCCCATGGAACAAGAACAGAGTGCTTGAAAAAGAGATACTCCAAAAACAGAAAAGGCATTTGGAAATAAAAGTTATAGTAATTGATTATATATGCATATATGTTCAATAGAAGAAGAAAATACAGAGAAAATAGAAAGGAGAAACTTATCAAAGAAAGAAGAGTACGCTCCCCAAATTGAAGAACAACATTTTCCAGATTTAAAGGGCTTACCCAGTACCTAACACCGTGAATTAACAAACTGCCCCACCGAAAAGGGACAGGGGTGTGAGCTGACAGCACAGTGGAAATCATATTGTGATGTATAAATGTACCAAATCAACAGGTCGTACACCTTAAGGTTACACAATGCAATATGTCCAGGACATTTCAATACAAAAATAAATAATAATAAAAAGTGCCACATAAAGGCCCATCGTCATGAAATTTCAGAACAAAAGGGTTAAAAAGAAAATCCTAAAAAGCATCCCAGCTGGGAATCAGAAACGCATGGGACTTCAAACTGGAAGCTAGAAGATAATGAGCAAAGCCTTCAAATTTCTGACGGGGAATGACTTTTATTCTAGATCCTACATTCAGTCAAACCATCAAAAATGTATGAGGATAGATGACAGACAGTTTCCGACATGCATGATGCAGTCCCTTTCTCGTCCTCCCCGGGCTCTCCTCTTCTCCACAACGGGGCTAAGCTGGCTGCTTTCTGCCATCCATGCTCAATGGGGGCCAGATCACCCCCACATGGGCAAAAGTTGGTTCTTAGGTGGCGTGAAAAAAATCATATTCTTTTTAGTATAAAGCACAACTATATACACCATACATAAATCAATACATAGTCTATCCGGAGTATGAAAACTGTAGGCGGGAGAGGCAATTAGGCAAAAAATGTCCCCTTGGGGAGACGAAAATAGAAAAAAGGTTGAGAAAGATTGGGTTAGTCAGTGGAAGACACTGGCAAGAGACTGAGGAGCGAAGCCATTGAAGAGGAAGCCCTTTCTCCCCTCGGCCTCTCTGCTCCCTGGGGCAACATCCTCAGCAGTGGCCACATCTCTGCCTTAAATCCAGCAACTTCTGGCTTAAACTGGCATGACCCCGCCCCCGGGCTCCAGTTATACCATCTCCCAGGTCTCCCAGTCCTCTCTTCAGACTGGGGATGCCAGGAGCATCCTGCTATTGCTAACCCCTGTTCGGGGCCTCCCCATCCTGTCTGGTTTCTTAGTTCTTCCATCCCACAAAGCCATTCCCTCGGTTCAATCCCCTCTGTTGACTACGGGAGGGAAATATGGCAGCCCTCTTTGGCCTCATAAGCTATGTACTTCATACGGCTGTGAAAAGTGTTGTTGTACTTTCATTAAAAGATTTAAAGCTGGGCGCCTGGGTGGATCAGATGGTTAAAGTGTCTGCCTTCGGCTCAGGTCATGATCTCAGGGTCCTGGGATCGAGTCCCGCATCGGGCTCCCTGCTCCTTGGGAGCCTGCTTCTCCCTCTGCCTCTCTCTCTCTGTCTCTCATGAATAAATAAATAAAATCTTTAAAAAAAAAAAAAAAGATTTAAAACTTCCAAAAGGAATAGTGGTTCATTTTTTCAAATAAAATTAGTAATAGCTGGCCCGGAGCAAAAGCGGTGGGAGGCAGGGTGGAGGGAAGACCGCGAACAAGCCATGTTTTCAGGGATGAGCACAGAAACCATGTGCTACTTGCCCAGCACAGGGTCTACAGACCACACCGCACATCCTAACAGGAGCCTGCTGGATGGGATGAGGGGGTGCAGGTGGGCCAGAGGGACTGTCAACACAGGCCAGTGACTGCAGGGCCCCAACGTGCCTCTCCTGGGACTCCTGCTGGTCACAGGTCAGGTGGAATGACCAAGAGACCTTCAGTTCAATCAGCCCAGCGCCCCCACAGACGCATGGGGGGATTTCCCCCCATATCGTCTTCTCCCATTTCTAGGTCTTCCCAGATGGATGAGCCAGGGTTGTCAAAAGATTTTGAAGAGTTAGTGTTTTTGTTTAAATCAATGAAAAGAAGTGTCCCTTCTCCTTTTCATGCATCAGGAAACCACAAAGTTCCCTGGGGCAAGTTCAGCTTACCCTTCATTGCTGAACTCATGCCCTCCTCTCTGGATTTTTTTTTTTTTTAAGAAGCACAAATGGTCCCTCCAAAATCGATTCTTATTTCTATAGTCAGTGAGGAGACTCATGTAGGCTCCATTCTTTTTTTTTTTTAATTTTTATTTATTTATTTGACAGAGAGAGACACAGCGAAAGAGGGAACACAAGCAGGGGGAGAGGGAGAAGGAGAAGCAGACTCCCAGCTGAGCAGGGAACCTGATGCGGGGCTCGATCCCAGGACCCTGGGATCATGACCTGAGCCGAAGGCAGACGCTTAACGACTGAGCCACCCAGGCGCCCCTAGGCTCCATTCTTTCTCAGCCTCTGTTCCCCAAACTGGTAAAAGTGGGCATCAGGTGAAAAGCAAGTTCAAGACAGCTAGCTGTATGCTCTACTGAGCCCAAGGGTTCACCTTTCTGTTCAAGAAAACTAGGAAGGGGGCGCCTGGGTGGTTCAGTCGGTTAAGCATCTGCCTTTGGCTCGGGTCATGAACCCAGGGTCCTGGGATCGAGCCCCGCATTGGGCTCCCTGTTCAGTGGGGAACCTGCTTCTCCCTCTCCCTCCGCCTGCAGCTCTGCCTAGTTGTGCTCTCTCTCTCTATCTCTCTGTCAAATAAATAAAATCTTTAATTAAAAAAAAAAAAGAAAAAGAAAACTAGGAAGAAAGAAAAAGAACCAGAGAAGGAAGGGAAGGAACGAGACAGAGAGACATAGATGGGCTCGGAAACAGACCTGATGATTGTGATCATTTTTCCCTTCTTTCTTTTTATTTGTATTCATTTATTTGCTTATTTGTGTTTTCTAATCTGGTATAGCATGAAGAGAAAAAACGTTGGCGTTTTCCTTGTTTTGTTTTATGTCAGAAACTAAAGTGGGGAGGGAAGTAGCAAGGAAGACACAAAGGAAACACTCGGAAATGCTAACACTGGAGCTCCTTGGTGAGCCTGAGGGCAATCCTTCCTACTTTTCTCATTTATCTTTTCCACCCTTTCTACTAGGACCATTCTTGGCTTCTGTAATAACAACAAAAATCCCTGTACACAAAACAAAAACAGCAATAAAGGTTTTGTCTTGTTTCTGGAAAAGACTAAAACTACTCCAAACTATAAACAGAGTTTTGTTTTGTTTTGTTTTGTTTCTGAATGATAAGATTTGGGGCACATTTTTCCTTTTTACTTATCTCTGATTTCAAATGTCAACAAAGAAAAGATATCACTTGCGTAAGAAGGACTATCAAGGCAGCGTGCTTCACGCTTTCCCTCGACACACCCCATCACCCCCGGGACACCCCATGAGGGTCCCCAAACTGTAGCAGGAACAAAGCCACCAGAGAGACTGCTTTCAGTCCCTTTCTCTCCTGTCTTTTGTTGCCTCAGGGAGGAAGAAACAATGACATGAAAGAGGACCTCACCTTTGCTCGGGGTTGGGTTCAGAATCGCACTGCAGAGAATTTTCTTCCACAGGGCTCTTAAGCTCAAATCAACACATTTATTTTTCCAATAGGTTGTAGGGCCTTTGAGGGAAGGAAGTATCTCCTAGTCATTGTTATATCCCTCACAGTGCCTATTAAATTATCTATAATAGGTGGCCGGTGCTTTATCATTCACTCAACAAACTTTTTTTTTTTAAAGATTTTATTTATTTATTTGACAGAGAGAGACACAGCGAGAGAAGGAACACAAGCAGGGGGAGTGGGAAAGGGAGAAGCAGGCTTCCCGTGGAGCAGGGAGCCCGATGCGGGGCTCCATCACAGGACCCTGGGGTCATGACCTGAGCCGAAGGCAGATGCTTAACGACTGAGCCACCCAGGCGTCCCCACTCAACAAACTTTTATTGGGGGATCCATAGAGCACCATCAACTCAGTGAGGTCCTAGGAGATGGACCAGGGCCTGGGCACTGCTCTGAAGGTCCCCTACTTCTCCCATCTGTGTGGAGGACAAAGTGTCCACAAAGTTACAACCCAGAGTGACAACAATTAGGCTGCAGCAGACTCAGCAGGGGCAGCTGTTGAAATGTTTAAAGTTGCAGGGCACTGGGTGTCTGGGATGCTAAATCAATCCATGCGTTTACAAGGTCATGAGAATCCGTGGATCCACGGATATCTGTTTGTTCCACTGACTTGCTTCAACCTAACTCCAGCTTCCAGAGCCCGGGGCTCCGCCCTACTCTGTACAGAACTCCCCTCATCCACTCTCCCCTTGGCTATTGGGCCGTCCATTGTCAAGGACACTAATTAGATGGATTGGAATATCCAGGCTCACCTCCCCTCACCCTACAGGAGGCTGGGCTCTGTCCCTCAGGGAAGGCTGATGGGATTCTAGTAGAACAAACAAAAAGTTCCAATAGCACCTTTGTTGATATGCGGGAGTCTAATCAAAATCCTCAGCAAAGTTCCTCAGAATCACATTATTCCTGCCATGTGCCACGTGGAAACATCGGGACAATACTCCGGAGGAGGGGAGTACCTCCTTCATGGGCCATCTCATCATCTACCCATTCAATACCCAGACTGACCGCCTACCATTGGCCAAGTCATACCAGGCTCTAGGGACACAGAGAAAAGAAGCTAGGGTCTGGTGGGAAGAGAGAAGTGCAAGCAATCCTGTAATAGGAAAACCCATGGAAAGCGGGGTGTGTGGACATGGAGGCCGGGGAAGGAGAAGGCACTGGGCAGAGGAGACCGTGTGAGCCAGAGATGTGGACAGGTGAGAGACTGACAACTGGGGGGACCATGGGAGCTGGAAAGACGAATAAAGAGGTGAGGCCTAGCAGGAGTCAGGAGCCAGACCGAGATGAACCCCATATACCACGAAAAAGAGATTGTGCCGGGTCCCATGGGGGCTGGAGTCACTGAAGAATTTTGAGTAGGGGAGTGATGCATCTAAAGTGGGAGAGAATTTCAAGGAAAAGTAGTCAATAGAGTGATCCAAAAAAAAAAAAAAGGAGAAGTTTAAGAATTCCTAAGCATCGGATTTGGGAACTTGGAGGTGATTTGGGTCCTTCTGGCATCTGCTGGGGAGGTCGGAGCATCTGGAGAGGGGATGGGCACTGGCAGGGAGAAAGGTAAAGAGGGAGTTTATTACCACAGGCCAGGTGAACAGGGGCCAGGGGCTGAGCCAAGGCTGGGGCAGTGGTGATAAAGGAGGGGGGCAGACGGGAGATCGAAGGGGCAGAATCGGCAAGATTTAGCAGCTGATTGCAGGGGGGCAGGGAAGGTACAGTCAGAAGTGAGAAATGAGCCCTGGATCTGGCCCTGCTGAGATCACTGGGATGCTTGACAAGACTAGTTTTCTAGGCAGTGGCGGAAGAAACAAAGGAGAGTTTGGGGCAAGTTCAAAAGAGGAGAGAACAAGAAGTGCAGACAGTTGCTTCCAGTTTCATGGGGCGGGGGGGGGGGGGGGGGCGGTGTGTGGAGATGGAGACAGAGGGCAGCAGCTGAAGGCTCTTGTATTTAAAGTTGGGGGTGGTATAGCACACTTGTATGCTGATGGGAAGAAATCAGAAGAGGAAGGGAACCTAAGGGCGTAGGAACGAGGAGACCCATGTGGGGTGAGGGCTAGTAGGACTGGTCCAGAAAGAACGTGGAGGGGTCATCCATGCCGTGGGAGGGGAGGCAGATGCGCCAACAGAGGCTGGTAAGAGCATCTTTTCCCTGCTTGACTTACTTCACTTAGCAGAACCGCCCCCCCCAGTTCCATCCATGTCGATGCATGGAACATAAGCAATAGCACAGAGGACCATAGGGGAAGGGAGGGAAATCTGAAGGGGGGGAAATCAGAGAGGGAGACGAACCCTGAGAGACCACGGACCTCAGGAAACAAACTGAGGGTTTCAGAGGGGAGCAGGTAACAGGGTGATGGGCATTAAGGAGGGCACGTGTTGTGATGAGCACTGGGTGTTATACGTAACTCATGAATCATTGAACACTACATCAAAAACTAATGATGTACTATACAGCAGCTAACTGAACATAATAAAAAAAAAGAGCATCTTTTCCATTTGTGTATATTTTCTCAATGAAATAGAAAGCTGCATGGGGGAGCTGAGGATGAGGATGGGAAGGAGGTTTGGGGAGTCTCAGAGGGGAGGAGAAGGAGTGTGATTGCTCTCTAGGAGAACAAGAGAGGACACTGAGCTTTGGGAAAGAAAATGGTGATCCAGGTGCCTGCAGCCCCCAGGAGATCATGCAGAGGTGACCAAATGACCAAGACAAGGAGAGGGCAAGTGTGAGCCCTGGGAGTGGCGAAGAGCCCCAACAGGACTAAAAGCCCCCATGGAAGCATAGAGAGTATCAACCACTCTGGGTGTGGGGTGCAGAGAGTCACAGGGGAAATGGGGTCCTCAAGCTAGAGCCTGGTTTCTACTTGGGTGAAGGGACGGAGCATGTCAATAATTGGGGGCGCCAGGGGGCACCATGGAAAACATTAGGAGTGAAGTCAGAAGTTATAAAATAGCCATTGAAAAGTTACTTTCCAGTTGATAAAAGCGGACACTTTCCTTCGCAGCTTTGCAAACAAAGCCAATATACTCTTATTTAATTAGTGATATAAGTGAACATATGATACAGTTACCATAAGGGTGGGTCCTGGATCACCCTGGGTCATTCAATGTCCTTTTCCCTCCTCCAGCTGACTGTGACTAAGAGTTCGTCCCCCAGAGAAACCACAGAGCTCTGACAGCTCTTTTCTTCACTGTTCCTGGAAGACAGACGGTCTGCCACTGGTGCACCTGTTGGTCCGCCCTGCCCCACCCCCCCACCTGACCCCCCCACGGCACCAACAGTCCCTGCAGAGAAATAATTCATCCAGACCCAGGAGCCCAGCGCACTGACCTCATCCCTCCCTGGAGGGCAGGTGGGGAGTTTTCAGCCACAGAAATGCACTTGTGTCCATGAGTCACAGGGAAGGTGATCTTACATCATCCCCTCAGGCATCCCATCCACTTCTGATTTTATATGCCCAACCCCTGCCCTCTGTCTCCACTTCAGAAGAGGCCTTTTCAGTGTCTAAATCTCATTTGTGGGGCAACTGGGTGGCTCAGTCGGTTGAGCCTCTGATTCTTGGTTTCAGCTCAGGTCATGATCTCAGGGTCATGGGATCAAACCCTGCATTGGGCTCTGTGGCTTTGCATGGAATCGGCTTGGGATTCTTTCTCCCTCTCCCTCTGCCCCTCTTCCCCCGCCCTCTCGCTCTCTCTAAAATAAATAAATCTTTTAAAAAGTCTCCTTTGCATCCACCACCCTTGCTCCACCCACACCCTCATGGCTCCGCTGTGGATGCCACATGCATGACGCAGCCTTTCCCTGGCCAAGCCCTGGCCAACCCCAGGCAAAAAAGACACACATATCATCCCAGGAGAAACAAACATTCCTCCCCAGGCTGCAGGATGGGTGCCAGATCCCTGGTTTTATCAGAAAAACCCAGGGGTCCTCTTCACTGCCCTGTTAGCTGATGAAAGCCAAGAAGAGCGTTAGCCATGGTTCACAATCTTTTGAGAGGTTTTGGAAAGAAGAAGTGCCATCAGCTGATAGTCTGCTCCCGACATTGGGATCAGGTTCCAAAATGGCTGCAGGGTGAGACGCTGCAAGTCACCGAATCCGGCAGGGGGCTCGGAGAGTCAGGAGGGGTCCGAATGCTGAAGTCTGTCCTCCGTGCTGCAGGAACACCCGGGTTCTGCCATTAGTGGATTGGAGTTTGAATCCTGACTGCACCAGTATGATTTTGAGCAATGCCCTAACCCCAGCTGGGCACCAGTGTGCTGGCCTCCCAGATGGACCCGTCAACCATTCTCTCCTCTTCCCCGCTCAGGGTGGTTGTGCAGATTCCATTGCTAAGGCAAAGCAAGACTCAGACACTAGGGAGCAAAGCTTGATAAACGTCCCATCCCTTCCCCGGTGAGGTTTGTATTTATAGGACTCTTAACATCGCTGATGGAATCCCAGGCCCCACCGAGCTGGAAATGGGTCTAATATAAACCAAGGCATCCCCTTGGAACATAGGAAGGAAGGAATGAGACCGTGCAAAGAACAGCTCTCCAGACCCGTCGGGGGTCCACTAGCGGGCCAAAACGGCCCTTGAGGACCTGCCTGGGCCTCTCTCATGACTCCAACGTCATCCCACTCCCATGCACTAACTGGCTGGGCTCTCCCAAAGGTCAGTGCTCTTTCTGCCTCCAGGTCTTTGTACATGCTGTTTCCTCTGCCTAGAAAACCCTTCCTCCTCTTCTTCACCTGGATATCCCCGACTCATTCTTCAGAACTAAGCTCAGGGGGCTGTCTCCCCTCCAGGAAGCCTTCCAGGCTCCCACCCAGGCCATGCTGGGCACACAGGACTGTAAGTATCTGCTTGCTTGTCCATCTCCCCACCGGACCAGGAGCCCTGGAGCCAGGGACTAGAATTCACGGACATAGTAATGTTTCTGGCATCTGGCACATCAAAGGCACGCAATACATGTTTGATTCATTCACTCAACAAGTATTTACTGAGCACCTGCTATGTGCCTGACACACGGGTACTGCAGTTAACAAAAAGTCGAATTCCCTGCCATCAAGAAGCCAGGAGACAGACATTAAAAAATAAACCAGTAGGGGCGCCTGGATGGCTCAGTCAGTTGAGCATCCGACTCTTGATTTTGGCTCAGGTCATGATCTCAGGGTGGTGAGATCAAGCCCTGCGTCAAGCTCCTCGCTGGATGTGGGGCCTGCCTAGGATTCTCTCTCTCCCTCTCCCTCTGCCCCACCCTCTCTCTCTCTCTAAAAGAAAAAAGAAAGTAATCAAATAAGTATAAGCCAAGTCACACGAAGTGCCAAGAAGAAAAACTAAAGCAGGGTAGTAAGGATGGGGGCGTGTGCTGGGCAGGGGCAGCTGCTATTTTATGCAGGGTGCTGAGGGAGGGTGTGGAAGCGGGGTGGGCATTTGAGCAGAGCCCTGAAGTGAGCCAGGATAGGCCATATGGATATTTGCAGCAAGCTGATCATCTGTGTGATTTTAAGAAAGTCTCCTAACTTCTTTATGCCTCAGTTTCCTCATCTATAAAATGGGAATAATCATAGAGTTGTTGAGAGGTTTGATTTTTTTATTGTAAAATAGACATAAGTTAAATTTGCCATCTTAACCATTTTCAAGTGCACTATTCAGGGGCATGAAGTACATTCGCACTGTTGTGCAAACATCACCACCATCCATCTCCAGAACCCCTTTCATGTTCCAAAACTGGAGTTCTGTGCCCATTGAACAATGACACCCCTCTCCCCCGGCCCCTGGCAACCACTATCCGACTTTCTGTTTCTATGGATTTCACCAATCCGGGTGCTTCATTCACAGACGTGGAATCTTACATTGTTTGTCCCTTTGTGGTTGGTTTATTTCACTTAAACATCATGTTCTCAAGGTTCATTCATGTTGTAGCATATGACGGAATTTCCTTCCTTTTTAAGGCTGAATAATAAATAGTCCATTGTATGTATATGTGTGTGTGTGTAGATATCTACACACACACACATATCCCAGGAGAACCAATAATTCCTCCCCAGGCTGCTATAACCATTTTGTTTTTCCATTCATCCATCAGTGGACACTTGGGATGTTTCCACCTTTTGGCCATGTGCATACTGTTGCGATGAACACGAGTGTACAAATATCGCTTCAAAACCCTGCTTCCAGTTCTTTTGGATGTATACCAAGAAGTGGAATTACTGGATCATATAGTAATTCTACTTTTAATTTTTTGAGGAACTGCCATACTATTTTCAATAGTGACTGCATCATTTTATATTCCCCATCAACAATGTATAAGGATTCCAGGTTCTCCACATTCTTGCTGATACTTATTTCCTTCCTTCCTTCTTTTACTTTTTTTTTCTTTTTTTCTTTCTTTCTATTCATAGTAGCCATGCCGATGGGTATGTGCTGATAGGTTTGGTGACTTCATACCTCGTCTCTAGGAAGTGCTCCATAACTGTGAGCCGCAATTCCCCGGGTCTTGACCATCTTCTGTGACTTTCTTCCTCCAGCAGTTGGAGTGAGGTCACACCGAGTGACGCGCTGTTCCTTGAGCTGAGGCTGAGTCTTCTCCCCTCTGCTTCTTGCCCAAACTGTCCTTCACTTGGATGGCCCGTCCCCCATCTCTGCCTGGTCAGAGCCCTCTTAGACACCCCAGCTGCCAGCTGGCTGCTTCATTCCCACCTTGAGGTCTCATTCTCTCTTCATCCCGATCTTTCCTTCTATCGCATCTAGCGTGAACTTAACCCCGTTCAGTTAGTTGTTCTTCCGTTTATCTTTTAAATTGTGCTAAAATACTCATAATGGAAAATTTTACCCCACTTTTAAAAAATTTTACCAGTTGAATGGTACAAAATACATTCATATTGTTGTGCAACCGTACCACGGTTCATCTCCAGACATTTTTTTAAAGATTTCATTTATTTATTTATTTATTTATTTGAGAACGAGCGCACACAAGCAGGGGGAGGGGCAGAAGGAGAGGGAGAAGCAGACTGTCCCCGCCCAGCAGAGAGCCTGACATGGGGCTCGATCCCACGACCGTGAGATCAGGACCTCTGCCCTGAGCCGAAGGCAGACGCTTAACCGACTGAGCCCCCCAGGCGCCCCCAGAACTTTTTATGCTGCAAACTGGAATTCTGTCCCCATGAAACACCAACTCCTCATGCTCCCCTCCCTTATCTCGGCATGTCCCAGGCCACGGAAGGCCCAGAGACGAAAGAAGCTGTCACACTTCCACCAAGATTTGAAAGTTCCGAGGCCAGGGCCCGGGGTGAAGCGGAGCGACTTCGGAGGGTGGGCGAGGGGCCTCGGGGCAGAGGAAGCTGGTTCGGAGAGAGGGCCTTGTGGGGAGCAGCAATGGCTCGGGGTCACCGCTGGGGGGGGCCCGGGAGAGTGGCCCAGAGGAACCAGAGGACCTCGCCCGCAGCCCCTCCCCGTCCCTCCCTGAGCCCCCGCGTCATCATCTGTGCAGAGGAGGCCACAGCAGCGCCTGGGCCTCTAACCCTGCAGGGCACCGGCTGAGAAGAAGAATCCGAAATAGTAAAGGCCTCGGGCAGCCCTAACTCCCGGGGTGACGAGGGACACGGCGCCAGCGGTCCTGTCCGCGGCCACACACAGCAGGAGGCCTGGAGAAACCCGCCCCCCTCCTCAGGCCACCCAGCCAGCCGTCAGGGCCCAGACTCCGCCGCCCGCGGCCCTTGGCCTCTCTCCTTCCTGGCTGTGTGTTCCCGGGCAAGTTACTTAACCTCTCTGTGCCTCTGTTTCTTCGGTAAATCACGGCTCACAGGAGTTCCCACTTCACAGGGCTGTTATCATTAAATGGATTCCTGCTGATAAAGGACTCACGGTCCAATCCAAAGAGTGTGTGCTATGATCCTGTGGGGCAGAGGGGCTAGGGCGGAGCGGTCAGTTGTCACAGAAGCCACGGAGGGCTGTGCGTCCGGGCTCCCAGGAGCAGAAACACGCCAGGGTTGTTGCTCCTCGGGGTCATTGCTCCACCTCCTCATCCCCTTGTCATAACTGCTCCTGTCTCTGTCTCTGTCTCCCTCTCTCGCTCTGTGTCTGTCTCCCTGTCTCTGTCTCTCTCTGTCTTCCTCTCTGTGTCTCTGTCTCTCCCTCTCTCGCCTTCTCTTTCTCTCTCTCTGGATCTCGGTTTCTCTGTCACTGTCTGTCTCTCTCTCTCTCTCTGACAAGCCTGCTTTGGATAACACTCCTCTTTCTTCTTAGCAAACCCACATGGCTTCGATCTTTCTAAAACACTGTTCACGGGCACCTGGGTGGCTCAGTTGGTTAAGCGACTGCCTTCGGCTCAGGTCATGATCCTGGAGTCCCGGGATCGAGTCCCACATCGGGCTCCCTGCTCAGCAGGGAGTCTGCTTCTCCCTCTGACCCTCCTCCCTCTCATGCTCTCTGTCTCTCATTGTCTCTCTTGCAAATAAATAAAATCTTAAAAAAAAAAAAAATTGTAAAAAAAAAAACAAAAAAAAAACACTGTTCACCAAGAAACCGAGACATCTATATGATCACACAAGTTCAAACCAAACTTTACAAAGTCTGGGTTCGCACTTTGCCCAGAGGCCATGCCAAGCCAGGCCAGCTCCCCAACCAAGAGAGTGCTGACCCACTGGGCCCAGTGGGTCCTCATGTCCTCCCAGAGTCCTGGCCTTTCTGTCCACTGCCCTGTCTGGGGAGCTCGGCCTGACTCCCACCCCGGGAGCAGAAGATTGATTCTGGGTAGCAGGGAGGGGGGCGCACTCTCCTGACCCTCCTCAGTCTCTTCCTCCTCCTCCAAACTAGGGGCTGGGGAGGAGGCCAGAGGCGCCATTAAAGGGCTCAGTGGTTACTTCCTTCCGGGAGAGCCAAGAGGCCAAGAGGCCCCCCAGCACACGGTCAGGGGAACAGACTCTCCAGTTGGAGGGCCTTGGCTCGCTGCTCAGAGACGAATTCCCCCTCTGAAGCCCTCCTGCTGTCACCACCCCAGGGAAGACCACAGTCCAGGCCAGCCATTCCTGGCCTCCTGGAGTGGCCCCTCTGTCGAGCCCGGCAGGCGACTGCCCCTGCTGGGGACCTGCAGCTAACCCTGCTGAGCCCTGGGCCCAGTCATCTTTATCCCAGACGCCCAGCCCTCCACGGCTGCGTGGCTCCATGGCTGTTGAGAAGAAGAGATGGAGGAATGGAGGGGAAGGAGGGGAGGTGAGGAGGGGTGAAGGAGGACAGAGGGAGGGAAGAGGGAGGGACTCAGAGAGAGGAGAGGCATCATGGAGAGCAATTTCAAGGAAGGAACCAGACATTAGGAAGCAAAAGTGTGGTGCCAAGGCACCACGTCTACCCTCCTTGAACCCATGAAGAGTTTAGATGATTCGCCATTTTGGCCACAGAGCCTTCTGGGGTAGACCAAGGATAGACAGAGCTTGAGCCTAGGTCTGCCGAATCCAGGGCGCCTGGAGCTTCCGCACTGTTGGGTCAGGACACCCAGGACACTGGGCAAAGACGAGGGGGGCCATGGCATGCTGTTGTGAGGCTGTGGACGGGCTGCACAGGGCGCCCCCCTGGGAAGGGTCTGCCTCCGCCCCACCGCAGCGCCAGGAGCCCCCAAAGGGAGGGACTGGATGGGCTGCTGGCCTCTCTGCCCCCCTATACTATCACTTCCCGCTCCCGGAGAACGCTTTCAGGGAGGTACAGTGGCCCCCTGGAATCCACAGTTTCGGTCACCTGCAGGAACCCCCAGCGTAGGTCTGCGGCGTGGAACTGGGGCATCTGCCCCGCCCGGCAGCCGTATCCCCGTGGGCCGCTCTCGTGGCTGCCGAGCGAACCCACTGGCGGGCCGGGTTCAGAGCTCAGTGTCACCTCGTTGTGCCCCGTTGTTTCCCCTTTTGTGGCGAGAGCTCGATGGAGGATAGTAGTATTCCTAAATAGTACAATTATTTTTAGAACCTCGAGAAGTGTATCATTCAGGGAAGGAGAGGGGTGCACGCCCCGAGGGTTGAGTTGAGCTTATCAAAGGGATTACAGTTACTATTTACAACCAGGGAGCCCGTGTGATACAATCCAACCTGCACGGCACAGATTCGGGGACTCAGTGACAGAGACTGGTAGGGGAGCGAGGGGAGGGTATCACGGGCTTCTGCTCCCCTTTGACGACTGAAGGGCCCTCCTCAGCCTCCAGGAGTCCTCAGCTGTCAGCCCTTGTGGGGGGCACCAGGGCCCGGAACCCTCCCCTCAAGGGGGTGAAACATTTTGGCAACACTACAGAGGTGGTGAGGAGGTAGAGAGAGGAACTCTGACGCTCTGCTGAGGATGTCAATGGGTCCTGACCAACTGGAGGCCCATCTGGCAAGACTAAGGACGGCAGGATGTCTGCAGAGGGCTTGAGCTAGAATTCCACTCTGAGATACATACTCTAGAGAAACTTCAGCAAGAGTGCGAGGACACTGGGACAAAAATGGTCAGTAACGTATTGTTTGTAATAGCAGAAACTTGCAACAGTCTAAATGCCCATTGACAGAAGACGGCGTCAACAGCTTGCCGTGTATTAACACGATGGAATGTTCTACAGACGCAAAGTGACTGAACTCTAGCTCTATGTATCAACATCGGGCAAATGGCCAAAGGATAATGTTGAGCAAAAAAAGAAGGTGAGTTGCACCAGGCTGTATATAGTGGTATAACAATCTCTAATGTGTGTGTATATATATATATATATATATATATACACACACATATATATGTATTATAATTATTATAGAATAAAAAACTTTAAGATATGTAAACTTTAACACCATATGCAATAGCATAATTATTTATGGAGACAATATTTGTATTGATAATATAAAAACATGCCTGGGAATAATAACTAAACTCAGAGGGAGGGGAGAGAGGGAAGAATCAGGGAAGGGTACAGAAGGGGACTCTGATTGTGTCTGTATTGCTTTTTTTTTTTTTTTTTTTTTTTTGCGAGAGAGAGAATGAGAGACAGAGAGCATGAGAGGGAGGAGGGTCAGAGGGAGAAGCAGACTCCCCGCCGAGCAGGGAGCCCGATGCGGGACTCGATCCCGGGACTCCAGGATCATGACCCGAGCCGAAGGCAGTCGCTTAACCAACTGAGCCACCCAGGCGCCCCTGTATCGCTTTTTTTAAAACTGAAGAAAATCGGGCAAAATGTTAAAATTCTATAAACCTGGTGGCAGGTACACGGTGCTCCTTAGATTACTTGCTCTTCTGCTCACTGGAATCTTGCATACATTTTCAAGGTCTCTAATATTTCATGAATCTCATTCTGGGACCCTGGGGCTGAATATTTTAATCACCCCTTAGTTAACTAACTTGACTCACTTGTCCCTAAACACTCGCAACCTCCTCTAACCTCTGCCCACAGGCTCTCTAAAAGCCACCCCGGGCTCCCCCAGCCCGGCCTGGGGTCCTGGAGAATGCACCATTGTCAAATACCGTGTTCGCTTCAGTTTGTTTGAAGTATGGTCTCATACGCAACCTGCCTCCAGAAACACGTGACTTAGTTCTGCATAAGCCCTAGAGAGGCTTCGAGCATGACAAAAGGAGTCCGGAAAGCCTCATCTTCCTCACCAGCTACCTCTGGAAGGCCCAGGTCCTGGGAAGCCTGAGGACTACCCGTACAGAAGCGAAGGCTTTTCCTGTCATTGTCACCCCCGGAGGGCCTGGGTCCCCTCCGAGCCCTTAGCTGATCTCCACCCTCAGGCGGTTTTGTGGGGGGTGCGGGGTTGTTGCCTGCCTTTGCCAAAAGCAAAGACCAACCCCCACGGTTTCAAGAATTTCACTTTGGGGCAGAAAGCAATGCCCCTCCAGGTTATTTCTCCAAATCCACACTAAACAGGCCTTTAAGGACATATCTAATCAGCTTGGCCTTGGGTCCTGACAAGAAAAACCAAAGTGGTCCTTTGTTTCCGACCTCAGAAACCCCCACTCCCACACTTGTAGTTCTCTGCCTCCCCCAACCCCTGCTAGAGGGAAGATGAGAACTCGCTCACTCCAGGTGACATTCCAGGAGGACAAGACAGAACCCTGGGAGGGTGGGAAGGGGGGGGCGAGTCCGTCCTTCCATCCTGGCCTTGCCGGCCTTCATCCCTGGGCTCCGTGAGGCCCCCTTTACAAAGGGGGCTGCTCCCCAACCCCCACTGTGCTCCCACACCGAGCACGTGCTGGCCAGGTGGCGGTGAATCTGACAGTGACTCCCTGCCTCCTCGGAGCTCACCTTCTAGCAGGGAGACAGGCGATTTATAAGAAAACAAATGATCAGCTAATGTAATTGCAGGTGGGGACACATGCTCAGTAGAAAAGCAAAGTGGGAGCGTGGGAGAAGGCAGGACTGAGACAGGAGGCCCAGGATGGAGCCCAGGGCCTCACCCGTAGGATCAGGAGGCCTCTCTAGGGACTTTTGGATTTCAGAGCCCTTAGGGTGTCCACTCAAAGCATGGGGGGTGCAGTGTTATAACTTCTGAAGTGACAGCCCTGTGAAGACAGTGGTGGAGAAGCCAGCTGGAACCCAGGTCCCCCACTTGCCCCCTCCCTGCTCCCCTGCACACACCACAGGGCCTTTGCAGATGCTGCTTCCTCCATCAGGAATGAATCCATCCCAGATATTCACCTGGACTCCCCTCCCACCTCATTCAGATCTTTTCTGGAAGGCCTTGCCTAACCTAAAATAGCAACTTCTTCCCTCTTCCTTCCTTCCTCTTGAGCTCCTTAATCTGCTTCACATTTCTTTATAAGAAGCGCCATTATCTGAAATAATCTTGCTCATTTATTTACTTCATGGTCTATCCCTCCCACCATTAGCATGTAAGACCATAAGGGCAGGGATGGAGTGTCAATGGATATGTATCACCAGTCCCCACAGTGGTGAGAGCACATAGGAAGTGCTCAATAAATGTTTGTTGAATGAATAAATGACATCCTAACTTCTTAGCATGACACACAGTCTCTCCCCGATCTGGCCTCTGCCCACTTCTCCAGCCAGATGTCCTGTCCCTCTCTCCAAGAATACTCCAACCATACTGAACACTTATGGGCTGGGGAGGTAACCCAGTCATTGACAGGTCCCAAGTCTTCGCACAGAATGTGCTATTTGTCTGGAATGCCCTTCCCTACTTTGTCTGTCTGTGGACAACTTGCTCTTATTTCTAGATTCAGCTTGAGCACTACATCCTGACAAAGCCTTCCCAGGCTCCCACAGACCAAGCTACCCCTCTCATTCCTTTGTCTGATACCTCCCGTACTCAAGCCTCTACACCTCTTATCTCACTTAGGTACTTGTCCATCTGCGTCCTCCTCTAGCCACTCAAGGGCAAGGCCAGGGTCTCCTTCATCTTGCATCTGCTGGAGCCAGCACAGAGCCTGGTACCCAGCATGTGCCCAGGGAATGTTGGTTGAGTAAGAGAAAGAATCAGCCAAATCTCCTGAGTTTTATTTTTCTTAATATTACTCTTAAAATTGCAAAAGTAATCCATGCTAATTAGTTTTTGCGCAAATACCCAAGTGTGCATATACAGGGAAAAGTAAAATTCTGAATTTTTTAGAACTCTCTTGAGCTGCTCCTGACCCCCAAGCACTTCCTCTCTAGTTTGGGAGAGCCCAGGCAGAGAGCCAGACGGTGCAGGGAAAGGAGACGGCCCAGGACCCTGACCATGGCCTAGCCGGGTCCCCCATGCATGTACCAAGCGGAAGTGGGAGTGAAACCCCCTGGTGAGGAGGTTAAGGCTGACACAGCTGACTAGCTGACTCCTCTACTAGAAACTTGTGACACCTTCTGCTTCCCCTCCCCCCAGCCCAGGAAAAAAAAATGTGCCTATGATGCTTTCTTATCACTTTAGGGCTGCCCACATTAGAACTTCCTGGAGAAGTTGGTAACATTAGCATCAGGAAAATGGATTCGTTGATCGTTCAGCCCTTCTATTTCTTCTTCTTCTCCTGTTTTTGGAAATAAACAGATTCTTTCTCAAGCTGGACCTTCACCATGGCCTTGGTGTTCCCCTTCTGCAGAAACCAAACGCAACCACCAAAAGCCCTCAGTGGCCAGGCCCACACGGCACTCCAAGGCAGCCTGTCCTTCTGGTAGACTCGGGCAAGCCAGCCAGCTTACAGCTCAAAAGTTGGCATCCCACACGGTTTTACTACAGAGAAACGATGCCCCGGTTGGCAGACATGAGTCTCTGGATGGCTCGAAAATCGTACTTCTCATTGTAAGTTGTGATTTTTAGGTTTTTTTCACTCCTAAAAGAGCTCTAGGCATTGGCTCTCCAGAGTCTACTCCAAGTCCCTCTTACCACCTTCTCCACTGTCCCTGCCTCTGGCCCCCAAGGCTGACACTTTGCCAAGGTCTCCTGTCATTGGTTTGCTTGACCAAGTATATCAGGTCCACGCCTCAATGTAAATCATAATTCACATTTGCCCGGTACCCTCAGGTTCACGGTTTGCTTTTGCATCAATTATCTGATTGAACCCTCTCCTCGTGGGGTGCAGAGACCCATGTTACAGGTGAGCAGACTGAGCAGCAAAAAAGGGAAAGCGATTCACTCAAATCGCACAGCTGGTTATGTAGCGCACTGAGACACAGACGTGCACAGTCCGACCCTGAGCCGGGCGCTTCTCCATCTACACAGGGGCACACCAGGGGAGATTATCTGCTTAATCTGAAATACAGAGAAGAAGCTCCCTGGGCTCAGACCTGGTTTGCAGAGACTTGGCTAAAGGCACCAAGAAGGTCGGAATCCTCAGTAAATACGGGAGCCAGGATAGTGCCTTGTGCAGGAAAATGGTGAAGAAGATTGAACTAAGCCAGCACAGGACAGCACTTTAAAATGGGAGAATGTTTGGAATATTTTAATGTGAGTTAACCCAATACAACATTAATCAGAAAAAAAAAAAATGTAACCAGTCAGCATTTAAAATTCCAGAGATTCCCCAAAACCATAAAACGGAACTGGTTTCCATTGCGCCTTCTGTGGCAAAACCAAAATGGAAAGACGAGCCTCAGGGATCCGGCACTGTGGTTCTTGCATGAAAACAGTGGCCGGCGGTGCCTGGCCCTGGGACACGGCTTCTGCCGTCACAGTGAAGTCTACCCAGCGGAGGCTGGAGGACCTGAAAATCCCCTAGAAGCTCCACCACATTGCTAGCTTATCATAAATGGGTTGATCTATGTAACAATTTTATGTTCACATTTCTAAAACATTTCTAAAAAATAGAACTATAGAGAAGAATAAGAGAGGTGTTAGAGTTCGTCATTTTAATAAGCATCACAGGGTGGGCCAGGCACTGAAATGAGACTCAGCAGAATGGGGAGGATTACGTTATATCTCACCAAATATATGACTCGGGCCCGGCAGGGCTGATTCACTTAGATTCAGTAGCGCTACAGTCTACACGGCTTCTGGAATATTGTAGAGTCACGCTCGGCTCCAACTGGTGGTGGGAGCTTGACATTCCAATGGCCCAGGACAAACAGCAGCCTTTCCACGCGTCAGGCTAGGACATACTCCTCACGAGCTATCACCTGCCTAACGGATCCCAATTCACATGAGACATCGAGTCCCCTGGAAGGCATCATGTCACACAAAGGAATTTTGTAGCTAGGGACATCTCAGAATAACGGGGTATTGTTTCCCCGTGACCCTGGAGTCAGTCCTTATAGATACCACAAGTTTTCAATAAAATGGAGGCCCCAAAGTTCTCGCTGCTTTACCCTGGTCCATCTCTGGATTCTTCCCCGTCCCACTTTCCCAGGCAGGACCCTTGAACTGGCTCTTCACAAAAGAGGACTTACAAATGGCCAATAAATATATGAGAAGGTGTTCAACTTCACAAGTCCTGTGGAAATGCATGTGAAACCACAATGGGATAGCACCACATACCAAACAGAAAGGCCGAGGTGAAAGAGGGGGGCAATGCCAAGTCTTGGCAAAGAGATGGTGCAGTTGGAACATTCCTACACTGCGGTACGACCATTGGAAAAACTGTTGGCATACATCTCATGACTCACTCCTAGGTATATGCCAACAGAAATGCTTACATGTGTTACCCAAAATACATGTACAAGAACGTCACAGTCGTTTCATTTCGAATAGCCTGACACTGGAAACAACTCAATGTCTATCAGCAATAGAATAGATAAATCAATTCTGGTATACTCAGACAATGGAATAGGGTCAGCCAATGAGAATATCAGATTGTCCCTACACACAACACAAATGAATCTCACAAAGATGAGGCTGAGAGAAAGAAATTAAACACATCACAAAAAAAATACATGTAGAGTGCATATAGGTCTGCTTGTATGAAGTTCAAAGGCAGGCAAAAGTAATGGATGGTCAGCACGGAGTTACCTTTTGGGGAGGGGGCATTGAGGAGGCTTCTGGGATACTGACAATATCCTGTTTCTTAATCTGGGGGCTGGTTATCTGGAAGTTTTCAGGTCATGATAATTATTCAGACTATACGGTGATAATGTGCTTACTTTTCTTTTTTTTTTTTTTTTAATGGAAAGGCCCCTTGCTTTTTTTTTTTTTAATTTTATTTATTTATTTGACAGAGAGAGACACAGTGAGAGAGGGAGCACAAGCAGGGGGAGTGGGAGAGGGAGAAGCAGGCTTCCCGCAGAGCAGGGAGCCTGATGCGGGGCTCGATCCCAGGACCCTGGGATCATGACCTGAGCCGAAGGCAGACGCTAAATGACTGAGCCACCCAGGTGCCCCTGTGCTTACTTTTCTTAATGTATGTAATACTTCACTGAAGGATTTTAAGACACCATTAGTTTAATAGGGATACAGGATAAATATAGGCTTCAATGGTGCTGGGTTAGAACGGTATAGACAAACTCATATTTTCACGTTGGTGGAGCAGGTTGATGATTAGAGTCACGGATAGTTGAAAACAGCTGCAGATGGAGTAGCCTGGGTGCTACAAATAGGAACAAATAGGAGTCTGAACAGGAGTCAAAAGCTAGAATGGATGGCAAGTAGCAGGACCGGCACGTGGTTGGCTGTTGGTCTGGACCACACCTGCACTTACAGATACGGATCCCTGCCACAGCACCCTCGTCCCACACAAAGGAAGCCTTTTTAATAGACCCTATGTGGCCATCTGCCAAGGGACAAGCAGACTCCCCGCTAGGCTGGGAGCCTGATGTGGGGCTCGATCCCAGGACCCTGGGATCATGACCTGAGCTGAAGGCAGACACTTACCCGACTGAACAACCCAGGCACCCCTGTTGTGAATATTGAATGAGTTAAAACATGTAAAGTGCCATTTATTCATCTTCTATTCCTTTATCAATCCCATCTAATTTATTCATCTTCTATTCATTTATCAAACCCATCTAATATACTGCTTCTCAGACTGGGTCCCAAGGATACCCCAAAGGTTCACTGATGGAAGATTCTTGGAGGTCCACGAAATTTTTCTGATAAAGGAGGCCATAACTAACTCAAGTTTCAGAAATCCTGAGCAAGAGGCCCAAAACTTTGTTCTAAACATCAACAAGAGCCTCAAAGACACGTAAGACCGAGTCCCTTGAAATCCAGCTCACATATCCTGTTGAATAAAAGAGCAAGTTGCAAAATAATACATATTTATGACCTCAGTGTTACTAAAATATATGCACGGACTTGAAACAAACTTGGATGGATAAATATCCAGGTGCATTCTCTCTAGATGATGGGTTGTGGGTGTGTTTTTATTATTTGCTTTTCTGATCTTTTCTGTGTTTTCTACATTTTCTACCACAAAGGTATATTACTTTGGAAATTTAGGAGAAAAATACATAGATGTTTATTATTTTAAAAAATCACTCCTAGCCAGAAGGCATAGAACAATCATATAGCTCCCAGCTGAACACACATACGCTCTCACAGAAAGGATAAAAAGACTTGAGCCTGTATCTTTATGTAACACCTCTCACAGCTTTTCTGTCCTCTATCGTATGCTAGTCCCTCGGTTTCTGGGAGAGGGAGTGTAGGACTATGAATTCTACACAGTGCCCAGCGGAGCGCTGCTCACAGAGGACACCCACGTGCAAAATAACCAGCATCACCGTTACAGAATCGCCAGCCGATGTGGGGGCATCCGGCCAAGCCAGCCCCGTAACAGGCACTTCACATGTTTTAACTCATTCAATATTCACAACAGGGGCGCCTGGGTTGTTCAGTCGGTTAAGTGTCTGATTCAGCTCAGGTCACGATCCCAGGGTCCTGGGATCAAGCCCAACGTCGGGCTCCCTGCCCAGTGGGGAGTCTGCTTGCCCCTCTCCCTCTGCTCTCCCCCCACCCGCTGCCTCTCAAATAAATTTTTAAAAAATCTAAAAAAAATATTCACAACCTTCTGCAGTGGGTAGCATGGTAATCCTCAATTTACAGATAAGGAAACTGAGGCACAGAGAAATTAGGTGACTTACTCAAGGTCACTCCCCAGGCATTGTATGGGAGAGGAGGGGTGGAACCGGTGGGGGGGAGTAGAACCCCCAGAGTTCTCACCCCTTCCCTTGACCACTGATAGGAACAGGGGCTGCTGACGTTTCTGAGCACTTTATCCAAGAGCAAGGGGAGCTTCACGCTTTCCACCCGTTGGCTCACCTACTTCTCTGACACCCTCCGCAGGCCCAGCTGAAGGGTGAGGCTTCTCTGCCCCCAGTTTCCAGCTGAAGGAGCTAAGGCTTCATGAGTTAGCCAAGGCCTCCCAGGAGGCCGGGGAGGCACCAGGCCTCACAGCCAGCTGGTCCAGGCCTGGAGCCCACCCTCACACCACGGGTCCACCCAACGTCTGCATGCTTTTGGATAAATACTTGTCCAGGTGGTGGGATCTCAAAAGCAAGCCCCGGGCTCACTATTTTTACCCACCATTTTATGGGAGGAGGGACGATGAGGCTTGTGTCTGTAAGTGGGGAAAGGGATGCAAGGGAGGGAGGGGTCTGAGATCTCTCTTTAGCTCAGTCTGAAATTAGCCTGAGACCAAAGACCTGTGACTTTTCACCCCTGTCACAGACCCCCTGAGGAGTTAAAGTGGGTCTTGCCAAGGGGTTGACATTTCCTCAGAAAGCAGGACAGAACATCCTAAGCGTGGGGGTTCGACACAGTGGTGCTGGGCCTCGGTGTCCACCGTTCACAGCAATGTGCTGTTAAGAAGGAAAGAGCTGGGAGCACTCGAAGTTGTTCAGATGAGGCTGGGGGTGCCGTGGGCCCCTCCCCAGGGGGTGACTCTGGGCAAGTCAGTTTACCTCTGGAGCCTGTGACTCTGCTGGGAAGTGCTGACCACAGCGTTGCCTCGAGGCTTAAAGACAGTGTCCTTGGACCACCATGACTGTCACCCAGGAGGCTGTCTGCGCATCCTGTTAAGGGCAACATGGTGTTAAAGGGATGCAGTCCCCAGTGCCACATGTGGTAGGTGTTAAGGACGAGGATGCTTGTGAAGAGGACGAGCAGGAGGGGCAAGAAAGGAAGGAGGGTGTTGATGTGGACATACTGCATCTCGCAGAAGTATGAGCTCAAAAGTCATGGAATAAAACAGAAATGAAGAATAGGGGCAGACACTTGGGTCTAAATGACAAGCCACAGGGGTGCCTGGGTGGCTCAGTCAGTTGAGCATCTGACTCTTGATTTTGGCTTGGGTCATGGTCTCGGGTCATGAAATCAAGCCCTGCATTGGGCTCCATGCTCAGTGGGGAGTCTGCTTGAGATTCTCTCTCTCTCTCTTTTCCCTCCCTCTACCCACAATCCACTCTCTTTCTCTCTCTCTCTCTCTCAAATAAATAAATCAATCTTTAAAAAATAAACAAATAAATGATGAGCCACGAACTACTCCATGGGATTTCTCACCTGAGCAGTCTTCACTCCCCATCTTACTGGGCCTCTCAGGATCTTCCACGGTTGGCCACCTCTCCTTCCTGAAGGCTCTACCTGGCTTCTTTGACACCTGTGTGCCCAGGCTCCCTCCTACCCCCCAGGTGCTCCTTCTTGGGTTCCTTTACAGGTCCATCCCTTTCTCAGAGTTCCCACACCTGGGAGGTCTATGGCCAGGTTCTACCAAGACCCTGTGCTTGTCTTACTCTCTGTTCTCTCCTTAGATCATCACTCCCAGGTCAATTTCTGAAGTTACATTCCACTTTTATTTTTCATTCTTCATTTTTAATTTTTTTTAAGTAAGCTCTGGACCCAACGTAGGGCTTGAACTCACGACCCCGACATCAAGAGTCGCATGCCCTACCACCTGAGCCAGCCAGGTGCCCCTATATTCCAGTTTTAAACCACTCTTCTGAACACCCCCGATAGCCAACAACCAAACTTGGATGTATCAAAGGCACCTCCAATACCATGTGTCCAAAGTCAAGCTAAAGATTATGCTTGGAAATAAAAACTACACACACCTCAATCACATACATTTTCAGGGACATCAGACAAGACAGAGATACCCATGAGACAAGGAGACAAGAACAGGATCTGGCAGAAGAAGGTGGGGGTGGAGGACGAAAATTATAATAATCAAGGAACAAGAAAGAGTTCTTGGAAATTAAAATATGCTAGAAAAAATTAAAATTAAAAGATTAGAAGACAAAGTTGAGGAAATCTTTCAGAAAATAAAGCCAAAAAGCAAGGAGATATTTTTAAAAGAAAGAGAAAAAAGATTTTAAAAATAAGAAAATCAGTTCACACGAATTCCAGAAGAAGAGAATAGAGAAACATGAAGAGAAGAAAAAACAAATCAGGAAATCATAATTTTTTTTTTTTTTTTTTAAGTCTCAGAGCTGAAGGACACGGGTTGCAGTGGTGAATGGGGGCCATCTTATTCTGACTTGTGACAGCCACTTTTTAAATTTTCAGATTTTCCAAGGTGGTTTCTAAACACAGCTACTAAGAAAAAATGACATTATGTAAACTTACAATTAAATAAATTGTATTAGAAACAAATGTAAGGAACACTCAAAATGCCTTACTTCTCATCAGTTTGCAACATTTTACGAGTTACTATTATTCTCTGTGCTTTTGAGGTTGTTTACACCTGTTGCGTCTGCGAGGGACAACATCTTCGTTGTCTGACTTTGTCTTACTCTTGAACATAAACGGAAACATCAACCAACAACCGTTCCGGAAGTACACGTGTTCGTCGATGACACGAACACCCCCTTTGCTGAACTGGCTAATAAACGGGGATTTGCTCGTAATCTGATTTTGTCCAGTCGCACCTGGATTGCAGCTAACGGCCGCTTACAGCGTAAGAGGTCAGCAACAACAAGGAAAGCAGTCTTTGAGAATCGACTGGCCATATAGAATTTACAGCAAAGCCTACTGCATATTTTATTATTCTTTGTAAATGGTGGGCCTGGCTTTCCAGACAAAAGCCCCATTCAGATCCCAATAAATGAATGCAAGGAGTCCCACATGGAAACACATCAGTGAGATCTCAGAATACTGGGGAGGGGGAAGGGATGATGCTAAATGCATCCAGAGGAGAAAACAGACACAAAACCACAACCCAGGTCATCACGCAGGAAGCACCGATCACCGGCAACACAGACTGCTGGGAGGGGTAAGGGAGCAGCGCCTTCTAAACCCCGAGGGGAAACAGTTTCTAACCTGGAAACGTGCACCCAACCCAAGTGGCAATGGATGTCACAGCAAAGACATTTTCAGAGACAAGATGTCTCAGAAAGTCTACTCTCATGTACCCTTCCTCAGGAAGCTTCTGGAAAATGTGCTCCCTCCAAACAGGGGGCGGGGGGTGTTGACTCAGAAAGAGGAGGGAAGGGATCCAGGAAGCAGAGGTGAAGGGGATCCTGGGGTGCTGATGGAGGGGGTGCAGGCTCCAGCCGCGACAGCTTCGGGCAGACCAGAGCAGGACAGAAGGCTCGGCTTGGTTTGCGTACATTTTTTGACAGTCGTCTCCCATGCCAATTTTAAGACGCCTGGTACTTGTGTTCGAAAAACCCTTGGGTTTGGTTCAATCAAAAGAAAGTGCATCTGAGTCTTGTTTTCTAGTCTGTCACTCAGGTGTTCCTCAGGCTTCCCAGAGACTTTTGTGAAGGCTGCAAAGTACCGAGGCGGGGGGGGGGGGGTTGGGGTCACCAAGAAACTGGGGCAGGGGACACATGGCCAGGCAAGGCATTTAGTGAGCACTGACTGCGTTTCTCTGGCCACTCAGCACCAAGGTAAGCACCAGGTGTTTGCAAAGCATCACGACCGCATTGTCCCACAAGTCACCCACGCCAGGACCAGCCAGATGCAACAGTCTTGAAACTGATAGTGTCACGGGGGGGACGGGGGGAGGACATCGGCTGTGGAGGAAGGCGGCAGTGCCCCCGGCTGCTGGTTATTAATCCATGGCCTTTACCGTGTCCACACCCCTTCCCCCCGATACTCCGCTTCGGAGGTGTGACTGTGAGTAGGGCGGCTTCTTCCTTCCCTCAGGCCTGTGCATGCAAATGAGCTCTTGCTCCTTGCAAATGGCCACGGGGAGGCCACGGGGGAGGCCACATTTCTACTCCAACCCGAACCACTGCCTTTCCACAAGTTTAGGGAGGACCTCCTTGGCAGCCCCACAGCCCCTGTGGCATATTCTCTTGAATCCCCTCGGTGGAGAAAGACTGTCACCCTTTGAGAGTTTGGAGGGCATGCACAGCCAGAACTGATGTCCAAAGTGATAGGAAATGGGAATATTTTCTTTGACCAGAAAGCAAACTTGAACCAAAGCAGCGAGGTGACGGTGATGATCTAGAGCTAGCCCCACAAACGAGTGGGTTTGCGGAGTGTGGGTCTGGGCCTGGGCCCCTGTGGTGCAGGACCACACTCCCATTTCACAGACGAGGAAGATGAGGCTCAGAGACATTAAGCAGACTGGTTAAGGCCTCGTGGCTACTAAGTGGCAGAGTGTGGCCTGCGAGCTGGCTCCATCTGCCCCCCAGAGCTCTGTCAGGACTGGGGAAGGGGCTGGGGGACTGCTCCTCGAGGAGGCAGGTTTCTTGCAGGGTGGTGAGACAGAGGGCCTGGCGTGGGCGGGGGATGGAGGGGAGCTGGGTGACCCTGGGAGAACTGTGACGGGGAGCAGTGACCAATACAGAGAAGCCTCAACACTTCTATGCAAGGGTTTAAAAAGCCTGGGACTGCCCGGGGCCAGCTCATGGGTCAACCGGAGGTCACATCCTCTTAATGACCTCTTCCAACACAGGAATAGCCAAAGAATGCCTTGAAATTAGATTTTACACTTGTAAAAAAAAAAAAAAAGATTTTACACTGGTTTTGTATATAACACGGTGCTGCTGAGGTCCTTGAAAACTTTGCTGGCAACCAATTAAATATTACCCTTCTCCCTGCAAACTTTTTGTACAGTGCATTGGCTTAGCAAATTTTTTTTTTTTTTTTTTTTTTAAATAGACCAAAACTTCTCTACTTAAAATGTACAGGATCCGAATTAGTAAGATTGGAGCCGAAGTAGATGATCGTTGTGGCCAGCACTCACTGTGGACTCACACGGCCCAGACTCACACAGCCTGGCCAGGCCAGGGTGGAAAGAGCAAACCGGAGGGGTTGACAGCTTGAGAAGGAAAAGGGCACGTCAGCCAGGCCCCAAGGGCGTTCTCCTGGGTGCCCGGGCCTGGGCCCCCCCGGGAGGCCCTCAGTACTTGGGGACAGTCCCATCTCCCATTCTAAGTAAAAGTTGAAAACTGCAGCTCTATCAGCCTGCCCCCAAAACCACATGAAAGCTTGCCTGGTCATGAGTCCAAAGATGAAGACAGGAAGGATGGCATCTGCGGGGCCCGGGGTGACGTGGAAACATGGAAACCCCTGTCCAGAATCCCCAGGCGGCGACAGCAGGGTGACAGCCTGAACATACAGATGGATGGTCAGCGGCCGGACCGTATATAAAAGGGGGGCTCTGACCCACAGCCTGCAGCAGCCTGCCCAGGACACCGGCACCTCAGCCACCACGCTCTGCCCAGGAAGCCAGCCTGGTAGCCGTCACTCCTGCAGGAAGTCACGCTGCTCTCTCTAGTGACAATCCGGGGGGCCAAACGATAACGCCTGTACCAACCCGCCCCAAGTGGCCGGGACTTGATCACTAACCAGCAGCTTCCTTAGTGTTTGCTCCCATTTCCGACTTGGCCCCAACCAGAGAGTGCCCAACCTGCGCCCCGCACAGGTCCCAGAGGCTGCCCAGTTTCCAGGCTGCCCGCCTCCAGCTTCCCGGCCTGGACCCTACCCTCGGCTCCCCTACAAGGCTTCCCCATCCCTCCGCCGCCTTCCAGTCTTTCTGCCAACACGCAGGTGACAGCGGCTGACCCCCTGCTCAGAATAAACAGCCTTTGCTTGGGCTCACTCGGCTGGTCTTCATTTAGCCCCAACTAAGCCTGGCCCTTCAGCGCATGAGGCCCCAGGTCACACTCACCTGTCGCCCAGCCGGGCCTCACCGGAACTGCGCAAACAAGCCAACTACTGCCCTCTGCTGGACTTCCGACCATCCTCCCACCGGCGAGCCAAGAAGACCTCAGGGACCCCACCTCCGGACGGGGACCCTCCCACACAGTCTCCCCCTCTGGGATGTCCATCCCTGGCAGAGCACTGCCTGGTGACCTGGCGTAAGCCAGAAAGCCCATGCTGTGCCTGGGCTTCCTGGGTGGAGGCATTCCCACAGAGCACCCTCAGAAATGCATGTGGTCGTGGCCATGGCCGTGGTGGTGGCCGTGGCCATGGGGAGCAGTCCCTCCTACCTTGGATGGCTCAGCTCTGTGGACCTGGCCCTGCGGGCTGGGAGCCTCAGGCGCTGTCCCACTGGGGGCTCAAGTTAGACTTCTCAGGCACCAGGGGGCGCTGTGGCTTCCCAAACAGGAATGGGGGGCCAGATCCCCACCAGTTTCAGGGCCAGGGCTTCCCAGGGGGCACGGATCTTGAGTGAGTGGCATTGCTGAGCCAACCTGCAAATTTGTTCCTTTAACTTCCACTTCTCAAATGGAAGCTGCATTGTTACATGCCCCGCTCTGCCCACCCCCCAGCCTGTCTCACCCCATCAAACCCCGCTTTGCACGTCGGGTGAGTAAATTAAGGATCATGGGCGTGTGATGTTCTGAGCTACTTTGTCTAAAAACACAAGACGTCCCCGGTGTTTGCCTGACACCGCATTATCGCAGCTTCTAGCCTACAGTTAATGGCCCAAGTGAGTTTTTCTAGTTTGTGTTTCCTGGAGGCTCACTGTCTTCCTCGGGGTTCACAGCTGACCGTTCTGCTTTGAATGGCTTTCCCACGGCAAACTGCAAATCCGCCCTCTGCTCGGCCTATGTTTTCATTCTGAAGATCAATTCCCTGCCCCCCCGGCCCCCAAGCTCGCCTGCTCTCCGTTTTCTGTGGGCACCCTTACCCACTGCAAGTCTGCAGACCAACAAAATGCAACACAATCTTGATGAATTGGGCCCTGCTGGGGAGAAAGCACGGCTCTCTCTCTGACACCTGGCCACACACATTCCAGAACCTCCTCAGGAGGCAAAGGAAGAGGACACGGTTGGCTAGTTGTGGGCAGTACTGCCTGGGCAGAAACCACCCTCCTCTTGGGGGTCAGGACTTGGGGTTCGTGTCCTGGCTCGACCACATGCCACCCCATGTCTGCAGGAGAAAAAGCATTGCTCCCCCCCGCGGCCTGTTTCCTCACAGAGCTGACAGCAATCCTGAATGAAGGAGCTCAGCCCGAGCAGAAGCCTGGTCGTCACCGGTCCACGAGGCACAGATATGATGGTGACCAGGCCACTGTGGGAAGACGGTGCTCAGGAGATGGCTGTGGGCAAGGCAGCTGGTGGGGGGGGGGTGTCTCGGAACAACACAGACCCCAGATGCGAGGGTCCTGCACCACACCGCCTGGCCTCGCACCCCTCCCCCACCCCCTGCTGCCTGTGTCATCACCACGGACAGGTTGGAAAACTGCCCTCCGCCTCAGTTTCCCCATCTGTGGAACAGGGATGGTGTCAGTAAGAGCACTTGCCTTGCGGGAGGGACTGTGGCGGGGCATCAGTGCCTTACTCACGAGCGGTGCTGGGCACGGCGCCCGGCTCCTACTAAGCCCTCAAACCTGGTTAGCAGTCGTTATCTGGGCTCCGATCGTCGGTTTTGCATCCTGGCTCTACCACCTATGAGTGCGATTGAGACACAGCGAAACCCTCTGAACTTATTTTCTTTTCTGTAAAGTAAGGATAGCAATGCCTTGGTCGCAGAGCTAATCGGAGGACTCTACGGGATCCCGCGGTCCTTCGCATGCTGTTCCTCCTCTGGGACAGACGTCTGCGTAGGAGAACCTCGACAAGCCGCATGTAGACAAGGAGGAAGGGATGGGCGTCCGCGGGTGCAGGAAGAGACCCTCTGATCACGACCAGCCTCAGAGCTGGCCCCAGAGTGCCTGCAGCCCCAAGCACTGGGGATTTTCACGTACAACCCGGCAGACCCACGGGTTCCCAGGGCCAGGTCTGCAGACCCAGAGCCAGCAGACCTGACGTGCACCTTCACACGGCAGGGGGAAGGCGGATGGTTCATGTGAGCTCCTCCAGGGCCCCGTCTGGCCCTTGAGCCAGGGCTCACTCGAGCCCACGGTCCTAAGCAGTCACCATGCTCTGCCACCCAACTGTTTCCGCCAACAGCAGTGCACCGAGGACAGGATTAGGCGGGACGGCCACCCGAGCCATGGCCTCCCGGAGCCAGCGGGGGCAGCTGCGGCCTCTGACCTCACCTCGGCTACAGCCTTTAATGGACGGCCCAGATGGAAGAAGTACTAACCTGTGGCTGATCCGAGAATCACAAACACCCTCCACGCTCGCGTGTGGCTTCGTATCTTATGCTGCACCGTGTCCCTCTAAGCGTGGGGATGTGTTTCCAGCTCCTCTGGGGCAGTTGGCCTGGGGCTCGGGGGCCGGGCTGGGCCTCAGCCTGCCTAGGTTCGAAGCCCAGCCTCACCAGCCCCCAAGTGACCGTGAGTCGCTGACTCCCTCCAGGCCTTTGGAAGCACAGACAGCTTCCGGTTCTCCTCTGTCGCGCTCACTCCTATCCTCGCCACTCACGGGTGACCTCGGGTCCACGCCCTCCTACCTTCCCCACCATCACTGCTGTCACTGTTCAGTGACTGTCACGGCCTTCCCGAAACCCTGGCCACTCCGTTCCTGACCTACCTGGCTCCAGTGAGTCCCTCCTCCTTCCCGGGGGTGGGGGGGACAGCCCCCAGCACCAGAGTCACACTGCGGCAAACGCGGCATTCCACCACCTCTGGAAGGGTCACTGCAAATGGCCCTCTCCAGCCACCCTCTCTCCCTGTGCTCCCACCACTGATTCCAAAATTCCACAATTCTCCACCCTCCGAGCCACCGCCCTGTCACTGTGGTACCACCTTCCCAACCCCCTCGCCCCCTCTGCCTGGTCGTAATGGGCTGACAAAACCCCAACCCGGATTAAACCCAACGCCCCAGCGGGAGAAAATGATCCCGTGAAGTGGACATCACGTCTCCAGGGCGCCCTCGACATTCCCAGTTCCCCAGCAAGCAGGGGGGGAAGTCACTGGTCGTGGCTCTCTGCTGAGACCGTGACACCTAGTTCCCGGGGGGAAATTGTACATACCGCCCGCCTGTGTCCCCACACGGCCATTAGGATGCAAGGGACATCGCGCTCCAGCCCAATGCTGAGCCCTCCCCTGGTCGCTGGGTCTCAGACTTTTTGCCTTCTTAAGGATTTCACTCTCACGCTTCCCCTTTTCTCAAGACATGGTCAGTTTCTCCCCCTTCAGCACGTCACTGCTGTGGATGTATAAATATGCCTTGTGTCATCGGTCTTTTTTAAAGCTCCCTGATGCCATTCATGCCCCCTCCTACTCTTGCAGCAAAATTCTTCGTGCGTTGCCCCCGTGGGCAGCTCTGCTTCTCACCTCACCCCTGCCCCACACCCACACCCACTCCCACCGGGCTCCTGCCACCGCCACCCTGGGAAACCATGCCTGTCGGTGTCATGACTGATTTTTTTTTTTAACTAAAAGTCATCTTTTAAATACATCATTTCTTAAGCTGACAAAAACAGAGGCCTTAAAAATTATGTGGAAGCTGAAGACAAGGGATTCTGATTTGGAAACCTAGGTGTAAGGTCACCAGTATTTGGGTGGAGGGGAGGCTCCCGGAAGATCGGTAATTGTCACTTTCAGTGGGCGCAGCCTGGACCAACCATGATAGTTTTTATGGAGACGAATGTAATCTGTCAGTTTGCAATTTTGGGGGTACCACCCATTTGTGAACAAATTTAAAGCACTGTAATGTTGTTAAAATTTCAGGATAATTTCTTTCGGATCTCAAACCAGTGTCCGCTTTGCTGTATGCTAGGATGTTTGGTAAGCCGATCATCCAGTATTTCTTGAGCAACTACCACGTGCTAGGCACTATGGTAGGCACTGGGTATGGAGACGTAAACAAATGGGCATGATCTCTGTCACAGGGTTTATAATCTAATTTAGGCAATAAAATAAGCACCAGATTAGGACATAACTGCAAATCGGGACATCTGGCATGACGGGGAAGGGGAGGAGAGACTCCTGAAATCTCAGTGGGCTTTTCCGAGGAAGACATTGGCTGAGGAATTGAATGTGAGGAGTAAGCCTGTGAAGTGTTAGGGAAAGGCATTCCTGGCAAACGGCATATCCCAAAGCTCTGGGGCAGAAAGAATCTGGTTCCTCCAAGAAGAGGAAAGAAAGCCAGTATGAGCCAGAGGAAAGTCCTGAGATGGCTGCCAGGGAAGACTGCGGGGGCAACATGCTCACGGGACTGAAAGCTGCTCCAGATGCAACCACCAGTGACTCAAGTGTTCAGACATACTAGCCAATCCTCATCACTCTCTTCCTCCACTTCTTGGCAGCATTGGACATGACTGAAGGCTCCCCTGACCGGGTTTCCATTAATGACGTCACCTGGGTCTCCTCCTCCTTCTGGGGACCACTCTTTCCACATCTCCTCCAATGGCTCCTCCCCCAGCTGGGAGACAATGAGCTCTACATCCCATAGGACCCCATGGCCATGGTCTTCGCCCCTTCCATGTGCACTCTGTGACTCAGAGATCTTGACTTTACAGCCTAGGACAGCAAACCGTACCATATATATATTAAATTTTATCCTTCACACCTCTTCCTGCAAAAGGCGGGCAGGACACAGTGGTGCAAACTAAGTGGTGGAAGGAAAAAGGGGCAGCAACATGTTATCAACGTGAGAACATTTTCGCAGCATCATTTGACATGCTGACAGTCGTGGGTGCCAGTTTATAGTAGCTACTTGGGCTTCTAAATATCCAGTTCTACTGGGACGCCTGGGTGGCTTAGTCGGTTAAGCTCAGGTCATGATCTCAGGGTCCTGGGGTTGAGTCCTGCATCAGGCTCTCTGCTCAGCGGGGAGTCTGCTTCTCCCTCTGCCCCTCTCTCTGTGCTCCCTCTCTCGCAAATAAATGAAATCTTAAAAAAAAAAAAAAAAAAAAAGGAAAATAAATACCCAGTTCTGCTATCTGAAAAGTGGAAAAAATACAAATTAAAATAATCATGGTCACTCTGCAACAGGAATCAGGAATACAGAACTAAATAAAATCAATTCCTAAGGTTTCCAGCCTGGTTGGGAGGATATGGGAACAGTGGCAGTTGGAAGGGCAGGAGGCACGAATTACAAACTTGTCTCCTTGCTTTAACATTGAAAACATCTATGGAGCCGGTCCGCACAGCGTCCCGCGGCCATGCCATGGGGCGGACTGACCATCTCTACCGCAGCCACCACAGCGTCTGGGGGTGCTGTTTAGTCTGCACACCCCAGAGCGAGGGTGTCATTGATGAGTCGTAATCGCCGGTTAGCCAGCCTGCTTGGCCCACACAGACCTACTCGGCGTCTAGCACCCGGTGGAACGTAGGCTTAAGGCTGAAATGTGGCCTTCTGGGATTGGGTTCTACACACTGCAGTGCCCAGACTCAGGATAATTAGGCCCGCCGTTGTTTAAACAGATTTACAGAACTGTGAGCATGTTGCGTGTAAAATTAATTACATCAGGGTCATTTGTAAGGAAAAAAATATATCCATTTTCAATGCATCTAAGGGAGCAGCTTTTAATTAAAAAATGATAAACATCTAATTACTAAAAAATAGCTTCCATAGACTATAAAGGTTCTCAACTTCAGTGGGCATAAAATCAGGTGAGCTGGTTAAAAATGCAGGCCTGGGCCCTGTCTCCACATTCTGAGTGGTCTTGGGTGGCACCCATAAATTTGCATTATTAATCACCAGCCCAGGAAATTTTGATGTGATGGTGTGTGTTTCATGGAAGATCCTGTTCCAGTGAGCCCAGAAAGTGAAAAACATTATCTATATATTAATAATTCATTTTCTTAGAGCCAACCCTTTAATAATTGAGAATTTCTAAACTGAATATTCCTAAGACTTCATGTACTATTTCCTGCTCTAAAATAATCCTTACTCTCATACTCTAAGGTTTCTGTGACCTTGACTTAGTATAATCCTAAGTACCATCTCCCTCTGCTCAGTGAGAACTAAAAATGGTATGTTGGACAAATGTATATTCTAATAAATGCAATCAGTCTGTAATAATTGTCACAAATGCAAGAGGTACCAAAGAAACTGATCTGCCCTGGAGGACTCATGCAACCCACGATTTCAATCATAGCATTCTCTAGAAGTATTTAGCACATTTGCTTGCTGGATTTCCTCGAGAATTGCAAGTATTTAGATTAACTCAGACATCTATATCTATATCTATATCTTAGAGGCCTTCCCTAGTTATGGGGTCATCAACCCAAGGTTATACTATAATAGTTTTCCTCACATTTATATTCAAATGCTCTAAATAAAGAAGATAAAATGTTTCAGCATTTTGCTAAGTGTAAAATTTTTTATTTTGGAAAATTCAAGAACAAAAGGAAAAAAAAAAACAACCTACAAAGCCAGAGAATTAGCAAGACTATTATCACAATCCCATTAAGTCGGGCACCAAAAAAAAAAAAAGGGCTATTTAAATTCCTAAAATATCAACACATTTTATCCTGGAAAAGAGCAGCACAGAATTTTAATAAGTGCTGATCTTTATCAGGTGTCTCCTATGTGCCAACCACAAAGCTCTATGACACCCATTTAGTCCTCAAACCCTGAGACAGGTAGTTGATTATCTCTACTCTATGAAGGTCAGGGCCCAGAACTCCACGAACAGCCTGTGTGTGCCAATGCCCAGCACCCAGGATCCCACATGTCCCACTTTCCTTGTCATTCACTCAATTCAAAACTCAAATTCAGCATCTGCTGCTAAATAAACCAGAAATGATAGTCTATAATGCTCAAATTATTTCTAAATATTAAAAGCAGAGTTTCTGACAGTGTGGAAATCATAGCCTACGATTAAAAATATAATGATAAAACAGATTATCTGCACTACACTTATTAAAACTTAAAAAGGAATTCAGATATCAGTTCAAACTTTTCTACTTCGATATAATACAAATCCAGTTCCTAAATTATTTATCATATACATTAAAAACATTAATGAAGAAACTATCCTAAAATTAGGAATGATTCACAATTATTTAACTCGATGATAAGGGATAGCTAGTACATCAGTGGAACTAGCACTGATGCCTGGTTCGAGATGATGGCAGAGTCTGGGAGTCTCGGTTTCAATTCATCCGTAGGCTGGAACTGCAGAAAGCAAGCGTGCACATATCAAAAAATCTTTATAAATTTCATGCTGAAGTCACATAGGACAGATTACCGTCTAATAAAGAACTGGTGGCTCATTGTGAAATTGCAATTTATTCTAACAAGCTATAATGTCGCCTGAGAGATTACCTTTCTTGCTCACAAAAGCTAATTCAAGACATCTGCACAAGGCCATGAAACTGACCAACCACCAAGAAGCATTTATGTAAATTACATATTAAGCGTGTTCGAGGCCTGCTATGTGCAAGGCCGCATGCAGGCACAGCCGGGCTCCTGAAGATCATGGTTCTAATCGCCAAGCTCATACACACAACAGTGGCTTCTTGTCAGTATTCCCTTCAAAACTGACACAGATCAGACCAACTGAGGTACCTGGAGTATCTAAAGCATGATGTACCTAAAATCCAAGTGCAACAGGTACTATTAAAGAAACAGACAAATGACACAGAATCCGGCAGTTACCCACTCATGTGGTTAAAGTATATTTTCCTGCCTAAAGATATTTAAAGCTTCAAAAAGTGATGCTTTCATTTATCGGTGAACTGATACTAGAATTCATATATAAAACGGAAACTCTTTGAAAGTCTCATGAGAATACTACTCAACTTTAGGAATGAGCACCAGGAAATCAACAGAAGCTCATGTGCACTAATGTTAAATTAGGCTTAGTTGATCCCACGTTTCTTGTGTTCATAAGGCATTGCACAGAAAGCCACCATGTGTCTTTGACCGATTATAAACAGAGGAAAAAGACACATCTAAATGCTGCCAATTCAAAGGATTCAGAGCTCAAATCCAGTAACAAAATGAGATAATTATGTAGGTGTCAAGCAGTGTTTTTGCTGTTTAGATCATAAAGACAGTATCCATCTTCTGGCTTATTTAGCATCACAGTAAAGCAGTATAATTTTGAAAACATAATTTTGGAAAGCATTCTGGAGACTGAGAATCAACTAGAAAAGGGAAGATGGAAAAGGAGGAATAAATGTTATCTATGTTTTTAAAGTATTAAAGCATCAAAACTTCCAGTGATGAATGACTATTTAAATGTAATTTCTTCTTGATATAGGAATGATTCCTGATACCTATCTTTTAACAGAAAAGACTGAAATTTTCCTCACATTCAATTTATGTTTTCTTTAAACATGAGTTCTGCACACAGTATTAAAAAGAAATCTTGGCCAAAAAAAAGTCTATTATAGTGACTCTACTACTAAGAAGCTGAAGCAGAATAAGGAAAAATAAAATGTATGGTTTATTTCTTTGTTACACAAAGAAAATTAAAAGTGGTCCAAAACATCTTCGTCCATATCCCATGTCCTCCCTGGCACACCGAGAACATAAGGGCAAGCTAGATCAGGAGTCCAGCTCAGGGTCAAGTTTTTCCACCTTGATGACTACGTCCGGAGCTGCGGCAACAGCTCTGGCCTGCGGGTTCTCCGCCTCCGCCTCCGACAGCACCTCTTCCTTTATCTTCACGGGCTTATTACTGGCTTCCTCCTCTTCATCCGAAGACTCATCAAGCTCCCATTCATCATCTATGTCCATTTCAAATACTCTTACATGACGGAGGTTTGAGCTTAACTGGAGAAGAAAAGGTCAAATAAAGACTCTCTAAATTAATGGCTGAACTAATGCATAATATATAAGAAATGAGAAGCTTGAAGAATGGTTTTGTATGAAAGTTATTTTCCCATCAATTTACAACAAAATCACTAAGCTTAGCCTCACTTGCTGTAAAAGGATCTCTATATACAACAGTGACAATTTCATGATAATTAAAATCTAGGGGCGCCTAGTGGCTCAGTCGCAAGACCATGAGATACTTGATCTCAGGGTCAGGAGTTCGAGCCCCATGCTGGGTGTCGAGACTACTTAAAAAATAAATAAATAAGTAACATCTAGAATTGTATTCCTCAGTCAGCTTTCTCAGAACGAGAAAGCTACATAGCTAAGACCACAACATGTTCGTAATCAATAAAGGCAATACACCACGAAATGTTTACACTTTCTGAAAGGACCTTATAGATCCAAAGTCACTTCCTCCTGTTACTCTCAGTCAGTAAACAGTCTGTAAATACTTACCACACAGGACACTTTGCGAAAACCATTCCCAGCAACATACTGAGCCTTCATACTTTCCAGTAATCGCCAATGCTTCTCAAAATGCATGGTACGTGTGGGAATAGCACTGCACTGTTCATCTAGCCTGGAGAGGGGAAAAACCAACCCCAGAATGAAAAGGCGATCTTCTCCCTGGTTACAAGGGGTAATATTAGGATCCACCATGGGTTCGATTTCTACCAATATTCCCATTTCCAAAATAATTCTATCAGCCACTGTTTAAAAAGTATTTTCCTATATCCTAGGAAAATACTGCAATTCCAAATAGCCAGAATGGCATCTTACTAAGGTTTCTGATTCCAGCTCAAGGAAAGCAAACAGACACATTTTTTAAATTAGAGAAGGGTTAGAGTTAGCTGTGTACCTCCATGTGGCTACGGAGGTCCTAATTCTGGAAGGAAACCACTAGGAGCAAATCTAAAATAACTAATTCTATCATTAACTGGGGCTAATGCTACCCTTAAAAATAGCACAGAAGCCCCATTCACCACTCCAAATAATTCCCCACCTTATTTGAGCAAATACTCTCGATTTATTTGTAAAGCAAAAGGGCAGAAGAGCTGCTGAAGCCAGCATTTTTTTTAAAGAAAAGTACGTCTGCTCAGCTGACTTTCCTATCCCTAGTAAGCACTGTCTAGCATACCTGAGGAGCTAGAATGTACGATACACATTCAAAAGCATTTAACTGTTAGGTCAGCAAGACTTTCTTACTGATGAGTTAGTTACCTTGTGGAGTAGGCCCCAGTGAACTGATACTCTGCAGCATCCTCGCCGTTATACACTGAAGACAACGGCAACTGGACCAGGAGTCTATCTCTCCCTTCGCGCCCCACAGTGTCTTTCAGAACTACTGTTACGGTCTCATCATCATAGAACTGTGCGTCTAAGCAGCTGTAGGCACTAGAAGTGAAGGACGTTCTGTTACATCACAGATGATCAGGACTACGGAGCAAGTACTGTGGTACCACGCAAAAAATCAATACAACAAAAACCAGGTGACATTCTATACTAGTACACTAAAAATACATCATTAGTTTGTGCTAAAATCAGTTACCGATTGCAGTGATTATTCACAGACAGAACTAGGCCCTAAAAAGAGGTCATCATGAAAAAAGAAAAATCTGGGAGGGTGAGGTTGGTCCAGTTCCAGAAAACTCCTGATACCAGTAGTCAGGCCTTAAGGCTGTGGAAATTCCACGAATGGCACCTTGTAGATATCTACTGCCTAAACAAACAGAGCTGACTAGACTGAGAAGTAAAAATAAGACTGACAGAGGAAAAGTCACAACAACTTCAAAGACATTCTCATAAAAATCTCCTTTTACGTAAGGAAAAGAGAGTGAGGAAAAAATTGGCCTGTGATGAGTGTCCACCCCACAGCTTCAGGGACAGCTCTGGTACTTTTACCCTTTTATATCGTAAGAACATCCCAGAGCAGGGAGAATGAGGCCACCTCATGTTAGTGTTGGTCCTAACAAGAACTTCAGCCACATGCCCCCTGGAGCCCCCTTGCTTTCATAACAGAGGAGCTCAGAAGTATCAATCACGGGAAACCAGGGCCCTATAAACCCCTGAAGGGCAGTAAGGTTCTATTCAATTGTGAAGTCAATCAAAGTATAAACTATGTGAGCAATCCTGTGTCCTCTGCTGCAAGTTACAAAGGCCTCGTGGGCATAACATCATCACTGTACCTGAGTCTAACCACATTTCTGTACAGATCATTTGTACATGTGAACAATCTCATCCAAACAAGATTCAAGACTTACCTTCTTCTCACTTTTTCGGTTGTAGCATATGTGAAGCTCCCAAACTTAACAGCAATTAGACCGTTACTTACAGATCTTGAAGAAAGAAGGGGAGAAAAAAGAGACTGTGGAACAACCTGGATAGCCAATGATCGAAATGCTTGAAAGAACATGATTGTCAGTGTTAGTATATTTACCTAAACAGCCAAGTCCCAGACCCAAAATACCATTATGCTCATTCTGCAACACTGACAGCTAATTTAAACACCTGGATAGACAAACCTCCATCAAAATTACAACTTGCTTTAAAATCTCAGTTACTCAAGTAGCTAGATACCTTATAAAATTAAGGACAATTGGGACAACTAAATTACCTCTCTTTGGCCCCATCTTGGGTCTCAAAACATTTCCTTCAAATTCACATTAAAAACCATTTGAGAGACTAAAAACGAATACATTGAGAAACACGTATTCTGTATGTGATTTATTTTTTAGAACTTTTACTTCAGATTCTCAAAAGAAGTCTCTATAGGCAGGCCTCTTGTTTAATGAAAGGCATACCTAGCTGGAGGCAAAAATTCTTCCTATAAGGAACCCAAACCACAGTTTTGAACTGCTACAAGTTCATGAGATATAATCCTGAGTGTTCCACTGTTGTATTTTTCCTAACGCTAAAGAAATCCTGCAAGTCACAGCTACACCTGTACAAAATTAATAATCTAGAATCGGAAGGGATCATATAGCTTCCTGATTTGGCATTATCCTCTTAATGATGTGAAAACTAAGACTAAGAACAGTTCAGCAACAAACCTAAAGTCATAAGGTAGCTTAACTGAACCCCAAAATGTAGGGGAGGGAAACTGTATGTTTATTATTAAAAATAATACAATCTCATTCTCAAAATCAAACTTTAGATTAATACTTACTGGGAAATATCAGTATGTCTCCTTAAGATGCACATTTTATGAAGTGAATCTTCTAAAATAGTAAAAAGAAGATAATGTAGATTTGAGGTTTTATTATTCCACCTAAGGAAAAAAAATTAATGTCAAAACATGATATTCAGCTGTCACAGCAGAGAACAAAACTGTTTTTCTCGCATGAGATGGGGAGAAACACACACTTACAGGAAGGGAAATTTGAATAATCTGCGTGTACAGTCCTGACTAAAACAAAAGAAAAAAAGGTAAGAAAAAATTAAATTGGCCGCTGAATTTTACCACCCAAAAAGTAAACAGAATTACCTTCTAGCATCCCTATATAATGGAATACAGATTGCTTGATTCATCGATTTTCCAATGACATCCTAAATAAAATAGATTAAAACAATACCCCATTAAAGCATTTACATACACACAGGTACTCTATAGAAAGTCCCTGACCTTCACTGCTCAAGTCTAGTAAAAAACCATCCAGATAGATCACCAAGCTTTCACATGAGAAACTTCAATGACAGTCCTAACAGCAAGGGAAAGAGACAGAAGAAACTCTGAAAAGGACACGGGAAAGAAGCGCAGACTAAGAACTCCCAGCCCATCTCCTTGTCTCAAGGCACGGACCTGCCCTCCTGCGGCAGTGAGCTAGACGCAAGACAGCCCTCTAGCCAAGACCGTTTACAAGAAGTTTGTTCTGGGAACAAATAAGATAATAAGGATGCCAACACTCTCAATAACCTTGTTATTTGTTTACCTTTTAGTTTATGTAAGAAACTAACAATAAGAGGAAATGTTAGGGTGAGCCCAACGAGCCTGCCATTTTTGTTAGCCAAAAGGTGAATAGCAGCATTTTCATACGGCTCACCTTAATAACTGTTATCGTTTACATAAGTAAGCCCCATATTGTAGAGATTCTCACTCCTCCACAAAGGCAAGTATTTCTTTTTCAAACTTACTGCTGGTTTTTGCAAGCACAGATCAATAATGTTCTCCATCCGCCTTTTCACAAAATGCAATGATTTTCGAGGATAATATGGAAACAGCAAAGGACTTTCTGGTTTCAAACAAGAAAAGAAACAAAAACACAAAGCTATAGTAAACCAAATGATTAGCAGAAAATAATCTCTTGTCCGAGGCAGCCCGCACCGCATCTCTGGCGGCAGTGATCTCCCTGGTCGCTTCATTATCCCTTCACACAACCTCACCACGCATGACTGTGGCCTCCCGCCTTTCTTTCCTCATCCCCTGCTGCCGGCCCACTAAAACCCACCACACTCGCTGCAGGCCGAGTCCTAGCAGCTTGATACTATCTTTTCTATTTTCCCCACCCAAATCCGACAGTATGCTTCCACTGGGTATAAGAAGGAAGGGGTGATTTGGGAACCACAAGACACATAATAGAGTTCGTTCTCTACTCTGCCACAGTGGTGTGACAACAGCAGTTGGAAGAGTGTAATACTAAAAACAGAAACAAGAGACAAGACCCTAGTGCTGTGTAAATAAGCACTTTACTTTTCAAAAGGCTACTTTACCAGTAGAAAGTAATACATAATTCAGCGTTCACTGGTAGCGACTCCGCTAGATTCCTTTCTGTTACTTCTATTGCTCACAACAGCTGTAAAAGTAAGCACCGCGCTCTCCCAACTTACAGATTAAAAAAAATGAGGCTCACGAGGTTTGGGCAATTTGCCTGGTGTGAAAATGATGAAGAATCCACACCTGTGACTCCAACCCTCGGGCTCCTAGGCCCACCACCCTCTTCTCCTGAGCTCTGTAGGCTTCCCTCACTCGAGGCATCTCATATCCCAGCTATGTTGGCAAAATGGGTTTTAATCAGTTAATATTTTAAGCTCCCCACAGGTGACAGATGCTGTGGGAGCAGAGAAAGATATCTGGTCTTTGTCCCTGGTTCCTGGCACAGAGCTTCTAAAACCCTCAGAATTTCCTTAGTGATAAGGGTGACAGGAACATCTTTTGGTGTAAGGAGGCGACTCTGGGTGGATCCCTAGGTAGTTTCAGGATGAAGACTGACTGCCAGAAAGAATAAGCCCCAACAGAAGCCTGGACTTTTCAGCCCTCATCCCCCAACTTTCAGGGTGGGGAGAGGAGCTGGAGTTGAGTCCAATCACCAGTAATCGATGATTTAATCCATCGCACCCCATAAAGAACCCCTGAACAGAGAGCTTCCGGCTGCTGGGAGGGTGGCATGCCCAGAGCAGACGCGGAAGCTCTGAGCCCCTGTCCCCATACCCTGCCCTATGCATCTCTTCCACTTGGCTGTTCCGACTTGTATCTTTATAATAAAGCAGTAAACCATTTTAGCAAATTACCAACCTGAAAGGCGGGGAGGGGTTGTGAGGACAGAAATGTGGGCCACCCAGGGACCTGATCCTTAGGACTGAAGTCAGAAGCAGAGGCAGTCTTGTGGGACTGAGCCATGGAAGCTGTGGAGTCTGGGTAGTTAGCATCAGAACGCGATTGCAGGACACCCAATTGGTGTCAGAATTGGTCTGAGGAGGAAAAACCTCCCATTTTAGTGTCAGAAGTGTTCTGAGTAACAACAGCTCACATACTAACATCCTGATTGCTCAGGAGCCATGAGCCAGGCACCAAGTGCTCTATCTACATTTACTGAATCTTCACAACAGCGTTTTGAGGGAGGCACTACTATTGTCCTCGTGTTACTGAGGAGAAAACTGGGGCACAGAGAGGTTAGACGGTCTGCTCTCAGCCACACTACGAGGAAGTCGTAGAGCAGGTTCCAACCCCCACGGCCCAGAGCACCAACTCTCACCCATCGTACAACACCGACGCTCCCTCATGTACCCTGAGAAAGTACATGTAGCAGATAGTTAGCACGTGATTTTTGCAAAGTGCTAGAAAGAAGTTTCATGAAAGTTTTCTTAACGGTTCCATAATGATGGGGCGTCTGGGTGGCACAGTCGGTGGGGCGTCTGAGCCCTGGTTTCGGCTCAGGTCGTGATCTCAGGGTTGTGGGACTGAACTCTGCGCTGGGCTCCATGCTCAGCCCAGAATCTGCTCGGGATTCTCCCTCCCTCTCCCTCTGTCCCTCCCCACCACACTCTCTCTAATAAACAAATAAATCTTAAAAAAAAAAAAAAACAGAAACAGTTCCATAATGAGAGTCTGTATTTCTTCACACTAGACTAAGAAACTGGAGAATTAATGAGTTTGTTCCAATTCACATACTAACAAAACCTTGAGCATTTAAGAGAGGGAGTTAATAATACGAAGTGTTATCTTGGTTAAATATGATGCCCCTAGCTAAGATTAGGCCTTCCTGTTCAGTCATAGAAGATGTGAGGAGAAAAGGGGTAGGGCCTATTTTTAGCCCATCCACGTTCCCAGGACCAGTATTAGCCCACTCCCAGACAGGGTTCAGGTGCCACCACTCCTGGCACACTGCCATGAGCCTTCCTCAGGCTGGGGATGCATCCTGATTAAACAGCAATGGCTTTATTCTCCCTCCATTCAATAACTGACATTAATAGATCTCAAGCAATATAAAATGTCCTGCTTTGAAAAAGAATTTGGACTTCTCACATTAAAACAAAAGAGCAGCAAGCCAAGTTCTGAGCTTCAGAGAATTCTCTCCTTCCCCCAACCATCCTCATTCATTCATTCATTCATTTATTCAGATAAACAGCAACCAGACAGAGTGGCAGAGGTTACCACTGAGTCGAGTTAAAAACTCAGGCTTTGAGGTCAGCAGCACCCTAGTTCCACCAGGTACCAGCTTGTGTGATCTTGGGCCTTCTCTGACCTTCAGCCTCCTTGTTAGGAAATGGGGATAACAGGTGCTTCCCCCTAGGCTCCTGGGGCATTACGGGAGGAACTACATGCACAGGGCTATTACCCTAGGGACATAAGAAACTGACAGGCTGTGATCAGATTACTGTGAGAAAGCAAAGAAATACAGCTTCAAAAATATCTGCATCTAAAATAGTGAAGTTCTGATATATTTAGTGGTTGCTATTTTGTGTTGCATCCCGAGTAATGCTGGATCATTTTCCTATACCAACATTTCAAGATCCTAGAGAATGAAAGGCACAAATACACACAAACCTACAATCTCAGGAGAACAGTTAAGCATCACTATGCTTTTAGGAGTTAACAGACTGGAATCAGCCAGACTTCTCTCACTAGCAGGTTCTATAATTTTCTTCCCAATATCCTTTTTTTTTTTATAGGGTACAAAACAGACCATATAAGAATACCTGAGAATAAGCAATCTTACCCCATCGCAGTTAATTTCAGAATGTTTTCTATCATGGTAATGTCATATACTATTTGTTATTTTGCTATTTCTCTAATCAAAAACAATAGGCACAAATGATCTAAAGACCTGAAATAAATATTCAGTAATTGTCCAGCAACATCATAGTTAATATAGTGGTCTCAAAGCAAGTATAAACATGGCCAAAATCCACTAAGTTCATTAAATACCTTTAAGGTGGTTGCTATTTTGAAGAAAATCATACCACTGGTTTCCTTCTGTGTTAGGCGGTGACACGAGATCATCATCTTCATCTTTCAAGTACTAGAATTAACACCAAATCAAAATTTTAAGTGTTGTAAACAAAGAAGAAGGCTTCGCAGACTTTATAGTTAACATTATTCTATTTAAAAAGTGATTCTGTTTGGGCGCCTGGGTGGCTCAGTTGGTTAAACGACTGCCTTCGGCTCAGGTCATGATCCTGGAGTCCCTGGATCGAGTCCCGCATCGGGCTCCCTGCTCGGCAGGGAGTCTGCTTCTCCCTCTGACCCTCCCCCGTCTCATGCTCTATCTCATTCTCTCTCTCAAATAAATAAATAAAATCTTTAAAAAAAAATAAAAATAAATAAAAATAAATAAATAAAATAATTAATTTTATTTAATCTCAACCCTGGAGTACAAATCTTTTTACTGTTCTCTGTGAGAGGACTGGGAAGTATACATAAAGCACTTTTGCAGATACTAAAGTACAATGGCGACCCTGAGGAAAAACATTTAAGAAATTGTTTGAGTTGTGGGTTAAGCCAGGCACTTTGTTGCTGTCAACGGAATTCCATTTTTATTTGAAAGAATGACTGGCAGATAAGCTATGATCATTTGTACGTGGGTATTTGGTAGACAGTTTCTTGAAAATAAAGCAAGCCTGTCACTTTAAGAAAAACAACTGGCAGTATTTGTTGCCAATGATAAAATTTAAACATTTAAGCAAAAATTAAAATTTTGGAAAATCTAAATCTGCCACTGTGTGCTTGACAGCCACAGTACTTAAAGATTTTCTGATGATATTGGTACGGATATTCATAAATGTGACTTTTGGATACTGCATGGAGAAACGTGTCAGCATTTGGAAGATCTGCATAACTCAGTGAACCAGTATTTTCCAAACAACCAATACATAGTATTACAAAATCATGCACGGGTAAAAGATCCATTCAAAGCACAAGACAGATGAATGGATTTTAATATATCAGAGTACGAAAAGCTCACTGATGCAATTTTAGATTCCACATTAAAGCCAACCTTTAAGACACTCTCTCTTATCAAGACTTGGTATAATATCAAAAAACATCCACATTATCTGAAAAAGCCATTACAATACTTCTCCCTTTCTAAAACCTACGTGAGGCCAGATTTTCTTTACATACATTGACCATAGAAACCCAACACAACCGACTAAAGAAGCAATGAGAAGCTGTTTTCTATTAAGCCAGACAGCAAAGAGATTTGCAAAACTACAAAACGATGCCACTCTTCACTAAGCTGTTTTATAAAACAGTCATTTTTCATTAAAAATATTTATGTTAACATGTAATGGTTAAGTGGAATTATTGTTACTTTTAAATAATTTTGTATTCTGTTTCATTTCTAATGCCTACTAACATCTACCACTGATAAATATAACCCACATTAGCAAAAACTCTTTGGGGTCTTCAATAATTATTAAGAATATAAGAGTTCTGAAACCAAAAGTCTAAAAACTGCTTTTTGGTTACTTTACTAAAAGAACAGGGCTGCTGTGTAAGCTGTCACTGCATTATTTTCCAGAAACTTTGAATAATAAAGACTAACACTGCTAAAGTTTTAACATTAGTTTTTAATAATTTCTTTCTTTTTTTTTAAGATTTCATTTATTTGAGAGAGAGAGAGAGACAGTGAGAGACGGAACACAAGCAGGGTGAGTGGGAGAGGGAGAAGCAGGCTTCCTTGCTGAGCAGGGAGCCCGATGCGGGGCTCGATCCCAGGACCCTGGGATCATGACCTGAGCCGAAGGCAGACGCTTAATGACTGAGCCACCCAGGCGCCCCAGTTTTTAATAATTTCTAAAAAAGAGTAATAACCAAGTTCAATCAAAAGCCCATACCTGACCAACTTTTTCAACATTAAAGTATTTTCCTTTTCGGTTATAAAGGTCTGGAGCCTAGAAAGAATAAACATAGTTTAACTCTTAAGTCAACTCACAAAAGAGAAAGAAAAAAATTTTTAAGCTTAACGAAAGGCTTTATTTTTGAAGAGAGCTGTTAGTGGCAGTTATCTTTTTCTTTTTGATTGTATGACACATATCCAAACAAAAGTTGAATTTATAAAGGCTCTAAAATAAGTATTGCCATTAATTAGTTCAATAGTTTAAAAAGTACAACTGCTAAAAATGTCAATTAAATTAGATTAAATGTGATTACTTCTTACCATTACCCAGGTTTATTGCAATTCTTAAAAAAAACAAACAAACAACAACATTATATAAATACCAATTTCCTACCTCATTGAAATGTTCAGTAAGAAATTCGGCAACAAATGTGATATCTTTTTGAGTCATCTATCAAAACCAAAAAGGAAAAGAAAAACAAATCAAGACAAAAGAAAGCTTCCCAAAAGATCTTATATTTTTATAATAATAAATGTGACTTTTTTTTACTATCTACTAAAAGCCATGATACAAGAGGCAACATTGCTTCAAAGAAACATCAACAGAAATCCAAAAGATTACGCAACTGTGAAAATATGAAATCTTGAGGCTCTGACAAGCATGTAATTAAACATTTTAAACCCATTTTCCAATCAGCTAATCTAATAGCTACAGAATTCCTTATGGCCTAAAGTTGTTTATTATTTTAGGCCTTATGTTAAGACTGTGTGTGCAGGGTCCCTGCTCTGGAAGAGGAGACTGTACGTCCAGAGAAGTTACCTTGACTTGAGTGAAGACCTACAACTCAACAGTGATGCTCACACAGAAATCAGGCGGGAATGTTGCCCTAGTCTGAACGTTCTCACTTAAAGGAAAGTCCACGGCCACTTGCCACAATCCTTGTAGTCAGAAAAACTGTTTACCAGACATCAGCACCGGGACTAATATCTAAAGTACCAGATTTCCAAAGAAATAAAAAGGCATTCAAAACTTAAGGAAGGTAAAGAATACAAGCACCTTACATAATGCAGGTTACAAAATCTTACATAAACATGAAAATTATAAAATTAGATAGCCATGGTAAAGGTATTTTGTGATGAAAAACAAATTTCTTAAAGGAAAAAAAAAAAGGCTTACTAAGCTGTACTTAGCATCCACAGCCCGACATCTTGTAAACTAGCAATGGTGTAAGAACACCGAGACGAGCAGCCACGCTGAGCTCAGCGAGAGCAGCAGTAACGTGCTGGAAAACGTACTACCACATACTACCTTATTCAGCTCCGGAAGCACATGGTCCTCCGTCATTCTCAACATTGCTGGCAACAGAAATCAAAAAACTGTCTTTAAAGGAAAGCTACAAACGTAATTTTAATACAGATACATTTCAAAGACTAAATATGTTTCACTGGACTAAATCTTCAATATTCAACCAAAGAAATCTTTTCACCAAGGAAAACATTTTCCTTCTAAATGCTAAAACATGAAGACTTTAAATTTTATTTGTATTTTCAGGTTTAAAATGGCCGGCCTAACGATCCTACTAAACTATTATTTTTTATTTTCTCCTTCAACTCAACCCGTTGCCACTCTGGACAGACCGATGTGACGGCTGCTTTGTATGAAGGCGATGTGTGCAGATTGGATTCTTTCCTCTCTTAACACATGGCATTTCTTCTCCTAAAATCTGCAAGCAATTCATTCCTCCAAAAGCCTTAGAATACCAAACAAACTTGTTTCTCTCCCCTGGGTCTTTTGCTACACAAAGATATTTGCACTAAGACTTCTGTGTATATACATACACTTATATATACATATATTTACAGACTCTTTAATATTCATTTTGTACTTTCTGAGGGTTGTGTTTTTATATTATGTTCACCTAAAAGTCAAGAGGAACGCTGCACGTGTTTCTGCACAGTGTTTGAATATCCTTCTTAATTGCATTCAGTCAGGAATAAGCATGCTGGATGTGATTCTGCAAACACAGATTATTTTAGAAACTGTTCTTAATTAGTTCAAACTTCTAAATTATCTGAAAAGCAAGCCATGATCTAGTCCACTCATTCAGTCATCTGTCCAAAAATTACTCACTGAGCATACTATAGGTGCTGGGGATACAATGGTATAAAAGAAGTTCCTGCCTTCATAGAGGCTCCACATTCCAAAGGAGCAAACCAAGGCTGCACAGCTAACGAGTGGCAGAGCCGGGATTATAATGAGGTCTCTGGTTCTCCGATCCAGCGTGCTTTCTGCAATGCCCTGCTCTAATGATAAGGACTGAGCAGTAATTCATTTCTCTTCTAATCAGACTTCTCATTAGAGTTAGGACATGCAATAAGAATATAAACTGCCTCAACTACTCCAGTAATTACAAGTAAAACCAATCCTCTTCTGTAAAAGAAAATTATTTCGAAGACCTCATTCAGTTTTAATATTGTAATTTATTCTAATCAGTATCTCTGATATTAAACAGGCTGGCCTGATAAACACTCTGGCTCCCCATTCTGGCTAGCGTTGGTACGGTTTTGAGAAAAAAATGAAGAATTTTAAATGCCAACATCTGCGGATCCCATTCTTTTTTTTATCACAAGCAATTACATTAGGCTGACAAATACAAAGTCTGTTTATAAGATATCAGAATTGAAGATTTGGGCATTTGTTTAAAAGATATGAGCACATTACAGATAATTTAACTTCTATTTTATTTACTCTTTAGAATTTTAACAAACGTGGGATAAATCCCATTTAAAACTAAATTTTGCCTGTGTTGGAAGGGAATGTATGCTGGATTATTTCAAAGATATTAAGGGGGGAGAGTCACAAAAATAGTACAAATGGACCTCCGTAAAATATGCACATGCTGTAGAGTAAGCATTAAGACACTATCAAGTCAATAAATCCTGGTTAACTACCTACAAATGAAAAGACACTGTGGAGACACAAAGAAAGGCAACGAGTGGTCTGCATTCTAGTTAGCTAGGGCACTAGTGTCTGATGGAAAGGATGCTAGAAACTTCTTGTTCAGTGCTGTTCAACGTGGCACTGACAGTGTGTGGCCACAGAGTACTTCAAATGTGCATAGTGTGACTAAAGAACTAAACATGTAACTTACATAATTTCAACTAATTTATTTAAAGATTTTATTTATTTATTATTTGAGAGAGAGAGAGAGAGAGAGAGTGCACAAGCGGTGGAGAGGGAGAAGCAGGCTCTCCACTGAGCACAGAGCCTGACACAGGGCTCCATCCTAGGACCCTGGGATCATGACCTGAGCTGAAGGCAGCTACTTAACCAACTGAGCCAACCAGGTGCCCTATAATTTCAAATAATTTGAAGAGCCACAGGTGGCTACTGGCTACCCTAACGGATGGCATACATCTAGAAACAGAAGATCAAGAAACAGAACAGAAAATAAGCTACTCAAGAGCAGAGGCCAGATCTTTGTCTTCCCCCCCTCTCATTTTAAAAAACCTAACACCTACCAGTGCTTAATACATAGCAGAGATTCAAAAGTGTTATTTTAACCTAAGGAGAAGTTACAAGGTTAAAAAAAAAAAAAATGTTAACCATCAGCAGTGAGTGACAGGGACAATCGGTGCTACAAGTGACGTCTGGGGGGGGCCTGGGCCTGGTGGTGCAGGAGGAAGGCGGGCCACGCGTAGAAACCGCTGACACCCGTGAGGGGTACAAGAGGGGTCATTTACACCATTCGCTCTACTCGTACGGCTACTTGAAATTTTACCAGAATAACTGAAATATTCTAAATTGATACTCCCACAGTTTTTAAAGAAGTGTTAAGGTAACAAGAATGCTTTATTCAATTAACTTACCCACATAAAGCCAGCGAAAAAACGCTTTGAAGTTTTTCATACTACTATCTATAACTCTGAAAAGATAAAAGAAATCAGCAAAAAAACGCCTTGAGGTTTTTCATACTACTATCTGTAACTCTGAAAATATAAAACTAAAAGAAATCAGAAATAAAATGATGATGTGTGGTTCATGTATCATCGTTCAATTGTTGTGGGATATAATACTCCTTACCATTCTCTTTTATCCTATCTGGAGGACATTTAAACCTTTGATTTTACAAATCAAACACATACCTAAAAATAAAGCTTCAGAAGAGCAAATCCTGGTTCTTTTCAAAAATAAAGCAAATGACTCAGATTCTAACTGGTTATAACAGCCTTGCCACAAACTGTGTAATAGCCTTTCCCAGCATTCAGTAAAGTATGAAATCCTTTTCCAACTTTGCAAATAAAAGAAGTTAGGGAAAAAAACGTTTTCAGCATTATTCTCAGTTAAAAAAATACTCACTGGTAAGAAAAAACATCAACGCCAACAGAAAGTCATGATTATAAATTTGTACTATGTCACTGCCTCTGGTATCAGTGGACATTATTTTTGGAAGTTGGTTTTTGATGCTTACAGTAACTGATCTCAAAAACTGAACTTCCTTGAGCTTTACAGAAATGGAACCCCCAAATTTAAGTATTATAAGTGGAAGTCATGTTCATTTTGATGAAATTGTCTCTAAATATGGACAGGGGTATCACTGCTTAAAAAATCTCTTTAAGCTCACATCTACAAGATAATTACTCTAAGCAAGTAATACCTGCACTTTTCTTTCCTAAATCTCAAAGCCCTTTCCAAGCAAGAAGCTTCATACTACTGGAGAGGTGGGTCAGTATCATTAAGCTAGCTCTCTAGAGTAAAACACTTGACATAAAAAGACTGCGACATTTCTGATGTTACCAAGCAACATAATCAAAACTCTCTTATGGCAAAAATGGAAAAAGGGAAGAAAAGTTCCTTTCTGTCTTTCCCAATCAATACTCTGACCCCCTCCCCACACCCAGCAGGCAGTCCCTGCTCTGCTACAGGTGAACATCAAAATTCTCACTGCCTCAATTTCTTCGTCTATAATCTAAAATAATAATGCTATATTCAACTTACTTCCAGCGAGCCAGAAGTTAAATAAACTACCTTGCATTCATATTGAAAAGTGATCACAAAAAGCTTAATATTTTATATTTACTCTCTGCAAATACGGTGAACCAAAAAATAATTCAACATAGGGGAAAAGCAATGTCATCTCTCCTCTCATTTTGTCTTCTGAACACAAGTGTGTCTCCAACCTCTACCTTCTAAAACTCCATTAAAATGATAATGGAGCGGTGGGGAGGGGTGTGTTATAAACTCACAAAAACAAAAAGGACGGTAGAAAAGAAATTAATTTCAGAAATGTCAGAAAGGACACGAGGCTGACAAAGCTCAACAGAGGTGGCCGCACGCAGGACACGGAGAGGACATCCAGCAAGGAGACTTCCGGCCTGCGACATCCCAGGGACACTCAACCTTGGGAACGTCAGGCTCGACAGCAGCCCTCGGGATGACACGCGGGGCTGGACACAGGAGGACAAACTGAAATACAGAGCAGTCAGTATGTCCTTTCCCCCAAAACGTGAACGCCTACGGGTTTATCTCCCAAATGAAAACGAACGAACGGAGTTCTCCCAAGAAAGCACGTAAACTGGGAAGAACCGAGGTAGCTCCGTGCGGGCGCTGGTGGCCCATGGCACAGCTCTGCACGTCCCGGGCAGGGCACCGAAGCCGGCTTTCTGCTGCCCCTGTCCGCACAGATTCCAAGCAACTTCAAATCGCCTCATGAATAAACATGAGTAAACACCAGAGCAGCAGGTACCGGAAGAGAGCTTGCAACAAGACGCCAAGACAGACAGAAAGGTGACCCAGGAACGGGAGATCATTGAGGGAACGGCAGGCTCTTAAAAATATCTAATTAATGTCCTCAGAGATTTGAGAAGATGTCTTCTACAAAGCAAGAGCACAGCTTTGAAAAATGATTAAAGAAGTAAGAAAACACATTTGGAAACTGAAAGACTAGGGCTGCCGCGATAAAGAATTCAATGCAAAGGTTCCAGTAACGGTCACATCGTCCACCTCACCTGACTACCGATTCCAAAGCTGACAGCCTAGACCCCAGCACTGCCAACGTGAACCCTCTGACTTTTGTTTTTTTTTTTAAAGATTTTATTTATTTGACAGAGAGAGACACAGCGAGAGAGGGAACACAAGCAGGGGGAGTGGGAGAGGGAGAAGCAGGCTTCTCGCCGAGCAGGGAGCCCGATGTGGGGCTCGATCCCAGGACCCCGGGCCGGGATCACCACCTGAGCGGAAGGCAGATGCTTAACCACCTGAGCCACCAAGGCGCCCCCTCTCTGACTCTCAGTGTCAAGCATGCCACTCACCAACAACCACCTCTCTTCCCAGGGACCTCTCTCCAGCACCTCAGCTTTCGTCTCCCCAAGACTACTGCCCACTGGTTCCCCACCTTTCCTCCCTGTCTCCCACTCACACCATGTCCCCACTTCCCCCCCAAACCAGCTCAAATTCCAGGTTCATCTGAATCATACCCTCACTTTAATTCCCTCACCCCACTCTGGCTTCACTTTGGTCATGAAGCCTAGCAAATCTAAGTGCTCATCTGCTCTGTGCCCCGGCACAGCTGGCTGGCCCCGGCTGGAGAAAAGCCAGCAGCCTCGCTGACCGGGGTCACTTCTACTCTCACAAGGGCTCCCCAACTGGCCCTCAGCATCAGCAGCATCTGCCTATTTCGCCCGTTCTTTCTCCCACTGCCTGAGACAACCGGCTCACAGCTTTTCCTTTATTCTTAAACCACCTCCCACCCTTAACCTCCAGCTGACATAACATTGCCTCATCTCATTAAGATGGTAAGAACAGTTGGAAGTGAACGTCCGCAAGCCCCCATGGGCCCGGATACTAGCGTCTGTGACCCTTTCCGCAGCCTTCTCTCCCGCAATTGTGGATACACGATCTTTCCAGCCCATTCCCCAATGCCCCACATAGCTATCCCCTCCCGTACTTTTACTCCAGCAATCCTCTCCTCCCTCCACCATCAATCGTTCCCCTTCCGAAACACCCCATCATATATAAATATGCTCTAACTGCTCCTATCGTAAGAAGATAAAAAAACCCCAACAACTATTTGCAACTACAATAAAACTCCTCAAGAGACAACACCTGCTGTTTCTTTGCATCTGCTCTCATTCTGTATCCCAACAGCTCCACGACTCCATGACGTGGCTCCGATCAAGGTCACCAATAATCGATTCTAATAATACTCTGAGTATCTGTTCTTTTTTTTTTTTTTAAAGATTTTATTTATTTATTTATTTGAGAGAGAGAGTGAGCACAAGAGGGGGGAGCGGGAGAGGGAGAAGCAGACTCCCCGCCGAGCAGGGAGCCCGATGCGGGACTCGATCCCGGGACTCCAGGATCATGACCTGAGCCGAAGGCAGTCGCTTAACCAACTGAGCCACCCAGGCGCCCTCTGAGTATCTGTTCTATTCTTGGTCTTCATCTTACTTGACTTAGCAGCATCTGACAACTGATCCCTCATTCCTTCTTACCACGCTTCCGTCCCTCGACCTACAGGACACCCGCTCTCCTAGTCTTTCTGCCTCTCTAGCTTCCTCTGCTAGCTCCCCATCAGCCCCATTTCTAAATGTTGGAATGTCCATCTCTGGAGTCTTTAGATCTGTCCTCTTCTCTAAGCACACTCACTACCACCTCATCCAGTCTTATGGCCCAAAATAACACCAATGTGTTGATGGCTCCCAAACTGACATGTCCAGCCTGGACCCCTCCCTTGAATACTAGCCTCATATGATCAACAATGTCTTGGACAGTTCCATGAGGCTATCTAACAGACATTTCAGATTTAATATGGCTGACACACTGACCAGGTCATCAAAATTCACATCACTAAGGAAGGGCAGACACAGACATCATTTGCTTGCCTCCGGATGTGACACCTTGAGAAGGACACTCCTCCAGTTATGTAGTATTCTGGCCAGGGATGTATAACCTGAATCTAATCATAAAAATACCAGATAAACCCATATTGAGGAACATAAAATACACATATACAGTTTATATATTCTCTCCCAAGTCTTCTCTATTTCCGTAAATGTCAATCCTACTCTTCCAGGTGCTCAGGACCTAAACTCATAATTACCCATGACTCCTATATTTTACCACACAATCATTCAGCAAATCCTGTTATTTCTACTTTGAAAACATACCCAGATTCTGACCTCTTTGGATTCTAACCACCATTTCTCTCTTGGCTTCTGTCGTTGCCCTCTTTTAATTTATTCTCAAAACTAAGCAAATAACAAAAGGATCTTTTATTTTATTTTTTTTTAATTTTTTATTTTTTTTTAAGATTTTATTTATTTGAGAGAGAGAGAATGAGAGAGAGAGAGAGCGCACATGAGAGAGGGGAGGGTCAGAGGGAGAAGCAGACTCCCTGCTGAGCAGGGAGCTCAATGTGGGACTCGACCCCGGGACTCCAGGATCATGACCTGAGCCGAAGGCAGTCGCTTAACCAACTGAGCCACCCAGGCATCCCAACAAAAGGATCTTTTAAAAACCTAAGTCATATCCTTTCACTCCATGACCTTAACTGCTTCTTCTTATATCCAGAGTAAAAGCCAAAGTCCTTCCAACTGCCTACAGACTCTACACAACGTGGCCCATCCTCCTCTCTCAACTCATCCTCTATCTCTCACCCTCTGTTGCTCAACTCACTTCAGCAGTGGCTCTCGAGGCATGCTCCAAAGTCAGCGCCTCCACACTTGCTGTCTCTTTTACCAAATATCAATGACTCACTTCTTACATCATCATCTCAGCGAGGCCTGCCCTATGTGAAATCGCATCCCTTCCCTGCTTGGTTTTTCTCACCACTACTCACACTATCTGCCTTGCTATATATTTTAATCATTCATTTCTTTATTGTCTATCTCACCACATTAAAATATAAGATCCATAAAGATTTTACCAGTTTCGTTCACTGCTATATCCTCAGCATCTAGAATAATGTTTAAAATATAGTTAAGTACTCAATAAATGTCTACGATGAATGACAATGTTGGGTAAATAAGTCAAGAAAATTTCTCAGGAAACAGCAAAGACACAGATATGAGAAATATGTGAGGAAAAACAGTAGACACAGATCAGTTCACCGCCGAATACCTGACCAACCAAGTTTCTAGAACAAAAATCTAATTAAAAAAAAAAAAAGAAAAGGAGATTACCAAAATAATAACAGAATTCAGGTTCAAATGGTATTTTCTTATTATCAGCGTAATGAAAAGACCCATATCTAAAAACACTACTGTGAAATTTCAACATATCAAGGATAAAGAATGAAGCTTTGAGAGATGAGAAAGAAAAAAACCCCCACAGAGGGATGAGAATCAGAAGCACCAGACCTTCCATCAGCCACAAAAAGGCCAGCATACGATGAAGCAATACTTTCAAACTTCTCTGAGAAAATGATTTCCCCTTCATCATCCTATACCCATTGGACACCATCAATAAAGTGTGAAAGTAGGAGAAAAGACACACAGTTTATCGTCTCGTAGTTACTTCCTGAGTAAGTCACTGGAGGATGTTTCCCAACAAAGTCATTAAAGGAAGCATGAAGCAAAGGAGATCATGATGTCCGGACCTAAGAGAAAGCACCCAAGTGCCTGCCTGAGGGCTGCCGGGGGGGGGGGGGGGGGGGCGGGCAGAGGAGGAGCCATCAGGGACTGAGGGGGCCCCAGGGTGTGATCCTGCCCTGCAGACAGGGGGAGAATCTAAGGATGTGATAAAGGCAGAAAGAAGAAAACAAAGTCTAGGAAAAACAAACACAGAGAAGAAGAATTTCTAAAACTGGATAAATAAAAGAAATGCAGTACAGTTACACAACTTAGAAATATGGAGGTAAGCTGCAGAAGAACTACAAACAGAAACAGTTACAGGAGTTAAAAGGATTCCCCCTGGAGAGGGGACTGGAGTGAGGATGGGGGCGGTGGGGGAGAGTATAATACCACTTTAACTGATGAGACGGCTGTGTTATTGGCTTGTTTTAATCATGTAAAGGTAATAACTTTGATAAAAGCATATAAAACCCATTTTAAGAAAATCATGACAATTTGCTGGGTTCTTGCTTATTAGAATAAAATATTCTCAGGTCAATGATTCCAGGTATCCCCAATACTTACTGAAGAAGTTCATTTGCCTTGAGTATGAAAGAACCCACAGCGGTAATAGCATCTGAAGAGAAATAAATAAACATCATTTTTCTAGTAAGGAAAGTGTGTTTAATGTATTCTATTGAAAAATTAAATTACTACCTTCAATTCCTGCAGCATCTAGTCCAAGAGGTTCATATTTTTGCTTCCACGAAGCCATTCCTTTCAGTTCACTCAAATGGTACAATAAAGACTCGGAGCCACTATCAAAACAGAGCAGAAGTAAGTTAATATCATCACCATCATCAAGGTGGCAGACAGCTACTTCCTCACCTAAATATTTCCAAATTTTCAGAAATAAAAAATGAAAGTAACTTCAATTTTCTTTCTATGAGAAATGATCATTTCTCAAGATTTTCTCTAAAAGCCATAACAGAACCATTTGGCCATCCGGACAACTGAGATGAATACATGACCGTAAGATTTAACCTTACAAATCACACTATGTTCTACAGTTGGCCCTGGCACTTTGAAGACAGTCATATGGTCATCTTATTTACCCAAAAGCTATGTATGTAGCATTCAACAAACATGTATAAAGCTCTAGCTTTAAGTCAGCACCGTGCTACATACTGCGGACACAACAGTGAACAAAGCGAAAGGATCCTACGGCACTGACAGTCTCATCGTGGGGGGGACACTCATAAGCACATCAGACAGTGTATCATTCCAACTATCATAAATGCCTAGAAGGAAATGCACACGAGTGCAGGTCTGATTCAATAACCTGACCTAATCCGGGGAATTGGGGAAGGCCTCTCGGAACAAGTGAGATTTTAGCTAAGGGGTTCAAGTAAAGAGCAAGGTGGGAGTGTTCCAGAAGGCAAGACGGATGCACAAAAGCCCTGAGTAGGAAGAAAAAAATGTCAAGTCTGGTAAGCCCACCAGTGCGCATGAAGCAGAGGCAGATGTGTTAAAGGCTATGCAAAGGTCTTGGTCCTGAGAGCAACAGGAAGGCCCTGGAAGTTTTTAAGTAAGAGTAACATGATCAGATCTGCTATGGGGAATACATTTGAGGCGCACATATATATTTGTGGACTGGAAACCAGGCCAAAGGGCACTGCAGTGACCCAAGGCTGAGATGATGCAGTAAGGGCTAGGGAACTCAGCATAAAGGGATTTACCAAAATTTAAGTCAAACTCCGAGCAGCCACATGCAAACTGCTTCACTGAGGGAGCTGTGGATAGAAATAGCATGAGACCTGAAGATCGGAGACGGAGTCTGGCAGTGACACTTAGTAACTTCAGGCCAGTATGGGTTTCAGTTTCTTCTTGTGTAAAGGGAGGAAAATCATAATCAACACCTTGCCAAAGTGTTAAATGCAAAAACACGTAACATGCTCTGTAAACTGTAAAATGATAAATATAATTTCTCTGCTCAAGAAAGGGTATATGGGGATGCCCGGGTGGCTCAGTCGGTTAAGCACCTGCTTTGGGCTCAGGTCATGATCTCAGGGTCCTGAGATCGAGTCCCGCACTGGGCTCCTTGCTTAGCAGGGAGCCTGCTTCTCCCTCTCCCTGCCGCTCCCCTGCTTGTGCGCTCTCTCTCTCTCTGACAAATAAATAAAATCTTAAAAAAAAAAACAAAAAAAGGTATATGCCTTTTCAAAATATACCTCATGGTTGTCTGGCTGGGAAAAAAAGCCCAGACAGAGAACCTAACCCGGTGAACAGATGTTTGAAAATTATTTCAAGATTTACCACTATTGACTCTTTGTATCTTGGGCACTCCAAGATTCCCCTCAAGTGCCAATGCAACAATTTTAGCTAGAAAAGGCTAAAAAAAAGAATGCCAGCTGATGAAGAACACCGACACATGTAGTACATGTAGACACAATACCAAAGATTCAACATCACCTTCATACCTCTGTAAGTGACTTATAACCAATTTTTGTATACTAGAATATGATGACTCTATAGACTGGCCAAGCTTCTTTAAGCCCTAAGTAAGAGAAAAAAATATATTTAGCATATAAGTAAGATATTGCATGCTGCTCTAAAAAAAATCAAGAATGTGCACAAAAGCCATTTAAAGACAAAGATATTTTAGCAGCACCTTTACTGTTAACTGGTTCATTAAGAGGGTCTGAAGTTCAGCACTACAATGAAAAAGAAAGTATTTTTAGTCTTCTCTATTCAAAATGTGAATGCAGCACTTAAAACTTTTAAAAGTAAAAACAACATTTTTAAGCAAAATAAACAAAAAGAAATAGCCCAACAAAAATTAAGACTTTGTTGTACTCAAAAAGGGACAGAAAACAGGAAAAATGAAGTCCAGAAACAGACTGAAGTATATTTAAGATGTACTGAATGCTAAAATGGCATTTCAAATCTGTAAGGAGAAAGAGTGATACCCAATAAATTATGCTGGGCAATTATCTAAACCTTCAGAAAAAAAGAAGTTAGTCTTCCATAGCATATAACCAAATAAATCACATCTGGAACGTGTAGATGGAATAAAACATAAACTATAAAAAAACTCTAGAAGAGGGACACCTGGGTGGCTCAGTCAGTTCAGCGTCTGCCTTCAGCTCAGGTCATGATCCCAGGGTCCTGGGATCGAGCCCCGCATCGGGCTCCCTGCTCCGCGGGGAGCCTGCTTCTCCCTCTGCCCCTGTCTCTCTGTCTCTCATGAATAAATAAAAAAAAATAAAATAAAATAAAAAACTCTAGAAGAAAACACAATTTTTGAGTACTCTTAAGATGGGAAAGGTCTTTTTAAGAATAACACTAAGGCAGATACCATAAAGGAAAAGACTGACGGGACCATAAAAAACTAGAAATTTTTTTACACATTTAGAAATACATATATGTATTATAGACATAGAAAATGATTACATTTACAAAAAACGCATAGAAAATTTAGAAAATTAAATACTATTTTTTATTATGTACCAGAATTTTCTATTTTTTTTACAATGAATATGAATTCCTTTCAAAATAAAAAACTACTGTAAAAAAGAAGAAAAAGCAAGAGCACCTAATACGAGTTTACTACCTTGCTTTCCCCCATAACAGCAAGTGCATGAATTCATCTTGCACAGAAGTGGTTGTGCTCTTCTCCTAGACAAAATGGATAACATCATGATATATATTTTTAAAATGATAACGATGTATAATTCAAAATTAAAACTATAGGAGCATGACTCCCTTCCTTTTCCTTAAGCTTCCTTCAAATCCTTATTTAAATTGATTATCTGACTATCGGTTCATGGAGAGTAGACAGTCAGCTCTTCCAACACCCGTCCTGACTCTCCACGCCCCACCTGCTCCACTTCACAGACCCACCTAGGTTGTCCTGATGCGAGGAGAGCCCTTCCTCTCTGGGGAAACAGTGTGAGATCAGACCAAGCCATCTGAAAGCTTGACCTTCATCTTTTACAAACCCAACCAGTATCCATCAGGTAGCTCGGAAAGTCAATGAGGAGAGCGTGCCCGCTTCCACTCCTTCCAGGGGAAACCTCACAAACATTACCTGTACGAACTTGGTGAGACGAGAATCCATCTGCATCAGTATTTCTTCCCAGGCTTCACACATACATGTTAGTGACAAATTTATATACTATTAACAAGAAGGGAAAAAAAATAGCTATCAGAATAGTAAAAAAAAAAAAAGAAAAGAAACTACATAAATCAATTTGCTAAGTAATATATGCTTCTTCCTGCCAACTATCTCAAAGAAATCCAGAATTTACTTTCAATCATTTTTAACTCACCCTGTGAAAGAGAAGACCACAGCTAATGCTTGATAACCACTTAACCATCAAACATTCGGAAATTAAGTTTTTATCTGGTAAAACAGACATCCTCCAGCTTTTTATATGTACGTTTCATGTACACGAACTGTCAAAATGCTGGTTGAGTCAGCTATTCAATTTTCAAACAGAATCCTTAAAAAGACACCGATGTGCAGAAATCTTTGACATCAAGTAAGTCAGGGACTGTGGCAGACTGAAAAAGAACAGCCACAGTTCTTTGTAGCTCCTCTATCCAGAAGCAGACTCCATCTCCCTAGTCCCTGAATCTGGGCTGGCCTTGAGTCTTGCCGTGACCGACACACAGCAGAAGGGACACCGAGTCCAAGGCCTCCAAAGGCTCTGCACGTTCCCCCTCGCACTCCTGACACCACTGCTGTGGCCGCCACTTCAGGAACGAGCCCGCGCTAGCCTGCTGGGAGATGGCACATGGGGAGCCACCACGGCTAAGAGACACTCAGACCAGCCAGCTGGCCACTGACGCACGACCGGGCCAGGCTGCGATGAGCTGAAGCTGGCCCGGATCAGCAGAACCTTCTAGCTGGCCCAGCCCAAACTGTGGACTGACTAAGACACTGACCTACAGAACCATGGCTAATTTGGGGTGGGTGTTTATGTACAAGAGTGAACTGATATGATGGCTGTTTCCCATAAGGCTTGATTTGCAGTAAGCCTTTTCAAATTCCAAAATGTTATTTCACTTAGGGGATTATTTTTAAAAGATTTAAACTACTTTTTTCTTTTCTGGTGGGAATAGATTTTCAATTAAATTTCTTTTTCTTGTTAACGGACATTATAAGATTATCAGAATAGACACTTTATACCACAGTTAGCTTTACAGAATAAAATTTGCAAGTGTTTTATTTATAGACTGTTAGAAACTTAAGAGTAAATATTCACATAAAACAAGTTACAAATAAATACCTGTAAAAGGGCTGAAATGTGAGTAAACTTTCTAGCCATCCGAGTTACTTCAGGTAAGAAAGAGTACAATAGATTGGTTTCAAGCTATAAAATCAAAATAAAGTGAGTTACAATCACACACACTTCTTTCAAAGATAAATCAGTCCCAGCTAAAAAAAAAAAATCCTACAATTTAGAAGAGTAAAGGTCTAAGTATGTATCAGAAACACTATGTCTGAATTCTGCTACCTTTGAGCCTAATACTTTGGAGACTAAAAGAACAGAACTTTAGGATTTTCTAATCTGCCATGTTTAAGTGTGCACAGGTCACCCCTCTCTAGGTTAGCAATGCCATCTCCATAGCTAGATAAATATAATAATCTATTTTGTCACACTATTATGAGAAATTTAAGAAATGATTACAAATATACATGAAAAGTTTTTAAAGAACTATAAGCTACTGATAAAGACAAGCTAAATATCCATTACAATGGTGTAAGAATTATCTTAATAAAGCTGTTATTTAAAAAAATATCCATTACAAACTTCAAAGAAATAGTGAATCATTTTATTACAGCATCAAATGCAATCCTAGAAATCATATTTTCACGGAATCTTAGGATGAAGAGTAAATATGACCAACTATTCTGGGGAATCAGGACATCAAGAGTCCCCTGATGCTCTGAATACAACAATGAATACTGGAAAGCATCAGACACAGTGCATCCTGCATCTTTTTGTTCTACTTTTGTTTGAGAATTCGCGCATCCTTAAGCTAAGTGGCTGGGTTATTTGGCATGAAAATCTAGGGAAGGGGCGCTTAGCTGGCTCAGCTGGTGGAGTGCAACTCTTGATCTTGGGGTTGTGAGTTTGAGCCCTATGTTGGGTGTAGAGATTACTTAAAAATAAAATCTTAAAAAAAAAAAAATCTAGGGAAGACTTTCCTAAAGGCAAGGCTACAATCTAAATACTCTATAGGAGCCCACAGTTTCCACAACTTACCATATAAACAGCATACAGTACAAAAGGTGTTTTCCAACTTTTTTTTTTTTTTTAAAGATTTTATTTACTTATTTGACAGAGAGAGAGAAATCACAAGTAGGCAGACAGGCAGGCAGGCAGAGGGAGAGGGAGAAGCAAGCCTCCCACTGAGCAGGGAGCCCGATGCGGGGCTCGATCCCAGGACCCTGGGATCATGACCTGAGCTGAAGGCAGACGCTTAACGACTGAGCCACCCAGGCGCCCCAGTTTTTCCCAACATTAATTGATCACCTTACACAAGAGGCAATGTGTTGGTGAAGAGCACTGACTCTGGAGCCACCCTGCCCAGCATCACTTCCATATGAGTGATACCGAGCAAGTTCTGCAGTTTCTACTTATCTATAAAATAGGGATAATAATAGGACCTATCTATTAGATTGCCATGAAGATTCAAATGAATTATACTGAATCACTCAGTACTTGGCACTAATAAGTATAGCTTATTAGCTAATAAGTATTAGCTTTTATTATTTTTAGGATCAGAGTCCTAAGAACACACCTGATAGAGGGGTGCCTGGGTGGCTTAGTTAAGTGTCCAACCCCTCATGATTTCATGGGTGGTGAGATGGAGCCCCATGACAGGCTCTGCACTCAGCACAGAATCTGCTTGGGATTCTCACTCCATCTCCCTCTCCCCCTCCCCTTGCTCACATGTCTCTCTCAAATACATAAGTAAATCTTAAAAAAAAGAATACTTGCTACAAAGATAAACTGGTATAGCAACCAATTAACATGGTCATTAATAAACTATCAAAACACTGTTTTTATGAAAACTATACTGGGCCCTGGGAATAATCAAGTGTTCACTAGAGTAAGATTCTATATATGAGATTTAGAAGCTCCGAGTTGAGGTTTTTTTTCCCTTGCTTTGTTTTAATAACACCTTTAAAAAATGAATTTACTGTCTGCTGCTACCAGCTTTCCACGCTTACCTGGAAGTATGAGACCTCCGAAGCACCGCCAGCAGAAACCTCTGTGACCACTGACAATGATTTCAAATCACTGGATAAACACAACGCAAGACAAGTACCAACGATCTGTAAAAGAGTCAAATCCCCTGGTCCATTTAGTATTATTGCTAGTCTGCACCTGCTTATAACACAGGCAACAGAAACTCATGGAACTCTCTAAAGCAGAAACACACACGCCTGACGCCTTCCATGCATGTGCAGGAGGGAAGGTGTGTGTCCCCCCAGTCCACACCCCTCATGGACACACACCCCTCCACCAGGGGTCCCAAATCAAGTGCTGGAGAGCCTGCAATATATCCTCTTCACCTCAGAAATGGCAAGAATAGGACAGAAAAGCTGTGGAGAAGACCGAGACTTAGCAACCAGCACAGATCTGGTCCTAAGTAGAAGATCACTCCTCATGATGTTCGTCATGTTCCAGTCACAAACTGTAGCTCTAGCCCTGACTACAGACTAGAAAACCATTGAATCGTAATCAAGTGTAGCATGTCAATCTTTTTCTTAAGAAAAACTTGATTAATTCCACTAATAGTACCTGATCTTCATAGATACCCTATCACCACTATTTTATCTTAGTAATAAAATTATCCTCTTAACATTTAAAAATGAGTAACTCCAATAACTGAAACTGAGAAAAATACCCTGGTGTTTTAATTTTTTTTCCATAAATCAGTTAGCTGGTATATTCTAGGTGGTATATTCTAAGAGAAATGACGTGGAAAATTTTAAAGGAAACTTACCCCCGTGACTCGAGCAATTTTGAACATTCCATACGCATAAAGCTCGATAAATCCAGAGCTTCCTCCGAGGACAAGAATATTAAGCCTAATTAAAAGGAATGTAACAAGCTGAGGACATCAGAGAAGACCGAGTTCTTAAACCAAGATATAAGTTGTTCTTGCTCTCAGATAATCTGCATGCTAAGGCTTCCCTGTGGGGAAACTGAAACCCCAAACAAATTCACCAATACTCAATATTCAATCACACTGGGCTTCTTCCTTTTCTCAAAGGAACATAAATTTGCTCTAGCCTAAAAAACATCGGTTTATAGTAAAATAAGGCTATAGTATTTTAACAACTACTGTATTTATATACTCTCAATAACAACACAATCCTTTTTCCACCTAATAGAAAGTGCCATTAGTTGTTTCATGGCTCTGATGCTAAATGTATTAAAAGGGCTTTAAAAACTTGAAATATTTAATTTTAATTTCAGAAACGCTAGTAACATCTATCCTCCTTTACTTTTAAAATAAACAAAGATACATTATAGTATTATTGAACTTGACACAATCAAAGACCATACAATAAAAACAAGTAAATAATAGACACTAATGTCTGTATATTGTTCAGTGGTGTTTGTCAGCAGGGAAATAACATGACACATAAAGGAACTGCCCTTGAAACTCTGAACTCTTGTCTCAAATATCAAACACCAACTTTAAGAAATTAGACTTGTTATTTAAGATATTTGCAAACTTTACCTGACGTCTCCCAAAAGCTTAATAATTTCATCAGAATTTTCTTCACTAAAATATAAAAATAATTGGGTTACCTTTCAACTACATCTTTCAACTAATAAAAGATTATTTTACCTGAAAACAAAAAAGGCATATCTTACCTAAAGATTTTTGAGGTGTTGCTGTAACTAGAGAAAAACAGAGACTAGTGTAAAAAGCAATAGAAATATGTTTTCAAAAACGCATGAGAAAATGATCACAGTGTCAAAGGAAAGAGAAATCTGCAAGATGGATTCCAGTGAAATTAAACTCTGATACTTACTTTTTTGGCAGGGTAGGTAGTTTAGGTAAGAGAAGATTTGATTCATCCTCAGCATTATAAAAGGATGTTAGAACACTGAAAAGAAAAGCCAAGAAGAAGCATTACTAAAACACCAAAGATTTTACTTGTTTTTCCATTAAAAAGTACTTTTTTTAAAAACTGCCCAGTTTTACATATTATATACATTACCAAGTAAACAGATGCCACACATACTTTACTATTATAAAACAGTCATTGTAATAATCACAGACAACAAACAAAAAAATAGGAAATTCTTCATTTACAAGGGGCCTTGTTTCTGGGGGGGGGGGAAACCCAGCCACTTTACACTTAGAGGAATAAATAATTTTCTCTATGTATTCAGTATTACATACTAAGAATTTAGGTTTTTTTTTTTTTTAAAGATTTTATTTAAGAGAGAGCAAGCAAAAGAAAGAGAGCGAGCATGAGCAGGAGGAGGGGCAGAGGAAAAGGGAAAAACAGACTCCTCGCTGAGCAAGAAGCCCGACATGGGGCTTGATCCCTGGACCCCAGCATCATGACCTGAGCTGAAGGCAGATGCTTAACTGACTGAGCCACACAGGCATCCCAAGAATTTATGATTTTTTTAACTCTCATCTAAGAACCATCTAAACACATATGAGTATCAAGGGTGAATGTGGGTTTTAAAGAACACTGCAGTAATTATCTCATTTAACTGTGGGTTCTACGGCTTATATACATTTGGGGATTTGACAATCCAGCAAGTATCTAAGACGACACTACGCATTTTGAAATAGTCTTGCTTATTCCCTTTTCTCAATTTTACCTCCAAATAAGGGTGGTAATAAATGAGTGAAAAGGTGACTTGGCACACGTTTTTTTCCCACTTTAACACAAACTTGGTGTCCTGAGAGATCCTGGAATCTCCACATTATATTTCTAAACTATTAGTAGAAAGTATGTTAGGATACACTTAGCAGGGACCTTGAATGGGATAGAAATGACATGGTATACTCTGCTCCTCTAAGCATTGAAAAATTCACATGACCATTCGCAACCCTGGATTATTTGATGATGCATTAATTATAGATAAATGTTTTATCTATAGTGAATTTCAAACACCAGGTGAGATCCTTATTATTCAATTTTTTATAGACTCCCCTTTAGTTAATTTGAAATTAAGTTAAAAGTTTATTAGAAAGGAAAAACTGGGGCGCCCGGGTGGCTCAGTCGTTAAGCGTCTGCCTTCAGCTCAGGTCATGATCCCAGGATCCTGGGATCAAGCCCTGCATCGATCGGGCTCCCCACTCAGTGGGAAGCCTGCTTCTCCCTCTCCCACTCCCCTTGCTTGTGTTCCCTGTCTCGCTGTGTGTCTCTCTCTGTCAAATAAATAAATAAAATATTTTTTAAAAAAAGGAAAAAAAGAAAGGAAAGACTGTGGGTAAGAAAATTATCACATTTCCTAAAAAAAAAAAAAACTTTTATTTTCAGTATTAGGTAAACCCATTTATTCTTTTTTTTTTTTTTTTTTAAGATTTTATTTATTTGCGAGAGAGAGAATGAGAGACAGCATGACAGAGGGTCAGAGGGAGAAGCAGACTCCCTGCTGAGCAGGGAGCCCGATGCGGGACTCGATCCCGGGACTCCAGGATCATGACCTGAGCCGAAGGCAGTCGCTTAACCAACTGAGCCACCTAGGCGTCCCACCCATTTATTCTTTAGGCCATCTTGACTGCAAACCTGGTAAATGACTTGAATGTAGACTAAGGCAAAGTTATTTTCATGAGACCAGGAAACTATCAAGACCACAGACACAGAAAGAACTCATTCAATATCAAAACAAAGCACTGAGGAGCACCTGGGTGGCTCAGTCAGTTAAGCATCTGCCTTCAGCTCAGGTCATGATCCCAGGGTCCTGGGATGGAGCCCCACATTGGGCTCCCTGCTCAGCGGGGAGTCTGCTTCTCCATCTCCCTCAGCCCCTCCCTCTGCTCATGCTCCCTCTCTTTCTCAAATAAAATCTTTGAACAAACAAAACAAAACAAAACACCCCAGAATGCTCAACTTAGCACTTTTTGTACTCTGAGGATATTTACAAAGATGCAAAAAAAAAAAAAACGCCCAAGCTCCGAAAGAAATGGGTGGCAAAAAGGAACAAAGAACCTCAATTTGCTAATCGGTAATTTTAATTTCTATTACTTGAAAGTACAAATCACTACCCACAGAATTTCACTCATACGTGGAATTAAGGAAGAAAACATGAACACACGGGAAGGGGGGGAAGAAAAAAAGGAGAGAGGGAAACAAGCCATGAAAGACTCAATGACAGAGAACAAACTGAGGGCTGATGGAGGGAGGTGGGTGGGGGATGGGTTAATGGGTGATAGACATGAAGGAGGCCACTTGTGATGAGCACTGGGTGTTGTATGTAAGTGATGAATCACTGAATTCTACTCCAGAAACCAATATTGCACTGTTAACTACCTAAAATTTAAGTTAAAAAAAGAAAGAAAGAAATAAGAAAGTATAAAGCACTGGGGCGCCTGGGTGGCTCAGTTGGTTAAGCGACTGCCTTCGGCTCAGGTCATGATCCTGGAGTCCCGGGATCGAGTCCCACATCGGGCTCCCTGCTCAGCGGGGGGTCTGCTTCTCCCTCTGACCCTCCCCCCTCTCATGTTCTCTCTCTCTCTCTCTCAAATAAATAAATAAAATCTTTAAAAAAAAAAAAAAAAAGAAAGTATAAAGCACTGATATTAACTACTAAAAATAAAAAGCAAAGAAAAATCTTAGCCCTTCAGGCATATAAACTGAAAACCCAAAGTTAAATGCAGCGTGCCCATGCTCAACACTCAGATCCTCCCAAGTGTCTGTTTTAATCCCGGCAGGCGCACAGCTGTCCCACGGCGGCTGCTGGAGTCGTCCTTCCAATCCTTCCTCTACCTGCTTTCTGCAGTCACTTCCATCCAATGCATACAAGACACTGGGGCCTCCACAGAGAAGGAGTGCAAGCTTTCAGGTTTCTCTACATCGCACAAAACGATTTTCTTGGTGTCCGCAAGAGCAAAGGCCAAAACTGAAACAAGAGACGATGAGGACGACTTACTGTAACAGTCAAGAAAACGAAATGGCTATTTCACTTCTTGCCCAGTTTTACTATTTTAAATGTATCATCATCATAGAAATTATTTAACCCAAAAATCCTTCCTTTAAATAATATTTTTTAAAATGGAAAGCTATCTTTACATGTAGTTATGCTGTCATCTAAGCTTATTTTCAAAGGCTCAAACTCTCATGAGTGACCGACTACTTTCTCGTGTACTGCACTTAATGTCTTACACATCTTACACATCAAAGCCTCTGGACTGGAGCCCTGCTTCCAAGCAGAAGATACAGAACAGGTCTCAACAGACAAACAATAATATCCTATCACCAAGATATGCTGGTCTTGTGAACGTGCCTAAACGGTGAGAAGTGATTCCATCTGCTTAGTTCTTAGAAAGTTCAGTATTCCCTTTTGTTCCTAACCCTTAATGGGAAACGAGACCATCAAATGCTGATGAGTCTTGTTTCTTTCACTGTGGCTGAATTATCTAGTATAGTCTCTCCACACAGGTCACTAACATCTTCCTAACACATCAAATAAAGAATTTCTGGGTGCCTGGGTGGCTCAGTTGGTTGAGCAACTGCCTTCGGCTCAGGTCATGATCCTGGAGTCCCTGGATCGAGTCCCGCATCGGACTCCCTGCTCGGTGGGGAGTCTGCTTCTCCCTCTGACCCTCCCCCCTCTCATGTGCTCTCTCTCATTCTCTCTCTCTCTCATATAAATAAAATCTTAAAAAAAAAAAAAAAAGAATTTCTAAGTAGAGGGCTATGCATTTCACGGTATACCAAGACACACAATTTTGCAAGATGTGAGGCAACCCACATCTCCTCTTCTTCAAACAATTTAAAGCAATCTTGAAATAATCCTTACCTAAAAAACCTTATTTCACTGTCCAAAAACACAGGGCATATTTTTTTAATGATAAAAAATTCATCTACTTATATACATTTCAACACACACAGACTTTCATGATTTATTTTTGAGATTCTGGTGTTTTTGGATGAATAGTGCAAGATCTCATGATGTTACTTATAAAAGTCCTCTAATTTTACACATACCCTTTTTTTGTTTTTTTATTAAAAGATAAAACGAGAGCTGAACAGGCTTTCCGGGTGTTTTTACAGACTCATTTATATTTACCAGGAAAAAATTAAGCAATAAGGAATACATATCATTTTACAAAAATGATTCAGTTTTTTTTCCTTAAAGCACCAATGATAACAGATGAACTTTAAGCTGTATCATTTATAGCATTTTACTGTATTGACTCTGTGTACAGCAGCTCAAATCACGACTGTCATTGCAAAAACAACAGGTGGAAGCGTAAGAAGCTACAAAATAAAGGGCACGCGGAGAAAGAGGAAGGAATGGGGTCAGAGCTGACAGTCCTTCAGGTGAGACAAGCATTCGTGCCAAGAGAATATTTATGAGCTACACATTTAATGTTAACATACATTTTGGGGAGAAAAGACCACAGTGGTACTTGACAGACTAGTGAATGGTAGATGGAACGTGGGCCATCAGTGCAGGACAAGACAGCGCCAAGAGCAAAGCCTAAGTATTTTGTACATTCCACAGATTTTATTCTAGTTTATATGCCTGAAGGGCTAAGATTTTTCTTTGCTTTTTATTTTATTCTAGCGTTACCTTTGCCAAGAAGTCAAATTTCATTTTAGAGAGATCTCAGCCAAGAAACAACACAGTAAAATTAATCTCAACTCTACGAAAACACTTCAAAGCTTCCAAAAAGCAAAGCTCCGAAGCTGATATTTAGTATACAATAAGAATATAATAAGAACAATAAATTCTTTCAGGAAATAAGCTTTCTTTACAAGATACTTTTTTTGTTAATAATAATAATAATAATAATGTATTTTCAAAGAATCCTATCATTACGTTTGCCATCTGGTCTCCAAGCCAGACAGGTCACTTCCTTTCCTGTATTTTCATTTGGTGGAAAACTCCAAACTCGATGAAAACTTGCAAGTCGGTGAAGTAAAACCTAAGACAAAACAGATACATGGCAAAAAATTAAAAATCCATTTCCGAAACTGAAATAAACCTAGATCCTCACTATAACTCTTTAAATATAATCTCAAGCATAATATTTAGCTATCAGAAGAAATTAGAAGACAACAAGGTCTGAATGAACTGAAGGTATATTCAAAGTGATGGGTGAAACAAAACCTAATTTAACCCTGTACTCTATACATTTTCCTATCTTCTATGTCAATAAGAGACTTATCTTTTAGAAAGAAATAAGGTTGTCCAAGAAGATCATGACAGAAAAAGAAATAAGGAACATAAAAAGCAGAAAAGTAGCTTTAATAGTCAAATAACACCAAACTTGGAATCAGACACCTTGGGATGGAATTTCAGCTGTGTTGCTTACTGGCCATAGGTCTTGGGCAAGTCACTTAGCCATTCTAAATTTCCACTTCCACACAGGAAAATTCCTAGGGTCAAGATGTGCCCCAGAGCTCCTTCTGACTCAGAAATAAGGCTGTCCCTACTCCATCCTCTACACAACCACTGAAAATAAGGAACTGCATGCATCCCTGCAGACCCTCCCACACCTTCTCAGGTCCCCACACTCACAGCTTCACCTCTCCCACTTTAGCTCACAGCACTCTTCACTCCTGGTACATTGGCCCCACAGGGAATCCTTCATTCCCTAAACACAGTGCTCTTCTCCAAGCCTGTCTCTGCCATCCCTTATTTCCAAAACCTTTCCTCTGTGCCCTCTGAAATTCACAACCAGGTATCATCAAGATGCCCATATCCATCTAAAACTAATGATGTAATGTATGGTGATTAACATAACAATAAAAAATTACTGGGGGGAAAAAAAAAGAAGCCCGTATCTTCCTTCTCTTCCCTGAAATGTGTTTGTCACCCAAGGACATCGCTTTCCAGCAGGATTCTCAGGTAATAGCCGTGCTGCATCCCATGTTCCCCACTCTACTGGGCCAGGAGATGAAGGTGGTTTCCTCCTTGATTCCAGATGCCATTTCTGGATGACTTTTCTTCTCTAAAATCCTCTAACTCTGAATCATATGCAATCACACCATACTACCCACTACCCCTCTTAACTGCAGTTCCCTAAAGACCCCTAGGCCATCCCCCTCATTCCTGGAAGATCTGGACTCCTGTCTGACTCACTCATGCTTTCCAACACTATTCATCCCCATTTTTGGTGATTTCAAGAGCTACGATGTCCTGGCTTTTCAGTGCTCAAGTACCTTTCTTCCAATGGTCACGTCTTCCACACAGGTCACCTCAGTCACTCCTGGGGTCATGCCCTTGACCTTGTCCCTACAGTTACAAGTGCTGCCATAATGTCTCAAACTTCCCACCTTCCATCACTGTCTCTATCCTTCTAGTTCATCCCTACTAATACCCAACTTCAATTCTCCAACCTCACCAAGTCCTACAACCCACTGATCCCACCTACTCATTGTCCCTCACTCACACATGCCCCCACTTCCATACTTAATCCAAGGATCATCATTACCACCGCCCCTCTGACATGTAACTTTAACTCCCTTGCATCTTTCTTGCTATGTCACATTTGCAAAACAACAACCCTGTGAAACCCAACCGTGCCTACACCCACCCAGTCGAACAGAACAGCAGAGACACAACCGTGCTCACTAGATTCCCTCAAACTGCAAGACCACTAACCTCCGTGGCTCTTAACACTGACCAGCAATCTTACTAAGTTTCCCTAGTCTGCCTGCCTTGTCAGCTTTTCATACCCCGCCTTTCCCCGCAAACTTCCAGTATTTTCTCCTCCATCCCCACTCCTGGACAGCACTCTCTCTTCTTCACTGAGGAAATGGAAACAAGTGCCCACTATCACATCTACACATCTAGTCGCACCGATGCCCCATCCTCTCCCTTCTGGCCTGCTGCCCTGGCTCTCCTCTCTAGGGCATGAAGAGTTCCAAGGCGCAGTGGCAAAGGAGAGGGACCAGAGGACACCACAGAGGGCCTTGAGAAAGGAGCCATCAAGGCCTGATGAGAAGCTATTGGTAGTCAACAGAGTGAGGCAGCTTTGCAGGCTGCTAAGTATTCCTTACCACCTGGTGGCCACACCGGTCTGCACACAACACAACTCTCACCCGGCCAGGTAACTCTCAGGAAACCTGCCCAAAGGCCAAAGGAGGACAGGTGGAGAGCTGAAGGTTTCCTCACACAATGGCTGCCAGGTAACCAGGCCTCTCAGGAGAAAGGTAGAAGCTGCGGGTATACCTGACGAAGCCTAGTGCGATACGCACTAGAAACGCTAAGTGACAACACTCATGTACACCCCGTCAGGACCCCAGGGACGCATCACTCCCTTCCTAAATGTAAAGGTATTTTTAACAGGACGTGGCGATCCGGTCCACGGTAGGAAACCTGGACGAGGGATTCTGCATTTTTTAACGTATCCTCTGCAGCAGCTACATGCATGCACATTCGCAGCTCCTGTGACGAAACCGTAAGCAAATTCAGGGCTGGGTCTGTGCATCTACTATTTCTAGTTGATGACTGACACATTATGCGCTCTTAAAAAGCCCGTTTAACAAATGACTAAAAGAGACCCGGGGAAAGCAGGGCTGTGCGACTATGCTGTGTGAAAACTGTTGTTTTCGCCATGAAATACGGGAAATGGGCACATAAATGATCCTCCCCCGATATGCTCCCTTCTACTTCCACCTAAGGTTTACAGCTGCTTGGAAAGGAAGGGGGCGGGGTCCACATGCGGCCCAGCGAGTCCACAAAAGGGGAAACTGAGGCTGGGCCAGGCTGCAACGCGCTCGCTGTCGGGTCGCGCTCACTCACCTCGCCTGCCGTGTTGGCCAAAGCGATGAGATCCCGCTTGGGTGACCAGACCAGGAAAATGACCTCCTGCGGCAGCTGCTTCTCTCCCACCACCCGGAAGGACGGAAAACAGGTCGGAAAACGCAACATGGGGGCGGCCCTGCAATGACACCCCGGTCAGAGGCCGGCAGGGGCCTCCCGCGGCCGCCCCGCCCCCGGCCCTCCCCCGGCCCTCCCCCGAGCGCTCCGACCCCGGCGGTACCTGGGAGACCCCGCTCCGCGGCCTACGCGGTCCCGGCCGCCTCTCCCTCCCTCCACGGGTCGCGCGCCCGCGCCGCCCCGCCGGCCCGCCGCCGCGCGCTGCAGGCACTTCCGGCGCCCGGACTTCCTCGCGAGAGGACCAGGGGGCGCGCCGGGCGGGGGCGCGCCGGGCGGGGGCGCGCCGGGCGTTCCCGAGGCCGCACTCCCGCCCGCAGGTAAGGACGCGCGCCCGCCGGCCTCGTACGTTTTCCGGGAAGTTCGCTGCTAGGGGGTCACTGGGCGGGCATAGGTTTGGGGGCGAGGCCTCAGAGACTTCGAGGAAAAGGGACGCAAACACTAGGTTCTGATCGGCTGGAGCCTCCCTTGACAGCCTCTAAACGGGTAGTTAACAGTCCCAGTTGCTCAGTAGAAGCACCTGGAGAGATTTATTTTTTAAACCCCTCCCCTGCCCAGGCAGCACCCCAGATCAATTAAAAGAGAATTGATAAGGAATGCGAGCATTTATTAACTCTCTAGGCGAGTCCAGTTTGCAGCCAAGGTGGGAGGGCCCTGCCCCAAAAACTCTGAGTAGGCAAATACCTTGATTATCCCATTAAGCCTCAACAACTCATTGGTGGTAGTAGACCCACCGTAATAAATGAGGGCTGTGGGCTCATCCAGGATTTATCCTACAGCTGTCTGAGGATCTACCAGGAGAAAGAATCTGAAAGAATCTGGGCTACACAAATGCGCAGAGCATGAGCTCTGCCCTAAAAGGCTTATAGTTCAGCTTGGTCAACAATAAGATGCTGCTTTATGCAGGACAAATTTAAATGTTAGCATGTTCAAAAGTTGACATAAGTTATGACCCCGGTTTAAGAGAATGTGACCAAGTGCTGCCAGTGGCTCAGTTGGTTAAGTGACTGCCTTCGGCTCAGGTCATGATCCCGGAGTCCCGGGATCGAGTCCCGCATCGGCCCCCCTGCTAAGCAGGGAGTCTGCTTCTCCCTCTTACCCTCCCCTCTCTCATGTGCTTTCTCTCTCTCTCTCAAATAAATAAATAAAATCTTTAAAAAAAAAAAAAAAGAATGTAATATCATCCTGTGATTCTTGAACTTAAAATCTATGGTAGAAAACCATCTACCTTTCACTTATTCAAAGGAGAAAGTGGTAGAATCTTCAAGTTTAACAAGCCCCATCTTCTTGCCCTCTATCTGGATCTAGCCCCTGGGAAGTAGGTGTCAGAGGTAGATTCATTCATTCAGCAGCAAATACTCGAGGCACTATTTTGTGGCACTGTTCTTACCTGATGCCTACCCTGCTTCCCTCTCAAGAGATAGGCTTTTCCCCTTGCCTTTGCTGCAATTTAGCATGACCCCCAAATTCTTCCAGAGGCAACATTTTTCTTTTATTATTTTTTTGTATTATTGTTTCAGGGGTACAGGTCTGTGATTCATCAGTCTTACACAATTCACAGCACTCACCATAGCACATACCCTCCCCAATGTCCATCACCCAGCCACCCCATCCCTCCCACCCCCCTCCCCTTCAGCAACCCTCAGTTTGTTTCCTGAGATTAAGAGTCTCTATGGTTTGTCTCCTTCTCTGGTTTCATCCCATTTCATTTTTCCCTCTCTAACCCCCATGAGCCTCTGCCTTGGTTCTCAAATTCCACATATCAGCGAGGTCATATGATAATTGTCTTTCTCTGACTTATTTCCCTTAGCATAATACCCTCTAGTTCCATCCACGTCATTGCAAATGGCAAGATTTCAATTTTTGATTGCTGCGTAATATTCCATTGTATATATATACCACATCTTCTTTATCCATTCATCTGTCGATGGACATCTAGGCTCTTTCCATAGTTTGGCTACTGTGGACATTGCTGCTATCAACATTGGGGTGCACATGCCCCTTCGGATCCCTACCTTTGTCATCTTTGAGGTAAATACCCAATAGTGCAACTGCTGGGTCATAGGGTAGCTCTATTTTCAACTTTTTGAGGAACCTCCATACTGTTTTCCAGAGTGGCTGCACCAGCTTGCATTCCCACAGACAGTGTAAGACGGTTCCCCTTTCTCTGCATCCTCGCCAACATCTGTCGTTTCCTGACTTGTTAATTTTAGCCATTCTGACTGGTGTGAGGTGGTATCTCATTGAGGTTTTGTATTTCCCTGATGCCAAGTGATGTTGAGAACTTTTTCATGTGTCTGTTGGCCATTTGGATGTTTTCTTTGCAGAAATGTCTGTTCATGTCTTCTGCCCATCTCTTGTTTTTTGAGTGTTGAGTTTGACAAATTCTTTATAAGTCTTGGATACTAGCCCTTTATCTGATACGTCATTTGCAAATATCTTCTCCCATTCTGTCAGTTGTCTTCTGGTTTTGTTGACTGTTTCAGAGGCAACATTTCTAAGGTGAGAATGGACTTGCCTTTATTATTGATAAAATGCATTTTTAGGCATTATTTAATGTTCTGGGGTGGCAGTAATGGATAATCTGGATGCTGGGGTGGAGGGGAGATAGGGAGTAGGCAATATCCATCCACCTAACATTCTTACGGAAATCGAATGCCCATTTTCTTGAAACTTATCCTGATTATGAACCCTCATATAACACGAGAAGGACTAATAGGGGTATACACTCAGTGCTACCAGACAGAGAGTAGTGCATTCACAGAGAATTTCCCAGAAGGTATTATAGCCCAGGAACCAGCGTAGCAGTGGAGTTCCAGATGTGGCCAGGAAACAGATGATTTTATGTGGCCGTAGCACCTCATGTATACTGGTGGGACTGGGGGACACTGTAAATTATCCAAAGTAGCCATAGGACAAAGTAGCCACTAACACAGTGTTTCCAGCCTTTTCTTTTCCCACTGACCCATAAAAGATATTTTGGGCTTTACTCCTCTTCTTTGCCTTCCCCGTTCTCTAAGGAAAACATTGCTTTGGCAAATTGGTTTATACTTAGGCTTCTGTGGTACAGAATCAAGAGGAAAAGGGAAGAATACCCAGGTGCTTTTTAAGGAGGTAAGGGCAGGAGATAGAAATGGTATAGGATTGGCTTTTGAAGGGCCAGGCAGCTGTCAACAGATTTACAGGGGGGGGGGGGGGGGGGCGGGGTCCATATTGTTGGTTGCATCACACTGGTTCATTGGTTATTCAGGACCTGAACTCATGTGACAGGGGTGATGACTGCAGGTGTAAAGATGGGCAGGAAGACTAGTTAGGTGGGGATGGGGGAGGCACAATTCCAGACGTTTCTGAAGTAGAACACTAAGAACTGATTATTGATTAGACTGAGGGAATGAAAGCAAGGGAATAGTCAAGACTAAGTTTGGGATATTTGGGTATGCAGACTCAGGGAACAGAGAAATGGTTGTTGCTGGATCAGAGCAGAGGTAATGAGGAAGTATGAAGGGGAAGGGAGGGAAAGCAGACCAGAGAAAAGGAGTTGAGTGAGGACTATGTTCAGGTGGAGGTGTGGTGTGCAAATCTGTAATGACCAACAGGCACCTGGAATGGCAGGTTTGAAAGGGAAAAGTCAGGGCCTGAGCAAAGATGTGGGAGTCACTGTATACAAGAATGGGAGATGGAACTATGTGGGATATGACTAATCTAGGCCATGTGAGAGGCTGTTATTGTGAGAGGTCTATTTTGAAGTCATAAAATAGGTGAAACATACAAAATAAGAAATTGACCGAATTTGCTGGAAAGAGATAAATGTAGAAAATTGGTGTCAGAATCTCTTGCCCTACCATGATTGCATTTATTAGGTAACAAAAAATCCCAACTTAAAGTGGCAGAAGTAATAACTAGAATGTATTGGCCCGTGTAAATTACAAGTCCATAAGTAGGGCCAACTTCAGGTCAGGCTAGATCCAGCAACCTGGAGTCATCAGGGACCAAGCTCAGGGCGTACATCATCATAAGTCTGGGTCCCCATGTGGTCAGTGGAAAGCTATCAACAACAACTGGATCTACATGCGTCTGCATTCAGAGAGAGAACAAACACCTCTTCACCAATCACAAGGCTGAAGTCCTGAGTTTTGCTGTAATTAGACCAACCCCTATCATGAGCCTACCTGAAATCAGTCACAGGTAAGGGGTATGGAACTATGCCCAATAAAAAGTCCTCCCCAAGAGCTGAAGAGGATATCAGTCATCTCTCTCCCAAACCCCACGGCAGGCACACGATGGAGAGGATGGGAAAGATCCTGCTGATGCAACCAATCAACAGTGTTCAATAGGACAATCAATCACAATTACCTAAGTTTTAAGTACAAAAGGCATTTGGAAGACGGTCCATCCTGGCAGAGAGTCTAAATCCGGGGTGTTCTGTTTGTCTCTGCAAAAGAAATTCAGAGACCAGCTGATGAAATTCCAATCTGAAGAAAGAGGTTCTAGTAAGAGCTGCAGACCCAGTATTCATATGTCTAGAAATTTATTCTAAGGAAACAAAAGATTTAGTCATAAGAATGTTTAGCATAGGGTTGTTTACAAGAGTGAAAAAATACAAACAACTTAGATGTCCAACCATAAGAGATTGATTTAAGTCTGATTTCTCTGGTTTCTCCTACTCCTGGCCCCTACATTCACAGGTGAAGAAACTGGCCCATCTCCTCAGGCTCAGTTTCTTAGAGATCAGCAGCTAATAAACTTCTCATCTGCAGTAGTACGAAGCAACTAACTAGTGTGAGAATCTTGTGACTGTCCAGCTAATGGGATAAAACTCATCCCTCAGAGCTATGAGATCTGCTTGCTGTTGGGTGCTTCTTTCCCTCAGTCTTGCTGAGTTAACATTTATACTAAATCGCCTGAAATCCAACTGTCAAGATCTTATCTGCACTTGATTGCAATGACCTTCTTGGCTGACCCTTGACTAATTTGACCCCTATCCTAATGTTCCAATTAAAATCACATCAAATTAAGTGAAATTGGATTTTCCTTTGCAGTCTGTGCAAGCTTTCCTTACCTAGGCAGCTCTAAGCATATTAGCTTCGTCCTCATGTGGCACAGTTAAGGTTTTGAGACCTCAAGCAGTATATGACATGGCATTTCTATTCACTCAGTCCCGATTTACGAGCAGCTACCACTTGGTGGGTGGGGAAATGTGTCAACCTGGCCACCCGCTTCCCGGGGTCATGGCGGGGGGGGGGGGGGGGGGATTGGTGAAGTCACGTGGGCAGCAGTTGGTTGTCTTGGACATTACTGTGTGCAATGCACAGCTCTAGGAGCTAGAGAACACACACCACGGTGCCTGCAGGCCCCTGCTACCAATGAGCTTCTAATCTGTACAGGGGAAACAAGCACAAAAAGGTCGATCTAATACAGAGCATACTTTAAGTACCTTAAAAGAAGGAGAAATGAAAAGACACACAAACACATTTTTATTTCACTGGCAAGAAATGTACTATTCCAGTGGAGACACCAACAAGGACATTGTGAAGGAGACAGCATCATACCAGGACCTTTTGTGGGCTGGGATTTTACTTTAAAAATTAGTCAAACTTCTCCTAGATGCCTAGTATTTTTTAGATGACTTTGAAGGGACCAGACATCAACCTAAGTGTTTTTCTTAAAATAACCCTGGAAGCTGAATTATTCTAAGCTTAAAGGCTGTCAATCTTGCTCACACAGCACATCCCAACCTTAAACACACATCTAAACCCTCAGTATCAAGACAGTCTTCCTACTGACTCTAAATATCTGCCAATATTGTTTAGGTCTGTTTTCCTTTTTTTCAGTCCTTATAGGAAAAAAGACCAAGGGGAGCCTGGGTGGCTCAGTCGGTTGATCTTGATCCGGCTCTTGATCTCAGCTCAGTTCTTGATCTAGGGGTCATGAGTTCAAGCCCCACATACTTAACAAAAATAAATGAATAAAAATGAAAAATAAATACAAGAAAGAGAAAAGACCAAGTCCTCTCCATATCTTAGGCATGCCTACTGTTAAGAACTGACTTGTATCCTCTAAATCCAGATGCTGAGGCCCTAGCCCCCAGTACTTCAGAAAGGGACTGAATTTGGAGATGGGCCTTTAAAATGGAAATTAAGGTAAAATAAGGCCATTGAGTGGGCCCTAATCCAATCTGACTAGTATCCTTATAAGAAGAGGAAATTTGGACACACAGAAGAAACATCATGGGAGGAGTGAGAAGGTAAGCTAAAGAGAGAGGCAGCAGAAGATCCAAACTTGCCAATACCTTAATCTTGGACTTCCAGCCTCCAGGACTGGGAGAAAATAAATTATTGTTATTTAAGCCACCAGTCTCTGATACTTTGTTATGGCAGCCCTAGCAAACTAATGCACCCACCATCTGGAAACTTCTAGAAAATTCCACGCTTTCATCAAATTTTTATTGAGCACCTATAATGCATGAGAGATATAAGATGGTATAAAATGGGTACTGACATTAAGAAACTGAAATCTTTGGGGGAAGTAGAATCTGTAAATCTAATTACAGAATAATACACAAAAAGTGCCTCAAATGTGGTTGCAGAACACCCAGGCTTCAGAGAGGAAGGTACCGGCTGGTAGCGGGGACTCAGGCAAGACTTCCCAAAGAGAGTGGGACTTGGGCCAGGGCCTGAAGGCTCCATAAGACTTTAATAGATGGCATATGGAGGAAACACTCCAAACAGAAAGAAGAGGGTGAGATGAAAACAGTGGGGCATACTGAAGAAATAAATCAGTCTAAATATCGAACTAAATGTAAGAAAAACCTAAAATCTGATCATTCAGGGCCTACAAAGTAACTATGGATTTCCTCAAATTTTGTAACCTAAGCAAGAAGGGTAATGAAATTTAGCTGTAATAATTTAAGAAAAACATCCTTTTAAAAAGCTTAGAAAGTTTTATGTGTCGAATTTAGGGATTTTCCTCTATTACTGTTTTGACTAGGTATCTTAATGTTCAGATATGCAGATTTCTAATTAGAACAAATGACCTCATCTCCCATCCCACTTTACCTCCCAGAGACATTTTTACATCCTATTAGTTTACTCCCTGAGAAAAGAAAATCCTTAAAATTAGTATTAATTGAACAAAGAACAGAATCACCAAACTTCTTTTTTTTTTTTAAGATGTATTTATTGTCAGCAGGGGTGGGGGGTGGGTAGAAGAGGGAGAGAATCTCAAGCTGACTGCCCGCTGAATGCAGAGCCCAACACAGGGCTCAATCTTACAACCCTGACATCATGACCTGAGCCGAAATCAAGAGCTGGACGCTTAACCAACTGAGCCGCCCAGGGGGCCCCAGAATCACCAGATTTCTTATTTTTAACTTCCTAAGCAGTTAAAGTTTTAAAGTAAATAATTCCTGATTATAAGTAATACCCTATTTCAATTCTAAGGTGTACTCTTTTTTTCACATTTCAGTATTTCTGAAACAGGATACCCCTAAAATTTAATATACACAATTAATGAGCTATGGCGTTTCTCCCCCTGAAAGGCTACAATCACATCAACAGTGCATTTTACAACTGATGGTACCTCAGAACTCAGGAAATGGGGCGATGATAACCCCGGGCCAGCAGGACCCAGTTCTTCAGGAATCATGGTCCCTCAAGTGTCTGAGTTTCAGGGGAGATTTCAAGAGATTTTACCATGGTTTTGGGGGACACCATGAAAGTCAGGTAAAGTCTAGGCCTGTGGTTGAATCGGGGGTGGGAGGGAACACTCACAATGATTCTGCAAAAGGTTCATGTCTCACCCAGTCACCTCTGAATCCACCCCTCTGATCACCACAGCAACCCACGTGGAAAAGGGGGCAAGGGAAGGGTTTTCTGATGCTTGTTAAATCCAGGGGGCTTAGCTCATCTTTTGATGTCGCCAGATATACGCCCCTATCCACTGATCAGGGCCACGCTTGTGCCTTCCACATCAAGCATCCAACAGTCCTAACTTTAAGACCAGATGGAATTTCCAGGCCAGATGGGGTACAGCTCTTGTACCTTCACTCCCAGGGCTCTAGCTAAGCCCAAGCAAGCATGCCTCCAAACCTGCTCTAAAGCAGCTGTTTGGGAATAAGAGAAAAGTCATTATGCAAATGTAAGCAATTCAAAAGTATGCAATCTGAAGGCGATCATGTCAGGTACCTAGCAGAGAAATGGGGAGACGAACTGTTTGTTCTCAGAGTTCAAGCCCAGTCCCTTCCCGGCTATGATCCTGGACCACCAGATGATTACCATGAGGGCTCCAGCTATCTGCTGGTTAACATTTGTTAACATTTTCACCAACACAACTGAGAGCCAGGCACATGTGCCTCATTTAACGTCACCACCACGAAAACAAGCCTGTGGTATAACTACTGTTATATAATAAAATAATTACATAATAATAACAAAGAAACAGGTTGCCAGTGAATGACCTGGTCAAGGACATAGAGTCAGGAAGGGTTCGTCCCAATAGGGATGAGAGGTTTTAATCCCCAAACTCTTCTGCCTTCTGCTATTACTTTTACAAAGAAATAACCTTAACTGCTTCGGTTAAAAGACACTGAGATGACAGAGCAAGTCATAATTCTAAATGTCTCATTCATCCTACAACATTTAAATGACTCTATTCCATCAAAGGACACTGTAAAGAAGTACTTGAGAAACAAATATTTAGTAATAAAATCATAATTATAATCTTCATATCTTTAGCTTTGTCAAAACTCTTCCCATCAGGGGCACCTGGGTGGCTCAGTCGTTAAGCATCTGCCTTCAGCTCAGGTCATGATCCCAGGGTCCTGGGATCGAGCCCCGCATCGGGCTCCCTGCTCCGCGGGAAGCCTGCTTCTCCCTCTCCCACTCCCCTTGCTTGTGTTCCCTCTCTCGCTGTGTCTCTCTCTGTCAAATAAATAAATTTAAAAAAAATCTTTAAAAAAAAAAAAAAACTCTTCCCATCATCTTCGTCTAAAAATAATTGTTCAGGGGCGCCTGGGTGGCTCAGTTGGTTAAACGACTGCCTTTTGCTCAGGTCATGATCCTGGATTCCCGGGATCAAGTCCTGCATTGGGCTCCCTGCTTGGCACGGAGTCTGCTTCTCCCTTTGACCCTGCCTCCTCTTGTACTCTCTCTCTCTCTCACAAATAAATAAATTAAATATTTAAAAAAAAATAAAAATAATTGTTCATTGTACTTTTCTTTGCAAGTGGTGTTTAAGTCATCACACAATGTTTTGATATTTAACTTAAAACATTTCTGGACCTAATTTAACATACGTGTGTTCAATGTAAACAAGACCTCAAGTTTTCACTTTCATTTTTCTTCTGACATTTTCTGCAAAAGAACATGCATGCCCATTTTTCAAAAGAGGCCAAAATCATGTGATTGGGTGAGATTTTAAGGGAGAAAAAAAGGCACACAGAGAGATCTGGTCAACCAGTTCAGGATGGAACACCTCCCCAGGTCCCCAGAGAGGCTGGAGAGGGGTCCATAAACCAGCAAATACCACCTACCTATTATCTGCCTTAGAAAGGTGCATACCTTTGAAAGCGACAGAATTTAAGTCCAGTGTGGCACTTGCAGAAAATGGCATCAAAGGTTGGACTATAAATCTTTCTTATTCTCAAGTCACTGGACATTTAAGAGCAAAGATATTGATGGGCTCTTTCTCTCTTGTTCTTCTTCCTTGTAACAGATGTATGATTCATGGATTGTCCTTTAGTGGTCCCCATTTTCATCTTATTACTTTTTCTTTGCTTCTGCTTTCTGACAGCTCTGAAAAACAAGGTGCTAAATTATTTTGTAGAATAAGCATAGTGAATTATGTAATTATGTTGGAATTTAATGAACCAGCTGACCAAATAAGAAAACAGAAGGAAAAGAATTTACTGTATCATAAGCATAAATCCTCAGGATCCTAACCATAATAACAAGGAGACAGTGAGAGGCCTGACGAAGCAAAATGCTTGAGTAAAGAAATTTCTTTGAAAGACAGTTACCACAGATTTATTTGGGACAAACCCACCACAGAGGTAAAGAGTCAAGCCAGGAAAAACCACTGCTGTGCTGAACCGTATGGCAGCCTCTAGCCCAGTCCGTGTGGCAACAGAGCACCTGGGATGTGGTGAGAGCGAGTTAGAAGTACTCTGAATGTAAAATGTACACCAGATGTTGAAGAAAGAATGCAAAGTATCTTGTCAATAATTTGTATGTTGATTGTGTGTTCGAATAACATTTGGGATATATATTATTTAAATTTTAAAAATAGGAAAGCCAATGAGTTAGGAGGTTTCCTTGCTATTGTTTTGGTTTCAGTACATCTGTACTGCTCAGCTCCGCACTTCAGTCTCCAAATCCTTGAATGACGTTTTTCAGGAAAAGGACCGATATATTTGCCAGTTAGCAGAGGCAGAGAAATGAAATAGCACAATGGAAAAATGGACAACACTTACAAAGGCCCATCTTATAAGCCCTACCACTAATTTCCCTTTCCCCAGTAGGTCTAAAAGTCTGGACAGGTGCCACACAGGATGTCCACGTTTTGTGGTCTTTGTCTTCTTGAAAGACTAGCTTCACAATGAACGAGTTGGAACTCACACTCTAAAGACACTAAACCACACCAGAACAAAACAGATCCTTAGCTTCTGGTGCTCTCTGAACTAGGTTACAGACGATCTATAGCTGAGAAAGATTACTGGTCTGTTCATTCACTTTCTCCAAGCTAGCAGTATCATGCAATTTATCATACGGCGAACCGAGGAGAGGGCTGGGGCTGCCAGCACCAGCAAACCTGGAAAATCCCCACGGGTAACTGGCGACATCATAGATTCACTTCTCCTAAACCACAAGTCCTGGGGAAAAGCTTACTCTTTATCTTTCCAGGACCCAAATCTGCGATTCACAAGCAGAATATAGTCCCTCGATGGAGCAAACTCTGGCCTCACTTTTGGTTCACACAACATACATAGTAAGTGTTGGAAATACAAAAATGAGTGGGCATCATCTTTGACTCCAAGAATCTGGGAGACTGAGACAAGGCAAATGTCACCTTTCATCTTCCTTCCTCCAACTCTTTTTCTGGGGAAGAAACTGAGGCTATGAAATCCTCCAATGAGGAAGTAGCAGAACCATCTTGATTCTAGAACCTGTGCTCTTAATTACCTTGATACTATATACTCTGCTATAAGTTATTCAGATATGTAACATGCTAAGCATATTGTAATCACTAAACAAATATTAGCTATTATTAGGGGCATCACATGACTATTCTTCAGAATTTTGCTTGACAACTTTCCATTTTTCCATATTTAGGTTTTGGATTATAGACTACCAGTTCAAAAATAAAACAAATACCACAGCCATCTTTATACTCTTCTGGGTATGTTATATAAATCTCCTTTCCCTCCAGCCATTATTTTAAGAAGGCTAATGTCCTGATAAGTGATGATTTAGCAAATTTAATGAAGTAGAACCTCTTGATGGCACAATCAATGAAGCTGTGTGTGTATGTATACAAAATTTAAACACGTTTTCTTTGGCTTTTCCACTTATAAGAACTAAACATGAACCAGATCTCACTAGTGGATATGTAAACAAAAGCAAAAGAAAATATTCATTTTAATATGAATAAACAAACTTTCCAGAGATGGAGTCTGTCAACGGAGTATAAATTGAACTGCCTGAGTATAAATCAATTCATTGTTTTGTTTTGCCTTAAAATTGAACTGACCTAGTGTTTGTCCTCTAAATTATAGGTATTCGTGTAATGATAAAAATGATTAACCACAAGAGGGAGCCAGCACCATTCCAGTTCAGGAGAAAAGGCAAACTAAACTCAAGAAAAACAAGTTAATATAAGACAGCTATGAGGTATCTTCTATGCCATATATGCTAAAAAGATGATTAGAATTATTTTTTACTATTGTAAAGAAAAAAAAAAAACATTTTGCCTTGTCAATTTCATTAGGAAAATTTTTTGAAAGCAAAACCTGAAGGTAACTGTTCACAGGAGTTTAGGAGTCTTTTCTGAGAGAAAAAAGTAATACTATTTAAGATTTTTCAGGTATACCGCATCCTAATGGATTTGCTCCTTGAATTAAACTTGATAAAATCTAATACTGAAAGATACTAAATGGTTTCCTTCAATGAAAACAACAGAATACCACCAAGCCAACTAGCCCAGGCCATGGAGGACCAACAAAGAGCCTACAATACATTACCAAAATACTAATTCAGTTTCCCTGTATCATAAGATCACAGACTGAAAGTCTGAGCATGTCACTAACTCTGTCTGCAACCAGAATTACCCTGTACCTGGTGCAACAATCCCAGACCAATAGCTTATTAGGTGGTCCTCTATTCTTAAAGGTTTCTAAGAAAAAATCTCTTATAGGATTCTTCAATACAGTTCTTAATTTAGAAACTTCCATTTCTACCCTGGATTACTTAGTGGAAATAATTGTCTAAAGTAAATGTGATGAAAAGTAATGGAAAAATAAAACAGTAGGTAGAATTCAAATGGCTGGGCCTTAATGGGAAAAACTAATTGCCACTGACCAAAAAAAAATGAACAAATGGAAAAGAATTCTAATACGATCATAAATAGTTACAGTAACATCAGATATTTCTAATACTAAGAAATTATTTTTATCACAAGTTATAAGATAGCTCAAAAATTTTATGCTGATCCCAATTCTCACATAATGTTAAATTTGGCTATCTGGTTTTCATAACAATAAAACAAGAAGTCTCAACTATCATCCCTTTTAGTTTTTTTTTTAAGTGTAATTATTCAAATGAGCCCAGCTGAAATAGCAATGGTTTTTCTAAATATGCTGTTGTCATTGGTATAACTTTGTTCTGAGTGATAACCAACACCAAATATTGGTGGAAGAAGTGAAAATAAGCATAGAAAAAAATAGTAAAAATTAAAATTTTACATATTTAAATACTCAATGTTTTTTAGAAGTCTGATATAATTTAAAGAGATAACTTCATTTTCCGATGTGTTCACTGTGGGATTACACACTACATTCCACCTGAAATGCCTTCTCCAGCCTTGCCTGCTGTCACATGTCTGCATCTGATCTGTCCCGACTTAAATATCATGTCCATCAATAGAGGCTGGACTCTCTCCCCACAAACTGTAATTTCACATGAACCACAGGAGATAAAAAGTTAATCAGTTTCTACCTTATACTTTGGTGATTTTCATGTCTTACCTGTAAAATGTTAGCTCTTTCACTCATCTTTGTGCCCTCCCACCCCACCATCTATGCAAACAGTAAGTAACAGTAAAAACAGCAAATAATTCAGCACTTCTGAATCCTCTATTGTATACTCTTGTGGAGGACTGCTTTACACAAATCACACAAGGAAAATTTTTTTCTAGGCAATAAACGAATTCAACTTACTTGTTCGCTTTCTTAGATGTAGCGATCTTAGGACAAGTACTGCGTTTGTGGTCTAATTCACCACAAATAAAGCAGCCATCTTTAGGGCCCCCGCAAGAATGATTTGGAAGAGCACAGTGACTACAAATGCTACAGTGGATCCAGGCTATAAAATAAAAATTAAGTTTTAGAAGAAGTTCATTTAATATAATTTTTCATTTGATCAACCTTTATGACAGGGAAGCATGAATAGTGTTTACTTCAAATACTGTGACTGGTCTGCATAGCTGGTTATAATTTGGCTAAAGCACCAAGGTTAAGAGGTTGGAATCCCACATAAAGCAACTAACTTCTTTCTGATACATGGCAACCAATGCAGCCCTTCCTCAATGAGCCATGAGCAGAGAGCCCCACTGACACAATGGGGTCTGGCTGAGTGACACAAAGCCCTAATAAAATGAGCCAAACCAAATGCCACAGTGGAACAGGTTACAAAGTCATGTCTCCCTATGAAAGAGAGAGTGTGTATTTTGGCAACTGCCAAAATTATAAAGCAAGTAAATCAATGCAGGTCTTTATATTAATTTTTTTTCTCTTATAAACACAAATAAAAATCCCATTTAGCTGAAGAAAAACTCTGAAATGTTTTCATAGGATCTCAAACACGGAGTCTAAATACTTACAAGGTTTTACACACTTTTTGCAGAGAAAGCAATGGTTCCATTTCCTGCCATCCTACAACAATAATTTTTAAATTATATTTAATGTATCATTAAAAATCAAGTTCTACAATTAAAAATTAAAATGTCCTTTAAAAATCTGTGTAAATTATTCATTCCTTATTTCTCACTTTCGTGGGCTTCACAATTAAATACTTTGATTTTAATCTATGCATTTCTCCACTCAATTCAAATGCCTCCTTGATGGGCCCCAATTTCCTTAACTGGAAAACTAGGGGATTTATCTACATGATCTTGAAAGTCCACTCCAGTTCAAGCAACCCAATCGGCACAAAGAAGGACTCAATTTCAAGAGAATTAATGATTCATAACTTTTATGTGTCTATGCAGCATAATCCTTAATGAAATTCATATTTGAGAAATTTATATAATTTTAAAAGATACAGATTATAGGGTACTGTTTGGGTAATGTTAAATCTGTGAAACAAAACTACCTAGAAAAGTATATAAGACACTTACATGTCCAGTTTAATGAGTCTTATAAAGTACACATTGATGAATCCCAACAGGTCAAGAGTACACTGTCAGCCCCCTAGACACTCCTTCGGGTAGCCCTTCCCAATCCAGCATTCCTCTTCCCCACCGAGTAACACCTACTCTGGTTTCTGTGATGGTCACTTCCTTGCTTTTGTTTTTTTACCACTTATGTGGTAAATAATAAAGTTTTGTTTTCCTCATTTTGAGCTTTATAAAAATGACCTGGGCATAATTTTTTTTAAATAAAGAACACAGATAATATCTAAACTGATTGAAAATACATGTAATCAGATGTGCTACCACAGTTAAAAACAAGTATAACCAATAACAAAATTGTAAAGTTATGCAAAATGTATCTTATGATAGTTATAAAAATACAGGCTTTCCTTTGGACAATCATTTGTGCGTATTAGCCAAACTAAACTTCACCTGTTCTTTCTGACTGGATTTAGTTAAAATAAATAGGCCACCTTACGGGTCATCCCACCTTCTTAAAACAATAAGTAGGAGGTGTGTCCCTGTCCTTCCTGACCTGTAAAAACTGGAGAGTACTTATCTACTAGGGCTTTGTGCAGAGTGACTCAGTTAATCCATGTACAGCCCTTAGGGAAGGTCCTGGCACATAAAAAGTGCACAGTATATGTTCTTTATTATTTCATCAGAATGGGGACGGTATCTCATAGTTCAGTTCCTTATTTGAAACATCTTAATTTTACCCTCAACAAAGGTTAGCACTCACCTCATGCCTTATTTGAAATATTCCTGATTTTAGCAGTCATACAGTCATACAGTACCTCACATAAAAGTGAATTTAGGGGCACCTCGGTGGGTTAGTCGGTTAAGCATCTGCCTTCAGCTCAGGTCATGATCCCCGGGTCCTGGGACTGAGCCCCGCTTCGGGCTCCCTGCTTAGCGGGGAGTCTGCTTCTCCCTCTGCCCCTCCCCCCAGCTTGTGCGCGTGCTCTCTCTCAAATAAAAAAATCTCTTAAAAAAATAACATTAAGCAAATGTAATGAAACAAGTAAGCTAAAATAAAATGAATATATATGAATAAAAATCCATTCTGTAGAAACTATACCTTGGAGGTACAAGAATTACAGTGCTCACAGTGTTGATTCTCTAGGGAAACATATCGTTGACAAAGAGGGCAAAATCTAAGGAGGAAAGAAAGACTTAAATCAGCTGCATATTTTCAAGAAGATTCACAGAGCAGATAAATGGCACTTGTTATAAAAATGGAGTGTAATCCAAATTCAATTCAAAATTACAGACCAAATTTAAAGGTAGCAGAAGAACTACATGAGTCAATATTAAAAGCATTTTCATGTTGGATATATGGAACTTTATTCTCAGTGATTCGTATATCTCAAGGCCCCACTAGGATCTTACCTGTACCCTTCTTCGCTAGGAAGGATTATTTTGTTGGGTGGAATATTGGTGAAAATACGCACAGGAGACTGTTTTCGACCTGTCTTCCCATGTTTATAAAGTGCATGATTATCATAATCTACCTAGAAAGTTTAAAAAATTGAAAAAGAAAATTTACTTAAAGGAGTCAACATCTATGAAGATTCTTTAACCAATAAAGAACAAGCTGATGCTAATAGAGGAATTAAACCAAAGTATTTAAGAAGAAATTCTTAAAAGCAAGAGTTTACTTATTAATCAACAGAGAGGCCTCTATGGCGGTGAAATTTCATTATAGAAAATGTAAACTTTGTTATAAATTCATATTGCCTGGTCTTAAGAGAACAACTGTAATCTTTTATCCAAAACAACAGACTTTGCAAGAAGGCCTATTATGGAATTACAAGTTTGGCTTTTGGCGCTAAAGAATTCCACCCTTGAAGATGTGTGATGCCTCAGTGGGGGCTTTTCATTTTTGTGTGTGAGATGGGCTACTTGTCAGTTCGCAGGTCACCGAGTCTCAGTACAGCCTTACTCTGACGCCCCCCACCATTTACAGGCCGAGCATAGCGTTGGGGACCAGAGAGGCTCTGCCACTCACCTGTTGCGCCGTGAGACAAATTTACATAATTCTCACCTGGAAACAGAGGTTACTGAGCCCTGCCCCAGAGATCTGGGAAGGTTACATGAGACAATGTGTGTACAACGCCCAGTTCGGGGCCTGGCATATTGTAGAGACAGAAAGATGCGGACGAAGAGAGAGATTCAGCAACAGTTGTGACTATTTCGGATATTAACCTCTCCTCAAGACCCCTACCTCAGCTTTCAGCCTTGGCAGATCATCCTGAAAGGAAGCTGGAGCTAACAGGCTCAATGTCTATTAGCTTCTTGCTCTTGTCTCCTTCTCCAACCTCTCTGCTATCCACACACGTTCTCACTTTGGTTTTAAGCCTGCTCTGAATCCACCTGGTCACTAAGTCCATCCTTCTTTAGATCACTAATTCTCCAAGTGCGGGGACTGGATCAGCAACACCAGCATCGCCCCTGAGAGCTTGTTAGAAAAGCACATTATCGCCCCACCAAAGGACCTCATAAAACAGAAGTTCTCGGGGGTCAGGCCCCACAATCTGTATTCTTAACAAGCCCTCCTGGCACACTAAAGTTTGAGAACCATTGTTCTAGATTATTCACAAGAATATGGTGAGTTTTTTATTAAGTCAGTAAAGGCAGAACCCAACTTTCAAATACATTATAATGAACTATTTAGATTCTAAATAAGAATACACTTAAGAATTTTTCAAAAGAACTGGCTTGCAAGCTAGCTCTAATAAGCAAACCACAAAAATGTAAGGACTTACTGACAATGGAAAGAGAGGGCTTTAATGAGAAATTCCTAAGCTCTCCGAACGACCCTGCCCACGGCTACCACTTTAACAGGTGAACGAGTTCAGCAAGACTGATCAATAAGCTTTAGCAGTGGGGGGAAAAGTAAGTGCCATACAAGGAGACCCAGCTAGACAAGGGACAGTGTGGGTAAACCAAACCAAACCAAACCTGGGGGTCTGGTTAACTGTCAGCATGGTGAGTCCACAGTCTGGCTAACTGTACTAAAGCTGTCACGGGCTCACGGCCGCCCTGTACGGAAGTGTAATACCATAACAAGCCAAGGATGAGGTCAGATCATATGTGAAGCCCTGCATTCAGTCACTGCATTTGAAGGGAGACCCTGATAAAACCAGTTCGTTTCTACCGAAAGTAATGGGAAGAGGATTTGTCATTTAACATTTTGGGGGTGTTTATTCAGAAAAGCGCAAACTAGGAGGATCTGATAGCTATTTTATAACTGAAGTGGTGTCGGTGGAATCAAAATGAGACTTAGCCTTTATTGCTTTGGAGAACAGAAGTAGGACCAATGGTTAGAAGTTAATAGGGAGCATATTTTATCTCAATATGAGAAAATTTTCTAACGATTAGAGCTATTAAATAAATTGAGTTGCCTTGTAAGGCTGCAGGACTTTGCTCGCTGAAAGCATTCAAGTGAGGCCGGGTGACGGCTTGTCATGAATTTAGCAGAGAGGATTATTACAGTGGGAAGTTAGCCTATGGTACACCCCTCATGGTTCTTTCCAACTTTAAAATTCTCTGAATATATGTCACCTGTTAGAGGCTAAGATACAAAAGCAGATTTTACTTCAAAATCACCTTAAAATAGTACCATTAAGTAGTTTTTTCAAAATGATTTAAATTCGTAATTTTTCCCTAATGCACTCCTCTATGTATTTTATAAATATATGACACTTTATTAAATTCAACAAAGATATTTTGAACATTTGTGTCATAAGAAAAAAAAAATTCTTCCCAAGAAAACCTTTCAAAGATCTTCAAATGTTGGAAAAGAGGGCCTTAGAAAGATTTCTAGTAAATGGAATATTCCATGCAACACAATAGATAGCAGATGGAAGAGAAGGAAAGAAAGAACAATCTCTTTATGGTTACCCAAGGAGTCGGAGAACGTATGTGTCAGGAAGGTGGTTGATTGCTTGATTTTGCATAACCTAATTGAGATTATTATTATTTTTAAATGCGGGTTTGTTGTGCTAATTAACTATAAACATATGGTATGTAAAACGCATGCTGCTAGGATAAATTAATGTACCTCTAACATACATCCATATTTCATAGCTTCATCCACACAAATAAACGTCCTATGGAAGCGCTGTAAAGCAAACACAATTTTGCAAATTGCGTATCACCAGTGGTAGAGCTGATACACCATTTTCCCATCATTATCTCTGACATTTCACTCACAATGATGAGAGGAATTTTCAAATAGAAAATTTCTCCCAGGGAACTGATTAATGTGATGAAGTACTGTATAGAAATGAGGGAAAGCAAAGAATCTCTGCAATTCTTAACTTTTAATTTTATCTATACGCAAATTTCTTCTGTGACATGAGACTGAAACCAGTTATATGGAAACCAAGATGTTCAAGTCAACAGACATTTATTTTGCACCTACTATGTTCTAGGCATCTGGTCGGGAAACAAAGATGAAGTAAGACAGAGTATTTGTATTTTCCTAACTCCCTCGGGATTGTGTTCTATTTAATTTCAATGCATCAAAAGATTGCCATCAGCCAACTTCCACAAGTGCAAAAAGGTCTTTTAGTCATATTGCCCATATCCCTCTTACCTCTTATTTAAAATTATATCTATATGTATGTATATTATATATATATTATGACCCTTGTCACTCCAAACCCATTAAATGTTTGTGTTTATTACACATCAAGTTTTAAGAATTTCAGCTGTCATCTTGTAACTTGCAATCACTTGTCAGAAATTCCTGTCAAAATATCTTCACTCCTGAACATGAAACTAACCTCAAAAAAAGTCTTCTACACAGGATGATTTTTTAAGGGACAGCTTTAAAAAAAAAAAAAGCTTTACTTTTAACAATCCAGACAAATGCCCCAGATGAAGTAGGAACAAGACATCATAGCATGTTCCTGGTGGAAGGAAAGTGAGATCTAGTTCAGATATGGTAAATACAGGACCTGAATTCCACCACGCCCAAACCCGGCCCATGGCAGACATCACTAATCAATCATACACTACCCCCTCCGCCACTGAGCCTGGTATTCTCCACAAATTCTCCAGAAAGTCACTACCAATTTTCAGGCTTAGCACTAAAGCACTAAAAGTGAAACTTATCTGCCATCTCTTTCCTGATCCAATCATTTTATTTTATACGTAAGGAAACAGAGGCCAAGAAAGATAAACTGACTTCTCCCTCTTAAGATTAAAGAGCCTCTAAAAGGCAGTGTGCTAGGACTCACACTTTTGATTCTGGGTCAAAATTTCTTTTCCTTATCACATCCTTCCTTTCTAATCTGCCCTTAATAAAACTCTTGCTTTTCTAGGTCTTTGATGACTGTTTTATTCTGTACTCATCAAGTGCTTTATCACTGAACAGTCTACATAATTTATATTTTATGGAGATCTGCGGCATTTCTGCCTCCCTATTACCTGAAAAGTATCTCAAAAAAAAAAGATTTAGTGATTTGGGGTTTTTTGTTTTTTTACTGCATTGTGGTTTGGGGGCTCATAATCACCTTAGGCAATGTGAGAAAGAAGGTCTAATCGAGGTGTATAGCAAAAGACCTGTGAAGGAGGACAAGAGACTTTCAAATTTTTCATTTGATGAAGGCAGCTAATATACAAGAAAAGAAATTACTACAAAATAAGGTTAAAATAACAAGAAAAGGAAAAAAGAAAAAGTTTCAGAAAGAATAATAATAATAATAAATCCAGAGAAACTTTCAGGAAAGAAAGAAATTAAGAAAAGCACGAAAGACCGATCATCAAGGTGAGGTACAACAAATAAGACTTATGAACACAATAGAAGATATGGTAAAATCAGTTTCTCCAACTGAGCATGCAATGGGCAAGTAGTGTTCTTATCTTTAGTAGGAATCAGGAAAAACGAAGATTTGTTTTGTTTCACAGATTTTATTCTAGTTTTTCCTTTCAAAGTTTGGCTTTCTCTTTACTAAAAAGACTGCTTTTCACCTTGTCTGATACCCTGTCTGATAAGGCCTAGTTAGAAACTTTCTTCACCAATACACTGAATTGTATAATTATTTTTAATAAGCTTGGACCTTGGAACTATTTCTCAAAACTGAGACTGCAGTATTTCCACAAGTTCCTTTCTAGTAACACAGACTGTCGAAACAAGCCATGGCTGGTTTCTCCACTTGAACCTCTCTCGTCCACTCTACTCTGGATCTGCCTTCTTTGGCCTCCTTGCCATTTCAAACTCTTGCCCGCAGTGAAAATGCATTTCTAAATGTGCATGGAACAGTTTTCTGAGGGACCCTATGTTTCATATACTGTACAAAAAAAAAGAAAGCCCCAAAAAAGAGTTTTACCCGTACCCGGGGACTATCTGAATGATCTCAACAGTGCTGAGAGCAATAACCTTTGGTCTACATTTGCTGTGTGTTCGGGACAAGGCTAAGCCTTTTCGTGTATTGTCTCATATAACTCCTAAAACCTTATGAGGCAGGTATATTATTACTCTGCTCATTTAACAGGTCACATGAGCTGCAGGGAGTTAGATAAAATGTGTAGGCCTAACTAGTAAGTGGCAGAACCAGGATTAAAACCCAGTTCCTTTCCAACTCTGGAGTTCATGCTATTTTTCACTCAACATGTGTAAAGCACCTACTCTGTGCCAGACATTGTTCTAGATGATTATTCACTGTCGAAGGCAGCAGGCGCTCCTGCCAACTGAAAATAGTTTATTTAGTTAACGTCTTTAGGATATGTCTGCTATCTCTGCACTGCAAATGTCAATACTAGAAGTACCCCTCGGACAAGAAACAGAAAACTATGTGCTCTAAAAAGGAAAGTAAACCAGATTTGGGAAGAATTATGATGTGGACTTTACCTAATGCAGAGCTCAAGAAGTTAAGGTTAAAATGGCTTGTGCTATAAACTTTGGAAAGGAACTGTTATGTGGTTCAGTAGCCATAAAATGTCCATTAAATTTGATAACATAATTTTTGGAATTCTATTTCAGTTTTGGAAATTCATTTTAAGGAAGTTATGTAAAATCTGGAAAACTTATGTGAATAAGAGATGTTTATGGCAGTGTTACTTATAGTACCTTAAAGGCAGAAGCAACCTGTGTGTCTAAGAAAAACAATGCTAATAACTGATAATATAACCTGCTAATGAAATAATGTGAAGTGATTAAAAGCAGGTGCCTGGGAGGCTCAGTCGGTTAAGCATCTGCCTTCGGCTCAGGTCATGATCTCGGGGTCCTGAGATCGAACTTCCCACTGGGCCCCCTGCTCAGTGGGAAGCCTGCTTCTCCCTATCCCTCTGCCTGCCCCTCCCCCTGCTTTTGCCCTCTCTCTGTCAAATGAATAAATAAAATCTTAAAAAAAAAAATAAAGTGATTAAAAGCATAAAGACTATGGAGCTACATGCCTGGGTGGCTCAGATGGTTAAGCGTCTGCCTTCGGCTCAGGTCATGATCCCAGGGTCCTGGGATCGAGTCCCGCATCGGGCTCCCTGCTAGGCGGGGAGCCTGCTTCTCCCTCTGCCTCTGCCTCTCTCTCTCTCTCTGACTCTCATGAATAAATAAATAAAAAACATTAAAAAAAAAAAGTTATATCTGGGAAAAAGAAGAAAAAAATAGAATAATATTTAAAAAAAATAAAATAAAAATGTACACTTACGTACATGAGACACAGTGAAGAAAGCAAAATTCGGATTCATCTGCTATGATTACAAACCTGTAAAACGTGTCAAATTATGATATTTGCTACTTGGGGTGAATGGCAGGTAGGGGTCTGTCCTCTCATTTTTTTGATAACATTGTTTCTTTCAGAATTTCTAGATAATTTTCCTAACAGTAAATGCCTTCAAGATTAGAAAGATGAGATCCAAGTGCTAGCTTGGAACAGGTAGTGAGGACATGTTCATTTTCAGTTCCGGGGCTGAAAAGCCTTCATCAAGGTAGTCCATTGCTCAGAAAGCTCAAACAGAAAAATGTCATTACAAAAGAGGAAGCAATGGCCACTTGGCGACCCCACGGTGCTGGTGACAGGGGTTAACTTCAGAACCCAAGGAAATGAACAGAGAAGGAAGTGGACACTAAAGCAGCAGGAGTTGAGGGCAGAGGCGGGAGGGAGGGCCGGTCAGCTCCACCCTGGCATCAGCACACTCGCCCCCACACGCAGGCCTCAGCCTCTCTGCTCCTCTGCCACCTGCCAACCTGGACACACCTCCCTTCAGAGCTGCCAGCATCCTCTGAGTGGTACAGTAAAGTGTACTTGACATTCCACTGACCAGAAAAAGCAACTCACTTCTCTACAATCTCTGAACAGACAAAACTGTTCATAACAATGACTCTGGGGTCAGTTAGGTCAGTGGGTCTAAAACCTAGCCGCGCTGCAGGGTCACCTGGGAAGCTTGGTAAAATGTGCTTTCTTGGAGCTCTACCCTCTAATTTTGATTTAGTAGGTGTATTTTGGTACCTAAGAATCTATATTTTTTAATAAACACCCCTAAGAATTACATTTAGGAACCTCTGGACTAAGCAATGCATGGTACAATTTTAGTGTTTAATACAGCTTATCATAGTTTCATTTCCTAAAATCGATGGACAGTCTGATCAGAGTATTTATTTAAGTGGAATATCCATTCATCAACTGTGCCAGAAAAGAAAATATTTACTATACCTGGTAATCCAGCATGCAGAAGCTTGGAAAAAACTGATGAATTCGGGATTCAAAAAAATAAGGGAAAATCCAGAATATGGGTAGTTCTTTGTGACTGCTATCTAATGGACCACAAAAAAGGAAAAGAAAATAAGAAATTGGTATTTTAAAAAAATAAAAGAGCTGTAACTGAAATACTTCTAATATTGGGAGAAATTGCAATTGTTCAATACACTTAAATCATACAAAAGAAGAGAACGTTTACCAGAATGCCATTTACAACTTGACCTTTCCCAAAAGTCAATGGAAACATTCTTTTACACCTAAACGCAGGTATAAAGGGTATATAAAAGTAACCCTTACACACATAATCACTATATTCTAGGTAAAGGCAAAGATATCACTAATTAATAAACAACCCCATTTTATAGACAGGGCAACCGAAGCCATAAGATTTAAGTAATTTGTTCTTCATTGCTTCCTCAGTAACACTGACTGTATCCATTCTGATCAGTGGACTTAAGAACTGAAAATAAGTGGAATACTTAACACTGAGTCATGTTTCGGATTTCTTTTGCATACTGTCTCCAAAGCACACTATTTATGTAGCACAATTAAAGGAGAAGCTCGATCACAAATTCCTGACACTCTTAACAGTTCGTCAACTTGCAAGCTGGAAACTAAAAAATGATTGTACCAACTAATTAAACAATTAATTAAATAAAATATTTTGAAGGCCTAAGCCACTTTAAGCTGAATAATAACCCCCAGCCACTAACCCACCTCTACTGTGTGGGTGTCTATCTGTCACTGATAACCACGGTAAGGCTGGTGCATATCCGATCTTCCTACCTAAATCTTGGCACAGTTTAGAGCTCTGAGCCAGAGGCTGGGCACCCTCTTAGAGCTGTGGGCAAGACTTTAGGAACATGGAATGTAAGATCCATGAGGGCAGGAATATGTGTCTGTCTGGTTCAATACTCTATTTCCAGCACCTAAACAGTACCTGGTACACAGGGGCCACTCAGTAAATAGTTATTGAATAAATGACAACAGTTTACTGCTATTCTTCATAATGTCCCCTTATGCTCACCTACAAGTCATTTTGAGAACATGTGATTAGGATAATACAAAGTGTATCATGATAATGAAGTCTGCCACATTCTCAAATAAGCCTATTAAAAAAAACACACACACACAAAAAAACACAAGAACCCAAGACATGTATATTTTATCAGAGCTCCAATTCACTGAGCTCTGCTAATATTTGACAGGAAGTAGATACACAGATACATGTTTATTCTGCAGTAAGTAATAAATTACACACCTTGGCTTTGACCTTCTTTCCACATAGCAATTAACTTCTTGAATGTAACAGCCAGAGGTTCAACCAAGCCACCAAAAGGAGGATCTGTCACCATAATGACTCCCTCACCTTTATCTTCCTTTAAAAATGTTCTGCATACTTCAAGGGCAGCCTGGAACAAATAAAAATTCATTTCTAAATGAGGACTACAGGGAGACACTCCATCCTATTCAGAGAATGCATTAGGCTCGCTCCCACTGTTTGTACTGAAACTTCACCCGTCCTGCCACCCCAGAGTCCCTCAGTGACGTCCTGAAGCCTCTCCCATTCAGCCCCCAAGAGATTTTATCTTTTGGGTTCCTTGATAAGTGGGTTTTTAAAATTGCAAATTCAAGCACCATCACTATCAGAGGACTACACATTTCAAATGGTTCAATTAAAAAACTAAATTTAGTAACCTGAGAGAGAAAAACTCATTACCCATGAAGACTATCTAAAATGCTGAATTCAATCCCACAAACAGAAGCGGGGACTGAGCTAGACACTGGAGACACAAAGACAAATAAGACCTATTTTTTCCCTGTCTGATTTGTCCACCACCACGAGTTCACACATTATCAGTCACCGCACACACATTGCTGAGCAGCAGGTACTGGACAGACGTGTTCGGACACGCACGGTAAGTAAATGAATGAGAGTCCACAAATAACAAAGCTCAGCCAGGCCATAAAACCAGGCTATTAACACATTTTCCCAACAGACCAAGTGGAGTGTTTTTAGTCATTGTAAAATTAACATTACGCACTGTCTATTATTTTCTGCTTCGGGAGAAGACATAATAAGAGATATACCTATTATACTAACTCCAGTCTACTGGCTCTGTAGTCCTTTCCAAGCACTCACCTATAAAAGCAAATCAGCACAGTATACAAAATAGTCTAAGACTTTAAAGTTTAATGGCATTTTAAACTTTAATAAACCCATATGTACTTTATAATAAAATATATATTGCTCTACTACTAAATCAATTTAGAAGACTCAGCTGATGACAGGAAAAACGACAACATCCTAATCCGCTTTCCCGAGGAGAGTCTTTATTAACTTCCTACTGGAAGTCCTAGAGCGAGGGATGGTGTGTCAGGAAGGTTAATCATTTTTCAAGTGCTGCCTGGCACTTCCTTAACCTGCCTACATGAACAAGGACTTAAAATACAGATGATGTTACTGAAAAACCTTCCAGTTCCTTAGACTTAAAGGTAGGAAAAGAAAATAAACAAGGAAATGAAACCTCCACTCTTAGCCAAATTAAAAAACCATAGAGTACATCTGTTTCCGGGTAAGAATCAATGGGGTGACGTCCAGTCGTGACCCGCTGAGGGTCCTAATGTTGACCACCTATGGAAACCAGACGCTTGCTTATGCTACCCGTGTTGACAGTGCCTTACCTCTTCCCTCCATCTCAATCATCACTAGAAAAGTCCTTGGTACTTTATTATTTTTTTTAAAGATTTATTTACTGATTTGTTTGGGGGGGAGAGAGAGAGAGAGTGTGTGGGTGTGCACACGAGCGGGGGGAGGGGCAGAAGGGGAAGGAGAGAGAGAGAGAGAGAGGAGCAGACTCCCCACTGAGCAGGGAGCCCAAGGCGGGGCTCGATCCCAGGACCCCAGGACCATGATCTGAGCCAAAGGCGGACGCTTAACCTATTGAGCCACCCCAGGCACCCCAAAAGTGCTTGGTACTTTAAATAACCATCCCCTGTACATACTTCAACCTCCCTGACCATTAAGGCATATGACATTTTCTATTACCTGAAAGACTATATGATTTTCTATGAGAAAATCCTGCACAGGGAACTCCCGCTTTTTAATCCAGTGCGCTGTGAAGTGCTTATGGGCCTCAACAGAAGCTTATATACCCCAAAGCACCCTGTACACCTTCATAGGCGCCTCGTAGATGCTTCAATACTCAGGGATTGGTAAGTAGATGGTAAGCCTCCACTGAAAACCCTGACTCAGGAAGTAGGCAGAAAAAGGGCAGAGAGTAAAATCATCCAAGACAACAGTTTTCTGTAGATCAATCCCTACAGTCTCAGTGCTATGTAGAGGCCGCTCCTAAAATATAGAGAAAGGAAGGCCTGAGCTAGATGATTGTTTTCTTCCGGGAAAAATAAAGTGGAGCCCAGTCTTGGCAGCTTATTCCAACCATTATCTTAGAAACTTATAAGGTAATTCCATAAGCTTTCAATAAAAGTTAAAAAGAATTTTCTAGAAAAAGGCTAATTACATGCTACATTCTTAAAATATAAACAACGGTTAGCCAACTGTTAGGTATTCAAACATCATTTCACTCTTATCTCACCATTACTGTTCAAGACAGAAAGCAAAGTCATGGTATGAAAAACAAATAAGCACATAAACAAAGCCGACGCACGACTGCAGCATCCAGCAGTAATACAGACGTAGTTATTTTACCTACTCTGACGCCGGCCCTGACTGCACCTGTCCCCTGACCACACCCTGGAGCTTGAGGCCCCAGAGTTTCAAGAAGCCATACCGAATACCTCTACATCAATATTCCACCTGCCCCACAAACCCAACATTTCCAATTTTCAATTCCAACCTTTCCTACCCTGTTTTGAAGAATGAAATACAAAGCCAGGCTGGACCACTAAGTCATCTTTGACTTCTCCCCCAGTACACTTACCACCAAGTCTTCCAGTTTCCATCTGTGAAATGCCTACTGAACCCACCTCTCTCATTTCCTCATCACCACTGGCCTAGCTGAGAAGTCCACCATCGTCTGTTGTCAAGTGAGTTTGCAATTCCTCTCTCCTTCACATTCATCTAATCAGTTCTTAAATCCTAGAAATTATCGACCACATAAGCCCTTCGGAAAACTAACTATGTCTAATTCTAAACTGCTATTTATTTCAATACTTGGTTTACATGGCTATCACAGCTAAAAAATATGTATTTCAATGCTGACTGAGTCTCATGGAAGGAGTGCATCATTGGCTAGACTGAACCAGGAGACTCATTTTCCAATCCCAACCAACAATTTAAAATTTGTTTTCATTTCCTAAATACGTAGTTTTTTAGTTTTGCTTGGTTTTTGTTCTATCATTAATTAACACCTTAAAACACAATATATACTTATACATGGTTTACAATTTTTGAAAAAATTGATATACGTGCATATATGGATATGTGCTTCAGGTAGTCTTGATCATTTCAAACAGTTGCGGCCAACTTCCTGTCAGGTGTGATTACTTGGTTGGGTATAGTTTTTACTTTGTAATACAACTGGCAAAGAGCTCAAACTAGAAATATCAGCTCTGCTATGTTGTTTATTTATAGTGACATTAATAACACCGTATTATTGAAAGAAGCTACGCCCTGCTACCCATGGACGGCCTCCCTCATTATCACCATCCCCCACCAGAGTGGTGCATTTGCTGCAACTAATGAACCTACATTGACACATCATTATCACCCAGAGTTAACAGATTAGGGGTCACTCTTGACCCTGTCTAATTTTTAAGAATTAGTTTAATAAAACTATAAATCCCTTTAACTGGTACATGACATTTACCAGGGAGGCAGACTGATACCAAACAACTATCCACAGAATTTTTTTTTTTTAATATTTTATTTATTTATTTGAGAGAGAGAGAATGAGAGACAGAGAGCACGAGAGGGAAGAGGGTCAGAGGGAGGAGCAGACCCCCCACTGAGCAGGGAGCCCGATGCGGGACTCGATCCCAGGACTCCAGGATCATGACCTGAGCCGAAGGCAGTCGCTTAACCAACTGAGCCACCCAGGCGCCCAATCCACAGAATTTTTTAATTATAGTATCATATAGCTACAGAGGAGAGCCTGACCTTGTCTGGGGGTCAGGGGAGGCTAGAGAAAGTGACTTGGAACAGAGCTTTGAAGGACAAGGTAAAGTTAACAAAGACTAGAAGGCAGAGGGAACAGCATGGGCAAAAGCCCACTTGGCAGAAAAGACAAAAGCCAGTCCCAGATGAAAGCCATACATCCAGAACACAAACAAACCCCAGAGCGGGAACAAGAAGACAGACTGGAGGGTGGCAGGGGTCAGATCAGGCAGAGCCCTGGGGGCCTTGGTAAGAAAGTGGGTCTGTATCCAAAGAGCAGTGAAAAATCACAAAAGAAGAACAGCACAATTCACTTCTAGATGCTCGATACACACTCAGTAGATGAAGAAAAAAAAAATGCCAATCAATAAATGGTGGAACAGCCATGATATGATCTTGAGGGACTCTAAGAAAATAAGAGAGGGTACTCTGGAATTTGTTCTTCCACAATAAGAAGGATAACGGTCGTAATTCTTACCTTTCCATCAAAGAAGTGATGGTTAAACATGTTATAATGGCAAAAGCTATCTTCCATATAAAACTGTGAATACCTGTAAAATAATTTATTACTGTAGTTATTTGTCCAGTTATGGCTATATAGTAAGTAAATACAAACTAAATTTTAAAACTATGAAATCACACCTTTAATAAAAGCAATTTCATCATTCCTTAGTGTTCTGGAATATAAAGAATACTTCTCCAAAATCTCAGGGAGTCAGTCACAATGAATGAATATCAAACTTAAATTATGTTCCCAAGTTAATAAGCTAGTGACAAAACTACAGAAGACTCATATATAAAGTTCACATGTTCCTTCAGACCACAAAATAATACAGAAACAATGAGATCACTGATAGATTGTTATACAATTTAAGTTTGAGATGGGTTGGCAATTAAAATACATTTCATACTTAATAATTTTAAGAAAAACACTGAATCAACATTTCTGCTCAACAGCTGTTAATTATTTTCTTCTGTGGTTAACAAAAAAAATATTTAATACAAAGCATTTCTTGTCTATTGCAGATTAGCTCAATAAAATATGCTTCTCAATATATAAGAAAAATAAGTACGTGCCTTTCATATTTACTGAATTAGTGCCAGGAAAGAGAGAGATTTATTTACTGATTGAACCATTTTATTCTTCTAAGATACTACTTTACAATGCAATCAGTAATGAATGAGAGTACCAGCTTTGGGCATTAACATTTTATAAATTTTTGCTAATTTACTAAAAACTCATAGCACATTATGATTTAAATTTACTTTTATTTGATTTCTTATAAGACTGAGCTTTCTTTACACCTTAATTGTCTGTCTCTACGTTTTCCCCATTTTTACATATATGGGTCTTGGTAGTTCTGGCTGAATACTGAGCTTTTTGTATAATGTTTGTTATCACAATAGGATTCTGAACTTCCAAAATTTTGCTATAAACAATTCACATATGAACCACACCATCCTTCTACAGAATTCATAACCTAGTGAAAAAAATCAGGGACACATGCTTTTTACACAACTTATTTAACCAAATCGTGAGAGCAGCACTTTGCTTCTACTTCTACTCCTCCCTTACTGTCCATAACTGACCACCCATGGTGACTATTTCATCTAACAGGCAGCCCTGCTTTATCCTCTTCATATTACACTATGATTAAAAGTACAGGCTCTAGGGGCGCCTGGGTGGCTCAGTCGTTAAGCGTCTGCCTTCAGCTCAGGTCATGATCCCGGGGTCCTAGGATCGAGCCCCGCCACTGGGCTCCCTGCTCCGCGGGAGGCCTGCTTCCCCCTCTCCCACTGCCCCTGCTTGTGTTCCTGCTTTCGCTGTGTCTCTCTCTGTCAAATAAATAAATAAATAAATCTTAAAAAAAAAAAAAAAAAAGTACAGGCTCTACAGTCAGATGGTCTGGTTCCAAACACTGGGTCTTAGGGCGCCTGGGTGGCTCAGCTGGTTAGGCATTCAACTCCTGATTTTGGCTCAGGTCATGATCTTGGGGTCATAGGACTGAGCCCCCACAAAAGGATCTGCGCTCAGCTTGTCCCTCTCCCTCCCTTCCTGCCCCTCCCTGTGTTCACTCACACACTCTCAAATAAATAAAATCTTAAAAAAAAAAAAAAAAGCCTGGGTGTTTCACTTAGTACTTATGTAACCTTAGTGAGTTACTTAACCTATTGAGCCTCAGTTTCTTCATCTACAAAATGGAAGAAATAATAGTGTCTACTCCAAAGGACTTGGTAAATATAAGTGAGATAATATATGTAAAGTGCTTAATACAAAGCAGCTGCATACCATATACTAAAATGTTAGGCATCGCTATTTTAATAAATATCAGCTATAAAGATTTATGTCTTAATGCCCCTCATATTAGGGAATCATGTTTATGTCCAACCAAAATTTCTCCTCCTATAATCTAAACCCCTTTCATCTTGTGCTGTAGAGACAGAAGAACAGCTGTTCATTCTAAGTACAATGTCCCTTAATATCATTTGAGATACTGTTAGTACATCTGCTGATTTCATAAAACATAAATTTACACTGAAGAAATAAACAAAAGGTTTAGATAACTGAAAACACATTTAAACTATAGACTGTAACCTGATGAACATTCCAAAACCTGTGGGAAAATGTCAATTAGCGTTAGTAAACAAATGTCTTCCTAATTAACTCAATTCCAAGTAACTGATGATATAGATATATCAGTTATCTATAGGTGTATCTCAGTAGTAGTAATGCCGTGGATCAACTATCATTTGATGATCTTCTTCTTTCTTGTATTGCTTTGTAAGTGTGAGCAAAGGAAAATACAATCCCTTTTAAAATATATTTCTACCCCCTCTCCACTTTTTTGTATTGCTTCTCAAAGACACAATAGTCTGTTTTTTAAAAATTAAAAAAGAAATTTTATTTACATAAAATTCAGCACAGCACACTTGTCTAAAACATTCTGGGCAGCAGTAGGCAGAGTCAGAGAGAGAAAAAAGCCAAGATTTCAGCTTTGAGTTTCCATCAGATACAAACAAGGGAGCATAATTTTTCATATTTTAAATTACGAAAAATCACTGAACATTACCCTCTTAAAATGAAATTGGCCTCAAAGAATTATTCTCTCTATTGAATAAGGCAAACAAAACCAATCAGAAATGCATGCACTTGAAAACTGCAAAAGGACATTCATTTAATTTGGCCATTCATTCTCTTTAAATGAGAGTCAGTTACCAAGTGTGAAACATGCTCTATACACAGGAAATGTAATCAAGAGCTGAATAAAATTAGTCCATGAAATGAACCTAAGAAATTCATTTTTTTGATATAACTTTATTTGGATGATAGTTTGCCAAATAGAGTTTCACATCTTTCATGCTAAAATTAGAGCATATAAAAATCCATCTTAGCAAATGTTAACTTCATATTTTAGACCCCCCGAAGAGGATATTTATAGCATATGTAACACTGGAGTTGAGGTAGTTTTCTGAAGCCTTGGACAGACCTTTTGTAGGGCAACAATAAACCAAAGTCAAAGTGCCAAAACTTAACTACTCGCTGTCACTCTATATCACATAGGAATTTGTTCCTGATTTAATTGTGGTCCTTCTGAGAAATCTGAACCAACTCCACACCCCATAATATTGTGTGTACGGGGAACAGACTCAGTTGATTCTGGCCACTAACATGTTTCAATAAATGGGCTCACTCTCTCGCTCTCTCTCTTTTTTTTTAATTTATTGGAGGGGGGGCAGTGGGAGAGGGAGAGAGAATCCCAAGCAGGCTCCACACCCAGCACAGAGCCCAATGCTGGGGGTTCAGTCTCACAACCCTGAGATTATGACCTGAACCAAAATCAAGAGGCGGACGCTTAACCGACTGAGCCACTCAGGTGCCCCAACGAGCTCTCTCTTAATACCCAATGTCGACCTTTTACAGAACTGACTCAGCATAAAAGAAGCTAAGCTAACTAATACAACCCCTTCAGTTTTTGTTTCCACACATACACAGAAGTTTATTGATATGAAAAGAAAAAAATATCAGTATATTCAATAAGTTACAAAATAACTTTATCCACATCCCCTACTCTGTGCAGGAGATTTCAATATACAGGCCCAAGAAAGGTAAAACTACAAGACATATAGCTTACATTAAGAGTTAAGGGTCCATGTAAATCTTTCAAATTAAAAGTAATTCAGCTATGATGAAAAGAGTTCTGGTGAATGGTTGTACCCAACAATGTGAAGGCATTTAATTTACTTAACACTACTGAACTGTACACTTGAATAACTAACATGGTAAATTTTAACCTATATGTATTTTACCACAATTTTTTTAAAGAAGTAAATCAGTACACTAACAATGAACAATACAAAATGAAATTTAAAAAACAATTTAATGTATAATAGCAACAAAAAGAATAAAATATTTAGGAATAAGTTAAAAGAAGACAAGCAAGACTTGTACACTGAAAACTACAAAATATTGTTTAAAGAAATTAAAAACGACCTAAATAAATGGAAGGACCTCTTATGTTCAAGAACTGGAAGACTTAATATTTAAAACTATTCCCCAAACTGATAAAAAAAAAATGCAGCGAAATCCCTATAAAAATTCCAGCTGGCTTTTTTGTAGAACTTGACAAGCTAATCCTAAAATTCATATGGAAATTCAAGGAACCCACAACAGCCAAAACAATCTTGAAAACGAATACAGCTGGAAGACTCACACCTGTAATCAAGACAGTGTGGAACTGGCATAAGGATAAACATAGATCAAATGAAAAGAATTGTGAGTCTAAAAATAAATGCATACATTTGTGGCCATTTGGTTTTCAGTAAGGTACCAAGACAATTCAATGAGAGAAGAATAATCATTTCAACAAATGGTGCTGAGGTAACTGGATAGTCACATGCAAAAGAATGAAGGTCTTGGACCCCTCCCTCACACCATATATAAAAAAAATAACTCAAAACAGAACAAAGACCTAAATGTAAGAGCTAAAATCATAAAACTGTTCAAAGAAAGCACTGTGCAAATACTCATGACCTTGAATTTGGCAAGATATGACACCTAAAACATAAGTAACCAAAGAAAAAGGAGGAAAACTGGACATAATCAAGTGAAAAGACAGCCCACAGAAAGGGAGAAAATATTTATAAATCATATATCTATTAAGGGTCTAGTATCCAGAATATATTTATTCTTTCAATTTAATAACAACAACAAAAAAGACAAGTAACCAATTAAAAAATGGGCAAAGGATTGAATAGATGCTTCTCCAAAAAGATAAACAAATGGCCTGTAAACACATGAAAAGATGCTCAGCATCATGAGCCATCAATAAAATGCAAAACAAAATCACAATGAGATACCACATTAGAAAGACAGACAATAGAGGCACCTGGGTGGTTCAGCTGGTTAAGCGCTTGACTTTTGATTTCAGCTCAGGTCATGATCTCAGGATCATGACATCAGGGTTGTGAGATCAAGCCCTGCATTGGGCTCCGTGCTGGGCATGGTGCCTACTTAAGATTCTCTCCCTCCATCTCCCTCTGCCCCTCCCCCTGCCTGTGTGCACTCATGCTCTCTCTCAAAAAATTAAATAAATAATTTAAAAATACAGACAGACAATAACAAGAGCTGACAAGAATGTCGAGAAATTGGAACACCCATATATTGCTGGTGGAAATGTGAAATAGTAGTCACCTTAAAAAACAATTTATCAGTTCCTCAAGAAGTTAAATGTACAGTTACCACGTGATCCAGCAATTCCAGTCCTAAGATAAATACCTGTTATGGGCTGAATTGTAACCCTTCAACATTAATCTATTGAACCCCTAGCCCCCAGTATCTCAGACCATGAACCTATTTGGAGACAGAGCTTTTAAAAAAATGATTAAAATGAAATGAGGTTATTAGGGGAGACTGTGATGCAAGATGACTGGTGTCCTTATGAAAGAGGAAATTTGGACCCACAAAGAGAAACTGGGGCTGTACACACACAGAGGAAAGACCATGTGAGAACACAAGAAAAAGGCCAACTGCAACCAAAGGAGAGAGGCCTTAGAAGTCACCAAACCTACTGACACCCTAATCTTGACCTTCCAACCACCATAACTAAGACAATGAATTATTGTCGTTTAAGTCACCCAATCTATGGCTCTTTTGTTACTGCAGCCCTAACAAATTAACACAATACCCAAAAGATAATAAAACCTACATTCACACAAAACTTGCACACAAATGTTCACAGCTGCATTATTCAAAGTAGCCAAACATGGAAGCAACACAAATGTCCATAACCTGATGAATGGATAAACACAATTTGGTATATCCTTATAATGGAGTATTATTCAGCCATAAAAAGGTATAACATCATGAACCCTGAAAATACTATGCTAAATGAAAGAAGCTAGATACTAAAGGCCACATATTGTATGAGTCCATTTTTATGAAATATCCAGAATAAGCAAATCTATAGACAGAAAATAGATTAGTGGTGGCCAAGGGCTGGGAGAGGGTTTCAGAAAAGAGGAGAGGTCAGTAATTGGGACCACTTTGATGGAGACACCTCCATCAAAGATGATGGAAATGTTTTGGAATTACGTAGTGGTGATGGTTGTACAACTCTGAATAATACTAAAAACCTCTTTTTTCTATGTGAAATACATATGTCTCAATTTAAAAGACAAAAATATGCCTGATACATAGTGGGGGGAAAAAGACTATCTGATTCTTACTCTTTAAAATGTTTATATGCATAAAAAAGGTCTAAAAGGCCAAAATCCACAATGTTTTTGGTGACAGAATTAACGATCATGTCTCTTTAAAAAGCTTAAAAAAAAAAAAGTAAACCAGAGATCCTTGAAATCTGAACAAGATGGATCACTGATTTTTTTCTGGGTTGTGTATAAACCAGTCCACCACAACTAGCTTAGAAAAAGCTTGATTTGAATGAAATCAGAATACAAATTGTATGGTAACTTCAAAGAACCATACTATTAGGTAACACTGTACCATTTTCACGGAGGTGAAAGTCCCAAAGGGAGGAAGGTGAGCGCTGCTGACAACTGAGACACATTATGTTAAATAATTCGGGTTTGGACATGTGACGTGTGTGTGTGTGTGTGTGTGTGTGTGTGTGTGTCTCATGCACCTACGGTCAGAGAGGGGTTTCCTTTGGTGAAGCCACTCCACGTGTGGGCACCCTACCTGCCAGGCCACAGAGGTGGTTCTGGAACGGGCATATGGACCCCGTCAAGCCAGTCTTTCCCGGGAGCTGTGCTGCTGGGGCTCTCAGGAAAGAGAGCCATGTCTCCTGGACAGTTAAGCTGAGACTGCAGAAGCTGAAAGCTGCTGCTGCCAAAATCCTTGGCAGGGAGCATGAAGCAAACTGGAGCGGAGAGCCAATCCAGAGAAAGACAGGACGAGAGTTGGAGAGAGTAAGACAGAGCCCAAACAACAATGGGCAAAGCCCAGGATCTCGCCTGCTCCGAGGCCTGCTATGTCCTAGGCTCATCATGTGAGCCAATACGTCCTCTTCGACATAAACAGATTTCCAGGGCTCCAATGAAACGTGCCTGATAAAGAAGTGCCTTACTCCAAATATACGAATAACCTGCAAACCCATTATTGACTCATGTGAATCTTCGTGGAATAGGCATGGGGGGTAGATGGAGACAGGGAGAGACATTAGGACGACAAAAGAGAAATGGGCTATATTAAAAAAGGCTTATATACAAGTTCAAAAGCAGAGTTACTTCCAGAGGGTATCTTAATTTTTGGAGTCACACTGACTGGGTTTGAATCCTGACTTGGCCACTCATCACTGTGAGGTCAAGTTATTTCACCTCCTTCATACCTGATTTTCTCGTCCGGAAAATGAGGAGGGTAACAGCATCTACCGTACAGGAGAGGCTTTTGTGAGGACTGACTGAGGTAGAGCAGGGTTTCACAGGGGACTAGCACTCGATGCAAACACCATTTATTGTTGGTATTGTTACGATAAGAACCCCGAAGTTAAACATCTACCTTTAAAATAATACATTTACAATAATTTAACAGTCATTCTTTAGGAAAGGGATGTAAAACAAGAATCTGATGTATCTATTCAGTGGAACGTTAATACAGCCACAAAAGGAGTGAAGTCCTGTTATGTGCTGTGAGCTGGACGAACACAGCAACATGTGAAAGAAGACACAGCATGGGTCACATATGGCAGGATGCCATGTACAGAACACACACAGAACACACAGACCCACGGAGACAGAAAGCAGATCCCTGATCGTCAGGGCAAGTGGGGAGAGGGCTTCTTTCCAGTGTGATAGAAACATTCCAGATAGGGGTGATTACTGCAAAACATAATGAATACACCCCAAACCACTGGCATATACACCTTAACCTGGTGGGTCTTCAGGGCACTGTATCTCAATTTAAGAAAAAGAAACTGAGTTTCTCTTTAAAAAGTCTGTATTATCACCTATGGAATTCCATTGTGCCAAGCATCACTCATGTTAAGCAGAGATTAGTGAACTGTGCCAGTCCTGTTAACAGGGAATGAAAGGCTACAGAAAGTGTGGCTTCTTTCTGAGAAACGTAGCTGATTCTATTAGACACCCTAAAGTTGACCTGGAAATCTAAAAAAAATAAAAAATAAATTATAAAAGCTGTTCTTCTTGTTGTGACTTTTTACACTTCAAAATCTGTCCACCTTGTTTTTAGAGAGAAAGCACATGTAATTTCATAGGTTCTCTCCAACAAATACTGGAATATTGGCCAAACAGACCCTATCAGATTAAATAAAAAGAAACACAGTACCTGCCTCCTTCAATATATTCAAGAACCGGTAAAAGATACTAACAACACAGTGTTTTAGAGTCTCACCACGATCTTGTGGAATTCAAACAACTATAGAAAGTAGAAAGACTACTCCAAGTTTATAGGATCCCAGAGACTGTGGATGGACACATATGCTACCAAATTACCACCTAAAGGGAGCCACAACCTGTGCTCCTCCAGCACTCTCATCGCTATTTGTCCCAACACGTCAGATGCCATTTAATTCTGACCCTCTCCCACAGACTCCATCTGTTTGCTAATCCTCTGCTTTAAGACCTGTCTGTTCCCTGGTTGCACTCCCTTGACCTCAGGCTATATCCAGTGAAAGACAATATGCACATCATCTGGTAAAATATATGTAAATAAATTACAATGAATAAAATGTGTTAAAATAAAATATTTTAAAAGAATGAGAACAAATAAAATGAATTAAAATTAATTAATTAAATATTAAAATAAATGCATTAAAATATCATGATGAAACAAAATCCTGGAATTTATCTTTGAAAAATTTCAAAGAGTTATCTTTGAAAAATAAGTGTATAAGAAGAAATTTCACTCAGTAAGAATTTATCTCTAAATTACAAGCCCAAGTCAATGAGACACATTCACTGAAAAAATTTAGGAAGCACATCAAGCAAAAAAAAAAAAAAAAAAAAAGAAATCCACCGCCTTCCTGTTTGAAATATGGAAGATTACAAGGGGAGTTTATATGAATAAAAAGGTGGCTTCTAACCAATTACTACTTCTGAACATTAAAGGATTGTAATAGGTAATAAACAATTAATAAGAGAAAAACATTAAACAGAAACAGGAGACAATGAATAAGAATAAATATCATACTTTATAAACCTACCTAAAATCAATATCCAATAAAAGGCTTTTAATGTTAGACTTCTTTTCACCTGATGCTTTCAATCTGATCAGCTCATGCAACCTAAAACAATTAATGAAAGCAAACTTAATAAGGAATTACAAATGTCACAGATAATAAGCAAATAAACCAAAACAACCCCACCAATGTTCTCCTGGTATTTCTAATATTTCAATGAAACACTGAAGAGAATTTGGCAGATATAACCAAGGTTTCAGTTTTTCAAATATTTTTTTAAAAGGCAGAACTTATTTGAAAAGGAGAAGTCTAAAATTATAAGCAATTAAATAATCAAATCAGAAGGAATCTTCTATCATATATCAGAAATCTATAAAGATTTCTCTCAAATGTAATATAGATTACAAACTCCTCAAGAGAGGGACCGTGCTTTATACTTCTCTTGTATATTTAAAACTGCAATGCTATGTCCCAGAACATAGTAAATAACTACTTGGTAATTTTTTCTTACAGTTTAAATAGTGGGCATAGTAGAAGTTTTTTAAAAAATCATACAACATACCTTGGTGTTCCAACACATAGTACTCTTGTAAATCCAAGGGTAGAAAGTAGGTCTACCAAGAACTGACAGCTCCGATCAGCAAACAAATACTGGGCATTTGTCTTCTTGTTTTCCAATGGATAAAGAAGCTGACTGGGCCTTTTCAACTGGGTGATAGAAATATCGCCTACTACTCGATGCTCCTGATGCTTCTCCCAATCGTCTGGCAACAGCAATTGCTGACATCGTTGACAAAACTTTCTCTGAGACAGGGACAACTCAATAAACTTCAAGTACCTTCAAGACATATTTAAACACAAAGTAATATATTTTAAGTTTGTGGTTTTAAAGACAATTTCTGTTTGCTATTTTTAGTATGCACAAAGTACTATTACTTCCTTAAGAGTACCGTGTAAAGAAGCCAAGGTAAAAAAAAAAATCTGTGGAATGTTGGCTAGAATTTATGTCCAGCTGCATACCTACAAAGTAGAGAAGAATCAGCAATTTTATAAGAACTGAGATGCTCCAATTCAGTCACTGAATGAGGATCAATATCCATTTAAAATGTGAACATAATATACTACTCAAACAACTTAGTAGTAATGGAGACTACTATCAACGTTTAAATTTATTGACAAATCCATGTGTTCTAACTTTGAAGTGTTAAATAGTCTGGCTCAATATGACAGTCATTTTAAAATGAGAAATTAAGGTCATTCTTCAATTTTTTTATGGCATACTTAGCAAGAAAAATTACCTCCTAAAAGAAAAAATGTTCCTACAAAGTTCCTCTATTCTTAGCAGCACTGAGGAAAGCAGTTCTGAAAAAGCTCATCCCCAAAAAAGCTAGACAATATCCAAAGCCTTAAAAAAAAACCATACTGATAGCCCATTTGATCTCTTTCAAGTCATACTCCTATCTGATTTCAAAGTTACCACTTTGGTTTTTTTTTTCCTTTCATTTTATTAGAGATAATTAGAAAGAGAAAATAATCACGGTACGTTATTTTAAAACTGCTGTTACCAGATATGAAATCAGAGTAAGAAAACCAAAGAAAAACAAACAACAGTATCAAGGCCTACAGCAGGTCGGCAATGTCTAAATCTAAGCATGTCAAATAGTGCACTAAAGGATTCTTAACAGTTTAAGAAGAGTCACAGAGTTTCAACTGAACTAACCTCTAGAACTGCACTGTAAAAACTGTGAACTTCACATAGAATCAAAGTGGGTTTTAAAACTTTTTATATCTAAGCAGAGCTTCACTTCAAAGCACCCAAGGCAGTGACAAATCGATATTCTGAATGGCTACAGCAAGAAATAAGCTTATCGTGCCAGTAATTTAAATGTTTCTATTTCCATGACAACTGTGCTTCTGACAGCTTTATCTATGGTTGGGAAGAAAAGGGAAAGCGGTATCAGGGGAAATTTTATAGTAATTCAAAGTAAGAATGTCAGTAGAGAAAAGGGCCCCTAAGATAAGAAATGCAGTAGAAAGAATCAGGACATTCTCCAGCAACAGAAACACTGAATTTACCTTTCGTTATTAAATGCTAAGGATCGAAGACCTCCATATCCAGCCATGATAGAGTCGCAGAGACTAGGTTTACCATCCTGGCCCTCAAAATTTTTTTAAACAGACAAAGTAACATAATGGACAACCGGAAGCTCAAGAGTGAGTAAGAGAAGGGACCAGATGAGGGAGTCTACACCCGCCCAGTTTACTGCCTGTGGCTATAGCCAGTACGGGCACGGAGAACCCAAACACGGCTCAACAAACTGAAGAGGCAGAGCTGAGAAGTGGTGGAGGCGAGGGCGGCTAGAATTCACAGGGCCGAGTACTAGAGAATACATATATGGAGCCCACAGGCCAGAAAGCAGGACACTGAGAGAGAGAGCTGCACGGTTTGCCGTGATTCCCCTCAATATATTTAATTAATTTATTCGTTAAGGGTCTGCCTTCAGCCCAGGTCATGATCCCAGGGTCCTGGGCTCGAGCCCCGCATCGGGCTCCCTGCTCAGCGGGAAGCCTGCTTCTCCCTCTCCCACTCCCCCTGCTGTGTTCCCTGTCTCTCTGTGTCTCTGTCAAATAAATAAATAAAATCTTTAAAAAAAAAAAAAGAAATTATCCAAAATGAAACACCAAGGGACCAAAATACATGAAAATGGACCCCCAAGGAAGGTGGGCAGAAAAAATTTTGAAAAAATTATGGCTGAAATTTTCCAAAAATTACATCAAAAGATTCAAGAACTCAGAGAACCTCAAGTACAAGAAACACAAAGAAAACTATAAGATGCATCATAATAAAATTATTCAAAATCAGTGAAATAGAGAAAATCTTAAAATCAGAAGAAAAAAGACATGTACAGAGGAACAAAGATTAAGAGAATAATATCAGATTTCTCACTGGAAACAATGCCAAAAAGAAGACAGGGAGGCAATACCAATTCTACACAAATTCTTCCAGTACATTGAAGAGGAAAGTACAGTTCCCAATTCCTTTCATTAAGCCAGCATGACCCCAATACCAAACCAGAATAAAAATGTTATCAGAAAACCAAAGAACAATAAGCCTCATAAACACAAACTCAAAAATTAATGGAATTTTAGCAAGTCAAAGCCACAATATATAAAGAAGGTAAAAGAGCATGACTAAGTGCAGGTTAGCCCAGGAATGCCAGGCTGCTTCAATGTTTGCATTTGATCAATGCAATTCACCATATTAACAATCTTAAAAATATATATATATATCATCTCATTAAATGCAGGAAAAAAGCACTTTCTCATTTATGAGAAAGATTCTCAGAAAACTAGGAACAGAAGAGAACTTGCACAACCTGATAAAGGGCATCTGAGAAAAACCTGTAGCTTAACACCATACTGGTAAAAGACTGAACACATTCCTCCCAAGACTGGGACACAAGCAAAGATGTCTACTTTTACCATTACTATTCAACACTGACTGGGATTCCAACCACTTTGATAAGACAAGAAAAAGAAATAAAAGGCACAGACTGGAAAGGAAACATAAAAATTTTATTCACAGATAACATGATCATATATGTAGAAAGTCCTGAGGAAATATTTTTTAAAAAGTTGATGGGGCACCTGGGTGGCTCAGTCGTTAAGCGTCTGCCTTCGGCTCAGGTCATGGGCCCAAGGTCCTGGGATCGAGCCCCACATCGGGCTCCCTGCTCGGCGGGAAGCCTGCTTCTCCTTTTCCCACTCCCCCTGCTTGTGTTCCCTCTCTCACTATGTCTCTCTCTCTGTCAAATAAATAAATAAATAAATAAATAAGTTGCTACAACTAGTAAATAAACTCAAAGATTAATATACAAAAGCAATTGTACTGCTTATAGACTGGCTAATGTGCACATGATCAATCTTAAAATCACACAAAGTGAATAACCAGACGTTATCTATGTAATACAAAAGGAAATATACACCATTACTTACAAAAGAGTATTGCCCCCTAAAACTGAACTTGAGTCTGATAATAGCACTACAAGAAATATAGGGATAGAATAAATGTTAAACATTACAGCATGCAATCAACAAATCCAGAATGTGAGGAATTCTATAGGACAAATTACTCTGTTTCTTCAACAAATGATTAAAGATATCAACAAATTACAACGCACAAACCCTGTCTGGATCCTGATTTGTAAAACCAATTATAAAATGGCACTTACAGGCTAATCCGAGAAATGTGAATATTAACTGCATCTTAGGTAACATTAAAGAATTGTTTCATTTTTTAGGTATTTTAACAGTATTGTGATTATGTTTTTTTAAAAGGCCTTATTTCTTGGGGCGCCTGGGTGGCTCAGTCGTTAAGCGTCTGCCTTCAGCTCAGGTCATGATCCCGGAGTCCTGGGATCGAGCCCCACATCGGGCTCCCTGCTCCGCGGGAAGCCTGCTTCTCCCTCTCCCACTCCCCCTGCTTGTGTTCCCTCTCTCGCTGTGTCTCTCTCTAATAAATAAACAAAATCTAAAAAAAAAAATAAAAATAAAAAAAAAAATAAAGGCCTTATTTCTTGAGATACATAGAAACATATTTATGGGTACAATTATATAATATCTACACTGAAGGTCAGGGTAGAAGGTATAAGTGAAATAAAATTAGCCACATACTGATGACTGATGAAGCTTTGTGTGGATGTGGGAGATTCTTTATACTGTTCTCTCTGCTTTTGTATATGCCTGAAATTTTCCATAATAAAACATTTTTAAAAGTGCTTTAAAGAAAAAGCAAGAATTTGCTTGCTTTGAAAACAAGCAAAGAGGACCCCAGAAAATACTAAGCAAGAAATGGGTTGTACTCAGCCCTAAATCACATGCGACTTGGTTTTTCATTCTTTGGCAAGAGGAATATAATCTGGGAAATTTCTCAGACCTGAAGGACACGAGTTTCCAGTTTGAAAGGATTTACCTAATACCCAGCAAAATAGGATATAACAGACTCACATCAAGATAGGTAATCATGAAATGTCACACCTGTAGGAATAGTAAGATTCTAAGAAGAAAAAAAAAGACAAAGGGATCAAATGGCTCACAGATCATTTATGAGATCAGGAATGAACTTTCTGAACTTGAACTTCTCAACAGCTATAATGAAGACAAAAGTAAATGGAACATTGCCTTCCAAATCCTGAGGGAAAAATACTTCCAACCTAGAATTCCATCATCTGCATAGGGATCAACCAAGTATCAGCATAGATAAAGGTATCTGCAGAAACGCAGATTTCAGAATTGTTGGGTGGTAAAACCAAATTTAACTCTAGAACAGTGTTCCTCACAGACTGGCCACGCACCAGTGCCAGCGGTCAACTGTTACCAGTTCCTGATGAGACAAAGACAGATATCAAGAGTCTACGTTTAGGGCGCCTGGGTGGCTCCGTTGGTTGAGCGACTGCCTTCAGCTCAGGTCATGATCCTGGAGTCCCGGGATCGAGTCCCGCATCGGGCTCCGTGCTCGGCGAGGAGCCTGCTTCTCCCTCTAACCCTCCCCCCTCTCATGTACTTTCTCGGTCTCTCAAATAGATAAATAAATCTTTAAAAAAAAAAAGAGTCTACGTTTAGAAATTTTTATACCAATTAGAGCACTTTTATGTCTGTTCAAACTAATAAAAAAATGTGAGCTTGTGGTCTGTATGTCTTCTCTTTTTTTCATTTTATTTTCTAGTAATTTATTTTCATTATATTTACAGAAGTATCTGATCCCAATGGGTAGAGAATAAAAACAAGAACAAAAAAAAAAAAAAAGAACAAAAAAATAAAAAAATAAAAACAAGAACATAAAACAAGCAAACAAACAAAAGACTGATCCTTTCACAGAGATCATTTAAGAAGTACTGCTCTGGAGGATGTGAAGCAATCCCGCAATTGCCCCAAGGAAAACATGTAATCTGAATAATGTTATAGTTGGATCAGTGCCATTCAAGAATAAAGGAAGTAAACAAATATTTTGGGACTTGGAAGAACTCAGGTTAGGTAATCATATAATCTGGGTCCTTACTGAAGAAACTGACGGACAGCTGGGTGCCAGGTAAAGAGGACATTCCAGACTAGAGCATTTCTAAAAGCCCTAAGACAGATTTCTCTAAGAAGATGAAACCAATGGATTATGCTATATCTGAATGTTCTTAAAGGATTTAGACAACTGGCAGAGAGTGCTTATGATAAGCACATAAATAAGCCAATAGCAGCTACAATAATAAAAAACCCAAGACTATTATTAACTCCAAAGAAAACAAAAAGCTGTGTAGAAAAGAAAAAACTTATTTTGATTTATTACAGGGTTTAACTCTGAGCAGCACTTATATGGTTATAATAACGCAAACACTAAAACATGAATCTAACCAAAATTGTGATATAACCATATTCAAATGGGGTAGGAAAAAGGTACAGATTATGGGGGGGGGGAGCAGGTGGAGGGGTGAGAGGAGGAGAGGAGAGAAAGAAAGATAAACCCTCAACTTCCATAGGAAATAGATAATTTCAAAACTTGATAAATCAGGAAGTAGCAATATGAGCATGTTTTATATTTCAGAGACAGGAAGGTAAGTTCTAAAATAATTAGCCAAAAGAGCTGACTATAGTTGCCTCTAGAGAAGGGGAAATGCATAGGTGGAGGCAGGGGTGTTGGTTTTCATAAAGCCTCTATTTGGTTTTTGAACTATTTGATTCCATTGCCACATACAGATTTTATTTTTTACTGAAATTTAATTCACGTACCATACAATCTCCCTTTTAAAGTGTACAATTCAGTGGTTTTTAGAATGTTCATGGAGAACGTTCATGGAGTAATCATCACCACAATCTTATTCCAGAACAATCTCATCACCTCAAAAAGAAACCCTGTACCCATCAGCAGTCACTCCCCATTCCCCAACCCCCAGCCTCTAGCAACCACGAATCTACTTTCTGTCTCAACAGATTTGCCTGTTTAGGATATTTCATGTAAACAGAAACATACAATAGCCACATAGGGATTTTGATTTAAAATTTCTGATTATGAGCGCCTAGGTGGCTCAGTTGTTAAGCGTCTGCCTTCAGCTCAGGTGATGATCCCAGGGTCCTGGGATCGAGCCCCACATCGGGCTCCCTGTTCAGCGAGAAGCCTGCTTCTTCCTCTTCCACTCCCCCTGCTTGTGTTCCCTCTCTTGCTGTCTCTCTCTGTCAAAAAATAAATAAAATCTTTAAAAATAAATAAATAAAACTTCTGATTACCATTAAGACTTTTATTTAAAAAGAAAAAAACACTAGAGGATGAATTTTAGCCAAATAGGAGATAAATGAAGGAACTACAGCAAAGGGGCTGTCAGTAAGCGCCGAATCCATTTAACCACAGAATAAAAACAGAACAATATGAGTATCATGGTTACAGTATAAAATGTAAATAATATAAATCCAAATATAAGAGGTGGGGGAAGTCCCAGAGAAAGTGGGAGATCATGTAAGTATACTGATTTTCTCATGTGTTAAGAGTCAGAGGCCAAAAGATAACATTTAAAACTGAAAAATCAAGTAAAAGCTGTAAACAATACTGAAAGGCATAAAGGTTATCCCTAAAAAGAAATAATCAACCAAAACTGGATAGTGACTGTAGAGAAAGAGATGAGAAGATGAAATATACAAGTTCATCATTTCTCATTTTTAGATGTATGAAGACAATCTAAGAAAAACAGGGTGCCTGGGTGGCTCAGTTGGTTAAGCGACTGCCTTCAGCTCAGGTCATGATCCTGGAGTCCCAGGATCGAGTCCCACATCGGGCTCCCTGCTCAGCAGGGGGTCTGCTTCTCCCTCTGCCCTCTTCCCTCTCGTGCTCTCTGTCTCTCATTCTCTCTCTCTCTCAAATAAATAAATAAAATCTATAAAAAAAAAAACAACTGGGCACCTGGGTGGCTCAGTTGATTAAGCGACTGACTGCCTTCGGCTCAGGTCATGATCCTGGAGTCCCTGGATCGAGTCCCGCATTGGGCTCCCTGCTCGGCAGGGAGTCTGCTTCTCCCTCTGACCCTCCCCCCTCTCATGTGCTCTCTCTCATTCTCTCTCTCTCAGATAAATAAAAAAAATAAAATAAAAAAATAAAAAATAAATTAATTAATTAAAAAAAAACAACAAAAAAAAAACAGAAGGATTAAATATAGCATAAAAAGCTACAAAGGCAACCATAAGAACAAAAAAATAGAAGAAATACACATTAAAAAAAGAAAACATATGCCACATAGTGAAAGAGAGCAGAGAAGCAAAAAACCAGAAAGCATAAAATAATACAGCAAAACCAACATCAAGCATGTCTGTTATACCCACTCTGCAAATGAGCTAAATCTACCCACGAAAAGAAAGCCCATCAGACTGGATCACAAAGCAAAATCCAACCATCCCATTTCATCGCTGCTTCTTTTTTTTTTTTTTTAAGATTTATTTATTTATTTATTTGCTAGAGAGAGAGAGAGCATGGGTGAGAGAGAGTGAGCGAGAGTACAAGCAGTGGGAGCTGCAGGCAGAGGGAGAAGCAGGCTTCCTGCCAAGCAGGGAGCCCAATGCGGGACTCGATCCCAGGGCCCTGGGATCATGACCTGAGCCAAAGGCAGCCGCTTAACCAACTGAGCCACCCAGGAGTCCCTCCATTTCATCGCTTCTAAGACGCATATGCTTTCACATTTTAGCATCTATGACACTGAGATATGATATGTAATGCCATCAGCCAGACAGAGGTCATGACGTAGCTGGGATGGTTCCCCCACGTGCAAACCTGTCCCAGGCCTTCATGCTGTCATCTCTGCAACTCGGCACAGTGCACTGTTGGAACTACACGCGAGGGTCACTGCCATCACCTACAATTTCAGTCCCCAAAACGCAAAAGTATTATACATGTAGTCAGAACTAAAACGGAGCAACAGAGCGTACGTTTCATATTAGGGAAGCAAACACTCATCCTTGAAAGAATGACAACAACAATCAAGGGCCTTAAAGGAAAAAAGAGAAGGAAGATCCCCATAGGTAAAGCTGTGTCAGGTTCTGTTACTTAAACACAATCAGAAGGACTGCCTATCCCTCACCAAGTGATGCCCACTGAGGGCAGGAGAAGCTGCCAAATCACCAGGAAGAAATGAAAGATGGTTTGAAATCATGAAGGATTGGAGTACAATTCGCTCATACACAGGACTCTCTGATGGTGCTTAGGACACCAAGTTTAATTACTTTGAAACAAAGGAAAAGAAGAATACTGTTAAATGAACCTCCACTTATATATCTTTGTGCCTTGTCAAAACCGTTTCTCAGAAAGCTTTTCTGCTAGTTTATTAACCTTTTCTTGACAGAAGATAAACGGAGATCTCATGCATACTTCTTTCTACTCAAAAGCACATCATAATCATTCAAGTATACTGCTTTAAATTTAACATTCAGAAACAAGGTTTTTTAGAAGTATGGTAGGAAGAACATGAGAGCGTAAGGGCTGAGGCTTACTCAGCGCTCTCTCCTCATTATACTTTCTACACATACCCAAGGGGCAGAGGAAATTCATTCCACTGCATGGCTCAGCATGATTCACAATTTGCAGGCTAGCATTTTGAAATGTCATTTTTATTGATCTCCGTTTGATGTTCCATTTGCCTTTCTTGGAGTAGACGAATTATGTTTATGGCATTTCCCTAATAGCAGACCTTGAAAATCTGAGTTTAAATGAGCTCTGAAAAAACATAACCAAATGAAATATCAACTAAACAAAACTATATGGATGCACATAAATTAATGCTTATTTTAGCATTAAAATATATCTTCTCTAAGACTTCATAGGTCACAATAAGGTGCCAACATAGTACATAACAGAATGGCATTTCAGGGCGTTAAGAGGCAGCTAAAAACTATCAGGAAGTCAAATCTCAGACACAAGATGTAAATCTGTCAACTGAACACATGAAATATAAAGCATGGTTCAAAGAGTGAGATTAAAAAACGAATATCAAATCCTGTTCTGTAGCACGCAGATATCTGCGGAGCACTGCCAGCTCCATAATAAAAATCAAGTAACATGGGCCAATTTATCTTGCTAGCTACCACAATTCCTTTCTAACAATTTGGAGAAGGAATTATCAATGAAAAGCTATTGTGACTTCAACAGCGACAGATGAAGGTTTGCATTATAGAACAGGAATATGTTTAAATGCATTTTAATACTTTCAAATGGACGACTTATTTCATAAGATATTTATAAATGAGTTGTAGAAAGTTAACTTTGAAAACGGTTACAATCTTGGGACGCCTGGGTGGCTCAGTCGGTTAAGCGTCTGCCTTCGGCTCAGGTCATGATCCCAGGGTCCTGGGATCAAGTCCCGCATCGGGGTCCCTGCTCTGCGGGGAGCCTGCTTCTCCCTCTGCCTCTGTCTCTCTGTCTCTCATGAATAAATAAATAAAATCTTTAAAAAAAAAAAAAAGAAAACAGTTACAATCTCAAGTAATAGTACATCATCCTTAGGTTCATTTACACACAACGATGAACGGCTAGTCTCCATTTTCTCATCTAAGAGAAGAGGGAACTTAGCAACACGGAATAAGTAAGTTAGTAAACTTTTGATTTTAAAAAGCCAAAAGTTTAAATTTTTAGAGGAATGCCTGCTTTCAAATGTTTTTCTCCACAGAAGGCCCCAAAGCAAGCATGACAGCATCAATCCCAAAGTGAGGCAGCGAAATCAATGATACATTTCAAAAAGCTTCAACTTCTCCCCACCCTTCAAAACCTGCGCAAGTCCTTAAACTGTATTGATTGGCGACAGCACGAGGTAGCTGCGTCGTTGCTGACTTTCCAGAGCACTCGGTTTTTCCTATCAATATTTTCTACATTTAGCACAATCTTCTTAGCATTGCATTATCTTTGCATATCTCAACTCCACTACCAGCATTTTAAGTTCTTTTTGAGCCCTCAATAAAGAATGAATACATGGATGGAAGGAAAGAAGGAAGCAATTAAGCAAGCAAGCTTGGGCAACAAAATCCAAGGTTATGGGTTACAGAGGATTTAAAATATGGAGAATTATTTTATTAAGACCTGCTCTCAAGAATCAGCACTAGATTACAGATGAAAGTATGACCTCCAAGAAATGACCTTCTGAAGATTCTTTAATACTTCACATTTTAGCCAGTATTTTTATTTTCTAATTAACATGAAATATGAATTTCCAAAATTATTATCAAAAAAACACACCCTGGCAGTACAAAGAACAGTGGTTTAGCTCCCGACTAAAATTTTATTACACAAGGAAACAAGATCACCTACAGTTTCTTATAGAGTTTAACTGAATTACCAATATCCTATGTCACAACATAAAAAAAAAGCTTATCAGATAAAATCCATAAAGCAAAGTACAAGAGACTATGTATACATTATGGCTACGATCTTGTAAAACAAACTTTGGCACAGGTGTAAAAAAAAAAAAAAAAAAAAGACCAGGAGAAAATACTACAAAATGAACAAGGTGATGGGTTCAAAGGGAGAAACAATGGGTGATGTTTTTCTACTTTCTACTTTCTGCAACTTTGATATTCTATTTTATGTCATTATGATAATCTCATTGTATCTCTATGTAACTCACGTTTTATCTTCTTAAATCTCCTTAAATCGTTACGCACCATATGTTAATTACGATCTGCTTTTATGTCTAAAAACAACATTTTAAAATCAGAGGCATAAGTCGGAGTCACTGCTAAGTCATTCTAATAGTGATAGCTTAATGAAGTCACTCAACTTCTCCAGGCCTCAATTTTCTCATCTAAGTGACCCACCTTAGCAAGATTACGTAATTCTCCTGTCAAACACAGCACACTAGCTGGCTCACAGTAGTGCTCAATTTACATTAATTCCCTTGTAAATATTTTTTGTTGTTGACTGAATTTCCATATAGCAAGTAGTTATCACTGATTAAGTACTTTGGTTAGGAGTGATCAAGTTATCTTAAGAAACAGCCTCCTCCATCAAAAGACTTCACAATGTAACAAGTTCAAGAAAGGTATTTTTAAGAGAGCCCAGTTCTCCTTTCCACTTAACATAGATAAGACCTCAGAATCCTTCTGAACACAACAGCCCAGGTAACTAAAGGAGTTGCCTTGAGAGTAAAAACCTATTCGTTACCAGCAACCCAGACCAGGACCTTCTTAAGGAGCTTCTCCCAGCATTTACAAACAAGGCCTATGACACAGGAGAAGGTGGCTTTTCACAGGTCTCCAAAGAATTAAATCTAGGATTCAATTCCCAGTCACCCAATAAAGCATTTCAACAATGTAGCTTTTTTAAAAAGAGATGTTCACAACTTCCAAAAAATGGTTTAGTTCTTTTAGTATTTCAAAAAAGAAACATTATGGTAAATCTTCCTAACAGTGGATATGACAATGGATTCCTAGCTATATCATCAAAAGCAAAGAAAACAAAAGCAAAAATCTGATAAATTGGACTTCATCAAATTTAAAAACTCTGGTGCATCAAAGGACATCATCAAAAAGTGAAAAGGCAATCTACAGAACAGGAGAGAGCTTGTAAAAATCGTGTATCTGTTAAGGGCGTTAACAGCCCTTAACATATAAAGAACTCCTATGATTCATCAACAAAAATTACAATCCTATTAAAAATGAACAAAGGGGGACGCCTGGGTGGCTCAGTCAGTTAAACGTCTGCCTTTGGCTCGGGTTGTGATCCCAGGGTCCTGGGATCGAGTCCAGCATCAGGCTCCTTGCTCAGCAAGGAGCCTGCTTCTCCCTCTGCCTGCCACTCCCCCTGCTTGTGCTCTCTCTCACTCTCTCTGTCTGAAATAATGTAAAATCTTTAAAAAAAAAAAAAAATAGGTAAGGGGCTCCTGGGTGGCTCAGTCGGTTAAGCGTCTGCCTTCGGCTCAGGTCATGATCCCAGGGTCCTAGGATCGAGTCCCGCATCGGGCTCCCTGCTCCGCGGGGAGCCTGCTTCTCCCTCTGCCTCTGTCTCTCTGTCTCTCATGAATAAATAAATAAAATCTTTAAAAAAAAAAAAAATTAACAAAGGACTTGAACAGACATTTCTCCAAAGAACATACACAAATGGCCAATAAGCACACGAAGATAATCAACATCATTACTCATTAGGGACCCAAAATTCAACACCACAATGACACATCACTTCACAACTAAGATAACCAAAAAAAAACAGAAAATAATAAGTGTTGACAAGGATGTGGAAAAAGTGGAACCCTCATACATTGCTGGTGGGAAATGTAAAATGGTGCAGCCACTGTGGAAAACAGTTTGGTGGTTCCTCGAAAAACTACACACAGAATTATGATATGATCCAATAATTCCACTCCTAAGTATATACGCAAAAGAAATGAAAACAGAGACTCAAACAGATATTTGTATGCCAATGTTCACTGGAGCATTATTCACAACAGCCAAAAGAGGAAAACAACCCAAGTGTTCACTGATGGATGAACAGATCAACAAGATGGGTGTGTGTGTATAATGGAATATTATTGAGCCATAAAAAGGAGGAGGTTCTGACACATACTACAACATGGATGAACCTTGAAAACATGGTAAGTAAAATAAGCCAGGCATAAAAGGACAAATATATGATTCCACTTACATGAGGTAGCTACAACAGTCAAATCCATAGAGTATAGTAGAGGTTACCAGGGTTTGGGAAGAATTGGAATGGGGAGTCATTGCTTAATAGTAACAGAGTTTCTCTTTGGGGTGATGAAAAGGTTTTGGAAATAGGTAATTGTGGAAATGGCACAACACTGTGGATATAATCAACGCCACTGAACTGTATACTTAGTATTAAAATGGCAAATTTATGTTACATATATTTTACCACAATAAATTTTTTTTTTAAATGAAAGTAAGTGCAAAGGCACAGGGAAAAACAAAACAAAACAAAAATAATAAATAAAAGTGACAACACATCAGCACCTTTCCACACACTGCGTTCGGGACAGAGGAGGCTGACATTTTCGGTTATGAGCTTCTCGGGCAGCAAGTCTAGCTCCTGACAACTGAAAAGGAATAAAAGCACCATTTAATAAACTATCAAACTTGCTATCATCCTAGAAAAACTGGTATCACATTCTGACATCAAGAAGCCAATTAAAGCAGCTCCATGTTGTAAACAAGCATCTGTTTCAGGGGAAAACAAAAACAAAACACATTAAACTGGGAAAGTTCTAGAGGAGCATGAAGCAATACCTAACATATTAAAGCACTGAGAGATTATCTTACACATGGTGATTTTAACAGGTGTGCAGAAGAGTTGTAAACAAGACGGTTTTCTAATAAACCTAACAAAGCTGAAATTTTTCTAAACAAAACTTTCAGAAACTTTAACTGGAGCTGAGTTAGATACCAAGAGGATACCAAGCTCATAACTATATCTCTAAATGCCTTCATCCGTTATACAGTAGCTGTAATGGATGCTCAATGCAAATGTTTAAAAAAAAAAATGTTTTTCTAAAACACTGCCTGGAACGATCACAACCTAAGCTCTTTAGGGAGAAATTTGTATTTGCAAATAAAAGATCAGCCACCCAGTATTGACACCTCAGAGTCTTAAAAGGGAACGGTCTTTGAGACAGTCGTTTACAACATCAGCACTCAGAGTAAGTTTAGAGTAAGTATAAACTCCAGTCTGTCGAATCAAAAAGCATAGTATCTTCATCTATCTGAAGAGATTTACTTCATTTAATGCTCAAGTTGCATGTTTTTATTGGTTTAGACATTCTCAAATTGTCACATACATCAAAAATTTTAAAAAATGCCTAAAAAGTTGATATACCTTTTCATCTTCCCACTGAAAAAAATTACAGTCTTTTCTATCTCTACAGGCTGAGCAGGCATAAAATCTCCGTGTTTCTTCTTTCCCTTGGTTCACCTTTACAAACAGAAGAGTAGGTCCTAGTTCCAGAATGGGAAAAAAAAACATGTCAAACAATAATCATCTACATCAAGTTCCTAGTTTTCACTGCCCTTAAATAAAACTTGATTTGGTTTTATGCACAATTTGTCATAATTAAGCCCACTCTGTTTACTTTTTTTCCCCCCATCACATTTAGGCACTGATTACTTGAGGCATAACTCTTGAAAACTAGTCTCTGCAGAAAGAAAATGCCATTGTCAGTTGCTGTCTACATGGTGAATGAGCTGGGTCCCGAGACGAAAAATATGGAAGGGATCCAGAGAACGGAGCGCTTTGCCACCTCCACCCAGTTATCCTTTCAGTGAAAATCTGAGCTTTTGGAGTCGGATGTGCGCACATCCTCTCCACAATTGAGAGAAAAACTAGGTCTGGTCTCTGAGCAATAATTCATGCTATCCTTCCCCCTAACTTTTTAAAATAAAAAGCAAAACAACCAATGAAATCCCCAAGTACTCGGCAATGGATTTACTCAGTAACAGGCATCCCCTTTGCCTAGACTCTGCCTCTTCCCTTGGGGGGGGGGGGGGACGACTGTAACAGCCACGGAGCAAAAACCACCACAGTGAGGACTTTCTATGACAGTTTCTTAAGTAAACTGAAAACACTACGTCCCCAGGAAAGGGCGTTTTTTGGCATCACACATGGTGAAACCGAGGAAGATACAAATCTGGGAGCCCTAAGAAGCCCAAGGCATCTTCAGGCTAACCTCCGCCCCTCGCGCCCGACAGCTCGGCTGAGCCCAGACGCACACCCACCGTGAGGACACAGCGGGGCGGGGGTGGCGGGATCGGAAGGAAATACCACCTCCACTCCTGAGCTCGCCTGGCGCCCCGCGCTTCCCTCTGCTTCCACTGTTCCCAGCCAATCCCTGGGTGCCGCCATCTTCCCGCCACCGTCCCGAAAGCCTCAGTCCCTACCGAGGAGGCTGAGAAAGAGTGCCGCCGCGCCGGGAGAGAAGTCACAGCGCCCCCGCGCGCCTAGGAGGAACTGAGCCCCGAAAAGCCGTCCCTTCTGCCCTGGCTGCCCCTATGGGATCCCTGGCGGGCGGGCAGGGGTAGGGGTTTTGGGAGTAGGGGACGGGGTTGGGGGTGTTTGCAGGCAATTTACTGGATCTGTGCAATAAGCTCACCTATTTTCTGCTTTACCCTCAGCACCGCAAGTACCCTCCTCTCCTAAGAATACAGCCAGAAGATGAGATGACTCTTTCGGAGAAAAGATTTGGAAGGGTTTTAAGACCAAAAGGCAGCATCACCACCACCAGCACCTGACAATAGAGATGGCTGCAGCAACCGCGTTTGCGGAAAACATCCTCTTCTTTTTTTCCCCAAAGTCAGAGTCACACTGTTCTCTTCTACCTCTTGGGCAACGCTACCCGTTGCACGTTGTAGTTGCATATCCATCAACATTTATACATCAGAGAGAGAGAGAAATAAAACTCCCTCTTTGCATATGACGTGATTGTCTACTTAGAAAATGCCAAGGAATCTGCAAAAATAATTCCAGCTGAAATTGAGTTCAGCAAGGTTGCAAGATACCAGGTAAACAAACATACAAAACCCAATCATACTTCTATGTACTAGGAATGAATGATGCAATGAACACCCAAACTGGAAATAAAACACCACTTACAACTGCTCAGATAAATGAAGTACTTAGGTGTAAATCTAACAAAATATGTACAGGACTTGTATGCAGAACACAACAAAATGTTAATGAAAAAAATCAACGATCTAAATAAATGTAGAAACTGTGTTACTACGTTAAGAATACTCAACATAGTGAAGATGTCAGTTCTCTCCAGGTTTAGTGCATGTACAAGTTTAATACAATTTCCGGGGTACCTGTGGCTCAGTTGGTTAAGCTTCTGCCTTCAGCACAGGTCATGCGTGATCTCAGGGTCCTGGAATGGAGCCCCGCATTGGGCTCCCTGCTCGGTGGGAAGTCTGCTTCTCCCTCTCCCTCTGTGATCACTCTCACTCTTGCTCTCTTTCAAGTAAATAAAATCTTTAAAAAAAATTTCTTGTAGGTACAGATTTGTGGTCATTGAAAGACTTCTTTACAAAATTTGTGGTTGAGTTCATGAAATCATACCACCAAAAATAGTCACTGAATCTATATTTTCTGAATCTTTCTTAAATAACTCTGATTCTGTGGGGTGACCTATAGAAGCAGGCCAAACCAGTATGGATTTGCAGGCTTTACAGGTAACCTTCCCCAAACAGTAAAAGTATAACAAGGGTTGACCCAAATAAGGCAAATGAGAGAGTACCCCTTAGTGTGAGAGAATGTGAAGGTTTCAAAAATAAGGCAGTTCCCTCTTTTCTGGGGCATAATTTTGGGAAGAAAAACAAACAAACACACACCACCTCACCTCATATTCAGACATATATGGTGAAAGTCATGTATGCTGAATATTTGCTGAGAGGGGCATAAATAGGAGCTCACAACAGTAAATTGGGAATGTTTCTTTTTATTTTCTACTTGTACAGGAAAATCCTTGAGCAGAGGAAAGCTGAGGGACATCAGCAGGAGGTTCAAAGGAAACCAGCGGCAGAGCTGGAAACGGGTCCCCTGAGGCTGGAGCGCAGAGACAGACCCTGGGTACGCGCCGTCTCACAGAGCAGAATCCCTGAAGCCACTAAAATGAGCTCGGATTCAGCGACTCCCCCCCTGGAGGATGTGGACAAACCCCTGAGCTTCCCACAGGACAGGAGGAAGACTCACTCCTTACTTGGTTAGTGGGGTAGAAGCACTCCCACCTCCAAAGCTACTGCAGAGAAAATGGTTCAAGCCCAAGGAGCATTTGGTAAGTAACAGCGGAGCGACTTCTCTGTATTCTATAACCAACCCCCAGTTTCCCTTTGGAAATCCGACCCTCCCCAGTTTTAGCCCATGTAGTGGGAGTAATACAAAGGGCCAGAGGGGCTGGCTTGGGTTTGCGCAGATGACTGGGGGCCTCTGCCGGAATGGTTAGGAAAGAAATTACAATAGTTAAATTTTGTCATCTTAGGGCGCCTGGGTGGCTCAGTTGGTTAAGCAACTGCCTTCGGCTCAGGTCATGATCCTGTAGTCCCTGGATCGAGTCCCGCATCGGGCTCCCTGCTCGGCAGGGAGCCTGCTTCTGCCTCTGACCCTCCCCCCTCTCATGTGCTCTCTCTCTCTCATTCTCTGTCTCAAATAAATAAATAAATAAAATCTTCAAAAAAAATTTTGTCATCTTAGTGGCATCTGTCATGTTGATTGGTCACGTGTCACACAGGTTCAGCCTTCCCATCTTGGCTGGGCCAGGTGACTGGCTTGTCTAGGGTTGCCTGGGCAGGGGTAAGTCGTCTCTGCCCCATGTGTCTCTCATCCCCCTCCTGGAACCAGTGGGCCAGCCTGGAAACGTCTTTCTCATGGGAATGGCCAGAGCACAAGAGTTAAGAGAAAGGGACAAGAATCGGGAGGCCTAGGCTTGGCGCTGCCCCTGTTACTTCCGCCATATGCTTTTGGGTCAAGCGAGTCACATGGGCAAGCACTGCAAGCCTGGCAGAGGGCGTGCATCAGAAGGGGGTGAAGGGTGAAGCCAGTGGTACAATTCGTCCCTGAAGCACCTTTCACTGCAGCAACCACGTGGCTGTTGTCTTTGTGGTAGTTATGGTTGTGGTTTCCCACCATTTAAGGAGCACCTGCCTTGGCAGAAAAGCCAGAGCAGTACTAGGAAATAGGAATGCGTGAGGATACCATGTGAGCACCTAGATCCAGCCATGCCTGAAATTTTCACTTATACGGGTCATAAATTCCTTTGTCTCTTTAAGCCAGTTTGAGATGGGGTTGGTTCTATCAATCACCACCCAAGAACGCCAAATCTATGGCTCTATGGCTGTAGCCATTATATGGGATGGATGTATCTGGGTATTAATATGCCTCAAAACCCTTTGCCAGTCAAGACCAGCCAACCCTGCTCTCCATTCTCCCTGCCACACCCCCTGTCAGTCTGCCTGTCCTCCTCCCCAGCTATCTTTTCTGGCCCTTGTCATGGAACCCTGTCTCCCCACCTGCCCTTTTTCTTGCTGCCCCAAAGCAAGTACACAGACCTACTTTATTATTATTATTATTAAAGTTCTACACCAATTCACGAACTTGGTATCAAGAGTCGCATGCTCTACAGACTGAGCCAGCCAGGCACCGCACAGACCTCGTTCTTTTTAAAGGAAAAACTGTCGGGGGAGACCATCAAAAACGAAGGAAATCTACAAAGACTTCACTGTGGCTGTCTCTGCTCTCTGGTTATGGATCCTAGCTTCCCTGCTCACAGGGTCATTGCTATGGATTGAATTGTGTCCCCCCCACCCCAAACCCCACCAAACTCATATGTTGAAACTCTAACCACCAATGTTATGATGTGGGGCCTTTGGAATATAATTAGGTTTAGATGAAGTCATGAGGGTGAGCCCCCAAATAGGACTGATGCCCTTATAAGAAAAGGATGAGACCAGAGTTTGCTCGCCCTCCATACCTCTCCCCCTCCCTCTTCTTCCCTCCCTCTCTCTTTCTCTCTCTGGCTCTCTCTCTCTCCCTGCCCTGTGAGAACACAGGAAGGAGCCTAACACCCACAGGCCAGGAAGCAGGCTCTCAGCAGGGACTGAATCTACCAGCACCTTGATCTTGGGCTTCTCAGCCTCTAGAACTGTGAGAAATAACTTTCTGCTGCTTAAGCCACGGGTCTGTGGTATTGTTGTGGCAACCCCTTGACCAAGAGAGTCATGCATCCCCTTGACTTTCCCTCTCTGCTTTGATTTCTGAGGGAAAAGCTCACCAAACCTCTCCCCACCCCTGGAAAGCATGAACTCTGACAACCTGGTTGGGGAAGGACTTGGATCCAAAGGGACTTCGTGCGGTTTTCCTCAGATCTTTGAAAAACAGCAAGGACACTGCTGAACCAAACACCCTGAAGGTAAGGACACTTGGATAAGCTACTGAGCCTCGCTGGTCATTTCTGAGGTGCCGGGCTTGGCCAGCATCCTGGGGCCAGACAGACAGGAGCCCCCGGGGGAAGGGGCCTCAGAGAACAGCAGAGACAAGGAGCCCCTGGGAAGCACTCCGAGCTCAGAAGGGGCTGTACCAACCCGTCTCTTCCTGCCTGCGCTCGCCCCTCTAGCATGAGAGCTGAGAACAAGGGGCAGGAGAGAATGTGTGCTTACGTGCGTGACAGTGACTGGTCCTGGGAACACAGAGAAATGAAACTTAAGGGGCACTTGGGTGGCTCAGTTGATTAAGCGACTGCCTTCAGCTCAGGTCATGATCTCAGGGTCCTGGGATGGAGCCCTGCGTCTGGCTCCCTGCTCAGTGGGGAGCCTGCTTCTCCCTCTCCCTCTGCTGCTCCCCCTGCTTGTGCTCTCTCGCTCACCCTCTCTCTCTCTCAAATAAATAAAATCTTAAAAAAAAAGAAAAGAAAAGAAATGAAACTTAAAAATAAATAAATCTATGAAAAGCAAAGCTCCATGGGTGGTGGGTTAAGTAGTGTTCCCCCAAAGATTTGTACCCACCCAGAACCTCAGAATGTGACCTTGAAATAGGGTCTTTGCAGATGTAATGGGTTAAGGATAGAGATGAGATCCTACTGGATTCCGGTGAGCCCTAAATCTGACAAGAGTGACCTTTTGAGGAGCAGAAAGGACACAGAGGGACACGCAGAGAAAGCCACATGAAGACAGGGGGAGGCACAGATGGGAGTCCTGGGGCCACCAGCCAGGTGATGCCTGGGGTGGCTAGAATCTAGGAAGAGGCAGGGAAGGATCGTCCCCCCGAGCCTTGGGAGGGAGCATGGCATGGCTGACAGCCCTAGAGCTTTGAGAGAATACATTTCTGTTGCTTAAAGCCCCCCAGTTTGTGGCACTTTGGGACAGTAGCCCTAGCAAAGTAATATACCTCGTCGGGTGCTTTAAGTCCTCCTCCCAGAGAGCCCAGCTCTGCCGTTTATCTTCCAAGTGACCTTGGGGAGGTCGCTATCTGAACGTCAGTGTCCTCGCCTGTAGAAGTAACCATGACTACCATCAAGGCCTGGGCGCATTGGAGGACATGACAAGAAGAACACGGAGCACTCTGTCAACAGCCCAGTGATATGTACACGTTAGTTATTACACTATTGTTTTATGGCTGTGCTCAAATGTTTGAGGGAGCCACTATAAGGAAGAGAATTCCATGTATTCCAGATCCCAGGTGAGATTATAAGAAGGCACATTTAGGCTAAAAATGAACATGGAGTTCCTGCACGCAGACCCTGGGATGTAAATTCTTTTGCAAGTGGCCTTTGGAAGGGAAAACCCTGTAAAGAAGTGAGGGGAGCTGGAAAGGGCAAGGGTAGAGCCGAGGCAGAGATGTCGTTGCAGCCAGAGTCGATCCTCAGCCTGATGCACAGGGAGCTCTGGTGTGTGACCAGCCCCATGGCGTTGCCTGCTTTCAGGGGAGCCCGACTGTACCCCACCATCAGTCAATCCCAGCCCCAGACTACGAAGACGTCCCCTGTAAGACCCTTAAAGGAACTGACTCCACTGGGAGATTTATCTCCTTATTCTTTGCCCCTTTGCCTTCCTTCTGGTGGAATGCAGTTGTGATGACTGAAGCTCCAGCAGCCATCTGGGACCTTGAGGTAACCGAGAGAAAGAAGGCAAAAAGTTAGGAGGAACTGGTTTCACTACAATTCTTTTATGTGAGAATAAACCCTCATCTATTTAAGCTACTTGCATGTTTTGGTTTTTTTAGGATTTTATTTAGCCCCGAGCCCCCAAGATTAGGTTGGGTGCTCCTCCTAGGTGCTCCTGCAGCAGCCCGAATGTACCTCAGTGGTTTTAATTATTACTCCACATTAAAATTGTCTGATTGCTGGCTTGTGTTTCCCTCTACGCTGTAAGCCCTTTGACAGCAATGGTTGTATATTATTCTATCCACGGTGCTGACACATAACAGACATTTAATACATATTTACTGATTAAATGACAACTAAAATCAGACTCAGAAGGGACCACTGAGTCTCTTCATCTAGTGATTCCAACAAGGGCCATGCCACCTCCCAGGGAGCATTTTGGAAATGTGCAGAGGTGTTTTTGGTTGTCACAGGGTTTGGGGGGGCCCTACTGGAATTTGGAAGGTTAGGGGTTAGGTGCCAAATGATTTGTAACAGTTGGGACAGTCCCATGCCACTAAGTCTTGCACAACTTTTTTTTAGAATCTGGAAAGACATGTATGTAGGCAAATAATATATTGCTACTTACTTGAACCTAGAATCTAACTTTGATTTACACAAACACAAAATATTTTTGTACCATTTTAACATACCTGAATATGCCAGGAATGCAACTGCTGTGCATATCAAGGGGGAAATTATACTTTGCTTTTGTCCAGATAGAAAAAAAGAATCGTTCACCCTTGTGGAAAACTCGCATGAATGATAGCCACATGGCTCATGTTATCTGAGTGCCCCCCAAACAATCCCTCTGTACCTGCCTTTATAGCTGTTACAGTCACCATATTATATCTGTCAGCAACTTCTGGGGAACAAGCCAGTCCAAAGCAAAGTGGCTAAAAAGAGCAGTCATTCTCCCCCATGCATCTTGGGTTGGCTGGGGGTTGGCCGATCTAGGCTGGGCTCAGCTGGGCGGTTCTGCTTCAGACTCAGTCTGCTGCACTTGGTTCCGCACTTGGGTCGGGCTCAGGTCTGCCCCACGTGTCTCACCATGGGCCCAGGCTGCAGGGCCAGCAGATAGCTGGGAGGAGCTCCTCTCATGATCAGGGCAGAGGTACAAGAGGGCAAGTCCCACTGCACAGCACCTTTCAAGCCTTATTCCAGTCTTGCCTGCTATTATGCCACTTGGTCAAAGCAGGCCACATTGGCAAGCCCAAAAATCAAGGGTTGGAAAAATAAAAGTATTCTCCTGCCTTGGAGGTGGAGGAATAGAGTGAATATTTTTGAGCAAAAAAATTGAGTCCAGCTTAGGAGTGATCCTACACGAATCTCCTAATTTAGCTCTGATTTTAAAATGTCCTATATAGGGGCACCTGGGTGGCTCAGTCGGTTGGGCGCCTGCCTTCGGCTTGGGCCCTGATCCCAGGGTTCTGGGATTGAGTCCCGCATCGGGGTCCCTGCACAGTGGAGAGCCTGCTTCTTCCTCTCCCTCTGCCCCTACCCCCACCCCCACCCTCCACTCATGCTCTCTTTCTCTCACACACTCTGTCTCACATAAATAAAGTCTTAAAAAAAATGTCCTAAGTAAAAAGTTCAGTTTTGTCTTACTTATCTTAAATCTAAGTGTACTCATTATAAGAAAGCATGTGCATCTAACTTTGTTACAATGTAACAATGAGGTCATGCTAAGCATTTACATATGAAACACATGTTTTCATATGTGTTTAAAATAAGAGTAACTGTCCTCTTATTTTAAAATATTTTACAGGGGTGCCTCAGTGGCTCAGTTGGTTAGGCGTCCGACTCTTGATTTCAGCTCAGGTCTCGATCTCAGGGTTGTGAATTCAAGTCCCATGTTGGACTCTGCACTGGGTGTGGAGCCTACTTAAAAAAAGAAAAGAACGAAAGAAAAAAATTTTATGTATTTTATTTAAAATTAGGCCTTGAGGTAGATCTGTTACGTATGACTTCATTTTACGACAATCAAGGGGGTCTACAAAGCGTTCTTTTTTTTTTTTTTTTTTTTAAGATTTTATTTATTTGACAGAGAGAGACACAGCGAGAGAGGGAACACAAGCAGGGGGAGTGGGAGAGGGAGAAGCAGGCTCTCCACTGAGCAGGGAGCCCGATGCGGGGCTCCATCCCAGGACCCTGGGACCATGACCTGAGCCGAAGGCAGACGCTTAACGACTGAGCCACCCAGGCGCCCTACAAAGCGTTCTTTACAGAAAGAGGACAAAGGCAAAAGGTTGGGACCATAGCGGTAATGCAATATCGTGCAGCTGGGTGAGGGGCAGGCAGCACGACTGAGTCACACAGACCTTCCTTCGAATCCTGCCCCGTCACCTACAAATGAATTATGTAAGTTCCGACAGGCTGTTTAACATCTCCGAGACTTTCGCCGGCATACTATGGGGTAACAATACAAATCTTCCTGCTTGCCAGAAGAATGGAATGAGATCATGTGTGGGACATTCGGGATCCTGGCAGGAAACAGAGGACATGCTCCACTGGGGAAGTGGAGGGGTGTTTTATAAGGGAGCTGTTCACCAGCTTAGGGGCTAAGTTCTGTTCAGCTCCCCAGGGACTGTGCATTCTCTTAGGGCTATTAGCAGCAGACTGCCGTTCCCACCCTGGGTCTCCAGGGCCAAGGCGAGACATAGAAGGGGCAGGCCTACAAGAGCCATGACCTTCAGCACAGGACCTCGGTCAACCATGACAAGCCCACAGGGAAGAAGCTTGGGGGTAAATTCTCCAGCCTCACTCTCCCCCTTCGGACCCCAGAGCTTTCATCTGTCAGTGGTTCCTACTGGCAAAACCCAACAGAGATGAGATGTGGGGGTGCCTGTTGACGGCGTCCGTGGAGGTCAGCCCGCCAGAGCACAGAGCAGGAGGGGAAAAGTGGAAAGCTGACCTGGATGGGCAATTAGAAGATGTCCAGCATGAAAAACATTCCACACAGCCCATGGCAAAGTAAGGACTTTATAAGTGGTAGCGCTGTTAGATAAACCCTCACACGTACACACATACATACATGCATGGGAAACTCAAATACCACTCCGAATTATGAATAGAACCTCCACTAGAATCTAGTTGACCTTGGAGGGGAAGGAAAAAAATCTTTTTCTTCTACCCATCTTGGGTTCTCTGGCTGAGGCCCCATACATTAGACTAACAAAAGACAGATTAACAAGAGAAAAAGCAAGCGGAAGTTCATTAGCAGGTGTGTCTAGCATACACAGGGGAGCTTAGAGATGAGTATCTCAAAGGGCTGGTTAGAAATGGGGCTTAGCGCCTTCACAAAAGAACAGTGTATTTTTAGAGACATGACAAAACAAAGGAAAAGGACTTAGAGCTTCCCAAACTGGGGGGAAGCAAGGATATGGGGAAACAATGGTAAGGGTCTAGAATTGTCTGCATTGATTAAGTTCTGTCCTTGTAGGTGTGTGGGGGGGAGGGGGGGTGGCATCTTTACATATGTCCTGCTTTTAGGCAAATATAGGGGGAAGGCAGAGGGCTCTTCTTAGATCTGCATCCTCTCAATTGCCTTCAGCTCAAGATCATCCTTATGCCAAAGTGACATATTTGGGAGTGGCCTATTCTGCTACCTTGCAACCTTACTTATCTTAAATCTAAGTGTACTCATTATAAGAAAGCATGTGCATCTGACTACTTTGTTATAATGTAACAATGAGGTCATGCTAAGCATTTACATATGAAACACGTTTCCAAGTCCGAGTCAAAAGGCTTTTTCTTTTTTTTTAACTGCATTCTTCTACAGATGATGCTAAATTTCTGTATCAACGATGAAACTTGCCCTCTCTGAACCACAGATGTTTGAAACTTCATAATATTTACCCTTGAAACATATCAAGGGGGATGCCATCCAGAAAAACGAGCAGCATTTTAGCTAGTGATTCCGGGAATTCGGCATTTCCAACTCCTCTCGCACAGCACGGATAGCAAGTGTAGCTATAGATGTTAACTCGCTTAGAAACTATGCTGGGGGGCGCCTAGGGGGCTCAGTCGGTTAAGCGTCTGCCTTTAGCTCAGGTCATGATCTCAGGGTCCTGGGATCAGCTCAGCATTGCGCTCCCTGCTCAGCCAGGAGCCTGCTTCTCCCTCTCCCTCTGCCCCTCCCCCTGCTTATGCTCGCTCTCTCTCTCTCTGATAAATAAACATCTTAAAACAAAAAACAAAAAACAACCTATGCTAGGGCAGTGGTGACCTTGGTTTAAACCAGTACCTTGGTTTAAATACAGTTCCTGATTACCTTTAAGTAGTGCAATTTAAAACAAGCACTTGAAGGATAGAATAGCTTTCTGGATTGGTCCCAAAGCCCCACTGAGATAAAAGGCCGTCGTATTTGTCCTGACAGGCATTCAGGCATGAGCATCTCTGAATCCGGTTAAACCAGTTCCCTGGCAGCCAAGGGATCAGCCTTGAATGTGTGGACGACTGTCTGACTCTTGGGAAAGGCAGGGCTATCTGCTTTTCCCACTCTTTCCGCAAGCCTCCGTAGTTTCAGAAGCCTGAACTGTCAGGTGGGAACTGTGTAACAGAGCCGAGGAGCAGCCAGGCTTCTCGGAGTCAAAGGAAAAATGAACACCTCTTTGTATACAGAGTAGACTCGCCTCTTCTTTTTGATTTCACATGCTTTCAATTTTTAGGTCTAAAAAACCCACAGGCAGAAGTACAGCCATCGACGGCCACGTGAGCATTTCACTGGCTGGAACTTGGCGTCAGGATTTGAAACAAATACCTTTTGAGATGTCATTTAGTTTCTCAGAGGATCAGGTTTGGAGAAATCGCTTACTTTTATCCAGTGACCTCGGGTGCCTTTCCCTCTCACACACCACGGAGAGCTTGAAGATAGCCTTTTGATTCCAAATCTGTGGCCAATGCTCCAGGAAAGATGTTTTTCAAATCCATATATTTGCACATGCACATACGCTCTTTATGCAATAATCCAAACCCATAAACACAGAAATAGCCTTATTTCATCATCTAAAGCCGAAAATCCAAAAATGCCATTAATGCATACAGGCAGATGCTTGGATAGAAACCCAATCCATAACTATCAGAATTTTTTTTAAGATTTTATGTATTTATTTGACACACAGAGAGAGAAAGCACACAAGCAGAGGAGAGGCAGAGGGAGAGGGAGAAGCAGGATCCAAGCTGAGCAGGGAGCCCGACGTGGGGCTCGATCCCAGGACCCAGAGATCATGACCTGAGCTGAAGGCAGCTGCTTAACCAACTGAGCCACCCAGGCGCCGCTAACTACCAGAATTTTTCACACTTTTCACAAAATGTGTCTTAAATGTCCTTGTTACAAACCTCTGAAGTTACCATTAGCTTGTGTATTTTACATGTGGCGAGAAAGCTGGTTTGGGAGATTTGCAAGTTCTGTCCAAGGACACAGAGCTAATAAGGGGCAGAACCAGGACTTAAATACAGGTCTATTCCAATTTAAAATTCTTAGTCAAAAGAGAATCGTGGCAGACTTTCCATTTATTGAAGATACGCAACATTAGAACATAAGTAAGTTTACAGTATTTTGAAATGACAAAAGTCAAATCTATTGCATTACTTGGTGTTAGAATAAAAACTCTAAAGGTTAGGATTTACTTTCTCAAAAAACTCTCTACATGGATTTTGAAACAGGCTAAAAACTTACTGAATAAAATGATTCTGATTAATAATGCAGTTTGCTTAGATAAATTCATTTTTGTTATGTACTTACACTGTTCAGTCCATGAGCCCACTTAATATTTAGGGATCTTCCTATGAAAAGCACCGAGTAAATAGCAAAATAGCTCACAGCAAGGAATGAAAGCTCACAGAAGTGAAATACAGCTTTGTTGTAAGTTATGAATTTTATTCTTGAGATTTTAGGCTTAATGAATATCAATCATGACAATATTCTTTTGATATTGTGACAGATTAGTACATTTGCTTGATGAAAACCAACTCATCTTTATCATCTCTTTATCAAAAGAGAGCTAACTTAGAAAAAGTCATTGATAAAGAAGATGGGACAAAAATTAAGTTTTCAAAGAAATGGGCGGGGGGAATCTAACCACCCTCTACACAGACAAGATGATTTGATTTGTGACCAGAATTCCTACCGCCATAGCTCTCTGGCTCCTTTGGGACTTCCTCCCCTACCATGATGAATTCTTCAATAAAAATGAGATCTCTTTTATCTAACTCTTGATGTAAATGCAGTATGAAATGTGCAGAGTCATCTATGAAATATTCTTGTCAAAAATGTTTAACCTGAACTGAGTCAAGCTTTCAGATCTCACCTCCAGTTTATAGAAAATGTAGGGAATAGAAGATCAAGCTAAACAGTAAGAGGAAATAATTACACAAATTCAGAAGGGAGGATGTTCCAAAAGTTACTGTTGTGGGGAAAGTGAAAGAACTGTTCTAGATTAGAAGATGGAACAAACAAATGCAATGAGTAAAACTTGATTGGATCCCAACTCAAGGAAATCTGTTTCCTTGTTTCATTTCTTAATTTCTGATCCTCCTGCCTTTTGCCTCTTTCCTGCCTTGACTGCGCTGGTTATAGGCTCTCCAGTACAATATTGAGCAAGAGCAACGAAAGCAGGCATCCTTACCACGTAACCCATCTCTGAGGGAAAGTACAGAAGGCAGAATAATAGCGCCCCCGAAATGCCCATGTCCTGCTCTCCAGAACTTGTGAACATGTTGTATGGCCAAGGGAGGTTAACGTTGCTGATGGAATTAAGGTTGTGTATCAGCAGGCCTTAAAATAGGGAGAAAACCGGGGCACCTGGGTGGCTCAACCATTTAGCGTCTGCCTTCGGCTCAGGTCATGATCCCAGGGTCCTGGGTTCAAGTCCCGCATCGGGCTCCCTGCTCAGCGGGAAGCCTGCTTCTCCCTCTCCCACTCCCCCTGCTTGTGTTGCCTCTCTCGCTGTCTCTGTCAAAAAATAAATAAAAATTAAAAAAAAAATAGGGAGAAAACCTAGGTCATCTGGGTGGACCCAATGTAATCACAAGGGTCCTTAAAAATGCAGGATGGATGCAGAAGTCAGTGTCAGAGCTATGTGATGGGAAAAGCATTCAACCTCTTGTCGCTGGCTTTGTAGATGGAAGAGGGCTTCAAGTCAAGGAATGTGTGAGGCCTCTAGAAACCGGCAATGGTAGGAAAACAGACTCTGCCCTAGAGCCTCCAGAAAGGAATGCGGTCCTGCTCACCCCGTGATTCTAGCCCCGTGAAACCTGCATCAGACTTCAAACCTGCAGAACTTTTAACATAACGGATCTGTAACTAAATCTGTAAACTAAAGTTTCTGGCCATTTATTACAGCAGCAATAGAAAACTAACACAGATCCTTGAGACTTTCCAACAGTATGATGTTTGCCATAGGGTTTTTGTGGATTTGTTGTCTGTTTGCTCTTGTATTCCTTCCAGTTTATTTCTGAAGTGTATTTTTAACTCTCATATTTGCTCTGAGCCCTGTCAGCTCTCATTTTATTTCCTCCTGTTGCTTGCTATCTAATCTGAGCTTTTCCAATATTGATGTTACAGCCTTCTTTCTTAAGCTTCTATCATTCCTTGAATTTCTTCATAATTTTTAAAAATATTAGATCACAGATTTCCTCTGCTTTGCAAATGTTTTTGGGTATCTTTGCTTTCTGTGGGTATGTTATACAGGTCGTTATCCTTCTCTTAGAGCACAGTGTAAGATGTGGGTTGTGTTTAAGTGAGAAGAATTTCCCTGTCTTTTTAGAAGATTCCTGTGTAGGAGGTGAGGTGGGCCAGAATAGTTTCCTAATTTTGTGGTTCGAGGCTTCTCTCTGCTGCAGTTACTACGCAGGGTTGGAGAACATGGTTTTCTGTGTATCGCGTTAGTACTTTCCATATTCGGTCTCCTTGGGTCCCCTCTTCCACCCGTGTCCGAACCTTCTCTCCTTTACCTGTTCCCGCGCAGTCCTTCCTTTGCCAATGTGTGCTCCACACCCATCATTTCCCTCAGGCCAGGCCCACGTGCTCCCCGGGGCTACTTCTGAGAACTCTGCAGACCAGGTCGCCCTAGCACTCTCGTACCTTTCTGCGGGCTCCTATTCCCAGCTGCCAGCCGAATGCTCAACAGACCTGTCCGTTTCCCCACCACTAGTCCCCTTACTTTGCTTCTGCTCACTTCTCTAAAACCTCTGTTCCCCTGTGATCTTACTGCTATTGATGGTTTTAGCCCAAACTGCTCAATTCTGGGATTCACAGGGTTACTTACCACCTAATTTTAGTGAAGATGGTGTCACGGTGTTTTCTTCTTTTGCTATAACATAGCACCTGGGGGTTTGGGGAGATTATAAAACCACCTGCTGTTGCTACCATGGCGCCTCCTAAAAGTGATTTTTTATTTTTAAATGATTTGTATTTTTCTATTATAATGCCCAGAATAGGGCAGACTATGCTACAGCAACACATAAATTCCAGACTTCCGTGACTCAACACAAGCACTTGTTTCTTGCTCACGTCAGTCGGCACGCTCTCCTGGTGGTTCCCTAAGCCGTGGCCGACAGGCCCCGGCCGCGTGCATTCCGTGAATTCTTTGTATATATGCCAACAGGAAGAGAAGAGGTGGTCAATCATGGCCACTGCAGGTGAAGGCAGTGAGTTTTACTGCCAGATCCAGAAGTCACGTCAATCACTCGTCCCGTGTCATTGGCCCTGGACGAACTGCAACAGAGGCTGGGCAGAGGTAGAGCAACACTTTGTCAGTCTTTGCCACAACCCTGTACCGTTGCCCAAGCACCTGGGAGAAAAGACGGACTATCAAACGTAAGACCCTGCCTAGCTCTTCATGCGTCTGTAAGAGGGTTTCGGATGTAATGTGATTAAAGAACACTCGCTATCTGTTTTTAATAAGGCTTTAATTCCATCAGTACAGAACTTTAAATAAAAAAATTGTGACTCAAACTGTTTTCAAGTCTGCAAAAAACCTTCCACAGGTTTTCCACAGCCTCCAACTGCTGACAAATTCGGAGGAGAATAAGAAAGCATATAATTAAACAAAAGTAAAATGTCTCCAATTATAAAGGTTCCAGTTACATACGGCTTTTAGAATTTTAAAGAATTAAACTATACCACTAACATACGAGGGAAATGGTGGTTTGGCATCATTCATAAACATAAATGTGTTCACAAATATTCTAAATATTCAATATATGTACTTCAGGAGAACCGTGACCTTAAGCAATGATTAGTCTACCAAGTTTGACACTATAAATATACTCATTGAAAAAAATTAACACAATATTTAAATAAGAATCAAGTTCATGAAAATTTACAAAATATAACCAATGTACTCTGACTTATGATCATATCTTAAATATTTCAACTTTACTCTTCTAGCCTGATGAGGCCATTTAAAAAATAGTTCCACACTATTTTTAACTTCAGGATATAAAACAGTAGGAATTTACTAAGTTTTCCATTATAAAAATTAATATAGCAATTCTCAAAATACTAAAAAAACCATTTTATGAAAGCAGTACTCACATCGTAACAACTTATTTCTTTAAGAACACATCTTCAAAAGGCACATTTTAATCACTAGTATTTATCTGAAGATGGTAGTTGAGTTTTGAATTTCCAGTCAGTTTCCCATGCTCTCAGCATAAAGACGGCAGGAGGTCGGGAGAGGCAGGGGACCACGGTGTCTAGGGGGCGTGTACTGAGACAGCAGTGTTCTTATTCGCCATATCCACAGAGACCAGGAGAAAGAGGTGAAGGAAGGGGGATCTGCAGACCTGTCTTCTGTCCTAATTTAACCTTCATGAAATATTTTTTACATGAAAATATTTAATTAAAAAAAAAATCACAAGACAGAAAGCTAAAAAACCAAAAGGCCCAGAACTCAAACTGCCAGTTTAGTTTGAGTGGTAATGTTACTTGTTTGGGGCCTGAAGAAAAGAATGAAGCTTCTGGTTCCTTGTAATCAAATCTTTGGACTGGGCTCGTCTCAATTTAAATCACTTGGTAAGTTAAAGGTGCTGTTACAAAGTCCTAGGATGTCTGGTATACTGATTTTCAAAATCAAATTATAAATGACTTTACGGTTATCTTTGTCATGTTCCCCGTTAGTTAGGGCTGATATTTTAAAGTTGACTGTTAATTAAACTAACACTGGTAATTTCAAGTACCCTACAATATGACTTATTTTTAAGGACTTACGCCCTAGAACCCCAAAATGCAATCCAATATACACTTTGAGGTATGGTTTACTTTTCAGTGAAGTTAATACCAACTGAACTACTAAAGTGAGTAAGATCAGTACTCTAAAGTACTAACTCATTAAGTAACTGATCCCATGCAAGAAACAAAAGGAACTTTTAATGCTATTTTGGAATTTCAAAATATTGGAGATCTGCCTTAATTTCATGTTAGTCCCCTCCAGTCTCAGTTGAGTGTTTCCATTTTTTTTTTTTTTAAAGAAGGGGGAATATCTTTAGATTTGTTTCCTTACTATAACAAAATAATTGAGCAAAAATATTCTGAAGTACAGAAAATAAAATGGTCACTTTTTACTCAACCAAAATATAACTTTCTGGTCCCTAACAATGGTCACTTTAGGGACTTATTCAAGTTCTAAAACAGCAGCTTTTTCAATTAAGGCAACATTGCTCTATTCTTACCTGTTTTTCTATTAACCACTTATTAAAGTCTGTAAGAGCAGTTTCACCCTCGAAGGCCTTTTATAATGTAAGAAGAGTGAACATGAACATCCTTCTCAATGTTTAAAAAGAATATTAAAAGTTATTCAAAGTCAACAAATGCCTTATTTTTCTACTTGGAATTCCAAAGTAGTTACAGTCATTTCAGAACGTATAAACTATGAAATTACCTTTTAAACTAACATCAACAACATAAAATACAATTTTTCTACAAAAATACAATATAGAAGATTTATCACTGCTTCCCTGAAATAGAAATTTAATATTTGGACCAAAAAAAACTGTAAACTTTTGATTACATTCAAAAGATAACCTTTTAAAAAGACTTACATTATTTGAGGTTTTGGCAATGGGAGCTCTGAACAGCAGATTTGCATTACTGTATTGTTTTAACGACATTGTGCCAAACGGTTTGTTTCTTTTACTCTTACATCTGCTACCAGGAGGAAAAGAATGGCTTCCTGCAGTGGACAGTCTGGGTGAACGCACTGCTCAGATGGACGATCCGACCCTGACTTCCACCCTGACTGCGCTCCACGAGCACACACGGCATCTGCACCAGCTGCACAGGACTCTTCCCGTCTTTCAGTGCCTGGGTAAGATTTAAGATCTGTGCGAAGAAGAGATATTTTCACTAGTTCAAGTAAGATAAAAAACCTTCCCTCAGTTCACTGACATGATTTTAACCATTTATTCGTAACTACAATTTTTATTTCATCCATTTATGCCCAACAGACCGAGTAAAGTAAATGGCTCCACACTCTCCATTTGACATAGAAGCTAAACGAAGACTGGTCTAAGTTGTCTGCTTGTTCCATAATTTGGCTATTGTTGATAGTGCTGCTATAAGCATCAGGGGGCATGTAACTCTTCAAATCAGTATTTTTGTATTCTTTGTGTAAATTCCTATTAGTGCAATTGCTGGGTCGTAGGGTAGTCCTATTTTTAACTTTTTGAGGAACCTCCGTACTGTTTTCCAGAGTGGCTGCACCAGCTTGCATTCCCACCAGCAGTGTACGGAAGGAGCCCAAATGGCCACCACTGATGAATGGGTAAAGAAGATGTGGAATATATATATATATATATATATATATATATATATATATATATATATAAAATATACAATGGATTATTACTCAGCCACAAGAAAAAATGAAATTTGCCATTTTCAATGATGTGGATGGAGCTAGAGAGTATTACACTAAGCAAAATAAGTCAGAGAAAGATAAATACCATATGATTTCACTCATATGTGGAATTCATGAAACAAAACAATCATAGGGGAAAAAAAGAGAGAGGCAAACCAAGAAACAGACTCTTAACTATAGAGAACTGATAGTTACCAGAGGGGAAGTGGGTGGGGGGACGAGGGAAATAGGGGATGGGATTAAAGAGGGCACTTGTGATGAGCACCAAGTGTTGTATGGAAGTGTTGAATCACTCAATCGTATACCTGAAACAAATATTACACTGTATGTTAGCTGGAATTTAATAAAAACTTAAAAAAAAAAAGTCTGCTTTTAACTACATACTTGCCTTATCCACTCATCCAACAAAAAAATTATTGCATGCCTACTACGTGCTAGGCTCTAAGTGCTGGGGCTACAACAGGAAAAAACCAAACAAAACCCCTGCTTCCATGAGGCTTACATTTTAGCAGGGGGAGGAGTCACGAAGCATGAATCAGTAAATTATACCAAGTATATTACAGGGTAAAAGTGTGATGGGAAAGCATGAGGCAAGGCCAGGGGGTTAAAGATTTAGGGAAGGTAGCCATTTAAAATAAAGTTTCATTTAAGAGTTTACTCTTAAATAGAAAAGATAAAACTAAGAAGAATAAAATATATTACATTCCATGTTTAAACATACTCTCAGAATTGCTACTTGACCACATAAATAAGGTTATGAAACTCAATGCATAGCTTACTCTACTCTGTTCAGATAAAATAAAATTTTAATAATTCATTTTCTTTTTTTCCTGCATATCAGGTAAAAAACTCCCTTTGTTATGTACTTTAGAAACAAAGATGTCTCCTTCAGGTATTTGAAAATATTTAATATACAGATAATATATATTTTAATGGTTCTTGTAAAGATTATTTAATAGTGATAGCATAAAGGTTTCAACATAAAGCCATACTAATAAATAAAATTCAAATACTGTGGATAGTATAAAAGTGGACAGTTTAGATCCTAGAAAATCTGAAGTATTTAACACCTCAGGGAAATAAATCTTTACTAGCTACAGTAGTTTTACTCACTGTATTTAGGATCCCTTTTAAGTTCTTCCCTTAAAATCTTCTAGGCTGGCTATACTTGGATAACAAGACACAAAGAATTCATGAAATTCACATTTATAAGCATTGTTTTTATCATGAAAATAAATGTGGGCACATTTATTAGTTTCTTCTTCTGGTTAGTTTCTTCTTCTGGTTTTAAAAATTCTATTCTAAAAATGTTAGTCTAAACACACTAATTTAAGTAATATCTAATATTTTCCTGACTCTAAAGACATGACTGTTGTAGAGAATCTGGAAAATAGAATTGTATAAAGAAAATGAAAGTCATTCTACAAGCTTAACAATTTTTAAATATATAATAGCAAAAATTACTCAATCCTAAAACTATCCTAAATATTAATGTTTCTTTGAAAGTTGAGAAGACACTTGATGATCTTGGATTTACTTATTAAAGAAACATCTATGGTGCATGCACTGTGTTGGGGCAGAGAGAAGACTGAACAGGAGAAAAAAACCCATATGAGCCCTTAAAGTACACACATTCTAGAAACAAACAGCCATACGAACAAATAACTAGAATAAAAAGCAATGAACACTTTAACAACAGTGGACCTATGCCCTGACTTAAAATCTGACCCCCTCTCCTAGATATCACCCATTTTTTTCATTTCTGAAAGAACAAATATATTATTATATATTTAAATCAGAGAAGACTATTTTTAGAAATAGACTAAGCACTGCAGGCAAGGAGAAACACTCTAGTCTCCATCGATGCCACATTTGAGAACTGGGTAGGGATGCGATGGTTAGGCCAAAGGCAGATGATATAAACTCACAGACTTCCACATACAGACTTTGCTCTCCTTTAGACTGGTTCACTGGTCCTCAAATTTTAGTGGGTATAAGAATTACTGCACTATGTAAAACCACACCTATTTTCTGGTTGATTTTAAGTGATAGTAAGCAATAGTAATATGCCCAACATGCTGTTTTAACATCGGATTTTTGAGTCAAGGCTGACACCAGTGTATTTCCAGGGAGTGCTGCAGAAAACATAACTCTGAGCCTAGGAAGACAGGGCTGGAGCTTGAAGGAAAACCATCCTCCAGAGGAAGAAGAAAAGGCAACTGAGGAGTGGTAAGAAGGCACATGAGGGCGCCACTGGGAAATGGGAAACGGGAGGGAAGGATGGCTAGGAGTGGCCAGGCTTAGGGGAAGCCACCACTGCCCAGAGATAAGGCAGGTGCATGGGATGGATGCAGGAGGAGTGGCAAAGGTCCCGTGGCCTGTGCTCTAAGTCGGCACTGGAACCAATGCACACCCAGGAGTCAGGGAGTGATCAGATGTGCTTTTAGAGAGATGGTTCTGGACTACTGTGAAAGACAGGAGAAGAGGTCAGGATACCACTTACAAGATCATTAAATCCAGAGAAGAGATGGGAAGGGTCGCAGGCAGAGGCAATGCCTAAATGCAGCTGATGTGCCAGACGAAGAGCTCCTTATTTTACAGACTTAACATGTTACTTAACCCCGTTGAGCCAAGTTTCCTCCACATAAAACGCAGAGAACTATGGAGAGCTGCTGTAAGGATAAGTGATACCAAACATCACAGGGGTAAAGTACTCAGGAGCTACTCAAGTGTTCGTTTTCTTTTCTTCAACATCAATTATTACTGAATCTGCAAGTGAGCTTCTGGTTTAAAAGTCACTGAATAGGTGTTCACTGTGTATTCCTAGGGCAGTTTTATTTATTATTTCTGCCATTTTTTCAGACCACATGTAAAATACATTTCACATAAATATGTCCCGAAGTCCAGTGTTCCCAACAGGCACAGTAATAGTAATACGCCCGGCAGAGATAGAACACAAAATGAATGACCTTAGACTCTTAACGACAGAGAACCAACTGAGGGTTGATGGAGGGATGTGGGTGGGGAATGGGCTAGATGGGTGATGGGTATGAAGGTGCACACTTGTGACGAGCACTGGGTGTTGTCTGTCAGTGATGAATCACCACACTCTATTTCTGAAACTAATATTGCACTACATATTAACTAACTAGAATTTAAATAAAAACTTGAAACATAAAAAATAATAAAACAAAATGAACGATCTTACTGACCCTGATCATGACCTACTGTATTTTTTTTTCTTAAAGATTTTATTTATTTATTTGACAGAGAGAGAGAGAGAGAACAAGTAGGCAGAGAGGCAGGCAGAGGGAGAGGGAGAAGCAGGCTCCCCGCCGAGCAGGGAGCCCGGTGCGGGGCTCGATCCCAGGACCCTGGGACCATGACCCGAGCCGAAGGCAGCGGCTTAACCGACTGAACCACCCAGGTGGCTCCATGACCTACTGTATTTAAAGTAACATTCAAAATCTTTAACTTTAATAAACATTACCAGTCCCAGACTTAAAAAAAAAAAAAAAAAAAAGCCTTCATATAAGTTCTTAGTTCCAGTCCACATCTTTATGAGAAGAATTAGAACATGTCACTGATTATGTGTGCAAAACTAAAAACTTAGTCCTAGTTTATAGGGCAAAAGATTTGGTTGTACCAAAGCACAAATCTGAAGTTAAGTGGAAAACTGGAGGGCAAAGAGGTTTAAAGAAAATTATAAACAATAGAAATAAAATAAGTATTTTGACTTATTTAAGGAACCAGCTGAATAATGATTTTGTTGCTGGGAACATAGGTTGCTGTTATTTGTTTTTGTCTGTTAGGCTTCTGTTTCAAAACACTGATTTACTTTAGGACATAAAATACTATCTAACTTTTCAAACAAACTTTTTTTAAAAAACAGTTAAAACCAAAAAGCTATATACATATAATCATGTACATGGTCAGGGTACCTTATTCTTTTTGGCTATCAGAAAGACAAAACCAAATTAAAATTTTAAAAAACCAAAACAAAATCAAATTAAAACATATAGCCAAGGTATCATTTTATCTTTTTCTTTCCCCAGATCTTGAGCTTGTCATTTTTACATATTATACACATTTGTGTAATACCTTAACTCATTTGTGAATGAGACAGGACATGAATAAATAAACTTAAAATAGCAGGTAGCCTCTGGTCTAGCTTTGCGACAGACCTCAGAACTGGAATGCCCCCATATCTTGTCAGACAAGCATTTTAAAATTTATATTTAAATTCCTCAGGTACTGGCTTTAATCTATAATTAAAGCTGACACAATTATTTACAGCTTTTCCTTAAAAAGAATTCCTAAGATATATCTTTAGGGATAAGAGAATTCTTGAAGATGGAGCATACTGATAAATCAATTTTGTTTCAAGCGAAAGGGTCAACTTAGGGGATAATTATCTATGCCAGAAAACTTAGCTCAACTATAGTTTGGGATGGTAACACTCTTCAACATAATTATAACCACCGATCACTTGAGCCCTTCATACCTGCCTGAATTACCTCACTCACCTCCCTGCAAGGCTCCCTGGCTTCAGCCGCCTCTTCTGCTGAGCAAATCTACACCTCACTGTCCAGCCTCACCTTCTGCAGTGATCCTTAATCTTTGGGTTACAGACTCCTTTTGCTGACATAAAAATCCTATTGCCTGTCCCCCACCCTAAAATGCACATATAAACAGAATTTAGCAGAAGTTCAGGGAGTTCACAAAAGCAATCCAGGAGGTGTCCTCTCTAGAAATATTGTCTCATCACACAACATTTCTGAATGGTAGTCTCTCACGGCTCTAATCCCTTCCACATGGAATCTGTATTCTGGCACTTACGGCCTCCAAGATCTGGCTATAGCCTACTTCTCCAGCCATTTCGCTTACTATTTAAAACTTATGATTCCAGCAAAGGACTGCATACATACAATGGAGCACAGAGAGGTGTATGAAGTAATAATCCATCTCTTTTCCCTGACTCCTGGCCTTGTCATCACAGCACATGCTCCAGGAAAGAAGGAACTGGGTTTTGCTCATGGTTTTATTTCAATCACTAGAACACTTTCTGCCACTAGTTCTGTCAATGAATGTTTGGTGAATGAATGATTTTCTAATTTAATTATATATATTTGTTAAAATTATATAATGTATTAGTACAAAAACTAGACTTCTTTGCCCCAGGTATGCATGCAGCAAACAGCTACCTTAAATTAAATGTGTACTTTAGGAAGAAAAAGTTAATTAGTAAGTCACTAAAAGACAATGTTTACAGTAATTTATTTGTTTACAATATTTACAAAATTATTTACATTAATTTATTTTCATGTCAAGTCTTCCTTTTGGAATCTAAATACTACTAATAGAGTGGAAGGACCAGACATTATCGGTAGGTCAGCCAGCCTACAGGTCCACACCAGCAGACCTAACACCTTATATCCCTAAGTAAAGGAGGTAAGGAGGGACAGGACTGAGTTACAATCAGTACTTTTATGCCTCAATCAGTGCTCAACCTTGGTGATGTGATGATTCACTGACTGCTCCAGGAAAGGCCAAACACGTTCTATGAGAAAGACAATCAACAGGCAACGGAACTTGGTATTGAAACATCCAAGCAAGTAGATTTGAGGAGGAAAAAAAAATATAGTAACACTCGGGAAAACAGTTATCAAAATGAGGACAAAGAATTCACAGGAGGGGAAACTGGCTAACAAACAATAAACAAAAAGGTAAAAAAATATCTAATTTAGAACACAAGGAAAGCCGCTACTGAAATCCACTTCATTTTTAATCACATGAGCTATTTTGGTTCAGCATAAAAGAACTGCCTCTTTGGGTCACCATGGAGAAAAAAGTTAACAACTGTTTCAAAGAGATTTTTTTCTTAATGAACAAGATCATAAAAAGGTTAACTTACCTGACCCCTCATCACAGACATCTGACTTTCAAAAGTGGCTTTGTTAAATCTTCTGTCAGTCTTTCATGGGACAGAAAAAACCCCCACATTATTATAATTCCAAAAATCAAGATCTTTGAAACAAATATTTCAAAAGAAATGTACTCTTCAACTTAGCACGTAAGGCCATTTTGAAGCCTTCCTAATAGATAAAATAATGTTTAAAGAGTATTTTTCCTTGATTTATTTTTGGATGCCTCTAGAATGACAAGAATAGTTTATTTATACTCCAACTGGTTCCAAAAGGATTTAAAATGACCTTCCAGCCAATGGGTTTAGGCTTTTTTGAGAGGATTCAATCTTAGCAGCTCACCAAGCATTTATTATAAATTATAGGGTACTTCTGTAAAAAATCAACTTTTGAAGAAAACAACTTGTGAAGTTTTAATACAACCTCACGTCAGAGAACACTCATAATCAGTGTAACTTCACAAATTTATGCTCCTGTAAGGTAAAACTGTTAATTCCTTTTTAAGTCAGGTTCTACTGCAAGTAGTGATACCAGAAGCAGTAAATTGCAAATTAGCTCTATTAAGAAAATCTCCTCTAAGATTTATTTCATTTTCCGCAATTAACTAAAAATTTACCTTAAAAAGTTCATGAAGATCTTCACATAAATCTTGCACAAAGTTCATGTCAGAAATATATGGTAGAATTAAGTTTCTTATTTCTTCAGAAAAAGGAACTTTTGCTTGAGGAAGCCAAGCCCAGTGAAATGGATCTAACAAAAGAGAGAGAGAGAGAGAAAGAAGTTATCAGAGAATGATCATCCCGATTCCAAGTTTGGTTGGTTAATTTAGACGGTAAAGCACAATCACTTCTTAGTCTTTTGGCTAAGATCAAGTGTGGATGGTAAAGCACAGGGAGGTATTACTGGAACTAATTAATTAGGTTCCTGAGTTTTAAATAGTAAAGGGTAAGAATTTCAATAATGAGTCTATCTCAAACAGCCCTACATCAAAAATATATCTGAATCTCTGGTTCCTGAGTTTGGAAATTATGGGACACCTATAATTTATTCACAGCCCCAGATCAAATACCATGGCTGACGTTTCCCTGCCCTCTTACTCACAAATCATCAGGAATTGACCACTTGCATACGCACGTAAACATATGATGTTCCAAAATTTTAAGTCATTACTAGGTAAATAGGTAAGTGGCTTTAAGGGATCAAAGATCCATTACTCCAGGCTAATTCTAGTTTTCTCCTAAGAAGACCGTTAAATATATGCAGTACTAGGATTAGAAAGATTTGTAAAGCAGTAGAATCCTCTAGAGAGGGTGCATATTCAGATTCCTGCAAGAAAGTGTAAGGCTTGTAACAATATGATCAACCACAAAACCACTGTGGGTTCATATGATGACAACCTCCAGCTTTGATGGCTCCTACCACTTAGAAAGCCCTAAGGAAAAAAATCTATATCTACAGTCATTCCTTCTTACTTCTCTTTTACTATATCCTTGTACACTGTGGGAAGTACACTGTCCATTCCTCTGGCCCACATCTCCCTGAAGCTATATCCAATTTCCTTTTCCCTGACCAATCACATAAAAGCCCTTTTCCAAGCCTGCTTTTACTTCCAATCCCTATCCCTCAATTTCTATTGTCACCATTCAAATTCTCTCATTTAGGGGCACCTGGGTGGCTTAGTTGGTTGAGCATCTGACTTGCGATTTCAGCGCAGGTCATGACCTCAGGGTTGTGGGATTAAGCCATGCATCAGGCTCTGCACTCAGCGCAGAGTCGGCTTTCCCTTTCCCTCTGCCCCTCCCCTGCTCAAGTGCACTCTTTCCTTAAATAAAAAACAAAACAAACAAAAAACCTCTCTCCCCTAAGACCACCAGTCATTTCATAAGAGTCTCTCCAAAGGCCCATTTGTTCTCATGCTACTTATCAAGTAGTACTGTTCTTGATCATCTCCCTCTGTAAAATTCTCTGTGTGGCTTTGGAAATACTACTCTCTCAAAGTGTACCTTCTATCTTTTAAGCCACTTCTCTTGTTTGCTGGCTTTTCCTCTCGTCTTCAATGCCACCATTCCCCCTTTCTCTCCTTCATTTGCTAAGCATTCATGAAACATTTACTGAGTATTTGTGTATCTCATATTGTCCTAGTGATGGTATTTGTTCACCATGACCTCCCTGGGCAGTAACCACTACCACAGCTTCCACTACCACGGTGACAATTTAAAAACTATATCCTCAATATCAATTCCTTATTTAAGTTCCAGATCCTTAATTCTCATCTGCATACTTGGCAAAATTTCCCAGATGTATTGTAGGCACCGTAAACTTAACACTTTTAAAATACGATTTGCATATAAATTCCAAACTATCAGAGGAAAAAAAACAATGAAACAAAGACATCTTAAGTCAGTTCAACAAAAGATAGGAAAGGGAAAAAAAAAACAACTGGAATTTATGGTCGATAGAAAAAACCAAGATGGCAGGAAAAGTTCAAACACATCAGTAATTTATTGAGACTTTAACTAGAGTTGAGTATACCTATTAAAAGAATCTCAGATTGGGTAAAAAAAATATCCAGTTAGGTGTTGTTTATAAGTCATATACTTAAAACAAAATGATGGAAGTAAAAAATAAAAGTATAGAATAATACCAGGTAAATGCTAATAAAAAGAAATGAGGTGTAGCAATGTAACAACAGATAAAATAAGAAAAGTAAAAAACACTGAGGGATAAAGTGGGATATATTTCACACTAATAAAAGAACAAGCCACCAGCAAGATAAAATGCTGAGCCTTTATGTATGTGAATACACAGCAAAAAACGTATAGAAATGCAATAAGAAATTGCCAGAGTCAATCACAGTGAACTTCAACTCTTCAAAAATTAACAGATCAAAAAAAATTATGATTTGACTAACAACTCACAAACTTTAATTAATAGACAGATGCAGAACTTTGTGTTCAAACACATTCTTTTCAAGTGCCTTCAAACTGGCCATCTTCAAGATTATAAAGGAATTATTAACAAATTTCAAAGAGAATTCACGCAGCTGCATTCACAGATCACAAAGCAATAAAACTTGAAAATGAAAATGGCGATTCTTTTTTTTTTAATTAATTGACATAGAAAATCTAAAACCAAACAAAATCTTCCTAAGTTACTCCCACCAAAGGGTAAGTCTCACAGTATGAATATGCAGAGTAGAACAACAGAGCAGCCCCTATCTAATCTATGGCTCAGCCAAAAGGATACCTACAGAAAAATATATAGGCAAGCAAAATAGGATGAACACAACAGAAGAAAAGAGTAATGATGGAAAACACAAATCAATGAAAGAGAAAAAGCAAACAAAATGAAAACCTGATCAATACAAGGCCAATTATACGAAAACAATGAATCGTGGATCACTACATCAAAAACTAATGATGTATTGTATGGTGACTAACATGATAAAATTAAAAAAAAAAAAAGGCCAATTATCTTAAAAAAAAAAAAAGTAGAAAATAAATAAGTGTAAAAAGGCCAATGCTTTACAAGTCTGTGGCAAGCCTAATGATAAAAAAAAAAAAGCCCACTAATAAACAGTAGGAATTTAAAAAGGCACAGTCATACATACAGAGATTATTTATTTTTTACTTATTTTTTAAAGTAAGCTCCACACCCAGCGTGGAGCCCAATGCAGGACTCAAACTCACGACCCTGAGATCAAAACCTGAGCTCAGGTCAAGAGTTGAATGCTTAAATCAACTGAGCCACCCAGGTGCCTCGATAAAAGAGATTATTTTAAACATATATTACAGAAATATAAAAAAATTTAAAAACTAGTACAATGAACTCTTATATTTTGAATAATCTAACTATTCCCAAATTTTTACAGAATGTGTTTCACCTATCCCTGTTTTCCCTCCCCCTAAATATTTTAAGGCAAATTAGATACCATTTCCTTTCACACCTAAATACTTAATATACATACAGGGGATTTTTTTTTTTAATTATAAGACAATTCTATAAAAAACTTTGTACCCATAAATCTAGATCTCAAG